>NC_059425.1:171002206-172202206 GCF_021028975.2 Sphaerodactylus townsendi | reverse complement strand
TTATTGTTGTTTGTTTACCACGGGGGGGGGGGGTATTCTTTGATGGATGCAACACAGACACACAGAGAATCACAGCATGAAGCTGTGACGCCTAGAAGGCAGGAATCGACATGCTTTCAAAAAAGGTGAAAATCACAAAATTGCACCCAGGATTCATTTTGAGGGGGTGTGCACAGACATAAATCATTGGGGGAGGGGGGGAGTTTTGGAAACATTTCAGGGGTTTTGTGCGGAAAGGGCCAATATAGTGCAGGAAACCCTGTGATTGGGTGTTGTCAAACCCCCACTTGTCAAAACTTTCTCAGTGAGTGTTGACCATCCGGTGTCAGGAGCAGGAGACAAGTACCGCCTCCATTCCAGGGTTGTCCCCATATGCTTGAGTGAATAAGAGCTATACCAGGTGAAATTTAGGGATAATATCGGCACAGAGGCTAAACCTTCACCAAACATGAAGTAGGAGGAAAAGCGCTTCTTGGCTTTCCTCCAGAATGTAACCCCTTTTACACTTCTTTGCTGATGATCTGCTCAATTTCTTGGTCACTCTAGAACCAGAATTTTTGTACGCACTACATTAAATTTGTCCCACAGGTTCAGTACTTGAGATATTTCCCATCCCTTCCCAAGTCTAGCACAAATTCCTTGTTCTTAACTGGGAAGTGCTCTTTGGGGAGTAGCGTGGTGTAGTGGTTAAGAGCAGGTGGATTCTAATCTGGAGAACGAGAGTTTGATTCCCCACTCCTCCACCTGTGTGGCAGAGGCTTATCTGGTGAACCAGATGTGTTTCTGCACTCTTACAATACTGCTGGGTGACTTTGGGCTAGTCTCAGTTCTCTCAGAACTCTCTCAGCCCCACCTACCTGATGGTGTCTGTTGTGCGGAGAGGAAGGGAAAAGGAGCTTGTAAGCCACCTTGAGTCTCCTTGCAGGAGAGAAAGGTAGGGTATAAATACAAACTCTTCTCTTTTTGTTCTTCTTGGCCCTGGCTGTTCCGTCTTTCTTTGCCTGTGACTTTCCCCACTTTTATCGCTCTCACCAGACTCAGATCATTCTCCCTGGCTGTCCCCAACATGTGGCAGTTCCTCATTAAACATAGGTACAGTTTCAGATCCCTTTCCCATGAGGCCAGTGGCTTAACCCCTCAATCCTTCATTTCCAACTGTAACCATTGGGGAAATTTGGGGGGTGCCTGCTGTCAGGGGTGCAATTGTTAAGCTAGCAGCACCAAAATTTCAGTGTATATTTAGGAGACTCTCCTGATGATACTACCCAGGTTTTGTGAAGTTTGGTTCAGGGGGTCCAAAGTTATGAACCCTCAAAGGTCTAGCCCCATCTCCTATTAGCTCCCATTGGAAACAATGGGGGATGGGGGCACCCCTTTTGGGAGTCCTTAACTTTAGACCCCCCTGAACCAAACCTCACCTAACTTAAGTGGTATCATCAGCAGAGTCTCCTGAAAAATCCCTGAAAGTGTGATGCTGCTAGCCTAAAAACCGCACCCCCTGCAGGCCAAAAACTGAAAAAAACGAAAAAATAGAAAAAACACACAAACGAACCTGAAATGTTTGCGCCCTCCACTAGGGGGCGCCCGGGACATAGGATACCCCATGTCCCTAGGCAAATACACCACTGGTAACCAACACTTTACCCATATTCATCCCTCTTTACCCATGTCTCCTCTAGGACTGCCAGCTTTGGCTTGGAAAATATTTTCAGATTTTGGAGAGGATGAGGTTGTGGTGGGGAGGAATCTCAGCCATAGACCCCACCTTCCAAAGCTGCCATTTTCTCTGAGAGAACTGATCTTGATCACCCGTTGGCAACTCTACCCCCCTGCCTTGCTGTTCCCCCTATTGGCTAGTTGAAATTGAAAGCTCCTTGAGGAGAAAGCCCTATCTCTTTTTTTGGCAATGAAACTCTATAAAGCATTACTCATGCTCGTGGTGCCATAGCGATAATAACGGTGCAAAGTGACAATTCTTTCAAAGCGATTATGCTTTCCTCCACAACGTATATAATGAGCTATCTGCATATTATTTTCCCCACAGGCTCGTTTTAAAGTGTCCGGGCCTTTAGAATAGCTTTGGACTGATGAGACATGAATAGATGAGATTATGTAGCATATCTCATTGCAGTCCTGTGCCGTTTAAATAATTAAGGGTTTTACTCCTCGTTCCTGGGGCCTTGTAAATGGGACGCGTTACGCTTGAGATGAGTGCATACATTTGATCAAGATGATCGAGGGATTTCTTGAATAGTCATCGTGGTGCTACAGTTAAGAGGGATCCTCAAGGGAGTGGCCCTGGAAAAATGGGATGCGGGCCAAGGCATGGATCCTAAGGCCTGTCTTTACTTGCGGAATGCCCTTTTCCATTATGGTGGCACAACTTTGCCACAGAGCACATTGCCTAAGGTTGCCAACTCTAGGATGAGAAATTCCTGGAGATTTAGGGTTGGACCCTGGGGAAGGCAGGGATCTCAGCAAGGTACAACGTAATGCAGCCCCTCCTCAAAAGCAGACATTTTTCTCCAGGTGAACTGATTTTTGTAATCTGGAGATAAGCTGTAAGTCTAGATGGCCTCCAGGTCCCAACTGGAAGTTGAAGAAGAAGAAGAAGAGTTTTGGATTTATATTCCCCCCTTTCTCTCCTGTAGGAGACTCAAAGGGGCTTACAATCTCCTTGCCCTTCCCCCCTCACAACAAACACCCTGTGAGGTAGGTGGGGCTGAGAGAGCTCCGAGAAGCTGTGACTAGCCCAAGGTCATTCTAGCTGGTGCAGGTGTGGGAGTGTACAGGCTAATCTGAATTCCCCAGATAAGCCTCCACAGCTCAGGCGGCAGAGCGGGGAATCAAACCCGGTTCCTCCAGATTAGATACACGAGCTCTTAACCTCCTACGCCACTGCTGCTCCTCCTACGCCACTGCTTCAAGTTGGCATCCCTAACTCCAGTGGCCCAATTAACTCAGTGGGGAAGTTGTTACACTCCACACCATTTTCTCCGGAGGAACTGGCCTCCGTTGTCTTGAGATGATTTGTAACTCCAGAAGATCTCCAGCCTCCTCCTGGGGGTTAGCAACTCTATGAGGCTGTTCTGGTCTGGCAAGACCATTGAGCCCCCAAGTGCCTAGCGCTGTCGGAATGAAGTATCTGAACCCAAGGTGGGTTCCGCACAAGACAAATATAATGCGGGGGGGGGGGGGGGGGGGGACAACTTTGCACAGGTCCCGTTCCCAAAACGAGTGTGGTCCGTTTTATTCCCCTCCACCTGAGATTTTCGAAGATCGCAAAAGCAACTATCCTTTTGCACAATCCCAGGTTGGACGCCCGAACACAACAGGCAAGAGATCCTTTATTTCACTCCCTTCCACCTGTTCACTTTAAGTTCTGCGCTATCCGCCTGCCATTCCGTGCAGGTCACCCAGTCGGTCCTGGGCAGATTCTCTACGAGCCCAACCGGGTACAAAGTTCCCCAAGCACATTTTCTCCCCGTGGCAGCGAGTATGACTGATCTACAACAACACGTTCATTATTAACCGGCCGTTGCAGGAAGGTTCCTTTTTCTTTTTCCTTTCTGTGTTGCACATGTGCAGCTAAGCAAGTGCAACCGATCACATTGTGGGACGATCGGTATGGCTGTGAGGGTTCATTTCTGTATGCCTGCACAGCTACCCATGTGTTGCAGGCATGTGAACAGCAAAAAGGAAAACTAGTTCCTCTATAACGACTGCAAGCTGTTATACACAGGCTGTGTGGAATCCACCCAACTCTCTCCTTTCTATCTTCCTAGAATGATTCCCATCTCCCTTAGGATTTTAGATACAATTCTGACAGACAGACAGAACAGCCATCAGACATAATAACAGAATTACACTTCATTGTTAAAGTAGGGACAAGATTGAAGTGCTGTTTCCGGGCTGTATGGCCGTGTTCTAGCAGCGTTCTCTCCTGACGTTTCGCCTGCATCTGTGGCTGGCATCTTCAGAAGATCTGATAGTAGGAAAGGAAAGCAAGTGGAGTATATATACCTGTGAGTAACAATTAAGATAGCAAGGTCAATAGGTGAGGGCATCTGAATAGAAGTAGCCTGGCAAGTGAGTAACAATGAAGTATGTAGCATGTAAGTAACAATGAAGATAGCAAGGTCAATAGGTGAGGGCATCTGAATAGAAGTAGCCTGGCTTTTGTTCCCTTTGATTGTATATTGTCTATAGTCATCCTGTGTTTGTGTGGAGCTGATTAGTCACTGTCTTGACTCTAGTGTTTTTCAACACTGGCAGCCAAGTTCTGTTCATTTTCATGGTTTCTTCCTTAATTGTTAAATAAAATGGCTATGGCTAATTGATTTATCCCAGCAGAAGTGTTGTGTGGTTATTCAGAGAGGATCCATCCAGGAAGTTCCCACCCTCAGCCGGCAACTCCATACTATCCTTCCTTAATTGTTAATTCCTTAATTGTTACTCACAGGTATATATACTCCACTTGCTTTCCTTTCCTACTATCAGATCCTCCAAAGATGCCAGCCACAAATGCAGGCGAAACGTCAGGAGAGAATGCTGCTAGAACACGGCCATACAGTCCGGAAACCACACAGCACCTCAGTGATTTCGGCCGTGAAAGCCTTCGACAATACATAGGGACAAGATTGTTTGAAAGCATGTTTTTCTTCAAAACAGTCTTTTTCTGCAGCTGAAGGGCAAGGATGATTGCTTCCTTTCTTACACAATATGCCATCCTCCAATACGGAGCTGAATCTCCATGAAGCCCATGTGAAATTGGACTCCAAAGCAGGATCTGCCTTTTGCAGACATGGAAGTACAAAAAAAGTTTGCACCAAAGGATAATATGGAGTTGCCAGCTGAGGGTGGGAACTTCCTGGGTGGATCCTCTCCCAATAACCACACTTCTGCTGGGATAAATCAATCGGCCATAGCCATTTTATTTAACAAAATGGAAGAGTGAGGCCTAGCATGAGTCTTGATCTGATTGTGTCTGCATCATGGCGAAGCTCCCATGGGCGGGTGCCCGGTACTTCACTCCACTGAGGGGCTCTGCCGGGCGGCCGCTCCTGGCAAGAGGTGTTCCCAGGGGGTATTTGGCAGGGCGGTTGCCTCTTGCCTCCGTCGGCCACTTGAAAGGGGTGGGGAAGAGATAGCTCCCTAGCTCCCTTCCCCTGGCCCTTCCAAATCAATACCCATGTGCCAACTGCACATGGCTATGACAAAAGAACATGCATTAACAAACCATATAAAGATAGGGAGAGGTGGGCGGGCAACTCGTCGGCCGGCCAAAGCACATGGCCGGCAACAAAGGAGGGCTCGTTCCTTTAAAGGTTCGTCAGCCCTTCCACTACCGGTGACCTTTTGCCCTGGCCCAACATGGCCAGGGCAGGGATTCCGCCCTCACGTGGGCAGCAACAGTTGTCACATCTCCATCTACCCACCCCAAGCGGTAACCGCAGCCCGTGGGTAATTCACAGCTGTCTTTGGTGCTGATTGAGAAAGATGTTAGGGGGATTGGGGGGTTGATTTACCAATTTCAAATGGAGTTAGATCATCATCATCATCATATCGTAATAAAAGCTTACAGGTACCCTTGGACACCTTCTTGACAAAGAAGCAGTTGCTAAGTTTGCTTTCATCTGCATTTGATTCAGAAACTATCCTCCTTTCTAGACTCTGGCCTCTTCCGCACGTGCAGAATAATGCACTTTCAATCCACTTTTAATGCACTTTGCAGCTGGATTTTACTGTGTGGAATAATTGTGAAATTGGATGAAAGTGCATTATTTGGCATGTGCGGAAGGGGCCTCTGTAACCGCTAGACTGGATTACTCCCACCCCTATGTCAGTGATGGCGATCCTTTTTGAGACCGAGTGCCCAAACTGTAACCCAAACCCCACTTATTTATTGCAAAGTGCTAACACGGCAATTTAACCTGAATACTGAGGTTTTAGTTTAGAAAAAACCACTTGGCTCCCTCTTTCTCCATCCCACCCACTTGAGCAGGGGCCAGCCTGCTCTAGCCTCCACCAAATCCCGTGCGCATCGCTCTGTGCCTTTCTGGCATCTCAGCCTCCTCTGCCCGCCCCCGGGCAGCAGCCACCCGGAGCACAGGCACCAGGTCCGCCAGCTGAGTCCTCCCTGCTCACCGCAGTGCGCACACGTCATGCTCAGGGGCCCAGGCCAGCCTAGATGTGTGTGTGTGTGGGGGGTGATTCCCCCCCACAACATGATTAACTCGGTGTGCGCATGCCCACAGAGAGGGCTCCGTGTGCTGCCTCTGGCACCTGTGCCATAGGTTCGCCATCACTGCCCTATGTGGAGCTGTCCTTGAAAGTCTCAGTGGGTGGAAAATGAAGCTTCCCATCTCCTTTGTGTTAACGCTAGCATCACAGCAACTGTGCTGATTGTTGGTTTGCTTCTGGTTTAATAATTTTATGTGACACAATTTACTTTACTGATAGTACACCTTCATTGCTCAGACTCAAGGAGAATTACGGGATATAAACGATGCAGTCCGACAGCATAAGACCACCAATGGACAATGCAACACAACTAGGATTACAAAGCCAGACAACAATGTGAAGAACAAACCACCTAAGCATACCATACACAACGCAGAGAGGAGATTATGTTACAAGCCGAAGACCATGCAGTAATAGCAGACAAGACCCACAGGAATCATTGCTGGGGAGAGCCATCCTTTTCCATTAAGGATGCTCTCCTGGGCTGTTCTCTGGTTCTTATCTGCAAAGCTGTTCACAGTTTGCAGCCCGCAATCTCAAAGGACCATCTCTGCCTCCATGAACCTGACGACGCTCTTGCTGCAGCTCCTCTTCTGCATCCCTACTGTTCACCTGTGGAGTCTTGACCTGTTTCCAAATCTTTCTTCTCTGTTGCAGCATTCTGTGGGACGGGCTTCTGGAGGCGCGCCAGAAAGGGCCACAGCTGCTTGCTTTCCGCAACCCTCGCGTGACTGTAAATGAGGTCTAGTGGCCAGAGCATCAGACGTGAAACTTGGACACCCACATTTGAATCCTCATTCTTCCCACCAAGATTTCTGGCTGAACTTGGGCCAGTCCTGTGCTTTTAGCCTCACGGGGGGGGGGGGGGGGCTGTGAAAATAAAATAGAGAGTCCCCACGTTGGGTGCTCACTGTGGAGAAAGTTGGGTATAACTGAAGTAATAACTAAAATAAGACTGTCACTTTCCAGCAGGTTTTCTCTTGCCAGATGTAGGGTTTTTTTTCAGTCAGGCTGTATAATTTATTGTGAGAAGTTTCCTGCTGATTCTTTTGGAGCTACTGGCGCATTTGGACAGCTGTGTTGTTTGGTCCTGTGACCTTATTTTTTTTTAACCACTGTGGGCTAACTAGGAAAGGTGAAATAAAAATAAATGAAATGACAGCTCAGCTACTAGGCCAAAATGCACTAGAGAAGTGATGATAACAACAGCAACAACAACAACAACAAAAGTCTCTTTTGTGAAAGAACGAAGTGGGTAGGGACACTTTAGAGAAACTAAAGCTATGACATCCATTTGCAGATATCTGAAAGATAACCACAAACAAGGAAGGGAAGAAAGCCTGTTTACAAACAGGATGAAGCTGCAGCGAAACCAATTAGGGAAACTGGTCCTGACAGCTGAGCATATGCAGCTGCCTTATGTGGATTAGCCACTGAGGTCCGTCTTGTCTACTGGACTGACAACAGCTCTCCGAGCTGTCAGGAACAGTTTTTCCCAGCCGGCTATTTCACTGCTCTGCTGCCTCACTGCTGTTGTTTCAGCTTGACGAGGGAATTGAGAAGGGAAGATAGTGAGTTAGAGGATTAATGTAAATGACACACACATTGACCAACCAAAAGAGTATACTGTAATTACCATCATAGAAGACTGGGTAGATAGATTTTTATACACTGAACTTCCACCAGTCATTATAATCCTGCTGAACAGTTTTTAGATCCTACAAAAGCAGGAACAGTGCTACCTTTTCTCAGCCTGTGTCAAGTATTGACCTTTCCAGATGCACAGCTTACAACAGATTTTCCCTGTGGTCAAACGTTGTGTCTTGGAAATGTTTTCTGTGAAATCATTCCACGCAGTGCAGTTCCCTTCATCATTTTTCCCCTTGTCTCTCCTTTGTTAAAATTATTCCACACACTACTGCTGAAAACATATTATTCCTGATGATGGTGAGATCCATAATATAGAAGAACCCCTCTCCCTTTTCTTTTTTGCACAGGCACTCTAGCATTGCTGTGCAGTTACACCGAAGTAGCAATTCAAAAATGTCTCAGTCTCCATTTCCATCACCGAGAACTACTCACACAAGAGAGAAGCCAAAAGCAACTACTGGAGCTGATGCCATTAACCTGAAAGAACAGAATCACATAGCCCACTCACCCAGCACAGTTTTCAGCCAAATTAAAGCAGCTGTAATACACAATTGTTACTGCAGCAGTCCCTTCTATCTTCGCCTTAATGTTTCATCACCAGTCCGCTATGAAATTGACAAAGCTGATCCAGTCCCCCTTGCTTCTTTGTATCTGTGTCTGAAGCTTAACACTACAAGCTCTAGGCATGGGTCAAAAGAGACCAGGTCTCACCCTCCACCCCCAACGAGCCTGCCCTGTTTTATTTTCCTCAACCTGATTTTTCTGAAAATTGATGAACTAGTGATCCTTTTGGAAAAACCCTGATTGGAGTTGCTCCAGAGAGAATGGCCAGGCAGGAGGCGCTTTATTCCCCTTCCCTTCCACCATGCCATTCACGGTCAGAGAAAATCTTCCTGCCATTGCCCAGCCATTGCAAGGAGGCCCCTTTTCCTTTTTAAAAAAATGTGGCTTGCAGCTGCGTAGCGGCACAGGTGGAGCTGGTCATATTGTGGGACGATCACCATGACTGTGAGGGTTCATCTCTGCATGCCTGCATAGCTATGCATGCTTTGCTGGTATTTTTTTTAAAGAAACATTTCTGTGCGAAGGCATGAAAGCAACCCAGATTGTTTCTGTGGCCTCCAATCGCTGCCGGCACAGAATGCATGTGAACAGGAAAACTGGGGGAAGGGTTTCTTTATCACAACTCCAACCTATTGTACATTTGCTATTCGGAATCAACCTGTGAGAAATTGCCAAAGTTGATGTAATCTCCCCATTTCTCATCTCTGCCTCAAAGTTATATCACTAGTTTGATACGACAAAGAAAAAAACAATTTAAATCATTTTGAAAACGGAGGACGAAAGTGGGGACGAGGGTGGGGTAACTACAGAGGGGTGTGAACTAGGTAATGTGTTTGATAGAGCAGAGAAATAAAGACTGTTTCAACACGATAGCACATTCAAGGGAAGCTGGCTTGGAAACAGATAGAAAAAATCACAATAAAAGTGCTTGCGAAAACAATGGAGGAAAAAGTAAGGGGAAATATTTCAGGAACCACATGGAGGAAAAAGAAGAGGAACAGCCAGAATTTTCACCCTGCTTTTCTCTCCTGTAAGGAGTCTCAAGGCGGCTTGCAATCACCTCCTCTTCCCCTCTCCACAACAGACTCCTTGTGCAGTAGGTGGAGCTGAGAGAGTTCAGAAAGAACTATAACTAGCCCAAGGTTGCCCATCAGACTTCATGTGTAGGAGTGGGGAAACAAACCTGCTTCACCAGATTAGAATCTGCCACTCATGTGGAGAAGTGAGGAATCAAACCCAGGTCGTTTTCCCACTTACCATCTGCTGCGCGCTACTGTCTCCAAGTAGTGCAGGATCCCCCGGCACTCATTACAGGGCGCTTTGGCTAACGCGAGTCATTCAACGCTGCCGCTCTCGCGCCCCCTCAGCGTGCGTCATTTCTGGCGCTCCTCAAAATGGCCCCTTTTGATGACCCCACGCAGAGCACAGGGTCGTGGGGAAGCAGGGGAGCGCGCCAGAAATGATGTGCGCTGAGAGTAGCGCGCAGCAAAGGGTGGTCATGGTAAGTTGGGAAACGACCCCAGTTCTCTGATCAGAATCCACCACCCTCAAGCAATACATCACACTGGCAGAACTCAAAGAATAAAAGCAGCATTTGGCGGCAAGATTACTTATGAACAACTCATGCAGAAAAGTCCATTATCTTCTCAAGAGACTCTGTTTATAGGTGATGTTGTAACTTGCATAGCTATTACAATTGCCACTGTACAACTGAGCTATGTGAAAGAGTGATTCTCTTTCGGCTCCAAAATGCCAGCTCCGCCTACTTTGTAACACTGCCTGTTTTCCTGTGTTGACAAATGTTGGAATTTCCAGCCTTGCTTGCATGCAGCAGCAGCAAAGTAGCATAGAATTCTGGGAAGCTGCACGAACATTCTAAAGGTGACAGTTAAAATCCGTTCGTAGTGTTCTGTTCCCACACACACACACTCTGAGACTGCCTGACTGACTAACTAAGAGAAAAGATGTGCTCTGTGCTCTGTATACTGTTGTAAACCAAATGATATATAGAAAGTGCTCAGACTAAAAGATATTGTAACGCAACCAAACTGTAACAAACCATGAGCCGAGCATGTAACTATTATGTGATACTGTGTATATAATGTAAATATCTCTCTCGGGTTAAGTGAAGTTCTGCTTATGTTTTCATGAACTTCTGAGGTAAAACGGCTGGTCTTTTGAAAGATAAACTATTCTAATTTGACGTGCTGTACAGTCCACATTTCTGCCCGCAACTTTGCTTGACAGGATTATATATACTAAATGTACCTGTTGCACATCTACAAATGTACATTGGTAGCATTGCCAACCTCCAGGTTGGATCAGGAGATCCCCTGGAATTACAACTGCGCTCCAGACAACAAAGATCCATTCCCCATGGAGAAAACAGCTGCTTTGGAAGGTGGACTCAATGGCATTATACTCACCCAACGCCTCTCCCCTCCCCAAATGCTGCCCTCTTCAGACTCCATCACAAAATCCTCAGGAATTCCCCTGCCTGGAGCTGGCAATCCTATACATCAGCAGGCTCACTCTTTTACTCTGTCTTGACCTGCCATTCTCTGGGTGCCAAAAGTGGTGTAGTGGTTAAAGGGCAGGGGAACTCTAATCTGGAGAACTGGGTTTGATTCTCCTCTCTGCCGCTTGAGCTGTGGAGACTTATCTGGTGAACTAGATTAGCTTGTGCATTTCAAGACATACCAGCTGGGTGACCTTGGGCTAGTCACAGTTCTTTGGAGCTCTCTCAGCCCCACCCACCTCACAGGGTGTTTGTTCTGGGGGGGTGGGAAAGGAAAGGAGATTGTAAGCCTCTTTGAGTCTCCTTACAGGAGAGAAAGGGGGGATATAAATCATAAGAACATAAGAACAAGCCTGCTGGATCAGACCAGAGTCCATCTAGTCCAGCTCTCTGCTACTCGCAGTGGCCCACCAGGTGCCTTTGGGAGTTCACATGCAGGAGGTGAAAGCAATGGCCTTCTGCTGCTGTTGCTCCTGAGCACGAGGTCTGTTAAGGCATTTGCAATCTCAGATCAAGGAGGATCAAGATTGGTAGCCAAAGATCGACTTCTCCTCCATAAATCTGTCCAAGCCCTTTTTAAAGCTATCTAGGTTAGTGGCCATCACCACCTCTTGTGGCAGCATATTCCAAACACCAATCACACATTGCGTGAAGAAATGTTTCTTTTTATTAGTCCTAATTCTCTCCCCCCCCCCACCCCACCAACCCAGCATTTTCAATGTATTCCCCCTGGTTCTAGTATTGTGAAAGAAAAAAATCCAAACTCTTCTTTTTCATCATCATCTTTCTGCCAGCCTTCTAAGGGTTGTGCCAGCTTCCTAAGTGTGTGCAATATAATGGTCTGGGAGACCTGAATTCAGATCCTTAATTTACCAAACATTCATGGGGTGACCTGGGACTAGGCGCAAGCTCTCTTCCCAGAGCTGTCATAAGGGTAAAATCAAGAAAGGCAGAATGATGCACACTACCCTAAACCCCTTGGACGGGTTTCTAAAAAGGTTTTTTTTAAAAAAAAAACGTGCTAAATAATAGCACCAATAAAATGTTCTTGTCTGTCGCACTTATATCAAGGAGGATACCTTAAGTGCCAAAAAAACCCTTCATCTCAATTGTGGGGTGCAGTAGAAAAAAAATGCATAGCTGGAGATTTGTTTCTGTTTGATACCAGTGGGAATGGAAAAAGAATACAGCAATAATGCAATAGTAATAAATAGTAATAAAAATAAAGAAAATTTATTTTAAAGGCACTAAAAATGGTTGAAGAGCAAAACAAATAGCGTTTTGGAATGTAACTCACCCTGATATCTTATTAACTGAAGATGCTAGCAGTGATGATTTTCCTTCCCTGGGTTTGTGCCTTCAAGTCTCAGCTGACTTATGGTGGCCCCGTAGGGCTTTTAAGGCAAGAGACAAGGTTTTGAGGAGGTTTGTTGTTGCCTGCCTCCCTGTTATGACCCTGGGAGTCCTTGCTGGTTGACCCATCCAAATTGCCAACACTGCTTAGCTTTTGAGACCTGACAAGACAAGCTAGCCTGTGGCTATTTAGATCAATTCCCCCCCCCCCTTGTCAGCAATAAAAAGCCCAGTGCAGGGGGGGGGGTGTATGAAAGGAGTCCAGGGAGTGAGTGGCAAAGGCCCACGGTGGTGTTTTTGCCCACTCCACCAGCATAAGGGGCACTTAACGCCAGCGGAGAGAGCAAAAATGCCAGCGGGTGGGCACCGCACAGCTCTGCTAACTCAAACCAGGAAGAGCCCACCACTTCAAAGCTACACCAGTGTCCAAGAGCATGCCGGCACAGTGGGAGGCAGTCCAAGGGCATTCCCTAGGGTGGAGCTGACTTTAGCCAGCATGGTGTAGTGGTTAAGAGCAGGTGGATTCTAATCTGGACAACCGGGTTTGATTCCCCACTCATCCACCTGAGTGGCAGAGACTTATCTGGTGAACCAGATGTGTTTCCGCGCTCCTACATTCCTGCTGGGTGACCTTGAGCTAGTCACAGTTCTCTCAGAACTCTCTCAGCCCCACCTGTCTCACAAGGTGTCTGTTGTGGGGAGAGAAAGGGAAAGGAGTTTGTAAGCCACCTTGAATCTGCTTACAGGAGTGAAAGGTGGGGTATAAATCCAAACTACAACTCCTCCTACTCCTACTCCTCCTACTCCTCCTACTCCTCTTCTTCTTCTTCTTCTTCTGTGAGGAGTGGGGGAAGGGAACAGCAGGGATTGATATTGCAAGTGGATTGAAAGTGCATTATTCTGCATGTGCGGAAGGGGCCTTCATCAAACAGAGGTGCAGTGATTTCTGCCTGCAAGGTTACTCACGAGTAGGCAGGTCTCCTCCCTGTCTCGAGAGACCTTTTGCAGCTGTGTCTCCATCAGTCGGTTGCCTCTGATTGCTGCCTTCCAGATGCCCAAACATTATCATTCCTAGGCACAGAAAAACCTATTGCGGGAGTCTTGTACTGCAGGGATCTTTAATTGGTCTTTCCCATTCCAAATCTTTTGGGTGTAGTTACATCCACCACATTTTCCTTGGCAGGCATGTAAGGTCTACATGCTTTCCTTTCGATCCTTGGAATGAAACAGATCTCCACCTCATTCTGTGCTCTGTGCTCAGGCGTCGCGCCAACAGCGTATGGCAATGCCCTGGCACTTCCAAGTTTACGGCACACACCATCGATCATGGCCAGACCCACCCACCATATTGGATCTGTTTTCTTTTCTTGTCTGCCAGGAGCAGAGCGGGCCCATCCCAGGAAACAGATTAAACAGTCGGAAGCAAAGTTCACAAATCAAACTGGAAAACAGTGTTATTCTGGTAGTTACGTCTCTATGGTCTTTCCCACATTCTGTATTCATATGGATACAGATCCTCACTCTCCAGGTTACTTGCCTATTGCCTTCCACACATGCAGAATAATGCACTTTCAATCCATTTTCACAACTGTTTGAAAGTGGATTTTGCTATTCCGCACGGTAAAATCCAGCTGCAAAGTGCATTGAAAGTGGATTGAAAGTGCACTATTCTGCATGTGCGGAAGGGGCCCTAAACTAAGTTTTTGAGTAGTAAGTAGGAGTAAAATCTATACACATAGGCCATTTGTGCATGCATTAGTTCCAGTGCAGCTGAGAATCAGCCAGTTCTCTAGCTTTGCTCCACAGTTGGGTTTCCCTGTTTACACTATGCTTGGGTTTCCCTGTTTACACTATGCTTCACCTCTCTCCTGTGGTTTTTTGTTTCCCTATCTGAGCCAGTCTGACATTTGCCTCCCCCACCACCACCTCTTTGTTGTTGCCAGGCAAACTCCATTCTGGGATGTTGCCTGCCGCCTTTTGTTGGGGGAGGGGCATCTAAAAGACTACCAATAGTTTGCCCAGGCAATGGAATAGGGCCAGTGATGGCGAACCTTTTAGAGACCGAGTGCCAGGGGCGGAGCAAGGGGGAAACTCTGTCCGGGGCATGCATGCGCCCTGCACCCCTGCCACGCCCCCGTCTGCCCCCGCCCTGCCCTGGAACGTCCCCAGAACACTCCGAAACACCCCATCACACCCCTGCAATGCCCTTGCCACACCCCACAGGGGCGCGTGCCCAGTGCATCGCACATCCCTCACCCCCTTGGTACTATGCCACTGCCGAGTGGACAAACTGGGACGACAGTGTGCATGCCCACAAAGAGGGCTCTGAGTGCCACCTCTGGCACACGTGGTTTGCCACCACTGGAATAGGCAATGCCTGCCATGCCGAGCAATAAAAGTCCAGAGTCTTGCAGGAGGTTCAGGAGGGAGAAAAGAAGGCAGTGGCAGCTGGGTGGTGGAGAGAGATGAGGAAGGCTAGCAAGAACATAAGAACATAAGAAAAAGCCTGCTGGATCAGACCTGAGTCCATCTGGTCCAGCACTTTGGGAGCTCACATGCAGGATTTGAAAGCAATGGCTTTCTGCTGCTGCTGTTCCGGAGCACCTGGTCTGCTAAGGCATTTGCAATCTCAGATCAAGGAGGATCAAGGTTGGGAGCCATAGATCGACTTCTCCTCCATAGATCTGTCCAAGCCCCTTTTAAAGCTATCCAGGTTAGTGGCCATCACCACCTCCTGTGGCAGCATAGGTTGTCTGGTTGTTTGTCCAAGTAGAGAAGCCACCCTTGTCAATTTCACCAGTCTCACCACTTCAGTCTACCACTTCTATGACTGACTTTAAACATGATTTTTGGATGGAAGGAAGGAAGGAAGGAAGGAAGGAAGGAAGGAAGGAAGGAAGGAAGGAAGGAAGGAAGGAAGGAAGGAAGGAAGGAAGGAAGGAAGTCCCCCCCCCCCACCCCCCCCCCCCCCCACCCCCCCCCCCCCCCACCCCCCCCCCCCCCCACCCCCCCCCCCCCCCACCCCCCCCCCCCCCCACCCCCCCCCCCCCCCACCCCCCCCCCCCCCCACCCCCCCCCCCCCCCACCCCCCCCCCCCCCCACCCCCCCCCCCCCCCACCCCCCCCCCCCCCCACCCCCCCCCCCCCCCACCCCCCCCCCCCCCCACCCCCCCCCCCCCCCACCCCCCCCCCCCCCCACCCCCCCCCCCCCCCACCCCCCCCCCCCCCCACCCCCCCCCCCCCCCACCCCCCCCCCCCCCCACCCCCCCCCCCCCCCACCCCCCCCCCCCCCCACCCCCCCCCCCCCCCACCCCCCCCCCCCCCCACCCCCCCCCCCCCCCACCCCCCCCCCCCCCCACCCCCCCCCCCCCCCACCCCCCCCCCCCCCCACCCCCCCCCCCCCCCACCCCCCCCCCCCCCCACCCCCCCCCCCCCCCACCCCCCCCCCCCCCCACCCCCCCCCCCCCCCACCCCCCCCCCCCCCCACCCCCCCCCCCCCCCACCCCCCCCCCCCCCCACCCCCCCCCCCCCCCACCCCCCCCCCCCCCCACCCCCCCCCCCCCCCACCCCCCCCCCCCCCCACCCCCCCCCCCCCCCACCCCCCCCCCCCCCCACCCCCCCCCCCCCCCACCCCCCCCCCCCCCCACCCCCCCCCCCCCCCACCCCCCCCCCCCCCCACCCCCCCCCCCCCCCACCCCCCCCCCCCCCCACCCCCCCCCCCCCCCACCCCCCCCCCCCCCCACCCCCCCCCCCCCCCACCCCCCCCCCCCCCCACCCCCCCCCCCCCCCACCCCCCCCCCCCCCCACCCCCCCCCCCCCCCACCCCCCCCCCCCCCCACCCCCCCCCCCCCCCACCCCCCCCCCCCCCCACCCCCCCCCCCCCCCACCCCCCCCCCCCCCCACCCCCCCCCCCCCCCACCCCCCCCCCCCCCCACCCCCCCCCCCCCCCACCCCCCCCCCCCCCCACCCCCCCCCCCCCCCACCCCCCCCCCCCCCCACCCCCCCCCCCCCCCACCCCCCCCCCCCCCCACCCCCCCCCCCCCCCACCCCCCCCCCCCCCCACCCCCCCCCCCCCCCACCCCCCCCCCCCCCCACCCCCCCCCCCCCCCACCCCCCCCCCCCCCCACCCCCCCCCCCCCCCACCCCCCCCCCCCCCCACCCCCCCCCCCCCCCACCCCCCCCCCCCCCCACCCCCCCCCCCCCCCACCCCCCCCCCCCCCCACCCCCCCCCCCCCCCACCCCCCCCCCCCCCCACCCCCCCCCCCCCCCACCCCCCCCCCCCCCCACCCCCCCCCCCCCCCACCCCCCCCCCCCCCCACCCCCCCCCCCCCCCACCCCCCCCCCCCCCCACCCCCCCCCCCCCCCACCCCCCCCCCCCCCCACCCCCCCCCCCCCCCACCCCCCCCCCCCCCCACCCCCCCCCCCCCCCACCCCCCCCCCCCCCCACCCCCCCCCCCCCCCACCCCCCCCCCCCCCCACCCCCCCCCCCCCCCACCCCCCCCCCCCCCCACCCCCCCCCCCCCCCACCCCCCCCCCCCCCCACCCCCCCCCCCCCCCACCCCCCCCCCCCCCCACCCCCCCCCCCCCCCACCCCCCCCCCCCCCCACCCCCCCCCCCCCCCACCCCCCCCCCCCCCCACCCCCCCCCCCCCCCACCCCCCCCCCCCCCCACCCCCCCCCCCCCCCACCCCCCCCCCCCCCCACCCCCCCCCCCCCCCACCCCCCCCCCCCCCCACCCCCCCCCCCCCCCACCCCCCCCCCCCCCCACCCCCCCCCCCCCCCACCCCCCCCCCCCCCCACCCCCCCCCCCCCCCACCCCCCCCCCCCCCCACCCCCCCCCCCCCCCACCCCCCCCCCCCCCCACCCCCCCCCCCCCCCACCCCCCCCCCCCCCCACCCCCCCCCCCCCCCACCCCCCCCCCCCCCCACCCCCCCCCCCCCCCACCCCCCCCCCCCCCCACCCCCCCCCCCCCCCACCCCCCCCCCCCCCCACCCCCCCCCCCCCCCACCCCCCCCCCCCCCCACCCCCCCCCCCCCCCACCCCCCCCCCCCCCCACCCCCCCCCCCCCCCACCCCCCCCCCCCCCCACCCCCCCCCCCCCCCACCCCCCCCCCCCCCCACCCCCCCCCCCCCCCACCCCCCCCCCCCCCCACCCCCCCCCCCCCCCACCCCCCCCCCCCCCCACCCCCCCCCCCCCCCACCCCCCCCCCCCCCCACCCCCCCCCCCCCCCACCCCCCCCCCCCCCCACCCCCCCCCCCCCCCACCCCCCCCCCCCCCCACCCCCCCCCCCCCCCACCCCCCCCCCCCCCCACCCCCCCCCCCCCCCACCCCCCCCCCCCCCCACCCCCCCCCCCCCCCACCCCCCCCCCCCCCCACCCCCCCCCCCCCCCACCCCCCCCCCCCCCCACCCCCCCCCCCCCCCACCCCCCCCCCCCCCCACCCCCCCCCCCCCCCACCCCCCCCCCCCCCCACCCCCCCCCCCCCCCACCCCCCCCCCCCCCCACCCCCCCCCCCCCCCACCCCCCCCCCCCCCCACCCCCCCCCCCCCCCACCCCCCCCCCCCCCCACCCCCCCCCCCCCCCACCCCCCCCCCCCCCCACCCCCCCCCCCCCCCACCCCCCCCCCCCCCCACCCCCCCCCCCCCCCACCCCCCCCCCCCCCCACCCCCCCCCCCCCCCACCCCCCCCCCCCCCCACCCCCCCCCCCCCCCACCCCCCCCCCCCCCCACCCCCCCCCCCCCCCACCCCCCCCCCCCCCCACCCCCCCCCCCCCCCACCCCCCCCCCCCCCCACCCCCCCCCCCCCCCACCCCCCCCCCCCCCCACCCCCCCCCCCCCCCACCCCCCCCCCCCCCCACCCCCCCCCCCCCCCACCCCCCCCCCCCCCCACCCCCCCCCCCCCCCACCCCCCCCCCCCCCCACCCCCCCCCCCCCCCACCCCCCCCCCCCCCCACCCCCCCCCCCCCCCACCCCCCCCCCCCCCCACCCCCCCCCCCCCCCACCCCCCCCCCCCCCCACCCCCCCCCCCCCCCACCCCCCCCCCCCCCCACCCCCCCCCCCCCCCACCCCCCCCCCCCCCCACCCCCCCCCCCCCCCACCCCCCCCCCCCCCCACCCCCCCCCCCCCCCACCCCCCCCCCCCCCCACCCCCCCCCCCCCCCACCCCCCCCCCCCCCCACCCCCCCCCCCCCCCACCCCCCCCCCCCCCCACCCCCCCCCCCCCCCACCCCCCCCCCCCCCCACCCCCCCCCCCCCCCACCCCCCCCCCCCCCCACCCCCCCCCCCCCCCACCCCCCCCCCCCCCCACCCCCCCCCCCCCCCACCCCCCCCCCCCCCCACCCCCCCCCCCCCCCACCCCCCCCCCCCCCCACCCCCCCCCCCCCCCACCCCCCCCCCCCCCCACCCCCCCCCCCCCCCACCCCCCCCCCCCCCCACCCCCCCCCCCCCCCACCCCCCCCCCCCCCCACCCCCCCCCCCCCCCACCCCCCCCCCCCCCCACCCCCCCCCCCCCCCACCCCCCCCCCCCCCCACCCCCCCCCCCCCCCACCCCCCCCCCCCCCCACCCCCCCCCCCCCCCACCCCCCCCCCCCCCCACCCCCCCCCCCCCCCACCCCCCCCCCCCCCCACCCCCCCCCCCCCCCACCCCCCCCCCCCCCCACCCCCCCCCCCCCCCACCCCCCCCCCCCCCCACCCCCCCCCCCCCCCACCCCCCCCCCCCCCCACCCCCCCCCCCCCCCACCCCCCCCCCCCCCCACCCCCCCCCCCCCCCACCCCCCCCCCCCCCCACCCCCCCCCCCCCCCACCCCCCCCCCCCCCCACCCCCCCCCCCCCCCACCCCCCCCCCCCCCCACCCCCCCCCCCCCCCACCCCCCCCCCCCCCCACCCCCCCCCCCCCCCACCCCCCCCCCCCCCCACCCCCCCCCCCCCCCACCCCCCCCCCCCCCCACCCCCCCCCCCCCCCACCCCCCCCCCCCCCCACCCCCCCCCCCCCCCACCCCCCCCCCCCCCCACCCCCCCCCCCCCCCACCCCCCCCCCCCCCCACCCCCCCCCCCCCCCACCCCCCCCCCCCCCCACCCCCCCCCCCCCCCACCCCCCCCCCCCCCCACCCCCCCCCCCCCCCACCCCCCCCCCCCCCCACCCCCCCCCCCCCCCACCCCCCCCCCCCCCCACCCCCCCCCCCCCCCACCCCCCCCCCCCCCCACCCCCCCCCCCCCCCACCCCCCCCCCCCCCCACCCCCCCCCCCCCCCACCCCCCCCCCCCCCCACCCCCCCCCCCCCCCACCCCCCCCCCCCCCCACCCCCCCCCCCCCCCACCCCCCCCCCCCCCCACCCCCCCCCCCCCCCACCCCCCCCCCCCCCCACCCCCCCCCCCCCCCACCCCCCCCCCCCCCCACCCCCCCCCCCCCCCACCCCCCCCCCCCCCCACCCCCCCCCCCCCCCACCCCCCCCCCCCCCCACCCCCCCCCCCCCCCACCCCCCCCCCCCCCCACCCCCCCCCCCCCCCACCCCCCCCCCCCCCCACCCCCCCCCCCCCCCACCCCCCCCCCCCCCCACCCCCCCCCCCCCCCACCCCCCCCCCCCCCCACCCCCCCCCCCCCCCACCCCCCCCCCCCCCCACCCCCCCCCCCCCCCACCCCCCCCCCCCCCCACCCCCCCCCCCCCCCACCCCCCCCCCCCCCCACCCCCCCCCCCCCCCACCCCCCCCCCCCCCCACCCCCCCCCCCCCCCACCCCCCCCCCCCCCCACCCCCCCCCCCCCCCACCCCCCCCCCCCCCCACCCCCCCCCCCCCCCACCCCCCCCCCCCCCCACCCCCCCCCCCCCCCACCCCCCCCCCCCCCCACCCCCCCCCCCCCCCACCCCCCCCCCCCCCCACCCCCCCCCCCCCCCACCCCCCCCCCCCCCCACCCCCCCCCCCCCCCACCCCCCCCCCCCCCCACCCCCCCCCCCCCCCACCCCCCCCCCCCCCCACCCCCCCCCCCCCCCACCCCCCCCCCCCCCCACCCCCCCCCCCCCCCACCCCCCCCCCCCCCCACCCCCCCCCCCCCCCACCCCCCCCCCCCCCCACCCCCCCCCCCCCCCACCCCCCCCCCCCCCCACCCCCCCCCCCCCCCACCCCCCCCCCCCCCCACCCCCCCCCCCCCCCACCCCCCCCCCCCCCCACCCCCCCCCCCCCCCACCCCCCCCCCCCCCCACCCCCCCCCCCCCCCACCCCCCCCCCCCCCCACCCCCCCCCCCCCCCACCCCCCCCCCCCCCCACCCCCCCCCCCCCCCACCCCCCCCCCCCCCCACCCCCCCCCCCCCCCACCCCCCCCCCCCCCCACCCCCCCCCCCCCCCACCCCCCCCCCCCCCCACCCCCCCCCCCCCCCACCCCCCCCCCCCCCCACCCCCCCCCCCCCCCACCCCCCCCCCCCCCCACCCCCCCCCCCCCCCACCCCCCCCCCCCCCCACCCCCCCCCCCCCCCACCCCCCCCCCCCCCCACCCCCCCCCCCCCCCACCCCCCCCCCCCCCCACCCCCCCCCCCCCCCACCCCCCCCCCCCCCCACCCCCCCCCCCCCCCACCCCCCCCCCCCCCCACCCCCCCCCCCCCCCACCCCCCCCCCCCCCCACCCCCCCCCCCCCCCACCCCCCCCCCCCCCCACCCCCCCCCCCCCCCACCCCCCCCCCCCCCCACCCCCCCCCCCCCCCACCCCCCCCCCCCCCCACCCCCCCCCCCCCCCACCCCCCCCCCCCCCCACCCCCCCCCCCCCCCACCCCCCCCCCCCCCCACCCCCCCCCCCCCCCACCCCCCCCCCCCCCCACCCCCCCCCCCCCCCACCCCCCCCCCCCCCCACCCCCCCCCCCCCCCACCCCCCCCCCCCCCCACCCCCCCCCCCCCCCACCCCCCCCCCCCCCCACCCCCCCCCCCCCCCACCCCCCCCCCCCCCCACCCCCCCCCCCCCCCACCCCCCCCCCCCCCCACCCCCCCCCCCCCCCACCCCCCCCCCCCCCCACCCCCCCCCCCCCCCACCCCCCCCCCCCCCCACCCCCCCCCCCCCCCACCCCCCCCCCCCCCCACCCCCCCCCCCCCCCACCCCCCCCCCCCCCCACCCCCCCCCCCCCCCACCCCCCCCCCCCCCCACCCCCCCCCCCCCCCACCCCCCCCCCCCCCCACCCCCCCCCCCCCCCACCCCCCCCCCCCCCCACCCCCCCCCCCCCCCACCCCCCCCCCCCCCCACCCCCCCCCCCCCCCACCCCCCCCCCCCCCCACCCCCCCCCCCCCCCACCCCCCCCCCCCCCCACCCCCCCCCCCCCCCACCCCCCCCCCCCCCCACCCCCCCCCCCCCCCACCCCCCCCCCCCCCCACCCCCCCCCCCCCCCACCCCCCCCCCCCCCCACCCCCCCCCCCCCCCACCCCCCCCCCCCCCCACCCCCCCCCCCCCCCACCCCCCCCCCCCCCCACCCCCCCCCCCCCCCACCCCCCCCCCCCCCCACCCCCCCCCCCCCCCACCCCCCCCCCCCCCCACCCCCCCCCCCCCCCACCCCCCCCCCCCCCCACCCCCCCCCCCCCCCACCCCCCCCCCCCCCCACCCCCCCCCCCCCCCACCCCCCCCCCCCCCCACCCCCCCCCCCCCCCACCCCCCCCCCCCCCCACCCCCCCCCCCCCCCACCCCCCCCCCCCCCCACCCCCCCCCCCCCCCACCCCCCCCCCCCCCCACCCCCCCCCCCCCCCACCCCCCCCCCCCCCCACCCCCCCCCCCCCCCACCCCCCCCCCCCCCCACCCCCCCCCCCCCCCACCCCCCCCCCCCCCCACCCCCCCCCCCCCCCACCCCCCCCCCCCCCCACCCCCCCCCCCCCCCACCCCCCCCCCCCCCCACCCCCCCCCCCCCCCACCCCCCCCCCCCCCCACCCCCCCCCCCCCCCACCCCCCCCCCCCCCCACCCCCCCCCCCCCCCACCCCCCCCCCCCCCCACCCCCCCCCCCCCCCACCCCCCCCCCCCCCCACCCCCCCCCCCCCCCACCCCCCCCCCCCCCCACCCCCCCCCCCCCCCACCCCCCCCCCCCCCCACCCCCCCCCCCCCCCACCCCCCCCCCCCCCCACCCCCCCCCCCCCCCACCCCCCCCCCCCCCCACCCCCCCCCCCCCCCACCCCCCCCCCCCCCCACCCCCCCCCCCCCCCACCCCCCCCCCCCCCCACCCCCCCCCCCCCCCACCCCCCCCCCCCCCCACCCCCCCCCCCCCCCACCCCCCCCCCCCCCCACCCCCCCCCCCCCCCACCCCCCCCCCCCCCCACCCCCCCCCCCCCCCACCCCCCCCCCCCCCCACCCCCCCCCCCCCCCACCCCCCCCCCCCCCCACCCCCCCCCCCCCCCACCCCCCCCCCCCCCCACCCCCCCCCCCCCCCACCCCCCCCCCCCCCCACCCCCCCCCCCCCCCACCCCCCCCCCCCCCCACCCCCCCCCCCCCCCACCCCCCCCCCCCCCCACCCCCCCCCCCCCCCACCCCCCCCCCCCCCCACCCCCCCCCCCCCCCACCCCCCCCCCCCCCCACCCCCCCCCCCCCCCACCCCCCCCCCCCCCCACCCCCCCCCCCCCCCACCCCCCCCCCCCCCCACCCCCCCCCCCCCCCACCCCCCCCCCCCCCCACCCCCCCCCCCCCCCACCCCCCCCCCCCCCCACCCCCCCCCCCCCCCACCCCCCCCCCCCCCCACCCCCCCCCCCCCCCACCCCCCCCCCCCCCCACCCCCCCCCCCCCCCACCCCCCCCCCCCCCCACCCCCCCCCCCCCCCACCCCCCCCCCCCCCCACCCCCCCCCCCCCCCACCCCCCCCCCCCCCCACCCCCCCCCCCCCCCACCCCCCCCCCCCCCCACCCCCCCCCCCCCCCACCCCCCCCCCCCCCCACCCCCCCCCCCCCCCACCCCCCCCCCCCCCCACCCCCCCCCCCCCCCACCCCCCCCCCCCCCCACCCCCCCCCCCCCCCACCCCCCCCCCCCCCCACCCCCCCCCCCCCCCACCCCCCCCCCCCCCCACCCCCCCCCCCCCCCACCCCCCCCCCCCCCCACCCCCCCCCCCCCCCACCCCCCCCCCCCCCCACCCCCCCCCCCCCCCACCCCCCCCCCCCCCCACCCCCCCCCCCCCCCACCCCCCCCCCCCCCCACCCCCCCCCCCCCCCACCCCCCCCCCCCCCCACCCCCCCCCCCCCCCACCCCCCCCCCCCCCCACCCCCCCCCCCCCCCACCCCCCCCCCCCCCCACCCCCCCCCCCCCCCACCCCCCCCCCCCCCCACCCCCCCCCCCCCCCACCCCCCCCCCCCCCCACCCCCCCCCCCCCCCACCCCCCCCCCCCCCCACCCCCCCCCCCCCCCACCCCCCCCCCCCCCCACCCCCCCCCCCCCCCACCCCCCCCCCCCCCCACCCCCCCCCCCCCCCACCCCCCCCCCCCCCCACCCCCCCCCCCCCCCACCCCCCCCCCCCCCCACCCCCCCCCCCCCCCACCCCCCCCCCCCCCCACCCCCCCCCCCCCCCACCCCCCCCCCCCCCCACCCCCCCCCCCCCCCACCCCCCCCCCCCCCCACCCCCCCCCCCCCCCACCCCCCCCCCCCCCCACCCCCCCCCCCCCCCACCCCCCCCCCCCCCCACCCCCCCCCCCCCCCACCCCCCCCCCCCCCCACCCCCCCCCCCCCCCACCCCCCCCCCCCCCCACCCCCCCCCCCCCCCACCCCCCCCCCCCCCCACCCCCCCCCCCCCCCACCCCCCCCCCCCCCCACCCCCCCCCCCCCCCACCCCCCCCCCCCCCCACCCCCCCCCCCCCCCACCCCCCCCCCCCCCCACCCCCCCCCCCCCCCACCCCCCCCCCCCCCCACCCCCCCCCCCCCCCACCCCCCCCCCCCCCCACCCCCCCCCCCCCCCACCCCCCCCCCCCCCCACCCCCCCCCCCCCCCACCCCCCCCCCCCCCCACCCCCCCCCCCCCCCACCCCCCCCCCCCCCCACCCCCCCCCCCCCCCACCCCCCCCCCCCCCCACCCCCCCCCCCCCCCACCCCCCCCCCCCCCCACCCCCCCCCCCCCCCACCCCCCCCCCCCCCCACCCCCCCCCCCCCCCACCCCCCCCCCCCCCCACCCCCCCCCCCCCCCACCCCCCCCCCCCCCCACCCCCCCCCCCCCCCACCCCCCCCCCCCCCCACCCCCCCCCCCCCCCACCCCCCCCCCCCCCCACCCCCCCCCCCCCCCACCCCCCCCCCCCCCCACCCCCCCCCCCCCCCACCCCCCCCCCCCCCCACCCCCCCCCCCCCCCACCCCCCCCCCCCCCCACCCCCCCCCCCCCCCACCCCCCCCCCCCCCCACCCCCCCCCCCCCCCACCCCCCCCCCCCCCCACCCCCCCCCCCCCCCACCCCCCCCCCCCCCCACCCCCCCCCCCCCCCACCCCCCCCCCCCCCCACCCCCCCCCCCCCCCACCCCCCCCCCCCCCCACCCCCCCCCCCCCCCACCCCCCCCCCCCCCCACCCCCCCCCCCCCCCACCCCCCCCCCCCCCCACCCCCCCCCCCCCCCACCCCCCCCCCCCCCCACCCCCCCCCCCCCCCACCCCCCCCCCCCCCCACCCCCCCCCCCCCCCACCCCCCCCCCCCCCCACCCCCCCCCCCCCCCACCCCCCCCCCCCCCCACCCCCCCCCCCCCCCACCCCCCCCCCCCCCCACCCCCCCCCCCCCCCACCCCCCCCCCCCCCCACCCCCCCCCCCCCCCACCCCCCCCCCCCCCCACCCCCCCCCCCCCCCACCCCCCCCCCCCCCCACCCCCCCCCCCCCCCACCCCCCCCCCCCCCCACCCCCCCCCCCCCCCACCCCCCCCCCCCCCCACCCCCCCCCCCCCCCACCCCCCCCCCCCCCCACCCCCCCCCCCCCCCACCCCCCCCCCCCCCCACCCCCCCCCCCCCCCACCCCCCCCCCCCCCCACCCCCCCCCCCCCCCACCCCCCCCCCCCCCCACCCCCCCCCCCCCCCACCCCCCCCCCCCCCCACCCCCCCCCCCCCCCACCCCCCCCCCCCCCCACCCCCCCCCCCCCCCACCCCCCCCCCCCCCCACCCCCCCCCCCCCCCACCCCCCCCCCCCCCCACCCCCCCCCCCCCCCACCCCCCCCCCCCCCCACCCCCCCCCCCCCCCACCCCCCCCCCCCCCCACCCCCCCCCCCCCCCACCCCCCCCCCCCCCCACCCCCCCCCCCCCCCACCCCCCCCCCCCCCCACCCCCCCCCCCCCCCACCCCCCCCCCCCCCCACCCCCCCCCCCCCCCACCCCCCCCCCCCCCCACCCCCCCCCCCCCCCACCCCCCCCCCCCCCCACCCCCCCCCCCCCCCACCCCCCCCCCCCCCCACCCCCCCCCCCCCCCACCCCCCCCCCCCCCCACCCCCCCCCCCCCCCACCCCCCCCCCCCCCCACCCCCCCCCCCCCCCACCCCCCCCCCCCCCCACCCCCCCCCCCCCCCACCCCCCCCCCCCCCCACCCCCCCCCCCCCCCACCCCCCCCCCCCCCCACCCCCCCCCCCCCCCACCCCCCCCCCCCCCCACCCCCCCCCCCCCCCACCCCCCCCCCCCCCCACCCCCCCCCCCCCCCACCCCCCCCCCCCCCCACCCCCCCCCCCCCCCACCCCCCCCCCCCCCCACCCCCCCCCCCCCCCACCCCCCCCCCCCCCCACCCCCCCCCCCCCCCACCCCCCCCCCCCCCCACCCCCCCCCCCCCCCACCCCCCCCCCCCCCCACCCCCCCCCCCCCCCACCCCCCCCCCCCCCCACCCCCCCCCCCCCCCACCCCCCCCCCCCCCCACCCCCCCCCCCCCCCACCCCCCCCCCCCCCCACCCCCCCCCCCCCCCACCCCCCCCCCCCCCCACCCCCCCCCCCCCCCACCCCCCCCCCCCCCCACCCCCCCCCCCCCCCACCCCCCCCCCCCCCCACCCCCCCCCCCCCCCACCCCCCCCCCCCCCCACCCCCCCCCCCCCCCACCCCCCCCCCCCCCCACCCCCCCCCCCCCCCACCCCCCCCCCCCCCCACCCCCCCCCCCCCCCACCCCCCCCCCCCCCCACCCCCCCCCCCCCCCACCCCCCCCCCCCCCCACCCCCCCCCCCCCCCACCCCCCCCCCCCCCCACCCCCCCCCCCCCCCACCCCCCCCCCCCCCCACCCCCCCCCCCCCCCACCCCCCCCCCCCCCCACCCCCCCCCCCCCCCACCCCCCCCCCCCCCCACCCCCCCCCCCCCCCACCCCCCCCCCCCCCCACCCCCCCCCCCCCCCACCCCCCCCCCCCCCCACCCCCCCCCCCCCCCACCCCCCCCCCCCCCCACCCCCCCCCCCCCCCACCCCCCCCCCCCCCCACCCCCCCCCCCCCCCACCCCCCCCCCCCCCCACCCCCCCCCCCCCCCACCCCCCCCCCCCCCCACCCCCCCCCCCCCCCACCCCCCCCCCCCCCCACCCCCCCCCCCCCCCACCCCCCCCCCCCCCCACCCCCCCCCCCCCCCACCCCCCCCCCCCCCCACCCCCCCCCCCCCCCACCCCCCCCCCCCCCCACCCCCCCCCCCCCCCACCCCCCCCCCCCCCCACCCCCCCCCCCCCCCACCCCCCCCCCCCCCCACCCCCCCCCCCCCCCACCCCCCCCCCCCCCCACCCCCCCCCCCCCCCACCCCCCCCCCCCCCCACCCCCCCCCCCCCCCACCCCCCCCCCCCCCCACCCCCCCCCCCCCCCACCCCCCCCCCCCCCCACCCCCCCCCCCCCCCACCCCCCCCCCCCCCCACCCCCCCCCCCCCCCACCCCCCCCCCCCCCCACCCCCCCCCCCCCCCACCCCCCCCCCCCCCCACCCCCCCCCCCCCCCACCCCCCCCCCCCCCCACCCCCCCCCCCCCCCACCCCCCCCCCCCCCCACCCCCCCCCCCCCCCACCCCCCCCCCCCCCCACCCCCCCCCCCCCCCACCCCCCCCCCCCCCCACCCCCCCCCCCCCCCACCCCCCCCCCCCCCCACCCCCCCCCCCCCCCACCCCCCCCCCCCCCCACCCCCCCCCCCCCCCACCCCCCCCCCCCCCCACCCCCCCCCCCCCCCACCCCCCCCCCCCCCCACCCCCCCCCCCCCCCACCCCCCCCCCCCCCCACCCCCCCCCCCCCCCACCCCCCCCCCCCCCCACCCCCCCCCCCCCCCACCCCCCCCCCCCCCCACCCCCCCCCCCCCCCACCCCCCCCCCCCCCCACCCCCCCCCCCCCCCACCCCCCCCCCCCCCCACCCCCCCCCCCCCCCACCCCCCCCCCCCCCCACCCCCCCCCCCCCCCACCCCCCCCCCCCCCCACCCCCCCCCCCCCCCACCCCCCCCCCCCCCCACCCCCCCCCCCCCCCACCCCCCCCCCCCCCCACCCCCCCCCCCCCCCACCCCCCCCCCCCCCCACCCCCCCCCCCCCCCACCCCCCCCCCCCCCCACCCCCCCCCCCCCCCACCCCCCCCCCCCCCCACCCCCCCCCCCCCCCACCCCCCCCCCCCCCCACCCCCCCCCCCCCCCACCCCCCCCCCCCCCCACCCCCCCCCCCCCCCACCCCCCCCCCCCCCCACCCCCCCCCCCCCCCACCCCCCCCCCCCCCCACCCCCCCCCCCCCCCACCCCCCCCCCCCCCCACCCCCCCCCCCCCCCACCCCCCCCCCCCCCCACCCCCCCCCCCCCCCACCCCCCCCCCCCCCCACCCCCCCCCCCCCCCACCCCCCCCCCCCCCCACCCCCCCCCCCCCCCACCCCCCCCCCCCCCCACCCCCCCCCCCCCCCACCCCCCCCCCCCCCCACCCCCCCCCCCCCCCACCCCCCCCCCCCCCCACCCCCCCCCCCCCCCACCCCCCCCCCCCCCCACCCCCCCCCCCCCCCACCCCCCCCCCCCCCCACCCCCCCCCCCCCCCACCCCCCCCCCCCCCCACCCCCCCCCCCCCCCACCCCCCCCCCCCCCCACCCCCCCCCCCCCCCACCCCCCCCCCCCCCCACCCCCCCCCCCCCCCACCCCCCCCCCCCCCCACCCCCCCCCCCCCCCACCCCCCCCCCCCCCCACCCCCCCCCCCCCCCACCCCCCCCCCCCCCCACCCCCCCCCCCCCCCACCCCCCCCCCCCCCCACCCCCCCCCCCCCCCACCCCCCCCCCCCCCCACCCCCCCCCCCCCCCACCCCCCCCCCCCCCCACCCCCCCCCCCCCCCACCCCCCCCC
This sequence comes from Sphaerodactylus townsendi, assembly GCF_021028975.2. Lineage (NCBI taxonomy): Eukaryota > Metazoa > Chordata > Lepidosauria > Squamata > Sphaerodactylidae > Sphaerodactylus > Sphaerodactylus townsendi. The sequence continues at coordinate 172,173,696 of NC_059425.1, read as the reverse complement.
CCCCCCACCCCCCCCCCCCCCCACCCCCCCCCCCCCCCACCCCCCCCCCCCCCCACCCCCCCCCCCCCCCACCCCCCCCCCCCCCCACCCCCCCCCCCCCCCACCCCCCCCCCCCCCCACCCCCCCCCCCCCCCACCCCCCCCCCCCCCCACCCCCCCCCCCCCCCACCCCCCCCCCCCCCCACCCCCCCCCCCCCCCACCCCCCCCCCCCCCCACCCCCCCCCCCCCCCACCCCCCCCCCCCCCCACCCCCCCCCCCCCCCACCCCCCCCCCCCCCCACCCCCCCCCCCCCCCACCCCCCCCCCCCCCCACCCCCCCCCCCCCCCACCCCCCCCCCCCCCCACCCCCCCCCCCCCCCACCCCCCCCCCCCCCCACCCCCCCCCCCCCCCACCCCCCCCCCCCCCCACCCCCCCCCCCCCCCACCCCCCCCCCCCCCCACCCCCCCCCCCCCCCACCCCCCCCCCCCCCCACCCCCCCCCCCCCCCACCCCCCCCCCCCCCCACCCCCCCCCCCCCCCACCCCCCCCCCCCCCCACCCCCCCCCCCCCCCACCCCCCCCCCCCCCCACCCCCCCCCCCCCCCACCCCCCCCCCCCCCCACCCCCCCCCCCCCCCACCCCCCCCCCCCCCCACCCCCCCCCCCCCCCACCCCCCCCCCCCCCCACCCCCCCCCCCCCCCACCCCCCCCCCCCCCCACCCCCCCCCCCCCCCACCCCCCCCCCCCCCCACCCCCCCCCCCCCCCACCCCCCCCCCCCCCCACCCCCCCCCCCCCCCACCCCCCCCCCCCCCCACCCCCCCCCCCCCCCACCCCCCCCCCCCCCCACCCCCCCCCCCCCCCACCCCCCCCCCCCCCCACCCCCCCCCCCCCCCACCCCCCCCCCCCCCCACCCCCCCCCCCCCCCACCCCCCCCCCCCCCCACCCCCCCCCCCCCCCACCCCCCCCCCCCCCCACCCCCCCCCCCCCCCACCCCCCCCCCCCCCCACCCCCCCCCCCCCCCACCCCCCCCCCCCCCCACCCCCCCCCCCCCCCACCCCCCCCCCCCCCCACCCCCCCCCCCCCCCACCCCCCCCCCCCCCCACCCCCCCCCCCCCCCACCCCCCCCCCCCCCCACCCCCCCCCCCCCCCACCCCCCCCCCCCCCCACCCCCCCCCCCCCCCACCCCCCCCCCCCCCCACCCCCCCCCCCCCCCACCCCCCCCCCCCCCCACCCCCCCCCCCCCCCACCCCCCCCCCCCCCCACCCCCCCCCCCCCCCACCCCCCCCCCCCCCCACCCCCCCCCCCCCCCACCCCCCCCCCCCCCCACCCCCCCCCCCCCCCACCCCCCCCCCCCCCCACCCCCCCCCCCCCCCACCCCCCCCCCCCCCCACCCCCCCCCCCCCCCACCCCCCCCCCCCCCCACCCCCCCCCCCCCCCACCCCCCCCCCCCCCCACCCCCCCCCCCCCCCACCCCCCCCCCCCCCCACCCCCCCCCCCCCCCACCCCCCCCCCCCCCCACCCCCCCCCCCCCCCACCCCCCCCCCCCCCCACCCCCCCCCCCCCCCACCCCCCCCCCCCCCCACCCCCCCCCCCCCCCACCCCCCCCCCCCCCCACCCCCCCCCCCCCCCACCCCCCCCCCCCCCCACCCCCCCCCCCCCCCACCCCCCCCCCCCCCCACCCCCCCCCCCCCCCACCCCCCCCCCCCCCCACCCCCCCCCCCCCCCACCCCCCCCCCCCCCCACCCCCCCCCCCCCCCACCCCCCCCCCCCCCCACCCCCCCCCCCCCCCACCCCCCCCCCCCCCCACCCCCCCCCCCCCCCACCCCCCCCCCCCCCCACCCCCCCCCCCCCCCACCCCCCCCCCCCCCCACCCCCCCCCCCCCCCACCCCCCCCCCCCCCCACCCCCCCCCCCCCCCACCCCCCCCCCCCCCCACCCCCCCCCCCCCCCACCCCCCCCCCCCCCCACCCCCCCCCCCCCCCACCCCCCCCCCCCCCCACCCCCCCCCCCCCCCACCCCCCCCCCCCCCCACCCCCCCCCCCCCCCACCCCCCCCCCCCCCCACCCCCCCCCCCCCCCACCCCCCCCCCCCCCCACCCCCCCCCCCCCCCACCCCCCCCCCCCCCCACCCCCCCCCCCCCCCACCCCCCCCCCCCCCCACCCCCCCCCCCCCCCACCCCCCCCCCCCCCCACCCCCCCCCCCCCCCACCCCCCCCCCCCCCCACCCCCCCCCCCCCCCACCCCCCCCCCCCCCCACCCCCCCCCCCCCCCACCCCCCCCCCCCCCCACCCCCCCCCCCCCCCACCCCCCCCCCCCCCCACCCCCCCCCCCCCCCACCCCCCCCCCCCCCCACCCCCCCCCCCCCCCACCCCCCCCCCCCCCCACCCCCCCCCCCCCCCACCCCCCCCCCCCCCCACCCCCCCCCCCCCCCACCCCCCCCCCCCCCCACCCCCCCCCCCCCCCACCCCCCCCCCCCCCCACCCCCCCCCCCCCCCACCCCCCCCCCCCCCCACCCCCCCCCCCCCCCACCCCCCCCCCCCCCCACCCCCCCCCCCCCCCACCCCCCCCCCCCCCCACCCCCCCCCCCCCCCACCCCCCCCCCCCCCCACCCCCCCCCCCCCCCACCCCCCCCCCCCCCCACCCCCCCCCCCCCCCACCCCCCCCCCCCCCCACCCCCCCCCCCCCCCACCCCCCCCCCCCCCCACCCCCCCCCCCCCCCACCCCCCCCCCCCCCCACCCCCCCCCCCCCCCACCCCCCCCCCCCCCCACCCCCCCCCCCCCCCACCCCCCCCCCCCCCCACCCCCCCCCCCCCCCACCCCCCCCCCCCCCCACCCCCCCCCCCCCCCACCCCCCCCCCCCCCCACCCCCCCCCCCCCCCACCCCCCCCCCCCCCCACCCCCCCCCCCCCCCACCCCCCCCCCCCCCCACCCCCCCCCCCCCCCACCCCCCCCCCCCCCCACCCCCCCCCCCCCCCACCCCCCCCCCCCCCCACCCCCCCCCCCCCCCACCCCCCCCCCCCCCCACCCCCCCCCCCCCCCACCCCCCCCCCCCCCCACCCCCCCCCCCCCCCACCCCCCCCCCCCCCCACCCCCCCCCCCCCCCACCCCCCCCCCCCCCCACCCCCCCCCCCCCCCACCCCCCCCCCCCCCCACCCCCCCCCCCCCCCACCCCCCCCCCCCCCCACCCCCCCCCCCCCCCACCCCCCCCCCCCCCCACCCCCCCCCCCCCCCACCCCCCCCCCCCCCCACCCCCCCCCCCCCCCACCCCCCCCCCCCCCCACCCCCCCCCCCCCCCACCCCCCCCCCCCCCCACCCCCCCCCCCCCCCACCCCCCCCCCCCCCCACCCCCCCCCCCCCCCACCCCCCCCCCCCCCCACCCCCCCCCCCCCCCACCCCCCCCCCCCCCCACCCCCCCCCCCCCCCACCCCCCCCCCCCCCCACCCCCCCCCCCCCCCACCCCCCCCCCCCCCCACCCCCCCCCCCCCCCACCCCCCCCCCCCCCCACCCCCCCCCCCCCCCACCCCCCCCCCCCCCCACCCCCCCCCCCCCCCACCCCCCCCCCCCCCCACCCCCCCCCCCCCCCACCCCCCCCCCCCCCCACCCCCCCCCCCCCCCACCCCCCCCCCCCCCCACCCCCCCCCCCCCCCACCCCCCCCCCCCCCCACCCCCCCCCCCCCCCACCCCCCCCCCCCCCCACCCCCCCCCCCCCCCACCCCCCCCCCCCCCCACCCCCCCCCCCCCCCACCCCCCCCCCCCCCCACCCCCCCCCCCCCCCACCCCCCCCCCCCCCCACCCCCCCCCCCCCCCACCCCCCCCCCCCCCCACCCCCCCCCCCCCCCACCCCCCCCCCCCCCCACCCCCCCCCCCCCCCACCCCCCCCCCCCCCCACCCCCCCCCCCCCCCACCCCCCCCCCCCCCCACCCCCCCCCCCCCCCACCCCCCCCCCCCCCCACCCCCCCCCCCCCCCACCCCCCCCCCCCCCCACCCCCCCCCCCCCCCACCCCCCCCCCCCCCCACCCCCCCCCCCCCCCACCCCCCCCCCCCCCCACCCCCCCCCCCCCCCACCCCCCCCCCCCCCCACCCCCCCCCCCCCCCACCCCCCCCCCCCCCCACCCCCCCCCCCCCCCACCCCCCCCCCCCCCCACCCCCCCCCCCCCCCACCCCCCCCCCCCCCCACCCCCCCCCCCCCCCACCCCCCCCCCCCCCCACCCCCCCCCCCCCCCACCCCCCCCCCCCCCCACCCCCCCCCCCCCCCACCCCCCCCCCCCCCCACCCCCCCCCCCCCCCACCCCCCCCCCCCCCCACCCCCCCCCCCCCCCACCCCCCCCCCCCCCCACCCCCCCCCCCCCCCACCCCCCCCCCCCCCCACCCCCCCCCCCCCCCACCCCCCCCCCCCCCCACCCCCCCCCCCCCCCACCCCCCCCCCCCCCCACCCCCCCCCCCCCCCACCCCCCCCCCCCCCCACCCCCCCCCCCCCCCACCCCCCCCCCCCCCCACCCCCCCCCCCCCCCACCCCCCCCCCCCCCCACCCCCCCCCCCCCCCACCCCCCCCCCCCCCCACCCCCCCCCCCCCCCACCCCCCCCCCCCCCCACCCCCCCCCCCCCCCACCCCCCCCCCCCCCCACCCCCCCCCCCCCCCACCCCCCCCCCCCCCCACCCCCCCCCCCCCCCACCCCCCCCCCCCCCCACCCCCCCCCCCCCCCACCCCCCCCCCCCCCCACCCCCCCCCCCCCCCACCCCCCCCCCCCCCCACCCCCCCCCCCCCCCACCCCCCCCCCCCCCCACCCCCCCCCCCCCCCACCCCCCCCCCCCCCCACCCCCCCCCCCCCCCACCCCCCCCCCCCCCCACCCCCCCCCCCCCCCACCCCCCCCCCCCCCCACCCCCCCCCCCCCCCACCCCCCCCCCCCCCCACCCCCCCCCCCCCCCACCCCCCCCCCCCCCCACCCCCCCCCCCCCCCACCCCCCCCCCCCCCCACCCCCCCCCCCCCCCACCCCCCCCCCCCCCCACCCCCCCCCCCCCCCACCCCCCCCCCCCCCCACCCCCCCCCCCCCCCACCCCCCCCCCCCCCCACCCCCCCCCCCCCCCACCCCCCCCCCCCCCCACCCCCCCCCCCCCCCACCCCCCCCCCCCCCCACCCCCCCCCCCCCCCACCCCCCCCCCCCCCCACCCCCCCCCCCCCCCACCCCCCCCCCCCCCCACCCCCCCCCCCCCCCACCCCCCCCCCCCCCCACCCCCCCCCCCCCCCACCCCCCCCCCCCCCCACCCCCCCCCCCCCCCACCCCCCCCCCCCCCCACCCCCCCCCCCCCCCACCCCCCCCCCCCCCCACCCCCCCCCCCCCCCACCCCCCCCCCCCCCCACCCCCCCCCCCCCCCACCCCCCCCCCCCCCCACCCCCCCCCCCCCCCACCCCCCCCCCCCCCCACCCCCCCCCCCCCCCACCCCCCCCCCCCCCCACCCCCCCCCCCCCCCACCCCCCCCCCCCCCCACCCCCCCCCCCCCCCACCCCCCCCCCCCCCCACCCCCCCCCCCCCCCACCCCCCCCCCCCCCCACCCCCCCCCCCCCCCACCCCCCCCCCCCCCCACCCCCCCCCCCCCCCACCCCCCCCCCCCCCCACCCCCCCCCCCCCCCACCCCCCCCCCCCCCCACCCCCCCCCCCCCCCACCCCCCCCCCCCCCCACCCCCCCCCCCCCCCACCCCCCCCCCCCCCCACCCCCCCCCCCCCCCACCCCCCCCCCCCCCCACCCCCCCCCCCCCCCACCCCCCCCCCCCCCCACCCCCCCCCCCCCCCACCCCCCCCCCCCCCCACCCCCCCCCCCCCCCACCCCCCCCCCCCCCCACCCCCCCCCCCCCCCACCCCCCCCCCCCCCCACCCCCCCCCCCCCCCACCCCCCCCCCCCCCCACCCCCCCCCCCCCCCACCCCCCCCCCCCCCCACCCCCCCCCCCCCCCACCCCCCCCCCCCCCCACCCCCCCCCCCCCCCACCCCCCCCCCCCCCCACCCCCCCCCCCCCCCACCCCCCCCCCCCCCCACCCCCCCCCCCCCCCACCCCCCCCCCCCCCCACCCCCCCCCCCCCCCACCCCCCCCCCCCCCCACCCCCCCCCCCCCCCACCCCCCCCCCCCCCCACCCCCCCCCCCCCCCACCCCCCCCCCCCCCCACCCCCCCCCCCCCCCACCCCCCCCCCCCCCCACCCCCCCCCCCCCCCACCCCCCCCCCCCCCCACCCCCCCCCCCCCCCACCCCCCCCCCCCCCCACCCCCCCCCCCCCCCACCCCCCCCCCCCCCCACCCCCCCCCCCCCCCACCCCCCCCCCCCCCCACCCCCCCCCCCCCCCACCCCCCCCCCCCCCCACCCCCCCCCCCCCCCACCCCCCCCCCCCCCCACCCCCCCCCCCCCCCACCCCCCCCCCCCCCCACCCCCCCCCCCCCCCACCCCCCCCCCCCCCCACCCCCCCCCCCCCCCACCCCCCCCCCCCCCCACCCCCCCCCCCCCCCACCCCCCCCCCCCCCCACCCCCCCCCCCCCCCACCCCCCCCCCCCCCCACCCCCCCCCCCCCCCACCCCCCCCCCCCCCCACCCCCCCCCCCCCCCACCCCCCCCCCCCCCCACCCCCCCCCCCCCCCACCCCCCCCCCCCCCCACCCCCCCCCCCCCCCACCCCCCCCCCCCCCCACCCCCCCCCCCCCCCACCCCCCCCCCCCCCCACCCCCCCCCCCCCCCACCCCCCCCCCCCCCCACCCCCCCCCCCCCCCACCCCCCCCCCCCCCCACCCCCCCCCCCCCCCACCCTATATTTTAATCTCTTTTGCTTTTAGAATCGATGTAAGGGTATTCAAATGTTCTTTGTTTTAATTTGTTTTAACTCAACGCTTGCTGCTTTTGTAAAACCGGTTGTATAAAATAGCTGGTCAATGACCATAATAAACTGCCCAAATCTACACATGTTTTTAACACTAATTTGTATTTTTTAAATTTTAAGCGTTGACTGTCTTTAGGGCCTCAATTGGGTACAAAGATGGCCAAGTATATTGTTTACCCATAATGATCTAGATGTGCATCATGAGAAAGCACCTCCAACATATTGATTGGTTGTGGCATCAAAACTGATTTGACCACATCTTTACAAGCACTCCAAGATGTGTGAGATGGAGCGGTCAGTTCTGGCAAATGCTATAAGGCTTTTCCCCAGCATTATGTTGCTACAGAAAGGAAAATGAAAAAAATGTGAGGTGATATTATTTTTAAAAATCCTCAGTCTGGCCAGAAATGGCTGTAGTATGTATCAATACAAGATTCCAGCTGGGGAGAAAACAAGGTACAAAGGATGCATGGGGATATTTTTTCCTAGAGCAATGGCTTGTACTGTTTTGGCACCATTATCACAGTATGGGCTACAAATATTAGACAACGACAATCCATACTTTTTCTGGACATATCCCACCAGGCACTCCATGACTTTTACTCCATCAACCTAACAATGAACCAGTATATGAAGAAAAAAAATCTGGATCCTCCTGTGAAAACACACGATGGATACGTAGACACCACGTACTGAAAACCGACTGACCAATAAACATATCGACATGAATCCAGCTACCATTTTAAACATACAAAACAAGCCATTGTACGCAACCAGGCTCTACGCTAGAGCCATGTCTGTTAAAATTCTACAGACAGAGGCTGATTCCGCATGGACCAAAAACAGCAGTGTGAAAACAGTATAAATCCTTTTACACCATTTTAAACCCTTTTACACCGGTTTCACACATGCGGAATCAGCCAGAGATTCTCAACTTAGGGACCTAGAACAAACCTTTTTGGAACTAAAATGGCCACCTGATGAAGCCAATAACTATATTAACGAAGTCAGAATGGTGCCCAGAGAAAACCTCTGTATTCTGGAGATCAACTGTAATTCTGGGAAATTTCCAGGCTGGACTTGAAAAATGTCAACCCAAGCTTCTACCAACCCAGAGATCTAACTTCTTCAGACCATAGGAAGGAGGCTAAACAGATGTCAGCCTTTGTCTTCAAATCTATCACTGCTTGTGCACGCACAGATATATTTTAAAAAGCAGCCATGATGTCTCCCCAAAAGGAAGGAAATAGGGATCGTCCACTTGAAACAGGGAGAGGTAGAATGCATGCCAACGTAGGGCTGCCAGCTCTGGGTTGGGAAATTCCTTAAGATTTTGAGGGTAAAGTTGGGGGAGGGCAGGGTTTGGGGAAGGAGGGACCTCAGAGGAGCATAATGCCATGGACTCGGTAGTGGGATCCAAAAAATTTAGTACCGTATATACTCATGTATAAGTCGAATTTTTCAGCACATTTTTAATGCTGAAAAAGCTCCCCTCGACTTATACACGGGTCATTAAATTTTTTGTGAGTTTTTACTTCTCCAGCCAGTAGGGGGCGCAGTTTTTATGCTAGAGGCACCAAAATTTCAGGGTACCCTCAGAAGACTCTCCTGATGATACCAGCCAAGTTTGGTAAAGTTTGGTTCAGGGGGTCCAAAGTTATGGATCCCCAAAGGAGGTGCCCCCATTCCCCATTGTTTTCAATGGGAGCTATTAGTAGATGGGGCTAACCTTTTGAGGGTCCATAACTTTGGACCCTCAGAACCGTCCACTAAACCTGGCTGGTCCCATCAGGAGAGTCTCTTTATGATACCAGCCAGGTTTGGTGAGGTTTGGGTCAGGGGATCCAAAGTTATTGACCCCCAAAGGGGATGCCCCATCCCCCATTGTTTACAATGGCAGCTAATAGTAGATTTTTCATTTCTGATAATATCCCTCTTAAAATCTAAGTTGGTTACATTTTGGACATACAGATGATGATGAGGAATCCAGTTTTGAAGGATTTTAACTCCTGTGTTTTAGCTTGGTGGCTAAGGGTTGAGCTAAGGCTTTGTACTTTTAAAGTTATTGTTGATGTACCATATTGTTCTTGTTGACCCTCTCTTCCACCTTCATACAGAGCCAGTTTACTGTTTTTCTTTGAAATAAATATTCAAAAACATTTAACCTACTGATGCCTCAGTTGATGCTGCATTTCCCACCCTCGACTTATACGCGAGTCAATAAGTTTTCCCAGTTTTTTGTGGTAAAATTAGGTGCCTCGACTTGTATGTGGGTCGACTTATACACGAGTATATACGGTAACAGGTTCCCATGGTGGTGGGATTCAAACAGTGGCGTAGCGCCAGTGGGGCTGGGTGGGGCACGACGGGGGCGTGGCCGGGCATTCCGGGGGCGGGGCATTAATAATTTCACTGTTACTGTAAAAAACTCTTACTGTAAAAAAAAGTTCCTAATTTCCAGCTGGTATCTTTCTGTCCATAATTTAAACTCATTATAGCAAGTCCTATCATCTACTGCCAACAGAAACAACCACTTCTCCTCTAATTGACTGCCTGTCAAATACTTAATACTTTCAAATACTTAATTTTGTTTCTAGAAATCAAAAGAAGGATACTTTCCTTAAACAAGGAACTTTACCATATTTCTAAAACATGTTTTTAAAACAGCCCAACAGGGAGAATTATCCCATTTTCTACCTTCGCTAACCAGCCACATAGGAAACAACAGGACTTTATGATTTTTGGACCTAATGGAATTTCTAACGGAAAAGCAGACCCAATTAGAAACCCCCTCTTGGCACACACAAATCATTAGTAACCCACTCTCGGGAACTGATGAGAACCTACTGGATCCCACCTCTGCATGGACTCCACTTTCCAAGGTAGCCATTTTGTCCAGGGAACTGATTTCTGTCATTTGGAGACCGGTTGTAATTTCAGGAGATCTACAGCCACTACCTGAAGGTTGGCAAGCCTAGATAGCCTTCCTTTTCCACTAGCCACTGATGGCTAGCCCCATCCCTGCCACTCACCTTCCCTGGGTGGGGAGCAGTAGCACAAGGTGCTCAGGCCAATGCGAGGGAATGATTCCTTCTTGGCAGAGTTTTCTATACAGGTGCGCTTGTACTTATGGTGCCGCTGATTTTAGAAGCCCCGTGGTTAGTGAGAGCAGGAAACTTGCTTCAGGATATCGTTCCTTCTGGGTCACTGCCCCATCCAAGCTGCGACGAATTTGCCCCACCTTGAAGGGCTGGTGTGAAATAGGCCTGCCTGAGGAGGCCTTGGTAACAGCAGAAATAAGGCAGAAGGCCCTGTTTAACATGGAAGCGCTGTGATTGGTCCAGGAATAGGCCTGTGGCCAATGAAAGGGGGCGCTACAAGCACTGCCTACATTACCAGTATGACAGCACTGCCTGTCAGATGAAGACAGATTACAACTAATGAAACCCCTTCCACACTTGTAGAATAATGCACTTTCAATCCACTTTCACAATTGTTTGCAAGTAGGTTTTGCTATTCCACACAGTGGCCCCTTCCACATATGTAGAATAATGCACTTTCCACGTTCAATGTGTTTTGAAGCTGGATTTTACTGTGCAAAATAGCAAAATCCACTTGGAAACAATTGTGAAAGTGGATTGAAAGTGCATTATTCTGCATGTGCGGAAGTGGCCAGAGAGAGGAATTTTGTCTGTCAAAGTGGTGACAGGGTTCTGTGGAAGCTGAGGAGGGACAGCTTGACTCTCTGCACAGTAGAAACTTAGATCTGGACAGTGCAGTCTGAGTACAGCTTGAGTTTATTTTATTTATTTATTTATTTATTATTTGAACTTTTATAACGCCCAATCCCCTAAGGGCTCTTAGCTAGGGAGCAGAATCTGCAGAGAAGGTCTCTCAGTTCTGTCTCTTATTCTTATGCTTATTTGATTCTGGTTCAGCTAGTATTGCTGACTGAATCATCTGGTGACACTCTCTTCAAGCAGAGTCAGCTTAAGAGAGGTGGGAGGACCCTGGCTGTAGGTGCTAGCCGGAGCGCTGGCCAGAGGTTTGTCCGTGGACACTGACCAGACTTAGGTGTCTGTCCAGCAGCCCCTGTCCCAGATCAGTCTGGAAAGGCCCCAAACCTCTGGGTGTAGAGGGATTTGGTGTGATTGTGAGTGGAGGCAGTGAATTGCCAGAAACTCACAGGGCCAGGACTGAGGGAGTGTGTGTCAGTGGGATACTGGAAGAATTAAGTCAAGGGTGTGTCTGTGTAAACTAAAGTAAAACTATTTTGAAGCAAAGTCTTTTGAGAGAGACACCTGCGTGTGTCTGAGTCTGAGAAACAGAAACATCAGCTATTTAAAGTCTTTTGAAAACCTATTTATGAGCCAGTTAAAGAAGTTTCTTTTGTTTTTATAAACAAACTCTTACTTCTTTTATTCAAAATCCCTCGTGCCTGTGAGTGTCTGTGTGTGTGTGTGCCTTTAGGGTGAGTGACTGGCTAGAAACCCCCAGCCATTAGGTGTTCCCTCCAAAACAGTTAAAGGGACTCTGAAGTAATTTCCCCTCAAGTCAGAGTGGGAGAGAGGTGGGAATCTTTAAAGCCTTGGTGGCTATTAACAGTGTGGGGTTCTCTAGTTATCTGAACTAAATGGTGGCAGCGAAAAGTTAATTAAAAGGAAGGTTCCTGAAAACAGCTACCAGGAATCCTTTCTACCAGAGGCTTCAATCCTCTTCCATTGGTAACCAGCGGGTAGAATACTTGTTCCAGGTGGTGGCTATCATATTAAATCATATTAAATCCATATTCCATAAGGCAGGGTATGAAGGGTAGGGCAACAACTGGAAGCCCTGGCAAGATGAGCCTGAATAACATGGTTATATGGCATGTTAGTTCTTCAGAGATCCTTATGGTCAATTTATGGGGTCTTATCTACTGAGTCTTCATTTAGTATGAGCTAAGAGGGGTCTCTTCAATACTGGAGTCCTACCTGGCTGTATGGCAAATGGAGAAGGCTCTCATCAGACCATTGGAAACACCTCCTCAGAGTCAAAATCAAATCCAAAACTTTTATTAGGCATAAAACCAGTGCCAAGAATTTCAAATACAATACAAAGATCATTATTGCTCAACTTGCAGTACACAGAGTAAAAATATAGCAACAGCTTCAGAGATTTCAACATTAGAGTTATTTAGAAGCTTAGCCATTTTTATTTTATCAGAAAGGAGCATGAATCCTGTTGGTAACACAGTTCTCAAATCGGTTCTGATGTTGTTATATTTTGAACAATGAAGCAGAATATGAGAAAGTGTATCAGTTGTATCAGGACAAAATCGACAGCAACGCTCATTTTGTGGAATACCAGGGAAGCGACCTTGAAGATGTACTGACGGAAAAGAGTTACACCTTGCTCTAGTCATGACCCATCTGCAATTGTAATTAATAAGTTGTTGCAGGTATATAGCAGGGCTAGATTTCTGAGGGATAATCCCAAAGAATATTGGAGTCAGAGTCAGTATCTAGGTCACTACTTGAGCCTTCTATGACTCAGATGTCATAAAAGAGAAAAGAGCATGACTTCATGTGTTCAGTTCCTCCATATCCCCGTTTCATTCACAGAGCTCTGCCACTCAGGGAAGTGTGTGATCCTTTCCAGCGTCTTCTCTATGCCTATATCTCCCAGATAAGAGAAACATAGAAGTTCTAGTTCAGTCAAGGGAATGCACAGAATGGGAAATGCAAGGCATGTGCGTTTCCTGTTTCCTCACTTCTGTGTCATAGGCCCTTGTGCAAATTTGAGTTGTGTTGAAAAACACTTGTACTTATATTTGTGCTACAGACTTTCAAATGAGAAGAAAAGGCTCAGCACAGAACTCATCAACGTGCTTCCATTGGTCTGTCTGGCTCGACAGTGTCGACTCTGATTGGCAGTGTGTCTCATGGGCTCTAGGCTGATAGCCTTCCTCAGTACTTACCAATTACCATATTGGGGATGAGATCTAGAACCTTTTGCATGCAAAACGAGGCCCGTTACGCATGGAGCACTTCCCATGCCGCTCCTCACCCCACAGTGCCTTCACAGTGGGGTCTCCTTCTGTTTCCTTGTTTACATGTGAGGAGATACTCCATTGCCTGCTGCGCGTCTTGCACGCCTTGCCTGCCGCAACTTCCGAGTCACTTCCCACTCAAGCCAAGAACGAAGACTGCCATTTTTGTTTTTAGCCTTTTAAATGTAATATCAATCCCTGCGGTTCCCTTCCCCCACTCCTCACAGGGAACTAGGCTGGCATTTTCCTTTTAAAAAAACCCCAAAAGAATGGTAGCATTATCAATATAAGGAATATCAATGTTACATTCAAAGGACTAACCCCCCCTCCCTCCTAAACTAGCAATCTTCATTCTTGGCTTAGACAGGGGTGTGACAATGGAAGGAGCAAACCCCCAAAGCGAGAGGAAACATTGGGGTTTCCCTGCTCTCACTAACTGCAGCGCTTCTGCGATCAGCAGCACCATAAACGTAAGGGCATCTGTACAGAAATCCTGCCACGAAGGAAACGTCCCCTCACTGCACAGCAGACCAACAGTGTATAATCAAGTCAAGTCTCAGCTCTTCCTAACATTCATAGTCAGGGATGGCACCTAGTTGATTGAGATGCATTCCTAACTCAATGTGACTGTTACAAAATATATGGGGGGTAATTGTAACTAGTTGATTGAGATGCATTCCTGCTTCAATGTCATTACTGTAAGATATATGTACTTGGCCTGCTATATGTTAACAATGCCTTACTGGGACATTCTTCCCTTGATTTGTATTCTATGGTTTCACATGCTTTGTAGATAACTAGGCTTACCCCTGACATCTTCTACTCCCATGAGAAACGGGATGTTTCTGCTGCTCTGTGGGATTAGTAGGCCAGGTGGCTTTCTCACTATCTGTTGCTGACCTTGGGGTGCCCCAGCTCCGAAGGAACTCTTTCTCACATTCTTTGGGGAAACGGGAGGGGGGATTATTTCTGAATAAATGGGATAGCAAAAGCCAGGTTTGGCAGAACTGGCTTTTTACAAGCTGGGTGCTTCGTTGTCTTCCAATAAACACTACTGATCAACAATCCAGAGTTCGTTTATTGATTCAAGATTCGAGACCTGAAAGTTAAGCTAGCTGCCTCCTACCCGAAAGCCGTGCATGGTCCTACAGAGTCTGTTTATTGACTACAGGTCCGAGACTTAACATATAACAACCCTGGACTTCTTTTGGTGGTCTCCCATCCAAGTACTGCCCAGGACCAACCTTGCTTTGTTTCTGAGATCTGATGAGATTAATCTACCCTGGGCCATAGTACTAACAGATTTTTCCAGGCATCCTTGTAAGGCTGCCAGGCAGCAACACCCAGAGATGACTCTGTCTCTTTGAATTTCCCAAGACACTGAGAAATGATGCAGTGATTGAGACCACCACCCCCCGCGCTCTCTGCCACACCTATCCATCTTCCTGGGCTGCGGGAGGGGGTTAGTTAGAGTTCTCCTTGAAATAATAGGCAGTAAAACAAGGACGGGCACTAGGACCACTGAGGCAGAAGGTGAACGAGCTGTATCCCCTTTTGTGTGTCTCAGACAGAGGCGTAGCTCCAAGGGGACTGTGGGGCGCGATGCACCAGGTGCAAGCCCCTGTGAAGGTGTGGTGAGGGCGTTCTGGGGGCATAGTGGGGACGTGGTGGGGGGTGTTCCAGGACGGGGCAGAGAATGCACCAATGCACTGGGTGCTTTTCCCCCTTGCTACGCCTCAGAGCTTTTAAAGGAGCAGGCATCCATTCCAGCAACTCTACGATTCTTCCAACATGGTGCTTAGGATCCTGTCAATATGCGTTTTGGATCCTTTGGATCCTGTCAATATGCGTTTAGGACTGGCCAGTTCCCCCCTTTCTTCATTAAACTGTCTTATTGAGTTGTCATCTGAAATTCAAAAGCAGTCAGATCTGCTAATGGTATATTAAAAATTCTCCATGCAAACCCGATAAGCCGGATGCTCATTGTTATTCTGCAGAGTGATTATCTCCACTTGATGATGTCTCATATTTGCCCGATTTCAGATGGAAACCTTCCCCCTTTTCAATTTGGGGCTAATCCATTTCCTAACTCCTTGTTATAGCACAAAATATCAGAAAGGCTCTCAGCCTTGACTCGCTCTAATTTATATAGTTAAGAATCATTTACCGGCAATTAAAATTAGCCTTAAGGGCTTTTTGGAAAAAAAACAAGCTGGATTAGCTAACAGTGAAACATTTTTGCACTTTTGTAAACAACAACTTTAGGACATTAAACCAGCCAACAGGAGAATAAAACAATTTGCTTGGAACAAAGACTCATTAAAGCTTCTAGAAACGCAAGTGGGAGCCTCCAAACTGACTCAGGCTCTGAAACTGCCATTTTGTTAGGAAATCACACATCGCTGCCATGAATTACTCCCCCGAGAACATGAGTCAGGAATATAACTTTACACACAGACAGAAATTTCCAAAGATTGGGGATCTTTCTCTGCAAAGGAACACGTCAGGAAACGTGTTTACTTATTTATTTTATTTCCTTCACTTCTATTGTGGCTTCCTTCCTTCAATTGTTGTCCTCCCTCTGTTTTATCCTCACAATTTCTTCTGGGAGGTAGGTTAAGCTGAGAGTGTGTGACTAGCCCAAGGCCACCTCCCCAAGTTTCTATGGCAGAGTAGGGACTCAAACCTAGGTTTCCCAGAACCTACTCTGACACTCCACACACGCTGCATCCAGTCAGCCACTTCCACAAGGTCCCAATAAGCACTGTGACACAGACACAGATAGAGAACGTGATATGGGGCTGCTGTTGCACAAATTATGAATGTAGAAAGCTGTTGATACAGACGGATCTTCCAAACTAGACAAGGCACCGTGCGCCCCATTCATAGATGGGCCTGTCCCCTTCACATCCATGGTTAGAATCCGAATTGAATTTATTGCAGTCATAGATTTGCCAATCTTATAGATGAGACGGAGGCTCCGATGGTTCACTGCCACTTGAGGGGAAAAAATTAATAACCAGCAGAAAGTGACAGAAGGTAAGCCAAGAATTGTTGGAAACTCGGGTTTTATCATAAGAGTTTCTGGCAGTTCCTAGACCCAGTGACGAAGGGAGGGGAAACTGCGCCCAGGACATGAACTGCCCGCACGCCCCCTCCCACCCCACCCCCGAAATGCCCCCGACATGTCCCGCCCCAACATGCTCCCGTCCAGCCCCTGACATGTGACTGCAATGGTGGCACCTGGGGCAAGATGCCCCGGATGTCCACATTGCAGCTCTGCTTCTGCCTAGACCTACCGTATGTTACTTCCAGGTTTCCCCTGGAAGTAATATAACAGTGTGCATGATGTTGTGGCTCCCATGTCTCTGCCCCCAAGTCTATGCCACCAACCTGAAATAACCTGCCTGTCCCTATCCAATGGGTGGATGTTTTGATAGACAGGTCAACACAGAGAGAAAAAGAGGCCCTTTCCTCACTCACTGTTTGCTGTGCGCTAATCTCGCCAAGTAGCGCGGGGTCCACCCGCAATCTCCACTACAGGGGTGGCAACAACGCAGCTGCCCCAACTCTGCTGCTCTTGCGCCCCCTCAGCGCGGGTCATTCTGGCACTGCTCAAAACAGTGCCTTTTGATGACCCCACGCAGAGCGCGAGGCAGTGGGGAAGCCCGGGAACACGACCCTCGCGCTAAAAAGGTCCTGGACCAGACGATACCGACGTCATTTTAAAAGTGGGGAAACAGCCAGAGGTCCCTGAGTGATTTAATAATTGTAGAAAATCAATATTTTTATGGTACCCTCCTAGGCAGCACGCTATCTGCGACTGCTAGAAATTTTTGGAGATGGGACATTTTGAGTTCTCTCCCTCAAAATTCTGCCTCAGGTCTTTCTCTAGGAAAAGCAGTAGGACTGGGCTACTTGTGGCCTACTTGTGGCCTCGGCTACAGTGGCCTGGTGGGCCACTGCGAGTAGCAGAGAGCTGGACTAGATGGACTTTGGTCTGATCCAGCTGGCTTGTTCTTATGTTCTTATGTTCTTATGTACTTATACACTGTAGCAATCATCACACCATAGAGAGAGACTTTTAGTGGTAACCAAAAAGCAGGTTTAAATGTGTGGATTACATAGCCATTGTACTGAAAAAAATATGTCAATTATGAGACAGCTGAAATCTCCAATGCTTGTCATGTTTTACGACCCTTGGAGGGTTTCTTTCCTCCATCCCCTAATCCAAGGAAATCAATTATGTAATTGGTCAAAAAAACTTCACCTACCGTAAGTTCACTTTGCCAATTTGTTCCAGTGCTTTCAGATGAACTTTGCAAATGAAAGATAAGATAGATTCATGAGAGCAACACTCTCCTTCATTCTGGGGGGTGGGAGCTTATTGAAATAATAATTCAGATCTAACATGTTATGTCTATTAATTTTTCTCCAGGTTTTAAATAATTTACCCGATAGCTCCTTTCATCCATAAAGAAGGCAGAAATGAGGGGAAATAAAACCTTCCGTGGCTCGCTCTGTCTGTACAGCAGAGAAAATTATTATTATTATTATTATTATTTATTCCACTTTTATACCGCCCTCCCCCAGAGGGCTTCCCTAGTCATTGAAGGGCCTTTTTACAAGTATAACTAGCAACCCAGGTAGTAGGGTTGCCACCTCCAGGTTAGGAAATTCATTGAGATTTGGTGGGTATAGTTTGGGAATTGAGAGGGAATTGATAGCAGGCGTCTGAGAGGGAATTGATAGCAGGCGCCATCTTGAGCTAACATTAATATTAATTTTATAAGCTGCATTTTAATGGGGTAGGGTTTATTTTTATTAGAGCCATCTTAATTCATATTTATTGTATTTTAAATTGATTGTGCTCTATCTGTACTGTATACCGCCCTGAGCCCTCCGGGGGAGGGCGGTCTATAAACCCAATTAATAATAATAATAATAATAATAATAATAATAATAATAATAATAATAATAATAATAATAATAATAATAATAATAATAATAATAATAATAGGGGAAGGTGGGACTTCATAGAGTACTTCATCCTCCAAATGCCATATTGAAGTCGTTACGGGCGACGCAATGAAGAGACGAGACGCAGCGATAACATCCGGTGGAGAGAAGCCAGCGGCTAATCTGCCGAGCTGGGGTCCCTGGCACCTTTTATTAAGGGTTTCGGGAAGGCGGGAGAGCGGGAGAATGTTGCACAATACATGACTCATAGGGGCTGCATACGTGAGGGAGGAAACGTTCCTGTCTGGGCCTAATCCATACCTGGGGGTATGCACCTTTTGTCCCTTTGTCCAGGACATCTTGTGACCCGTGAGTCACGGGGGTCTTGTGACCGGTGAGTGTGCTTGCCCAGAGGGCAACCGATGGCGCAGGCATTCCTGTGCACTGTCTGAGACTCTGCTGGGTTTGCTGGCTCACCCCAACACCATATAGTCTACCCTCCAAAGCAGCCATTTTCTCCAGGGGAATGGATCTCTGTCATCAGGTAATCAGCTGTAATTTGGGGAGATCTCTAGGACCCACCTGAAGGTTGGAATCCCCCCCCCCAATTAGGAAATTTCTGTTGCAGAAATGGCCAGTGTAACTCAACTCTACTCAATTTACAGTTTCTTCTGAAGTGTTAGAACTATATCGGTTTTATTATTAGTTTTATTTTTTTGCTACATCTATGTGCTACATCTGTTTACTTTGTATATGTCCTGACCTGTACGGCCCAGGCTGGCCCAATCTCATCAGATCTAGGAAGCTAAGCAGGTGAGTCAGTCTTGGATAGTATTTAGATGAGAGACCACCAAGGACTACTGGGGTTCCCGTGCAGTGGAAGGCAATGGCAAACCACCTCTGTTAGTCTCCTGCCTTGAAAACCCCATAAGGGGTTGCCGTGAGTCAACTGTGACTTGATTGCATTTCACTTACACACACACACACACGGGGGAGGGTGGGGAGAGTGAGAGATACATTTACATGTATATATCGCCAAGCATTGAATAGCACGGAATTGTCATTTCTGTATAATACTTAAGAGCACGAGTCAGGATGCAGAAATAGTGAACAAGTCCAGAAGCCGTTTCTTCTCCCAGGGAGCTGAACAGCCAGGCAGAGAAACATTTCTATTAGCATAATTCCTGCATGAAGTATGCTTCTCAAGGACGTTAGGATTTCATATCTTATTCAGTAGCTAGCAGTTTAAAAGCGGGAATAAAAAATATGGCTATTGGACCACTAACAAGTCCTTTGTATACCCATTAAAACCATGTCTTAAAAACCTCCATGAATAACATTAGAGGATATTCTATGCCAATAAGGGTTTGCTGCGTGACATTAGAGGACACAGGGGGTTACCAAGTCCCTCCTGGCAACTGGCGGGAGTTTTTGGGAGGCAGGTACAGGGGGCACTGCTCTGTGTCCCTACGCAGTGACATCACTTCTGGCATGATGTAGAAGTCCTGTCATGACCCCAGATGGATGCTCTAGCGCTTGCTCCCAAACTCTATGGTTTCTATCAAGTTGTAGGTTTCCATAGAGTTTTAGGGAGAGTGATAGAGCATTCCCCCAGTGATGCCAGTGCTTCCGCACTGTGCCAGAAGTGATATCATTGCACAGAGATCCCAATCACTTCCACCCCTTTTGCCCAGCCTGCTTCTGCCCACTAAACAGCTGAGAATCAGTGGGCAGCAGCAGGGAGCACCAGGAGATCGCCCACTATTAGGGGACACCGGGGAACCCTGAGGATACACAATGTATTATTGCTAAAAATGTGATACATTTCTAAGGTAGGCTGGCATCCACTAGCACCAGCCACTGGTGTCACTCTAATCAAGGGAAAAAAAGTGGATTGGATCTCTGGCTACCAATCTTGATCCTCCTTGATCTCAGATTGCAAATGCCTTAGCAGACCAGGTGCTCAGCAGCAGCAGCAGCAGCAGCAGAAGGCCATTGCTTTCACATCCTGCCTGTGAGCTCCCAAAGGCACCTGGTGGGCCACTGCGAGTAGCAGAGTGCTGGACTAGATGGACTCTGGTCTGATCCAGCAGGCTTGTTCTTATGATCTAGCAATCTTTTTTCTCAGTCTTGCAGAGTTCCATTTCCTGTTGCAGGCTGCATCCTACATGGATTTTGACTGTGCATGACCTGCAACATAGCCAGCATGGGTTAGTGGTTAAGAGCAGGTGCACTCTAATCTGGAGAACCGGGTTTGATTCCCCACTCTGCCACTTCAGCTGTGGAGGCTTATCTGGTGAACCAGTTTAGCTTGTGCACTCCAATACATGCCAGCTGGGTGACCTTGGGCTAGTCACAGTTCTTCGGAGCTCTTTTAGCCCCACCCATCTCAAAGGGTGTTTGTTGTGGGAGGGGGGAAGGGCAAGGAGATTGTAAGCCCCTTTGAGTCTCCTTACAGGAGAAAAGGGGGGGATATAAATCCAAACTCCTCTTCTTCTTTTTGGGTCTTTTCCACCAGTAGAAATATGGCTAACCCATACATTTTGAACAAGTAGAGGGAAAGGTCTGATATCCTTTTATTCTTTAAAAAGGATATCAGACATTTCCTTCTACTTTGATTGTTTATTTTTTATTTTGATTTGTTTATTTTTATTTTTTTTAAAGATACATGAGAAAAGATAAGTATACAAACACACAATAGGTGGGTCTGTACTGATTATCAGTTATACTAAAGAAACATGAAATCGGGGGGGGGGGCTTTTTTTAAACAACAGGTTTCTATAGCCCTCTAGTACTTTAAAAGTTTATTACATTGCAGATTCAATAGAAGGAGAAAAAGTTTGAAAGTGAAACTGAGAAGGAGGGGTAGGGAAAAAAATTGAGAGGCAGATTCTAAAGCCAAAGGCAGCTCACATTTACTGATCCTAGGTGTTTTCAGAACTGGCAGGTCTAAGACAAAACCCTAGCTAATTCGCCTATCAAATTTAAAGGTTTCCAGAACTTCTAGAGAGGCTAGTCAGAGTCAGACGCAGTCTGCTCTAATGCCAGTAAGCATCCCTTTCAGTAAAATGCAGCAGAGAGCTTCTGCAAGCTCAAACCAGTCGAAACGCCATGTCCCACAGAAGTCGGACAGGTCTGATACCCTTGATCTCTGTTGCTGGTATTTCGTATCCGATCAGATTGTGATTGTTCCCATAAGAATTGCATCATTATTTCAAGGCTCCTTGGTCTTCTGTCAGTGCACTTTGAAGTTGGATTTTTATTGTGCGGAATAGCAAAATCCACTTTTAAACCATTGTGAAAGTGGATCGAATGTGCATTATTCTGCGTGTGCGGAAGGGGCCTCTGTGTCATGCAGGCTCCGAAAAGCTTGGAAGACTCTTGATTTACCCCATTCTACTACTTCAGACTTTTACCACTTGACTCCCACCGCATTCTACTACTTGGGCACGCAAGACCTGGTAAGAACTCCATGTTTACCTCATCATGATGTAGAATGGAGCTGTTCCACCAGGTCTATGGCTGAGGCAACAACAGTTTCCCATGCAACAGCCACCTTCTACCACCCCCCACCCCTCATCTTTCTGTATACGATAATAAGAATTGAGATCTCAGATTTCAAATGCCTTAGCAGACCAGGTGCTCAGGAGCAGCAGCAGCAGAAGGCCATTGCTTTCACATCTTGCATGTGAGCTCCCAAAGGCACCTGGTGGGCCACTGCGAGTAGCAGAGAGCTGGACTAGATGGACTCTGGTCTGATCTAGCAGGCTTGTTCTTATGTTCTTATGTTCTTAATTGGTTGTATTTTAAAGTACATGTTTTTTGACCAGCATCTGGGTCTATCTTATAGTCAGAGGAGATTGTCGCTTTTGGCATATCTAATTTTATTGCATTTATTGTATGTAGGAAGCCACCCTGAGCCCACAAGACAAAATGTGGCCTACAAATTAAATAGATAAATAAATGGTACTAGGGATATGCAGACAGTAGCTGCATACCACAGATGAGTCTATGTACCCTTTCCAGGTTGAGATTTGGGCAGAGAAATCACTTGTAACAGCTGTAGTTTGGAAGTGTCCTGAGAGACTTCTCTTTTTTCCCCCTCAACACCTTAAAAGCTTGAAATAGAAATTGGAACACAGATTGGTTCTGAAACAGCAGAATCCAGAAATACTACTATACCCCAGCGACTCTTCAGGAAGGCAGCTCTGATTGCATAAAATGGATGTGAAAAGTTATTTCCAGCATCAATCATACAGTGTAGGATTCAAACTTTTGATTTCAGATGTCTCAGAATAACAACCAAGTTAAACATGTATGAACTCTTCAGTTTTGAAGGGCTCTTCCTGTTTTATTTTTATCCCACCCGTTTTTTCAGAGGAACTCAGGGTGAAGTTATACATGGTTGTCCTTTCCTTATCACCTCAGCAACCCTGTGAAGTGGGTTAGGGATGAGCTAGTGGTTACTTATTCCTTATCCCGTCTAGGGTTGCCAGGTCTCCCTTCCTCCTCTGATCAACCCTGTTTTCCAACTATTGCAACTTTGGGTGGTGTGGGAATTAAAAAAAAACACGCTGGCATGATGGCACTTCTGGAGAAAACACAGAAGTGATGCCACATTGTTCTAGGAATTGCCAAAAACTCAATGGTTTTACCATAGAGTTTCACAATTCCTAGAGTGATGTTAAATTGCGTGCACTGCCAGCATCCCATGTCCCCACCTTCCCATTTCCTGTAATCCAAGCCTAATGCTACTGGGAAGGGTTGTTCCCTGCTTCTCCCCAGTATTGAGGTGCTTCTGTGCACTCCCTAGGTTTTCCCTGTCTTCCTTGATGTCTTTCAAACATGGTTTGTTGCATGGTGGCAGCTGCTGCCAAAGCAGTTTTTTAAAAAATCTGCACAGTCAATCAGATCTCCAGTGGCTAAGCGGAAGCTTTGCTGGGCAAAAACTCCACTAGCTCCACCCACTTTCTGAAAACATTTGGTGGGCACCACAAAAGGTGCCCACAGGTACCATGTCGGGGATTCCTAGTTGATACCATTCCAGACTGCAGGGAGGAGATTAATTATTTCACGGTTCACCTACATCAGGGGTCTGCAACCTGTGGCTCTCCAGATGTTCATGGACTACATTGTAGTCCATGAACATCTGGAGAGCCACAGGTTGCAGACCCCTAATCTACATGTTTTTTAAAGTCCACTCTGCATTTGAAAAACTAACACAAAAAGGATAGAGCTGCTTTGGCACTTTTCCCTGCTGTACTTAGTTTTGCACTTGGGGGAGAGTCATTTTAAAAAACACAATATTTTTAATAAGGTGGCTTAACACACTGCTCCCCCTCTTCCACTGTATCCTCACAACAGCAACACTATAGGATAGGGTAGACATGGTCACCCTGCAAAAGTCCATGGCACAGTGAGAATTTGAATCTATGACTGATTCCCCACGGTCAATTACTCACGTGAAATATCAAGGATTCAGGAAGAACTCCCCACTGCCTGATCAACGAACAAGGATTCATCCCGGTTCTGGCGCTCATTCTCCCCCTTATCCCGCGTCTTTGTCAAAGCTGCTTGAAAGTACTTTTTCAAAAAACACATCTTCAATCCAATTCGGAGGGGAGGATTGGGGATCTTATCCTGGTTCAAATTTCCCGCCATGGCGCGTGATGTAAATGCCTTATAACCAATCAGTGCATGTGGTGCTGTTCTCATGAGAGCACAAGAGAACGATAAAACCAGAAACTTGGGCGGGGGGTCGTGTTGACGTGCTGATGTCATAATGTGAGCACGTTTTTGCAGGAGGGAAAAAAAGGTCCCGCCCCAACATGGCACGGCAGCCAAGCCGATCGCGTGGTAGTGGGGATTGTTACGTTTTTTGAATCTGAGATAGGCCAAGATGTCTTCACCGGAAACATGCTGCAGTGGGGAGGCTGAAACCTCGATGAAAAGGTGCAGTTTATTTTCAAACTTGGTTTGATCTAGATTGAATTTCCTGGTGGGGATTCAGCCAATGTCTCCCAAATCCAGTCTGATACTCTAGCCACTATTTCATGCCAACAGCTCCCCATCCCCACAACCTGAATCACCTCAGTCTGCTGAATGTATAGATTAGATCTTATTTCATGTAAGCTGGCAATAAGCCTGGGGGAAAGATACCTTTAACCAAGGTTGAAAGTGCGGAAATGGACAGGTGAAACTTTTTGTGGCATGGAGGTAAAATCATTCCAAAGCTGTTTCGACCTTCCTTCCTACCTTCTTAGTCTTTTCTCCATTCTTCTGCCTATCTTATTTTGGTTTCTTGCCATTAAATTCATGTTTCCCTGTTCTATCATTCTCTGCATTGACTGCCTCTTTTTGCGTCCATTAAATAGTAGCCACAGTTGTTCACCTATAAATCCTTGCAGTTTTTTGCACCTTATAATACCCCTAGGTCTAAACTCTATTCTTTCTTGTGTCTCATTCATTGAAAACATTTTAATGCCATCTTTCCACCAAATCAGGGTCCACAAGGCAGCTTAGCATGAAAACATGTAAACAATTGAAAGACAGTTAAAAATTATAAAATTCCATTAAAAATCTTTAGTTCAGTGTGCTGTATGCACCGCAAACACAACCTGAACCATCTCTGAGCTTTAACCAGTGACTGCTGATTTAGAAGAGTTACCAGGAAAAGCTGAGCTGAGACTAGTGCAGTCAAATAGAAAAAAAATCTCATATCAGCATTCAAACAGCAACTGGCTACTGCAGGAAAGCTGTGTAAATCTTTCTGACGGGTAATAATGCTGCAAAACCGCTACGAAGCGGACAGAAGTCTGTAATGCTGGTACAAAATCTTCTGCCATAAAAACACACTGGTGAAAAAACGGAGAAAACGTGTGACTTTCCCTCCAAAGGGTTTCCAATTCCAGGTTGAGAAATTCCTAGAGAGTGTAGCCTGGGGATGAGGCGGAGGGACCCATGTGGCATGTAAATGCCATAGAGTCTACACTCCAAACAAGCCATTTTTCCCAGGGGGAACTGATCTATATGGTTTGAAGATGAATTGCAATTTTGGGAGATCTCCAGGCGCCACTGGAAGCTGGTAACCCTGCCCCTCAATTTAGCCACTTTCTGCTAGTTCGCCTTTTGCTTAGACTTCACTCATGCTTGATAATTCATTTTTTGCTATTTATTTTACTGCTACATTTCTTCTTTTTTATTCCTAGCTATCCATTCCTCATCAATCCGGGTCCCTTCTGCACAGGCAACACAATTGGGTCGGAACACGTGGTAACCATGGATGAACCCATGTTGCCTATCTTGCCATTCACACGGCAGGTGCAGGGGCCATCCGGGATCACTGGGAGCCCAGCAACAGGATGTGGGATGTTTCGCACAGGAAACGATGTGGTTCCCTGCGAAACGTGCATCTGAGAATCACCCCGCTCAAGAATCTCCCCTCCCCACAAACATACCAGCACAAAATGGTGGCTTCCTAAAGAATCCACTCTAATGGTGTGATAAATGGTGGTGGAACACTCTTCCTGGTGGAACACTCTTCCATCAGAGGTGCGGGCCCTGTGGGATCTTGGTGAATTCCGCAGGGCCTGTAAAACAGTTCTGTTCCACCGGGCCTTTGGTGAGGCCAGCCACGGATTCCCCCTCTAGGATGCCCTTGTGTTGCGTGCCATCATTGACACGCCTGATATACTATCTAATCAGTACTGTCCCCTCCCGGCCTTGGGATCGGGCGCCATATATTACTGCTGCTGCTGTGTTCTATGAAAGATACGGTTGCCAACCTCCAGGTGAGACCTGGGGATCTCCTGGGAATCCAGCTGATCTACAGAGTACAGCAGTCAGTCCTCGCAGAGAAAATGGCTGCTTTGCGGGATGACGCCTATGGCATTTCACCTTGCTGAAGTTCATCCCCTCCCTAAACCGTGCAGTCCCCAGACTCCACCCTCAAATATCCACGAACTTGTCAAGTTAGGAGTATAACATTCACGTTAGGAGTGTATTTAGTTGACTGTCTGGAGTTAGGGATGCCAATCTCCAGGGGAAACCTTGGGAATCTCTCAGACTTACAGCTCATCTCCAGACTACATAGGCAGTTTCCCTGCAGAAAATGGATTCTTTAGGAAGGTGGGCTCTGTGGCATGGGGTCACTAGCTAAGATCCCTATTCTCCCCAGGGTCTGTCCCCAAATCTCTAGGAGTTTCCAAACCTAGATCTGGCATCCCTGCCTTGCCAGTGACCAGTTATCTGGAGTTACTATTTGCCCAGTGGGAGCAGGCATAAAGATCTTTATGTAGTACTATCTGCATATGTCCCCTGATGGGCAAATAACAACTTCAGGATCAACCCGCGATCCCGACCTGGGCTCTCCCCACAACCATGAACAGAGCTGCCATTTACATCCTAAAAAATAACAGGGGAGATAGGCTCCCTGATCTGCCAACGTCATGTCTAGTTTGGCCTTTCCATCTTTTTTGTAAGAAGTCAAGCTTTATTACTAAAAAGAAAATCACATGTGGCCCTGGCATGTTGTAGGCACCAATAGTTTCGCTTGCTGCTGTGGTGAGTGCTGTTTTGTATTTCCATATTTAGGAAGTCAGTAACCCTGCATAGGGGTCCCCAACTTTTTTGAACCTGCAAACACCTCTGGAATTTCTGACTCCGTGCATTACAGTTTACTGTCCATCACACAGTGAAGAGCCTTGAGCTGTGGTGGCAGCTGCTGCGAAAGGGATATTTTTAAAAACTTGCAAAGTCAAGCAGGTCTCCAGGGACCAATCAGAAACCTTGCATGAGAAAAGTCCCTCCTAGCCCCATCTACTTTCTAAATGTTAGGCGGGCAACAAAATATATTGACAGGTACCATGGTGGCCACGGTTACCATGTGTTCCAATGTTTACAAAGTGAACAAATCTGTCCGCAGACTTCAGACATACCCGAGACAAGAATGTCAAAAGCATCCTACTTGAGATACAATTAGGACTATTGTATGATATTGCTGCTATTGCTTCATCTGCGATCAATTTTTGAGTTCAAGGCTGAGCTTGCAATATCCTGGGAGGATCCTGTAGTCCAGAAATGTAGCAGGATCGAATCCTTCCGAGAATCCTCGCTCAGAAAAACTGGAAGAGTTGCCTTTCTTCCCATCTGGATCTGGCCACAGCAGGGATCTCTCTGTCTCTGCATACTTAACATACTTCTCCCCCTTGAGATCCATATTGCATTCACCAGCCACAAAATCCCCAGAAGGCATGTAAGCAAACAGGAGGGTGACTCCAGGCTAAGATTATCAAGCTATGCTTGACTTGTCTCTGAGGTTGCACCAGGCTTGCTTGTGCCCCTCCCCCTCCCTTCAGCTGGTAAAACATCAAGAAAAGATACTAAATCAGTATATATTTCCGGCAGGCGTCTACAAAGACATTTTCTTACACTAGAACGCTGACAAGGATGACTTTTTTTGCTTAGAGCGCAAGCACTCTGCTGTCATGAAAAGAAATGAAGTGGCCTGGAAACGCTTGGGCAATTTCAAAAAGCTTGGGGGACCTCTTTAGTTGCACCTGGCGAGATTAGCCTCAACAAGGACAGCCCATTGGTTCGGACAAGGAAGCTGTGTTGAGGTGCTACAAGTGAGCACATAGAATATTTGGCTCTAATTTTAGCTTGTGTTCATTGGTCAGCCCTGGGACCAATCCAGGGAAGAGCCCATGGCTCTAAGCCAGCGACCAAATGAAATTATTGCCAATCCTGCTTCCAACAAAACAGGTGAGCTATCATAGCTTGGCTAGCACCCAGTAGTCCTATTGAGGGTACCTCTCTAAATAAACTTTAATGTGAATATATCTAATATTTTGCTTTGTTGGAATAGACTTCAAATCAAGGAATCTCAGGTCGTTTTCCCACTTACCATCTGCTGTGTGCTACTCTCGCCAAGTAGCGCGGGGTCCCCCGGCACTCCCCGCTACAAGGGCGGCGACAACGCCGCCGCCCCGACGCTGCTGCTCTTGCGCCCCCTCAGCGCGTGTCATTCCTGGCGCTCCTCAAAATGGCACCTTTTGATGACCCCGTGCAGAGCATTGGTCAGCCCTGGGAGAGCACGGGGTCGTGGGGAAGCCTGGGAATGCGCCAGAAATGATGCGCGCTGAGAGTAGCGCACAGCAAAGGGTGGTCGATGGTAAGTGGGGAAACGACCTCAATTGAAGGCAATGTTTTGAAGATTAAAGTGCTGTATGACTGCTGAATTGCAAGCCAGGGCATAGACGGGGCCTGGCATCAGTGCTAGGAAGCTTTGGGCAGCTCCTGAGGCCCCATGGCTTTGAGAGGGTCTGCAGTAGCAGCAGTTCTAACTTACCCCTTCTCCCCAGACCTTCCTGGAAAGATTGCATGAGCTCACCTCTTCTCCTTCCATGGCAACTAAGGGTGGTGCCCTTTCTTCTACCAGGTAGACATTCACCATCGGTTGTTCACCGGCCTAAGCAAACAGGTGACTTTTAAAAAAAAAAAGTCCCCAGGATGTCTTATTTGTGCTGCGTGTAATGAACCTATTTTGTTTTTGCACGTACTTCAGGCAGCTACTGTTCTCAGCAATGACCCCTTAAGCAGGCTTCCATGCTTCATATGCATGTAATTAGTATATAAAACCTACAGAAATTTTAAAGTTGGCTGCTTTGCATCCTCCGGTAACAATATGTGCAAGTGACACATTCCACACTAGACGACATCCCTAGAAACAAACTAGATTATATGCCGTCAAGCGTAGTAAAAAGTCAACAGCTCACCCTTATTTTATTGAAAAGTAGTATGAAGTACCTACATGCTGTCAAGCTGCAAACAACTTATGGCGAGCCCAGGAAGGGGCTACCAAGGCAAGCAAGAAGGCAGCGGTGGTTTGTGTTTGCCTTCCTCGGCAGAGACTTCCTAGGTGGTCTTCCATCCAAGTGGTAACCAGGATGCACTTTGCTTAGTTTCTGCGATCTGATGAGATTGACATGCCATCTTTCCTCCCCAAAAACAGCACTGAGATGGAATTAGAACAAAAAAAAGAAGCCAGAGGTGGAGCAATGGGGAACTCCGCCCAGGGCACGCCCCTGCCACAGTCCCACCCGCCCTGCCCGGGAACACCCCAGAACCCCAGAACCCGCCCCCACCCCACCCCCTCCACAGCCTGGCCACTCCTCTGCCGTCGCTATCATACAATAGCCCTAATTGTATCCCAAGTAGGATGCTTTTAACATCCTTGTCTTGGGTATGTCTGAAGTCTGCAGACTTCACACCCCACCCCACCCTGTTGGTGTTACGCCTCTAGTAGTAGTGGAGGACGAGGAGGAAGAGGAGTTTGGATTTATACCCCACCTTTCTCTCCTGTAACAAGACCCAAGGTGGCTTACAAACTCCTTTCCCTTCCCTGCCCCACAACAGATGCCTTGTGAGGAAGGTGGGGCTGAGAGAGTTCAGAGAGAACTATGACTAGCCCAATGTCACCCAGTGGGAATGTAGGAGTGTGGAAACACGTCTGGTTCACCAGATAAGCCTCTGCCCCTCAGGTGGAGCAGTGGGGGGGATCAAACTCAGTTCTCCAGATTAGAATCCACCTGCTCTTAATCACTGCACCATGCTGGCTCTCTTCCCCCTCTCACAAATGCACAGGTTAAGCCCCGCCGTCCTTGTCCACTGCTTGCTCAGAGCCAGCATGGCATAGTGGTTAAAAGCAGGTGGACTTTAGTCTGATGAACTGGGTTTGTTCCCCTGCTTCTATACATGAGAGGCAGATTCTTATCTGGTGAGCTAGGTTTGTTTCCTCACTTCTACACATGAAGCTTGCTGGGTGACCGTGGGCTAGTCACAGTTCTCTCAGAACTCTTGTCAGCCCCACTTACTGTATAAGGTGTCCATTGTGGGGAGAGGAAGGGAAGGAGTTTGTAAGCTACTTTGAAACTCCTTACAGTTGAGAAAAGTGGAGTATAAATCCAAAATCTCCTTATCATCTGAAAGTTGGCAGCTCTCAGCTGGAACTATGAACTCTCCTTGAATTAGAAGACGTTATTTATGGTCAAAGACCAAATACTCCTTGAATTACAACTGATCTCCAAACTGTCACCTCCCCTGAAGAACATGGCAGCTTCAGAGAGTGGACTCTGTGGCACTACACCCTTCTGAGGTCCCTCCCTGTCCTCCTTAGGCTCCATCTCCAAATCTCCTGTAGTTTTCCAACCTGGATCTGGCACTCTGAGCTCTCTTCCTTCCTCAGATTTCCCTTTCCCTGGACACGATCCCCAACTCTCGAGGAATTTTGTGCCAGAATTGGCTGTCCTATCTGAAAGCCAAAGATAGGATAGCCAAAGATAGGATAACCCTTTCCACCAAAACTCTGTGAACTTCTTTAGACACCTTTATAATTGCCTTATATGAAAGCAACACACTAACTTTGTTTGATGACAAATGGCTGTGGGAAGGTGGAGCCTATATATAAAAGGTTCACTAAAGGTTCATCTTCTAATCAGCAGAAGTTTGCCAACAGCAAGGCCGGAGACAGTCAGTCTAGGACGAAGTGGCTACAGTTGACCTTTAACATGATTGGTGAGTTCAACTGTGACTCTAGACCAATGAGAGGCTGTTGCTGGGGTGAGGTGGGGGGGTAGTATCCTTGTTGAATGTATAAGAACCAATGTATTGTATATGATAAGTGCAGAGATAGTCTAAGTCCAGTGTGTGTTCTACTTTGTTCTTGTTGAAGAGTTCTGTATAGTCTTATAGTCTTGTATAGCATAGACTTGTGTAAGCTTGCAACTGCTAAAGTAAAACCTTCCTAGGGAAAGAACATCTTGCGTGGAGAGTATTCTTTTCCAAGTGTGATAGAAGGTTGCAGTGAGTGCAAGAAGACTATTAGACCTTCTCATCTTACCAGAGTGACTCCGCTTTAAACTCTACTGATATTACCTAGGTGTTTAATTAAAGAGTTGATCTCTTAACACAATTGTTATAGACTGCTTATAGCATGAAAACTGTGAAAGTTATTTTAAGCTGCTGAGCTTTTTGATTGCTGGGTTTTTAATGTTTGGTTTTAATTAAGAACTTATTTGGTGGTTTAATTAGTTTTTAAAAAACGTTTTATGGTGTGTTGTGTACTTTATTTTGTAAGGCCCCTTGGGCAGATTCCCTAGAGAGGTAGTGTAGCCATTTTCTACATAAATAAATTGAAACGTAGTGCCAGCCCTTCTCTCAAGGTCTCAGATTGTGTGTGTGTGTGTGGGGGGGGGGGGGGCAGGCAAATGAGAAACAAGTGATTTGCCATTGTCTTCATTGTGTAATAGTTAAGAGCGGTGGACTCTAATCTGGAGAACCAGGTTTGATTCCCCTCTCCTTCA
Organism: Sphaerodactylus townsendi; assembly: GCF_021028975.2. Taxonomy (NCBI): domain Eukaryota; kingdom Metazoa; phylum Chordata; class Lepidosauria; order Squamata; family Sphaerodactylidae; genus Sphaerodactylus; species Sphaerodactylus townsendi. The sequence goes on along the minus strand of NC_059425.1, from coordinate 172,142,513 downwards.
CACGAGCGATGGATTCTTTTCTGGTGAACTGAATTTGTTTCCCCACTCTTAATGCACAAAGCCAGCTGGGTGACTTTGGGCTAGTCACAGTTCTGAAGAACTCTCTCAGCCCCACCTATCTCACAAAGTGTCTGTTGTGAAGAGAAGAAGGGAAAGAAGTTTGTAAGATGCCTTGATTGGGTCTCCTTACAAGAGAGAAGGGCGGGATATAAATCCAAAACTCTTATTCTCTTCTTCCTCTGCACAGTCTTCTCTGGTAGTCCCTCATCCAAGACCTTTCTTGGCTTCCTAGATCTGTCGAGATCAGGCTATACCATTCCGCCTTCCCTTCCTCAGATGTTGTTGGTGCAGAGAAGTGTTTGACACCTGGCTATGGATCTGAGGGTATGGCTGAAGGCACACGACACAGCAGCCATGCTGAAACTAAGTAGATCTGTATCTGATCAGTGTATGGATGGAAGACCTCCCTACAAAGGCCATTTTGAGTTCCATTAAGGATAAAAGGCCTGACACAAATGAAATAAACAGGGTGGGTGTTTGGAGATACAGGCCCTCAATTAAAATTGTCATTAATCCACCCACTATTTGTGCTCAGAAAGTTCATTACAAGCAACTGTGTAAACCCAGCATCAGAGTGGATGCCCATAGATTCCTTCAGAAGTCTTCTGTTTATTAAGATTCCCACAGAAATCTCTACTATGTGTCAATCGTAGTACTTGGGAATGTCAGCTGCATGTAACCGAGGAAGCAGACAGTGGTGGTTTGTTCTTCAGAATCTGAGCACAGACCGGGCAGCCCATTTATGGTCATCAAGCCCAAAGCATTGCGCAAGGGCGCTCACGAGGAACCCTCGGAGCAAATGCCCAGCAGTTCTACAGTTACATTTGTACCACCTCTTGTGGAAGCTGAGTTTACAGATAACCTCAGGCTGAATTTCACTGAGAGTCTACAGAGACCAACATCGGTATGTCAGTATGTGAAATGGCAAGCAGAATTAGGCAAAATATACTTTCATTAAAATGAGAAAATGGGATTTTTTACAGTTGTCAACGTCCTCTTGCTTAAGGACGACGTGGTAACAGCCAGCAACATCATACTTGTAGAAGAGCTATAGGTATCGTTCTCCTCCCACAGAAACAGAACAGAGGGATGTGTTAGGAAAAGGGTCTGAGATTTCTCTCTTTCCTCCCTTTCTCCTAGACTAGCCTTGGTTGCTGGGAAAACTCATCAACTTGAATCTAGGCTATATGTACCAGCCATGATAGCGTGCATTGATTAATAAAACCCCTTCATCTTGCCTGAGCAAGTCCTCCCTCACTCCAACTGTACCGCACTGTTCAGATGCCGGGGAGAAAATCTGGTAGATATACGTGTTAGGGATCAAACAAATGAGATAACGATCGTGTCCCATTTTGTCTATTCTGTCCCATTCTAGCGCGGCCTCAGGTCGTCTTGGGTCTGTACAAGAAATGGAAAGAATGGCTCAATCTGTGCTCCATTTTCCATTTCAAAACTGGTCTCCCTACTTTGTTATGAGTACTTTAAGTGGGGGTGTTTTAAAAGATGTGTCTTTTCTCATTTTTTGGAATACTGAAACCAAGTAGAAGCTGGAAGATAAACACAAGTTACTTTCTCTGAATGATCCCAAGGCAAATTTGTATTTTATGGATAAAACAAGATGTCCATTTGAGTTTATTCAATGAACATTGACAGTTTCAAATCTGCTTTGCAAATGTTTGAAAACTCCAAGGCACAGCAATGAATGTCAATAGTCACCTGACTGTGATTATCAGAATTTCACAGTTTGTGTCCAACAAATGTGAAATATACAGGTATTTATATATCATCAGATTTTAAGCTTTCCCTTCTATACCTGTGCATTCCTCATAAAAAGGTTCGATCTTCTTAGTCATTATTGGATAATTTTAGACTGATCAACTGATCACACATTTTGTCACCTGTGAAATGGCCAGTCCAGCATGCCATATCTGTTTACTTCGCCATGATCATTTGGTAAAGGAGATAAAACCAAGAGAGACCAGCATCAGTGGTTGCTGTGGGACAGAAGAGAATATAGCAAAGATACAAAGATACTCTTGAATCAGCACACCATGGTGTAAAGTAGCTGTAATAACTGGACTCTTGTCCAGCTGGAGTTGCCATTAGCATCATGAAAATGGAACAGTTTGCATCCAGGTAATTTGTAAAGCAAATATAGATGAGCAAATAAATAAATAAATAAAATCTTTAGAAGAAAAAGAAGAAGAGTTTGGATTTATATCCCCCCTTTCTCTCCTGTAGGAGACTCAAAGGGGCTTACAATCTCCTTGCCCTTCCCTGATCACAATAAACACCCTGTGAGGTGGCTGGGGCTGAGAATGCTCCGAAAAGCTATGACTAGCCCAAGGTCACCCAGCTGGCATGTGTGGGAGTGCATAGGCTAAACTAAATTCCCCAGATAAGCCTCCACAGTTCAAGCGGCAGAGCAGGGAATCAAACCCTGTTCCTCCAGATTAGAATGCACCTTCTCTTAACCAATACGCCACTGCTGCAACGCCACTAGGGTGTTGTGGGTTTTCCGGGTTGTATGGCCGTGTTCCAGTAGCATGATCCTCTGAAGATGCCAGCCACAGATGCAGGCGAAACGTCAGGAGAAAATGCTACTGGAACACAGCCATGCAACCTACAAAACCCACAACACCCTAGTGATTCTGCCTGTGAAAGCCTTCGACAATACAACTAAAAATCTTGTTTTCCTTCTCATAGCAACGGCTCCCTGCAGACTAAGAATATATGTGATAAGAAAGTGATAGCAGAGTCAGAAATTAATTATCCTATTTCTGATCTTGTTGTTAATAAAGGTGCAATTATGCTTTATTTCTTATAAGTTAGATAGGAATAAGTTGTGTTAGGTAGGATGTAGGAATTACTGTTGTAGTTTGTATTTGTGTCTGCATGGAACCTTTCTTAGCTCAAGGCAGGAATCCACCCCGGCTCCACCTGGGCATGTCCCTTTCATTTGCTAAAACCATGAATGGACGTTGGACAAGAGACCCCGGAAGAGGCGCCTCCATCTGCCTAATCCCACCAGCAGGCAGATAAGGGTGCCATTGTCGTTAGGTTTCGTTTCCTGACCCCAAGCACCCAAGGGACTCTTTTGTGTTTTTCCCGCCTGCGCCTACGTCATCACCTCGCCTTGCTTCTGCCCCGAAATTTGAGAAGGGACTGCCCTCTGGATTCTAATTGGCCCTATGTATTTGGAGATGTATGATTGGTTCCCATGTATTTTGTGAATGAATGATTGTAGGTTGTCCTGTACTCCCCCACACTCCTGGGCGGGAGAAAAGTGTATTTAAGTTGTTGTAAAGCTGCTAGGCTGCAGCAGTTGCAGTGGTGTGGAGGTGCTGACACGTAGGTCAGCATCTCAATAAAACTCATTTTTATTTTCAATAATTCTCACTGCGTTGGGTCCTGTTTCTGTTCCTCTGCGCTGCTGAGAGCTGGTTGATCTGGGAGAATAAAAGTTACCCAGGCAGCATGGTAACAAAAGCAGGTGTGCAAATTCTCCCGGCTTTATACTTCTTGCTCCATGCAATATGGAGGAATTGGAGCCATACTTCAAGGTAAGAGCCATAATGATCCATTCCTTCATGGAAGTTTCACAACTCTTTCTCAGTCCTAAATCGAACCATGACTCACCTGCAGTAGGTTGGTGGCCACCATGAAGTGGATTTTGCAGAACTATTGTTCATCTAATTGGGGCAATTGTGCGTGTGAGCCTGAAATGATGTGTGAGAGTCCTCTGGGCGTCTCTTGTCCTCCAATGCCAATTTGGAATTTATGTCCTTGGCTTAAACCAAGAGGAAACCCAAGTGCAGCTGGGGCCTGTAATATTCGAAGTGCTGATAAATATAATTAGCATCCCAGCTGAACAATCCACCCCACAGTGCCTTGGTAGCGGTTTGCCAGCTGGAAAAAAAATAGCACAGCCCTGTTTCATCTTAGATTCTGTCCCTATTTAACACTCACCTCCCACTGAGTCGGGGGAGGGGGGGCTCATTAGTATCCCTAAAGGACATCTTATTACATTGTGAGGCTTCAAAATAACCCCTTGAGTGTGCGCAAGTTTTGCCCTCCTTCCCTTGACTCTTTGAATAAATCATCAAGGAGCAATTCTTTATATACGGCACCAGTAAATGCTACATCATTCTCAGCAGATCAAGATCAAAATGGGAATGGTCAAAGACAGGCACAGTCTTTAAGAACAGAACAGTAGCTGGAGACAATGAGATAAACTGATAGGAAGTTTTTTAAAAAAAAACTCTATTAACTGAAGATCTCTTGGTAAATGTCAGAAACTTGGTGAATGTTTACATAAGGCTACACTGTGCAGGAACTCTACATGAGAAACAGCACCGTGGGAAGGCAAGCAGATCTAGATAGGGCCAAAATGTTAGCTTTTCCACAATGAACCAGTTCTCAGAGTGAAGTGTCTCCTTTCCAGGCTGCATTAAGCCCCATCAGTGGGGGGCAGGGGGCAGGCATCACTGAAATATCAATCTTTTTCCTCTGCCAGGTCTTAAAGTGTGACAGAACTGCATTCTCGCATGTATTTGGCCCCTGATTAGGACTACAGAGGAGGGGAAGGGGAGAAGAAGACAGGACACCCACAGGACATACTGAGCTGCAAGTTCATGACAGGAAGTCATATGGCATCTCAGTCAGAAGGAGGAGGAGGACGAGGAGGAGTTTGGATTTATACCCCCTTTCTCTCCTGTAAGGAGATTCAAAGGGGTTTACAATCTCCTCTCCCTTCCCCACCCACCCACAACAAACACCCTGTGAGGCAGGTGGGGCTGAGAGAGCTCTGAAAAGCTGTGACTAGCCCAAGGTCATCCAGCTGGCGTGTGTTGAAGTGCACAGGCTAATCTAGTTCCCCAGATAAGCCTCCACAGCTCAAGTGGTAGAGCGGGGAATCAAACCCGGTTCTCCAGATTAGAGTGCACCTGCTCTTAACCTAGTGTGACCAGACGTCCCGCTTTTGGCGGGACAGTCCCGCTTTTAACCAATTTGTCCCGCGGGGTTTTTTAAATGTCCCGATTTTTGGAAGGCTGCCGCACTGCCTTCTGGAGCGCTCCCGGTTCAGGGCGGGAAACAGGGGAGCACCCCAGAAGGCAGTGTGACAGCCTTCCGCACTGTCATACTGCCTTCTGTGGCGCTCCCGGTTCCCGTGCGCGTCCCACTTTAAAAAGGTGAAAATCTGGTCACTTTATCTTAACCACTACACCACTGCTGCTCCTATGACAGGAAGAGCCCTAGTTATTAATTCACCAATGAGTGGTTTCAGTGTTTCAAACCCATGCAGAGCATTGGAGGATGGGCTCAAAACAGAGGCTGGGCAAGGCTGGGCAGGGTGACAGGATAAGAGAAAAGGCAAGGGAGAAGTTTTATAGAGTGGGGTCCCTGAACCTACCTATGCTCTTTTTTCCCCCTGAAATTTTATCAACAAAAGATTACAGGAATAGAAAAGAAAGTTAACAGTAAAAGCAATAAGAATAAGAACAGTACATTTCAAAAAAGATTAGAATGGATCTGCATTAGAATGGACCTGCAAAGAGTTGTAAAATAAATTAACATTAGCTAGTATACTGAACAGAACAAGCTTATTCATTAATCATTAAGCAATTTAGTCACTTCTTGCTACATTCTCATTAGTTTATATTTAAAAAGGAATTAATAGGCAGATGTAATTTTGTACATAAAAACAGTGTCACAATAGTTCAAGAAGTTCTTACTCTAATCAGGTTATTAAAATGATATTTATACTTAATTTGAAATTATCTATTAATATATGTATATATAAAAAGAATATGCATTATTCTCAAGAACATTGACCGTAACATAATATATCACCATGTATATGCCTAAATTGGTCTTTCCATTATATAATACTTAAAGTAGAGCTCCCATTTCTCACTGAATTCATTTTCTTGACTAGTGTTTACAAAACTAGTCAATTCAGCTATATTGTACTCTCTCATTTTATCTTCCCCGTTTATCTTCCCCGTTTATCTTCCCCGTTAAAGTACTCTCTCATTTTTTCTTCCCTGTTTTCTTGATCAGTTTTCTTTTCCATTTTCCAGCTTAATGCAACTTGAACCTACCTATGCTGTTCACCACTGAGTACTGTTACTTCACCCACCAGATTCTCTTCTTAGCAAAGACAGGCAGGAGAAGTTGCACCTTTCCTCTTTAACAGCAGCAAGTCCTTCCGAAAAGCAGTGTGGAAAAACTGGCAGCTATACAGCAGCTTGCAAGCTAGCAGATGAGGCTCCACAGCCCATCTGAGGGTCCCAACCCACCCCTGATGACCACTGGTTTAGTGGCTTTGGGATTACTTAGGACTTAGGATGAAGGCAGGCATAACATTTTTACAACAGCAAAACTGCTTCTAGGTCTTTCTGATGATCGAGACTTGTTTTCCTCTGAGCTGGGCTCTGTAAAAAAAGAAATACATCTGCCAGTTTGAAGCAAAAGCTGGCTGTGGACAGTGCTGATTGGCTGCCTCCCTCCCATGATGTCATCAAAAAGTCTCCCCTGAACCCCAATGTTTGCACTTTTAAAAACTTAAGAAAAAGATAACAGCCTATCCAAAGGATGAGAGCAGCACCAAAATGGACAGCTGAACCAATGTTCAGTTTTGTTTTTTAAAAATCATGTCTGTTGTACAGAGGTGTATCTAGGGAAAATGTAGCCCAGTACAAAATCTGAGTTCCTCCCCTCCCCTGGCATGAGCGGCTGCCCTCCCCCACCATGACCAAACAACCTTTTTTTGCCCCTTCCTTGATGACTTGGGGCAAAAAAGGTTGTTTGGTCATGGTGGGGGAGGGCAGCCGCTCATGCCGCTCAACATAAATGACCTCTGCTGGGACATTTGATCCCATATGTCCCCCTGGGCAGCACGCCACTGCTGTTACATCAGTTGCAAAGCTAAGAGGAACACAGGCTCACCTTGTAACTGATTAGTGGGCAACAAACTTTCATTGTACATACATTTGCCTGCACCCCAACTTAATAATGTTGCTTCCATCATTTGACCAAACCAGATGTCTCACCATGCAAATAGTTCTCTAGGAAAATTAGAGGTTATGAAAACAGTGTGTTGGGGGGAAGCTGAAATACCTGCCTCCTGCATGCTAGGTTCTAATCTGAATCAGGCCTAGAAAGAATGGAATTTCCAAAGCACATCTGGCCCACAGTCTCCCAAATGCTGCATGACACTCTAACCACTATACTCCTTTCTCAAACATAATTCTGTCTAAATAGCCCTATACCAGGGGTCTGCAACCTGCGGCTCTCCAGATGTTCATGGACCACAATTCCGATCAGCCCCTGGCAGGGGCTGATGGGAATTGTAGTCTGTGAACATCTGGAGAGCCACAGGTTGCAGATCCCTGCCCTATACAGCCTGGTTTAATTTGTATTGGGTTCCTGTCTAGTGATAGGGTGTGTGGGGCAATTAATTGCCTCATATATTAAATGTTGCAAACATTAATATGCATTGCATCATATGAAGACACAAAACTTCCCGGCTGCAAAGCGTTTTCCACCTCTCTTCCCCAAACTACAGAGGTTCTTATCCCATGAATCATTGCTGGCTTTCTAAAGGGAGTTGTGGAAGCCAATTCTTTAAACATAGTACACAGACACAGTACATAGATGGCTAGATATTCTCCATGTCCTCAGACAGTTTGGAAAAAGAACTCAGCGGCAGAAGATACTAAAAGCCACATCCCTTATGAACCGTATGTAAATGTTCAAAAATACAACAGGCTAAACAGATCATATGAAATCATCCCACAGTTCTAGATGTGAACTCATTAAAGGACAAGTTAACAGCTCAGCACACTAAATGCATGTGATTATTGTTATAAAGGAGCAAAAATGTCACGCGAAAACACAAAGAGGTCACGCAGTATGTATGCCATTTAAGCCAAGTGTGCCTCAGAGGGTGTTGTATGGATTGTTGGGATAAGTGCTCCTGGTAGTTGGAGATTACCCCTTATCGTAGTTAGCAGAGCGGCACGGGTGGCTAGAACACAGCAGAAGCCCTTACCTCGTGTGCGTGATGGATCCCAATGTGCGGCAAGCTTACACAAAAGAAAGTCGGAGTCAGTTGTAGTTTCTAATCTAATAAAAAGAGTATTTATTAGTGAACTCCATTCTGGATAGAAAGGTAGGTAGATAGAGTCACTATGCTATCTTAATCTAGCTGGGACTTCCTTCCTCTCTAGGCATGGTAGGAGAGTCCTCTCTCTAGGCATGGTAGGAAGAAGTGGGAGAAGGGGTCGAGGAAGAAGCCGGAAGGAAGGAAGTCCCTGAGAGTATCAGTCTAACATCAAAGGGATAGAACCAGCATGATAGAGTAAAGGTGTCAAATCCCTAGGCCACTAGCCACTAGCTCTCTAGTAAAACCCCCTCTGTAGGTTGAGGCAGGAAACAGCGTAAAGTCCTTTCACTTCCAACATGGATTTAGTTGATACTAAACCCCTCTGAATGAAGCTGGACTTGTTTCTAAGTTCTCAGGTATAGGATTGTTCGTGGATTTCTTAAAATTATGGCAGAATTACCACGAGTCTGTTCTGCACATTCTTTCTTTTTTTTAATGTTCATCAATGTTTTATTTCTGATGTTAATATGCACCTGCATTGTGTGCAAAATACTTTTAAATGAAACAAAGACTGCAGTAAAACAGCAACAACAAACACTACAGAACTTCATCAAAATTAATATTATTTCTGAAGGCCAAAGTTGCAAGCAATTTGATATTATTAAAGGAAAGTCTGAATTATTCCTATTCCCCCTCCCATAGATTTATTCCTCCCTCAGATTCTCTATATATTCAAAAATTTCACATCTCTTGCCTGACACATGCCCAAAATAGATATTTCCTCTTGTAGCGTAGGAGGATTTCCTGGAACATCCTGAAATTTTGGCTCCAATAAGCAAGAGAATTCACTTTAAAAAATTAGAATTTGTATAGCATCTGGTTTCATTTTGTGATCAGAGTTACTAGGAATACTAGTACATCTGTCAATTTAATCTCGACTGCAACATTGCTTTCTGGCTGGAACAACACTGCCAGCACACATTTTGTGAGGCGTTTTGCCAGCAGAGTTGTTGGTGCGTTTCCTTTTCAGAAGACTAAAAGGGATTTCTTTGTAGGGGTCCAGAAACAACCATGTGCCCAATCAGTTGTTGTTTCTGAGAACAAACTGATAGGTGCCTGAAAAGGTACTTATGAATCATCCCTGGTGGAGCAACACAGAATAATATAACGTGTTTGCAAATGAATGGCGAGACCAACGTTCTAATGTTAATTCCAAGTGAACCCAAGGCCCTTGATAGAGGACTGCGTGCTGCTATCGAGCTCTCTTGGGAACATTCTAAGACTGTGCAGTCCTAAACAGAGTTACATCCTTCTGAGCCCATTACCTTGCAGCTCCTCCACACCAAATTGTCACCACAGGGCGTTTTCCCACTTACCAGTAGCTGCGCGCTACTGTAGGCAAGTAGTGCGGGGTCCCCTGGCACTCCCCACTACAGGGGCGGCGACAACGCAGCCGCCCCGCCGCTGCCGCGCCCCCTCAGAGCGCGTCATTCCTGGCGGTCTTCCAAACAGCGCCTTTTGATGACCCCGCGCAGAGCGCAGAGCGCGGGGTCGTGGGGAAGCCCAGGCGCGTGCCAGAAATGATGCATGCTGAGAGAAGCACGGCATAGGGTGGTCGTGGCAAGTGGGGAAACACCCACAGTTTGGCTCCTTAACGGCCGGGTTTTTCTTCTGCCTTGCACACAGTATGGTTTGCTGGCCATGGACCTTTTTTTTTTTTTTTTTTTGGAATTTTTCCTGTGTTTTTTTTTAAGGCCAGCTGGTTGTGAAAAACTTGGAGGCAACTCAGGGGGGGCGGAAAAAACATGGGAAAGCAATAACCAGAAAATGATACTGCGGAAAAGGGAAGGGGAAACCAATACAGTACAGGCACAGAGCTTCTGCAAAAATTTGGGGCAGTGAAGCCAGAACTCAGTGGATACATCTCAGTTTGTGATTGCAGTGTAAGTCACTACTCTGGAGGTTCATCTCTCATTAAAAGGAAAAGCAAACCTCTGCTCCCTCTCATTTACCAAGACATAAGGGAACCCTGCAGAGAGTATTATTAGATTTCATGTTTCCCTTGAGGAAATACTGGTATATTAGTGTGTAATCCATTGGGATGACTAAGTTACTAATCAAGTCGTTTGTGCCCATTGATTTTTACCTTTATTTGATCTAAAATGTAAAAAAAAAAAACACACACACACACACAGGCAAAATCCAGTGCTGAAGTCAAGGAGGCTTGGTCTGTTTATTATCATGTATCACTTACCTACTAATGGGATCGACAGCTAATAGCAGTGTGCTCTTTTCTTCAGTTTTGTGTCAACAAACTCATAGATGGTTACCCGATTTCCAACCCAAAGAATAAAGTTTGACCAAAAATAGCATGACTGCTCAGTAGATCCATTAGACAAGCAGTTGTGAAGGTCGTGTGTGTGTGTATTTGTGTGTGTGGAAGCAGTTGTGCACAAAACATCCAGTAAATTGCACCAACTATATCCGACAGGCAATAACCAATGATTTGTATGTTTAATCAGTGGTGGGTGGGGACCAGGACTGTCAATTATTCTGTGTTTATTCATAATAAAATCTCTAACTGTCCAATATGTGGGAAGCCAACAGGTTGAAAAAAAAATCACTGTCTCTACCCAAAGCGTGGTGGAACGTCTCTGTCTTATCAGCAGAGTTTAAAGCTGAGCTACTCTGGTAAGATGAGAAGGTCTAGTAGTCTTCTTGCACTCGCTGCAGCTTCCTAGCACTTTGGAAAAGAATACTCTCCATGCAAGATGTTCTTTCCATAGTAAGGTTTTACTTTAGCAGTTGCAAGGTTACACAAGTCTATGCTATACAAGACTATAAGACTATTCAGAACAAAGTTGAACACACATACTGAACTAGACACACTGAACTCAGACTCAGTCACTGAACTTAGCCAATGCATTGGTTCTCATACATCCAACAAGGATACTTTCCCCCCACCCCCGGCAACAGCCTCTCATTGGTCTAGAGTCACAGTTGAACTCACCAATCGTGTTAAAGGTCAACTGTTGCTACTTCACCCTAGACTTATGGTCTCCAGCCTTGCTGTTGGCAAACTTCTCCTGATTAGAAGATGAACCTTTTGAGAACCTTTCTTTTTTTATATATGTCATGACATGTCTCGCAGGCCCCTGGTTTCAGCTGACGGAGAGTTCCACCAGACTAGTGCCAGAGCCAAGAAAGCCCTGGCTGAGGCCAGTTGGACATCCTTGAGGTCAGGAACCACCAGGAGGTTACTTCTGGTAGAGTGTACTGCTCTCTGGTAGAGTGTAATACTTCTGGTAGAGCGTAATGCTCTGTAGATATGACAGCCTCAGACCAAGGCCTTAAAAGCTAACACCCAAATATTGAACATGATCTGGAATTCAACTGGTAACCAGTGCAGATGGTGAAGCAAAGGTCAAAAATGGGCTCTTACCAGAGGTGGGATCCAGCAGGTTCTCACCAGTTCCCGAGAGTGGGTTACTAATTATTTGTGTGTGCTGAGAGGGGATTACTAATTGGGTCCGCTTTTCCATCTCCACACCCTTGCCTCCCCAAGAGGCATCCTGCCTTTGAACGTGAAGGTTCCATATAGCAATTGCAACTAATAATGTAACTCCCTGAACTGGGTTAATCCCTTTCAGGTACTGCAATTCATGGATTCTCAGCCTTTTGTACCTTTTATCTCACCAGTCTCTATCAAAGAACCTGTGTGTTTCACCATTGCTGTGTTCAGATTTGTGAGTTGGGGCATTTTGTATAATGTGATAATGATTTAAAAATGACCTGGTGCAAAAAAATTGGGGGGGGGGGTCGGGGTGGGGTGGCTGCCCATGGGGGGGCATCCAACTCAGTTTTTGCCCAGGGCTCAGGCTTGCCTAGGTACGCCTCTGCCCCCTTTGCTGAGGGGGGGCTGATGAGGGAACCTGTTACTAAAAATTTTGGATCCCACCACTGTCTCTTACTGTAAAGACCCACGCCACTGCATTCTGGACAAGTTGTAGCTTCCGGAGTAGTCTTGAGGGCAGACCAGAATAGAGTAAGTTATGGTAATCCAACCTGGGGGTGATGGTTGCATGGATCACTGTGAGCTAGGCCCAAGTGGGAGAGGTAGGGGACCAACTGCCTAGCCTGGTGAAGATGGGAAAAGGCCACCTCCTCCGTATGTGTGACCTGGGCCTTCATTCATAAGGAGGACTCCAAGATCACATCCAGGCTTTTGACAGATGGGGCAGGTGTTAATGACAGTGTGTCTAATTTTGGGCTTGTAAACTCCTCTCCAGCCCCCTTTGGCCCAGCCACAGGACCTTTGTCTATGACGTATTCAATTGCTCTTTTGCAACCATTTTGCCACAGCCTCCAGACACCCAGCCAAAATATCAAGAGCAGGAACATCAGTGAGACACAATGCCATAGAGTCAACACTCCAGCATGGTGTAATGGTTAACAGCAGGTGGATTATAATCTGGAGAACTGGGTTTGATTCCCTACTTCTTCACCTGAGTGGCAGAGGCTTACCTGGTGAGCCAGATGTGTTTCCACATGCCTACATTCCTGCTGAGTGACCTTGGGCTAGTCACAGTTCTTCGGAACTCTCTCAGCCCCACCTACCCCACAAGGTGTCTGTTGCGGGGAGAAGAAGGAAAGGAGCTTGTAAGCCACCTTGAGTCAGAGGAGATAAAGGTGGGATATAAATCCTAACTCCTCCTCCTCTTCTTCTTCTTCTTCTTCTTCTTCTTCTTCTTCTTCTTCTTCTTCTTCTTCTTCTTCTTCTTCTTCTTCTTCTTCTTCTTCTTCTTCTTCTTCTTCTTCTTCTTCTTCTTCTTCTTCTTCTTCTTCTTCTTCAGCATCCGTTTTCTCAATGGGAGCTGGTATCCATCATCTGGAGATCAACCATAATTCCAAAAGATCCCTGGGCCCCACCTGGAGGCGTCAATGTCCTAACCACTCTTACACGTGTCTGTTCAGATGACAGCACATGTCAGTGTAGAGATAGCTTTGTCCAAGTAGCTCCCAGCAGGGCTGCATTATCCATAACGCTGACTAGGCTGAAGTCCAGGAGCCCTGCTGGGACTAGCAGCTCATCAATCTTATTCATTCATTACTTTATTTATTTTGCTGAGGCACTATCAGCACCCTAGGTTCAGCCATATGCTGAACAAGCAGTCATTATGTAAAAAAACCTGAGAAGTTGCAAGGTATACTTGTAGTCAGCTGAGGTTTGTTTTGAGTCAGTGGGAGGGGGAAGGGAGACAGCGGGCCAATAGCGCTATACATCAGGGCAGTGACGTCATGCTGCCGCCTCCCTTATCATGCCTTCATGAGCAATACAGTCTAGTCACGACCTTGATTGTTTGTGAGTGAGTAAAAGTTTTTAGGAGACCCTCAAAATATATTTAGCAGAAGAGTTTGGATTTATATCCCCCCCACTTTCTCTCCTATAAGGGGCTTATAAACTCCTTTCTCTTCCTCCACCCCACAACAAACACCTTGTGAGGTGGGTGGGGTTGAGAGAGCTCCGAAGAACTGTGACTAGTCAAAGGTCACCGGCATGTGTTGGAGTGCACAAGCTAATCTAATTCACCAGATAAGCCTCCACAGCTCAAGTGGCAAAGCAGGAAATCAAACCCGGTTCTCCAGATTAGAGTGCACCTGCTCTTAAACACTGCATCACGCTGTAGGGCTATGTACTACAGTCTAGTACAGTGGTTCTCAACCTTCCTAATGCCGCGACCAGAGGTGGGATCCAGCAGGTTCTCACAGGTTCCAGAGAGTAGGTTACTAATTATTTGTGTGTGCCGAGAGGGGGTTACTAAGTGGTGATTTTGCCACGTGATTTTTGCCTTAGTTACGCCCCTCCTCTCAGCAGTAGCGCGCAGAACTTGAAGCAGTCTAGCAGGAGGTGCACCAGTGTGCATGGCAGCCTGTGCCTGCATGCATTCATTTCCCGCCCAAAGACCAGCATAGTAGCTGCGTCCTTGCCACAGCCCCGCCCAGGAATGCCCTGCCCCGGAATGCCCGGCCACGCCCCCATTGTGCCCCGCCCAGCCCCATTGGCACTACACCACAGTTTGAATCCCACCACCATGAGAACCTGTTAGTAAAAATTTTGGATCCCACCACTGGGCCGCGACACTTTAATACATTTCCTCATGTTGTGGTGACCCCCAACCCAAACATTTATCCATTTTACAGATGGAGAACACTGATGCAGAAAGTCTTAGGTGACCCCTGTGAAAGGGTCATTCGACCCCCAAAGGGGTTGCGACCCACAGGTTGAGAACCACTGGGCTAGTATCTACTGTACCAGGGTCAATTGGTCAGCTGTAGTGGAGTGAAAGATTGAACTGCCGGAGGGGGTCCGAAGTATCTAAAAGCTCTGGGATCCAGCCAAGGGTTAATATGGCCCTGGCTCCCGGAGAGATTTTTCCTCCTTTAATCTCCTCCTTTCCTCAGGTATCATTGGTATTCTTTGTACCAATAATAGGCACAACATTTTCAAAATAGCGTATAGGTTAAAAAAAACCACACAATTTAGCTTTCTCCTTTAAAAATTGCTCCAATACAAGAAACTATGACCCATAAATAATACAGCAGGAGCATGGCAGGATTTCATTTCTGGCTCTGGGACTAAATCGGTCTCCTGCTATATCCCAGTGGTTCAAAATGTAAAGAAATAAGAGCTTTAAAACAAATTACCAGCAAGCTGTCTGAAATGGACAATCCCTTCGAGCAACTTCCGCTCATCTGACACTCAGGAGCCTGTGGTGTGCCTATTTTCTAGTCAATAACAGCTACCACGTTGGATTGATAGCCCTAACGTCTGTGATGTTCACATCTATGAGGCCAAAGAGCCTTCATTCTGTCCTACTCAGCCTTCCAGCTGTTTTCCATTTGATCGTCATTGTAGATGAGTTTGATGTTTAAATGACTGCATGACCTCTGGTCTGTAGCCACAGTAAAGGAACCAGATTGTGCCTATTGTATTGTACAGCAAAGAACCATTACTAGGCATATTTGTGCTACATAAAATTACAACAAGAAAAGGTATAACGTATGCTATTAATTCCCTCTTAGCGACATGACCTGCAACAAGTAGTGAGTAGTTTTCCCTAAAATCAGAGAACATAAGAACATAAGAACATAAGAACGAGCCTGCTGGATCAGACCAGAGTCCATCTAGTCCAGCACTCTGCTACTCGCAGTGGCCCACCAGGTGCCTTTGGGAGCTCACATGCAGGAGGTGAAAGCAATGGCCTGCTGCTGCTGCTGCCCCTGAGCACCTGGTCTGCTAAGGCATTTGCAATCTGAGATCAAGGAGGATCAAGATTGGTAGCCATAGATCGACTTCTCCTCCATAAATCTGTTCAAGCCCTTTTTAAAGCTATCCAGGTTAGTGGCCATCACCACCTCCTGTGGCAGCATATTCCAAACACCAATCACACGTTGCGTGAAGAAGTGTTTCCTTTTATTAGTCCTAATTCTTCCCCCCATCATTTTCAATGAATGCCCCCTGGTTCTAGACTTGTGAGAAAGGGAGAAAAATTTCTCTCTGTCAACATTTTCTACCCCAGGCATAATTTTATAGACTTCAATCATATCCCCCCTCAGACGCCTCCTCTCCAAACTAAAGAGTCCCAAACGCTGCAGCCTCTCCTCATAAGGAAGGTGCTCCAATCCTTCAATCATCCTCGTTGCTCTTCTCTGCACTTTTTCTATCTCTTCAATATCCTTTTGAGATGTGGCGACCAGAACTGAACACAGTACTCCAAAGCCGGTTCCTCCAGATTAGAATGCAATTGCTCTTAACCACTACGCCACTGCTGCTTCAAAGATTTTGAAACATTTCAAAACACAGGCAGAGAAAGCTACAGGATATTGTAGGGAAATCCGCAAGGAAGCAGGAACCATTGATCATCTTTGTCCATCCCCTGTGGCTTATCCGTGCTTAGCATCTCCCTCTCCTTTGAGAACTACCTTTGATCACTTCCAGTGTTCTTTGCTGTTCTCCAGAGGAGCTTTATAATTTTCAGCCTGGTATTTACATGGCTTTTCCCGACATGATGACTGGAATGTACAGCCAGCCTATCCATCTAGATCTAGTAACCCGAGGAGTGTAGGGATGAGCCCCGCGAACCCAGCAGAGCCTCAGAAAGAGCGCAGGAATGCCTGTGCCATCTGTGCCCTTCTGGGCGCACACGCTCACCTGTCCCCCGTGAGTCATAGGTCATGAACTGCCTGTCTCACCGTCACCAGATGTCCCAGACAAAGGGACAAAGGGGCGCCTGCCCCCAGGTATGGATTAGACCCAGACATGAACGTTTCCTCCCGCACGTAGGCAACCCCATGATGTCATATACTACAGTATTCTCCCGCCTCCCAATACGCCCCCATTGAAACCCTAATAAAAGGTGCCAGGGATCAGCACATGGCAGAGTTGCCAGATCCACGGATCACGCTTCCTGCCGCTGGCTCTCTCCACCGGATGATATTGCTGCGTCTCGCCTCTTCCTTGCGACCCTCGCGGGCCGACTTCAGAGGAGCACTTAAAATTGTTGCTCCTTTTCTTCAAAAATGCCATTGGAAACCTGACAGAAATGATCTAGACTATTATGTGCATATCTGAATAGTTAACGACTAGTAAAAGATAAACAATCCATGTTGTGTTTTCCACAATACAATAGCCCCCTATCGGTCAGAGTATGCCCACATTGTCCTACTGCAGTGGAAACACTGGAGTATATTGTATGTTACTGTCCGAAATATAATTCACAGAGGGAAGCTCTATTATCATCAATCATGGGTAGAGTGTCTCCCAAAGTTTGCATGGTAAAACTATTTAATAGTTTCATTGTAGTCCATGAACATCTGGAGTGCCATAGGTTCGCCACCACTGCCTTAGATGCTTCAAATCCAGGTTTGGTGATTCTGAGGTCTGCTCCACCCTCTTCCGTCAGTGCCTGTGTTGAAGAAATGCAATGATCCCCTGCAGCACAACGAAAGAAGGAGGGTGCACCTGTGTCATGAGCCAGCCCCTGGGTTCTTACTGGGATACAGAGGACTCTGATACCGAACCTGACAGGGCTGCCAGAGTTGGCTCTCCTGAAGAAGACCAGGCAGCAGAGCCAACTCCCAGCCCTTCCTGGCCTGATGATGTGCAGGTAGGCAAGCCTGCAGATCCTCCAAGGGATCCCAGTAATGAGTCAGCTGTGAACAAGAAGCAGAAACAAAGGCAGCTGCTGCAGAAGCAAAGTAGAAGTACTTGTATTGCAGCAAGACATGGGAAGACAGAAGCTTCTGCATCTGATGAGGATTAACTCATTGCAGAATCCCAACCCCTGGGACAAGGCTCTCTATATAAGCCTTGCTGTGGGCCTGCGTCTGCCTGCATGCAACAGGTGTGTTTCCTGTTGCTTCTGTGTGCCTGGTCCACTGCCAATCCCAGTCTGTTACCGGATCTCCTGTACCATGACCTGTGGAACTGATGTGTGACTATGCCTTTACCTGCCGTGACCCCAGTGGTGGGATCCAAAAATTTTAATAACAGGTTCCGATTGTGGTGGGATTCAAACAGTGGCGCCACCAAACACACGCACCTCCAGTCCCTATTGGGCAGGGAGGTTGCTTTAGTAACCCCTTCTCGGCACTCAGAAAAAATTAGTAACCACTTCAAGAGAAGTGATGAGAACTGGTTGGATCCCACCTCTGCACGACCCATTGGACTGGCTCCTGACTACGCTCTTGTCTTCCGCCTGTTCTGTCCTATGAGACTGGATCTGACCATGCACTGCCTGCCTGCAGCACTTTGGCACTCAGAGGTGATTAGACCACAATTAGGAACCTCCTGTAACTTCCCCAGTGTGTCCTTTGCCGGAAAATACTCTCCTTTCTGTCATTTTGTCATACCCTCATATTTATGACTTGGGTTGAACTTACCTGAGACTATTGCAAAGGGTGGGGACTAAACTGAAATCATAGTGGTTGTCATCATCACAGTGATTGAGGACAAGAAAGTGACCATCATCAACATAGCAATACCTGGTGGCAGGTCAATGAAAAAGAACAAGAAAAAAATCACTAAATACCACGATTTGGAAATTGAGATTCAGTGACGATGGCACAAACGTGCTGTGATTGTCCCAGTGATAATCAGCCCCCTGGGCACCATTCCAAAAACACTAGGGCAGCACTTGAAACATCTTCAAATCAACAAAATCAACATCTGTCAGATTCGAAAGGCAACCCTGCTGGGATCTGAACAAATACTACGCAGATACATTGCAATGTCCTAGGCCTCTGGGTGAGGCTCAAATTGTAATGAAAGGCCAACAACCAGCTAAAGATCTGGCAGCTGTGAAATCAACCATAATAATAATCATCCCCTCATGGGTACTCCCTTGTCGTGGGGAAAGGGGCTTGCGTGCTTCGATGACGTTGAGAGCTATACTGGAAGTACACTACCAGAAGGGGCTCCACAGCTGGTCAGGTCTCAACCAAGAAACCAGACTAAGAGTGTCCACCAACCCATACAATATGGTGATGTGACTAAAAAATAATTCCATACTGCAGCGGTTATCGTGCAGGTTATCAAGGGCCGTGTTGCATGCTGGGGTCCCTGGGCATGCGTCGACAAGTGGGCTACAAGTGGACCAGCCATCCAAAAGAAAGAAGTATAGTGTGCAATAAAATTGTGCCATCATGTCTTGTTAGTACAACTCAGAGCCAGGAAAAGGAGGATGCTTGAAGCAGATGTACAAACTGTGGAAACAACAATATCTGGATTCTTGTTGACGCTTGCCCATGGACCCTAGCATGCAACACAGCCCTTGTTAACCCAACTGGAGTCAGCTCACCGTTGTGGGTTTTCTGGACTATGTGGGAGTGGTCTTGAAGTTTTTCCTCCTAACATTTCACCGACATCTATGGCTGGCACCTTCAGAGGCATGTCACAGTAAGATGTGCTTCTCTGCATATCATGGAGAGAAACACATCTCACCGTCTCAAGGAAAGAAACACATCTTACCATAACGTGCCTCTGAAAGATGCCAGCCATAGATGTCGGTGAAACGTTAGAAGCAAAAATGACCAGACCATGGCCCCACAGCCAGGAAAACCCACAGCAGCCAATCTCCTTCCACCCCACCTCATTCTCTTCCTGATTGCCCTATACACGGAGACAGGATCCTTTCACATTCTGTAATTTTCGAAAGATGCTGAAGCCCCCTCCTTCCACATGATAACCAATTCTTCTTGGGCTGCCCAGGCACCGGAATATCCTTAATCTGTGATGGGTTAGCCCAGCGATTCCCAACCAGGGTTCCGTGGTACCCTGGGGTGTCGTGAGCATGTCCCAGTGGTAGCGCGGCAACGCAACCGGCCCCCCTCACTTTTGTGGTGTCTCTCGCCAGTGCCAGCAAAGACATGGAGCTGGCCCAGGAGGCAGGGTCTGCCGCAAGATCAGCAGCCAATTCCCACACACTCCCCCCACCCCCAGTGCTTCCCTTCACCCTGGGAGGGGA
Source organism: Sphaerodactylus townsendi (assembly GCF_021028975.2). NCBI lineage: Eukaryota > Metazoa > Chordata > Lepidosauria > Squamata > Sphaerodactylidae > Sphaerodactylus > Sphaerodactylus townsendi. Next base: position 172,122,818 of record NC_059425.1, on the reverse strand, counting down.
AGGTGGGGGGTAGCAAGCAGGGGCACTGGGAGGGGAAGGTGGGGGGATGGCAGGGGTACCATGAGATATGAAGAGTGAGGTCAAGGGTACCCTGATGTCACAAAGGTTGGGAAACATTGGGTTAGCCACTAGATTCCTGAATCACTCTCTCCTACTCTTCCTCCTGCCTTTTATTACCCCTTCCTCTTCTGTCCAAATGAAGTAATTTGTTTATGCGGCATGTGCTTAAAATCGCTCTCTCATCCGGAGCTGCCCATTTCCCCTCCCCTCTTTAATGCTTTGTGCAATTTGCTTTCAATAAACCTCTTTTCTGATTTTAATTCCCCTTGGCCTCTCCGTATGCCCACACACACACACGCACACATACACACACACACCCGCTTCTGCAAGCCTTATAGTAGTACTTCATCACCTAATGAAGGATCATTATCGCTGGCATGTGGGTCATTGGTTTAATTGGTGTTTTAAGGAAACACATAGGACAACCGCCAGTATTCATATCCAAGCCAACGTTCTCCCAGTCAGAAGGAGGGGGGAGAGGCTGCAAAAGAGAAGTCGTTTCTCTGTGGTTTTGTGAACATGAGCTATGTTCAACGAGGAAGAATATATTCATATGCACTTATCTAGGAGTATCTGAGCCTGACTATACATATTAGCACCCGGGGTTATCCCCCACCCCCATATTATTTTTTTAATCCCATTTTCCTCCAAGGAGTTCAGAGCTGCCTCCATTATTCTCCAGTGCCAATTCTATCTCACAACAATCTCACGAGGTAGAGAAAGAGAGAACGTGTGAGACTGACTCCAAGTCACCCAGTGAACTTCAGGGAAGAATGGAGAGCTGTCCTCGGATCTCCCCAGAGCCATTTCAACCACCCCAGGGGTCTGCAACCTGCGGCTCTCCAGATGTTCATGGACTACAATTCCCATCATCCCCTGCCACCATGGCCAATTGGCCAATTGGCCATGGTAGCGGGGGCTGATGGGAATTGTAATCCATGAACATCTGGAGAGCTGCAGGTTGCAGACACCTGAACTACCCATACAAAATCCAGATGAGAAAAGCAAAGATTGGCATGGTCCAGAGAAGCCCTGTGGCAAGGAATCATAGTGGTGGCAACCAGCCTGACTCCTACCGTGTTTCTCCAAAAATAAGACAGTGTCTTATATTAATTTTTGCTCCCAAAGATGCACTACGTCTTATTTTCAGGGGATGTCTTATTTTTCCGCTCCACAGCTGCATGCTCTGGTGTTCTGTTTGGCGGGCATGCTTCCAAACAAAAACTTTGCCACGTCTTACTTTCGAGGGAATGTTTTATATTTAGCACTTCAGCAAAACCTCTACTGCGTCTTATTCTCAGGGGATGTCTTGTTTTCGGAGAAACAGGGTAGTCTGTATCAGAAAAAGATGTTAGCAGGGTTGTATATTCCTCCACCACAGAACTCAAAAATGCCAGACCTTCTTTGTCGTAGAATTCTTCGACTGGGTCCTAGTGCCTACCTAGCGCTGCCTACCCCCATCCAATTGAAAGTTTGAAAGTAGCAATACGTTCTGGCATCCAGTTTAATTTATACATTATATGTTCGAAAATGGTTTTGACAAAGGCAGCATGTAAAAATGCTTATATAATGCTTATATTAGTTCAGGACTATATTCTATTGTGGAAGGATACAGTTTATGGCTGCACCTCAACTGACGATACTAACATCATTTTCTGAAACAGAGTATAGCTTACCCTTGCCTCCCTCTTCCTTGATGTTTACTTTGTCCAGCTTGTCCAACTTTTCTATCCCCCCCCCCACACGCACCATAGTTTGTACCTCCCACCCATCCTTCCTCCTCCGCTCCATCTTCACTGGACATGAGATTGGGTGGGATGGCTTGTTTCTCGTCTCTCACCCCTGCTGGCACATTCACAAGTGAATCTTTCCCTCAAGCGATCTGTATTCACTGAAAGATGAAGAATAATAGGGGTCAGTGACTTCCTTTCCTTTGAAGACTTGACTGACAGAGAAGGGAAAGGGTACTATCTGAACATCAATAGTGCCACAGATGGGAGAAGTCCTATAAGAACATTTAAAACTATTTCTTATACATGTACCAACAGCAAAAGAGAGGCTCAAAGATCCCCAATAGCATGTGTGTGGTTGGTCTGCCATCTGCGGGGCTGCCATTTTCTGTGTTAGCTATCTGTTTAGCATAACGTCTGTAGCGTGTATGCTCTGACCTAGATAGCCCAAACTTGCCTAATATCATCATATCTTGGAAGCTAAGAAGGCTTGGCTTTGGTCAGTATTTGGATGGGAAATTACCAAGGAAAACCAGGGTAACTATGTACAGGAAAGGAATGGCAAGCTACCTCTGAACATCTAGAGAACCTCACGGGGTCGCTATAAGACAGCTGTGACTTGATTGGGGTGGGGGGAGAAAATATTGTGTCTGAAAGTGAGGCTTTTTCATCAGTCTGCACACTCATTTGATGAGAGTGTCAGCTACTTAGGCCCCTTCCACACATGCAGAATAATGCACTTTCAATCCACTTTGCGGCTGGGTTTTACTGTGCGCAATAGCAAAGTCCACTTGCAAATCATTGTGAAAGTGCATTGAAAGTGCATTATTCTGCATGTGCGGAAGGGGCAGTAGAGGCTGGCCCCTTATCCCACCCACTGACCCATGTTTTCAACATACAGTGGTGAGGTGCTATTACTAGGATGCATTCACCAGTCTTCTCTGGGCTGCCTCAAAGTGGAGGAAACAAAGGGACAAGACTACCTAAACCCTGGATCCTGTCCAGGTTGCTTTAAGCACGAAAGCCAGCCCTGACGTTTGCAAATGAGCTTTTGGAGAGCTCCATTCTCGACTTCATGACATTCCATATGTTTTAGCGGGGTTTTCCTGTAGCATCCTGAGGCATGTCTCGTTTCAAAGAGAGCAATGCTATAGCCCAAAGCATGCTATTTCTTACACTTACTACCAACAAATGTTTGGAAGGAGGCCAGATACAGTAAGGTAACTGGGTACTTGACCATTCCTAAACCCTTGGGATTTGTGTGCATAGTAGGTTCACTATATCATTTATCAAGCTTCTTCCTGTATGGTGATTTCTGATTTACCTTGTTGAGGGCTTACGTAGGACTGTAAGCAGAGGTGGGATCCAGCAGGTTCTCACAGGTTCCCGAGAGGAGGTTACTAATTATTAGTGTGTGCCGAGAGGGGGTTACTAATTGGTGATTTTGCCACGTGATTTTGGCCTTAGTTAAGCCCCTCCTCTCAGCAGTAGCGCGCAGAACTTGAAGCAGTCTAGCAGGAGGTGCACCGGCGTGCATGGCAGCCTGCGCCTGCGTGCATTCGTTTCCCGCCCAAGGACTGACGCAGCGGCTGTGACTTGCCACAGCCCCGCCCAGGAATGCCCCGCCCCCAGAATGCCCAGCCACGCCCCCGTCGTGCCCAGCCCCATTGGTGCTATGCCACAGTTTGAATCCCACCACCATGGGAACCTGTTACTAAAATTTTTGGATCCCACCACTGAATCTGTACGTGCATTATGAAGGGATGCTATTGTTGCCTGTAGGCACAGCAACCAAGAGGTCACACATTATGCCCTTAAACCAGTCACTCTCTCAACATAATCTACCTTACAGGATTGTTGAGATAACAAAATGGCAGAGGGGAGAATCAAGAATATCATCTTGAAGTCCTTGGGGAAAGGGTAGTGTAATAACACCACAGTACCTGTTACCAAAACAGAACAGAACTCTCTTAGAACATAAGCTAGGCCTGGTTTGGGCCCTACTAGGCCATAGCCAGCCACCACCATCAACCAACAACATAAATGGAAAGTGAATCAAAAGCAAAGGCTTAAAGGATCCTTAGGGGATCAAGTTAAAATAACTATGCCATACAGTGAAGAAACGCCAACGCATTAATTGCCCATGATGTAACATCCCTCTTCTTCTAAGACTCAGTATCAGTTTGTCTGTTGGTTTTCCCATTCTCCTCCATTTCCAAGAGACAGTCCCTTCGGAGTTTGTCTGATGGATCTTGACCCTCATTGCCCTGGGGCTCCTGCTCCTTAGTCACTTCTGATATGTAGGGTCCTGGCTGCTTATGACTGTTGTCACTCCCTCTAATGCAGGGGTGGGCAACTATGGCCCTCCAGATGTTCATGGACTACAATTCCCATCTGCCCCTGCCAGCATGGCCAATTGGTTATTCTGGCAGGGGCTGATGGGAATTGTAGTCCACGAACATCTGGAGGGCCATAGTTGCCCACCCCTGCTAATGCATAGGTGTCAAACTCGCGGCCCTCCAGATGTTATGGACTACAGTTCCCATCATCCCCTGCCAGCATGATGATGGGAACTGTAGTCCATAACATCTGGAGGGCCGCGAGTTTGACACCTGTGCTCTAATGGGATTGTCCCCTTTCTCAGATGTCTCTAGGATACCCACAGCTCCTCTGTGCTCTTACTTACATTGCCACCCCTTCGCCTGCTGGGCGCTCTGATGGCATCCTACAGGCATAGTTCACAGGTAAAGTATCAGAACTGAAGACAGCTCTGTCTGAAAGGATACCAGCCCCATTTACTTTCTCAGCCTCCCAGGCACCATCATCTGGTTCCTCCAAAAGCAGATACCCAAACATGGTCTACTGGTTGAAGGGCATGCAGTACTGTTTGACAGGACCATTCACAATGCATAAATGCTTGGCTGGGACACACCCTAGAGCCGTGGTGGCGAACCTTTGGCACTCCAGATGTTATGGACTACAGTTCCCATCAGCCCCTGCCAGCATGGCCAATTGGCAGGGGCTGATGGGAATTGTAGTCCATAACATCTGGAGTGCCAAAGGTTTGCCACCATGGCCCTAGAGTCTACTACAAGTCACAACAAATCCAAATGTGAGCATAGCGACAGTGGCGTAGCACTCATGGGATGGGGTGGGGTGTGATGCCCCGGGTGGAGCCGCAGCAGAGGCATGGCCAGGCCATGGAGGGGGTGTGGCAGGGGTGTTCTGAGGGCATTTGGGGGTGGGCGGCACTGCAGTAGGGGTGCAGGGCGCACGCGCGCCCCAGGCACAGTTTCCCCTCACTCTGCCTCTGCATAGCGATCCATCAAACATGAGTTCCATTGGAGATGCCCCAGTTGTTGCATGGAGAGTCACAGCAGAAATTTAGCTATTTGAGGTCGTTTCCCCACTTACCTCAACCAAAGGTTGCTGCGCGCTACTCCCAGCGTGCGACATTTCTGGCGCGCTCCCGGGCTTCCAGGGTCATCAAAAGGCGCCGTTTTGAGGAGCGCCAGGAATGACGCACGCTGAGGGGGCGTGACAGCAGCAGCATCGGGGCGGCTGCGTTGTCGCCACCCCTGTAGTGGGGAGTGCTGGAGGACCCCGCGCTACTTGGGGAGAGTAGCGCGCAGCAGCAGGTAAGTGGGGAAACGATCTGAGTCTCAAGAGGTGCCTGTGCCAAGTGCTACAGACCCCTCTTTACAAACTGCATTGCCCGCTCTGCCAGTCCTTTGAAGGAGGGGTGATAGAGAACATTGCCTATGTCTCAAATATCATTGTGTTGTACAAAATCCCAGAAAATGCCCCCTGTGAAGGTTGGAGCAATGTCTGTAACGTTTTAATCTCCACAAATCCACACTGATCCATCTGCCTTAACTACAGGTACAATTGGTGTAGGCCAGGCTGACCAGACATCCCGCTTTTGGCGGGACAGTCCCGCCTTCAAACAATTTGTCCCGCATCCCGCGGGTTATTTTAATTGTCCCAATTTTTGGGAGGCTGCCGAACTGCCTTCTGGGGCGCAAGGCAGTGCGGCAGCCTCCCGTGCGCGCGGCCGCAAGAGCACGGCCTTCTGGGGCTTACCGTTTCCCACCCTGTGACAGGGCGGGAAACAGCAGCACCCCAGAAGGCTGTGCGCTCCTGCGGCCACGCGTGCATGTGCACGCAGCCTCAGGAGAGCGCGCGCAGCCGCCTACCCCCATCCCGGTTCACAAACTTAGTGTAGGCCAATATAAAAACTGTGTTGGTTCCAGAATACCATCTTTCTTCAGGCATTGCAGTTCAGCTCCCACCTTAGTGCACAAAGCATATGGCACAGAACGGGGTCTGGAAAAAAACGAAGCTGTGTAATTGGGCTCATGTGAATCTTTGCTGCGATCCCAATTAATATTCTGAGCTGTGGACTATTTTGTTTGCTCCAACATTTCCTCCAGACATTGGGAGTGAAGAAGAAAAATGTTCTGCCAAGAGCTAATCCAATTTTAATTCATGGAGGCCAATTCCAACCCATTAAGGCGGGTTCTTTTCCCCCACACCACCCAGAAAAATAAATTCTTGCACTGCCCTTGGTATGCCACTGATACAAGCACCCTGACTACCAGGTGAACAGCTTCTCCTTTACAAGTTTTAAGCCACACATGTGATGGATGTAAAGGCTTGGCTTGGCCCCACAAATTACTAAAGGTATCTTACTAAAGGAGCAGCAGTGGCGTAGGAGGTTAAGAGCTCGTGTATCTAATCTGGAGGAACCGGGTTTGATTCCCAGCTCTGCCGCTTGAGCTGTGGAGGCTTATCTGGAGAATTCAGATTAGCCTGTACACTCCCACACACGCCAGCTGGGAGACCTTGGGCTAGTCACAGCTCCTCAGAGCTCTCTCAGCCCCACCTACCTCACAGGGTGTTTGTTGTGAGGGGGGAAGGGCAAGGAGATTGTAAGCCCCTTTGAGTCTCCTGCAGGAGAGAAAGGGGGGATACAAATCCAAACTCCTCCTCCTCCTCCTCCTCCTCCTCCTCTTCTTCTTCTTCTTCTTCTTCTTCTTCTTCTTCTTCTTCTTCTTCTTCTACTCCTCCTCCTCCTCCTCTTCTTCTTCTTCTTCTTCTTCTACTCCTCCTCCACCTCCTCCTCCTCCTCCTCCCATTATTGAAAATGCTGATCCAGTGTCCATTTCCATGTCCAGGGTGCGACCCACAAGTTACTTGGGCCTTGAACTAGTAGTGAATGGTGATTACCCAAGGAATATACAGCATATACTCCATTGCTGTCATTTTTAGAGCCAGCATGGTGTAGAGCAGTGATGGCGAACCTTTTCGAGACCAAGTGCTCAAACTGCAACCCAACGCCCACTTATTTATCGCAAAGTGCCAACACAGCAATTTAACTTGAATACTGAGGTTTTAGTTTAGAAAAAACGGTTGGTTCCGAGGCGCACATTACTCGGGAGTGAAGCAACCGTGCAACGCTTCGAATGGGTGAATCACAACCCTAGGAGGGTTTACTCAGAGGCAAGCCCCATTGCCAGAAACTGAGCTTACTCCTAGGTAAAGGATCATGCCCAGGCTAGCCTAGATGTGTGTGGGGGGGTGATTTTCCGCCCGCCCCCCCCCCCACATGATGAACTCTGTGCACGTGTGCCCACAGAAAGGGCTCTGAGTGCCACCTCTGGCACCCGTGCTATAGGTTCGCCACCGCTGGTGTAGAGGTTAAGAGACAAATTATAATCTGGAGAATCAGGTTTGATTCCCCACTCCTGCACATGAAGCCTGCTGGGTGACCTTGGGCTAGTCACAGTTCTCTTTGAACCTTCTCAGCCCCGCCAACCTCACAAGGTGCCTGTTGTAGGGAGGGGAAGGGAAGGGGACTTTGAAACTCCCTGAAGATAGAGAAAAGCGGGTATAAAAACAATTTTTCTTCTCTGTCTTCTTGCTCTTCCCAGTACTCTGTTCCACATGAAGATGATGGTAGATTGCATAGTCCTCTGCCACAGAATAAAGCATGCCAGACTCTTTGTTGTAGAATCCTCCCCAGGGTCCTAGTGCCTACCTAGCCCTGATCCCCCTATCCGTTTGAAAGTGAAAATACATTTTGGCGTGAACACTCTTTTATCAAAGTACCTTGTTCAGTAATGCAGAAAATAATGGTTTTGACAAAGGCAGTGCATGAAAATGAATGATCATTCTCATATTCATTCAGAACAATATTCTAAGGCAGAAGCATACAACTTTCTCAACCGCTGCACTTCAACTGACTGAACTATCATCCTTATGTGGAATAGAGTATATCTTAATTGTCTAGGTCTACTAAGTTGGTGTTTCTTCCTTGATGCCACTGTCTCACTGGTCGAATCCCCACTACTGCCTTAGCCAGGTTTCAGAACACAAACTAACACGGTTTGAGGGACGACCTCCCCATTGCTTGCGTGGCAGTTTCCATTTCTGGCGCTCTTTCTCCCCGTTAATCCGCATTCCGGCAGGACCTGGTTGCAAGTGGCATAGACCCCATTAACATGGTTCAGAGCTGATCCGAGGGGAGGGATGAGGGTTGAAACCCTGACTCGTTTCCTGCCCTGGAGTGTGACGCAGAATTCGGGCAACCAATCAGCACTGCGATGCGCATGCAGCCTTTCCTTGGTTTCGTTTCTGCAATAAATGCTTATGCTTATGCTTAATGGTTTATAAGGTAACGATTAACTGTTTGCACAGTTAAACGTTAAACTTTTACACGTTGTTGTTTTTTATCACGCCCCTACAATGTACGTTTCTGCAGTGGGAAAAGGTCCCGCCCCATCAAGGCACGCCAGCCAATCAGGGGAGACTGGCGAAGCAAGCTCACCTGGTAGTGGGGATTGCTAAGAGTTCTGCAACCGGGTGTGTCTGCTGTGTACTCTCTGCGGTGGGGAGGGAGAAACTCCGATGAAGAAGACACAGTTTCACAACGAACAGGTTTGGAACTGTATGCAAATTTCAAGTGGGGATTCGACCACTGATTGGTTAGGGGGTAGCAGCCATGAGTTACACCAGCAATACGCTGAATATCCCACAGACAGCAACCAATAACACAAGTGAAAAGTGAAACTGGGGGGAAAAAGGTCTTTTCCCTTAAGTGATCATGTTAACATCACTATAGCATACAATAAGACAACATCACAAAATCCACAAGATATCAGGCAGGATGAAAGTGGAGTAGATAAGACGCACAGAGGACTCTAACATAATCCACTGAAACTGACACATTTCCAGTAAAAACAGTACAATTTGATTGAAACCAGTTAAGAGACAGTATGAGGCCAATTGAGGACAGTTACCTTCGACAGTTTTCACTTCTACGCCCACCGAGACAGACAGTGCAACCCAATAACAATTTTAATTTGCAGGACTTTTTTAAGTGCCTTGAGAAAAATCAACATCCTTTATGTTTGTCTGTGAACATTGAAAGAGGCCAAGGACACAGTGTGCTGCAAAAATTAGGGCTCCCCTCCCTCCCCCAAATGTTATTTTCCACAATCGCTGCTATTTCTCATTCCATGATTCTGAACTCAATAGCACTGTGTGGCTTGCTGGGATCTCTCCTGAAGATACAATGCATACTTGCAAAGTAAAAAAGAAAAATGTTAAAGCCGAGAAGTCGTTTGAGGGTTTGGGGGTCAGTGACTCATAGAAGGAAAGACTAATGCTTCTGCTATTCATTTGCTGGGGGCATTTTCAAAATGTTTTCTCCCCTAAGGCTATGGTGATTTATTATATTAAAAGCTGTGTGAACCAGGGGTGAAAGTGAACAGCTTCTCTGGTGGCAAAGCAGAGCTATGCATCTCTCTCGAGTCTTCTGGAGGATCGCTTGAAATATTCTTCTCGTTTCTGTTTGTATTCTCATTCCTTTCAGGATGTCTGCGCCAAAACAAATGCAGACACCCTGTTTATTCAGGGCCTGCACTTCAATATTATAGATTACTGCTCAGAAGCTGTTATCGTTCTCTTTCCGTCCACCAGCCCACAGCGGTGATTTAATTAAAGTAGTCCTTGGGTCAGAATGTAGTCCATAAGAATAAATTCTGTGAACTTTCATGTTCTTTTACTTAGTGTCTGTAACAGAAGTTGAACTCTCAAAAGCCCTTTGGAAGATATTGGGGGGATGCAGCCGTGTTGACTAGATCTGCCCTGTTGAGGTTCAGTAAAGGGAACAGGAGGAGGCCGTGTGACAGGTCCCTTCCAGTACTGTGATTCTATGAATCCCCTGAATGGGACATTATGACTCATTTGTGGCAGAATCTAATTAATTTAAATATGGGCCTCAAAGGGTGGAAACCAAGGACAAAGATGCACTCCTAAGCATACGTACTCCTAGGTATACATTGATAGCCAGCGTGGTGTAGTGGTTAGAGCATAGGTGTCAAACTTGTGGCCCTCCAGATGTTATGGACTACAGTTCCCATCGTCCCCTACCAGCATCATGCTGTAGTCCATAACATCTGGAGGGCCACGAGTTTGACACCTGTGGGTTAGAGAATGGCATCTGATTCTAAGCATCCAGCTTAGGATTCCTATAGAGTGTACATTCAGATATGCCAAACTGGAAAAGAAAAGAAGAAGAAGAATTTGGATTTATATCCCGCCCTCCCCTTTCTCTCCTGTAAGGAGACTCAAAGGGGCTGACAATCTCCTTGCCTTCCCTCCTCACAACAAACACCCTGTGAGGTGGGTGAGGCCGAGAGAGCTCCAAAGAACTGTGACTAGCCCAAGGTCACCCAGCCGGTGTGTGTTGCAGTGCACAGGCTTATCTAGTTCCCCAGATAAGCCTCCACAGCACAAGTGGCAGAGCGGAGAATCAAACCCAGTTCTCCAGATTAGAGTGCACCTGCTCTTAACCACTACACCGCTGCTGCTCCTAAAGACAGCTACCCAGACAGAGCCAAAAAGCAAAAAGCCCCACATTATTCAGTCTTTCTGGAGGGAAGCTTTTCAGCTTTCCCAAAGCCCATGTAAAAAAAATGTTAAAGCTGTTTCCAGAGTAACAGGAAGGGGAGGAGAGGATCTTGAAGAGACAAAGAGGAAAGCTTGCCGGTGCTTTCCTATTTGACCAATGGCTGCCATGTATTTTACTAAACTTGCAAGAACCTCCAGAAGGGGAAAGGTGGAAGTAGGGGCAGTAAGTTAGAGTGGCCAATAGGATTACAGGATCCTAAATGGGGTGCCCCCATCTTCCGTTGGAAACAATTGAAAAGTCCATTGGATAGATGGAGACACCTCCTCTGGGAGACCATAACATTGGATCCTCTGACCCAAGCCTTGCTGAGGGGTTTTTCTAAGGAGAGGCACCTTCAAATTAGTCTCTCTGCCTTGAAAAACAGCCCCTTCATAGTTCTGGGGGGAAATTCCCATCTAGTGGAGCCCAAATGTTTTGGAAGTTTTTGAGTCCAAAAAACTGGAATCTAAAAAACAGTGCAGGGAAATGGTACACACACCCCTACTCTACCATGAAAGCTTGCTGTGTGACCTTGCCACTCGCCAATCTCTGTCACCCCAACCTACATCACAATGTTGTTGTAAGGATAAAACGGAAGACAAGGAAACAATGTAAGCCACTTTGATTCTCCATTGGGGAGGAAAAGCGGGGTATAAATTAAGTCAATACATACAATTGTTATACCACCATGACAAAACAGACACGACTGCTAATACAGAGCAGCCTCTCTGATACAGATGAACTACGCAAACCAACGCTATGTGAAATAAAAGCAAGGCAACCTGCAGTCAGTGGCGTACTGCTGATGGGGACATGGGGTATCCCATGTCCCTGGCATGCCCGCCGCCAAGCCCCACCCCCCACCACTTTCCTGCAGGCTGGCTTCTGCCCTCCCCAGGGCCTGTGTGAGGGAGGGGGCGGGGTTCAGCAGCAGGTGGCCATGGTGCCCACCTGGGCTGCCCACAGCAGCACCCCACCCTCCCTGCGGGCCCGCTTCTGCCCTCCCCAGGCCCTGAAGAAGCCAGTCTGCAGGGAGGGCGGAGCGCCGCAGCAGGCAGCCCGGGCAGGCACCGCAGCGCAGGATGTCCCAGGAGCCAGCCTGCCACCACAGTGCCCATCCAAGTCGCCCACCCAAGCCCCGCCTCCCCTGGCCTCTCTGCTGGCTCCCGTAAGAGGGGGCGGGGGGGCTCAGGGAGACGGTTATGCCCCCAGGAGTCAGTTAGGTTCCGTACGCCCCTGCCTGCAGTATACACCCCCTAGATAGAGGTCTTATTGGTTTAGAAGCTAGCCATTTTTCCAGTTCTTTCCTCTGAAAGGGTCAGAAACTTGTCTCTGGTTTTGCATTTGATTTTGGGAAAAATTAGGAGCAGCATAAGCCTCTGCTTCCCTGTTTCTGCAATACTTGATGCAAAGAGATCATCCCTCTCTGTTTGACCAAATAGAATCCCCCACCTAGGTGTGGACTATAACCTGCTAGCCGGTGGTGGGATCCAAAAATTTTAGTAACAGGTTCCCATGGTGGTGGGATTCAAACTGTGGCGTAGCGCCAAGGGGGCTGGGCGGGGCACGACGGGGGCGTGGGCGGGCATTCCGGGGGCGGGGCATTCCTGGGCGGGGCTGTGGCAAGGACGCAGCCGCTGCGCTGGTCCTTGGGCGGGAAACGAATGCACGCAGGCGAAGGCTGCCACGCACACCGGTGCACCTCCTGCTAGACTGCTTCAAGTTCTGCATGCTACTGCTGAGAGGAGGGGCGTAACTAAGGCAAAAATCACGTGGCAAAATCACCAATTAGTAACCCCCGCTCAGCACACACAAATAATTAGTAACCTACTCTCGGGAACCTGTGAGAACCTGCTGGATCCCACCGCTGCTGCTAGCATTCTTTTGTCTGATTTCAGAAGCTAAGTAAATTCAGCCCTGATTCATATTTGGATGGGAGACCACCAAGGAAGTCTGGGGTTGCTGTGCAGAGACAGGCAATAGCAAACCACGCCTAAATGTCTCTTACCTTGAGAACTCTATAGGTTTGCCATCAAGCTGCAACCTGGTGGTAGTTTTCCACCACCTCTTGTGGCTGGAGGAGATGAGGAACAGGCTAGAACTGGGGACAAAACCCAGTCATAAAACAGACACTGTTGTATATTTTTGTGTCCTTTTACCATTTCGGCCACTGACACTGGTTTTGCGTATGCACTCGGGAATGGAGACTGGTCTCACCGAAAAGTCCAGCTTCACCATGACCCTGAGCTATCCCAAATTCCTTGAGTAGCACCATCCATCGTTGCCTCTGTAAGAATGTTTTCTATGGGAAAGCCAATAAACCATTCTTTTAACTTTATAACTTCCAAAACTTTCACAGTAAGTCACCCTTGGATGTAATCAATCACGCCGGTCCTCGGAGTTTTTGCCTCGCTGCGGTTAGATCAGTAGAAAGTCAAAAACCTGAACAGGTTACAGTCTCGGAGTTGTAATTTCTAAAAAGTAACTGAAAGTTTACAGCAGTCTAGGGATTGGTTCGTGCACATGCTACCTCCTCCAGTGTGTAGGTCACAGGATGAAGCAGACATCTGGTTGCCTCTGGCAGGTTCCTTCTGCTGATTTCCCCTGTGTATTTTTATCAGAAAAACCAAAAGGATGCTTTAAAAAAAACTAAAATGTTAAAAGAGAGCTTTAGAAGGAGTCTGCCAGAAGCAACCCAGATACTTGCTGTGTGCCACAAGCCATGCACCAAGGTGGTCCACGATGTGCAAGAACGAATGCCTGAGGAGAGGCCTACTGTTCAGATAATATGAGCGTTAAAAATAAATTAGGAGCAGCAGAAGGGGCCCTACAGAACCAACCAGTTATCTGGTCACCATGCGAAGTCTTCTGCTTGTGTAAACATTTCGCCTACTGTTTGGTTGGCCCCGTAAGGATGATCTCTTCTTGGTGGGCCATGAAAGTCTTCTCGTCAGCCCTTGGCTACTGACCAGCAGTCTCCCGCAAGTTTCCATATGTTTGAACATCCACATTAAACCCCTTGGAGAGATCATCTGGGGATTAGGGATGAGTTGTCACCAATATGTAGATGACACTTGATCTCCCCTTTCCATCAAAATCCAGAGAAGCTGTGACCAAGCTTAAGGAATAGCTGGATGTGGTAAGGCCTGGATGAAGTTGAACAAACTGAGATTAACTCCAGATAAAGTTGTAAGTTGGAGATAAAGTGGATCTTCGAATAGGTGTTCGCTTGACTTGACTTGACTTGCATGCAGCTGCATTGCATTGCGCTGGAAGAAGCAAGTCTGTAGTTTGAACATTCTGTTCAATTCTTCATTGACCCTAGAAAGATGCAGGCTAGGTTGCTTCATCGGCTGCAATATTTTCTTGCCACAGTCATACATGTCTTGGTAGCATCCAGATTGGATTACTACAATATACTGCACGTGGTACTGCCTTTGAACACAATTTGGAGGTTTCAGTGGCTTCAGAATGAGGTAAGCTTACAGGAATGGTCTGCCACAAGCACATCGTTTCTCCGATCTAGTGCCAATTGCACTGGCCATCAGGGTACTTCTGGGCCCAATACAAAGTCCTAGTGTTAGGCATTAAGGCCTTATGTGGTTTGGGTCCAAGATACCTGGTAGACCACCTCCACTTATTTATTAACTAAAACAGTTATACCTCATCTTCTGTCATGGTTCAAGCTTACAATAAGGTTTTTAAAAAAAAAAATCTAGAGAACACCATAAAACAACAAATCCTAACACACACACACACACACACACACACACACACACACACACACACACACACGGCCAGTGATTTGAATTCTGAGGTTACCATAAGAACAAGCCAGCTGGATCAGACCAGAGTCCATCTAGTCCAGCTCTCTGCTACTCGCAATGGCCCACCAGGTGCCTTTGGGAGCTCACATGCAGGATGTGAAAGCAATGGCCTTCTGCTGCTGCTGCTCCTGAGCACCTGGTCTGCTAAGGCATTTGCAATCTCAGATCAAAGAGGATCAAGATTGGTAGCCATAGATCGACTTCTCCTCCATAAATCTGTCCAAGCCCTTTTTAAAGCTATCCAGGTCAGTGGCCATCACCACCTCCTGTGGCAGCATATTCCAAACACCAATCACACGTTGCGTGAAGAAGTGTTTCCTTTTATTAGTCCTAATTCTTCCCCCCAGCATTTTCAATGAATGCCCCCTGGTTCTAGTATTGTGAGAAAGAGAGAAAAATTTCTCTCTGTCAACATTTTCTACCCCATGCATAATTTTATAGACTTCAATCATATCCCCCCTCAGACGTTAGCCTGTAGTAATGCACCGCTGACCCAGCAGCACCGTGGTCGAGCGCTGGAACACCTACGCTCCTACGGCCTTCTGGTCGCACCGCACCCCCACTCCTCATCCCCCTATGAGTCACGGGTCATGAACTGTCTGGCTCAGTCACCGGGCGCAGGGACAATGGTCTTGCCCCCAGGTGAGGATTAGGCTCAGACGCTTACGCTCCTCTCCGCACGTAGCCAGGTGAGATCATACATCACATGATGATCTCCCGACCTCCCGCTCTCCCGGAACTCCCCCCGTTCCTCCCTTCTACACGCCCCCGATAGGATCACAATAAAAGGTGCCAGGAACCAGCACGCGAGAGACTCGCTAGGAACACGGACCTCCGCGCTCCCGCTGCTGGCGATCTCCACCAGATGTTATCTCCGCGTCTCGTCTTGTTCTTGCGCTGACCACGTGGTTCGACTACAAGCTGGTGCCGAAACCCGGGAATCCTCGAACCTCCACCCTGCTCACCGTCGCCTGGGAAAGGGCCATGTACCGAAGTCCCGCTGGATCGGCGCATCCAGGGACCACCGTTTCGGTATCGCCTGTCCTCTGGATCGGCGCATCCAGAGACTCGCGTCCTAGGACACTCTCTCGTCCGACGGAACACCGGTGAGTATGGGAGCTTGCAAAAGCAGGGCTTATGACAAGCACGTTAACGAACTGAAAGCGTTAGCGAAATGCGGCAGGGTCCCCGTAAAGAGAAGGGAGCTGCGCAAATTGGTTGAGGAGATTGAAGCTCAATGTCCATGGTACCCAGAAGGGGGGACATTGAATCTTAAGGACTGGGAAAACATCGGGCGCACTCTTCGCACAGAGCCTCGCTACCGATGTCACTGCTACTGACGTGGAGACAATGTTATGTCGCCATCAGCCTGCAGACCTATGGCTCCCTTGCTGTAGGCCGGCCTCCTTTCGATCTTTCACCTTCAATTTCAACCCCGGAATTTTCTCTATCCGCTAAATTGGACGCCCGTCCTCCTTCTGCCCCCCTTGCTCCTCCGCCCATTTCAAATTCTCCCGCGCCTCAGCCGCCCCCTCCCCCTGTTCCGCCTTCATTTTCCGAAGCCACCGCACCTCCGTCAGCGCCACGTAATGGCGCGGGGTTTCAAAACTCTCGCGGAGCGGATTAGCCACTTCATCTGCAAAGAAAGAAACCCTGACGGAAGACGATGCCGATATTCTCGCATTGTGCCCCGTCCATTTCACAGATACCGAGGGGGAGGATGGCATTGTTCGGCGGGTTGTCGAGTACCGCCCCTTAAGCTATAACATCCTCACTGAGCTCCGCAAAGCGATGCGGGACGTAGGAATCACTAGCCCCTACATGAGAGGCATGCTAGAGGCGATCGCGAGGAATCACTTAATGGTTCCGGACGACTGGAAGACCACCTTCCGCATGCTCCTGAGCCCTGCACAATTTGTGATCTGGGAAAGCGAGTTCCGCCAGCAATGCTTTAGCAGGGCAGCCACCTCCGGCGGCGCCTACACCACCGCACAGCTTTACGGCTTCGATGCCTTCAGTAACCCCAACAATCAGATTGTCCTGCCTGAGGCCACCCTTACGGTCGCCTCTGAGTGCGCTTACAAGGCGTTTGTCAAGGTCCCCAATTCTGGCCAGCCCACACAGAGCTTCTCCGCCATACGGCAAAAGCCCCAAGAGCCCTATGCCGAGTTTGTGAACAGGCTCCAGGAAGCTCAAGAGGCAGGTAGATAGCGAGGGAGGCCCAAAACGAGCTCCTCACGCCCCTCGCCAAGGAGAACGCCTCCACGGAGTGCCGCAGAGCAGTCACGGGCCTGGGCAAAAGCCCTGAACGGGTCAACATGCTTACGGCTTGCCAGGACATCGGATCTTCCGCACCACCAAGCTAGCCTCCTCGCCGCAGCACTCTCCACCGCCAGGGGACAGCCTCAGGATGACTGCTTTAACTGCGGCAGACCCGGACACTTCCGAAGGGAATGTAGGCAGCCCGGTGGGGCCTACAACCCCGATGGAGGAGGGTCCTCCCCAAGAGGAGAAGGCCGCCCAAGACCCGGTGCCCACGATGCCAGAGAGGCTTCCATTGGAAAAGCGACTGCCCGGAAACTTCAAGCGCCACGGGCGCCTCCCCAGCCCAGGACCAAGGAGAGGAGAATATTAGAACAGACCCAGACACCAAGGCCCACGCCCAAACCGCCCCACTCTCGTGGCATCTCGGCCACGCACCCAGCCCATCTCCTTCAAGTTCCCCACGAGGTCCTTGTCGCCCCTACCCAATATGGCGACCCCATCCCTACCGGGACTATTGGGCTGGTGCTGCCTAAGGCCTCCGCCGCCGAGCAGGGAGTGTTCATCATTCCCGGAGTAATCGACTCCACGCACCAGGGACCCATCCACCTCCAGATCTGGACGAACATCCCGCAGGAGTTGCCCACCGGAACCAGCTGCGCACAGCTGATCCTCCTGCCCCATGCGCTGCCCGCTGCCGACCCAATAAAGGCGACAAGCCCCGGCAGCCAACATGGCGCAGCCAGCACCACCATCGCGGCGGTGGAAACACCCATCGGAAGCTCCCGCCCGTACCTGGAGCTCGCTATAGAGGGATGCATGTTTAAGGGCCTGGTAGACACCGGCGCTGATGTGACTGTCATCAGGACAGCCGAGTGGCCTGACCAGTGGCCGACCGAGGCTTGCCCGCACATCTGGGGGGGGGGGGGGAAACAAACCGCGAGACGGAGCAGCAGCCCGCTCGCGGTCCACAGCCCAGGACTGGAGCGACAGCTCACGGTACGCCCCATCGTCTTGGACATCCATGTTAATCTCTGGGGAAGAGACCTCATGAGCCAGGTCAAAACGACCTTAGTCTGGGATGGATAAATCCATCACGCGAATCACTAATCCCGATTGTACCTCCGAATTGCTTTCGAACTTCCGCAGGGAAACCGCCCCCTTTTCTCTCTTTTCCTTTCCCTCTATCTTTCAACCAGCAGAGGCGGGAGGGCCAATTGGCTGACTGGCCCTCCCTGGATTAAAATCTGGGCCCGTCCTGATACCGCAGCACTGCCAGGACGGGCCCCAGTTTAAAAAGGAGGCTGCCGCACCAAATTCACTCACAAACCAGTTTTGGCGCCTCCAGTGGTCATGGTATTATAGCACCATCATCACTTCTAAGACGCTTGGCCGAAACCGCCCCTTTAGGAGTGGTTTCAGCGGGCGGCGTCTCCCCAAGATAATTCGATCACAAATTTTAGCACCATCCAGCCCCCCTGCGTTGGCCACCAAGGTCACGGTAAGTACATTTCCCTTACAAGGAAAACCCCCCCTCTGCATGTGGAGTCCTCTGCCTTCAACCGCCTGAATGCCTTGTTCCCCTGACGCACCCATCCCCCCAAAAGGAGCTCCAAAAGCCCCTTTCGTACTACTGATTAAGCATGCATACCCACAATTCCCCCGGGGTCCGCCCACCCCCTGCCCTCCCTGTCAAAATATTTTAAGAAAGAGGGATAGGCGACCCCCAGCAGGATTGCATTAAAAGCAACCTCCAACTACACGCAATCTTCAAAATAGCCTCACACATTAAACTCCAACTCAAATAAAAAACTCGATCTTGATCTCCCGCCACCCGCTCTAGAACCGAGCCTGGCGGGACCCGGCCCCCTCCCATAACCTGGGGAAGGGGGGTGTGTTTCAGTCCTTATTTCTACAGGCTCCTGTGGATTCCGACTCGCCATGACGGGCCAGCCCATGGAATGGCGCCAGGAGGAAACCAACCCCATCCCAGAGATGGAACACATCTCTCTGAAGGATCCCGCCCAGCGGCCTCAACGGGAACGCCGACACCGACGCAGACGGTCCAAAGACCCGGATGACCTGGGGAAACATCAAAGCAACCGCCAGCCAAGCTCAAGAGCTGCTGCGCCAGCAAGGCCACCCCGAGACACCCGAGAACCTCTGTGCCGCTCTCTTTGCAGTCATCACCGCCAACTCGGCGGCCACCATCCTTTGCCTGCTCTGCTGCCTCCTGCCGATGGCAATCGGCCACCCCCTGACGAGCTTTCACCAGACCAACATCTGGGAGCAGTTTGCTGCCGCTGCCAACGTCTCATCTTTCTGCCTGGGCCAGTACCTAGGAGTCGGGAGTTTGCTAAGCTCCTGCCTGCTCCCCGTTTGCAAAGCCCCTGGAGACTTCCTAGCGGAGTCTGGCTTAAGCCCCTTTATGAACGCCTCATCCATCAAGTACTCCATGAGCGCTGACTGGGGACCCGTCGTCCAAACCCTCCCGACCGGCGCTCTCTCCCTTGTCACCAAGACTGTTGCTAATCACGAGTCCAACACCTGCGCCCGCATCTCCGGCGCTGACGAGACGAGGAACCGACCCGGGCCCATTCACCGTTCGCCAACTGGAACTGCACGCATACAGAGGACATTCTCCCGTGTATCGGGAACATCTTGCTCCTCGAAGGGTTGGTTCTGGACTTTAGCGGGAGAGAACTTTCAGCTACATCCCTGCTCGGCTCTCTGCCGGACTCTCTGTTGCCTTAGTCGCCTCACCATCGTCCTGCCTCAGGCTCCACCCCAGGAGCCCGGGCGGCGCCGCCGCCGCTCCACTCTGCCCCTCGACCCCTCTTGCCGGAGCGATGCGGTTGCCCTCTCCGAAGCGGAGTTCGTCTCCCTCGCAACCTCCCTAGTGGGAGTCCCCGGACTCGCTTCCTACAACGCTAAGACCATTGGCCGGCTGGCCTGTGCCCTTGCGAAGTCCATCAACTCTACCTCCATCGCTCTGGATGCTCTGGCTTCCGAAAGCAGCAGGAACTTCGTCAAGCGACCCTAGATAATCTTGTAGCTATTGATTACTTATTGTTCTTACATCATCCAGGTTGTGAGAATGTACATAATATGTGTTGTTTTAATCTCTCTGATAACTCCCAATTGATTCATATGAAAGTGCGTGAATTGCAAAAAGTTGTATCCAGTCTAAAGTATGACGTATTGCCCCATTGGTGGTCAGCCCTCTGGAGCTGGCTGCCGGAAGGGTGGTTGAGTGTTATCATACAGCTCTGCATTGGTTTGATTGTATGCCTCATCGTCGGGTCTTGTTTCGTTCAATGTATATCTAATATTGCCTGTAACGTGTGTAAGAAGCCCCTCGACTTTCCCCTGCCCCGCAACCAAGTTCTAATGTTGCACAAGCAGCTCGGTCAACTCGACCAAACAGCGGAGGAGACAAGCGTCCCCCTAAATCGCCCCTTAGCATTTCGGCCTCCCTTCTAAAATGTAAAAAAGGAGGAGATGTAGTAATGCACCGCTGACCCAGCAGCACCGTGGTCGAGCGCTGGAACACCTACGCTCCTACGGCCTTCTGGTCGCACCGCACCCCCACTCCTCATCCCCCTATGAGTCACGGGTCATGAACTGTCTGGCTCAGTCACCGGGCACAGGGACAATGGTCTTGCCCCCAGGTGAGGATTAGGCTCAGACGCTTACGCTCCTCTCCGCACGTAGCCAGGTGAGATCATACATCACATGATGATCTCCCGACCTCCCGCTCTCCCGGAACTCCCCCCGTTCCTCCCTTCTACACGCCCCCGATAGGATCACAATAAAAGGTGCCAGGAACCAGCACGCGAGAGACTCGCTAGGAACACGGACCTCCGCGCTCCCGCTGCTGGCGATCTCCACCAGATGTTATCTCCGCGTCTCGTCTCGTTCTTGCGCTGACCACGTGGTTCGACTACATAGCCAGGTTAGCCAAAGAAGCCTTCATATGGGGAACTTCTATTTGCCTCAGCTGAGTACCACGTGGGTATTTGCCTCAGCTTTTCCCAACACTCGCCTCTGCAGTGTGGACAGTCTCTTTTTCAGAGGTTTTCTGATGTCAGCTGAAAAATGGTTTATTCTGGAAGTACTTTCCCCATTCAGTCTGTCTCAGATGGGTACACATTTTTAATGGCTGCTATCTTTTTAAAGGAAAACAAACTCTCTTGTGTGTATTTTAATATAGTAAGCTGTCTTGGTTTTTCTTTGCATATAGAAAGGTGGGGTATTCTAGTAAATAAATCTGTACATAAAACTGTGTCCTTGCCAGGTCTTCTTTAGTCAGCCAATATACTTTTCTTTCAATATAAGGGTCTTAGAATTATGCCTACTTCTCTCTGTTTAGCAACCGTGCGGTATTCACCCACAGCCTCATTCAGTACTTATTCAGGAAATCCTTTTAGAGAAAATATCTCATTACAGCAAAGTAGCATTTGCAAGATGTCTACATTCAAGAAACTTTTCTTGTCTGCACAATTATATGGTACACGCCGGGGATGACACATTTTCAAGGAATCCTGTAAGTTTCCTGCATGCGTGAAACTTTGGAACATAATTATCGATCACATTTTTTAGCCTTCAAGGAACTCAGAGCAGAACACTTAAATTCTCCCCTACTTCAGCCTACCCTCACAACAACAGTGTGAAATAAGGTAGGCTGAGGGAAAATGACTGGCGAATAGCCTACAGAGAACATTCTGGTTGAGTTTGGCTTTGAACCACGTCTAGTTTAACTTGCCAACCCCTATTCCTCACTAGCTCTCATATCCTCTGAGCCAGAAAGAAGGTTCATCTAGTAGTCCCTTGTAGTGACCAACCAGTCCCTTGTAGTGACCAGCCAGGTTCTTATTAGCCATTCATAATAGCACCAAATCAAATATCTCTTGTATTTAGCTAGGGATCATAGTTTCTCTTATATATTGTCCGGAGTAGAGTAGGAACTAAGTAGCTGTACTAGGTTATTCTTGCAGCAGTTATAGTGAAGGGTAGTTTAGTCTTACAGGGTAGCTTTAGTTTAGAAGAAGAAGAAGAAGAAGAAGAGTTTGGATTTATATCCCCCCTTTCTCTCCTGCAGGAGACTCAAAGGGGCTTACAATCTCCTTGGCCTTCCCCCCTCACAACAAACACCCTGTGAGGTAGGTGGGGCTGAGAGAGCTCTGAGAAGCTGTGACTAGCCCAAGGTCACCCAGCTGGCGTGTGTGGGAGTGTACAGGCTAATCTGAATTCCCCAGATAAGCCTCCACAGCTCAGGCAGCAGAGCTGGGAATCAAACCCGGTTCCTCCAGATTAGATACACGAGCTCTTAACCTCCTATGCCACTGCTGCTTTATTGGTAATGTTTTATAGTGTATATTGTACTGTTATTGTTTTGCCTTGTTGCTTAAATTAGTTTATTGGTTATGTATTGTCATGAAGTTTATATATCGATGCGTTGGAAACAGTTGGTTGGAAATGTATCAATATATTTCTACTTGATTGTTGTGTATTGCTACTCTGATGTTGCTAATGTATTGGTTTATATTGATGTATTTAGATATTGTATGGATTTAGTTGATACCTGAATTGTCTGTTAATGCTGCTGTTTTGGTTTTTATCATCTGTGTAGCCTGAAATGCTTAGTCGCCATCTGAAATTGGTTCTATTTAGTCTTACATATTTTATTACTGTTACTGTTTGTTATTGCTGTATTGTTGAAATGTATTGTTTATCATGTTGTTAGCCGCTCTGAGCCATTCGGGGATAGGGCGAGGTACAAATATAATTGAAATGAAATGAAAATGAAATGAAATATCTGCCGTTTTATGAAAGGAGCCACTACATAAAAAGAATCCATCTTTTCAGAACAGTCGTGAGCAAGATTCCTATAACAAGATGGCTCCTGATAACCCATAGAGACCAACATTCACCCCCCACACACACACACACAAAAGAGGAAACAATGTTTATAGCACATTCTCCTGAAATAGTCAGCATGTTCTCAAAACATATGTGAAGGAGTGATAGGCAGCTAGTGCCTCACAGGGGCAATGTGAGCATGGCAGTGCTTGAGTTTTGCCTCTTAGAGGAGGCCTCAGGATAGGATAGGAAGGCAGCTAAGTTCAACCAGTGGTGTAGTAGTTAAATGCAGCAGACTGTAGTCTGGAGAACCAGGTTTGAGTTCTCACTCCTATACATGAAGCCTGCTGGGTGACCTTAAGCCAATCACAGTTCCCTCAAAACTCTCTTAAGTCCCACCTACCTCACAAGGTGCCTGTTGTGGAGAGAAGAGGTTGTAACTATAAGCCACTTTGAAATGCCTTGTGGTTGAGCAAAGCAAGTCATAAAAACCAACTCTTCTTCTTCAGCCTGTTGATTGGCTCCCTTCACTTCCTCATCTTTCTGGGTGGCTCCTTCAGGGAGAAGAGCCTAGGAAACTGGATCCCCCTCAGCCTCTGGTTGATGGAGTTTAAACAGCTCACTGCCACAGCAGTCTCTACTATCTGATGATCTCCTGCAAGAGTCTCCTATCTCATGGGACCTCCTCCAAGAAGCCTGTTGACCTCCCAGGTTTGCCACCGCTGGGTTGGGAGCAGAAAGGTCCTTCGGTCCCACCTGGTGGACCAGAGGCCCCCTCCCCAGCATCAGCAAAATAAGCCACAGCTTCATCCTCACTTGTGTAACCTACTTATCCTTGGCCGCATCAATCTCCATTGGAGACTTGGGAAATAATATATGACAGCACCCTGTGGCTTATCAAACAAATATGAAATTGCTTGAACAAATTAACAAACTTTTAATCTTAACACAACTTTCTGTCATTTAAGGATTAATAATAGTGAATATATAGTGAGTATATATATACAGCACAACTCAATTGTACAAAATCTTCAGTGCTTTTAAAAGAAAAAAACACTCAGAACAGTTGCCACCACTAACAGTGTCCAGTAATGAAAGAATAGCAATAAAGTCCAAACTATTAATTAAGCAGGGCTTCTTTCCCTCATCTGGCCTTCTGCATCTGATGTAGCTGCTGCAGGTCTTCCCTCAATTTGGGCCTGTAAAAAAATAAGTCATTCCCTCAATTAAGCTGTAGGCCTTCCTTCTCCTACTGCAGGCCAGATCAATTGAGGAGATCAATCAACTGCACATGCTCAGTGAGCTTTTATCCCCTGGGTCCTAAGCTCCAACAAAACAAAAAAAATGCTAATATGGTATGGGTTACACTTGCATCTGAAATAGGTATGTCCCCCTCCCAATCAGCTGTTCAGCAACAGCCCAAGCAAGGCCAGAGATGCCCCCCCCCCCCCCGATTCCAGGCAACGTGTCCTGAGTTGGAAAATAGATTGTGCACCTCTTCCTTAAAATATGATTGGTAAATTGTCATTGCTGAGAGAAATGGCTCAAAGAATGGTAACCTCTCCTCTCCAGGTCAAGAAAGAAGAACCATGGAGAACTCAACCAGCTACACTGACAAACAACACTGTAAATAAATAAATCAACTTCATAATTTATACATTATGTTTGACGGATTGCCATGCTCCTTCACTTTCTCTCACTGGTAACATTTTGGGAAGCCCACCAGGAAGGCATAAAGGCAACTTTCCATCCCTATGGTACATAAACATACAAGGCATGCCTCTCTGTGTTTTGGTGTGAGTAATGAAGGCCACATGGCTTCTCTGAAGCATGTCCACTTGATAATGTAGAAGTGTGTAGATGTCTGCATCATGTTGTAGACTCTGATGCCATCTAGCCAGTGGAGGGATCCAAAAATTTTAGTAACAGGTTCCCATGGTGGTGGGATTCAAACTGTGGCGTAGCGCCAAGGGGACGGGGTGGGGCGGGGCATGAAGGGGGCGTGACCAGGCATTCCGGGGGCGGGGTAAGTCATCTGCAACTTGGCAGCACTTTCCACCATCCCCAAGTCTGACGCCGTTGAGAAGAAAGCTTTTATCGTGCAATTTTCAGAACACCTTGCTCCATGGCAAGGGAATAACTGATACCGAATGGATGCAGTGATCAAAGGGACATCTGTCCTTCATTTTACTTTGAACTCCTGCTTTTTGTTAGCCTGGATCAGTGATCCCCAGTGTGGTACCCGGACCCATGGACATGTTTCCTGGTGTGCTTGTGCTTCTTGATTCATCAGCATAAATTCCAAAGGCTTCTGAATAGAACAGGAAAAAGCAGAGTTTGCTAATTAGCAAAACACTGAACTTATCCAAAGCAGACAGGCACCACCGTGAATCCCAGGCTTGGCCATAGATACTGACTTTTCCATATCTCTAGGCTTGGAAACATTTCCCTGTGCCTGCACAAGGAGCAAACCCTCCCATTCCTGTTAAACCAAGCAGCAGATATTCTTCAAGGCAATGAGGGGATCACCCAGGGGCGTAACGAGGCAGCCCTGGGCAAACTGTAGCCCTGGGCAAAACCTGAGTTGGATGCCCCCCGCCCCATGGCGGCCACTCCACCACAACCAAATTTTTTTTGCACCAGGACATTGGTGCAAAGGGGGTACCCCATCCCACATTCTTTGCTAAGGAGATGGGAGCTACCCTTTGAGGGTCCATAACTTTGGACCCCCTGAACCAAACTGCACCAAACCTTGGGGGTGCCATCATGACAGTCTCCAGATGATACCCTGAAATTTTGGTGATGATACATCCAAGAATGTCCTCCCTGCAAGAACATCCCAAAATTTGCCCAAGAATCTTTGTTCTGCATTGAATTTTCTGCATTGCTGTCCATGGGGGTTGCAGGCTGGGGGGGCAGATTTCTGAAGGCACAGTCTCAAAACTTTCAGGGTCTCATCAGGAGATTGCCCTAATGATTCCCCCCAAGTTTGGTGCAGTTTGGTTCAGGGGGGCCAAAGTTATGGACCCTCAAAACTGTAGCCCCCATCTCCTATTAGCTCCCATTGGAAACAATGGGGGATAGGGGCACCCCTTTTGGGAGTCCATAACTTTGGACTCCCTGAACCAAACCTCACCAAACTTGGGGGGTAGCATAAGGACAGTCTCCTGATGATACGCTGAAATTTTGGTGCCGCTAGCCTAAAAACTGCGCCCCCTGCAGGCCAGAAATGGAAAACCACTAAAAATACCCAAAAACGAATCCAGCATTTTGATGCCCCCCACAAGGTGATGCCCTGGGCAGCTGCCCACCTTGCCCAATGGGCATTACGCCAGTGGGATCACCACTTTCATGTGACTCTCAGTGTGGGAAGCACTTCAGGAGAGCACTAGCGGCATCACCTTTGCGCCAGCTGCATCCCTTTGGAAGCAGCTGCCTTCCTTTTAGGAGGGCTCCTGGCTTGGAATCACTTGAAGTTTTGTGGAAACACCCAGTTGTTTGCGGAACCTCTTGGTGTTACCTCCTATGGCAGCCATTTTGTGCTTGTCACTGAGGGCGCCATTTTGTTGTTTATTTTATCGGGCTTCTCTACTGCGAATGGGCTCAGAGCACTGATGACAACTGCATTCCCTGAGTTTTGAGAAAGAGTTTTAAGGCTGAGAGAGTTCTGAGAAAACTGTGACTAGCCCAAGTTCTCCCAGCAGGTTTCATGTGGAGGAGTGGGGAATCCAAACCAGTTCATCAGATAAGACTCTGCCGCTCATGTGGAGGAGTGGGGAACAGATAATGGGGTTGGGGGGCACCTCACCCTGGGTGTGCTCCATTGGAGTCACGTGGGGTGGAAATCACCCACACACACTCCTCTCCCTTCCCCCCTCACCCAGGCCCGCCCCGCTTGCCAGGCCTCATGCCCAGAGCAGGCTATTTTTTCAACCAGCTGCAAGAGCAGCTAGAACTACAGTAAGTGGGTGTGGGGCAGGGCTCTGCAGGGGGTGGAGCTCTTTGGGGGGGCGCCACAGGGGGTGGGGCCCAGGCACCATTTTTGCCCCAGGTACCATTCCCCCCTACGCCCCTGGTGGGGAGTCAAACCCAGTTCCCCAGATTAGAGTCTGCCCCTTTTAACCACTATGCGACACTGACTGTTGTGTAGTGTTGTCAACTACCCTTTCTTGAAATTCCAGAAGTGCCCACAGGTTCAACCAGGCTGGGGACCCAGGTATGGATCACTGAAACCTCCGCTGCCCCCTCGTTCTGAAGAATTAGCTCTTGTATCATGGCAATTTGGAATTTGTTCTGGATATGTTTTGAAGTGTGGCTGAACACTGTGCTAAGTCACTTATTATCTAGCCCACCAGTCTTCAAAAAACACACCAGAACAAGATGCTAGCATCTCAAAATGCCCCCCCCCTCTCATTTCAAAGGCACTAGAGAATCTCACGCTGTCCCATTCATGTTAATAAAATATAGTGGCTCCTGCTGACTTCTTCATCTCTGCGTACGCTCTGAAGAAGTGTCTGATCCCACACCTGCCGATGTCATTCAGCCATAGTGCTTCCAAGCCTTAGGATATATTTTGTGTGTTTTTTTACATAATTCACTAGTCTGGGTGCGTTTGTGTGTGTATGCCTGTCAGAAGCTTCAGGGTTTCTGATTTCTTTCTAGTTCCAGTTTGGCTGGCCACCAAAAACCAGTCAAGGAAAACCAATCAGGGAATTATTTATGGGACTGCCACAAAGGCTATTAAATCCCTCATACCACTTACAGAAAAATGTTCTGACGAATTGTCTTGTTGTTTCTTTTGAAAGCTGCTGGAAATTCGGGCTCGGGGAATCAAATTCATTCTGTTTTCTTTTCTTACTATAGTAGCCACAGCGAGAATATGCTTTGTACTGAAGCTCCATTAATGTATTCGTTCTGACTTGGAGCTAACGGGCCAGGAGATGAAGGCTCACAGAAGAACAGAAAACAAAACAGAAAAAGATTTGAAGCCACATGAACAATGGGTGATATATCAAACAATTGAATATCCCAAGTGACATGGTGGAACATGCTTCGGCTCCTTGGTAACGATTTCTTACCTTCAGTGATCAAAACATAGTCTAGGTCCTGATAGGAAAATAGGGGATCCAACCTCTTATAACTGATATAGAATCCAGGCACGTTTGCTTGAACCTGATATATGTGCCCGTTAACAACTAAGGCTCGCTGTTTCCCTCTTAGAGGAGTTTAGTAGTTGGACGCCATCTGTATTTTAAATGGTTACAATAGTTGTGCGCTGTATTTTAACCTGATGACCAGTACTCTGTACAGTATTTTATCTATCCACTTGCCTGTTGTTATTGTTGTGAACCGCCCTGAGCCTGCCGGGGGAGGGTGGTATATAAGTGGAACAATAAATGAATGAATGAATGAATGAATGAATGAATGAATAAATAAATAAATAAATAAATAAATAAATAAATAAATAAATAAATAAACCTGGATGCCTCACACAAAGAACAGATTCCAAGAGGAAGAAAACAGAGGAACCTCGGTTTTAGTTGGTAATCTGTCCGAAAAGAATCAATGACAACCGAAACCAATGAAAACCGAGGCAAACATTTCCATAGGAATCAATGTAAATCCAATTAATCCGTTCTAGATACTCCAAAAAACATACCAAAAACAAACTTTTTGGTGAATATAGTATTTAATGCTGAAAACAGTAACAAACAATAACACTAGGACCAGCTTCAGAGCCAGTGGACCAATGTCGCATCAGAAAGCTGTCCAAAGAGGTCTGTTTCTGATGCCTCTTTAAGATTTGTCTGAAATGGGGCAAGACATTGTCATTAAACAAGTTGCAGACACAGCCTGCAACAGCTTTGTCTGGGTGATTTTTCTCCACAAACCCCTGCACCTTACTGCAAATCGATGATAACCGAGGCAAATTGATGAAAACTGAGACAAATTTTTCACTGACAAAATCGATAAAAACCAAAACCGATGAAAACCGAAGGCAATGAAAACCGAGGTTCCACTGTACAACTTTCATCTCATACATTCCCCAAATAAATATTCTCCTGGGTAACGACACCTGTGAACATGGGCTGTACCAACCAAGCATATATCCACACAGAAATCACTGACAGCTGAGGTTACCATTGGATCCCAACACAGCATCTACTGCATATATGGCATATACTATAGACAAGATACTCTGGTTATATTTATGTGGCTGTTGAGCACTCAACTTAGCAATAGAACATTGTTTTATTGGATCTTTGGATGAGGAAAAGGTTACCCTGAAAGCCTTGCAGCTTCCTGGGCTAATGTTTGAACGAGGGTGCAGCCATTTTCAGAGAAGGCCGAAACTTCTCCAAAGAAGATTTCCCACCTTTATTTCATTAGTGGCCAATGGTGAGCAGGCTGGTAATGTGGTGAGACTTTGCCATCAGTTGGGTACTGTTAGCCAAACTGGGATAGCAGCTGGGTCCCAGATGGGGAGGCAGGAGAAAGGGTAGCAGGGCTGAAGCCAGGATTTTCCAAAAGAAGTCATGATGCACTGATTGTAAGCTGAATCCTGGTGTCAGACGCTAACCACAGTTAAAATAAACCATGACTTAATGCTACATTTGAATCAAACACTTTAGATAAGAAGAAAGGGACCCTTTAAAAATGCAGATGATGTAGGTAAAGAGATCTGCTGGTTGCTACATTTGTTGTGGGTATATTTGTATAGTAGAATACTCCTCCCCGTTATCTGTGTTGAGTTTGGTCCTACTGGGTACAGCTCTTGGTTTCAGTTTCTAGTTCTAGTATTTTAGTTAATACTGATGGTTGTAAGAGGGACCTGCCAAAAGTTGTTGTTTTGTCTCTGCTGAATGGACCTGAGAAGCCGTGCCTGAGTACTCCAGCCCAATCTCTTGTGTAAACAGAAAACCACAAGAAAACCCCACTGCAAAACAAGCTGCCCCAAGGCAAGCAATAAATGCACAAAAGCATTGTAAGAGCATTGGAGGCCATTCATCCATAGGGTCACCATAAGCTGGAAGTGACTCAGCAGTACATAGCTCCCCCTGCCACAGCTCCCCCCAATAGCTCCCCCTGCCACAGGAGTATGCCTAATTTGACTTCTGAACAAAAGGCAGTTACCCCATTGGTCACCCAACAAGAACATATATTGAATGAATGAATAATGTGCAGTCAAGTCACAACCAACTCCTGGCAACCAGTGGTGAAGATACCAGGGGGAAGGGGAGGGTGCGCCACACACCAGGCACACGACTTTGGGTCACGTGGGGGGCGGAAAATTCCTCCCAACCCCTCTCCCTTCCCCTGCACCCCCCACACTTAGTTTAGCAAACTGAGCAGGCTGGAGAACAGGCCTGCCTGTTCTGGTGGGAACTACATTTCCCAGGGATCCTGGGAAATGTAGTTCCCACATAGACATGCCTGTTCTCCAGCCTGCTCGGATTGCTGAAGTAAGTGGGGGGGTCGCGGGGGCGTGCGTGCGTGATTCCCCCCCACAGCGCCCCTCCCACACTTTCTTTAGCAAACCGAGCAGGCTGGAGAACAGGCCCCCTGCTGCCTTCCAGGCTGCAAAGGACCTGGTGGGAACTACATTTCCCGGGAGACCCTGGGAAATGTAGTTCCCACCAGAACAGGAAGGCCTGTACTCCAGCCTGCTCGGTTTGCTAAAGTAAGTGTAAGGGGGGGGGGGGTGCGAAAAAGCCAGAGTGCGCACCGGGTGCACTCTGGCCCAGCTACGCCTCTGCTGGCAACCCCGTCCATTCATTATTCAAGACAAGATGTGAGCAGAGGTAGATCGTTATTGCCTTCCACTGCATAACTCTCCTTGTCTTCCTTAATGGTGTCTTATCCCAGTACTGACTGTGGCCAACTACGCTGACCTCCTGAGTTCTGACAAGCGCAGGCTAAGCCAGACAATTTGGCCTTCTGAACATATGCTAAAGGGTACAAGTAGTCCCCTGTGCAAACATGGGGTGACTCCACATCGTGACATTTACTAGGCGTGTTTATGGGATGGTTTCCCATTGCCTTCCCCAGTCATCTACACGTTACCCCCAGCAAGCTGGATACTCATTTTACTGACCTAGGAAGGATGGAAGGCTGAGCCAACCTTGAGCGGGCTACCTGAAACTGAGTTCCCTTGGGATTGAACTCAGGTCGGGAGCAGAGCTTTGACTGCAGTACTGCAGCTTACCATTCTGCACTACAGAGCTTCACAGACATATATTACATAGATCTTATTGATTAAGGAAGCTGGCAAGAATAACCAAAGATTGCATTAAAAGCTCTTTTAAAAATACAAGAGATGTGCATAGCCCTCTTTTTTTTTGCTTTATTAACTTCATAATGTTTTCTTAACGCATATTCCTGAGTCAATAAGACTGCGAGGTATGTTTCCGTAATATGAAATAAAACAGCAATAGTAATAATTTTTACACAGCAGGAATCTTATGGAAGCATTCAACCAAAGCAACATCAAGGCTTTAATTGGAGACTCTCTTTCAAAATTGTGGCTGTGCAAAAAAGACTGACAGACAGATACGCTATAATTTCATGTTACTGTGAGGCAGCTGTAGATGGTATTGTTGCTGAACCAGACTTGGCTGCAATATCCCGGAAAACTTGTTTGACATTAGACAGGCTGGCCTGTTGCGGCATGAAATCCCCAGCTGCTCCACATCTAGCCTAGCAGCTTGGGGGACAGGAATAGCGTGTTTGTAATACAGAAGAGGCCAGATTGTTGAGGGAGGAAGGAAAGTGATGTGGTGCAGAGAGACTCAGAATCAATGGCAAACAGGATCAGCCATCACTAGAGAGCTGAGAAAAGGAAGAAGAGAAGAGTTTGGGATTTATTTCCCACCTTTCTCTCCTGTGAGGAGACTCAAAGCGGCTTACAAGCTCCTTTCCCTTCCTCTCCCCACAACAGACACCTTGTGAAGTAGGTGGGGCTGAGAGAGTTCTGAAGAACTGTGACTAGCCCAAAGTCACCCAGCAGGGATGTAGGAGTGCAGAAACACATCTGATATACCAGATAAGCCTCTGCCTCTCAGGTGGAAGAGTGGGGAATCAAACCCAGTTCTCCAGATTAGAATCAACCTGCTCTTAACCACTACACAAAGCTGGCTCTCATGAAAACAACAGCGCGCTGTCTTCTCCTCTAATTTTAGGCCCATGTGGACTAACAGGTTGACTTAGAGGTGAAACAGCTGCTTTCCATGCAGAAAGTCCCATGTTCAGTCCCTGATATCTCCAGATAAAAAAGGATCATGTAGTAGGTGATGTGAAACACCTCAGACCATGGAGCCACTGCCCGTGGTTATGGAGCTTGGTAGACCAACAATCTGAGTCAGTATAGGCAATTCTGGATTCATGGGAAGCATAGCTCATCACCACCCACTTGTATCATCTCTAGCCAAAGGAGCAAGCCGTGCTACCACATGGTGCTTTTTTCTCCAAGAGCAGATGTTCATGGACTACAACAATTCCCATCAGTGCTGTGCATTAGCCATGCTGGCAGGGGCTGATGGGAATTGTAGTCCATGAACATCTGGAGAGCCAAGTGTGCAGACTCCTGTCCTAGAGGAAGAGGCTGATTTGTAGTCTGGCTTTTCTCTTTGCCTCCCTAGGCACAAGGGTCTTCTGTTCTTGCTCCATTCTCATTGTCATGGCCCTGGAAATTCCGAGCGTCATGACAGGTCACACGTGATCCACTCCTCTTTCCAAAAATGTATGCCAAAGGTCTCAATGTGATGCCTCAAGCCATCATGATTCTTGTCAACAGTGGGGTCTGCTTCAGCTATGGCTTTTGCCCAGCAAAGGTTCTGAATTGCTGTCATAGTTCTGAAGAGAAGGAGATAAGAGTTTGGATTTGAGCTTGTAACCACTAAACCACGCTGACTGTGCAGATTTTTAAATGTGTTGCTTTGCTGGCAACTGCCACCACACCACAAACACCTTCACTGTGTGACTGAGTTAAAGGTACGGCAGCCATTTTGTAGCTGGCTTCACCTTCCGCAGCAGCCATTTTATGGCAATCATTTTTTTTCTAGATAATGTTTATTTTATCAACAAAAAAGTACAGGAAGAGAAAAGAAAGTTACAAAAATTAAAAATTCAGAAGAACAAACATAACGGTAATGAGAATAATAACAATAACAAAAAAAAGATAAGAAAATGAGGAGAAAAAGAAAATAGGGCGGCTGTCCCCAAGAGCTCAACTGCTCACTCATGCTGCTGATTCTAGATTTTTTTTCAGAACTAGTGGGTCTAAAATCCAGGTCCTTCCAGCCCACCTGTTGAATTCAAGGTCTCCAATATCTGGAGAGGCAAGAGCTAAAAAAAACCCCTCGCTCTGCAGCCCGCAAAATAGCCCTTATCAGCAAAGTGTAGTCGGGGATCACTCAGAGTCAGATTTCCCACTGGCAATTAATCCTGGGACAGTCACCCAAAATATCCAGGTTTCCTCACAATCTCCCCACGGCCGAACTGCAGAACACAGATCAGTTCTGTTTCTGGTGCTCCCCGCCCCCCTTATCACTGGATTTTCCTGGACCTGCTTGCATATGCACCTTTTTGGGAGGGAAAACACTCCAATGGGAGCTAATTGGAGATGGGGGCTACACATTTGAGGGACCATATCTTTGGCCCCCATGAACCAAACTTCACCAAACCTGGGTGGTATCATCAGGGAAATCTCCTACTGATATTATCCAGGTTTTCTGAAGTTTGGTCTAGGGGGTCCAAAGCTATGGATTCCCAAATGGGATGCCCCCATCCCCCATTGTTTCCAATGGGAGCTAATAGGAGATGGGGGCTACACATTTGAGGGTCCATAACTTTGGCCCCTGTGAACCAAACTTCACCAAACCTGGGTGGTATCATCAGGAGGGTCTCCTAAAGATACTCTTAAATTTTGGTGCTGTTATTATAACAATTGCACCCCTGACAGCAGGCACCCCCATCCCCCCAAGGGGCAGGCCTAGATGTCTTCACTAGAAACATGCTGCAGTGAGGATGTTGGAACCTGGATGAAAAGGTGCCGATTCTTTTGAAACTTGGTTGCATCTAGATTAAATTTTCAGTGGGAACTCGGCCTCAACCAGAATGAAACACCATTCCACTGGAAGTTCTTTATAGTGGTCATTTTGTGGCTGTATCTACCCTGTTTCTCCTAATATAAGACATCCCCGAAAAATAAGACATAGCAGAGGTTTTGCTGAAGTGCGAAATATAAGGCATCCCCTGAAAGTAAGACGTAGCAAAGTTTTTGTTTGGAAGCATGCCCGACGAACAGAACACAGGAAATATAAGACATCCCCTGAAAATAAGACATAGCACATCTTTGGGAGCAAAAATTAATATATGACACTGTCTTATATTCGGGGAAACACGGTATCATACCAGCCAGAATACCAGCCAATTGGCCATGCTGGCAGGGACTGATGGGAATTGTAGTCCATAACATCTGGAGTGCCAAAGGTTTGCCACCACTGGCATAGAGGTTAAGAACAGCAGAACCTCATCTGGAGAACCACTTTTGATTCCCCATTCCTCCACATGAGCAGCTGACTCTAATCTGGTGAACTGGGTTTGTTTCTCCAGTCCTCCACATGAAGCCTGCTGGGTGACCTTGGGCTAGTCACAGTTCTCTCAGAACTCTTTCAACCCCACCTGCCTCACAAGGTGTCTGTTGTGGGGAGAGGAAGGGAAAGGAGCTTGTAAGCCGCTTTGAGACTCCTTAAAGGCAGAGAAAAGTGGGGTATAAAAACCATATCTTCTTCTTCTAGTCTGATGTTTGTGTGTACTTAAGCTTGCTGCTGTTTGCGGGGACACGGTTAGTATATGGGCTTTGCAAGATTGTGCAATTTCTGGTGTGGAACAAGACGGAGCAGCTCATGGGACAATTCTCACCAGT
The DNA here is from genome assembly GCF_021028975.2 of Sphaerodactylus townsendi. Taxonomy (NCBI): domain Eukaryota; kingdom Metazoa; phylum Chordata; class Lepidosauria; order Squamata; family Sphaerodactylidae; genus Sphaerodactylus; species Sphaerodactylus townsendi. The sequence goes on along the minus strand of NC_059425.1, from coordinate 172,088,195 downwards.
GAACTGATGGCAACTTATAGATTTACTGAGATGCAGTCTCCCTCCCAGCTGGTTGTGTAACTCGGTTCTGGGAGACGCCTCTTTCCCCTTCCATCAACAGGAGAAACATTCACCAGACAGAGATTCTGAGCTGAAGGATGAGGGAGTCAAGAGCTGTGGTTATGTGGGGCTGATAAAGAATATACATCCTCACCAAAGAGAAGTCACAGAAAATGGGTGTTTCCCACATTCTCAGGATAAAGTGTGAGGGAAATGGTCTGGCTGCGGTAGAGGTGAAAAGATGGCCTATTAATAGCTTGCTCATTTTCTTCCAGAAATCCTTACATTCTCGTAAGACAGAAACGGCATTTTAAAGCAACACATATTGTGTGGGAGACCTATGACCTCAGGTTGTGAGGGGAGAGCTGAATGGGTAAATCCTGAAACTCCATTCCTTTTTACTTCCATCCAGCAGTAAGTTTGTCCTCCTGTCTTGAGAGAGAGATAAATGTCTCATGTTCCTAGTCATCAGGTTGTCTTAGGCCAGTGGTGGCGAACCTATGGCACGGGTGCCAGAGGTGGCACTCAGAGCCCCCTCTGTGGGCATGCACAAAGTGTCCTCCCCGCCACATCTAGGCTGGCCTGGGCTGCTGGGCTCAATTATTAGCATTAAACCTAAGACCAAGTTTTGGGGAAGCAGTGTAGGTAACCCTGTTAAGCGCTGTTAAACCCCACTGATTTTCATGCGAAGAACAAAAGCACAATCCTTTACCTGGGAGTAAGCTCGGTTGCTGGCAATGGGGCTTGCTTCTGAGTCAACCCTCCTAGGGTCGTGATTCACCCATTGGAAGAGATGCACGGTTGCTTCAAAGCAAAGCCACCGACTACCACCAAGCTTACTCCTGACTAACGCACGCCTCAGAGCCAACTGTTTTTGTAAACTAAAACCTCAGTATTCAGGTTAAACTGTCGTGTTGGCACTTTGTGATAAATAAGTGGGTTTTGGGTTGCAAATTTGGGCACTCGGTCTCAAAAAGGTTCGCCATCACTGTCTTAGGCTATGTGTGTGGTAAATTTTCCAGGTGTCTTGGGCCGTTTCTGCACAGCACAATTATACCAGGTTACAATTGGTATCTTACAATCCGGGTCTATTTTATTCCGGTTTCTCCCTTTGCATGACTGCCCATTACTGTGAAGGAAGCGAGTAAAGACCGGGAGGAAATACTCCAGTTTGTTTTGTGTTAGTCCATGTCTTTTGTATTTACACCGTAACCACTGACCCTCTCCGTCCATGACAATGGTCACTTGGCAGTGATCTATGTCAGGGCAGTAAGGGCCTTGTATGTTAAAAGAGGTCACCTTCCCGTGGCACCATTACCCTTTTATCCAGCATTTCCTCTTCAAAGCCACATGTAAAATTTCTGGATTTGGAAGACACCTCATGGGGCTGGAGTAAGATATTAAATGATGTAATGAAAGCTGAAGTATGAACCGAGATTTATTGAGAACACGTTATAGATCAAAAATAAGACAGACTAGATTCCCAAGCGTGCTGTCACAGAAGATATTAATGGTCTGATGCAACTTGAATACCCAGAGATGTTCATGTCTGTCTTCTCTAGAACTCCTGCTAAAAATTCTGCTTGTGAGCAGACAAATGCTGTCTTAATAACCTTGTCTTAGCCAAGCTTATACATAATGACTTCATGGCGCTCTGTGCTCTTGAGTGAAAGGAGAGCTCAAAATCTCATGCAGTTTCAGGCAGAGAGAGGAGTCTATCTGCACAAGAGAACTACTACTGTGGAAGCCGAAGTCAGCAACCTATAATTAAAGAGCCAAACTATGTCAAAATTCAGAGGGAAAAAGATCAATGTAGAGTCAGTATGCTCTTAGGCCATTTACACACATGATTTTCTTTGCTTTAAGCATATATTCCCTTCAGGTTTGATTCTCAGTTACACAAATGTTTCCCCCTTGTTGGCAATCACCCCGTCCTCAGATCAGAGAATCCCCGCGGTTTCTGAAAGCTCTTAAAGTGCGAAGGAGATCACCAAGCGTTAAACTTTCCTTGGGATTTCTGATTCCTCCCTGCCTTTCTTGTCCACACCAAAGTAGCTCCTCACACTCCTGAGGTCAACTTTTCTGGATGATGAGATAATCTTTTTAAAATGAATTTATGGTAAAGGTCTATCACTAGAGCAGTGAACCCAATGAATTTGACAAGGCTTGGGAGACTGCTGATATGTCATTTGGCTTACTCTGAAATAGATGAGACTAGAGCAGCAGATTTCTACCCCTCCAGCCCCCCAGCCTAGCAAAGTTTGTGGCTTAAGAAGCTGGCAGTCCCTTCACTGGAAAACCAGCCTTAGCGCCCAAGCCAGAAGGAAACTGATTCAGCAATACTGATTCAGTATTCAAAGGAGCTTTTTAGGAAACCCATTTAGAAGATAATCTGGATATTGCTTTCTCCACTAAGGGTGCCTGCAGAGCAGTCTGAGGATTTGGCTATCCAGCAAACTGTGGGTAGACCAGATGGCCCCAAAACAAAACAAAAAGGAAGACAGTCTTTCAAGCTGCATGGCAATGAAAAAGAAGGTGGGGGAGGGGCACAAGATGGTGGATTATCCCGGATAGAGACACTTTAAAGGAGGTTAACACCAAATGTAAACAAAGAGACACGGGGAAACCCGACTTGGAAGCAAAGTTTTCTTCTCAGCCAGACAGTAAATGGTACATGCATAGATTGGCAAAGAGTTTGTGTAACCCCCATGCTCAGAACGGGTTGACCCAGAAAGGGGTGGAGACTCAAAGCAGCAGGAGGCTGCAGAGCTCATGTAGTTTGGAGGAGACAAGGCTACCAGACTTGGACATTGATTTGTATAAGCCCTTAAAACCTTGTTAAGGGGTTTGTTTGTGTTTTTGTGTTTGTAATGGGTGAGAGTTCTCCTGGAAACCTTCATCATGTTGAATCCTATTCACCAAGCCCTTGGAGTCTTCAGGAGCCAACCCACTTGCAGGAAGAATTGGACTTGGCAATATCAGAAGACTGTAACTGGAAGGACTTGAAATGAAACCTGAACAGGACCTTGAAGTGTGGTGTTAAATGCTGATGTTTGATGTTATATGTTAAGAAAGTAAACCATTTTGTTTTTAAAAATTTGTTGTTGCAAACTCATTCCAAGTTCTGCCCCACAGAACCCACAGATAGAGGTTACATTTGCAGGGAATTATTTTGTTTTTTGAAAAAAACAAGACCTTCGGGAAATTGTCAGGGTGGAGAAATAAAACCCTCACTGAAATTATTGCAGAAACCATGTGCATGGGGAAGGACTACCAAGTATCAATGGTCCTGAAAAAGACCCTGTCCCCCATATAAAAGGGAGGGAGGGGAAAATGCTGTAACCAGCCTGCCCTGCACGGAGTTTGGTCAGAAGCCTCCTCCTCCATAGCAGGTGGCACTGAGCTTTCTTCCCTACCCCAGACTTTCTTGGTTGCCTATTTATGTATTTAATTTTTTTACCCCTCCCTTTCCCAACTAATGTCAGGCTAAAGCAGCTAACAACCAATATATTAGGATACCATTAAAAAACAACGGTATGCAAAAGAACAGGTTATTAGATTTAGAACCCTTGCTAACATTAAAATTCCACACAGGACCCCCATAATACTAATAACAGGGAGAAACAATCAAGAATGGAGGAAGGAGAAAAGGAGGGGGAACTGGGGAAAGGGAGGAGAAATGAAGGAGTAGAGAGGCCGGCTAAAATAGAACCACCACTGTCTTCAACCATAGGCCTGGCGGAACATCTCAGTCTTGCAGCCCCCTGTGGAACTGAGCAAAGGCCCGCACAACCCGGGTCTCATGTGATAGAGTTCCACCAGGCCAGAGGTAGAGGTGGAGGAGGAGGAGGAGTTTTGATTTATACCCCCCTTTCTCTCCTGTAAGGAGACTCAAAGGGGCTTACAATCTCCTTTTCCTCCCACCCACCCCCCACAACAAACACTCTGTGAGGTGGGTGGGGCTGAGAGAACTCCGCAGAGCTGTGACGAGCCCAAGGTCACCCAGCTGGCGTGTGTTGGAGTGCACAGGATAATCTGAATTCCCCAGGTAAGCCTCCACAGCTCAAGCGGCAGAGCAGGGAATCAAACCTGGTTCTCCAGATTAGAGTGCACCTGCTCTTAACCATGATGCCACTGCTGCTCAGTGGATAGTTTTTGGCTGGATAGCTCCTTCTCCACCCTCTGCTGGGCTCATTCCCTGGCCAAACTGGATGAGAACTGCCAGAGCTGTGACGAGCCCAAGGTCACCCAGCTGGCGTGTGTTGGAGTGCACAGGATAATCTGAATTCCCCAGATAAGCCTCCACAGCTCAGGCGGCAGAGCGGGGAATCAAACCCGGTTCTCCAGATTAGAGTGCACCTCCTCCTAACCATGACGCCACTGCTGCTCAGTGGATAGTTTTTGGCTGGATAGCTCCTTCTCCACCCTCTGCTGGGCTCATTCCCTGGCCAAACTGGATGAGAACTGCCACTTGCTTGAGGCTGAGATGGTTCTGGCAGTGGGGAAAGGTGACCCTCTCCATCAGCCCCCTGCCCCCACCCCCGGACTTTTCCTGGTGGCTTTAATGGCCAATCTGCCCGTGTATACATACATTTCTTTCTTTTTTATCACAATAATAGTAATGTTTATTCTTTCACGTATTTACAAGCCTCCTGCCTCCTGAAAGTAGAGCATCTTTATAAAACCCAACTCTAACAAGAAGACAAAACACAGATTAAGATGCTATTGTGTTTTTATCCCTCTTTTTCTCTGAGAAGCTTACGGCAGCATGAATGGTTCTCTTGCCTCTCCCATTTCACCCTCACAACAAATTTGCGGGGCTTTTGATAATCCTTAAATGCAGTGAGATAACAAGCTGAAACCTGATTTGCTTTTTTAAACGATTGCTTGCTATAATATGATTAAGTAGTGCCGGGAACTTGGATAAGTTTAACGTTTAGCTGCACAGTAACTGCAGGGTTAACTTTTTCATACCAGTATTTTTTTTCTGCCTTGCTCAATAAAACTAATAGTACCATACTATTCTGCATTGGTCAGACCTCACCTGACATACTGTGTCCAGTTCTGGGCACCACAATTCAAGGAAGATATTGAGAAGCTGCTATGGGTCCAGAGGAGGGCGACCAAAATGGAAAAAGGGTTGGATTCCATGCCTTGCTAGAGATCCGCCCTATGAGGAGCGGTTGAGGGAACTATTAATCTGGAAAACAGAATGTTAAAGGGTGACATGAGAGACCTGTTTAAATATCTGAAGGGTAATGGTTCCTAATGGTCATGTTGAAGATGGAGCAGACTTGTTTTCTGCTGCTCCAGAAACTAAGGCCGTTTCTGCACTGCCAATTACAGCGTTGTGCCATCAGTGCAGCAACGGAGCATTCCCATGGGCGGGCGTTCCGTAGACCAGTAGCGCATCAGCTGAACCCCGGCGCTTCGCACGGCTGCGCTTTGCAAACAGCATTTTTTCCCCCAGGGTAGACATCACAGGCGTTCGGCGCCAGGATTGGTCAGTGTGAGTTCCCCCATAGTGGGGGGCGGGCCCTGTGGCACCAATTCCTGGCGGGCGCTTCACACGACATCATGTATTTTCGAATAAACTGTTGTGGGCCCGCTGGAGCGTTGCCACATTGTTGCAGCGTCGTTTCTGCAGCGACAGCCGTGCAAAGTCTCTGCCTATAATGCTGTTTTTACTGTCCTTTTACCGGCTTTTTTGGCCCGTGCGGAAACTGTCTCGGAGAAGAAGTAATGGGTTCAAAGTACAGGAAAAGAGATGCCACCTAAACATTAAGAAGAACTTCCTAATGGTAAGGGCTGTTTGACAGTGGTATACTCTGCCTCGGAGTGTGGCGGAGAACTCTGCAGCTAAACAGCTTTGCACAGGCAAAGCTTTTAAAAGTGTTCAGTGCAGATCCTCTAATTGGATACAGAAGGGAATCCCTTATTACAGAGTCTCAGTAAGAAAGACAGGCTATAAATAAAGCAAATAACAGAAAATAAAGATAGGAAAAAACACAAATTACATGTTTTAAAGCTCTTTTCTTAGTGTCCTTCGTGGCATACCAGCAGCATGTAGGATTTGGGCATGTGTAGCTTCCGGCTCTTGCATTATTTCTAAGGTATTATTTTAAGCTCTAAATGGTTGATAGTACATTTGGGTGTGCAAAGTGGTAATCATGGCAATACCCTCTTGTTAGTTTTGGATTTTTCTCTAATGGACCCATATGGCTTCCTGCAGCTTTTATCTTAAAAGGAAAGAGGAATCAGGATACAGTAGGTGTTAGGTTTTGTTTAGAATTATGAATCTGCCCAGTAGTGTGTGTGAGTGATGTTCATAGAAACTTCTCAAGAGATCAAATGTAAAAGATAAAACTTCCTTTTATTCAAGCAATTCCAGTTCACAGCTTTGTCCCAGGAAAAACGTAGATAGAAAGAAACCCTAGTCTAAGGAATACTTTCCCTATGAACAAGTGGGCACTCTACCGCACCATCACGTGTGTGCAAGTGAGAGAGTGCTACATTGGGAAACCAGAGGTGGGATCCAACCAGTTCTCACCACTTCTCTAGAAGTGGTTACTAATTTTTTCCGAGTGCCGAGAAAGGGTAACTAAAGCAACCTCCCTGCCCAATAGGGACTGGAGGTGCGTGTGTGTGGCGGCGCCACTGTTTGAATCCCACCACAATCGGAACCTGTTATTAAAATTTTTGGATCCCACCACTGGGAAAGCCGCACTGTGGCAGGCTGCCATTGACCATGCGCTCAGGTCAAAAGCTAGGACAGAAGTGAGACCAGCATGGGGAAGAAAGGAAGTTAGTGGCCCAGACAAGGAGGGCAAACAAGAGAGGCAACAACACAGAGTGAGATACAGAGCACCCGGCAGTGTCCAGGCATGCAGAAGTCGCTTATTCCAACAGTAGGGTGTTGTGGGCTTTCTGGGTTCAGTGGCCATGTTCCAGTAGCATTCTCTCCTGACGTTTCACCTGCATTTGTGACTGGCATCTTCATAGGATCCTCTGAAGATGCCAGTCACAGATGAAGGCGAAACACAGCCATACAATCCGGAAAACCCACCACACCCTAGTGATTCCGGCCGTGAAAGCCTTCGACAATACATTTATGATACAGCTTGCAAGTCAGAGGGTGGCATGTGAATAGAAATGTCATTGCCACCCGAGGGCGGGACCAGAACTGCTCAGAATCCCCGGACAAAAAATAAACACAACGCTTTTATCTGTGGGGTAAAAAATGTTGGCCGTAGCCAAACCATTTTAGTGGCAAAGGATGAAAAGAAGTGAGAGATGCAGCATGGGATGGGATCTGGTCTGTACACTGGGCAGCCCCCAAGGGCTGTCCCCCAGTGAAACTTTCCTCCAACCCCCCGGCTAGAGGAAAATGTTAACCGTGCGCAATAGTGGAAATCAGCTGGATGGAAAGCCGCTTGCTGGAGATCCGTTTTACTGCTAAGGGGCGCAAGCCTCAGTAGCCCACGCCTGGGCGTCCTGACTCGTAGTTTGCTCCGCCCCCAAACCTCCTAAGGAGGTTCCACCAAAGAGGGGTAGCTCCCCGCAGTGGTGGGATCCAAAAATTTTAGTAACAGGTTCCCATGATGGTGGGACTCAAACTGTGGCGTAGCGCCAATGGAGCTGGGTGGGGCACGACAGAGGTTTGGCCGGGCATTCCAGGGGCGGGGCATTCCTGGGTGGGGCTGTGGCAAGGACGCAGCCACTGCGCTGGTCCTTGGGCGGGAAACGAATGCACGCAGGCGCAGGCTGCCACGCACGCCGGTGCACCTCCTGCTAGACTGCTTCAAGTTCTGCGCACTACTGCTGAGAGGAGGGGTGTAACTAAGGCCAAAATCACATGGCAACAACACCAATTAGTAACCCCCTCTCGGCACACACAAATAATTAGTAACCTTCTCTCGGGAACCTGTGAGAACCTGCTGGATCCCACCCCTGGCTCCCCAGCTCCCCTCACCATCAGATCAGTTCCCATGCTTGGCTATGACAAAGAATACATGCATTAACACTGTCAAAAAAGGGAAGAGGTGAGTGGGAAACTCGTCACCAGCCACACTGCAAATGGAGGGCCTGGGGGCCTGGTGAAGCCTTATAAAGGCCCCCGACCCACCCCTCCTGATGACATCATGATGCCACACAGCGCCATGATGTGCCCTCCCAAAATGGGCATGGCCACTTCCTGTTCCTGCCCTTCTAAGGGCAGGCACAGCGGGGCCTCTTTGCCATGTCCTTCCCAACCGGCAATGGCAGCTGTGTTAAACCGTGGCCGTTTTCTGGTAATATTACACATCTGTGGCCTTTATTCTGGATTTCCCCACATTCTCCAACTTTGACATCAGTCAGACAATAAAGACGAGCAGCTGAAATCAGTAATGTATTTGCCAGCGTTTCAGAGTTATGAAACATTAATTAAATCCAGTCACTGTGGCCAAGCTGAATTGTCTGCTATTGTCTCAAAAGTATCATCTAAGAGCGCCACGCAGAAAAAGCACCAAGAAATCTAGGGCTGTTAAAAAACAGAAGGTCAGATCCCAACAAAAGAATAAGTCTGTCTCTTCATGAAAAAACTTTGGGGAGAAATCTTCTATTCAAAGATATCTCCGCTCAAGTCTGCCTCGATTGCATTAACTATACATCTTTTCCTTACTTTTTTTTTTTAAGTGAAGCATTTCCTTTGACTAAGACTCTCACACTGCGTTAGTCAATGAGATATTTCAAATAGCGTGCATCACATTCTGAAGTCTTCCTCATTCACGTTCCCACAGGGTGACAGCTATTTTATATTTCAGTAGGGCTTTTTCTCTTCGTTTCTTTTTTTTTTTGTCTCCTGCAATTTTATTAAGAAAATCTGTTTGAAGTCAAGACTTTGTTCTTTTGTCTTTTTAAAAAAACAAACCTGTCAAAAATGTTAAGGTACAAAACTTGCGTTCCAAGAACAGGGACTGGAACAGGTGTTTTTACAACACCTGCTCTATGAATATAAAAGAAAAACTATTTTTGATAGATCAAGAAACATTCACATGCACAGACTCGCATACTCTCAGGAAGAAGGGCTCTACCCCCTGCCCCCAGCCCCCAAGAGCACTTTTCTAATACAACATGCATATTGGGGTGGAAGGGGGGCGAGAAAGAAAGACTGAGCAGAAACAAATTACTCTGTGCATCTCCTCCCACGGATGATATGAAGCTACGGCCATCAATCTTTCATAACCCAGACTAGTACAGTGTACCACAAGCATAAAACAAGACCTGGAAATATATGCAGAGCCAATAACTCATAGTCAACCCTCTCCACATACTGTACTATATTAAAGTAGATCATATTTTGATTAAAATTTCAAACCCCTGACATTTAATTTTCAAAATATTTCTTTCCGTTAACCTAACACAAGTGAAAGGTTAAATATTGAGGCCCTAATGAAATTAAAAGGTTAAATGAAATCCCAGGCTTGGTACACCCAGATAGGTTCAGCCCACTCAGAATTCAACCTTGGGTTTGTGTCCTTTATCTGGGTTGCTAGGGGGAAGCAGCTCTCTTGCCTCTCACCTCTAGTTGCCTGCCAGTGTGGTGTAGTGGTTAAGAGCAGGTGGGTTATGATCTGGAGAACTGGGCTTGATTCCCCGCTCTGCCACTTGAGCTGTGGAGGTTTATCTGGTGAACCAGGTGTGTTTCTGTAACCCCCATGCCCAGAATGGGTTGAACCAGTAAGGGGGTGGAGACTCAGAGCAGCAGAAAGGCTGCAGAGCTCTTTGGAGAAGACAAGGCTACCAGACTCGGACCTTGATTTCTATAAGCCCTTAACACCTTGTTAAGGTAAACTGCAATATTATTGGGAACTACTGGGAAGGTAGTTGTTTGTTTTTGCTATGTTGTAAATGTTGGAGTTTATTGTTTCAGGGTTTCTTTTTGTGGTTGTAATGGGTGAGAGTTCTCCTGGAAACCTTCATCATGTTGCATCCTGTTCATCAAGCCCTTGGAGTCTTCAGGAGCCAACCCACTTGCAAAGAAGAATTGGACTTGGCAGTATCAGTAGACTGTAACTAGAAGGACTTGAAATGCAACCTGAACAGGACCTTGAATTGTAATGTTAAATGTTGATGTTTAATGTTATTTGTAAAGAGAAGTAAATTGTTTTGTTTAAATTTGTTTCTTTGCAACTCCTTCCAAGTACTGCCCCACAGAACCTACAAGCTGAGGTTACATTTCTACACTCCTACATGGCTGCTGGGTGACCTTGGCTAGTCACAGTTCTCTCAGCACTCTCTCAGCCTCACCTACCTCACAAGGTATCTGTTGAGGGGAGAGGAAGGGAAAGGAGCTTGTAAGCCACCTTGAGTCTCCTTACAGGAAAGAGAAAGGTAAGATATAAATCCAAACTCTTCTTCTCCTCCTTCTTCAGGAGGGAAACAAATTAAAAATCAGTTGGGTGACTAGATACATCATTTCTGGGAAAAATCTCGAATGTCATCATGCCCCTCTAGCAGTAGATACCAACTATGGTTTCTCCATAGAAATACTGGTGGTTCCTAGAGGGGTATGGCATCACTTCCAAGTTTTACCCAGAAACAACTTAACACCATTGTCAATGGCAACACCCATGCCCCCATCCCAGCCCTGGAATCCCTCCAGTTGCAAGCCAGTGGCTCATTGGACGGAGCTGCCCATCCTGACTGTAAGGGGCATGGGAGGGGCATGCAGGCGGGCTTTGTCTGTGATTGCTCTCAGGCTCTGAAACAGTCTTCCCTCAGAGATTCACCAAGCACCTACTCTTTATGGGTTTAGGTCAGTGGTGGCGAACCTTTGGCACTATGGACTACAATTCCCATCAGCCCCTGCCAGCATGGCCAATGCTGGCAGGGGCTGATGGGAATTGTAGTCCATAACATCTGGAGTACCAAAGGTTCGCCACCACAGGTTTAGGTGCATTGCAAAGCCCTCCCTCTTCAACCAGGCCTTTGGTTAGCCTCCCTGGAAACCCACTCTACAGCTGCTGGTCCTGGGGAGTGGGGATATTTTAATGTGATTTTATTCATGATTTTTATTGTGGTTTTATTTGTGTGGTTTTTTTTAACTTTTGTAAGCTGCTTAGAGATGCTAGTATGAGGCACAACATAAATATAAATAAACAAATAAATCTGTACCCTGCTTTTCTCCTCAGTGGGGATAGAAGGCAGCTGACATCATACTCCTCTGAAATACCATACCCCACAACCCTTTGAGATAGGTTTGGCTGAGAGTATGGCCCCTTCCGCACACACAAAATAATGCGTTTTCAAACCACTTTAACAACTGTTTGCAAGTGGATTTTGCCATTCCGCACAGCTTCAAAGAGCACTGAAAGCAGTTTGAAAGTGCATTATTCTGCATGTGCGGAATGAGCCTATATGACTCACCCAAAGTCACTCAGCAAGCTTCCTCTGTCTCTCCCCCCTGGCAGCCTCTCCCTGGGAAAAGTCTGGCACAATATCAAATCACTTATATGAATTATTCAGTGGCCACTGCAGGGCCTAGCTGATCTGACTATGGGTGTGGCATCAAGTCATCCAGTAGCCAGTGCCTGGATGTGTTGTGAAAGTCGTGTGATAATGATTTATCTGGTGGTTGCTACTGAACCTGACCATAATGAGTCCTCCATCCAAGGCAAAAGTAAAGGGAGCAGGGGTAGGCTGGGAGGTCAAAATAGTTCTAGGGCAGGGGTAGGGAACCTGCGGCTCTCCAGATGTTCAGGAACTACAATTCCCATCAGCCCCTACCAGCATGGCCAATTGGCCATGCTGACAGCTGATAGGGGTGGACCGCAGACCTGTTCTGAAGAAAACCCCTTCTCACCTTTTACTGATAGAAACCAATGTTTGAAGGCCATCAATACTGTGGTTGCCAAGCAACCTCTACAATAGCCAGTGAGAACACAGAGGACATTCACTTCTTAAAAGTACAGGTGCTGCTTCTATTATTTTGGGATATTTTAACCCCAGAGAGAGAGAGAGAGAGAGAGAGAGAGAGAGAGAGAGAAATTCTCTGCACACCTGGGGCTTTCCCCGGTTTAGAGACATCTGCCTTGTTTGTTCTTTGCTCCAGTCTCTGGATTTAAGTATCTACAGATGGGGTTGTGTTGAGAATTAGGTACATTGATTTTTGTTGTTTTATTGGATTAATAATGACTCAATAACAGAATGTTGTTTATTTCTCTTTATTTTTAAATTATTGTTTTCATTGTCGTTATATTGATCGGTTGTCATGCAGAATATTTATCGTGTTCTTTCTAAAATTAGAGCAAAGCGTGCGGGGTAGGAGTCAATTTGTTTTAGACTAGCATTTAATTCTGAGTTTTTAACAGGCATATTTTAAAGGGGCATTCATTTCAGACTGATTTCGCAGATAGTTACAAGCTGGGCATTCAATTTCAGAGACGTTCTGTTGGTTTTAAGGATTTGAACTCATTTACATGAAGATAGTTACAAGCGCAGACATTCAATTTCAGAGACGTTCTGTTGGTTTTAAGGATTTCCTCATTTTCTTTTACTACACCCTCTTTGGATCTCTCTCCCCCACTCTGCTTCTTCTTCTGATCCTACTAATTTTTGCTTCAGCAGAGAGCCACAATCACTTCTTTAGCAGCTTTTTTTAAAAGCTGAAAGTGAATCCACAGCTCTTTCTAACAAACAAACAACAGATGTATACATATTCATGCAAGATGTATGTACGTTCTCTGTAATATGTGAACAGGGCTACTGTGTGTAAGGGAGAGAAAATTCCAAAGTAGTGAAGAAGCCAATCGGGATCAAAAAGTTAATGCGGACAAGCATCATGAAATCAAAATGGAACTTCTATGCTTAAAGGCAGTATGCTGCTGAATACATTGACCTGGATGGCGTAGGCTAGCCTGATACTTTCAGATCTCAGAAGCTAAGCAGGACTGGTCCTGGCCACTACTTTGATGGGAGACCACTGAGGAATATCAGGGTCACTATGCAGAAGGAGGCAATGGAAAACCATCTTTGCTAGTCTCTTGCCTTGAAAACCCTACCGGGTTGCCATCAGTCTGCGATCTGAAAGCACTGTACAGACACACACTTCTGAATACCTGTTGCTATTGGGAGTGGTAGCGGAGTCAGAAGTGATTTTATTCGATTTCTGATCTTGCTTTTAAATAAAGTTGGAACTATGTTTTATTTCTGTGTAAGTTAGGTAGAAACACACTGTACTAGGTAGAAAGTAGGAATTATAGCTAACTTTTGTACTTGTGTCTGCATGGAACCTCCTTTTGCTTCAGCAGCAGGGAGAATCCACTCCTGCTCCACCTGGGCATGGCGTCTCTTTCATTCTGCTTAAAACCCTGGATGGAGTGTTGACAAAGGGACCCGGGCGCCATCTCATTCTGCCTTAATCCCACCAGTGCGCAGCAGGCAGATAAGGGTGCCATCCAGAGGTGGGATCCAACCAGTTCTCACCACTTCTCTAGAAGTGGTTACTAATTTTTTCTGAGTGCCGAGAAGGGGTTACTAAAGCAACCTCCCTGCCCAATAGGACTGGAGGTGTGTGTGTGCGGCGCCGCCACTGTTTGAATCCCACCACCCTCGGAGCCTGTTATTAAATTTTTTGGATCCCACCACTGGTGCCATCGTCGTTAAATTCCGTTTCCTGACCCCAAGCACCCAAAGGACTCTTTTGTGTTCTTCCCGCCAGTGCCTACGTCATCGCATACCATCCTGCCTGCGCCCTTGAGAATTCAAGGAAAGGGACTGCCAGCTGGACTCCTAATTGGTTCCCATGTACTTTGTAGATGTATGATTGGTTCGATCATGTATTTTGTGTGAATGAATAGGTTGTAGGGCTGTCCTGTATTCTCTCGGACTCAGTAGGGATAAAGAGTGTATTTAAGATGCTGTAAAGCACTGCTAGGCTTGGCGATTTGTCGGTGGTGTGGAGGTGCTGACGTGAGGTCAGCATCTCCAATAAAATCTTTACTATTTACTATACTCGCCTGTTGTTGGGTCCTGTTTCTGTTCTCTCTGCGCTGCTTGAGAGCTGGCAGATTCATGTGAAATAAAGTTACCCAGGCGGCGTGGTAACAGGAGGAGTTAACATAGGGAGAGGGCTGCCTTCCTCCCCTGCTTGCAGGATCCCCTGAAAAACCTAGCTGGCAACTACTGGAAACAGTTGTTTCCCCAAGTCATCAGCCTAAGTTACTTCCATTATTTATCTACTGCACTTGTATCCCCACCTTTCTTCAACCAGGGGACTCAAAACAATGTACATATCATTCTCAGGAGTTTTCCCAGTCAGCCAAATCCAGGTGTGCTTAGCTTCTACAAAGTTGGAGGTATCATATGACCCCAGGAATGATCCAATTAAGACTGTGGTCAAAAGCCTCCTTTGGGAGAACGGCATCCGTTTCTGTACACCCCTATTCAAGAAGGATGCTGTCAATGGAAGATCTGGGGCCCGTAATGAGTACAAAGTCTAAAAGAGATAGGCAAATCCGTAAGAAAGAAGTCTGAGGTGAAGACACGGTGACAGTTTCAAATACATAAAGCAGTCAGGAAAATAACATGTCAGTTAAGGAGAGAACAACGTGATAAGAATAAATTGCAGGAAAGGCAAATTTAGGCTCAGCATAATAAAAACTCGCCAGCGACAAGGACAGCTCAGTAATGAAACAGCTTGCCAGGGGAAAATTCTTTATCGGATAGGAGAAAGACTTTAGAAGCACCTGTGTTCGGCGGGGAAGGGGGGAGTTTTAGGTGTCAGTAACCTTCTGCTGAGGAAAGGATTAGAGTAACTGAATGTGCCCTTCCAATTTTATGGCTTATTCATGTTGTGTGAAGGAAGAGGCAACAACTTAAGACTTGGTTCTGAGCCACTCTGAGCAATCTGGAAGGAAAAGCAACCTGTAAATAATGCATCTAAACCAATCCCATGTTTACGCTGACAGAAAGCTGTGGAGGGAATCAGCAGGAAGAACATCCATCTAAGCTAAGGTCACGATCCAACTTTAGAGCAAGTGGCTGGCAAGGAGATGTGATCACGAAGGAGCTCCCAGTGTTGATGCTGCAGTTCCCAAAAAAGCACTGGATGAGTGCTGAAGCAGCATCGAGACACAAAGGGCGTTTCCCCACTTCCCTTTGCTGCCCTTTGCTGCGCGCTACTCTCAGCGCACGTCCGGCCCATCTCTGCGCAAATTACCGCGCCCGAGATTGTCCCCCCCACAACCCGAAAGCTCTCGCCAGCGGGGTCATCAAAGCATACCATTTTGAGGAAGCCAGGGTGCAGCGCTGCTGAGGATATCTTGAAGCGGCAGCGTCGTGGCGGCACATTGTCACCGCCCTGTAGTGGGGAGTGCGAGGGGACCGGCCAGCTGCTTGAGGAAATGGCAGCCGGGGCTTAAATGAAGTGGGGGAAAGGACCAAAGTCCTCCTCCAGGACAAGGGGCAGAGGAGAAACAGCATGGCAGGCCAAGTCAGAGGAATCCAAAGCTCTCTCCTTCTGCGCATGCAGAATAATGCACTTTCAGTCCACTTTCAATGCACTGCTGTGCGGAATAGCAAAATCCACTTGCAAACAATTGTGAAAATGGACTGAAAGTGCATTATTCTGCATGTGCGGAAGGGGCCTTGGAAAGCTGAAACTGGTATCTATTTATTCCAAGGCAAATTGAATTCTCAAGTGGATGTGTTTTAAATATCTGACAGTCAAATATGCATACAGTTTATCTTAGCAAACCAATCTGGATATTGGACAGGATAAAAGTCAAGAAAGTCACCCCTGCAAGGTAGTAGGAGTTTCACAAACAATTAACCTGGTAGGTGTAGTAGCCACATAGGTCTAGGTGCTGAAATCTGATTGAAGCCACCTGAAGACAAAATGCCACAATATATAGTTGACGTGATTTATTAAAATTGTATAAGAACATTGTTAAAAACAGTGAGCAGTTGTTAAAACAGTGAGTTGTTAAAACAGTGAGTGTTGTTCAAACAACAAAGACTAAATCAAAAGGTCTAATTACCCAGTAAAGCAGACCTGGGCATTATACGGCCCGCGGGCCACATCCAGCCCGCTGGATGACCCTGACTAGCCCCCCCCCCTGCTCTTGCTGGAAGGCGTCTTTGAAAAAGCCCCGCCCGAAGTCGGTTGCCTTGTGCCTGCTTCTGCGGGGCTTTCACCGCCTACTGCTGGAGCAAAGCGCTTTGAAAGCCCGCAGAAGCCGGGTTGCCTTGGCTGCCTGCTTCTCTTGAGGCTTTCGCTTTCATGCTGGCCAGGCCCTCCACAGTATTTTCTGTTTCTTATGCAGCCCCATGGAAAAAATAATTGCCCACCCCTGCAGTAAAGCGTTGGTTCAGTTTCACCAGACATTATTACCCTTTTGGTCTGAAATCCTCCAAGTGTCAGCATGGACAGACAGCATAAAGCATGCATGACATCAAAAGGTCCAAGGTGGATCAAGGAGCCATAAATCAGGCACCAAGAGCAAAACTAGGTTGGAAACACTGACCTTTATGGCTGAGGGTTTGAGCTAGCCTGAGCTCATGTGACCAATGGGAACCAAGACTGGTGATGTCAATTGACTATGTAACCCTGTTCCTAGCCGTTTGATGTGGGAAGATCAGAGTGAGATGGAGTGGTAGGAGCTTATCTGCAGCTAAGCCCGCCCAGTCCTCCTCATGGTGCTGAGACTCATGATTTCATCTTGGCTAAGTGCATTGAATGCGGCTCCACTGTTCTTGGCCTTGGAGGCTAGAGGCGAGTCAGGATAGAAACTGCCTCCTCCCTGCAATCGGGCTCTTATCTCAATTGCAAAAGGTCACAGCTTGTTGGAGCTCAAGCAAACGGCACAGTTATTTTAAACTTTTATATTGCAGGCCTGAAGTCAAAACCGATTTGTCAAAAAACAAGAAACTGCGCTAAGGGACTCCGTTTCTTGACAGTATCCATGCTGGCAGAAGGCAAGTTTTAATTTACTTGGTGTGTCTCTCTAGCTGTCTATCTACCCTCCTGTTCACGTTTGCCATATGTAACGCTATACAAAGCTCTCTGGTATTTTGGCACCCACACATTTTGCATACGGTTCCCTGTTCCATACTTAAAGTGCAAGTGTTTATATACTGTCACTTTTACCATCTGTAAGCCTTCCCAGATCTTCCTTAACTCTTCACTTTTAGAAGGCAAAGCTGTGTGCAGTCCTGGGCAGAGAGACTCCGGTCTAAGCCTAGAGATTTCAATCAGATAAGTCTGGAGTAGTTTAGCAAAGGATTGCATCAATTGTCACCTTTTCTCCCATGCCTTGCAGAACGCAGCTGAGTGTGAGCGAATACGTTCGAGATGACCCCTTGATATTTATCAGATCAGCAATCACCAACATAGCACCCGTCAATATGGTTCCGAGTGCCTGCTTGCTGCCCCTGCTTTCTGACTCCTCCTACACTTCTTTCTTTTCCCTCTCCAAACTCGTTTCTTCTCTCCGCCCTTCTTAAAATGGCCTTTTTGCACTCCTGCCTTTCTGTTCAACCCATTGCATCCTCTCTGTGGTTTTCTTTCTTGAGACTCTCTGCCGTTAGCCCACGCTCCACACCTCTTCTCCGTATGGTAAGGGTGAGGGACAGATGCAGAGATTATACTGATGGTGATGGGATTGGCAGGGATGTCTAGAGAACCAAACTTGAGACACTTCACAAGAAATTCAGGTGGTGCCACCAACAGGAAGAAATGAGCGACTAGGAAGGGAGAGAGACCATTTAGATTTGGGGGTAGAGTCTGGGGAGGGCAAGTTTGAGGGAAGTGATCTCTGCAGGGCATAGTTCCATACAGGCCACCTTCCAAAGCAGCCATTTTCTTTAGGGGAACTAATTGCCTGAGGATCAGTTGTAATTCCAGGAGATCTCTAGGCCCCACCTGGAGGCTGGTGCGGTGCCCAATATTTCTTTACCAAATATCAAGCCAACAAAAGAGAGTTTCACGTAGCTTTATTTGGGAAAAAAGGGGAGCTGTCTCCACATGGGCAGACTCTGCCGAAACTGTATATCTACAGCTTGCTTATTTCCGTCTCTCGAATTTGCCACACCCTCTCTGTTCCCCCATTGGCTAAAGGTACTTAAGAGTCATAACTTTCCGGTCCGCCTGTTTACATGTTCCTCCTTAATATGTGGCCCCCTCCCATATTCTTCCTGTATGTTCATTATTATACAGTTTGTCGTCAGAGTAGGAGGATAAGTTAATATGTATTAGCCTATTAAGCATGCTCAATACGTACAATCTGATACAAGCCTTGCCCAGCCTAGTCATCCCGTGGTCTTATCTTGTCCTGCCCCAAGCATCCTCCCTTATTACTCATCTCCTCATTCCTAGTAGAAAACACATTTCTTGGGTGCTGTGTGGTTTCCGGGCTGTATGGCCGTGTTCTAGCAGCATTCTCTCCTGACGTTTCGCCTGCATCCGTGGCTGGCATCTTCAGAGGAAGATGCCAGTTCCTCTGAAAATGCCAGCCAGATGCAGGCAAAGCGTCCGGGGAGAATGCTGCTAGAAGCTTCACGACCATGTTGCGCCCGGAAAGCTCCACAGCACACAAAGTAATCCCGACCTTGAAAGCCAGCCGACCCAATACGGTAAAGCACACTCTTCTTGTTTTTCACTCTGGCAGCCCTACTCACAATAAAGACAATAAGGCTGGATGAAACAAGAATGGAGGATTTTACGTTAAAACATTTGATTTTGGTGGAACTCTGTTCAAAGTATGAGGTGGATTAGCCCTTCCCATAGCAGCCATTTTGTGGGGACATCCTTTATCATTTCTCAAAAACCACCTGCAGGCTCAACAAAGGCCCCTAGCTCACTCACACAAATATTTACATTACAGAGATGCTTGGGAATGGCTGGCCGACATGTTGGGAATAATTTCAAAAAGAGAAAGAGACTTATACGAAATGTTTTCTCTGCGAGAATAGCAAAATGACATTTGTGGTATTATAGACGGAGATATTAATATCTGATTTTTATTCCTGGAAAGACGTTCTTCGTGAGATCCTATTTCTGAGCTGTCAAATATCACCTTCGTTTTTGGTTACTACAGTCTTGGTGTCTTCTCTCTTTTCCGTTGTACTGGATTCCCCCCCTCCCACCGTCTGCCAGCTGGCAAAAAGATATACTTCTAGGTGCCTTAAGAAGAAGCAGCTTGTGGCTCCATCTTTAACACTGGGTGTGCTTCGTAATTATTGTGTGAATAACTGCTGAAGCCGTATACTGTTTTTACCTCATAAAAATACCAAATGGTAGAGTTTTAGGTGCTAACTGCTGAGTTATTCATAATGTGTCCTGTGTTCTTAAAATGGTAGATTATGTTTAGGCTTGGCAGGAAGTAATTACTGAACAGATATAGATCCAGGGGCACAGGGATCCTATGGCCTCAGTGTTTCTGCAAATGGGCTACATTTGTGTGGGTTAGGCCTGCAGGTTGTGTGGGAATCCCCTGGAATAACAGGTCATCTTCAGGCTACAGAGACCAGATCCCCTGTAGAAAATGGCTCTTTTGGAGGGTGGACTTTGTGGCAATTTATCTGATAAGGTGCCACTCTTCCCCAAACATCCTTTTCCCCATCGTTCACCCCCAGATCACCAGGAATTTCTTAACCCTGAGGGAATCCGGTAAGAAACATGGAAACAGCCTGTATATGGATAGGCAAGAAAGTGGATTTTAAATTTACACTTTATAAATTATTCCACTTCATTTAAGCTTTATAAATTATTCCATAATTTCATAAATTATTTTATCACATTGCAACTTTTATAACCGAGTAATAATCCAGGCTCATTATTTTCCCCTTCATGCATCTTCCTTATTTATCTTCTATCCCCCACCTCATGATGTTTAACCATCATTTAACATTGTTTTTATTGTCTGCTTCTAGCCTGAGAACTCTTATATGAGACTTGTTTTCAGGTGTTTGATGCTGCTGTTGTGCTCCAGCTGTGTTTTTTAATGCTTGTCTATTAATAGTTGGTTATCTGTTTTATGTTGTTATGTTTTCCTTTGTAAGCTTCCTCCAGAAGGCTCGTTGGAGAAGCGACATAGAAAATTTCTAAATAAAAAAATTAAATTAAAATTACATCTGGTATAACAGGATATAAAGTTGCTTATAGCTGCTATGGGGCAGGTAGAGGGAAACAATCAGAAAATGGCTGCCGTTGGGACTAGGCCTTTAATCACAAAGTGTTGAGAGTTTCCACAAGATGTTACGAGGTTCCAAACATGATTTGGTGGAAGTTTCTGAATGGGTGATTCCTTCAAACACAGGGCCTTCTGGAATCTTCTGAAACATTTGTTCTTCCAGTGAAGTATAAAACAGCCCAGCTAGGCTCTTTGCTTTGTAGAAAAGATGGGGAAGAAATGAGTGGGTGTGAGGAAGCACATCGATGACCGCCATGACACCCTAGGGCAACACCATGGGAATTTAAAACTCGGAGGAAACTCTTGCTGTATACTGGTGATTTTCGCAGCTGAAAGTTGGTATCTTTTGTTTCTTTAGCCCATTTCCCCCACTGCAGCTGGAATTGTTCTATGATCTATGAAGAAGAAGAAGAAGAGTTTGGATTTATATTCCCCGTTCTCTTCTGTATGGAGACTCGAAGGGGTTTGCAAACTCCTTTTCTTTTCTCTTCCCACAACCGATAAGAGAGAGAGTTTCAAGAGAGCTGTGACTGGCCCAAGGTCACTCAGCAGGAATGTGTGTGTGTGGGGGGGGGGGAACAAATCTGATTCACCATACCGTGGTGGCGAACCTATGGTACTCCAGATGTTCATGGACTACAGGGGCTGATGTGAATTGTAGTTCATGAACATCTGGAGTGCCTGGGCATTTGATACCCATTTGGAGGTTCAACTTTGGTCACTCATTTTTAAGCAGAGACTTACAAATGTCTCCTGGTCTGACTTTTCTCCTCTGAATTTATTTAGAAAATGTGTGTCACGCCCTTTGCACTCAAAAAGATCTCACACATCAGCTTAGAGAAAAGATAAAACAGCATGAAAGGCTGGATCAAAACACACACATATCAGAGCACAAACTTTTTGAAAAAGCAAGACAATCACCCTCAGTTAGTCTGGCTTGCAGCAAGAGGAGGAAGACTTTCTTGAGGGAATGGCCAATTTCTGTGCAGGCCCAAGCCAACAAAATAAAGCATCAAGAGCTGCAGCCGCAGAAGGATAAGCCACTGAAGAGCATATGCAGAAGAAGCAGGCCTGCACTTCTATATGTTAACATTTTGGACTTATTCTTTTGTTTGAGCTGCTGGGCTCCATTTGCTAGGACTTGCATTTGCTCAGAAGAATGCCTTTCTGAAGGGCACTGAAAATTCTGACTCTGTGACTGTTGCTGTGTTCATAGCCATTATAATCCGGTTTTACCTGTAGTTGCAAAGTTGTTGGGTTTATGATAAATGAATGATAATACCTGGAACGTTTTCTTTCTGAAGCAATTTCCTAATTGCTTGCCAAACCACAAGGATGATGTCATTTATTGACTCGAATCCGCCCCCCACCCCCACCCCCTGCCGCAATTCTGTAGTTGGAAAAACAAATATTTAGGAGAGACATATTTGTAGTCAGAGGGTTTTGCTACGCTGTACTCATAGATGCTGAAGTCGCGGCCGTCCAGATGTTATGGATTACAGTTCCCACCATCCCCTGCCAGCATCATGCTGGCAGGGGATGATGTGGAGGCTGTAATCCTGCTTATCTGAATATGGTTTGACACCTGTGCTGTACATGGATAGGGTTGTCCATATCCAGGAGGAACACCTGGAATTATAGCTGATCTCCACACTACAGAGATGGACTCCCCGAATTAAAATGGCAGCTCTGGAGGATAGACTCTATGGCATTATTCTCCCCCTCTCCAAATCCTGCCCTCCACTAAGCTGTATCCCAAAATCTCCAGAAATATTTCCACCAAGAATTGGCAAACATACAGATGCCCACTCTCACACAACCAACACAACAGAACTCCATCGGCTGCACAATAAAGCCAGTCCTATAAATATACAATGAGCAAATCAGTTAGCCAGCAATTATTTATAATATTCCATCCCCAAGGCTTACTGTTTGGAGTTCATCAAGTCCCTGTTATCGCCATTATTACATGTCTGCGCGTTTACACACAGCTTCATGGGAAATGCAGTTCCCCCCTAAGTCGCTTAACTACTTTCCCCCACCATCCATGACCCTAGATGGAATTATCTCCCCTGTTGCATAGATGCAAAAGCCTTGATGAGGGAAGGAAAGTGAAATTCCACCACTGCCTCAAGGAAACAAAACTCTACCACTACAGATACAACAGTGGTGGAATTCAAAATTTTTAGTAACAGGTTCCCATGGTGGTGGGATTCAAGCTGTGGTGTAGCACCAATGGGGCTGGGCGGGGCACGACTGGGGCGTGGCCAGGCATTCCAGGGAACGGGCATTCCTGGCGGGGCTGTGGCAGGACTAGGCGCGCTGCTGCTTTGGTCGCGGGCGGGAAACGAATGCACGCAGGCTGCCGCGCGATGCCGGTGCACCTCCTGCTAGACTGCTTCAAGTTCTGCACACTACTGCTGAGAGGGAGGGGCATAACTAAAGGCCAAAAATCACATGGCAAAATCACCAACGTTTAGTAACCCCCTCTCGGCACAATAACAAATAATTGGTACCCTGCTCTCAGGAACCTGGCGAGAACTCCGTATGGATCCCACCTCTGAGATACGGTGTGATTGCAACTTGAAACAACTGAGCCATCCCCCTGGGCGTGATGATGAGTCCCTCGGGAATGAAGAACCTGTCCCAAGCCCAGACTAGGTTTGGGAACCATGAACTCATACAGGCTTTAAGCACAGGGTGAGCAAGCTTAAGGAAGGTCACAAGACTTAGAGCCAGAAGTGTCTGCCGAAGCAGGCGGGGCATCCAGCTCGGCTCTCCAGCTGCAGAGACTCAAGCACTTAGCTAACCTGAGCCCAGGTGTCAACAAAGGCAGAGATGCTGGGAGTGGTTGCAAATTAAACAGAAAAGTGTGCACCTGCTTGCTCAGAGAAGGGCACTTCTGCAGCAGGGGGAAACAGAGTCTTCACAGGATGAAGCCGAACATGCTGGAAGACCCTGTATCAAAGTTCACAGAGTATACCAGTCTGGACGCAACAAAGCATGTGACTGCTGCAACACTTCCTTTTGACTAGTCAATTCTGTGCATTCGGACCTTTGGATCAGAGTTCTGATATTGAAATCTGACTCTCAGACTGGACTCAGCGGCCTGTTGTAACCGGATACCTCTGCCTAGCAGCTCAAGCAGGACTGGCTTCATTGTTTTGACTCGCCATTTTACAAAAGATGGTGAACGTTTGTCATGATGTTTGAGTACATACAGACAGTGGCGTTCCTGCCTAGGGACAGGGGGTACCCTCTGTCCCCGGGCATAACTTTGGTCGCATGGGGAGCCAGCATTTCAGGGTCGTTTGTGTGTTTTAAAAGTTTTTGAAATGTTTTTCCGCGTTTAGGCCTGGCAGGCTTGCAAGCATTTTTAAGGCTAGCAACACCAAAATGTGTCAGGGTACCATCTGGGCTTCTGATGATACCACCAGGGTGATGTTTGGTTTACGGGGAAGCAAGTTATGAGACCCTCCAAAGGGGTGCCCCTATCCCCATTGAACAGCGGAATTGTTTAACTGATCCCGATGGGGGCTACCCATTTGAGGGACCATAATCCTTCAGTCCCTCTGAACCTTAACTGCACTGGAAGCACAGAATGGCATCATAATGGGGCCAACAGGTGTTTTCCCTGAAAAGAAATCTGGTGCCACTAGCTTTAAAATATACTTCCAGTTTTAGCACTTTAAAAAAGAAATTTGCCCAAGATTCTTTGTTTTGCGGTGACGGCCAGCCAATGGGGAATTTCTACCAGTGTGTAGGCAAGGGGCTGACATTTTGAAGAATAGAGGCACCAGACTTTCAGGGTGGCTCCAGGAGGTAATAGCATCAGGTTTGGCAGACCTTTGTTCTGGGGGTTCAATTTATGGGCCCCTAAAGGCTATTTTGTTTCCCGGCAATCACGCACGCCAGCCTGTGGGCTGGAGTTCTCTCAAGAGAACCTCTCCAACTCCCCTCACTCAAGCAAAGCTCACCAAGCTTGGATGCTATTACTCAAGGCCTCTTGGAGCCACCTTGAAAGTCTTAGGCCTCTATCTTCAAAAAATGTGCAGGCAGCGCTTACACCTCGGGCATTCAGACCAGAATCTGCCAGGCAAACAGCAAGTTCTGTGGTGGGAAAATTACTTTTCCCACCATAGACTCAATGGGGCTTTCTGTTATGCCGAGATGACTCTGTGGTAGTAGAGGTTTCCAACAGGAGGCAACTGTGGTAGGATCTTTGCTCTGGGTGGGGGGCATTTCCCTGCGCTGCTGGTGTGAGTCTCCTGAAAGGAACCAGCCAAATTTGCTAAGCAATATTATTGTGGAAGAAGGGAAAATGCTGTGGGCACCGAGTTGGAAGGTGAACCTGATGCCCACAGCATTTGGCCATCACAGGCAAACTTTGGCAAAGTTGGCTGGTTCCTTTCAGATTAGACTCACACAAGCAGCCCGCAGAGAAATAGTGCGAGTACTTATTTCCTGCAGGGCTGCTTGTGTGAGTCCAGAGAAAGACCACTACCATACAGTGCCTCCTCCTCCCTGTTGAAACCGCTACCACAGAGCTGGGCGCATAACAGAAAAGCCCCTGATTGAAGTTCATATGGTGGGAAAAATATTTTTTTCCCACCACAGAACTTTGCTGAAAAAGCCTAGCAGATTCTGGGGAATTTCTGAGTGTGTAAGCAGTGACGGCACACAATGGAGTTTTGAAGTGATAGAGGCGCCAGACTTTCAAGGTGGCTCCAAGAGGCCTTGAGTAATAGCATCCAAGCTTGGTGAGCTTTGCTTTTGGGAGTGGGTGGGGGCGCTGAGAAATTCTGAGAGAACTCGGGCAGCAGGCTTCATGTGCAGGAGCAGGGAAACAAAATAAGCCTTTTGGGGGCCCATAAAATTGGACTCTCAGAAGCAAAGGTCTCTAAGCCTGGATGCTATTACCAGGAGGGCTTCCTGGAGCCACCTTGAAAGTCTGGTGCCTCTATCTTCAAAAATGTGCAGCCTGCCTCTATCTTCAAAAATGTGCAGCCAGAAATTCCTCATTAGCTACAATGGAGCAAAGTCACTGCAAAACAAAGAATCTTGGGCAAATTTCTTGGGGTGCCTGGAAGAGATGTATTTTTAAAGCTAGTGACTCCAAAATTTCAGGGTATCATCTGTTAACTATTCTTATGATGCCACCCAATTTTTGTGAAGTTAGGTTCCGGGGGACCAAAGTTATGGTCCCTCCAATGGGTAGCCCCCATCTCAGGTTAGCTCCCATTGAAAACAATGGGGATGGGGGCATTCCATTTGGGCATCCATAACTTTGCTGCCCCTGAACCAAACATCGCCAAACTCGGGTGGTATCATCAGGACAGTCTCTGAATGATGCCCTGAAATCATGGTGCTGCTAGCTTTAAAAATGCGCAACCTGCAGGCCAAAAACACACACCAAAAATACCCCCCAAAAGCCCAAATACCTTGCATTCACATTTGTTCATATTTGGGCAGGACATAATCAGACAATTTTTGTCCCGATGTGCCCAAATTTGCCCAGATTCCAGCTGAATCTGCTATTTGTTTCATCTGAATCTCCAACCCTCAAAAGTGATGCTGTTTCAGGGTGGGGGAGAATCCATCCCCAAACAGCATCACTTTCAATTTTGTTTTAACCGGAGACCTCAGATTCTCCCTCTTTTAAGGTAGATTTAAAAAAAGAAGAATCCTGCAAGGCTCCCTAGTTTAAAACACCATTCTGTATCGAAAGTGATGATGCTGTTTGGGGGTGGATTCTACTGGAGGTGTTTTGTGAGAGATGATGCTGACATTTGTTTGGTAAATGTTTTGCTGGGGGTGATTTGTGAGAGATTTACATGCTTAATACCCACTTGCACTGGCTTGGAGTTGTTTCTCAGGCTAACAACCTACCTCATAGGGTTGTTGTGATTAGGAAATTAGGAAAAGAGTTGGTGGAGAGAGAGCCATGTATGTTTTGCTGGGAGTGGGAGGTGTTTTGTGAACTGGTACAAAAAATCATTGTTTGGTCATGGTGGGGGAGGGTGGCCGCCAATACGCCGGGTCCGGGGGGGGGGGCGCCAAACTCAGGGTTTGTCCCCGGGCACCAGTTTGCCTAGGTACGTCCCTGTATACTGATGATCATGGGTGTCCAATATAAATGTCAAACATGCAGCCCGGGGCCGGATCCAGCCCCTTGAGGGGGCTTATCAGGTTCACAAGCCAGCTGAGTCAAGTCCCCCCTCCTCTTCCAATCTGGACTGGCGAAACCTGGTCAGGCTGGAGTGGCGGAGGGGGTTGTATCAACTGGCCAGCAGGCCTGATAAGCCCTCTCAAGGCAGCCACCCCCACCTCACTGTGGGCTCACCAGTCCAGGCACGACCCCCCCCCCAGTGCCATTCTGGGACCAGCCAAGGCAGCCCCCACCCCGGAGGGCCCAGCTCAACCAAGTCACATTTATGTCATATCTGACTCTCATGAGTTCAGCACCCCTGGAATATGGTATGTTAACCTAGTGAACATGTTCATTGCAAAGTGCATGGAATCCTTACTCCACGATCACTTCCTGCCTAAATGCAGATGGGGAGCACCTAGAGCAGGCCCCAGAAGGTGACATTAGATATCGGGCAGTTCCATATGGAAGATGGCAGTCCTTCAGGTATCAAAGCCGTTGAGGACTCTGCAGATGAAAAACAACCCTTTGAATTGTGCCTAAAAACAGATGAATGATCTAATTCAGGTATAAGGCATCTTCAATCATTCTGAGTGGAAGCCGATGAAGATCTTGGAGCTCTGGGAAGATATGTTCAGATCATCACGTGGTAGCCATCAACCTGGCTGAACTTCCTGAAGCTTCTAAATGTTAGTAAGAATGGCCTCCAGATGTTCATGGACTGCTAGTTCCATCAGCCCCTGCCAGCAGTGGCCAAGGGAAGTAGGGCTCATGGAATTGTAAATTCATGAACATCTGAGGGCCATATAGTTTGAAGACCCTGGTTTTAGGAGCAGGGGATATTTCAAAGCTATGAGCCACAATTTGCCAAGTGAAGGTCATGAGACCAGAAGAGGAAAGAAGATTCTGGGAGCTGCCAGATGGGATTCACCCTCGAAAACTTTCAAGAGCGGTGAAATTTCAGTGAGATGTAAAACCTGCCTGGCAATTTCAATATTCTTTGGGGATCTTGTTCTCTATAGGAGACAGGCACTCCCCCTAACAGCCCTTCTGAACCATAGGCTGTTAAGAAGTCCACTAAAGGAGACTTATCTCTGCACCAATATTTGACCAACCTTGACTGTAGAGTGCCTTCATGGCCCCTCCGGAGCATTATCTTAAAAGATATTTTAAAATGCCACAAGCCCATAGAGTAGTTTTGATCTCTTCACCATCCCTGCTTTCCGCGCTGGCACCTAAGCAGTTTGGACCAGGTAGCATCAATCCTCAGTCTTTTCAGGACTTTAAAAAATGTTTGAATGTCTTTAAAAGGGCAAGCGCCATCTTCTCGGGACATCATCAGATGAATGGGTCTCCGGCAGAAAGTTAAAATCGTTCAACAAACCATTTCACAAACGCTGCTGTTTTTTTATATACTTTCAGTGTTAAGCAAGATTCTGTAAAATTTATGCATTCTTGGGAGGTTATTGTTTCATTGTAAGTGAATTGTTTACAGGAGAGTAATTTTTAGAAGGGGGGTCATATAAATCTCCGCAACTATGGAATTACTTCTTTTAGAGGTGTATTCCAGCTGAAAACATGCAGCTTGGGAACTGTAACTTAGATACAGTGCAGAGCACTAATAATTGTGGCTAGGCTGGGATTCACCCTCAGCTTGGTTTCATGTAAACCTGCCTGGCAATTTCAATATTCTTTGGGGATCTTGTTCTCTATATCCTCCCCCTACCCTTGAGAAATATAAGAAGTCACTAGAGACATCTCTGCAACAGCACCTTGACTGTAGAGTGCCTTCTGCTCAGGTATTTCCCTGGCACCTAAGCTTTGGACCAGGTAATCAATCCTCAGTCTTCCTAGCTTTTGGTTGGTATTTCCCCCATTTCTCCTCTGCAGATGAATGGGTATTAAGCTGCTGTTTTTATATACAACAATCTGTATTGTTCTTGGATTGTTTCATTATTGTTTACAGGAGAGAAAGGGGGGATATAAATCCAACTCTTCTTCTTTTAGTGGCTTATCGCCGACAGTCTAAAATCGTCAGTGAGGCAGCCTGGCACCAAAGGACATCCATAAGTGGCAGGCAGCCCAGTGGTCCGGGGGCATTCCAGGGTGGGGAGGGGGCATTCCGGGGCAGGGGCGGAGGACACACCAGTGCACCGGACGCTTCCCCCCCTTGCTACGCCTCTGTTCCAATGGAGAGGTGGGATATAAGCTTTGAGATAAATAAATAAGCTGAGAAATGGCATTTCATGTCATGGAGGTCACTTGGGTTTCCCAAAGCAAGCACCAGATCTAGCAGCACCCCAGAGCTGTGAATCAGGACCCTTAAGGGGAAGGGTAGCCCCATCCAGAACAGGACTGTCTGCTGAATCACTTACTAAAAACACCTCTGACGTGTCTGAACAGAGTGCCCAGGCATTTATTCAGGCCAACTGTTGACCTACTTAGAATGGTGGCACAGAGAGGGTGGCGCCAGTATATTGGTGATGTAGTGGTGGAAAGTGCCATCAAGTTACAACTGGCTTATGGCAACTTCTTAGGGTTTACAGGGCAAGTGACAACTAGAAGTGACTTGCCATTGCCTGTCTCTGTGTAGCAAATGTGGATTTCCTTGATGGTCTCCCATCTGGGCTGACCCTTCTTAGCTTCTGAGATCTAATGAGATCAGGTAAGCATGAACCATACAGGTCAGGGCACGTTTGTGATGCTTCCCCCCTCCCAAAGCCTTGAATAAAGAGCAATTTTAGGTAGCTCTTCAGTAGTTTTGATGACAAAACCATGTGTAACTCCATAACCTACACATTTGGAGTGGGAAAGAAGGTCTTCCAGTGACTTTTCTTTGACATGTCTGCGGGGGGGGGGGGGTGTTCTGAAACATCAGGTTCAGAAGATCTTCCCAAATGTATTTGGGTCCAGACTTCTAAGTTTCATCTACTTTCATTTTGTTTCTAAGAAGATGGGATGCTACTAGATATAAACAGATGCTACTTCACCTGACCAGCACTCAGATTGTAGAGGCCAGCCCAATATCAGTACCATTTTCAGAGTCAGAATCAAAGTGAAAAACAAGAGGGAACTAGCAGTATGGGTTGCTCTTCACCTGGGTCTCCTTGGTCATTACAGGTGTTTGGCTTAGCAAAATTAGAGAAATGACTAATAACAAACTGTTCTTACAAATGACCTCTGTACTTTTAATGTTTGCGTTTAAATTTAACATAACTACATCTCACCTTGTACTAAGGCCCATTTCCTAACCCTTGGGCACTGCCATTTATGCCTTCCCCCATAAACTCGCACATAAATGTTTGTCTACTCAGGAGTCCCCAATGGGATGCCCACCAAGTGCTTTTAGAAAGTGGGTGGGGGCAAATAGGCCCAGAAAGACTTCTCATTGGCCACTGGAGATTTGATCGGCTGCACAGATTTTTTTAACACATTGTTTTGGCATTACCTGCCACCATTGTGCGAGGATCTTAACTGTGTGACAAAAGGTGAATTGTGGCACCATGCAGTGTCAGAATTCCAAAAGTGCCCACAGGTTCAAAAACATTGGGGACCCCTGGCCTAGTAAATACACAGTACATACACTTGAGTATGTGAGCTACACTTCACAAAGGGTTGTGCTGGATTAAATTTTTGCAAGCCTTTCAGGGAATGGTGCCCAGTTACACGTACCGATTGACCCCCCCCCCCCATTGCATCCTCTGCCCCAAATTGAAGTGGGTGAGCAGCAGGTGGAGTGGGCAAGCAGCGAGCAGGGCAGCGAGCAGCAAGCAATCAAATTAGCCTCCCACATGACTCAGACAATTGGTCCCTAGGTCTCGACCCCCCTCATGCACCCTGTAGGTATGCCATTGAAGCCTTTAAGGTGCTTAGTTATCTTTAGTTGAACTGCTTCTCATGCCACCCAATAGGTGCTTGAGATTGCTCCACCCTTTCCTATAATAGTTATATTACAGTGCAATTCTGTGCTCTTATTCCCATCTCAATTAATAGAAATCAATGGCAATCTTAGGCCCCAACAATGCCAGGAGACAGAGCAAAGAAATGTAAGTTAAAATTTACTAACAGGGACAGTTGGGGTTGCCAACATCCAGAGGGCACCTGGTATTCCCCCAATACAACTGCTTAAATATTACAGAAATTAGCTCCTACGGAGGCTCGAAATAACACATTCAGAGAGCCAATTCTATGGCACCCTCATCCCATTGAGCCCTCTCCCCTCCCAAAACTCTCATTTTCCAACCCACTGCATCCAAATCTCCAGGAATTTCCCAATCTAGAGTTATCAACTCTTATCTGATCACCTCTCAATAACCAAGAAGATCCAACCATATATGGAAGAATATACAGGTGAAGTGTAACTACAGCACACGCCCTGTAGGTGCGAGAGCTTTAAAAAAAAGCCTTGCTAAAGAAACCTCACCTTTACCCACGTGTCTATTTTCTCACTGCACTTTCACCTGAAACTACGTCCCTGATTTACTCACTTCCCCTCCGTCTGCTCCCTGTGGCAGAAGCTGCCTGCCTTGCTCCTTTTTTTATTGCATTTTTATTGTTGTCGCAATTGACAACGTAGTCATCCTCTAGAGTCAGCTGAATTATTGAAATCCTCAAACCAACGCAGCAAACATTTTTGCTTGCGACATTGTTATTGTTGTCGTTACTCTTCTATTATGTTTTCTTTCCCCGTTAAATGCCACGGGGAAGGCAGGTGCTTTCCCTCCCGTGCTGTCTCCTTTTGTTTTACATTGCTGGGGAGAGAGTTCGGGTAATCGCCAGAGGGCGGTGCTAGGAACAGCAGATAGTGAACAGAGGGCGGTGCACGAAAGAGCGGAGGGCGCGGGCACAAAAGTCGGCTGTGAACAGAAAAACCGGCAGAGGCTGCAGGGCGGTGCTGGGAAGAGCTAGAGAAGAGCAGAGGGCGGTGCTAGGAAGAGCCGGCAGTGAGAGGCGGGCGCAAGAGTTGAACAGAAAAGCCGGCGGTGACTAGAGGGCTATGTTGGGATGAGCCGGCGGTGAGCAGAGGGCGGTGCTGGGAAGAGCCATCAGTGAGCGGCGGGCGCAAGAGTTGAACAGAAAAAGCCGGCAGTGACTAGGGGGCGGTGCTGAGAAGAGCCGGCTGTGAGCAGAGGGCGGTGCTGGGAAGAGCCATCAGTGAGCGGCGGGCGCGAGAGCTGGCCGTGTAAGAGCCGGCGGCGCGCGGAGGGCGGCGCGTGGAAGAGCGAGCCAGGAAGAACTGCCGCGGGAGGTGCCCGGAAGAGTCCGCTTCCCCTCCCCGCCCCCTCCGGTTTCCCTCACAGGCTCTCGGGCTGGGACAGGGCGCGGCGGCGGCGAGGAGGCCCAGCGGAAAGAGGGAAGGAGAGGCGGAAACAGTCACCTCGCGCTCCGGGGATTCGCTGACCCGGCGTCGAAAGCACCCCCCGAGGAGGAAGAGGAGCGGCAGGTAACTTTTCACGGGGGGGGGGGGCGACGTTGGGGCGGAGGGGTTTGGTTTGGGCCTCCTCTGGCCGACTCAGAAAGTTTGAGGCGGGGAGGGGGAGAAACAAACCGGCTTTCTCCCCACCCCCTCGCCATGTCCCTTCTCCTCGGGGTCCTCGTCGTCCTCCACTCCCCCCACAATAGCGCTTGGGCTTTCCTCTCCCCCACCCCCGGGTTGCTTCCTGCCCTGGGCGGTGTCCTCATTCCTGGTGAATTCCAACGGAGGGGAGCTCATGCAGGAGAGAGAATCTGCTTCCCTCTCCCTTTTATTAAAGTGGTGACATGTCCCCCTCCCTTCCCCCACCCCTATAAAAAAGTTATTTCTTTCTTTTTTTCCTGGTTCCTTCACATTCTCTTCTCTAGGACTCCCAGCCTCTGTTTGGAAATAAAAAAGGAGGCTGGGCCGGTTGGGGGGGGGGGTGGTGAAAATGTGGGTGTATTTAATGGTGGAAGGCGAGTGTGTAAAAATGCTTTTGGGAGGGGGTAGCTGTCGGCTCCTTCCAGCCGTCACAAAGCTTTTCTTTAAAGCCACTAAAAAGTTATTTTAGAAGGCTGACTGACCCATTTTTTAAAAAAGTTGTTTAAACTTTTGTGGGAGTCTTCAGAGACTTAGTTGTACTACTAGGGAAAAGTTTGATGCAACTTTAGAAGTTGACTCACTGTTCCTTAAGGTCTGATTGGGTAGGTGTGGAAAGGTGTCCTGATGTATTCCCTTACTCTGCTCATTCATTTTTTACAACACGTCGTGGTTTTGTGTGCAGTCAATTTAAAATCTCAGTAAAATCCTTCAGTCTTCTCCATATATTTCAATATATTCCAGATAGTATAAACTTACCCATTGGGTGGTACCGTCTTTGATGTTAGCAAATCGTGGTGCTTGAGCTATGTTGCTAATGTCCCGCCTCAAACTACCTTAAGTCTACCATGTTTGGTTTGTATTTGTGGCTATCACCTAACATCCACACATCCCAAAATTCATATATCCAGTTTGTCTTCCAGTGGATGAGATGATTTTCATTGTTTCTGCATTAATCCTTGCCTCCTTGTTATCCTGTTATGTTAACTTTTTGTTGGAACAAGTGGCATCATCATAGGCCAGTCTTCTTCATGCTCACTTGGAAGTAAATCCTGCTGAATTTGGGCCTTTCCCCCCACTCCCCTTGGCAATGATGAGTCAGTTACCAAATCTGTGCAACATAGTGGTGAGGCAAACTAGGGTATAAGGCCACTAGGTGAGTGCCGTAATTGACAACATAGCCATAGTTAGCTGAATTACTAAAATCCTTTTGGTTTCTCAGACCAGTGCAGCTACGATTTTTGCTTACCACATAACTACTTCTATAAAATAAGTATAGTGCTGATTCAGTATTTGACTTAAATTTTCTTCGAAATACACTGAGTGGAATCTGAAGGGCTGTGTAGAGTGTTGGTCATATTGAGAGAGAGACACCCTTGTGCTGTCTGAATGCTAAGGTATCCTTTGGAGGAACACCGGACTCAACCACAGCGTCTGCGTTTAAAGTTATGTGTACTCATACTGAGAGCAAAGTGATTGAGAAAGATTTCAGGAAGGAACTGCCGTCTGTAGACACTGATTTAGACAGGTTTATCTTGGTGACAGGGAATTATGACTCAGTTGTCATGGGAAATTAATAACTGTTTCAGTGAAAGTCAGGATAGTTCATACATTGCCGAAGCTGTACTGGCAGTGCCATGTACCAAAAGAAACTATGTGGTTAATCTGAACTAAGGCCACATCACCTGCTTCTAGGAAGGGTGCAGCATTTTCTTGGGAAACATTGGCTTATTCCGCGCATGCAGAATAATGCACTTTCAAACTGCTTTCAGTGCTCTTTGAAGCTGTGCGGAATAGCAAAATCCACTTGCAAACAGTTGTGAAAGTGGTTTGAAAACGCATTATTTTGCGTGTGCGGAAGGGGCCATTGATAATGTGGTTGCTTGCTACTGTTATCAGAGTCATAGGCTGATTCTGCATGGGCCAAAAACAGTGGTGTGAAAATGGTATAAACCCTTTTACACCGCTTTAAACCCTTTTATACCATTTTCACACCGCTGTTTTTGACCCATGCGGAATGAGCCATAATTAGTTTCCATATTAGGTAACTGTATTAATTCTAACTTTTTCTTTTATTCTTGGGAAGAAAGTTGTAATACACAAGTACTACCAATCCTGGAATCCTCTCCTTGGTTGCTCCTCTTGACTCTTTTCTCCACCATTTAACATAACAAACTTCTACTTTCAGCTTTTAACTTTTTTTTAATCTTTGAAAGTTTGGTTCTTGCTGTATCTGTGTTCATTGGGGGGGGGGATTCTTTTGCTCTGCTCTATCCTGTTCACTCAAATGTCTTAACCACATGACTGAAAATGTTATGCACAGTTTGCTCTGGCCTTGATGGACAAGGTTTTGGAATGCAATATATGTTAGAAGAGGAGTTGGATTTATATCTCCCTTTCTCTCCTGTAAGGAGACTCAAAGGGGCTTACAAACTCCTTTCCCTCCTCACAGCAAACACCCTGTGAGGTGGGTGGGGCCGAGAGAGCTCCAAAGAACTGTGACTAGCCCAAGGTCACCCAGTTGGTGTGTGGCCAAGCTAATCTAGTGCACAAGATAAGCCTCCATAGCTCAAGTGGCAGAGCGGGGAATCAAACCTGGTTCTCAAATTAGAGTGCATCTGTCCTTAACCACGCTGGCTCTCCCTAGTTACTAGTTCAAACGTATTTACCAGGTAAATGGTCCAAAATCAGCATGGAATACTTGGTTAGGCCATAGTGAACTTTGCAAAATATAGAACACTCATTATAAATGACTTAGGTTTATTTGGCTTATTTCTGTTTGCAGGCATGACATTGGGTGTAGGAAAAGGAGTCTTGGGTAGTCATGTGAGGTGGAAAATTTTCCAATGCTATATTTTCTATGGAAAATGTTCTGCTGCACATTTGTAAATATAATCGGTTTATATTTGTCAGGACTGTTGTGCTGTGAACCAGTCATGTTAGATGGTAGAATATAAAGCATGGATAACCTCGTGGGTGTTGTACTTGGGCTTCTGCCTTTTTTCTAATATGAAATATTTAAATTACCTACCTGAACTGGAAAAATTTCCAGAATTTTTTTCCCTGGAAAAACCACTTTCATTGATGATAAGATCTGCTTTTCATAGATAGATTGTGATTAAAACATCACACACAAACACACTATTCTGTATCCTAGATTGAAATTACCAGGCATAAAAGTATTCTGACTGGTTTGTTGCGAGCAAGGGGGTAGGGCAGGGAAAGATATCGTCATTCTCTTTTTCAGGCCTTGGGAAAGTTTCCTGTTCCTTATCTCTAGGCTCTCAGACAAGACTGTCTTGCTGTTTCCTGCAGCTTTCTCCTTGATGTCGTGAAGATCTTTTAACATAACCAGAGTGAAGCGAACCACTGCAATTTCTCTTCCTTGTGTCCAGTCTATTTAGTGGTTGGGTTTGACGTTTTTCTTTCTTTGGAGGTGGGGGGAGGGATGAGAATAGTAGTGACCAGAAGCAGGATCTTCAGTCATGACTTTCTGTTTTGAGAATCTCTCAAAATGTTAAGTTTGCATGTATCCAGCCATGAGGCAACGTGGGCCAAACCTGGGTCAACATCACCTTCGAATAAATCTCATGGCATTAACTTGGACTTAACTCTGATGTGCATGTTTTAGATTGCTGCCTTAAATAATGCAATAATTTTATGGATTATCTTAATATCCCATCCCTGCTATGAATTGCCTGGTCTCTGAAATGCAGTCCCCCCCTTTAAAGTTATTGCTTAAATGTATTTATTTACAGAGAAGAGTGCCAAGAACACTTTCAGCATAACTAAAACAAGTGCCCAAAGCTTACTAAATATAGTGACAAAACTTCTGTTAACACAGGTGTCCAAATCATCTCAGTCTACTTGGATCTTTCCTATTCCTCAAATCAATTGATAGGTCTTTAAATGTATTTGAATCCATTCTTGAGTTGATGGGTTGTTTCTTGTTTCCAGTGGCTATGCTGGCAGGGGCTGATGGGAATTGTATTCCATGAACATTTGGAGCACCATAGGTTGGCCACCCCTGGTGTAAAGCTTTCAGAACCTTAGGGACATAAAGCGAAAAGGCTTAAATTGACAAAGAGGTATGTTGTCCAAAGCCATCTACCATTATATCTGCAACTTTTCCAGTAATTTTTTGCTCATGGGCAGGTCCACCACATGTGATAGAAACCTGCTCTCTGTGATTTACAATTCCAGTCTAAATCAGGTGACTTACCATAGATGCTCGCTAATTTATGGGGGATGGGATACTACCATTGTAACATTTTCATGATTTTTTCCTCAAACTGAGTTGATATAGTAAAATTAGAACCAATTATTATTATGGAATTCCTTCCTTTGCTGGAAATAGTCCGGCCCAAATCCCTTTCCCATTTTATCTAAACACTTTGCTTACTTGCCACATCAGCATTACGAAGGACACTGTTTCTGTCAGTAAATGAGAATGTTTCCTGTAATGGCATTTGTAATTATGAATGCATCTGTAATTTGTAGCTTTTTTCCAAGGAAGTTTTTAATTTGAAATTTAGTTGAAATAGTTGATTTTTTTATCTCACGAATGCTTCAGTAGATAATTTTATTGAAGTTAATCATGAGAGTATTCCTAACTTGATTTTGTAGGTGTGTCTATTACAGCATTCCCATTTTTTTACCAACTGAAGCTGATAATTTTGGATGTTATCTAGATCTGTCACTACAGATGACAGTGGTGGGTTGCTAGGAGCCAGTTTCTTTTTATATAACTGCCATACTGCAGTTATATTATTAATGATAAAATCGTCCTCGTTATATACCTGGTTCCTAATAGACGTGCTAGTCCAGGGAAAGTTTCCAGTGGCATTCTTATAAAATCTTGTTCAGTGAAATGTAGTGCTATGGTCTTATTCCTTCTGAAAAAAATGGGAAGAATCAGTAACACATTTCTATCATAAATAGTGATTTTTAGTGAGCTGCTGCATGCACTTTCCAGTAGGATTGTCTAGTAGGGTGTTCTTTCCCTCCTTCCTCTAGTAGCTGTTTTATTATGGAATCTTCCCATTGCACTTGGCGCAACGTGTAGCAATGTTAAGAGTGCGTGCTGCTTTTCATTTTGTTGAAGACTCTGCCCAGTATGCGTTGCGTAGTCAAGGATCTCCCTATTGGATGATTAATGTCTGGTATGTGGTCTGCCAGGCGAGTACAGTACTTCTATTAATGCAGAAGTTTAATTGTCATCTAGGCCTCATGCCAAAACTGATGCATTGCTCTGTTCAGTATCTGGTTTGTGTTCTGTAGCCACTCACTGTGACCCGGAGAAGAACAAAAGTTTTGAGCCTCTAAAATGGAATGACATGACATCAGTGGGCAATTACTTCTTTTCAGCAACCGTTTTCCTTCTAAGGCTGTTTTCATTGTGTAATCTGTGGAGGAAATTCGGGGTAGGTGATAATATTTCCCGTGTGAGGTTTTGCAGATAATGCATTCCTCATTTGGTCAGCATATTGGGAATAATGTGATAAAAGCCCAAAGGCAAAGTGACTGAAAGGCTGGGGTAGAATGGGCAGCAGGTCGAGAGAACCCTGGGGAAGAATTGGAGGAGATAATGGCCCGAGGAAAAGGTCAGAGTAGACAGGAAGCTAGGGGAAGAAGGGGCCAGGATAAAATGTGAGCTCTGGAGACAGCTTGTGTAGGTCTCTAAAGGATAGTCTAGATATTCTATGGCAAGTTGGCAGGAAAGAAGTAGAAAGCAAAAATTAGGAAGGAAGTAGAAAGCAATTTATACTATTACTAGCAGGCCCAGCCACGCGTTGCTGTGGCAATTGTCCTTCTCATCACAGTCCGCAACCCACACAGATGTCCATGCAGGTCCAATGATCTGCAGCATAGCCTTTTGGGGTGATCAAATGGAATCCCTCTTTCCCTTTTCAATGCACATCGTTATATGGTGCTGTCTTGTTTTTTTAGTATAAGGTAACCCTTCCCATTCCACAACGGAACTGTCCAGAGTGTGAATCCCGCTGTCCATGAGGCTGGTTGACACGCAGAGTCCTGGCTTGGGTAAGGCAGGAACTGGGGCAAAGTGCCAGAGCTATCCCAGTCCAGGCAGCAGAAGGCAGGGGTGGTGAGGCGCTCAGGATCGGAGGCCAGCTCCCTGGAGTTCGTAAATGAAGGCTTAATGTGCAAAAGAAGCGAGGAGCCGGTAGTGTTGGATTCACCACCCCCACACCCATGGATTTTCTTTAGAAAGAAAAAGGCAAACTCCAATTCGCTTTTAGTAAAAGAGAGCTGTGGCGAATATGGGTGAGGAAGTGGGTAAGTGGTGGTTGGATGTGAGGGAGGGCAGAGTGAGGTGTGTGAGAATGATCTGGATGTGTGTTGTGTGGTAGCAGTGGGTGAGGCACAGAGAGTGAAAGTTACCTGCGTGTGAAGGGGGGGAACCCTACCTGACGTCTCACACGGCAAAGTGTGTATGTGTTTCACTTCCACTTGTATTATCTAATAGTATATGCCCCAACACTATTTACTGTGTTTCTACTGCTTTCGTCTCTCTGCCCATTCTCGCCTTGGAACATTCTGAGACCCTCAGTCCACAGACAGACAGGCTGCACGGACATTCTAAGGGTGACAGTTAAACAGAGGCAGCTTCATGGCCTGGTGCGCCAGGAAAAAGACGTTTTACCTGGCTCAGGTATGGACTTTCGGCGGTTTGAAGGTCCGAGTACCTGCCAGCAACAGGGAAGGATGTCCTGTGAAAATTTGGGGGCGATCCGTCCAGCAGCTTCTGAGAGACACCATCAGGGACAAACACACTGTTAGATTTTTATATATATAGAAGATCAACAAATATATAATTAAGACAGAGTGGTTCAAAGGTTTTATATCCAGACCAATTCAACATTGTATGTGTAAATTATTTTTGTTGGAATACTGCTTAGACAAGAAGATGACATAGCATGTTCGTCTTTTCCGTTGTATAAACTGAATGAAACTGAAAGAGTGAAAACTTAAAACACTAACTGTAGAACACCCAGAGAGCTAGGAATTATATGCTGTGCACGTGATTGTCCACTCATCTGTTGCGTCTGAATTTAAGGTTACGGTGGCACTTCATTAAGTGAATCTGTAGATTTGTAATTTGGATTGCAGTGTGTACTTGGCTTTATCCCCTTATCCTTCACTTATAAATCAGTGAAATGTGTGTATAGTCCTGTGTAATTCATAGGGAATAACCAACTGGAAAAATGCTAATTACAATTTGAAATTACCAAGCTTTTCAAATGTGTATTGAAAATGGCATTCGCCCATTGTTAATTTTCTGAAACCAATTTTTAGAACTTGAACATTTTCCAACCCCACCCCCACAACCCCCCACCCAAAAAAAACAACCCTGAAAAAATTCTACTCCATGTTTCTGGGAGTCTTAAGCAAGCCATAATTGTGATGGATTAGCCTCGTATTTTAGCTTCTACATAATAGAATACTTATTTTCATAATGTAAATGGCATTGTAGCGATACTCAAGTGCTGCATGTTGGTTCTCATGTTAGTGTTCCTGTGTGACTGGAATAGTTCAAAAACACAACTGTCTGAGAGCAGTTTCCTGTGGTCAAATCCTGTGCTACCAGGGAGCACGTTTGGCGGTATCATCTGATTGCCCATCTCTTGGATATTTGTGCCACAGGGTGTGTTTGATGGAAGGTTGCCGGGGGGGGGGGTGTTATTTGACTTATGATTTGATACGTTCTTAGATAAGAATATCTCTAGTTCGCAGGTCCCCCATCAAGGTGCCTTTGGGCATTAAGGTGTCTGCAACTACTCTAGACGATCTTGTTTTTGCCTTGCAAGTGCCTCCTGGTAACTGTGTTCAGGTGCAATTTGAGATTCAACATTTGTTCTAATTCTCAGTTACATTTATACAAATTGCTGCACCTCTCTTATCATGTGTTAAGTTCTATATTGAGATATACTCATGATCAAAACTTGAAGTCTTTGATTTCATTTGGACAAATTCCTGATGAATTTGAAAGTATCTTGGTAACCATGATAACTGGAAATGCACATGAATGCCAAGACTTGAAAATGGAGCTCTTACCTGGCTGTCTTATGTGGCTTAGTCATGCTAGCTATGGCTTCAAAAGTTGTAATTCTTTTTACGGCAGGATATTGGGGTGGGAGCGTTGTTTCTCTACCTCAGTAAGAGGATAGGAGTCAGTCCTTACTTATATATAGGTCAGAGATCATAAACTGATCACCTCACAAGATGAAAGCATTGTGATAGTCGGCACTAAAGCACTGATAACAGCAGTTGGTTTTTGCTATATATTTGGTTTTCTCCATTTAATATAGATATAGGAGTTGGATACAATATTGGCTTCGTTTATTTGGAATATTTATACCTTACCGTTCTTTTCAGTGGAGATTCAAAGCAGTTCATGACATTTCCCCCCTCACCACTAAACCCAATATTTATGATAATTCAACTTCTGAGTTGTGATGTAAAACTGTGCCGTGTGAAGGAGGGTTGGGAGCCCAAATTCCCTTTTTTTGAACCCTTAGAAGGATGCTGGAGTTCTGTGATGGGGGGCAGAGGCTTACTATAGGTAGGCATTCATTTTGTCGGTTATAAATGGGCGGGGGAGTGGTTGCTAAGCATCCACCTTCTAGGCTTTTGCCACAGTGCCAACCACTGCCATGTGATTTCAGTTGTATAACTCAGTTAGGTGTCCCTTCAGTCCATGTTGCCATTCAGGCAAGACCTTCAGTCAGCTGACATCCGATTGATCAACTCATTCAACTGTGAAGATTTGCCTCCCTTCCCATTTTGCTGATCCCAGGAATCACCTGATTGCTCTTTGATGTATATAAGGGCAAACTGGTTTTTGCTTCTACTACTCTTGCATGGAAAAACAGGAATCAGCCTTATCTTTTCAGTCAGAGACTACAGTCCTCATACTTACCTTTTGGGGGGCATAAGCCTTTGTGGAATTAATGTCTTAATTAACAGGAGTAAGGTTGTTCTGCACGTGAGAGAGAAATAACCAGATACTTCTGTCTTCTCAGAGATGACTACCATTAACGCAGGAAATGTTAACTTCAAATGGGATCCCAAGAGCCTGGAGATAAGAACCCTGGCAGTGGAGAGATTGTTAGAACCCCTTGTTACACAGGTAAAGAAAAGCTAACTTTTAATCTATTGTCTTGGCTCCACAGTGTCGCACTGGGAGTCTACTGGTTTTTCTTGCATTTGTATCATTGGTCAGTAGTAGGATCTGCCTTGTGCTTATCGAAGGTGTAATATAACCTGTTAGGTAGGACAAAGCGTTCTTATGTTGTAGATTAGCAGGTTGAACAGGCGTATCAAGCAATTAGCATGCATTTCTGCTCATGAAATGCGTGAAGTTTAAATGGGAGGCTTTTCATGCGAAATCACTGAACTATTGGATCAGGAGAAAGCTAGGAAAAACATGGGAGAAATTACTTCTGAGGATTTAAAAAAAGCAGTGTGAAAGTGGGGGGGGGACTGTCTAAGCTCTTGATTGAAATTTTAATTTAGCAGTAAGCTCTTGAGTTATGAAAGATGCCGATATAGGGGATTAGTCAGAAACTTCTCTCATGTGTGTGAAAATGTTTGTGGGTTTTTTCCCTAGGTTACCACACTTGTCAATACTAGTAACAAGGGTCCTTCCAACAAGAAGAGAGGCCGCTCTAAAAAGGCACATGTTTTAGCTGCGTCAGTTGAGCAAGCCACAGAGAACTTCCTGGAGAAAGGAGAAAAAATTGCAAAAGAGAGTCAGTTTCTTAAAGAAGAGCTGTTGGCTGCTGTGGAAGATGTTCGCAAACAAGGTATATATTATGACCTATGGGAATCTGTGATTTAAAAAAAAACTTCAGTTGACTTTTTAAACTAACATTTGTGCCCTGCCTTACACCAAGGAATGGCAAAGATGTCCGTTTCTGTCACATAACCCTTCCCTTTAACTGAGAATAGATGCTGGAAAGCCCATCTTTAAAGTAAGATGAGCTTCTGTGCATGTGTGTTACCGTCAAGTCGCATCTGACTTAATGGCGACCCCTTGTGGGCTTTCCAAGGTAAGAGAAATTCAGAGGTGGTTTGCCACTGCCAGCCTCTACATCACTCTGGTATTTCTTGGAGGTCTCCCATCAAGACTATTTGCCAGATTGTTTTCTATGGCTCTGAGCTTTTATTTGTTTGCACTGTGGTGACAGTGAGAAACAGCCGGAAGGGAAGAGAATGCTAGTCGAGTCTTCCTTCAGTCTTTATTCCTTTACTGTCTCTATGCATTCTGGGAACTGTAATGTCCAAAGCACCTTATAGTTAATATACTTTGGACATACATCCTGGAACATCCTCTTGCCAGCGTGGTGAAGTGGTTAATAGCAGGTACATTTTGGGGAACTGGGTTTGATTCCCTGCTCTGTCACTTGAGCTGTGGAGGCTTATCTGGTGAATCAGATTAGCTTGTGCACTCCAACACATGCCAGCTGGGTGGCCTTGGGCTAGTCACAGTTCTTCGGAATTCTCTCAGCCTCACCTACCTACCTAGTTTGTTGTGGGGGTGGAAAGGGAAAGGAGATTGTAAGCCCCTTTGAGTCTTCTTACAGGATGGAAAGGGAGGATATAAATCCTAACTCTCTCCTCCTCCTCTTTGTTCCTAAGAGCAAAGAATGAGATGGAAAAACGGCATTTTCCTTTTCCTGCCACCACATTTTTTTTCTCAAAAACACAGGGGATTAATTGGGCTGGGGTGGAAAAGGGCAGGCACAGTTTGTGGGAGGGACTTAGAACCCCAAAGCATTCCTTATAAACCATGTTTCATTCAGTGATGGTCTGAGCTTCTGTGAAGTTGGATTCCTGTTCAACTTAAACAGACTTTTGGACTACCTAACCTAAAATAGCTTTACTTGATTTGGAATCTGAGGGAAACCTGCTCATATTTTTATTTGGAAGAAATGTCGGTCTTTCAGTCTAGAAAGCAGTAAAACCCCAGTACATGTCTTTTTTCATATTTTTGTAGGGTTGAATTTAGTCCTTTATGGAGATGGGCATTTTGAGGCAGTACAAATATTTACACAATAGCCTCGGAGGAAAT
Source organism: Sphaerodactylus townsendi (assembly GCF_021028975.2). NCBI lineage: Eukaryota > Metazoa > Chordata > Lepidosauria > Squamata > Sphaerodactylidae > Sphaerodactylus > Sphaerodactylus townsendi. The sequence continues at coordinate 172,045,185 of NC_059425.1, read as the reverse complement.
ATTTATGGAAATTGAATGATCTCAGATTGGATGTGATACAATTGAATGTTATTGCTACCAAGCTTGGGCATTAGTTTCATAACTTGAATTCCTAAAGCAGAAGTGAACAGTTGTTATGAAATGGGAAGAATATTAACTGTGACGTTCTCTAGTTCTGTTCTCAGAGGCCTGATTGACCCTGACACACGCAGGCAAATAAGGTGGTAATGAGGTAGCAGAGCTCTGGAGTGGTAGAATGGAGTGGAATGGACTGTACAGCTACAGCATGCATGTGGTGGATTTTCGCTTTGAATATTCTTTTACATAAAAGCCATTCAAATACTGGTGTCTGACAATGGGACCATTGACTCTTGAAACCTTATACTCTGGAAATCTTGTTGGTCTCTAAGGTGCTACTGGACTGAAATCTAACTGTCCCATTCAAATGGAAAATTAGTAGGGTTGGGAGAGAGTGTCTGCCTCCTCAGTTGCTGTTCTGGTTTTTGAAGGGGGTCCACCTAAAGCCTCTGTTTGATTTTCTTGCATCATGTGTGAACCAGCCCTGAATATTCTAACTTTAAGCAGTTCTTAATATTTTTTTCCAAATGTACAGATCAAACTTGACATCATCCTCTCCCCAGTGTTGTTTAACATTTATATATGTGCCCCTTTGTCCAGCTGGTTTGGAGCGTTGGGCTGGGATGTCAGCAGTACACCGATGAAACCCAGTTCTTTCTAATGGGCAGCCGGCCGAACAACCCTCCCCCCCCGCCCCCCGCTCCCCCTGAAGTGACGGTTGAATTCCTGGGGGCCTTGATGGGATGGTTAAAACAGAGCCATCTGAAATTAAATGCATCAAAAATGGAGGTCCTTGTGGCTCAGCTGGGGTGGACCAGATCAGGCGAACTCACGGTCAACCCTTGGCCTCGATCAGGAGTTTGGCAATGATCCTGGGTGCCTCCCTTTCCTTGGAGACTCAGGTCACCACTGTTGCCAGGTCAACTGTCTTCCGTATTTGTTAGACCAGGCAACGTGTGCCCTATTTATCCTGCCCTGACTTAGCCATCCATGCAACCATCACCTGCAGATTGGACCACTGTAACTCGCTCTACTCAGGGCCACCCTTGAAGTGGCTCCATAAATTGCAGTTGGTCCAGAATACAGCTCCTCGGGCAGTAGCTTCAGCTGGCCTGGACCTTTAACCTCCCCTGCTTGCGCCTTTTGTTCCCGTTCCTTTTCCAACCAGTCCTTCTTCATTTTTAATCTGGTTGTTTACCTCTCCAGCATACTGTTCGTAACATCATGTAGGCACTGTTTAGCAGTGGGGATCATGTTGATGATTAGGCACTATCACAGTGGTGGCGAACCTTTGGCACTCCAGATGTTATGGACTACAATTCCCATCAATTCCACAGCCAATTGGCCATGCTGGCAGGGGCTGATGGTAATTGTAGTCCATAACATCTGGAGTGCCAAAGGTTTGCCACCACTGCACTATCATGTTAAAGTTGTTTTTACATTATGTTTTTATCCAACTTATATTTGTTATTGATCTTATTTTTTAAAAAAATCTTGGGTTGTGAACTGGCTTGAACCCTGCTTTGCCAGCGGGAGGCTGGAATATAAACAAGTTATTGTATAATTACATTATATTATCATATTTATCATCCTCTTCTAATAGGAATATAAAACTTAATTTTCTCCAAGTTTTCATATCAACTATGTCCAGTAATCGCTTCCTTGCTAACTTGGTGTGTACACAGGGGACTTAATGAAGAGCGCCTCTGGAGAATTTGCTGATGACCCCTGTTCGTCTGTGAAGCGCGGGAACATGGTGAGAGCAGCCCGGGCCCTTTTGTCAGCCGTTACCCGGTTGCTTATTTTGGCTGACATGGCAGATGTGTACAAGCTACTTGTCCAGCTTAAAGTTGTAAGTAGACATTCATCTTTGGTTTCTTGTCTGTTGTGTTGTTGTGGGTATATCACAGAAGGAATCTGCCTTCACTCCCTGCTTGTAGACTCCCCAGAACAGTGGCGGCGAACCTATGGCAGATGTTCATGGACTACAATTCCCATCAGCCCCTGCCAGCATAGCCAATTGGCCATGCTGGCAGGGGCTGATAGGAATTGTAGCCCATGAACATCTGGAGTTCCATAGGTTCGCCCCCGCTGCCCTAGAAGCGTCTTTGTGCTGCTGAAACAGGATGCCTTGGTCTGATCCAGCAGGACTGTTGCATCCCTCAGGAGTATGATGCCCTCTTTAATGTCTCTTGGCTGTCAGGTTCCATCTAACCCACCCACCCCCCGAAAAAAACCCACATACAACCAAGTGCCCTGCTGTTCATCAATAACATTTAGTCTGTAATTTGAACATGTTGCATTAACGATCTTGCAACAAGTGCGTCAGATCTTATGGAAAATGAAGGGATTTTTGTAGACTTTCTTTCTCGTGGCAAACCCTCCAGAGCCATGCATGCCCTGTCATGTGCTGTTGAGCTGATTCCTACTGATTCCCCCATTGTGGTTTAGTCCCCCTGTGCCACAGCCTACATTGTCATCTTGGTCCTCCAAGAATCTTTCAGGGGTGTAGCTAGGGAACTACAGTCAGAAGGAAGTAGTGACAAAAATCTTTCTATGAATTTTCTCTGTTCTTTAGGGGGCAATCCAGTGTCTAGTGCTGTATGCCTTAAAAGGTGTTAATGGCTTTCTGAAATCTGTATACTTCACAATCGGTACTTTCCACCAAACCAAACATGTCTTTGGGGATGGGGTAACATTGCATTATGCTTCGTGAGCGCTTTTTCTGAATCTCTATTAAGCTGTAAAACCTCCCTATTTTCGACGTAGTTTAAAACCTGCACTAATTCTTCTAGGTGGAAGAAGGTATCTTGAAACTCCGGAATGCCGGTACTGAACAGGATCTAGGAATACAGTACAAAGCCCTTAAACCAGAGGTGGATAAACTTAATATAATGGCCGGCAAGAGACAACAGGTATGGTACAAAGTTTGTATCTTTTTCAAACTGGCTGATAATGTTTGGACAGAATGCATATTGGTCAATATTATAAAACTGATCAGTAGTTCCAATCTGGCAATTTTTATCATCTTGTATTAAAGAACAGGTAAAGTATGATCTATATGGTTAGTGGGAGCATTGGTCACAAAGCAGAAGTTAACTAGAGAAAACATGTGGGCAGTCTGCCCATTGGTGAATAATAAATCTGGGAATGAAGGAGAAGGGCAAAAAAATCATGTGCAGAAGTTACCAAATATAGAGTGCAAATCTATAGCTATAGCTGCATGTAGTGTTCAGCTGTATGGAAGCACGAACCTTCATTTTCATTTGAATGTATTCCCTGCAGGAACTAAAAGATATAGGTCATCGTGATCAGATGGCTGCAGCCAGAGGAATCCTTCAGAAAAACATTCCTATCCTGTACACCGCTTCTCAAGCATGCCTGCAGCATCCCGATGTAGCTGCTTACAAAGCCAACAGGGACTTGATCTACAAGCAACTGCAGCAGGCAGTTACAGGAATCTCTAACGCAGCCCAGGCGACAGCTTCTGAGGACTCAGTTCAGCAGCACAGCGGTGGGGGAGAGTTGGCTTATGCACTTAACAACTTCGATGTAAGTACTACATTTCACAAGAAAAAAAATATGTGCATAATATGTAAGCCTTCTGGAGGGCAGCCAGTAATGATATACCTCAGGAAGGGTGGCTCAGATGTCTGTAGATCACTTTGGAAGCCTGTGAACCCGTTCTTTCTTTATGGTGTCAGTGCGAAAACATCTCTGGGTTTATTATAGACCTTGAGTCTGCATTGTCAAAAGATGGTCCTTGTAAGCACAGATGATTAAAATACAGATTACATCACCTGGAAATTTATAGACAGCCAGGCTGATGTTTTGCTTTAGGCAAGAAACGTCCCAAGACTATTGGTTTCAGTCGTGAAAGTGTGATTGGATAAGGGGCCTGTACAAAGTATAGAACACAGTTTCATTTTGAAAGGACCCACAACTAAAGATTCCGTGTCCACCAAGGCAGCCTGCCAGTAACCACTCTTTGCCCTTGAGGATGGTGATGAGTGATCTTTGCCAGGTTGTCAGATTCCCTGTCTGTTTCTTAAAGACTAGAGAAAAATGTGGATTCTATATGATATAGATCTGAACTGCAGCACTTGGGAAATAATAAAAAACATTCTTTCTGGCTCTTCCCCCCCCCCACCCCCCCACCCCAAAAAAAAACTCCTCAGGAGGGCAGAGGCTTGCATCCATCTTCAGTGCAGTTATGGGTTGTCAAACCAGGCCTCTCCCCTTCCTTGGGAAGTACAGATTTGGGCCAGATGTTAAGACAGGCCAACGTCCGAGGATGCCTGGCTTCTCACCTGTCTTCTCCACCTCTTCCTGCTTCCCCTCATTCCTGCCAACAGTCCACACTTTGGTGAGGTTTTCCTCCAGCATCACTCCCTGATAATTTCCGTCTTCCTCCTGTTTCTTGTGCTTTCAATCCTTCAGGCATTTACTGCCACCACCCATTCTTTCCAGAAGTCAGTGCTGGTATATTGCTTCCAGCCTACACGGTGCTTTAACAGAGTAACAGAAGGGAAGGGAAAGACAGGTTCCCACCTTGAGGCTGAACATCTTCTTTAATCTGCTGTTCAGTCCTGTTACTTAACCTAGTCTTGGTCTCTTCACTTTCCACACCAAAAATTCCCTGCTTACATACTGCCTCTGTCTCTTCCCCCCTCCTCCTCCTGCCACCCTTCTGCCCCAGGGTTCAGGTAGGGGAACCTACTAAACAAGGTAGTTCTATCTGGGCCAGCTTGTAATCAACTGTAAATTTGTTACTACATTAGGGGAAATATAGTATGTAACTTAAGCACAAATTTGTACTTCAGTAGATGAAATTTGAAGGTATAATCGCCTTCAGATTTGACTAGAAACAGTGCCAAATTTAACTGGCATTTGTCATGGAGTTGCAGCCAGTGTGCTAAAAGATACCTGGATGCATCTCCTTCTTTTGGGGGGAGGGGCTTAGCTAGAAAAAATATTTTGAAGATAGAGACCCCCAGCGTTGGAAGTAAATAAAAAGAAAGTTTTGTTTATCTGGGTGTAGAGAAAGAATGCAGACTTCGGCGTGAACATTTTAGAAGAGAAACTTACAAAAGTAGCAGTAGATTTGGACATTGGGTTAAACCATAACTCTGCAGTTATCTGGGAATAAATCATGTGGAACTCAGTGGCGTTTATTTCCGATTAATCATGGATGGGATTAGGCTGCAAACACCACACTAATAAAATTAGCTATCATAAATCCCTATTGAGGGGGAGAATAATAAATATCTCTAAACTGACAGATGCCCAGCTTTCATTTATGAACTTCCATTTTGAGCTCAGCGGAAAGATTTTATGAACTTGGAGCTTTACCTCGTGTATGTATTTTGTTCCATGTTTGCTTCAGAGGCCTCCTGAGCGCTCTAATATACCTGTCCATATTCTGCAATGTTTGAACATTGGTCTTAAGAGTGATCGTTATTTAGTTGAAAGCAGCAGCAGCAATGCTATGACCGCTAGCATATTGCCTTTGATGATTGGATCAAAGATTTGTAGGGGTATGACATGACCGTTAGTATTTTCTTTAGACAGCTTTAAAACATTTCATTTTTGTCTTTCGGAATATTTTACAAGATATTTTTTCCCTCCCAAGTTGGTCAAAGGTTGGGGGGATTTCAGAGTGCTTCGTTAGACTCAAACAGGCTGCCACGGAGAAGGGGATTTTGTTCGCACTCCTTGGTGGGGGGGGATGGTTGACGGGTAAAATAAGCTCCACAAGTCTTGTCAACAGCACTGCTCACTTAATCCAGGGCAACTGCATAGCTCTCTTGTCCTCGCGTAAAGCATTTTCCTCGCCCAATTCTCTTCCCAGCAGAGAAGCTACTCAATTTTCTAAGCATTCTGTTAGTAGTTGGAATTATTGTCAATATTGTGTGGCGTCACAGCAGTTGTCCTTATTGTTAGAGCAGTTTTTTGTGGTTGACAGGTAAACAACCTCTTCTTGGCTTGTGGCCAGACTAATGAGAAGACAATCAAATAGCTGAAATGTTGCCATTAGATATATGAGCGATAGCTCTTCTCTTCCCCTCCTCACTTGTGTCATTTTTCCCCCTGTTTCTTGCAGTTCGGAAGTTTCCACTTCCTCTCCCTATCCCATTCCCTTGGCATTTTTTCTGTTCATACCTCTTTCACCATTAAAATGTGAATGGGATCATGGCTCTGGGGCAGGGGTAGGGAACCTGCGGCTCTCCAGATGTTCAGGAACTACAATTCCCATCATTGGCCATGCTGGTAGGGGCTGATGGGAATTGTAGTTCCTGAACATCTGGAGAGCCGCAGGTTCCCTACCCCTGCTCTGGGGGATATGCGAATCCTGGCATGAACTTATTTTTTGGAGAGGTTGGGTTTTTGTCTTGTTAAGTGAACTCCCTGAGGAAACAGATTTATTATCCTGTCTGTTCTCCACGGAGCTCAGGGCAACCTGTTTCCCCTTCCTTCCATTTTTACCTTGAGAACAACACCATAAGGTGGGTTAGCCTGACAGATCCAAGAGCAGCCAGCAAATTTTGTGGCAGAGTGGGGGTCAGAAGATGGACCCTCCCCATCTGCATTCTAGCACTCCTTTCCCTGTTCGGTACTGACAGCACCCACCATTCTCTATTTAGGGCCATCAGTTTTTCTCCGCCTGCGTCAGGGAACTGGTCTTGTTTTTAAAGCTATTAAATGACCAGACATATGTGTGATACCATCTTACACTAAGAAGCATCACATCCTGAACATTCCAAGTGTAAATTAGGGGAGGGGCCATGTTAATAGGTGTAAATCCAATCATAAAACTTTACTGGAGAAGCATATGGGTCTTCTCTAAGTCACTTTCTCTGTAGATCTGGTATAAGTTCTGGGGCAGGTTGTCTCACTGGCCCTTCATCTGTCGAGCAATCTCCTTAAGAAGACCAAATTCTTCACTTGATTTTCCATGTGGCAATAAAGGCCAATATTCAGGTTCTACCTTAGAATACTCCTTTTGGGAATAATTTAAATGTGCGTGTTATTAGAGTTAGTAGTATTAGCATTATTATTGCCAGTGTTAGTAGTATTAGCATTATTATTATTAATGGTATTACTACAACTTACTACTAATAGTATTACTACTACTATTTCTACACCATGATTTTATTTTAAACATCCTTGAGTATTTGATGTCAGGCAGAGTAATGAGTTTTGTAAGTAAATGAGATTATTAGCCTGTGCTCGTTTCCCCTGGGACTTTGCACTTCAGAAGAACTCTCAAAATGCCTCCTTCCCTGCATGCATGAATGTAAGCTGTGCTGGCTGCTAGGCATTTTGAATTGGCAGCACTGAAATGCTTGTTGGTTAACGCTGTGGAATGGAAGTAGGCAAATCGCTTTGAGAGAAATGCAGGGATTGGCTGGTGATATTGCAAAGGCACCACAGGCTACTGTGTTGGACGGCTTTAGAAAAGCTGTTGGGTTGTTTGGGGGAAGGGAGCGCATAGTGAGTAACAAGGTCATAGGTATTTATCTTCCCCTTTATATTTCCAGCGAGATCTCTCTGACATGAATTGACAAACTTAGCTGAGGAGTTAGAAATTAATTGGCTTGAGTCAAGGTGTATGAACTGTTGAAAATGTCTCTAAAATAATTGCAAGACTTTACAGCAGAGGTGTCCACCTCTGGCACTTCAGATGTTCATGGACTGCAGTTGGCCATGCTGGCAGGGGCTGATGGGAATTGTAGTCCATGAACATCTGAAGCGCCGGAGTTAGAACCCCTGTTTTACAGGTACAGTGTTTGTAACAAGTTACGACTGTTAGTGTGAATGAATGAGATATGTACATGAGAGGGTATGTAATACCAGCTCACTAGTCAGGAAGTCAGGTGCGGCTGCATTTTTCAGTAAACCGGTAAAAGGAACAAAAAGCATTTAAAATATTCCTTTACTAACAGCCATGGCTACCTTGCTTGAAACCAGTCTTTTCAGGGAGCCATTTTTTTTAAAAGAAAGGGAATCACTGAGGTATCTTTAATTAGGTATGAACTGTGCTAACACATGCCCAGTTGAAACTCTGTTATACCTGAAGAAATTGAGTTTATGGTATAATATTTTAAGTATGGGTGCCTAGAACCCTCTAGATTTGGAAGCTTTTCCTTTACTGAATGCAAAATGTTGGTACCCATTTGGATTCTTTTATTACGGTAGGCCATTCCTGATTAATTCAGTGAAACTGAATAATTCTGGGTAAGGCTTAATATAAACGTGCCGGTCTTCTGCTTGTCAAAGCATAGCCATTGCCACTCTTAATTTTCCCTTCGGAGTTCTAGCATACTTTCATCGCGCTGGTCCAGATAAGCAAATTATTTATTAAGCACTGAAACCCCTTTTCTCTTTACCAGAAACAAATTATTGTGGATCCTTTGAACTTCAGCGAGGAGCGTTTTAGGCCTTCCCTGGAAGAGCGCCTGGAGAGCATCATTAGTGGTGCAGCCCTGATGGCTGATTCATCTTGCACACGTGATGACCGACGGGAGCGCATAGTTGCAGAGTGTAATGCTGTGCGACAAGCCTTGCAAGATCTCCTTTCAGAGTACATGGGAAATGTGAGTAGCCAAAGTGTGTGTGCGTGTTTTCTAAATTAAGTTTTAGCGTTCACGTCTGTGAGGTTTCAAGGAGAAGCAGTGAAACGGTACGGCTGGAATTTAAACACAGAACCCCTACAAATATAATCGAAATAGGGAATTAATCCATTAGCATCTTGTTCTTCCTTTTGGCTGGGTTGATTTAAAAAAAAACATATACACTAATGTCTACTTTATTGTAGACCTCTTAACTTAAGGGTTTGTCAATGGGTAGAGTGGATTTTTATACTAAAAATGTCTCTGGATGCCCTTATTTTGTGGCCTAAATTGCCCTTAGAGAACTTTTCTAAATTTAAATTTGCTTGACTGCAGCCTGGAATCATGGCTGCTGTTTCCTTTTAGTTTCATGAAAGCATTTTCCCCTTCTCATCAGTCTTTTTTCCACATAAACCAAACCTGCTACTTGAAGGTTCATGTGGCTTGCTTTCCAAGCCTTCGCCTTCAGCCTGAACTTTGCAGCCTGTGTCTTCCATGAGATGTGGCAGTAGTTGGGAGAGAGAAAATACAGAAAAGAAATCAGTGTGTCAACAATCCTTGTCATGCCACAGTTTTTGTTATGCAACCTGGATTGACGTATTCTCTGTTGAAAATTGCACTGTGACTTGCATAACTGCCTGTCAGCTAATGAGCCAATGTCTTGCTCTCTGTACCCCCCCACCTTCAGCGGTAAAGTGGGTGTCAGCCAGACAGAGAGCATTGTGTGCGATGGCACCTTGACTTCAGCTCCTTCTCTTCATCAGTTTGACTGGTGACAAGCTGAAGCTTTAGACATTAGATGGATTCCCTCCTCCACAAGTTGAGTTGTACCCCCCCCCAAACACTACCCCCCACACTATTAATTCTGCTACTGTTTTATTCCTTTCCTTGTTTTACTGTATATTCTCCTCTCTGCTTTTGTGGTTTGAGATACTGTTTTATTAAACAGCGTGCTACATGTTGCTCTTAATTATAGTCAATGTTTTCTATTTTACTGATACACTTCATAAGCTTTCTTGGGGATTTTCCAGTGTTATATGGGTTATACATATTTTAAATAAAGTAATTGCTAGGTTCTTCTCAGCAGTATTAAAATTTTTATGGTGTTCTTCGCCTTCCGTCATGGTGATGTCTCCTTCAGAGTTTACGAACACAATGTTGAGTCGAACAGCTGCAGCCTTGGAAAGCTTAAATCGTGTGTAAAGATGACTTCCCCATTCTGTCATTATGTAACTGTTCTGTTTGAGGCAGGGGATTGAGAGTTGTCGTAAGTGCAGTGAGTATCATTGCAATGGAATGTCCACAGTATATGTCGGACTGTGATAATCTTGTGATGTGAAGAATCCAGCTCTTGCCTGTGAAACAGGAGACAGGCACTCTGCCTGAGAACCAGCTGAATTCAGCAGCTACTTGTCAGCATTCTTGGATGGCTGGGTATCTGAAAAAATTTATAGGAAGATGGCCTTTTTTCCAAAAATGGTCTGATGAACAGTAAGCATCCTGTCTTAAATCCATGCAAGTGGGTGGGAAGAACGTATTTGAAATAAAATATGAGCACTTTAGCTTGAAAACCAGTGATGTGATGGGAAGGGAGAACTAGTGTCTGCTAGACCAGTGGTCTTTATGGATTGGGACCCACTAAACTGCGAGTACATGACAGGAAGAGTGGGAGCAAGATTCATGAAATTAATGGTGTGACAGCTATAATCATGGATAGCCGATCAACGGGGGTAGGGAGCTGAAGTCATGAGATGTGTCCATTGAGATGCTTGAGATACATCATATTGAGAATCACAGAATCATAGAGTTGGAAGAGACCTGCAAGGTCCATCAAGTCCAATTCCCTGCAGTGCTGGAACAAATAATCAGTGCCTTGGAAGTATCCCTTTCAGCCAATGAATAATGTTTCCTTGGATGTGCTTAAAGTGCTGTCAAGTCACAGCCGATCCAGTAGGGTTTTCAAGAGACTAACAGTGGTGGTTTGCAATAGCCTTTGTGTGCACAGCCCTGGAGTTCTTTGATGGTCTCCCATCCAATTACTTACCGGGGTCAGCCCTGCTTAGCTTCTGAAATCTGATGAGATCAGGTTAAGTTGGGCTATACAGGCCTTATCATCCTGCTATTTCAGCATACAAAGAGGCAGGAGGCGTGGTTTATCCTCCATGCATGTTCACTACCAGCAGGCTGTTCCAAAAGGCAGCAAAACAAAAGTGGTGTGTTAGGGTTTTGTAGTTGAATATGTGGAACTCCATTATGAAGACCTCCACTAGAGCAGGGGTCTGCAACCTGTGGCTCTCCAGATGTTCATGAACTACAATTCCCATCAGCCCCTGTCAGCATGACCAATTGGCCATGCTGGCAGGGGCTGATGGGAATTGTAGCTTATGAACATCTGGAGAGCCACAAGTTGCAGACCCCTGCACTAGAGCAAAGCTTTCTGGCCTCTGGCCTCTTTTAAGAGAACAGGTCCTTAAACTATTTCATAATATAATGTATTAGAAGAAATGGGTACTGCTGTGAAAACTGAGTTTTATGACCATTTAAGGGGTAGAGATTATGCCACAGCTGTGGTTCATTTTATAAGGAGGGGATGTTGTTGTTTATACCCCCCCACTTTCTCCCCTGTAAGGAGACTCAAAGGGGTTTACAATCTCCTTTTTCTTCCCCACCCCCTTACGACAAACACCCTGTGAGGTGGGTGGAGCTGAGAGAATTCCGAAGAACTGTGACTAGCCAAAGGTCACTCAGCTGCCATGTGTTGTAGTGCATTACTGTTTGCATTTGGGAAGGAAGGATTTGCTAAACAGCTGATCAGATGTTCAGCCCACAAGATAACACTTTGCTCAAAGGTTTGCTGTTGCTTCTTGCAGCCAGCTATGTGCAGTTAGTCTTTGCTGAGTTCATCTCCTCCCAAAGCAAGTGTAGATAGTAAGATGGATGGAATAGTTGACTAGGAACATCTGGGCTATGAGCTCAAGCAGGCATCTTCCTTTTCATCCAACTGTAATTGAGAGAGGTCTGCTATCCACAATGTGCAGGTTGAGGCATTGGAAATCATAATCATAAAATAGTTTCCCATCATAAGAGGGCATTCATGGCTGTGTTAGACTGGCTGGTGGCAGGAGGAAAAGACCAAAGGAAGAAGGGGAAATGCTAAAACAGTTATAGAAGGGTGAAGGGAAGGAAGGAAGAAGGGAGAAACAAAGATTAATGAGGAGGACAAAATCAGTTACAAGTACAGTAACTCTGGAGTATATTGACAGAAAAGCCTTTGCATTTTCTCTCCCATAGTCCTGTGAGGTAGGTAAGATACTCTCTTTGAAGTAGGGGAACTGAGATTGAGGGGTTTGTCCTGTGCCCCACAGCCCCTTCATAGTAACTTTTGGACTGAACTTAAGTATCTGAAGTTAAACACTCTAATATCTAGAACAGGGGTCTGTACCCTGTGGCTCTCCAGATGTTCATGGACTACAATTCCCATCAGCCCCTGCCAGCATGGCATGCTGGGAATTGTAGTCCATGAACATCTGGAGAGCCACAGGTTGCAGACCCCTGGTCTAGAACTCTTAAACATTAGCAGGTATAGAAGAGCACAGAAGCAAGGTTGGCACGCAAACTCTGTTACTAAGGTTGAATAAGAAGGAAAGGTGAAGCATCACGTCCTTGAGTGTGAAGGCTGGCAAGGAGTGTTGTATTCTTACTTTTAAAGACAGGAGCTTCATAATCCAGTTGTTACCTGTTCGATATTTTGGATATTTGCATACTTAAAGCTCAGACATCCAGTTTATCATGCATCACTTCCACATATTTATAAATTGCTTAAGATAATAAAGCTGCAGGGGAGGGGGAGAATCAGTTTCTTGTAATGTTGAAGGCTTTCACAGCTGGAATCACTAGGACCGTGGTGGCGAACCTTTGGCACTCCAGCAGGGGCTGATGGGAATTGTAGTCCATAACATCTGGAGTGCCAAAGGTTCACCACCACTTCACTAGGATGTTGTGGGTTTTCTGGACTTTATGGCCGTGTTCCAGTAGTATTTTCTCCTGGTGTTTTGGCCTGCATCCTCTGAAGATGCCAGATGCAGGCGAAACGTCAGGAGAAAATACCACTGGAACATGGCCATATAGCCCAGAAAGCCCACAAAATCTTAATCAATTTCTTGCTTTTATACTCCAATCCATAACAAGTACTGCTGAGAATGTACTTGAATCTCATCATGAGAACTGGCACACTTTATAGTCTCACACTTTTAAGAGCTGATGGTATACTTAAACCCAGAATTCTAAATCATGGCTTCCTGCATGAGAAATTAAACTTTGCTTTACGATAGGCATGAGAAGCCATGCACAGTTTGAAAACATCAGGAATGCCAATATAGCTTCTTAACACCTTTTGGACTTCTCTGTTGAGCCACTGTTTGTGTTGTCCTATTAGGATGTGCAAACCTTCAGCATGACATTTAAAAGATGCGTTCCAAAATACCTGTAGCTCATGCTAAAAAAAATCATCATAACTCCATCTAAAGGAAAGACAGTTGAATATTCTAATCCAGTGGTTTTTGAGCATCTGGGCCGGTGACAGACTACGATGTATGCCATAACCCCTTCTTTTTGCCACTGCTTGCCTACACACACGTTCCCTCTGCTTTACAATCCTTTCATCATTGCCTGACTCATGGCCTTGTGAGATTAAAAGCTTACCTGCCAGCTTATATCTGTGTCACAGAACAGCTTGAGGAGGATGTTTGGAAGGCTTTCATACCCAGAAGGGATTGTTGCTCATGATTGGCTCAGAGCAAATTGTAATGCTGCATGAATATAACAGGTAAGGAGTCTTCCCTTAAAGAAAATGGACATCTTCCTCAAGTGGAAAAAGAGCACAGATTCCTTGGTTGAACAGGACTAAATGCAATCGGAGAACAAATTTAAGAATAAAATTGCTGAAATAAATGAATAATAAGCAGGAGGCTTGTTCACATGTCCTGTGTAGAAGAGGTACTGAAAGAAAATGGTTAAAATAGCACTTGTTGTGGGGAAGGGGTGCCTTGACAAAACCACATCAGGTAGAGATTATGGCGAGAGATGAAATTTTAAAAGTAAATTTCCAAAGGGGACAAATCTAATTAGTTAGAAAGGCAGCATACAAATGCTCTGTGTAAAATAAAAGAATATGATATTATGCCCCTTAACTGTGAAGTATAGCTTATAGCTTCTTATTGGCAGGCTGAGCAGTAGATCAGTAGAAAACAGTTTTGAAACTGAATTATAGAAGGCGGAAAGCTCCAGGAAATGGTGCTGTCTAATTCCAATCTTGGGTATAGAGTAGAAAACACTACAAAGGCTAGAGTTGTCAAATATACCGATATAGGCCTTGCTGAGGAATAACCAGCTGGCTTTCAGAGGAATCCCTGATACCATTTCATTCTAAAGTACATATTGTTAAAGATGAGGAATTTGGATTTATAACCCCCCTTTCTGACTTACAAACTCCTTTCCCCACAACAGATACTTTGTGAGGTAGGTGGGACTGAGAGTTCAGAGAGAACTGTGACTAGCCCAAGGTCACCCAGTAGGAATGTAGGAGTGGGGAAACAAATATGGTTTACCAGATAAGAGTGTCACTCATGTACTGATGTGGAGAAGTGGGGAATCAAACTCAGTTCTCTAGATTAGAGTTAACCTACTCTTAACCACTTCCCCACGCTGGCTCTCAAAACTGCTTTTTAAAAAGCTTTCATCACTGTTCCTCAACAAAATGCTTCCAGGAAATTGGCCTCCATGGGGTAAGATAATAGACCCTGTTATGGCACAACAGTTAAACATCAAGTGCAGTTTCCATGAAAGAGTTTGGTTAGTCTGCTGTAGCCAAAGTAAGTCTTGCAGTACCTTGAAACAAATTCATTTTGGCATAAGCTTCTGTAAGCTGGAGCCTTCTTTTTCAGATGGCTGGGGGTTAGGGGGAGAAGTCGTTATGAAGAGCTCAGAAGTCCTGGTTTCTGAGTACCTAGGCATGCTGCATGGCAGAGTACAGATGAAAATGAGATCTAGTCAAGAGTAAATGGTTCTCAGTCGGTAGGGACCACTCCCAACTGTGGATGAATTGGTGAAGTAGGATGAATCTGAATAGTGTACATAAACCTGAAAGGAGGCTTATTAGAAATGGAGATGCTCAAAAACCAGTGGGAGAGCACTTCAGCTTTTTTGAACAATAATAGACTTGAAGGTTGCATCTTAAGCAGAAGAATTTTTAAAAGGCAAGTTCTAGTAAGAAACTGCTGTTAGTAACAAAGCACCATATGAATTCCAACGAACCTGGACTCGGTAGGGGCTTAACGGTTAACTCCCAAGCAATCATTCTTCCTTTGAGATTGAAGGCTCTGCAAGACTGTCATTTAGGATGTACAGGGTAGAAATAAATGGTGGTGACAGTGGTGGAGAATAAACAGTGGTCTCTACCGAGAATCTCATTCTACAAGCAGGGAACTCATAGGGGAAGATAAACCCTCTTTTCCCGCCCTTGAACCCTGCATTATAGTGAGCAGCTGGCTAGGAAAACTCCAGTGCCTTACGGCTACAGTCTGAGCCCCAAACCACTGCTCAAGAACCTCCTGCCCCCCCGTATTTATTGTCTTGTTCTCAGTTTGCCCATCTGTCCATTGGCTTGTATTTTCTCTTCCCCCCCGCCCCAACCAATACCCTGCTTTTTCTAATGTTTGCAAAGAGGCAGGTATGGCATCTTGGTTTGCCAAGATACTAGCTAGGTTTTTTATAACATCACTGGCCACCGAGGCCAAAGGAATATTAACTCAATTTTTTCTTTTTATCTGTTGTAGCCCTGGATGGCTATAGAATGTCTGCATGGTAGGACCACAGTTGAGACTTGTGGTTTTTTTTTAAGAATATCAAGATCAAAAAGGGTCCCCTGCCCCATAGCTCTTACAGTCTACCATCAATAGTAATTTAGAATAAGAGTTTTGTAACCTGCTTTTCTCTACCGTAAACAAGCTCAAAGCAGCTCACAATCACATTGACTTTCTCTCCAAATTGCATCCTCACCCGCCTCCATAAGGTAAGTGGGCTGAGAGAGTTCTGAGAGAACTGAGTTCACCCAGCAGGCTTCATGTGGAAGAGCAGGGAATCAAACCTGGTCTCCCAGATTGGAGAGCACCACTCTTGACTACACTCATTCTTTGTATTTACTATAAATATGAAACACTGCAAATGTGGACATCACAGGAGCTGGCATCTCTAAAAGCCACTTGTCAGAAATTCTTCTGCATTCCCAATTAGTGGTTTATAAGACAGTCTTGAAATATAGCACTGTAAGCTAGGATCTGTACAGCTCTTTCTGGAGCCTGGCCAATGTAGTCAGTCCATGGCAAAGTTGTTTACTTTTTGTTCTCCTATGACAGGTCTCAGGTGAATAAAATTTTCAGATATTAATACTTCTCCAAAAAAGCACACTCGAGGAAGTGGTGCTAAACAAAGTATCTCGATTAAATGTCTTAAAATACCAGCTGGTAAATCCATAGCAAATTTATGTTAGGCATTGGATGAATGTGATACATTCATTGCTTGTCAGACACCTGATAATACCTGAAAGTATTTGTGTTGATTCCCTTTCTGAGGAAGTAAAAATTAAGTGGTTTTGTCAAATATTTAATTAGGCATTAGTAATCAACACAGTTTTTAACAATAAAATGGCCAGATTGTTCTAGAAATGAGCAAGCCCCGAAGAATTTTACTTTCTTAGAATGTCAAACTGTAACTGTTTATCATAGTCCCCTCAATTTCAAAAATAATTCATGTAATTTTTTTTGGGGGGGGGTATTGTTGAGAGACCGAGACCTTCATTGAACAAACAGCTGGTTGGTATTGGTTCTTTGGATCTGGGCAAGATGGATAATTTTACTAAATTTTAACACTTGTATGTTTAGGGAAGGTTTATTGTAGATTTGGTACCTTGTGGTAATTCAGTTATTTTGGTTAGTTTAGAACAACTTATTGGTAAATTTGGAACACAATACAGAACTTTATTGAACTCCTTGAGACTGTAGAAAGCTTGGAGTTCCCCCACTCAGACTTTCTGGAAGTTCTGGCTTGCAGCATATGTAAAGGGGTAGTTTAGAAAAAAAAGCTCTTGTACTTTCTAGCTTTTTTTTTACTTCTTTCCCTCGACCCAGAAAAAAAATCTAGGATTCTTGCCAGTTCTCATAGCCCATCAAGACTTGTAATAATGAAAGCAGCTATCGGTCTTCAGAACAGGAACAAGTTAACCTGGAATTTTGATGTGGTCTAGAGTTTGTCCTTAGTGTTGAACTGCTGCTGTGCCCCCCAAAAATTCTGCTGTGCTAGCTTAGTACATATTCTGTCCCGAAGAAGAGGTTAACCAATTTAAGAATCCTTAATCTTCCTCTAAATGGGGCTTCCTAAATCAACAGTCCTTTAACTTCTTTAGAAACATATTCCATGAATAAGTTCTGCCTGTAATAACTTTCCATGAGCGCTAGCTGTGTATCATTGAAAACAATGGTGTATATGTGGCAGCGCACAGAAGCGAAGAAGTTATTGTGGTTAGTACTCCACACCTTGGTCTTGGTGTGCTACTATAGCTTTGGGCATGTTCTTAAGAGTTTCCGATGATGTGCCAATTTGATTCCATTGACCTCTGGGTTATGGGCCCAGCATGCTTCTGTTGTACTACTCTGCTTGCCAGTTTGATTCTAGTAGGACTTGCTGTTTGCCCAGCATAAAGATGCAACTAGGCTTATTATAAATTTTCAGTGAATGGGAAAGCATTATTAGCACCATGCTATGTTTCTGGTAGTTGACCAGTTGTCCTCTTTCTCTCTTCTCATTGTGTTTATGTGGTGGGAGGAATGGAGACTGCCCTAGGTGGGTATCTGTGGGAAGTAAGATAATTTGTTTTGTAAGATGACAGTTAGGCATGGAATTTCAACAAGAAGAGGGAAAGTGTTGGCCAGTTCAGTAGGTTCTGGGCATTGATTTTGGAGAGATGCTGTCAAGGAAAAAAAATCCTTTAGTAGAGAGCACATTGTGCCCACAGTCTTCTAATGTGGCTGGAGCACACAAGAAAACTGACATTTCATTTACACTTTTGAAGTTTAGAAGACTTATTTGAAGATTCTACTGTAATACTCTCCGGAGTTTGGATGAGGCAGGTGGGAAGAGCCTTAAGAGGATATTTGCAGCAAATACGTGTCTGGTGTCAACATGTGTGACTTGACAATGGCAAACCAATTTTCTGGGACTGCTGATGTATGGTATATGCGTCCGGTTTCTCTTTTTGTCTGAACTATGAGTTACTGTTTCTAAAGTCCTTTGTGGGACTAGCGTTTGTAACAGTCTGGGGAGCTGCATTCACAAAGCTGGGGCAGTTTTGGTGACACAAGCCACTTGCCTAGACTTTTGTGTCAGGTTTATACTTCTAATAATGTTGAATTATATGGTTTTTCTGTCAGATTATTACAGTTGGGAAGTCCGCGTAAGCAGGTGGTGCAAGTACAACGTAGCTTCATTTTACAGAAAAATGAGAAACCCCAAGAGGGCAAACAAAAACGTTACGTCCCCATTTGGAACGGCGGCAGATTAAGCTATCTGTTTGCCAGGACCATGTAACTGAGCAGTGTTTCTGCATATAAACCGATGCAGAAGTTCAAACCCTAAAACTTTTCAGAGTGCAATTGATCAAACATTTAGTTAGGAAATTGGTTATCATAGAATTTAATATTTTTTTAATCTAAAGAAAACATACACCAAGTTCGTCAAAAGAAAGCAACGCACATTCTTCAGTTACCTATCTTCTAGGAGACTGTTGATAAAGCTAGGCCCAAGTGTCTGGTAGACAGGTTGTTTACTATGAAAGAAATAAGACCACAGTCCACTCTACAACAGAAGTATTTCTGCCTGGCCTAGACAACCGGCATCCTTTCTAATGGTCTTTACCAGGCAACCCACTCCTTGTGATAAGAAGAAAAGTTTGGATTTATATCCCACCTTTCTCTCCTGTAAGGAGACTCAAGGTGACTTACAAGCTCCTTTCCCTTCCTCTCCCCACAAACAGTCACCTTGTGAGGTAGGTGGGGCTGAGAGAGTCCTGAGAGTCCTTAGTCTAGACCAGGGGTAGGGAACCTGCGGCTCTCCAGATGTTCAGGAACTACAATTCCCATCAGCCTCTGTCAGCATGGCCAATTGGCCATGCTGTCAGGGGCTGATGGGAATTGTAGTTCCTGAACATCTGGAGAGCCGCAGGTTCCCTACCCCTGGTCTAGATAAGCCTCTGCCCCTCAGGTGGAGGAGTGAAGAATCAAACCCGGGTTCTCCAGATTAGAATTCACCTGCTCTTAATCACTACACCATGCTGGCTCCATGACCAGTTTATGCCTTACAGTAGATTGGTCAGGAAAGCCCATCTGAAAAGACCAACATTTCACCATTGTTAGGGGTCCTGAAAGGTGAATGGGTAGCTATTAGGCATAGAAAAGACTGGATATTTTGTTGGCTATATGACACATTTATGTTACTGTGGATTCACATTTTTGTTGTTGCAAGGTGATTTAAATTATGACAGAACAAAATTTTCCATTTCAACACTTTATCAAAATGCCCTTGCAGACTAATTTTAGTTACAGCCTTAAATCATGAGGTTCAAGTTGTCTCTTCATATATTCTTGGAGGTATGCTAATTTTTCTTAAATTTACTGTTTTTAGAAAGTGATACATACTGCATTGCTTATTTTTTAGGTAATTTGACCTATGTTACTTT
This sequence comes from Sphaerodactylus townsendi, assembly GCF_021028975.2. Taxonomy (NCBI): domain Eukaryota; kingdom Metazoa; phylum Chordata; class Lepidosauria; order Squamata; family Sphaerodactylidae; genus Sphaerodactylus; species Sphaerodactylus townsendi. The sequence continues at coordinate 172,025,730 of NC_059425.1, read as the reverse complement.
TATAGTCTACAGCCCAAGTGTTTCTTTCAACCATTCATTTTGTGTTTATTTCACACTACTTTGTCATAGAACTGCCTTTGTCTCATTCCTCAGAAGCAGACAATCTAATCCAAAAGCCAGCAATATCAACAATTCATGGTTGTACTGTTTGCCATGACATGGGAAATAAATGTCCACTTTTAAAAAATACTTACAAAATACTTTAAAATACCGAGCCAACTGCAGAGATTAGGTAGTTCTTAAGCAGAAAACAGGAGTAAAAAAGTCACCAGATGAATTAGTGGGTTATTACCATTAGTTATTTGCTAGTTTCTGACACAGTGTATCAAATCATAATATAAACATATGGAACCATTGTGCTGTTCAAAGTCAATGTTTTCTAACAGTGCTTCCATCACCTAGAGAAGCAGACTTTTATAAGGGTCATAATTTGGGGGAAGGGGGGTAGTTTTAAGAGATTGTTTCCTTTCAGTTCATTCAGTTAATTTAAACCAGTTTGTTTTCAAAAGAGAGAATTAATCTGATTTTTAAAAAGCTGGATCTGATTTTTGATCTTTTAGGGGGTGGAAATCGCCCATCATCCGTCAATCTTTTGTTGCTGGCTGCTTCCCAAAAGTGTGTTTCACTGCTAGAGAAAATGCTAATAATAAGCTGGCTATAGCAATCATGGCTGGTGTAGGTCAGACTCATCACAATGGCTGTTGTCTGTCTTTCTGCTGAAATGTGTACCACATAAATTCTACAGAAAGCCTTCTGTTTGATAACAAAATGTCAAATGCATTTTCCCACAAATTGAAAAGAACTATAGCATCTTCAGTAGATTCCAGTATATATAACTACGCAGTTTTTACAACTTGATTTTGTGGTATTCATGAGCTAAAGACGTTAAGCTGTAGTCCTAAATATGCTTGTTTTCTAAATAAAATCCTCACTGAATTTTTCATATGCTTCATAAGCATAGGCTGCAATTAACAATTATCTTCCACCTCAGTAACTGGAACAGTTTTTTTTTTTTTGTCTTTCCCTCTAGTATCGAACAGTAATCTTTTTATGTGATTAGAATCCATTTATCAAACTGGTTTGCTTTAGAGCAGGGGTGACAAACCTATGTCTTTAGAGCAGGGGTGACAAACAATTGGCCATGCTGGCGGGGGCTGATAGGAATTGTAGTCCACGAACATCTGGAGAGCCATAGGTTGGCCACCCCTGCTTTAGAGGAACTCCTGTTTTGTTATCTTGGGACATTCTCTTAAGTATCTTATTGGGTAGAAATAGCAAGTTACTTTCATCTAGGCCAGGGGTCTGCAACCTGCGGCTCTCCAGATGTTCGTGGACTACAATTCCCATCAGACGCTGGCAGGGACTGATGGGAATTGTAGTCCATGAGCATCTGGAGAGCCGCAGGTTGCAGACTCCTGATCTAGGCCTCTAATATTGGCCGCTGGGCAGTTCCTCTCCAAGAAAACTCAGATTTTAAAAAATGTTGTCGAGATTGAAAGCATTCCTCTACACGTTGTTAACTCATGTTTTTAGATTAATCCTTTACATGCTCGAGTCTGTTCAGTCTCTGAAATCTAAGAGAATCTGACGTATGCTACAGATGCTCCCTCAACTTGACTTTTCCTTTAGTACAGAAATAGTCCACGAGTCCATTGGGAAGTTGCTCGTCAGTAGCATTTCACTGAGATACGATTGAAGATACCGTATTGATTTGAACAATGCAATGATTTGGCTATGCTTCAAGGAGACCTTCCTAGGTAGCTTGTACGACAGCACAGCTAGAAGAGAGCTGCCAACTGTTTTGAAGAATGTTTCTCTTGTTTGAAAGGGCACCCCAAAAAAAAGGCAACTTCTATTTTACAATATGCACATTTTAATGTTTTTTTACACTGTACTTATGAATCTTTCTCCTCCACCGGAAAATGCATCTTGAAACATTACTAACACAAGTCATTTGGAATGTCTGTTAATAATACTCAGCATGTCTGGAAAAGCTCCAGAAAAATGTTCTTGTTATCACAGAATGTTGAACTGGAAGTACAAGAGACAGATGTTCATAAGTTTACATCATGTATGTTTTGCCATTCTTGGCTGACATGAATTTGCGTTATGTCGGGGAAATGAGAAATTCACCTAAACTCCTATAACCCTTTAGAATAGTATTTGCCAGAACAGTGATCACTGCAGTATCCGTATAATTCCCAAATATTCAGTCTTGCTCCAGCAACATCCTCCTCAGACCAAAAGCAAACTCCCTGTATTTGCTGTTGCAGTGCAAAGAATTAAATGTTTCAATATATTCAACCTCGTCGTCTTTTTAGCCCCGTGTGCAAGAAACACATTTTCAGTTCTGCTTGGAGGGGCTCTGATTTTCTTGACTAATGACAGTAATTCATTTGATTTGGAATTGGTTGGGCAGCTTCAGGAATGAAAAGCTGACACACTACCACCGTCTGTATCAGCTGTGTAAAAAATAGTCTTCGGTACCAAATGTAAAAAGTGTTGAAGTGCTAAACTTGTTGTCTTACTGTTCTTAGCAGAAATCCTGTTTCACTTAAGTCAGGAATTGTGGGTTAGTGGCAGTGATTTGGGAGGTGTCCGGGGATGGGGGGCTCCGGATGCATGAAGCTTTGTGGCTCTTTTGGTTGGTTCACAGGTATTTGCACCTCCTGATCACTTATCAGTGTTCTTATAATTGACAACTTAGTGTTTTCAATGGAATAACTTCTAATTTGGGCGGGGGGGTTGCCATTAAGTTACAGCTGACCCATGGAGACCCATGGGGTTTTCAGGGCAAGAGACGCTCAGAGGTAGTTTGCCATTGCTTGCCTCCATGTCATGACCCTGGTATTCCTTGGTGGTCTTCTTTCCAAATACTGGCCAGGCTGATCCTACTTAATTTCCATGATCTGACAAGATCAGGGCTTGTCCAGAGCTAACCGGGTCTGGCCACATTTGGTTAGCCTTGGCCCAATGGATATTGATATGTTGTCTGCATAGAAAGGATTTGCCATTGGGTGAAACCAACTTCATATCTATGAGGGCTCATTAAAAAGCTAGTCATGTCATTAAAAAGCAAGTCATGTCTTAATAGTTAACAAGTGAACATGCATGTTTAAATTTGCCCTCATAGTACTCCTTTCGTTGACTAATAATACTCGTAGCATCCCTGCTACTACCAATCCAGATGTAGACTCATTTTTAACAGCAGTATGCCACACAAAAGAATACCTTCCTCTTCCATGAGGGACAAATAAAAGCAAATAAAATTAGAATTGTAACAAATATTAACTACTAGTTGAGCTATTCCTAGGGTGTTTGCTGTGCTGTATACCACACTGTTGCTGAATTTTGTTTTCGTGCCTGTTCACAGTTTAGCATGGGAGTCTTGTCATTACGCTTAGGATGACTACTATTGGCCTGCACTTTGAGTGGTGGAGAAGTTGTACAGGCTAGTTCAGGGGTCTGCAACCTGCGGCTCTCCAGATGTTCATGGACTACAATTTCCATCAGCCCCTGCCAGCATGACCAATTGGCTGGTGGGAATTGTAGTCCATGAACATCTGGAGAGCCGCAGGTTGCAGACCCCGGGCTAGTTAGTATACTGTTCTATAATTCCAGTGTGTTTGATAAATTAGGAATTCAATTCCCATCAGTTTTCGTCAGCATGGCCAATTGGCCATGCTGCTAGGGGCTGATGGGAATTGTAGTTCCTGAACATCTGGAGAGCCGCAGGTTCCCTACCCCTGGTCTAGTGAAAGCATCCAAGCATCCTGTAGATCTGGCCACTTCAGCAAAGTAGGGGTCTGTGTAAAGATAAATATATCTGTCGCAAGCTGGCATGAGCACAGAAATAAATGTCAGAGGATGTGGTTGGCCAGCTGGCTGCAGGTTCAGAGGAAAAGGAGTTTGTTTGACGCTGCAGACAGACAGTGCTTGGACACTGAGAATTGCTAAAGGGGAAGATGAGAGCATGCCAAACTACATCAAGAGCTCCATAAGCCATCCAGCCAGTGTCCCTGAATGCATTGCAAAGGTCTCCTTGCTGCACGGCTTCTGCAGCAGCGGGGAGGTAGCATCAGCAGTGAACTGCTAATGCTTGGCATGTACAAGGATAGCCATCCTGCGTTAGTGACTGGTGATGGGCCCGTGATAGGAATGAGTAAGCCTAGCAGGTTTTGTGGATCCCTGCCTTAAATCTAATTTAGGGCTGCCAGCCATAGCATACCAGAGATGTCCAGTAAGACTTGAGGAGTGGGTTCTGAAAACTGGTGACACAGTGTTGGACAATTCTACAGGATACTGAATGGTTGAAACCACAATTTCATTTTGCAAATGGCTCGGAGGGTTTCAATTTTGGAATAGGTGTTTTCTAGTTTATACTGGTTTGCAGAGAACTGTCCGGTGGCTCTGCCTGAATCGGTTAATCATAGAAGGCCAACATACTTTGCTTTGAATTTTGATCCTGCTATGCAGTTTGTTGTGGTGTATACACATCTTGTCTACCTGTGTATGCATTTGTATAGTTATATGTAATCCCTGATTCTCAGCGAGATATGAAAACTGTGTGCATGTGGTGGGGAGGGGAGAAGCTGAACCACAGAAATTCACAAGAGTTTATCGTGAAAGATATTAATCTTCCTGAAACTGAATAAACTACCAGAGGCAGCCTATGTACGTGGTCATTAGCGTAAGCCAAACTGTGGCTTCATAGTGAATGCAGTGTGTTGGATGCAAAAAAATCCCCCTTGTCCAGATGCATAGAAGGTCCTGTATATGGCTAAAAATAATGGCTTACTACATGAGAGATCCGTGGATATTGATCCAGCCGGTTTCACCCAGACACCAAACAGTTCCGTGACTTAACAGCAATAGAAAAATACCGTTGGGGGAACCCTTTTGTTAGGTTAAGATAGTGCCCAGTATGAAAAGTGGAGCTTATGGCACATCGTTGGCACATCTCCAAACTACTCATTCATGTTAAAGCATTGCAGTATTTATCCAAGGATGTTACTAAGAGAGGCTACATATGTAAAAGTGAATTTTGAGCCAGTAATAACTAGCCTGAAATTTTTGCAGCATAGTAAAACACACAGTTGACACTATACTGACTTACAGTCTCCAAGCACCGAGGTTTCTTTCTCTCAGTATGAACTTGGAAATGTTTGTCGCATCAGAACTTGGCATGATACTCTAAGATCTACATATGTACATTTTCTTCCTAATTTTATACCTTTGGTTATCACGATTTTGAGCAGTTGCATTAAATGCTTTCTCTTCCCCACGTATAAGCTATTACTGTGCATCTTTATCATTTAAATATAATTCCACAACACAATCTTAAGTTATTTTTGTCCAGACATTAACCATTTTTTTGTTTTCCAGTCATTGTATGCTACCTTAAATGTTGTTTATTAACATTCTATAGGTGGCAAGCCAAACAGCATTTCGCAAAAGCTATCAGCTTTGGAATCCATCTTTGAATTTTAAAATAGCCTTACTGCCTAGAAGGTTTGGCCCCGGCATATTTTATTTCAGTAAGGTGCCCTTCCAGTTTTGTTGGAACTCTCTTGTTCCTGCTGAAGTCTCTCTTCTGAATGAATAGATTCAGGACAGTATATACATTTTCCAGGATTGAGATTTCACAGTGGTTCATGAATTTGTACTGCGAGGACTAATTTTGGTCTCCAGAGAAACCAGTAGTTCACAAAATAGTTCTCTGGTCTAGATTTATTGCCCTGCAGATGGGGGCGGGGGGGTTGAGGGCTGTTAATCTGTGCTTAAAATTTTGTTCAACTTCACTGATAAGAGTTTTTTTTAACATATCCTGTCAGAGTCAAAGCAGATCTGATAAGCCGGAAATATGTTTAATATCTTCTGGACCAGACTGTATTCTACACATACCTACAGAACAAGTTTGATTTTTTTTAAAAAGAGTATAATTCTGGTTTATTAAGAAATATCAACAGCTACATTTTGAATCTAGAACACATTAAAGTAAGCTAAACTCTCAGTATGGAGCTAGGAAATCTTTTTCCATGTTTCAGTATATTGAAAAAATCCACTCTAGCGCCTTCCAACTGAAGATCATAAATCTGAGCATCATCTTGTGAAAAGTGAACAAAAATCCCGTTAAACTTTCTACAAATAAATATGAATCAACTGAAATGTTTGGGATGATAACTAATGCACTGTAACAGGTAAAAATGCCCTTCCATCACTGCGTCCTATACATACACCTAAGTCCTCTTCTGCAGACTACTCTGAATTTCAGCCTGGAGGTTTGAGAATAAAAATCTTTATACATACAATTACATTACATGAAGCAGCTTACATGTTTTGGGGGGTGAGCATATTTAGACTTCCAAACATCAGGAGTGTAAATTTAATGCAAACATTGCTCCTTTAACACTGAACATATTATGGGTTTATTAAAAGAATATACTGCATCACTCAGAATAGTCAAGTCGTCTGGGGGGAAAAAATCTAGGCTTTGTGAACATTTGTAAAAATCAGATTGGTGTACAGGGTCCCTGCCATTTAAAATTAAGCCTCTGTTTTTCCGTTACCTGTCGAGATTACACTTCACATTCTTTATATGGCAGCTGCTGACATTTGCACTGTCCGTAGCCGTTAATGATGATGAAGGGTCCTTCGTGGGTGGGTTCAAACTCATTATACGGTCCTTGGTCTGACATGTTTGACATATGTAGCCGTGTTTGAGATCGCAGTTGCCTGTGGCTTTGAATCATTGAGCACTGCCTAATTTTCCTTAATGTGGGAGGGCAGCACTTTCTGGAGATGAACACTACAAAAATGATAAAAAAGAAAGAAAACAATAAAGCCATTGTTCCGGTAATTACCTGCTGGGTGAAGATGGCATTGTTTGGCTCAGGTGGCTGCTCTTCTGTGGTCATGGCGATGCCCGTCGTAGTTGAGATTTCTTTGTCTCCTACATGGAAATTGGAGGAGCTTATTCTTTTTGTGTACTCAGTCGTTGGAGCTCTGTAACTTGTCGCCGCGGGCGTAACAGCGCTCGATAAATTCCAACAAAGCTGAAAACCATAAACTGCATCTAGAATATCCTCTCCCTGGGTGTGGTTTGGGCTATGACAGAGTATGGAGTGCTCCCACCGACCTTGGAAGCCACTCAGCCACGTGGCTAGTGAACATATTTTGGGGCTGCATTCCCAGGGGTTGTTGGAGAGGCCCACCGTAGTTAAGTCTGTAAGTGAATACAAAACCTTGGAGTCCAGGGTGGTTAGCTTGTTGTGATCCATTAGAAGTACTTTAAGGTGAGGCATTGTTTCAAAAACTGTCATATCAATGGCTTTGATCTCATTCCCAGTCAAATCTATCTTTTCTAAGGTGCCCCAGGTCCATTCCATCCCACATGTCAGGTTGCTAATTTTATTCCCCTGCAAGAAGAGCATGTGCAGATTGCTTAGCCGGAGGAAATGAGCAAAGTTAATCTTGGTCAGCTGGTTGTGCTCTAGGTGAAGCTCCCTCAGTTTGATTAATCCAGCAAATCCATTGCGTGCCAAACTTCGCAAGCGATTTGTGCTCAGATCCAAAAAATCCAAACTACGGCAGTCTGAAAAGAGGCGGACTGGCATCGTCCTCAGGGAATTGGAACGTAAACTCAAGGTTTGCAATTTGCGAAGGCCATAGAACAGCTCGGGATGCAGAGCAGACAACTGGTTGAAAGAGAGGTCCAAATGTTGCAGGTTAAGCAGTTGGCTAAAAGTTGCGTTTGGCAAATAAGAGATTTTGTTTGAGCTTAAAATTAATTCCTTGAGTTTATACAGTCCTTGAAAAGCATCTTCTCTGACACTGTCAATCTGATTATGATCTAAATGGAGCCAAGTAAGTTGACTGAAGCTTGCAAACTGATCCCCTTCAAGTTCCATAATAAAATTGTGCCTCAAAGACAACCCTAGACAGCCCTTGTCTGTGGTGTTTGGCACTGAGTGAAACCCCTGAGAGTCACAGTAAAAGAGCAGCTTCTCGCAACGGCATTTTGGCGGACAAGCCGTGCCCAAGGCAGGCAGCATTTTAAAAACAACACTCATTGCATATATTGCTGCCAGCATAGGAGCCCCTAATGGCCACTTGAAATGTAAGCCTGCAGAATATAATTCGGGGAAACAACAAAATAGGATATTCTCATCAGATGGTGTTTGCTTACAACAGAAAGGAGAAAGATTTGCTGCAGCTCAAGAACATGCATTAAAATGTTTCAAGTTTTTACACTTAAAAACAAAAGACGGATGTTTTAAAATGTATCGATAACCTAAATTAGTATTTCTGAAGTATAAGTAAGATTGGCTGCAAATCGTACAACGAATCAAAAGGGTACGAACTTACCCATTCTTTTGAGGACGTTGGAGGTTGCATTCAGTCGTAGTATTAGACTCAGCGCAGTGAGTCTGTTAAAAGCTCTAATGTAGACAACCTTTGAATAATTTACTGTTTTTCTATTGTCCTCCAATATTAGAGCAAAAACGACTTGACATCCCTTCTCTCAGATATCCCTTTTAAATTCATTTCCTTGCCTTCCAGTGATAAGGGGTCCGATAATTCCTGAAATCACTGCCGGATCGAAGTTCTCTGTGTTGTACTGTGCAGCTGTTTTAATTGGCAACGCTTTCCACAGCTATGGCTTTTTTGTCTTTAACTTGTTGATGGCAGATGGGGGGCTTATTGCTGCGAGGGAAGCTTCCGTAGTCGCTTGAATGCATCTGCTGAAAGCTTTCAGGGGTTCGGTACAGGAATGCGATGGCTTATGCGCTGCCGCCACACAACTCTATATAGGCTGACGTCACCCGGTGACGTTCCTTTTGTTTGGGTTTTCCAGAAGCTTTGCAGTTGGGTGCACGGCAGTGCATATTGTGAACTGTGATATTAGACTACCACTAAGAGGAAAAAACTAATTGTGGGAATTCTTCTTCTGGCTTCCTTGAGATAGGAATGACATTGCAAGAGTGTCCTTACAGGCACTGGGTGTTCCTGCAGCCTGTACTGTGAACTGTAGTTAGCCTACTGGCTTTGTTATGGTGTGTGTGTGGGGGGGGGGGGGGTCCGTGGCTTTATTTGATTCTTCTTACACGTGAGAATGTAATCTGTATGCACGGGAAAAAGGTTGTTTAAAAAGTTCGTCCAGGACACTGGCACTGCTTGAAAAAAATCTAATTCCTCTATAAATCTAGTTAAAGTGAACAAGGAGGGGAATGTGTTTATTGCTCGGCCACTTGAGGGACTCTTAACCAGGGACAAAGATTTCAACCAAATGCTGTCAAACCGTTTCAGAAAACCGAGCTTCGTTTCCATTTTCAGGTCCCCCAAATAGAACTCAAATGAGCAGAACAATAGAAGGGACGCCAATCGCTTAGATCTGAGTCCTGTGAAATTGGGCAGCAAAGAAGTCATCATAAGGACATGAACTAAGTAGTGGGGTGGGGGGACTTGGTCAGTTTGTAAGGATTCCCCATTCACTTTCCTTTTTTTCTTTTTGAGCAGAGTTTGTCTTTTTTATAGAAATGCAGAATTTCTGTCTAAACTTTATTAGAACCTGGCAAAGGCTGTAAATGTTAATTTCTTGCTCTGATGGAGTCCTCACAGGTAAATCTGCTTAATCTCAATGCCTAATAGTGCGTGCTTGTTAAATTTAATCAGAATTTTTTTAATTTAAGATGTGTCACTTGTAATTCCAGCTGTTGGCAATGGTTGCAATTCAGATGTTTGTGCTGATAATTCAAGTTTAGTTATGTGCTTTTACATAAATTTCACAGGTTGTCAAAGTTTGTAAATACTGAGGTGACTTAGTTTAATGTTACTTACTGGTTGGGCAAGAGTGTGAATTTGAACGTTAGCTGTTCCTAATTGACGGTTGTGAAATTCTGATTTAAATCCACTGTTATCTCAATTTTACAGAAGTTCAATCTAAGACTGAACTAGGCCATGGCGCTATTCAGACTTAATTTTCAGTTCTAGTAAATTAATACTGACTGGATGTAAATCTGGCACTTTTAAAGTTTACTGGCATGATTTGCTCATTGTTGTCATCTGCCACTCATAAAGGCAGTGTAAGTAAACCCAATTTTTTTTCAGGTATATTTTTATACTGGTTGCCATAACTGTTCCCAGGAATTAAGTGGTGATAGTGTATTTTGGAAGACATTGGCTCATAAGGTTGCACTAAGTCGGAAGCAACTTGACCACACTTAGCGCACACGCACACTACCTTTTTAAAAGCTTTCAAGGATCAGTCTCACCATTTGCCTTACATGCTTCTTTCGTCCAGCTGTACTCTGCAAAATCTCGGGGGAAAAGGAGTGGCCAAATATTGTAAAAGGTGTGTGTGTGTTTTGTTCATTGGAGTTTTCAGCAGTCAGGATGTCATTTAGATCATTCTTGGGAAGCTGTGTCGTCCCCCCCCTCCCCCCCCCGGTATCACTTTGTAATGCCAGTGATCCCATCCAAAATCATATCTAGCAAATACCAAAGAGGGCAAGGTGTAAGGACATGTGCAAGTAGAAATTACCATGCTCCCATGGTGCCCTTCGTTGCAGAGTGTGAACCTGTGATGTAGCTGAACCAGACTGTTGCACCAAAAAGTTTATCTACCTTTGGAATAAAGCTGTCTTTGTCTGGCACCTAAAGGTCACTACTGCGAAGGCCCTGTCATTCAAACCTTAGATGGCAGGAAACATGAGGCATGCCTCCAAAAAAACTCTGTAAGAATTTGTCTGAATGAGATGATGAGACTCAAAGGACATATCTCTTTTAATGACAACTGATTCCCAGAGTTATAATCATTTATGTGAGCATGTACACAAAGCCTGGGCAGAAATTTTGTTCCAAGATAGGCAAGATCGTATGCTTGGCCAGAACCACTATTTCAGCTTACTAATAAGTTTAAAGTAACACAAACACAGGAACAACAGTTTCTTCACATATTCCACAGAGGGCATGAAGCACCTACGCAAACTCCATTTATAGTACAGTTAAAACATGCTTGAACAGTTGCTTCTGGTATAGTAATTAACCTTGTGTCCCTTGGCAAAATAATGAGGATTGGCCACCAAAGGGAAACAGCAAGAATGAAGCAAAGGCTAGAACTTAAGGACCTCAGTTCAGTTGCAACCGGAGTCTCATCTGAAAGGAGGCCAATGGCTTGAACGCCGCTCCTTCGTAGCCCCAACCCTAGACATGCACGATGAGATGGGCAAAACATGCTTGTGGTTTTTTGTCTCCAGTAGACGTTACCTTTTGAACCAAGAAGCACAAAGACAGTAGGAGAAAGTAAGCCATCTTCACTTGATGGAGAACACATTCTGACAATTCAGTATTCCTTTTCCCATCATTCCTGGAGGCAGGAAGTACATTGCAATTCCCATCTCTACCACTGGGGAGTGCCCTGTGCCTTCAGTTTCCTTCCTGCCTCTTTACAGTGATTGAACAGGATTGAAAGTTCCATTTAGGTTCTTCAGCTGAGCTGTCTGGTTGCAGTCTTCCCCCCCCCCCCCCCCCCGGTGTATGCCCCCCCCTCGCTTTTCTTCTATTCTCTTGTTTCTCTCCCACATCAGGCCCTTAGAGAAAAAACATGTTCTTCCTTTCCTTTTATTCTGCTGCTTTGGCACCAGCCCATTGCTAGCTGCAGCAGCACTATCCACATTTAGCTTCATAGGCAAGATATCAGATACTAGACATTCATTGGAGTGGGTTTTGAGATCCCTAACCCATGGAGCAGGAAAACCCTGCAAAGCTGTGCAGCCAGTCACTTGGAAGCAGCAGGGTGTCCAGGGAGAGCCACAGACCTCAGTGCTTTCCAGGCAGAACAAGGTCACATAGAAGATGTGCTTTCAGTGCCAAAGCCCAACCTTGGCCTGGCAGCCAGGACCGGGTGGGAGAGCAGGTGGCTATTGACAACAGCAGGGACACAGGCAATATTCCCAGCTTGGGCATAGGTGAAAAGGGAACTGGATGCTTCCAGGTGTTTTACATGGTGGGGGTGGGGAAGATAGAAGGCTGCTCTTTTGCTCCAGCTGGGCTGCCAGAGTGGTCTGAACAAGGAGCCAGTGTGATGTAGTGGTTAAGAGCAGGTGCACTCTTAATCTGGAGAACCGAGTTTGATTCCCCTCTCTGCCACTTGAGCTGTGGAGGCTTATCTGGTGAACTAGATTAGCTTGTGCACTCCAACATGTGCCAACTGGGTGACCTTAGGCAAGTCATGGTTCTTAGGAGCTCTCTCAGCCCCACCCACCTCACAGGGTGTTTTTTGGGGGGAAGGGAAAGGAGAAAGCCCATTACAGGAGAGAAAGGGGGGGGACTCTTCTTTATAGCAGAGAAATGGCTAAAAAGGACAAGGCAGAACAGTCATTGGATAGGAAGGACCGCATTCTTTATCTCTCCTCTTGTTCATACTTCTATTCATGGAGACCACATTGTCAAATGTTAACACTTTTAAACTTTTGAATGAAGTTTCTCAGCTTACCCTAGCTAGGCAACTGTGACAGGTTGGAGGAGCCTTGTCTTATCAGTTCCGGTCTGTTTGCTTGCCATCATGAAAAGGTAGTCTTTAGGACAGAGCCCATCTTTATAAAGTGAACCAGCTTTTCACAGATATCAGGAAGTCTGTCTCAATTTTGTGCAAAATCCAATCGTCCTAAGGAGATAATTGGCATCTATTGCCCCTAACGCAGGGTTGTTGTTTTTTAATTAGGAGAATAGCTTCGGGAAATCCAAGTCACTTTTTTGGAGTGCTCCATCCCATCATTTAAAAGCTTCGGTAAATGACTGTGAAGTTGCATTCATCGATCATGCGAATCTGAAATGTGATGAGGATATTAATGGCCTGGTCAATAAGAAGCGGGTCACAGCTGCTTTGAAGATGAACATTTCCAAGACAGGATTTCTGTCTGGAAATACAGCAGTTAAACATTTGTTTGCTAGGGTTGTCCCTATGAATTGTACAAGTGTGTTTGGGCTCAAGGTAATGTGAGCAGCGGTGGTGTAGTGGTTAAGAGCAGGTGCACTCTAATCTGGAGGAGCCGGTTTCGATTCCCCACTCTGCTGCCTGAGCTGTGGAGGCTTATCTGGGGAATGCAGATTAGTCTGTACATTCCCAACACATGCCAGTTGGGTGACCTTGGGCTAGTCACAGTTCTTCTGAGCTCTCTGAGCCCCACTTACCTCACAGGGTGTTTGTTGTAAGGGGGGGGGGAAGGGAAGGAGTTTGTAAGCCCCTTTGAGTCTCCTTCAGGAGAGAAAGGGGGGATATAGATCCAACTCTTCTTCTTCTTCTTTTTCTTCTTCTTCAAGGCAGAATATCATTCATCCCCTGTCACAACACCCCACTTGATCTGTACATGTCCTCCTGTTGTGTCAAGTTTCTGCCATTACCTGGTAAAATTCATAAATTTATTTTGGGTATTTGGCTGAGAAATGTATAGGGGTCTGCAACCTGTGGCTCTCCAGATGTTCATGGACTACAATTGGCCATGCTGGCAGGGGCTGATGGGATTTGTAGTCCATGAACATCTGGAGAGCCGCAGGTTGCAGACCCCTGGACTATAGACTCAACAAGGATTATGGATCTGCTGAAAAGCCGGGCAGCCCCACTCATGGGGAAGAGCAGGGTTCTGCCGCTCGATCTCTACCCCTCTCCCTTGCAGAAATGGAAGCTAGCAAAGAATTGGGAGGGCAGACCGTGTAGTTTTCCCAAAGTCTGCATCGTTTTTTAGCAAACATTTAATGGAAATTGGTGTCCTGCACACATACTGCAATGTTAGAAAATAAAAGGTAAATGTGCAAAGTAAACATATCCTAGCTATCTCTTGGTGGTTTGCATGAGTGTCTGCAGCTTGTGACTTAACAGTGTGGTAAATGGTTAATACACTGTCACTGCTCAGGTAGGATCCTTTTCTCCCATTCCCTACTGTGAAGAAAGTGTAAATATTCCTTTAAATTTGCTTAGAGATCATTTGTCCTGAATATTGGGTCTTTTACGAGGCAAACCGTTTGGTTTTGCTAGGTCGTTTACAGTACAACCATTTGGCCTCACTAAAGTTGTAAATTATGTTTGTGTGCAGTTTAAGTGGTGTTATTCTTTAGCTAACGGAATTGGCTTTTACAAGGCCACATTCTAAACCAGACAGATGGGTCTTAATTGCCATAATGCTCAGGTGGGGGTCATCTCCCTCATCGACTCTGTTCAACACCCAATTGGTTAATTACTGGTCAAATTATCTAGATGAGCCCATTCCTTAAAACCCCTGACACCGTTTTAGAGAGATTCATTCTGAAGAGATTCATTCATAAAGATTCTTCTTAAGATTTTCTGGTTGTTCTTGTTATTCTTCTCCCTTAGGCTGAATAGCCTTGTATTGTATTGTTTTTATATGTGGAACTGTCTAGAGCTGCGAGAGAACTGATCTTATTTCTTTTTTTTTTTAATAACTTTTTAAAATCTCAACTGTTTGAGAGTACCTGGATAAAGAATTCTGGTTTCAGTATGTGTAAGGCACCCAGCTTTGGGTCACCTTTTCACACCTACCCTCTTGTATCTGACAGGGGACTTTGTCCCTTTCCGCTGCATCAACTCGTGCTGATGTAATGTTATATACCCAGGTGTGCTACATTGGTGCAGCGCCCTTTCTGGTTTTGCCAGTCTGGCACAAGAAGCTCAAGTATAATCCTATTTCTGGGCCTCTTAACAATTCTCATGCTATTAGCGATAATGTTTGTTCTGCCATAAATCTCTTGGTGACCATGGTGCACCGCCTGCGTTGCTGCATCTTCAGCTGTTCAATCTATGGTTTTTTCCCCTAGAAAAGAGCTGCGAGCTACTTTCAGAGTACAGTTCTCAAAGCATTGGATAGCCCTGTGCTTTTTTTTAAAGAATCAGTTTGTATCGGACTGTATCCTGTCATTAACATTGGAAGAGGAAGCATCAGGTGAAATATTTACAAGTTGTAGGATCACTAACTCAAAAACTTGACACCTTTTCCTAGCTTCTGTGACTTGACAATAAACAATACGCTTATTAATGCTGCGCATGCTTGTCGGTTTCCCAGAAATGTTATATAGTAGCTGTAGGAATCCTTACCTTAAGATGAGGTGTAGGATTTCAGAACGGAGCTAGAGCAGAATATTCTTTTCCCTTCCGAAGTAGGTGAAGCCTTCTGTAGTTAACTCAAGTCATAACCTCTTCCGAAGAACAAGCAGTTCTGTGTGAGACTGTACAGTTCTTGTTAACCTAGCAATGTGTCACAGTGGACAGTCAGATGCTTTAGGGATGCTCACAAACAGGGTAAGCTAGTGACAGCCATCCCCAGCACTTGGTAAATGGAAGCAGGGAGGGAGATCGTTTGCCTACGAAGGCTCAGTTTATTACCACCAGATGTCTGCTCTTGGCTTACTCTCATGGTAATTTATCTAATATTTTAAAGCAGTCTCTGCCATTGCAATAATCTGTGATTGAGTCCTACAGGATAATCCAGAAGAATAATTTTGGGGCTATTACAACTCAGGTTCTCGAGACAAGGCAGAAAACTTTTCTGCATCCTTTTGTAAGCATTCGCTCTTACTTAATCCTTTTTGTTTCTAAAAAGAAAGCCCCAAATACGGTAGTTCCTCATAGTGAAGGTTTCTCCAAGCATTTGTCCTGCCAGATGCCATTTTTTTTTGTGATATAATTTTTTGTGATGAAGTGATTTAGAACTGGACTTGGTGATATAGTTGGGTATGGTATTGTACTCCATTTGGTGTTAGAGAGACATTTTATTAGTTAGTTTTGTGTTATTTTCACTTGGGAGCTTCTGTCTTCTCACAGAGGACTATGGGTGTGACCCTCTTCATCCAGTGTCACCAGGTTGGGTGATATAGTATAGTTCAGAACCTTTCATATCTACACAAGATCTGTGAAGAAGAGCTGGTTAAAGTGGTGGTGGTGGTGGTGGTGGTGGTGGAATGTAGTCCGTTTCCCCAGTGGATATCCCCCCCAACATTACTTCATACCCCTGCTATATTATTCATAATGAGCTCATGCTCCACTGCTCAGCCAAGAAATGATTAGTGAATAAGAACTTTTTCGTCAAGAAAGGGGTTGCTTTATAGACTTAATTAGCAAGGTTAGTGAAGAAGTAAATGTGTGGGAAAGGATCGAACCCCAGTGTCCTGATCTTAAAGGGTAGAAAAAAAGCTTCTGAAATATATCAGAATAAACTGGTATCTTCAGAATAAACAGGATAAAAAGTAAATGGCATTGATCAGGAGAGTTGATGTTGAGTATCAGCAGTCTGGGTAGCCATCCAGGAAGAAACAGAGCGCCAGGAAACTTAAAACGAATGAAATCAAGCAAGGAACAGTTTAAGCTGAAGGTCATCAGCCCAGAAATATTATTGACAGCCAAAGGAATAAGTGAGACAGACGACGAATGCCTGATGCAGAAAAATGGAGGACAAATGTCAGCTGAGTTTGAAAAGGGAAGAGAACCATTAAGAGTTTCAAGAATGATAAAACTGGAGCCAAGACAAACACCAAAACCTCAGAGAAAAGGGACCACCACGAAGATGTCAAAGGCTTTGAGATCTTAACACAGAGAATTTGAAATCTGGCTAGAAACAGCTTCAGCAGAGCGAGTAGATCAAAAGCCGGATTGTTGCGCGATCAAGGAGAGAATTATCACAGAAATGCAAAGCCTTGAGGAACAGTGAGTGGCACACCGAATTCAAACAGTAGTCCTGTAGAAAAAGTAGCTGTTCTATCTGGACTCTCTTCATTCCTCTGGCCATATTTCATTGCAACTTCAAATGCTGGCGTGATCTGAACAGGGTTTAACCACCCAGAAAAACTCATTGAAACCTTCAGTCAGTTGCACTAAAGGTATGTTAGGATTTATGGCAGTGTCAGCTATGCCCTATTACTTCTGATTGGTCTCTCTCAAATGTCACCGTGAGGCTGCCTTTTGTTGGTGGCATTGTGGTTCCACCTTCTGGCCAGTGGAGACTTAACCTGGTGATGGGAACCTGTGTGATTTAAACCTTGAAATTATCCTCAGGAACAGTTGGATTCCATTCATGTGTAGTCTAGTTTTACAAATATGCCTGTTGACAATGAAGCAGCGCTCATAAACTCTGAATTCTGCAGCTGAGCTTCTAGAGAAGTTTGAGCTTCTTGAACGGATGGATCTCTTGCACCCAGCAGTCTGAGTGATGAGGGCATACATTCAAGTGTTTGGAAGAGTAAGTATCATTCTGGGATTAGAGACTTGCTTTGATTCAACAACAAAAAATCCAAAGATGAAAACTATTCAGTAACCCTCACTAGAACAGCCAGGGAACAAAGCCAAGTGTCAGCTCTTTCCTGCAGAACTTTTCCAGGTATCTGGATTTTTTTTTTTTAAAGGAGGCGGAGTGGAGGCCACTGTGGGAGACCCTGATCTAAAAGGCCTCTTGTTGCCGTTGCCCTGATGTAGAGTTCCAGGAAGCTTTTCAAACTTCCAGGAAGCTTTTCAAACTTTTCAACATCAAGATATGATGTTGCAAATCATCAGGTTGTTTCTAATAAAGGTATGCTGTGGATTGTGTATCCTTTTCGTGTTTTGCTTCTGGACCGACACAGCTGTAAGCAACTAGTAGATTTGTCAAAGGCTTTCACGGCCGGATTCAACTGGTTCTTGGGGGTTTTCTGGGCTGTGTGGCCGTGGTCTGGTGGATCTTGTTCCTCATGTTTTGCCTGCATCTGTGGCTGGCATCTTCAGAGGTGTATTATAGGGAAAAGTCTGTCCAGTGAGAAGGGAAAGTTTAGTGGGGTATATATTATCCATGTCCCAGGGTGGGGAACCGATCCTTTCCCTTCCTCTCCCCACAACAGACACTTAGTGAGATGGCGGGGCTGAGAGAGTTCTTTAGAACTGTGACTAGCCCAAAGTGACCTATCAGGCTTTGTGTGTTAAGAGTGGGGAAACAGTGTGTAACACACTGGACACAGTGTGTAACAGACCTCCCTCTATGATGCACTTCTGCAGATGCAGGCGAAACTTTAGGAACAAGATCCACCAGACCACGGCCATTCAGCCCAGAAAACCCACCACAACTAGTAGATTTATTTCTCGGCTCGCCTTTCCTGCATTAATCATCAGTTGATCAGAAGAGAAGCAGGAGATTACTGTTATGAGTTGTTGCTATTAGTGACTTTTGGAGCTGGTGAGGTATATCGGTTAAAGTGTCAGACTGGGGGTTGGGAAACCCGGGTTCGAACCCCCACTCAGCCATGGATACTTGCTGGTGACCTTGCGCCAGTCACACACTCTCAACCTCGACTCTGGAAAGTGTTAGGATAGGAAGCTGCCACGGAATACCAGGATGATGACATGGAGGCAGGCAATGGCAAACCACCTCTGAAGGTCTCTTTCTTTGACAACCCTAAGGGGAAGTGTGGGTGTGCATATCGGCCATTTAAAAAAGCATAAAACAATCTTAGTCCAGAGAACATGTTATTGATATGAAGGTTCTTTCTCATGTTGAAAGATTTGTCTGTTGTGAGCTTTTGATCCTGGAGTGTGTTTGTACGTTGGGGTGGGTTTCGGTAATTTTGACTCTTTTATTTAATGGAATTTGTATGCCAAGTTTTCTATAAGCCATTTGGGGCCCTTTGTGGTAAAGGCAGGATGAGAAAAAAAAACCTAAAAAAAACAAAGGGTTCCTTGATCTCTTGTAGATACTGTGTAGGAGATAAAGTATCCCAGTTTTCTATGCCTGAAGATCAGCAGAGGGAACTACAAATGTAGCGCTGGCATTTCGGTCTGTAGTGATAATATGCATAACTTTTCATTTTATGTTCTAAACCTGTTAATTCGTTTCCACGTAGAGCTGCACCACCTCTGTGTGTTTGCATTCTTCTATGGATTTCATAGGGGAGTGGAGAAATATGTGCTTTATCACTGCTCCTTCAAACTGTAATATACCTCCTGCATTTTTCCTTTAGTTCCAGGATTAGCCTGACTTTGAGGTTGTTAGCCATTACATCCATCCATCTTTAAATATCTTTTTGTGTTCATCTTCTTGTGATGCTCTGGTGTTTAACAGACTGCTATTAGTTAGAGGAAACCTAACTTGTGATAATAGTATACAGTTAGAGGAAACCAAACCAAACCATACAGGTGATCTGACTTTTACAGGTGATCTAAATTTTCCAAATTTATTTGGATCTAAACTTTTAACATTCGAAGTTTAGAGTCAGCAGGAAATAAGCCTATAACTTTCTTTAAGCTTTCATTTTAGAAACCCTCACGATTCATTATTCTTTTAAAACTAAAGTAAAGCTATCTTTAACAACTGTTAATCATTTTCAACTACTGTATCAATATAGTTTTTTATGTAAAACATACATATTTTAATGAAAAACACTTATGAGCTCTTTCCTTCTTACATACCTCAAGGCAGCTTACAACATAGATAAAATACATAAAAATAGATTACATAAAATACAAATTATGAATCACACTTTAGGACTGCTAGTAAATGGTGTCCTAAATAAAAACTGCCTTCAGTTTCCTCCTAAAGATAGAAATAATGGGGCCAGGTGCATTTCCCTGGGGTGGTTGTCCCTGATATGGATAGGTGTAGTGGTTAAGAGCAAGTGGACTCTAATCTGGAGAACTGGGTTTGATTCCCTGCTCCTCCCCATAAGCGATGGAGTCTTACCTGGTAAACTGGATATGTTTCCTCACTGCTCCTACATATGAAACCTGCTGGGTGATCTTGGTCCAATCACAGCTCTTTGAGAACTCTCTTAGCCCCACCTACTTCACAAGGTGCCTGTTGTGGGGAGAGGAAGGGAAAGGAGCTTGTAAGCCTCTGTGAATCAGGAGAAAAAGGGCAGGGTATATAAATCCAAACTCCTGCTCTTCTACTTCCCATATTAATTCAGAGATGCTCATCCAGATCTCAATTGTGTTAATGTATTGTCCTTTCATTTAGCTAATTTTAAGTATTCATCGCTCCTGTATTTATAACATTGCAAGCACAAGAAAGCTGGGATCATTTTGGGTAACCCAGTGCAGCCAGTGTACTTACTGGTTCATACGCTCAGCACCCATGGGCACTGCATTCCCTGCTGGTTTCAGTGTTGGCCTATTGTTCTCGTGGAGATGTCCCTGAAGTAGAAGATGGAAGCTGGAGCATATAGAGATCAGGGCCACTGCAGCAAGTGCCGTATACCAGTACTGTTGGTAAATTGTTTGGTCATGTTGGAGAGCGAGTATCAAAAGCAGCATGAAAACTATTTTTCATGAGCTTTTTTCTATCTCATTTTCCAGGCGGGGCGCAAGGAAAGAAGCGATGCCTTAAACTCCGCCATCGACAAAATGACAAAAAAGACCAGAGATCTACGTCGACAGGTATAGTATTAAATTATGTATAACATGCTAATGCACTCGGCTCCCTTCCAGTCGTCTCCCTAGTCCTGCCAGTTGTCCCTGAAAGCAAAATGCTTGGAATAGGCTGGGGCTTGGTCAAGCAAACCGGGGTGGGGGGCTGTCACAGAGGCCTTGGGAGAACGGGGACCTGTTTGAGTTTGTCTGAGGATGAGAATTTGAGAAGCTTGCCCTGGCCTCCATCAGGAGCTTTACCACATCATCTTTTGCACGTATATGTCGTCCCTGCAATGACCCCTATTGGTAAAAAGAGGCCATAAGGGGCCATTATTTGAGGTAATGTTGCCTCTTTCTCTTGGCAGCATCCCAAGAGACAGGTTGTTTAAAACTGGATTCATAATCCATCTCCGTTAAATGAATTTTTGAGGCTGAAGTGTTTGATTTGAAGGGAGTGTTTTCAAAATCGTTAGCGTCCAGCGGTTCTAACTGCATGGAAGGGTGAAGGAAGTGAGATGGAGTAAAATGCTCGTTATTGTTGGTTATTGCTGACACAGTGATGAAAAGTGACCATTTGTCTCAATGAGACTAAAATTATCATCCATTCTTAGCTCCGCAAAGCTGTGATGGACCATGTTTCAGATTCCTTTCTGGAAACCAACGTCCCGCTTCTAGTTTTGATTGAAGCTGCCAAGAACGGGAATGAGAAAGAGGTCAAGGAGTACGCACAAGTCTTCCGCGAACACGCAAACAAGCTGATTGAGGTAATGTGATATAAGCTCAACTTGGCTAGTGGTATTACCTTGTTTCAGTGAGTCCCATAAATTAATTATGCATGGTGCAAATAAGTACTTGCATGTCGAGAACCTGCTGCCAATCAGTTCACCAGATTATTCAAGTACTGGTTTTGTTGAAGGAGAGAGGATTCCCTTCGACCCGAGATGTCGTAATTTAGGTACTCTCTCTCAAAATCATTCCCCAAAAAATTGTGTGTCGGTTCAGAGAAGAATTGTCCATGTATAAATTCTTCCTACGAAAATGGAGGCATGTCTTAAGTGCATAGAATATATCAATATGTGTAAGATTTATTTTTTTTATTAGATTCCTAGGCTGCCCTTCCCCCAAGCAAACTCAGGGCAGCTGATAGCAATCAGCACAATAAAACAGCAAATTTCGTCCAATGTCCCAGTGCCCTATTTACTGATAAATCAGTCAAAGGGGTAGGAGCACACTAATAGATATAAATAAACTGTGGCAAAGCAACTACGAAAACAGTAGAACAAATGGTTGATTGGCGGCAATGGGCTTTTCTGGGCTGGAAGTGGCCATGAGTCTGGTTACGTATTCCTGAAACGTAAAGCTTCTTTGCATCTCTGGCTGACATCTTCAGAGGTGTATCACAGAGAGACACAGTTGTGTAACATACTGCTCTCTGTGATACACCTCTGAAGATGCCAGCCACAGATGCAGGCGAAATGTTAGAAACAAGATCCACCAGTCCACGGCCACATCCCGGAAAGCCCACAACAACCAGTTGAGTCTGGCTGTGAAAGCCTTCGACAGTACAAATCAGAGCAACAATGGGACAGGGAAAGAGAGGCCCGCTAGTTGGGATACCATTTCAACCATCAACCATACGCCTGAAAATCTTCTGCTGAATAATTTGTGTGGTACGACTGCTTCAGTTCTTACATTCAAATTAAAAATGGCTGGATGGTTAATGCCGATGGGAAAGACAAGTAGTATACGTAATTGAAGTCTTAGGGGAGAGTGAGTGAGAGGCAGCAGCTGTAGCGTGGAAGCCATTTTGCCAGAAGTGCCAAGACTAGTGCTGTGTTGACTATCGGAGGCATGTAAAACATTACAAGCCCGTGTTCTACATTTTGCTAGCCCGTGGTGTTTTCCAGGCAGACTCTCCAGTTCCCAGCAGCTATTGCCTTTCCCCCCTCTATCCAGAAGCTTTGGGAAGCTGGTCACCTGGCAAATAACCGTGGATATCCCAGCTGTAGTGTTGGTTTTTTAAGCAGCCCCTAAAGAAAATTACAATTCCCAAACACGATCGGTTTGCGGTGCTTGCTGAAGTTTGCTTGATTTTTTAAACTGCCATGGAACCACCTCGTCTGTGGGATCTTGGTTTGTAAAATCTGCTTTAACTGTCTTGTCGGTTCTCTAGAAACAGGCTGTTCCAACTCACTACTTATTGTTCTGATTCACTGCTTGTTTTTAATGGCAAGCTAAACAAAAAAGAAACGGTAAGAGTTTGGAAACGTGACAGAGTAAACGCTGAAGATAAAAAAACAACCAAATGCCAGTGAATCGAATGTTCTATACATCAGCACTTATGGGCCAGAATGAATACGTTGTAAATTTCTATTTCATCAGGTTTCTTAGCTCTTGTACAAGATGTTTATTTCGATTATTTTTAAAAAACGGAACATTTGAGCATAGAACTTAGCCTAGAATTTGGTCTCAGTAATGTAGGGTTACAAACTGTTCTACCAGAGCTGCAGTCTGCTTTTTTTAAAGCCTCAACTATAAAAAGAGCCTCACTGTTATGGAGTTCATAGCTACCTGAAATCATAGCTCTTTCAAAGGAAGAAATTTGTCTCAGTCTAATCTCCGCATATTTTTATTTTATATTCACATTTATATTTATTCACGGCTGGGCTCAGGGCTGCGGGCAACGATAAAATTACAAATTAAAACAGCTACAAAACATCAATAACAATTAAAAGAACTGATAAATGACGTTTAAAAACCCACCCACCTCCAAACCACACCCATGGGAGACTGGTGATAACGGTCAGGCTGGCTGGCTAGATGGAAATGCCTGGTGGAAAAGTTCCGTCTTACAGAACATAAGAACAAGCCTGCTGCATCAGACCAGAGTCCATCTCATCCAGCAGTCTGCTACTCACAGTGGCCCACCAGGTGCCTTGGGGAGCTCACATGCAGGATGTGAAAGCAATGGCCTGCTGCTGCTGCTGCTCCCAAGCACCTGGTCTGCGAAGGCATTTGCAATCTCAGAACAAGGAGAATCAAGATTGGTAGCCATAGATCGACTTCTCCTCCATAAATCTGTCCAAGCCCTTTTTAAAGCTATCCAGGTTAGTGGCCATCACCACCTCCTGTGGCAGCATATGCCAAACACTCTGCAAAACTCATTCAGGTCCCGCAGGTCCCGGATTTCATTGGGAAGCTTATTCCACCAGGTAGGCCTTTTTGGCCCTGGCCTTTGTGGAAGCCAGCTGGACCAACTTTGGGCCAGGAATCTCCAGTAGGTTTCCCTCCGATGAGCAGAGGCACCTAGTGGGGCAATACGGGGAGAGGCAGTTTCCGTATTTACTTCATTTACACCCTGCCTTTCTTCTCAGTGAGGACCCAAACCAGCCAGCATTATTCATTGTAGCTTCACAACATCCCTGTGAGGTAGGCCGGGTGTTACATGTGTGACTGGCCCAAGGGTCACCAGAAAGCTTCTGTGGGAGAGCAGGGAGCATACGTCAATGCACTATTCACAGATTCCTTAACTTTGATATCATCCAGTGTTGAATCACACCAGGCTTTTCAGTGGTGGCGATTAATATACACAGTTGAGATGTTGAGGGAGCAAGACAGTGGGTGGCGAACCTTTGGCACTCCAGATGTTATGGACTACAATTCCTATCAGCCCCTGCCAGCATGGCCAATTGACCATGCTGGCAGGGGCTGATGGGAATTGTAGTCCATAACATCTGGAGTGCCAAAGGTTCGCCACCACGGGAGTAAGACAATTAAAACCACTGAACTAATCATTACACAGAAAGCATCCGGGAGATCAGAAAACGTAAAACTCCATATCCACTGTGGTAGAATTTTTAGGGAGCCACTAATTTACACTCATTTCTTGACTTTGAACACAGTTTTTTAAAAATCCTGTTCTCTCGGAGGAAGCATATACTTGACCTTAAGTCAATAGGTTGAAGCTGAAGGCTTTTAGAAAAGAAAATGGACAAAGCTGAGCCTTTTGCAGAGGAGGTAACCTGCCCTTTTCTTTTTTTAAAAAAAAACCCTCCTGCAGTAGCTATTGATTTATAGTGTTGAAATAAACTGAGTATATCAACCGGAAGGCAGTATTTATTTCATTTATAACCTATGTTTTGCCATGAATTCTGTGACCGTGGGTTGTAGGGTTCCCATGGGGCTTCCCCTCTGCGCACCAGCCATTTTCAGACCTCCTGACCTTCAGCGATGTTGCTGTTTTGTGTGCCTTTCAGACATATCCTTGGATCCGAAATATATGGTTTGCTTTCTGAAGCAGTTTTTTTTTAAATCATTCCAAAAGTTTTACAGCCATTGTAGTCAGGAGCAGCGGTATTGACAGAAAACTGAGGTTTGTTTTTTTCACGATCTGTTGGTTGGGAAATTAAAGTATTCACGAGCAAACTGAAGGAAATTATGGGCTGGAACTCCAGCTGGGGAAGTGTCTGTCACTGATCCTGATCTCAAATGAGAGACTTTTTGCTTGTTCTTTGCAAGTAAACTTCCTCTCAGAGTAAAGAATGCTTCAGTTGAGACATCAACCTAATTTCTCCCTCCATTGCCATCGTTAATTAATTTCAAAGCCAGATTTCAGACTTGATCCGCATTCAGAATGGACAGCCTTCTAGAAGGAGCTACCCAGCTATTTGATTTGTCACTAGCACATTAACTCAAGTTGTGGCAAAGAGTGCTCGGGAATTAGTTGTATGGGTACATTTGTCACTATTGTATCTGGCAGGATTGTCACTGGAGGGTAAATAGAAACTTGTTCATC
This sequence comes from Sphaerodactylus townsendi, assembly GCF_021028975.2. Classification (NCBI taxonomy): domain Eukaryota; kingdom Metazoa; phylum Chordata; class Lepidosauria; order Squamata; family Sphaerodactylidae; genus Sphaerodactylus; species Sphaerodactylus townsendi. The sequence goes on along the minus strand of NC_059425.1, from coordinate 172,000,558 downwards.
CCAATTCTGGCAGTTCCAGTAGGCAGCCTGGGGCCATCTGTGCCTCTTAGGAGAGACAAGGGAAGCTTCTTGGAGATAGGTTACAAAGTTGGCACAAAAGAACTTGCCCTGATAACTGGATTTAGAATTAATCTGGTTTTTTCCACGTTCTGCAAGAAATATTTCTAAACTCTGAAGTAACTCATTGGCTGGGTAACCACGTAAAGGCAAATCTGCCACTTCTATGCTTTAATAGATACCGTGGTGGTTATTATGTCAGGATTTGTCTCATAGAATGGTATTGTGGCCATGAATATGTAGAAGAAGAGTTTGGATTGATATCCCCCCTTTCTCTCCTATAAGGGGCTTACAAGCTCCTTTCCCTTCCTCCCCCCTCACAACGAATACCCTGTGAGGTAGGTGGGGCTGAGAGAGCTCCAAAGAACTGTGACTAGCCCAAGGTCACCCAGCTGGCGTGTGTTGAAGTGCACAGGCTCATCTAGTTCCCCAGATAAGCCTCCACATCTCAAGTGGCAGAGCGGGGAATCAAACCCGGTTCTCCAGATTAGAGTGCACCACTAGGCCACTGCCGCTCTGTAAATTGGCTCTTTTGCCGAGTGCAAAGCAGTCATCAGATGTAGCAACTTTGCCCCTCTATAAATGTGCAATTTGCTGTTCTGCAGTTGAGCCCTGACATAAGAACAGTGAAGAATCTTTATCCCTTTGTATAATTCAGACAATGCTTAGCAAGGATGGTTAGCTTCCTCAAGGATATTCTCCCCTAGTCAAACTGCTTAGGAGGCCTGAAAGCCTCTGGAGAGGCCAGCCGTGACCAGTTGATGAACCTTGCTGAGGAAGATTCAGCCTCTCAAACAGAAGAGTCTAATTTGGCAAGGCCCATTTAAGCTGCTGCTCTGCTCCCTCATCTACCACAAGATAGCTTTTTAATTGAGAAATGAGAGATCGCCACAGAGACCCCTTTGTCCTGTAGAGCATCCTATTTTCTGATGGAATGGGCAAGTATCTCCATACTTAGAAACATTTTCCTATGTTTGTTCCTCCCCCCACCCCCTCCAACAATTATTGGGGTTGGAAGCTTGTGAAATATGGGACAGAGATCCCCCAGTGCCTTATCAATAGATTAGAACAGGGGTCCCCAAACTACGGCCCAGGGGCCAAATGTGGCCCCCTGAAGGCATTTATCTGGCCCGCCAGGCATGGTGGCGATGTCTCCATTCATGTGCAGTGGGGGCTCGAGGGAGAGGAGGAACCGGCCCCAACGGCTGTTGATTGCAATTACATGATGCACCCCCAAATCTCCATGAATTTTCTGACCCAGAGTTGGAAACCTTACACATGGCAACTCCTGCTCCGCCCTTCCCTCTCGGCTACTCCATGTGTGTGTTTGCTCTCAGCGGGCTTTCTGTCTCCGGGCCTCACTCCCATTGGCATCAGCCAGGCTGGTGAATTGCTCGCTGGCTGCTAGGGAGGAAGAACCCAGGAAGATACCTAATCCTGGGTTAGATGGAATGCTTCACTGGGAAAGTTCTGCTTTTTTTTTTTTACAGGGGAAGGTATTCCACAGCCTCCCCAACAATATTTGGAGCCCACCCTGTACTTGACATACTTTGGTCACTGTTCTAAAAATAGACCATGACAGAAGGCTGAAAGGTGAAATCAAACATTTTACAATCATTTGTGCATAGGAATTTGTTCATAGTTTTTTTTAGTCCGGCCCTCCAACAGTCTGAGGGACAGTGAACTGGCCCCCTGTTTAAAAAGTTTGGGGACCCCTGGATTAGAAGGTCTGGTTATGTTTGTTTACAGGATTATTTTTGCCTGTTTTGGCTAAAGCGAATAGTGGCCTTGATGAAAGCTCTTCATTTTCATGTAACGAATATTCTTTTCTGGTAGCCATTGCAATTGGTCTCTTACTTGGGTTGCCAGATGGGGTTTTTTAAACTTCCATCTTCTTTCCATTCACCTATTGTGATACATTATTAGCCAGATGATATTTTATGTTATAAGAACATGATTATTATTTTTTTGTATTTGAAAAGCTGCTATCCTTTGCTCCTTGACTATTCTGCCTTAAGTGCATCTGCTCAAACAGACCTTTGGCTGCAAAGGTGTTATCACTTAATTTTAATCCACAATTTTTAAAGTGATTCCATTTAATAGGGTTCTTAAAGCCAGCATGGTGTAGTGGTTAAGAGCAGGAGCACTCTAATCTGGAGAACTGGGTTTGATTCCCTGCTCTGCCAGTTGAGCAGTGGAGGCTTATCTGGTGAGCCAGATTAGCTTGTGCACTCCAACACACGCCAGCTGGGTGACCTTGGGCTACTCCCAGTTCTTTGGAGCTCTCTCAGCCCCACCCACCTCACAAGCTGTTTGTTGGGGAGTGGGAGGGAAAGGAGATTGTAAGCCCCTTTGAGTCTCCTTACAGGAGAGAAAGGGGGGATATAAATCCAAACTTCTTCTTCTTAAATGTTAATATTTCCCTTTCCTTTTCCAATGTAGAGTTGATTTAAATAAATTAAATTAGTGATCTCTGTTAATCAGATGGCTTTGCAAGTTTAACAAAGCTTTCATTCAAATATAAGTGAAGAAAAATGTTGCATGAAGTTCTTGGGTCTTGTTGCACCTCTGAATAATAAGGGCAAACAACAAATGAAACAACTTTGACATTTATATTTAGGTCCAGTTTACTCTTTCTTTGTCTTCCAAGTTATCATTAAATTGTCATTCAGTGGGGCTGGTATATTTTAGTCCTTATCTAACAAGCCTTAACTATATTTAGGTTTGCAGAGCTGTGTGTTTTAGCAGGTGTTAATGATGCTAGTGACAATTGTTCAATTGAAGTTTATCATCATTTCCTTCAAGTAAGTGTAAATGGACATAAATATGTATTAACGTATACCTTGACAGAAACATTATTTATGAGTCACACAGCTGTGGACTTGGCATGGTCCCAGATGTACTTTCATCACAGAAAAAAATAACCCGTCTGTACAGTGTGATGCTTGTGAGGGTGTAGATACAGGAATGTGGACGGCAGAAGATGTTCAAAAGCAATATTGATTTAAGTTCATGGGCTAAGCTTGGAAGCCAGATCCCTTTATAGCAAAAATAATGAAGTGTTAACAGAAAAGCTGGCTCCTGCCCCTTGCTGTTCAACAAAGCAGTGAAGAGTATTTCTTTTTTCATAGATGATGAAGAAGAAGAGTTTGGATTTATATCCCCCCTTTCTCTCCTGAAGGAGATTCAAAGGGGTTTACAATCTCCTTGCCCTTCCCCCCTCACAGCAAACACCCTGCGAGGTGGGTGGGGCTGAGAGAGCTCCGAAAAGCTGTGACTAGCCCAAGGTCACCCAGCTGGAAGGTGTGGGAGTGCACAGGCTAATCTGAATTCCCCAGATAAGCCTCCACAGCTCAGGCGGCAGAGCAGGGAATCAAACCCGGTTCCTCCAGATTAGAATGCACTTGCTCTTAACTACGCCACTGCTGCTCCTGAGAGAGAAATCTTCAGAAAAACCACCTAGTTTCATTACCACAGTTTTGCCATCATTTGGGAAACTTCCACTGAAAGGAGCCCCCCCCCCCCCGCCCTTTTCCACTCCAGCTCTGGGATAGAACCCAGCGTTCTTGTCTTTTTCGTACTGATTCTACATATTTCCACACTCAAAATATAGGCTTTAAATAACAAGCTGTCATTCACCTGTCAGTTAATAGCTATGAACCATTTTAGAATCCCTCTTCTCAGAATGAATTCCAAAATATGGAATGTTTTCACTTAAAAATAATGTTGCTTTGTATGGCCTTTCATTATTCTCCCAGAAAGCAAATGGAAGAACTTGTCTCTGGCTAGCAGTGCAAGGCTCCCAGCAAATCTCTGGAAGCATCCAGTTGTCATCTTTTTTCTGCACCAGTTGGCAGCAGCGTAAATGTGTTTTGTAGAATTCTTGGATGCACAGAAACTGCTCGCACTTAGTGGAGGATGCTCCTGCACCAGGCTGTGCTCTTGAGAGGCCAAATGGTTAAGTGAAGCAGTAGGCTGGAGTCCGGGACACAGTTTCAGTTTTGAGTGCGTGTGTGTGTGTGTGTGTTCTGTTTAGATTAGCTGGGTGAACTGACTTGCACGTGAGAAGTGGTGACTTTCAGGAAAGGATTGACAGGGGTTTTGCTGTCAGATAGCAATCCGTTTCTTCGGTCTTTTGCAGATGCGCACCCAGAATGACACGCATGTAAGAAAAGACCGCTTCTGCTCAGCGAAGTGTTGCTAACAATGCCTTTGGCCATTTGTTTGGCGGCTACCGCTTAATTATAATAAACGAGAGCTTTAAGCCTGCTTCCCAAATAAATTATTCTTTTTAATTTTGCTGCCTTGAGAATTGATGATGCTTATTGGAAGAGAGACGTCAACTGCATTAGTTTTCCTTGTGGAAAGCTACTGGGAGTAATAAATGTACAGGGTTGGTTTTGACTCCAGAAGCATCGTTCAGACAAGTTTGCTTTCTTAAAACTCCTTTCTTTTTTTTTCTTTTTTTTTGCGTAGGTCGCCAACTTGGCCTGTTCCATCTCAAATAACGAAGAAGGTGTGAAATTAGTTCACATGTCAGCAAGCCAGCTTGAAGCACTGTGTCCTCAGGTAAATTACAAGCAAGTTAATGTGTGCATCAGTTCTATGCTTTTGTCTTCTGTGAAATATTGTCTTCTGTGAAAGATGAGAAACTTGTACCTACTCAGATTGCACACTGCTGTGGTCACATCAGTAGGGTGTGTCGGTTGCTTTTTCAGATGGGTACATGAAAGATACTAGCTACCTGATGTAACTTAAAAACGTGAGGTATGTTGACATTATTGATGTGTATGACTGGAAATGTCATTCCATAGAAACATGAGTTGGAAGAGACCACAAGGGCCATCAAGTCCAGCCCCCTGCCATGCAGAAACACACAATCAAAGCACTCCTGACAAATGGCCATCCATCCTCTGTGTAAAAACCTCCAAAGAAGGAGAGACCACCACACTCGAGGCGGTGAATTCCACTGTCTTTCAAGCGTGAACTCTGGCAAAGTCAGTTCTTTGTTCAGAGAGCTTAAAGAGATAGCTGTTTGTTGAAGTCTATGAACAACTCAGACATCTACGAAACCCTTACCCCTGGCATGACATTGAAGTCATTAACATAGTTAATCAAGATGTTCTTGTGAGTTGCGTTCAGCGGCAATATATCCTCTGTCGTCTTTTGTTGCCCTTGGGATTTCTTGAAGAGAGCAGACAACAATGTAAATTGTAAAACAGCCAACACCAAGGTATAATATGCAAGTAGGGCTTGAAAATGTTTTCAGATTAAGAGTGGGAAAAATCTCTGGCCTCTCCTTCCTTTTTTGTAAATATTGAGAACTGGCTTAGCAAGAAATGGTGCTACAGTTAGTAAGCCTCCAGCTTAAATCTTGCCTTTGGGATCTTAGGGGACTCCTCTTCTTCCTCAAGCTTTGCTAATGAATTGTCTTCTCGGTTTCATAAAAACGTCACTCTCAAAATTCACCGATAAAACCCAAGGACCTTGCCTTGCATTTACAGGTAATTAATGCTGCCTTAGCTTTGGCTGCCAAGCCGCAAAGCAAGCTGGCTCAAGAGAACATGGAGTTGTTTAAAGAGCAGTGGGAAAAGCAAGTCCGGGTGTTAACAGATGCAGTGGATGACATCACTTCCATTGATGACTTCCTGGCAGTATCAGGTAATGGGCTTTTGCTGGCATTTTTCTTTTTGCATCATGTAGCCATGATTTGCTAACTGATGCAGATCCTTCTGGATTGTGCAGCGTGGCTCTTGTTGCCCTCACGGCCAGAAGGATCAGCGCCAAAGTGCTTGCAAGGAAAACGTACTTTTGAGCAGCTGACCAATTTTATCTTCATATAGGTTATGCTCTATTCTGATTGTTTTATCTTTAGTTTTTGTTTTGTGTCGTCATGGCCTTTGATCAGTGATGAGATTCAAATAATTTAACAACTGGTTGTTTGTTTGCAAGCATCATTTTAACAACCGGTTCTGCCGAAGTGGTGCGAACCGGCTGAATCCCACCGCTGCCTTTGGCTGAACGCAGTAAATATAAATGCTACTAGCAGTGGTTACGTTATCCATGCTTCAATATGGCGAGGCTCATTATGGTTGGCCATGATGAGCGGTACCAGTTTTGTAAAATAAGTTGACTTTTAATGCACAACTGCTTTTCTTACCGATTCCTGAGAAGGTAATCTATTCATGCTAGTTGGCTTGTTCGCTGACACAAATCGTTTTGGATAAATGAATAGCAGATCTAGCTTCTGCCGAATGTCCATTTGCATGTTTCTTTCTTACAGGCAGTGTCTTGAATAATGTATTTTATTCTGTGGCCTGCAGCTAGGGCTCTGTTTTCGGTCTTTAAAGCACCTGGTTACCACTTGCACTTTGAAGGAGATAATGGCAAGGAAGGTCTTGTGACCTCTTACTAAGAAGAATCAGCGCTGGCAGGAGGAGCTCAAATCCTTGCACTGTGCAGAACCCCAGTCCTCCTCTTTGAGTGAAGAAGAAGAGTTTGGATTGCCCCCCCCCTCCTATAAGGAGACTCAAATCTCCTTTCCCTTCCCCCCTCCCCCCTCACCACAAGCACCCTGTGAGGTGGGGGGGGGGGCTGAGAGAGCTCCGAAGAACTGTGACTAGCCCAAGGTCACCTAGCTGGTGTGTGTTGGAGTGCACAGGCTAATCTAGTTGCCCAGATAAGCCTCCAGAGCTCAAGTGGCAGAGCGGGGAATCAAAGCCGGTTCTCCAGATTAGAGTGCACCTGCTCTTAACCACTACACTGCTGCTCCCAGACCTTGGCTGCATCACCATTGGCTTCAGCCCCATCACGTTGCCCGTTTCTATACGTGTTCCTTTGGCTCACTAGTCATTCTGCATCGACCTAAACACTGTGCTTTGTTAAGATTTAATGTTATGCTTAACCGGGACTACTCTTTGCTAAAAATACTCTGAGCAAGTATTCTGTTCATTTCACTCCCAGTTAATGATAGATAACTATATTTAGGGAAACCTGTTGGGGTTTTCTTTTCTTCTCTTTTCTGCTTTGGACGCTGTGAATTTCCCAGCAAGTTGTCAGTGCGGAGAACTGTCAACAAAAGTGGAGTAATTCCGTACATATGGCTAGGAGGCTCTGAGCTTAATTGAGTGCACATATGCTGCAAGAGAGAACAGAGGAGAGAGTGCCAGCCGTCTAGGGCCACTTCATGCACAGCTGACTTTTCCCTGTGTGGAAATTCTCGTCTTTGGAGGGTGCACAGCGTGCTGTCCGTGTGAACCTAGCTTTCTGAACCTATCCACATTCAACGGGCCATGCTCCAAATGGATCCTTGTGATAATGCATGTGCCCTGGATGTCTCTTGCCATTGTCATGATAGCCACGCCCCTTACTGCTGTGGATGCTACCTAGTGGCTTTTTGCTATTCTTTTCCAGAAATGATACTGGAGCCATTGAGAGGAGGGGGATCCTGCTGAGATGCCATATTGCCGCACGTTAGTCGATCTCCTCTTTCCTTCTCCTCTCTGCGTAGCTAAGCACTCCGCAACACGTACCATTCACAGCACAGCCCCTTTAGCCTCCGCAAGTTCTTCTGTTTTGGCAGCTCTGGAGTTTTCCCCAGACGTCTTGAAAGAAGAGAGGGAGGTGGCAGCCTATGGAAAAGTGATGCTGGAAGAATCTCTGTCACACAGCTTAGGCACCGGAAGGGTACTCTGTGCCCTGGTCTCAGAGAGAGAGGTGGCAGGTAGAGCGGTTGACATTCTCCCATTTGTTGGGATTTACTTACAGAATGTTTTTCCAAAGTCATCTTAATTATGCAGAGGCCTTGTGAACTTGGATCAGCAGTGCAGACTTGCATGCTGTTTCTAGCTTGCAAAAGCATTCTGTTAACAACAGGCTAGCAGGCATGCCTCTGATAACCGCCTAGGGCTAACTTGGGTCGTCCTGTAGCCTGTGGGTTTTATCTGGACAACCTCTGTGGTAATTCTTCTGATCTCCTTAGGTTGGTTGGTTGTTGGTTTTTATTCGTGTGTGTGTGTGTCTTTTACTAGCTTTCTGGTCTATTATATATGGCTAATCATGCCTTAAGAATCTGTTCTCTACAAAACAGTATTTGGGAAGGGGGAGAAATCTTGAGTCAAGACCTTTCCAGAGTCTGCCTTTATTAGACTACTTCAAAATAGCTTTTCTTGTCAAGAATGGGGAACACCAACTTTAGAAGTTTTCAGAATACACCATAATGCTCTTTTAATTGCATTTAATGCTGTTTAAACATCAAGCATGGGAGAATTTACTGTTGTTTTTGTATTGGGGGGGTTGTGTGTGTGTGTTTTGTTTTGTTTGGAATTGTAAGCTGCCCAGAGCTACAAGGGATAGATGGGTGCATAAATGTTTTAATAAACTATGAATAAAATATTAGGAGTGCATGCCAAACCATAGAAAACAGCAGGACGGGGACATCTCTTCTGTAATAACAATCCAAGTTTTACATTAAAAAGCGTTTGTCTTTTGAGTTAATGTTTAACTTCTTCACTGTCACGTTTGAAGTACCTGGAAAAACATTGTACAGTAAAACCTGAGATTGTCAAAAGCTACCTGAGGAATAGAAACATATTGCCAGTAGGAACTCGAGCATCTACATCTACAAAGCACCTTGGCCTCTCCAATGGAAAAAAGATGAAGCAAGACAAGTGTTCTGTTCTAATCAAATAGTTATTAAGTATGTGTTCAGGTATTCGGTTGGACTGCATATTCGGTTGCCTGATTGATCTATAAAACATTTCGCAATATTGATCGGTACACGGTCACATTTTTATACCCACGTATCACATAAAAGACTTTGAACTGGTGGATGGTTACAGTCATCTATAATTGAAAAAGGGAAGTAAAGGATTTCTTTATGAACGGGGAGCTCTTTAATCGATTGGGTTCATTGAATGACATCGAGTGCGTGTGGCTTTTGACAGCCTTAACCATTCCTCTTACATTAACGCTTTGAAGCACGCTCACACTGCTGCAGACAGCAGGGCAAAACGTTACTTAACTCCCTTCTTTTACCACCAGAGAATCACATCCTGGAAGATGTAAACAAGTGTGTCATCGCTCTTCAAGAAAAAGATGTTGACGGCTTAGATCGCACTGCCGGTGCGATTCGTGGCCGTGCGGCCAGGGTAATTCATGTTGTCACTTCTGAAATGGATAATTATGAACCTGGAGTCTACACAGAAAAGGTTCTGGAAGCGACCAAGCTGCTGACAAACACAGGTAAACTTTTCCATCCCGTTTCTCAGTCTGAGCCTTTTTAAATTCCACTCGGCGCAGATATTGGTATGGCACCTGTATTAGCAGTTGCTGTGTGCTTACAGAAATTCTCTGTGTGATTATAGTATATTAGTGTCAAGATTTGTCAGCTTACGTTCAGTGTATTTCCCTGAAATGTTGGCTTGAGAGCTGGCTTTAATCTGATGTTAGTGTTTCCCATTCAAAACACAGAAAATGAAGTCATCAGCAAGTGACTAACTTGCGGAGACAGCTTGTAACAAGTGATTGTGTGTTCCTGCCTTGCAGGGGGTTGATGGCCCTTGTGGTCTCTTCCAACTCTATGGCTCATTCCGCACATGCAGAATAATGCACTTTCAAACTGCTTTCAGTGCTCTTTGAAGCTGTGCAGAATGGCAAAATCCACTTGCAGACAGTTGTGAAAGTGGTTTGAAAACGCATTATTTTGCGTGTGCGGAAGGGGCCTATGATTCTATTTGGATGGTTTTCTCTGTTTAGGAGTAGAAAGGCAGAGAAGAGTGAACTGGGACTCCAAATGGTGCATTAAAAACATGCATTTTAACATACACTTCTACATCTCTAGCCTTGAAATGAGCCTGAACTATTGGACTAACAAACGCCAGCCAGCATCTGTCATTTTATCAGCATAATGTAAAAGCTTATTAGAAAGGTCAGCTTCACCACTCCATCTTCCCAAGAAGCCACCGTGAGCACTTAGTTCCCTCTGACCTTGAATTAAGATGAATTAATTGTAAAATGAATACCCTAGTTCAGAATAATTTGTTGTTGGCACTGACTTCTATATTCCTCTCAAGGGCTCTGTTTGGATATAAGATAAACGTATAAGAGCATACTAATGCATCTTTGTGCAGTGGCCGTTATATTGTGTAGGGTTACATAAATTAAATGTGTTTGCATGCTGTTTCCTTACTATTTTAGAAGGTTGTAATCAGTTCTGTAGTTGGCTCCAGCATCCTTAGGGAACATTAAGCAAAACTTTGCACAGATAAGACCTACCTGGTCCCATTCTGCAAGGTAATTGTGCCAATTCCCAGTGCCCTGCAGCACTAGGGTATACCTGGTACAACCCGTGTAAGATTCTTAAGCAGTTGGCCAGCAGCGCGTTGATAGGTTTCCAGTTTAATTGAACTCAACATTGATTACACCATCCATTGACAGCGTTACCAATAGGTAAGTACAGGTGACTCGTACAACCTGTCCAGAATTCCTTGATTCTTTCTGCAGAGATGTTCTCTGTCGTATTCAACCTACAGCCTATTTCAGCTTAACATCCCTTAATAATTCTTTAATTCTAGTGAGGAGGACATAGATTGAATGCTAGGCCAAGTAATGTTTTATGGTTGTTTACTGTGTAATGAGGCAACAGAACCCCTTGCCTGCTTGAAAAACCCACTGTTGCCTTCTGTTTCTGAATGTTTTGTGTGTTCTGTGTGTTCCCCAGTTATGCCACGTTTTACGGAACAAGTAGAAGCCGCTGTGGAAGCGCTGAGTTGTGACCCTGCTCAGCCAATGGATGAAAATGAATTCATCGATGCTTCCCGGTTGGTGTATGATGGAATTCGTGACATCAGAAAAGCTGTGCTAATGATCAGAGTAAGTGAGCGAGCCTCTATTTGCTTGGAACTGTATTCTCTTTTTTAAAAATCACATTTTTAAAAAAAAAGGCACATAGCGCTAAATAATGAATCCATGCATAAATCCCCGCAAGCCGTGGTGCTCTTAATTATCGTATCAGATAAAGTTCATTAGTCCATACTTCTGCCTAGAGTTGAGCAACTGTTGCTCCTTCATAAGAACATAAGAACGAGCCTGCTGGATCAGACCAGAGTCCATCTAGTCCAGCACTCTGCTACTCACAGTGGCCCACCAGGTACCTTTGGGAGCTCACGTGCAGGGTGTGAAAGCAATGGCCTCCTGCTGCTGCTGCTCCTGAGCACCTGGTCTGCTAAGGCATTTGCAATCTCAGATCAAGGAGGATCAAGATTGGTAGCCATAGATCAAATTCTCCTCCATAAATCTGTCCAAGCCCCCTTTTAAAGCTTCAAGTATAGCAATGCTTGGCTCCCATGCCAGTCGTGAAAGCAACACAGTTCGGTCACCTGTCCTGCGTGTTGTAGTGGTTAAGAGCAGGGGGATTCTAATCTGGAGGAGGGGGAGGAGGAGGAGGAGTTTGGATTTATATCCCCCCTTTCTCTCCTGCAGGAGACTCAAAGGGGCTTACAATCTCCTTGCCCTTCCCCCCTCACAACAAACACCTTGTGAGGTAGGTGGGGCTGAGAGAGCTCTGAGAAGCTGTGACTAGCCCAAGGTCACCCAGCTGGCGTGTGTGGGAGTGTACAGGCTAATCTGAATTCCCCAGATAAGCCTCCACAGCTCAGGCGGCAGAGCTGGGAATCAAACCCGGTTCCTCCAGATTAGATACACGAGCTCTTAACCTCCTACGCCACTGCTGTTCCTCGTTTGATTCCCCGCTCCTCCACCTGAGGGGCAGAGGCTTATCTGGTGAACCAGATGTGTTTCTGCACTCCTACATTCCTGCTGGGTGATCTTGGGCTAGCCACAGTTCTTTAAAACTCTCTCAGCCCCACCTATCTCATAAGGTGTCTGTTGTGGGGAGAGGAAGGGAAAGGAGCTTGTAAGCCACCTTGAGTCTCCTTACAAGAGAGAAAGGTGGGGTATAAATCCAAACTCTTCTCCTCTTCTTCTTCTTCCCTTGTCCTATTCCCCTCCGAAAGGAGGGCAGCCCCAAGCTCTTTGCTTGCATTCAGCCTTAACAAATGTGCTTATGGGGCTGCTAACCCTTTCTCCCCTCTGACCAAACAACTCCCAGTCATCTGATCACCTGAAGACTGATGATTTGAACCCAAGGTTTAGTCTTCTAATAAGCAGGAGCTCGAAGGAGCTTTTACTGAGGTGAAGAATAGTAAAATATCACTTTTGGAACCCGGAGTTCTAAAAGCCGACCCACTGCAGGCAGCGGTGTGTTGATAAAGGGCAAGTTGTTTCCTGTTCGCCCAGCCAAGCCCAATGCGGGAGCTTCTCCAAGGCTGAATTGGAGCGTTTTTAAGATCCATCCTGCGGTTTCCCCACTTCAGAGATAGCAGTAAATCCATACGCGCTGGAAATCAGGCCTGCGAGTGAACATCTGTTGTGTTCAGCGTGCTCCTCACTTGCTTCATAAATTCAGCCCAGCGTGATTCGAGGGGGCGCCTTAGGAGCGACTTCTGCAAGTGCCTTCTTTTGCCCTCTGATAGTGAGGTGACTGTCCCCTTTGCTGCTGAAGCCCCCGTCACACAGGATGATATTGTTTCCTAGCATGATGGCCGTCATGAAGCAGCTAACTCCCATTCCTCCACTGGCACCCCCAAAGGAAGGAACAGAACTGGACTGCGCGGATCTGTGGTTTTCATGCTGCTGCAGAAAGCTGGCAGCCTGAGGACAGAGAGCAGGCAGATGCCGAGACTGTCAGCTGGCAGCGGAACTGAAGAGAAGCCAGCAGCTTGCCAGTTGCCTGCCCTTGGTAGCTATGCAAGGGGCTGGGGTTGAGGGACCTTAGTCCTTTCTCTCCTCATCTCTTACACAAGGAAAAGTGACTGTAGAATCTACATTGCAGTGCAGAGAATTGGGACACTGGCAAAGGAAGGCACAGGATATCCTTCTCTCTCAGTGTCTCTACCAGCTGTCTGCCACCCCACGCCCCAGTAGGGGTGCCCTTAAAAGCCCCCTCAGCACTGTATAGGTAAATAACTGTTAGCCCGAAAGGCCTCTATGGTGAGTTACCTGTATCTCCCCCTCCTTGAAGGCAGCTGTCGTGTCCAAGAAACCAGGGATCGGTCTCCAGTGCTTTCTCCAGATGTTCATGGACTAGCCCATCAAGCCCCTGCCAGCATAGCCAATTGGCCATGCTGGCAGGGGCTGATGGGAATTGTAGTCCACGAACATCTGGAGAGCCGCAAGTTGCAGACCCATGCTAGAAACTGAGAGTGTTCCCACCAATATTGCAGATCCCAACACTTTCAAAAGAAATCTTGAAGGAATTGTTCCTTAACCCCCTGCTGGCAATCTACAGTATCTCGGTTCATTTGTTGGCTGGAGAGTTTTAGTTTATCTGCTCTCCATTGCTGAGGATTGACTGCTATCCAGTGTTTCAGTTGGGGCTGACCTTGAGTGCTCAGGAGTTGCAGCTATTGTATAGTATGCTGCCTCGTCCCTTTATGGGAACCCCGAAAAGGCATCATGAGACTTTGAATGTCATGTTGGTGAGGGAGCAAGCTTGTTTTCTGCTGCTCCAAAGACTAGGACCAGGAGTCATGGGTTCAAGGTGAAGGAAAAGAGATTCCACTTAAACATCAGATTATGTGTTCCTGCATTGCAGAGGGTTGGACTGGATGGCCCTTGGGGTCTCTTCCAGTCCTATGATTCTGGGGATGGTATTGAGTTATTGTGGTTTGTCTATCTCAGTTTAAGGTGCTGTAAATCCATAAATACCCTGGCAAAGTAAACCTAAGGAATTCTTTTTCTGTGTTCAAACCCTCATGCCTCTTAAATTCTGTGAGGGTATTGCTAGGGACATCACCTTCAGGCATATACTGGATTAGAGAGTAGAACAAAATCTCTTTGGTTCCTGTGTTAGGCAGGACTTCCTTGGGAAGAGCACTCTCCAAGTCCTTCTTTTAGCCTTTCTTTTTTAGTAGTTTGTATGCTTTACCAGATGCCAGCCAGAGTTTTGTTTAGTTAGATAATTGTTCTAATAACTTCTTTATTGTAAGTTTCTTTGCTTCTTTAAGAGTGGGATATAAATATCATGGTAGTGACTTCAGCGTTGATGAATGAGGGACAGGCATCAAAGGTGATAAAGCACCACTTAATGACTCTTGTGTTAAAGAGCAGAAGACGCCCAGCTTTTACAAGGAGAAATAGCCGAGTGAAGAGACAGCCTTCTAAAACGAGATTAGATCTAGCCCTTCAGCAAGCAAACTGAAAAGCCCCCCCCCCCTTTTTTTTTTTTTTTTTGCTTTTTGTGGAGTGTTTACTCAGATTTTCGTGAATGCATCGGCTCTTAAAATCTAAGTGCCTCTTAATATTCTTCATCTAAAGTTGAAAGCCCATATCCATGAAGTGGTAGAAAGGATCAACATCAAAGTAAAATTGAATATTGGGACATGGCGCACAAGAATATTCTGCAGTTGATGTGCACTTTGAATTAAACAAGTGCCTAATAAAAATACAGACTACGCTAAAATACTTTAAGCCAGGGTAACCCAACTTTTTAAGCCCACTGGCACATTTGATTGATCGCCATTTGGAATTCTGACACGTCATGGTGGGCGCAGCATCAAAATGGCTGCCGCAGGAGGCGGAGACAGCCTCAGCATGATTGCCGTGGCTTAACTTCAGTAACAGTGTAGATCCTTGTGCTGTGGTGGCAGCTGCTACCAAAGTGACATTTTTTTACATGCACAGTCAATCAGAAGACTTGCTGGGCAAAAGCCCGACCTACCTCCTAACCCCCCTTGAAAGTCTCCAGAAAGGTGTTGGAAGGGTACCATGGTACCCACAGATACCATGATGGGGACACCTGCTCTAGCTACTACACCCTTCTAGCATCAATCTCAGCATCTCCTGCCAGAAGGATCAGGTAATAGGTGACGTGAAATACTTTTCGCCTGAGATCCTGAAGAACTACTCCCGGTCTGAACAGACACTCTGCAGTCTTCTTAGATCAACTACAGGGCAGCTGAGGACTTTTCCCATTTCTTGTATATTGAAATATCAATCTAGATTAAAAAGATCACTGTGAGATTAAAGTAATTTGCTGGGACACACTGTTATTTTCTTTCGGGGATGTGGACTCTAGTGCAGTTTCATCAGGGACGCTGAGGATTGCTTTGTGTTTGTTTTAGCATGAAAAATGTTTTCCAAATGGTGATCCCCACCCCCACCCCAGCTTAGAGTATGATATAGATCCCTTCTGTATATCCAGTCTAGGCACAGACCTTTCCCCTTGAGATATATGTATTTTATCCATAAGAGAATCAATTAAAAGTGAAACATAATGTATTTTACTCCAGGTTTCCACAGCAGTAAGCTCTTTTGCCAACACCTTTGCCTCATATCAATTTGTGCCCCTGCCATAAATGTATAGGTATCCCTCATGTTCATGAAAGGGGTTTGCCTAAGACTGGTCAAGAGTACGCACGCTTGTCACTCATGGCAAATCTATAGTAATTGGGATACTCTCCAAAGCCAAAGCTAGTAGGCAGGTTTTAGCCATAGAGTTTGGATTTATACTCCACCTTTCTCTCCTGTAAGGAGACTCAAGGCGGCCTACAAGCTCCTTCCCCTTCCTCTCCCCACAACAGACACCTTGTGAAGTAAGTGAGAGAGTTCTGAGAGAGAAGGCTGAGAGAGTTCAGGAACGTAGAAGTGCCGAAACACATCTGGTTCACCAGAGAAGCCTCTGCCACTCAGGTGGAGGAGTGGGGAATCAAACCCATTTCTCCAGATTAGAATACACCTTCTCTTAACCACTATGTCACATTGGTTGCCAGGAAGGGCACTGGCTGGAGAAAAGGGAAGTGGTACCCTGTTGCCTGCTGCTATTGCGGTTTGACCAGAGCCCTTAAATCACAGCAGCGGACCACTGCCCCTAAATATAGCAGCAGTGAGCCAAGGTGGCTAGTCTGAATGGGGAAGGAGGGAAGTCAGCCGTAGCAAGAGGGAAACAGCATTACAGGTTACCTTGTCTCCATCTGATGGACTTCCCTTAACCGATGAAGACTTCTGTGTTTTGTTTGGTGTTCCCCTCACTAATTGTTGTTGTCCCTCTGCCCTGGTGGTGGTGGTGGTGGTGGTTACGCATGTTGATTACAGACGGAGGGGCTTACCTCCTCTCTGCCCTTCTCCTGCTCCATCAGATGCTCCTGAAGTGCTCTTGCTTTCCGCAGGGAAAGCTGAGAGCAAGAGCAGTAGCCATGTGGCAGCTTCCTTGTACGTCAGATATTTGTGGTTCTTCTCTATCATCGCCAGTGGCAAAGACTTCTTTGTTTTGTCTGGTGCTCACTCCGTAGCGCCTCCTTCCTACCTTCCTTCCTATTTTACTTGGCTGAATTTCTGCAAATTCCTATTTCTCAGAGTGGTTATAATAGGCCAAGGTCTGAATAAAGCACATAATTGCATAAACTTTTGCCTGTACTTGAAAGGTTAATGGTATTCTGAGAATTCTCTTAAGTGTTGTGTTCCCATTCTAGCCTTGTTCACAATGCAAGACCAGAATGCTTCAGTCCTTGCTGGAGAAACCCAAAAATTGCCTTTGGTGGACAGAAACACATGGATTTCATACAAGCCTTTGTAGACTAGTTTTATCATTTTTTCTAAATTATAAATCTAAAGTCCACACCTCTTACTGGTGATGGTCATTTGGTTAGTTAAAGCTTCTACATCCCAACTTTCCATCAAAATACCTGCAGTGATGGCTTAGCTTGCAGAGTGGTCCCATGCTGGACTCTTTTCTGTTTCTAGCCCCAAACATAAGTTATTAGTTTGTTTAGTTGAAAGGTTGCATTGTATTCCAAAGTAAACCTAATTCTGGAGAAGAGCATTCCCTTTTGCTGACCTTGGAGTTGGCTTATGTTTAAATTTGCCTCCTTAGACTCCCGAAGAATTGGATGATTCCGACTTTGAGACCGAGGACTTCGATGTTCGAAGCAGAACGAGCGTTCAGACTGAAGATGATCAACTTATTGCTGGCCAGAGCGCAAGAGTAAGACAAACAATGCTGATCGCCACTAGTGAAATTAATTTGAAATGTTGAACTGCGGCACAAAAATCGTAATCAAATCAGCAGGCTACTTTTTATTTTAAGAAGTAGAAAAGTCTATACTGGGGATTATTGAAATATAGGTCTTTGCCCATTGAGCGTTAGATTCTCAACTGTGAAGAACCCACTGTCCTCTTCTACATTTGCTGTATTTTTTGTACAGTCATCCCAGTCTGAAACATTGAATCCTCCTTCAGCCCTGACCTGAAATACCATATGCTGGGCTTCCTTTTACAGCCTCTCCATTGCTTTTTAAAAATAAGGCCCAAAACAGGTGCTGCATCATCGGTACGATCTTGGATAATAGCATGACTTGAGAAGCAGATGTTCTACTGCTCAGCGTCAGTCTGCCACTCCCTCCCCACCCCCTGCCATCATACTCACATCAATTCATCTCTAGCCATAAGGTTGTTTAACCAGCAGAGAATGGTACTTATGGCATCACCCATCCATGTTGGTTACTCCAGTAAGTTTAAGATCTTTGGTTGAACCCCTAATTCTGTCTGTTTACAGACCAGTACGATATACAATGACCGAAACAGAACGTACCTGTGCTTTAAAAAACTTTGGGCTCCCTGAGTAACAGGACCCTTTGTGCAACAAACAAATACTTAAACTTGCCCACTTCATTTGTCTGCCTCAAGGGTTGCATGATGACTGTTCTGTGAACTCCGCAGCCATTTGAAATAGTACATACTTTGCTGTGAAAGCAGCTATTCTTTGCAGCAGGAAAGAAGAAATCGAAGCAACCCTTTGGTTGGGGGGTGGGGTGTTGTGGCATTTTTGTTCCCTCACTGCACTGCTTCAGAAAATCAGCCTTTGTACCAGCAGGTTTATTCCTTAGTAGTATTTACTTACGGCGATCCTAGATAATTCACCTAGTCACAAGCTTTAGATCAGAGGGGGACGAACGGATCTCGTCAGCCCTTCAGGTACAATTTAATCCTGCCTCCACGAGTGAGGTCGGCCGGTGCAAAAAAGATCCCCCGCTGTTGAATGGCTGGAATTACATGGGACATCTCTTCATTTCCAGGCTATCATGGCTCAGCTTCCACAGGAGCAGAAAGCAAAAATTGCTGAGCAAGTAGCCAGCTTCCAGGAGGAAAAGAGCAAATTGGATGCGGAAGTGTCCAAATGGGACGACAGTGGCAATGACATCATTGTTCTGGCCAAACAAATGTGCATGATCATGATGGAAATGACCGACTTCACCAGGTAATGGGTCTTCCTGCCACCTTCCTTAAGCCAACATTCCAGGGATAACTGGTCCAGGGAAGTGGTTTTATATGGCATCGGTCCCTACTGGATGCTGATCAGAATTTCTTTTAGCAGCTTCTCAGTCTTGTCAGGAACTGTCTGCCTTACATGTGCATTAGTGGAATATATAACCTAAATATACAGTTATTTGAAATCCCTACATTTTCTAGAGATTAGAGCGTCACTGCCCAAAATCCATTACGGCAATTTATGTGCAGCTTCCCAGAAACTGGTAAAAAAAACCTGTGTGCGGCAGCTGCGGTTGGTCTGCATTCTCATTCTGAACTGTAATTGAGGTAGTTGTGAAAGCTGGAGTAAAATAGAAACGGCTGCAACGTTTTTGCGGCACCGAGAAACTTAAATGTGAAGTACTTTTTTGCTTAGTATTGCAATGGTTTAATCGGGCTCATTGTCTGAATTTGTGGGCAGGGAGGTTATAGGTTAGTGGCAGAGGTGCTGCCGCTAAGCCTCAGGCATGTACAGGTGGAATCCTTTCCCCGCAAGTCCCCACGCCACATCACACTATTCTGAAAACTCCTTTTAAGTTTCAGAAGTAGTCGTCGTGTCGACGGTTGGAGGCCAGGCTGGAGTGTTGAGCGCACCTTGAGCGTGCAATATAGGTCTTTGCCAGTACGTAGAATAGATACGATGTGCAAATTTAGCTGCAAAAAGTAACCACAATAGGGAACTGGGGAAGAAAAATTACAGATGCCCGTATTGTGGCTATCCTTTTGCCTCCCTGAGCCTTAAGGAGGGGAGTAGGCAATATAGGTAAACCCCACCCCGTTGGGCTTTAATCCAGTGGTGGAATTCAAGTAATTTAACAACTGTTTGTTTACAAGCACCATTTTAACAACCGGTTCTGAATCCCACCACTGCTTTAATCCATGTTTGTTCTCTCTTTTCCTCCCCTCCCCCTAAGTGAGCTGCTGCTTCTTGCTGCTAAATTATGTGCTTGGAGAACCGGGCATGAATCTTTAGTATCGTATATGTAGCTTAGCTCTTGTACAAACTAAATGCAATTGCTACACAACAGGAGAATAGCAGGCTAGGAAAAAGACGTCTGCTTTGTGGTTTTGACTCTGGAAGATTAAAGCTGTGCTCTTTTCGCAGAGGTAAAGGGCCTTTAAAGAATACATCCGATGTCATCAGTGCTGCAAAAAAAATTGCAGAAGCTGGGTCAAGAATGGACAAACTAGGCCGGACAATTGCAGATCATGTAAGTCGTGATGGATTTTTGCATGTATTCAGTCTACCGGTACTGAAGATTTCCTAAGAGGTTTGGGGTAATTTTATTTTAGCCAATGTAAGAAGCCAGGATGGACTTTCCTAGCTTCTAGAAATAGAATATAGCCCCAAATATCCATGACTGGCTAGAAAAATTGAAGGAAAATCTTTGTGTAAGCTTACTAGAGGGAACTGCGTCATTCACCTTGATGCCTTGCGGGTTTCATTAATTAATTGAGTGTCACAGGTAATATATATGTTTGTAGTGTTATACTAGTGCTGAAAGTGTGTTTCTCCTTGATGTAAATGAGATGTTCAAATTTTGATTCTTTCATTTAAAAAATGGGCAAGGTAGGATGGGCCACTGCTGACGATGCCAGTCGTAATGGATTTTTACAGGTCTTCAGTGCAGCTTTCCCTTTGGTTTCTTGAGTCACCGAAGAGAATTTTTGTAACTATCTACTTTTTTCGTACAGCATCTTTCCAACTACAGCTCCTCATTCCTTATTCTTAACGTGTGATATGCACAGACTCTTGCCTGGTTTTGCTTTGAATTTTCTTGATCCATTTTTGCTGTAAAGGTTGCCATTTCTGGAGGAAGAGGCAACAGCATTCACAAAGTCACCCGCCTGCACGTTGCCTTTTTTCCTCATCAGTTTACAGATGTAGTTTCCTGGTGTGTAGCAGCCTGGATGCCCCCTCCTTTTTAAAGGATGCTCCCCACCTGTTGCCGGTGGTCGGAAATTCAGGGGTTTTTTAATGATTTTTTTTTCAACTTCTCAATATCTCACTCTGTCAGCAAATTAATGTTTCACGTGCTGTGGAGTCCTGTATGGGCAGACCTCCCAACTGCTTAGAGAACAAGGGCTTTGCATGGGCTGACCATTTGGGAAATGGGCTTGGTGGGAAGCCGTCACGGGGTGATAAACAGTGCATGCTTTTGATCCACGGCAGAATTAGACATTGACCCTCTCACTAACCGTGCTGTTAGGGTTTTGAATCTGAAGAAGAGGAGAAGTTTGGATTTATACTCTGCTTTTCTCAGCTGTGAGGAGTCTTAAAGCGGCATACAAACCCCTTCCTTCCCATCCTCTCAGTGGGCACCTTGTGAGCTAGGTGGGGTTGAGAGAACTGGGACGAACCCAGCGTCAATCATAAACAACACATCCCCTGTCTGGCTCTAATACAGAATAAAAAACTCCATTTTAATATAAACATTTTAAAATACATCAATGAACATATAAACTATACATACTGAGACTGGAGCAGATCTGAGGAGTTGAGCTTAAGGCCAGAGCGTAATGCCTTATGTGTAGGAGTTGGGATTGTATCAGGCTAACAACTTGTACCAGAATGATGTGAGTGGCTGAAGAAGACTTTTTAGTCGAAAGTATTGAATTCATCCCGGGTCAATACTACCACCTCCGTCGGAGATTGACTACCAGCCAATTTGTTCACCTCACAACCGTGCACAATTCATTGAATATGATGTTCTCATGGTAGAGACTTGTGTATACACTAGTTCAGAGAATCTGTCTCCCTTTTTGTGCATGAGCGTATGTGGGGTCTCGAATTATTGTTGTTGTTGTCCATTGTATGTATAGTTTTTATGTTCATTGATGTATTTTAAAATGTTTATATTAAAATGGAGTTTTTAATTCTGTATTAGAGCCAGACAGGGGATTTGTTGTTTATGATTGACATTTATACTGTCTCAGGCTTCGTTTTGTATTGCACTAACCCAGCGTCACCCAGCAGGCTACATATGGAAGAGCAGGGAAAGAAACCTGGTTCACCGGAGCAGCAGAGTACTCAAACCCAGTTCTCCAGATTAGAGACCACCGCTCTTAACCACTACTCCACCTTGACTCTCTGGTGGCTGTCTCTGACAGTGGGCCCAATAAATGTGGCCTGTGTGGCCTGTGGTGGTTTGAGTGTCAGACTGGGATCTGGGCGCCCTGGGTTCAGATCTCCTCTTTACCATGAAAGCTTGCTGGGTGTTCTTGGGCCAGTCACACACTATCGACCCTAAGTTCCCTCACAGGGTGGTGGTGAATATGAAATAGAGGATGGGGAACAACGTACAACAGTTCAGGTCCACACTGGGGAGAAAAGCAGGGTATAAACAAAGTCTATTAAATAATGTTTTGTCAAAGGCTTTCACGGCCAGAATCACTAGGGTATTATGGTTTTTCTGGGTCGTGTGGCCTTGTTCCCGTAGCATTTTCTCCTGATGTTTCACCTGCATCTGTGGCTGGCATCTTCAGAGGATCCTGTGAAGATGCTAGCCACAGATGCAGGCAAAACATCAGGAGAAAATGCTACGGGAACATGGCCATACAACCCAGAAAACCCACAACACCCTATATTAAATAAATTTCACTTTGCAGTTTGAGGTATCTTCTTGGCTACTAGGCACACATTTCACCCTTTCTGAGAATGAAATTAATGTAGTACGCTGTCCCTTTGTTGCCGTGATTTGTTCTGACGCTTGTACCTGTGACATTTGATTAGTTTCTCAGCACTTGCAGGCTGTCCCCGAAAGTAGGAGCACATATGTATTTTGTAGCTAGTTAAATTGGAACAGGAAAGTCTGTCCGTGCTCTGCTTTTCCCTCCTACCTTGTGCACTCTGCCGCTGAGAGCTGCTTGAAGTGGACCTTTCAAATTCCACTAGTTTTTGTACTCTCTGAAAAATTTTTTATTAAAGCCTCTTTCCCCTATTTTAGAAGAACAATGAGCCACAATCAGCATGCAGCATAATATCCTCCTCATACTGATGATTTGGGTAATCACAAGTGCATAATAGATAAGATTTTTTTTTGGTCTTTGTTAAACAGTATGAAATCCTGTTTCAGTGCAAATAGCTCCAAAAGAGGTAGAAAATGGCTCCAAAGAGGAAACTATTCAAACGGCTTTGAAATAACATGGAACTTAGTAACAGTGATCAGTTACCCTCCCATAGCCACATTTGGGGGAAAGTTGAAGGCACGGGGCCGTAAGAGATTTGCTGTGTGATCCGTGGGAGCAGCAGTGGCGTAGTGTTTAAGAGCAGGTGCATGCTGATCTGGAGGAACCAGGTTTGATTCCCCGCTCTGCCGCCTGAGCTGTGGAGGCTTATCTGGGGAATTCAGATTAGACTGTGCACTCCCACACACGCCAGCTGGGTGACCTTGGGCTAGTCACAGCTTCTCGGAGCTCTCTCAGCCCCACCTACCTCACAAGGTGTTTGTTGTGAGGGGGGAGAGGGAAAGGAGATTGTAAGCCCCTTTGAATCTTTTGCAGGAGAGAAAGGGGGGATATAAATCCAAACCCTTTTCTTCTTCTTAAGGAAAGGTTGCAGATCCCTGGGTTCTTCTAGTGAATGTCTTCTCCAGTATTAACTGAAATTCCTTGTCGCAGCCCTTCATCAGAACATTGATTCCACCGCCGATCAATTCTCTCTCATTTTTGTCCCATCCTTTCCCCCCCTTACATGGCTTTCCCCACCTCTGTTTTATTCTCACAACAAACCTCTGAGGTCGTTCAGGGTACTTTAGAGGTAGTTTAGAGAGCAGCAGTGGTGTAGTGGTTAAGAGCAGGCGGACAATATAACGTGACACACACTGGGCTCTGGCAAGGCAGTTTTATAAACATATAAATTCAGACGTCATTCTGTAAATATAGTGCAACAGCACTAATAGCCCACTTATGCAATCATGAATAAAGGCAATGAAAAGCAACAATAAACTAAATGATACTCCGTAACTGGAGTGTAATGGCCAGTCGAATTCAGTTCATTCACATCTATACGTTCATTAATACGTTCATTCATGAGTACAGTTCAGGACAAGTAATGTCCATTCCAAAGTAGAAACTCTTGCTGGGAAAACTTCCAAAAGTAATCAGTTTTAAACAAAATAAACTGTTTCTTGGGTAACCTCCAGCACCGTGGAGCAAAAAGGAAAGATTTTTAAAACTTGACAGTTAAGAGCAGGTGCACTCTGAACTGGAGAACTGGGTTTGATTCCCCACTCTACCACTTGAGCTGTGGAGGCTTATCTGGGGAACTAGATGAGCCTGTGCACTCCAACACATGCCAGCTGGGTGATCTTGGGCTAGTCACAGCTCTACATAGCTCTCTCAGCCCCACCCACCTCACACGGTGTTTGTTGGGGGGAAGGGAAAGGAGATTATAAACCCCTCAAAATCCAAACCCCCCTTCTTCTAATCCTTGAGAAAATGAGGCCAAATATTGACTTCACAATTCTACAGCAAGCGCAAAAATTGATTGATGAGGAGCTATGAGTGTTTCCTGTTCCTGCCTTGTGAAAACCGGTCAAAGGTGACCAGCAGTCTTTTTCATCGTTTAGTGTTTAGGTTGCTGTGGTTTTGTGATTTCGGTGCTATTTTACTGTTCTTCCTGGTTTTGTTCTTGGTTCCTTTTCTATGCCTCAGTTTTATTGTGGTATTTCAATTTACGTTTATAAGCCACTTCAGACGTGGCATGGAATAGAATTTTTTAAAAATGCACGTTCATCAGTGACCAGGATGCCTGTTTCAGTGTCTCTCTGTTTCTGAGAGCCAGTATGGTGTAGTGGTTAAGAGCAGGTGGATTCTAATCTGGAGAACCGGGTTTGATTCCCCGCTCCTTCATCTCAGTGGCAGAGGCTTATCTGGTGAACCAGATGTGTTTCCGCACTCCTACATTCCTGCTGGGTGACTTTGGGCTAGTCACAGTTCTTCAGAACTCCCTCAACCCCACCTACCTCACAAGGTGTCTGTTGTGGGGAGAGGAAGGGAAAGGAGCTTGTAGGCCACCTTGAGTCGCCTTACAGGAGAGAAAGGTGGCATATGAATCCAAACGCTTCTCCTTTTAAGAGCTGTCGTTTTGCATTTTCCTCAACTTCCAAACTCTTTGCCTGCCTCGCTTGTTGCTGCCACTGGACTGATCCACCCTACTGTCACTTTGGGCCTGAGCAGGCAGAGATTTCACGGATCGAGGGCTGATGGGTATATGAATGATTAGTTGGTTTAAAGATGTAAGCTCTCCATACTCTCATTTCTTTGAATGACAGCTTGTTGGTACAAGTTGGGTGACGGGCTTTAAATCATATGTACGTGTCACATAAACGGAAGGTACTTAATGTCGTCTCGGAGAGTCCTGTGGAGGATTTTATTTCTGTCTAGTGCGATTTGAGCTGCAAGTAATGCCCTAATCCCATTTTGAGCTTCTCAGAATTAAACGCTTTTTTCCCTCTCTCTCTCTCTCTCTCGACAGTGTCCCGATTCTGCCTGCAAACAGGACCTGCTGGCTTACCTGCAGCGTATCGCTCTCTATTGCCATCAGCTGAACATTTGCAGTAAAGTGAAAGCAGAAGTGCAGAACCTTGGCGGAGAACTGGTTGTGTCTGGGGTATGCAAGATGAGGCAACTGTTCTCTTTTGCTCATATAAACTATTAAGTGTAGAAACAAACTTGATTGTCGTTACTCTTTGTAGAGTAACAAACCTAACCCTCTGTGTTCTTCTGTTCTGAAACCAATCTATATGTTTCTCCCTTTGAATAGTGTCCAGGGTACCTCCAGTTTTGTTTTGTTTTTCCTTTTGCGCTTGAGCGGGGAGCAGGCTGCAAATGTATTCTCGAAGGCTTTCACAGCCGGAATCACTGGGGTGTTGTGTGGTTTCCGGGCTGTACGGCCATGTTCCAGTAGCATTTTCTCCTGATGTTTCGCCTGCATCTGTGGCTGGCATCTTCAGAGGATCCAGCCACAGATGCAGGCGAAACGTCAGGAGAAAATGCTACTGGAACGCGGCCGTACAGCCCAGAAACCCCACAACACCCCAGATCACAAATGTTTTCCCATGCTGACTATTTACATTGCTCTGCATTTTCACGCAAGTGCGCCGCATTGCTTTTCCTGAATTCCTGTCAGATAAACACGGTGGGTTTGTCAGTTGGTGGTCTTTTCAGTTCACCAGAGTTGATGCTGCAGTTCCTGAAGCGGTAGATTTGTGCTGTGTGCAGAAATTTAACTTTATCTCATTTCCTGACCTCCACTATCCAAACCACCCACGTGGTCCAGCTCTGTGACACCCCTCCTCTTGCTGTTCATCTCTTCCTGCACCCATCTTGTGTCATCCTCCTGAGGCCGCTGTTTCCTGTTGAGCTCCAGCCTACAGTTGTTTTCAAACTCCACCCCCCTCAGCTTTCCCGAGTTGTTCTGCTCTTAGGTGCTGCCTCCTTCCCTTGAAAGGTTGCTGGTTGACCTTGGGCCAGTCATGCATTGCTCAACCTAGCCTTCTTTGAAGGGTTGTTGTGAGGATAAATTGAAAGAGAGGAGAGCGATGTTAATTGCATGGGAGGTTCCCCTTGGGGACAGAAGCGAGGCATAAATAAAATAAACACTTCATGAGAACACAAACGGATATCCACACACTTCTCTCTGTGACACACCTCTGACGATGCCGGCCACAGTTGCAGGTGAAACGTTAGGAACAAGGTCTACCAAACCACAGCCGGAAAGCCCACAACA
Source organism: Sphaerodactylus townsendi (assembly GCF_021028975.2). Taxonomy (NCBI): domain Eukaryota; kingdom Metazoa; phylum Chordata; class Lepidosauria; order Squamata; family Sphaerodactylidae; genus Sphaerodactylus; species Sphaerodactylus townsendi. The sequence goes on along the minus strand of NC_059425.1, from coordinate 171,974,406 downwards.
ACCAGTTGAGTCCGGCCGTGCAAGCCTTCGACAATACATTGATATGTGGCTCTTTTAAGAACTGAGGGGAAAGCCAGGCTACCTGCTCCCCACCAATAGTGCTCTACCATTTCAAGATCCCTTTCTCAAGTTCTATATTTGGATGGGAGCAGCAGTGGCGTAGTGGTTAAGAGCAGGTGTACTCTAATCGGATTCCCCGCTCTGCCGCTTGAGCTGTGGAGGCTTATCTGGGCAACTAGATTAGCCTGTGCACTCCAACACACACCAGCTAGGTGACCTTGGGCTAGTCACAGTTCTTCTGAGCTCTCTCAGCCCCACCCACCTCACAGGGTGTTTTGTTGTGGGGGAGGGGAAGAAGAAGGAGTTTGTAAGCCCCTTTGAGTCTCCTACAGGAAAGAAAGGGGGAAATATAAATCCAACTCTTCTTCTTTTCTTCCTTTTTATGCTGGATCTAAAACTCCAATCCTGTTTCATTGTTTACTGAATGCCCCATGCTGTCGATTATATTGACTTTCTTCGTGTAATCCACCTCGAGTCCCAGTGAGAAAGGTGGACCATACATAACATAAATAAAATCTTGGAAAAAACATAGAAAAATACTATTTTGCCACTCTTGCATCTGCTGTATGCAGTTATTTGAAGCCACTTCCGTGTACAGTTTCTTGTTTAAGCTGTGTTACAGGCACTGTCTAAATCAAAGCACTCTTCCCCCTATCTGGTTTTAGGTGGATAGTGCCATGTCATTGATCCAAGCGGCAAAGAACCTGATGAACGCCGTGGTCCAAACCGTGAAGGCTTCCTACGTGGCATCCACCAAGTACCAGAAATCGCAAGGGATGGCATCTCTGAACCTTCCGGCAGTGTCCTGGAAAATGAAGGCCCCTGAGAAGAAGCCGCTGGTCAAGCGTGAGAAGCAAGATGAGACACAGACCAAAATCAAGCGGGCCTCCCAGAAGAAGCACGTGAACCCGGTGCAAGCGCTCAGCGAATTCAAAGCAATGGAGAGCATTTAAGCAGGGGGTTCCGGGCTGCTTCTTTCCTTGTTTTCTTCCAATATTCTATGCGTTAAATGTTAAAATGAATTTACCTTAATATTTTTATTAAAAGAATCATTTAGAGCGAAAGAGAGGGTAATCGGATCTGTGACGCGCGACAGTACAACTTTTAAGTCTGCAGGTGTGTTGATTTTAGTATAAAAAATGCTGTTCAGATCTGCCACTTTTTCTAGCTGACTTTCAAAGTAACGAATCCTGCTTTAAATTTTATCGTATAACCAAAGAATGAATTTATGGCAACATTAATCATTCGTGTCGACGGATCATGTCATTCCTTTCAAAGTGCAGGAAGGCGAGTCTTCCCGAGTCGGAAATAAATGGAACACGCGGGATTTGTTCTAGTATATTACATGCTTTCGGGTGGGTATAAAGAGGTGACTTTTGTTATGTTGAAATGACCATGAAAATGAAAAACGCTAGTTACTGTTTATGACACTAAGACAACTGTAGAAGAATGATTGGACAAAGTAATATACTGTAGCATCCCTTTTTAATTTAAGCAGCCTTGCCTTTGTTTGAAACGGAACACACTGATGCGTTTGTCTGGATGGCTGGATTCCAGGTTGCCTCTGAAGAGCGTGCAAATTGGAGTTCGATAGCAGAGGCAGGCAAGTCATGTGCCTGCTCTTGCACTTTGAATGTTTCCCCGCCTTCACCAGTCGGCCTTTTTGTAAGCATTTCCACGGGTGCCTGGGGGAAGGCAGCACAAAAGAAACTGGGTGGAACGCCTGGTGCGCCATGAAGAGAACTGATTATTGTTCTCCGGCCTGAGAATTTTAATGCTTGGTTACATTCCTGGTGTACTTGGCCACAGGACTCCGATAAAATTTGCTTGTACCATCCAGCGTGTTGTGCTGTAAGTGGCTGCATGTTTTCCCCCCCTCAGCATTCAAAGGCAAATTCACCATTGTGTTCTAAAAAAAAAATTGCTATGCATCCTGCCTTAGGTTTTAAAAGAATCGTAGCAAATAGCGTTTATTCAGACTGCAATTTAGGCAGCATTGTTTGTGATAACTGGAGCTTCGCGGCATAATTCTGCTGTTTTAAATTTAATGAGTTTCTGTTTTTATACCTTTTTTTCCAATAAAGTCCAGTATAAAATCCAGGTGCCACAGGTCGGAGCTTTCATTACTCTTCAGAATGTTTCAGAATTCCAGAAAGGGTCCTGGCTGTGTTGGCTGTGTCCGTGATCACCGACACCCGATCCACTTCCTTGGTTTAGTTGAAGTGCACTAAAAGAGGGCTTCTGTAATGAATGAATTGTGCTCTTAAAATGGATTTGGGACTGCTAGCTGGGGGAGAGAAATTCAGGAGTTAATCAACTGCGTTCTTGGCAACCGATGGGAATGTTTGCTTCAGCGTTTACTTGTTTGGGTTTTTTCAGAGTCCTTCCAAATAAAACTGGTCACAAATCCAATTTTCCAACTTTCTATGAACCGGTGTTGAATAAGTCATCGTCAGTCTCCTTCAAGTAGGCTGGAAATTCTGGGCTACGTACCCTTCAGCCTAATGTGATGCTAAGCTAGATTCAGTCACCAGAGATCTTGATTCACAGAAAGTCTGTTGATTTTTTTTTTTTTGCTGTTTTCTGATCATACTCTAGGTACACCAGAGTGGTGTAGTAGTAAAGAACAGAAGCACTCTAATCTGGAGAACCGGGGTTGATTCCCCACTCTGCCACTTGAGCTCTGGAGGCTTATCTGGTGAACCAGATTAGCTTGTCCACTCCAGCACATGCCAGCTGGGTGACCTTGGGCTAGTCACAGTTCTTATGAGCTCGCTCAGCCCCACCCATCTCACAGGGTGTTTGTTGGGGGGGGGGGAATTATAATCCCCTTTGAGTCTCCTTACAGGAGAGAAGGGGGAGGATATAAATCCGAACTCTTCTTTTTCTTCTAGACGAAGTGCTGGTTCCCAACCTGAAGGATATTCATGGGAATACCCAAAGAAGTAAGTAATAGTGTTATAGGAGGTTCCATTCCCAGAAGGGGGGGCAGCAAGGGGAGTCCATCGCATCTTGTCATGTTCAATACACATATGAAGCTCCAAGCCAAAAATTACGTGGTGCCAACAGCAGATAGAAGCTGCGGTAAAGACTGACCACTTAGTGGTCAGATACTAAATCAGATAAACAGACTGGGGCAGTTCCTCACTTACTTGTAATGTTGTCTGTCCTGTGCTTATGTGAGAGTACTTCTAAGGGCATCCATTCACATTTTGAGGTGTCCAAAAATATCTTCAGGCTGGTGTTGCAAATCTGAATGCAGAGAATTCCAGTGCATTATGCTCAACTCAACTTTACCTTTATTGGCATTAAGTTGAAAAGTCAGTACAGATATTATAAGGTATTCAGGTTAAAAAATCGAAAGAGATTAAAAACCGGCATGCCTAGGCCAAATAAAAATAATCAGGAAATGCTGCATTTTGCTATAAGTTGGGGCAATACAGCTGTTAACATTTTTGCCACAATATCTGTTGAAAGTGAGTCGTCGTCGTCGTCTCAGAAGTTTTATTTATCTTCTTTTAGACTTTTGGCGCCCTTCTCATTCGTGAATTGTCCCAGTGGCAAACGTTGACAAACAGATTGTTTGCAATTGAGCAATAAATGTAATAAATAATTTGGAGTCTTGCAGCCAGATAAGCGTAATTACTGGTGGAATGGGACCTGTATCTTTCACTTGTAGCATTTGATGGAAAAATGTCAAGTTGGGCTGGCGTAAATGCTCATCAGTGAAGAGGGATGTCTAGAGAAGCTAGGTAAGGCATTGAGCTCTTGTACCAATAAGTTAGACCCAAAAAGTGGGGAGCGCAGATTTTTTTAGTAGATACTTTGAAAGTTTGCTTTCAGTGTCTTTGAAGCTTTTCAATCAAAGACAAGATAACTGGAGAAAGAAAGTGTCTTATTTAATCTTGACAGTGTGTTAGCATTCTTAGGCATCGACAAACCTCGATTTCACTATGTCTTCTGCTGCTTTAAACCAGCACAAACCGAATTAAGAAATGAGACCTAAATGGATGGTTTGACAGGAAGGAGGTATCTCAAATGTGCGGCTTACTGAACCGGTTCCTCTGCATCTTTGTTTAAACCAGATCACCCTTGCTTTGATCCGCCTGTCCGAATCAGGGGCCACCCGCCTTCAAGCTAACTGGGGAGTAAGAGGGAGCTCTTGACAATGCCCCTCAAGGGATTTCTTCTGAGTCAAATGATGTAATAGACAAATGGGGAGACTATGAGGAGGAGGAAAAGAACACAGCCTCGTTTATTCTGTAGAGCCATTCCGGACGACTGAAATTACCCAGCCTTGCAAGACGAACCAAAGGCAGGGGACAATAGAGCAGAGTACAGTGAGCAGCCGGGACCCTGGATGAAAGGCCATTCATTCAGCTGCGTAAATGGCCGTTAGCAAAACGCAAGTGCCTCGAATGGGCTTTTGAGCGAAGACCTTTTTATTTCAAAGCGTTCTAGGTGAAGAGAAGTGATAGCTAGGAAATGAGCAGCGGGATGGGGAGAAGATGGTAGGTTTCGGTGTCGGCCCAGAGTTTGCATTCTGCTCTTTTTCCACCTCGAATTCCTTTCCCAACCCACACACATACATATTGGTAAACTTGGATATGTTTTTGCTGGAGAAGGTGATGTTGATTGTATTTAGGCATTTCACTGTCCCCAGGTGGCTTGCGAAATCACACATTAGGTACTCAGCATAACCAAATATTTACTACCCTTTCTACACCCAGGGGAACATATGGGTTCAAATGGCCCTGCGCTGTGGCCATTTAGTTCCACCTCTCCTCCTTCCCCCATTGCTGTGTTCAGATTTGTGAGTTGGGACATGTTCTATAACGTGATGGTGACTTTGAAATGACCTGGTGCAAAAAAAGTTTGGTCGTGGGGGGGGAGGAGAGCGGCCACTGAGGGGGGGGGGGGACTCAGATTTTGCATCGGGCTACGTTTTCCCTAGATACGCCTCTGCTTCCCACTAGAAACTTGATCATGCTGAACACAGGTACCATTACTTTTTATAATATTTTTATAAATTTTCTCAAATATAATTCAAGAACAGAAAAAAAGTATAGAGCAGGGGGGGAAAAGGAAATGACAGCTACCCATAAGCTATACATATTAATTCTAACACATTAGACCTTAATATCGCAACACTAATATCATTCTAAGAAAACGTTACGTGGTTTTAAAATTCATTACCTTCTAACCTTTAATTCATAAACAGCAATAAGTATCTAATAATCAGTTACTTATATCTTAGTCAATAACAAATTAATATTCTTACTATTGTTATTCTTACATAATCAATTCAGCCTCAAATAAGGAATACAGTTCCCATTTCTCATCAAACTCTTGTGTTGACTGCCTGTTTATAAGATTTGTTAATTTTGGCCATTGCAGCATATTCTCTAACTTTATCTTCCCAGAGTTCTGTGTTACAGTCAGTTTTCCAACAGGATGCAACTATTACCGTTGCAGCTGTTCATAAGTGCCAACATAGTTAATTAAGCTTCTTTGGAAGATTTTCAGGTAAAATGCCCAATGGCATAGTTTTAGCAGTAAAGGGGAATTTTAATGTATTTTTTACATTGGGGTGGTGTATTGTTTCTGGGCTGTATGGCGCTGCTGCTAGAACACGGCCATACAGCCCAGAAACAACACAGCACCCCAGTGATTCTGGTCGTGAAAGCCTTCGACAATATATTTTTTACTTTTTCATATATACCTTTATCCATGTTTTCAAAGTCCACCGCATGTGAAAGAAAGATCCAACTTCTTGACACAGACTGTCACTAAATTTACTCATCTTAACTTCAGGTGTTATATGCCATCTATAGAACAATTTTATACCAATTCCTTTGTAACTTTTGGAATGCAGTAAGTTTAATATTTTTGGACTGTAACGTTTCCCATTGTTGAAAAGTTCTCTCTTCTTTGAAGGTTTGCATCACTGGCGTAATGCCCATTGGGCAAGGTGGGCAGCTGCCCAGGGCATCACCTTGTGGGGGGCATCAAAATGCTGGGTTCGTTTTGGGGTATTTTTAGTGGTTTTCCGTTTTTGGCCTGCAGGGGGCGCAGTTTTTAGGCTATCACAGGGGTAGGGAACCTGTGGCTCTCCAGATGTTCAGGAACTACAATTCCCATCAGCCCCTACCAGCATGGCCAATTGGCCATGCTGACAGAGGCTGATGGGAATAGTAGTTCCTGAACATCTGGAGAGAGCCGCAGAGGTTCCCAAATACCCTACTGGGCTATCAGTACCTAAAATGGCTCAGCTGCATCACTCAGGAGGTTTCCTGTCCTGATGCTAGCCTCAGGTTTGGTGAGGTTTGTTCAGGGAGTCCAAAGCCATGGACTCCCTAAGTTGGAGTGCTCTTTATTCCCATTGTTTCCAATGGAGCTAATAGGGAGCATGGGGGCTGGGCAGTTTTGAGTGTGGTGGTCTTGCCATAACTTTGGCCCCTGAATCCAAACTGCACCCAAAACCTGGGTGGTATCATTGGCTAGGGCAGTCTCCTGTGGATGAGACTCCTGAAATCTCCTTTTGAGACTGTTCCTTCCAGAAATGTGCCCCCCCCCCAGCCTGGCAACCCCCATTGATTATAGTGTAGAAAACTCATCGTAGTGAACAAAGATTCTCGATCACCCCCCGGAATGTTCCTTTCAGGGAGGGTATTCTTGTAGATAATAAGCACCAAAAATTTCCCCAGGGTATCATATGGAGACTGTCATGATGGCACCCCCCAAGGTTTGGTGTGCAGTTTGGTTCAGGGGGTCCAAATTTATGGACTCCCTTAAAAGGGTAGCCCCCATCTCCTGTGGGGGCAAAGAATGGGGATGGGCACTCTCTTCTGATGGGTCCAAGTAACTTTGGACCCCCTAAACCAAACTCGCACCAAACTCTCTTGGGGTACCCATATAGGACAGTTTCCAGGATAATACTCCCTGGAAATGCTTGGTGCCGATACATCCAAAAAAAATGCTCTGCAGGAACATCCCAGAAATTTGCCCAAGAATCTTTGTTCTGCATTGAGTTTTCTGTTATGGACCCTCAAAACTGTAGCCCCATCTCCTAATAGCTCCCATTGGAAACAATCGGGGATAGGGCACTTTGGACTCCTTGAACTTTGGACTCCTTGAACCAAACCTCACCAAACTTGGGGAGTAGCATAAGGACAGTCCCCTGATGATATGCTGAAATTTTGGTGCTGATATGTCTAAGACTGCGCCCCCTGCAGGCACCAATGTCCTGGGTGCAGTAAAAATTTGTCGCAGTGGAGTGCTGGGCTGTTTACTCATGGGGCATCCAACCTCAGGTTTTGCCCCAGGGGGCTACAGCTCTTGCTCATAGGGCTGCCCCTCTGTTACGCCCCTGGTTTGCATCCATTTTTCCATGCAGTTCCGTTTCTGTTTCGTGTTTAAGCAAGATCTTGTATATTGTTCCTATCAGACGTTGTTTCTGTGAAGTAATCTCTTTGTCAAAGTTTGTCATCTCACACAATATTCCTCCCTGTAGTTTTAATTCTTTCCTGAGTCTAGACACCAACTGAAAATATATCTTGACGCCAACTGAACCATTCTATTCTCTTGCCCCTCTTCCTTTATCTCTTGCCAAGATTTAATTTTCCCTTGCTTGTTGATCATTTCCTTACAGAGTATATTATCATTCTTCTTCTGTGTTTCCTTATCACAATAAGCTTCAATGGGAGATTTTAAAGCCAGGGACGAAGTGTAAGTGAGTTTTTTCCCCAGATTACAAAAAGTCATTTTCTTATTACATGGGAGTCTTTTCTAATCTGTCTTTTGATTGGCTTTTTTCTGTCCATAAATAACTATTTGCTGTTACTGATTTCATAAGGCTCTGAAACAGGTTTTGTATCCAATCAGAGAGTCACACAAGTCCCGCTGCTTGATGGGATAATTTGATATTGGGAATGACTTGACCGCTCTTTTTTTTATATCTTGTAAAACTTTGAATCTTATTCTTGGTCTTTTGTTGCCCCAGATAAATTTATAAATATGCATTTGCCATTCATTCAAAGTTTTTTCTTGTATATGTATAGGCAACACTTGAAACAAAAAAATTCAACTTGGGTAAGACATTCATTTTAATGTATTGTCGAAGGCTTTCACGGCCGGAATCACTTGGGTGCTGTGTGGTTTCCGGGCTGTCCCCCCCCCCCACCCCCCCCCCCCCCCACCCCCCCCCCCCCCCACCCCCCCCCCCCCCCACCCCCCCCCCCCCCCACCCCCCCCCCCCCCCACCCCCCCCCCCCCCCACCCCCCCCCCCCCCCACCCCCCCCCCCCCCCACCCCCCCCCCCCCCCACCCCCCCCCCCCCCCACCCCCCCCCCCCCCCACCCCCCCCCCCCCCCACCCCCCCCCCCCCCCACCCCCCCCCCCCCCCACCCCCCCCCCCCCCCACCCCCCCCCCCCCCCACCCCCCCCCCCCCCCACCCCCCCCCCCCCCCACCCCCCCCCCCCCCCACCCCCCCCCCCCCCCACCCCCCCCCCCCCCCACCCCCCCCCCCCCCCACCCCCCCCCCCCCCCACCCCCCCCCCCCCCCACCCCCCCCCCCCCCCACCCCCCCCCCCCCCCACCCCCCCCCCCCCCCACCCCCCCCCCCCCCCACCCCCCCCCCCCCCCACCCCCCCCCCCCCCCACCCCCCCCCCCCCCCACCCCCCCCCCCCCCCACCCCCCCCCCCCCCCACCCCCCCCCCCCCCCACCCCCCCCCCCCCCCACCCCCCCCCCCCCCCACCCCCCCCCCCCCCCACCCCCCCCCCCCCCCACCCCCCCCCCCCCCCACCCCCCCCCCCCCCCACCCCCCCCCCCCCCCACCCCCCCCCCCCCCCACCCCCCCCCCCCCCCACCCCCCCCCCCCCCCACCCCCCCCCCCCCCCACCCCCCCCCCCCCCCACCCCCCCCCCCCCCCACCCCCCCCCCCCCCCACCCCCCCCCCCCCCCACCCCCCCCCCCCCCCACCCCCCCCCCCCCCCACCCCCCCCCCCCCCCACCCCCCCCCCCCCCCACCCCCCCCCCCCCCCACCCCCCCCCCCCCCCACCCCCCCCCCCCCCCACCCCCCCCCCCCCCCACCCCCCCCCCCCCCCACCCCCCCCCCCCCCCACCCCCCCCCCCCCCCACCCCCCCCCCCCCCCACCCCCCCCCCCCCCCACCCCCCCCCCCCCCCACCCCCCCCCCCCCCCACCCCCCCCCCCCCCCACCCCCCCCCCCCCCCACCCCCCCCCCCCCCCACCCCCCCCCCCCCCCACCCCCCCCCCCCCCCACCCCCCCCCCCCCCCACCCCCCCCCCCCCCCACCCCCCCCCCCCCCCACCCCCCCCCCCCCCCACCCCCCCCCCCCCCCACCCCCCCCCCCCCCCACCCCCCCCCCCCCCCACCCCCCCCCCCCCCCACCCCCCCCCCCCCCCACCCCCCCCCCCCCCCACCCCCCCCCCCCCCCACCCCCCCCCCCCCCCACCCCCCCCCCCCCCCACCCCCCCCCCCCCCCACCCCCCCCCCCCCCCACCCCCCCCCCCCCCCACCCCCCCCCCCCCCCACCCCCCCCCCCCCCCACCCCCCCCCCCCCCCACCCCCCCCCCCCCCCACCCCCCCCCCCCCCCACCCCCCCCCCCCCCCACCCCCCCCCCCCCCCACCCCCCCCCCCCCCCACCCCCCCCCCCCCCCACCCCCCCCCCCCCCCACCCCCCCCCCCCCCCACCCCCCCCCCCCCCCACCCCCCCCCCCCCCCACCCCCCCCCCCCCCCACCCCCCCCCCCCCCCACCCCCCCCCCCCCCCACCCCCCCCCCCCCCCACCCCCCCCCCCCCCCACCCCCCCCCCCCCCCACCCCCCCCCCCCCCCACCCCCCCCCCCCCCCACCCCCCCCCCCCCCCACCCCCCCCCCCCCCCACCCCCCCCCCCCCCCACCCCCCCCCCCCCCCACCCCCCCCCCCCCCCACCCCCCCCCCCCCCCACCCCCCCCCCCCCCCACCCCCCCCCCCCCCCACCCCCCCCCCCCCCCACCCCCCCCCCCCCCCACCCCCCCCCCCCCCCACCCCCCCCCCCCCCCACCCCCCCCCCCCCCCACCCCCCCCCCCCCCCACCCCCCCCCCCCCCCACCCCCCCCCCCCCCCACCCCCCCCCCCCCCCACCCCCCCCCCCCCCCACCCCCCCCCCCCCCCACCCCCCCCCCCCCCCACCCCCCCCCCCCCCCACCCCCCCCCCCCCCCACCCCCCCCCCCCCCCACCCCCCCCCCCCCCCACCCCCCCCCCCCCCCACCCCCCCCCCCCCCCACCCCCCCCCCCCCCCACCCCCCCCCCCCCCCACCCCCCCCCCCCCCCACCCCCCCCCCCCCCCACCCCCCCCCCCCCCCACCCCCCCCCCCCCCCACCCCCCCCCCCCCCCACCCCCCCCCCCCCCCACCCCCCCCCCCCCCCACCCCCCCCCCCCCCCACCCCCCCCCCCCCCCACCCCCCCCCCCCCCCACCCCCCCCCCCCCCCACCCCCCCCCCCCCCCACCCCCCCCCCCCCCCACCCCCCCCCCCCCCCACCCCCCCCCCCCCCCACCCCCCCCCCCCCCCACCCCCCCCCCCCCCCACCCCCCCCCCCCCCCACCCCCCCCCCCCCCCACCCCCCCCCCCCCCCACCCCCCCCCCCCCCCACCCCCCCCCCCCCCCACCCCCCCCCCCCCCCACCCCCCCCCCCCCCCACCCCCCCCCCCCCCCACCCCCCCCCCCCCCCACCCCCCCCCCCCCCCACCCCCCCCCCCCCCCACCCCCCCCCCCCCCCACCCCCCCCCCCCCCCACCCCCCCCCCCCCCCACCCCCCCCCCCCCCCACCCCCCCCCCCCCCCACCCCCCCCCCCCCCCACCCCCCCCCCCCCCCACCCCCCCCCCCCCCCACCCCCCCCCCCCCCCACCCCCCCCCCCCCCCACCCCCCCCCCCCCCCACCCCCCCCCCCCCCCACCCCCCCCCCCCCCCACCCCCCCCCCCCCCCACCCCCCCCCCCCCCCACCCCCCCCCCCCCCCACCCCCCCCCCCCCCCACCCCCCCCCCCCCCCACCCCCCCCCCCCCCCACCCCCCCCCCCCCCCACCCCCCCCCCCCCCCACCCCCCCCCCCCCCCACCCCCCCCCCCCCCCACCCCCCCCCCCCCCCACCCCCCCCCCCCCCCACCCCCCCCCCCCCCCACCCCCCCCCCCCCCCACCCCCCCCCCCCCCCACCCCCCCCCCCCCCCACCCCCCCCCCCCCCCACCCCCCCCCCCCCCCACCCCCCCCCCCCCCCACCCCCCCCCCCCCCCACCCCCCCCCCCCCCCACCCCCCCCCCCCCCCACCCCCCCCCCCCCCCACCCCCCCCCCCCCCCACCCCCCCCCCCCCCCACCCCCCCCCCCCCCCACCCCCCCCCCCCCCCACCCCCCCCCCCCCCCACCCCCCCCCCCCCCCACCCCCCCCCCCCCCCACCCCCCCCCCCCCCCACCCCCCCCCCCCCCCACCCCCCCCCCCCCCCACCCCCCCCCCCCCCCACCCCCCCCCCCCCCCACCCCCCCCCCCCCCCACCCCCCCCCCCCCCCACCCCCCCCCCCCCCCACCCCCCCCCCCCCCCACCCCCCCCCCCCCCCACCCCCCCCCCCCCCCACCCCCCCCCCCCCCCACCCCCCCCCCCCCCCACCCCCCCCCCCCCCCACCCCCCCCCCCCCCCACCCCCCCCCCCCCCCACCCCCCCCCCCCCCCACCCCCCCCCCCCCCCACCCCCCCCCCCCCCCACCCCCCCCCCCCCCCACCCCCCCCCCCCCCCACCCCCCCCCCCCCCCACCCCCCCCCCCCCCCACCCCCCCCCCCCCCCACCCCCCCCCCCCCCCACCCCCCCCCCCCCCCACCCCCCCCCCCCCCCACCCCCCCCCCCCCCCACCCCCCCCCCCCCCCACCCCCCCCCCCCCCCACCCCCCCCCCCCCCCACCCCCCCCCCCCCCCACCCCCCCCCCCCCCCACCCCCCCCCCCCCCCACCCCCCCCCCCCCCCACCCCCCCCCCCCCCCACCCCCCCCCCCCCCCACCCCCCCCCCCCCCCACCCCCCCCCCCCCCCACCCCCCCCCCCCCCCACCCCCCCCCCCCCCCACCCCCCCCCCCCCCCACCCCCCCCCCCCCCCACCCCCCCCCCCCCCCACCCCCCCCCCCCCCCACCCCCCCCCCCCCCCACCCCCCCCCCCCCCCACCCCCCCCCCCCCCCACCCCCCCCCCCCCCCACCCCCCCCCCCCCCCACCCCCCCCCCCCCCCACCCCCCCCCCCCCCCACCCCCCCCCCCCCCCACCCCCCCCCCCCCCCACCCCCCCCCCCCCCCACCCCCCCCCCCCCCCACCCCCCCCCCCCCCCACCCCCCCCCCCCCCCACCCCCCCCCCCCCCCACCCCCCCCCCCCCCCACCCCCCCCCCCCCCCACCCCCCCCCCCCCCCACCCCCCCCCCCCCCCACCCCCCCCCCCCCCCACCCCCCCCCCCCCCCACCCCCCCCCCCCCCCACCCCCCCCCCCCCCCACCCCCCCCCCCCCCCACCCCCCCCCCCCCCCACCCCCCCCCCCCCCCACCCCCCCCCCCCCCCACCCCCCCCCCCCCCCACCCCCCCCCCCCCCCACCCCCCCCCCCCCCCACCCCCCCCCCCCCCCACCCCCCCCCCCCCCCACCCCCCCCCCCCCCCACCCCCCCCCCCCCCCACCCCCCCCCCCCCCCACCCCCCCCCCCCCCCACCCCCCCCCCCCCCCACCCCCCCCCCCCCCCCCCCCCCCCCCCCCCCACCCCCCCCCCCCCCCACCCCCCCCCCCCCCCACCCCCCCCCCCCCCCCATCCCCCCCCCCCCCCCCCCCCCAACCCCCTACACCCCCCCGGCCCCCCCCCCCCCCCCCCCCACACCCCCCCCCCCCCCCCCCCGCCTCCCCCCCCCCCCCCCCCACACCCACCCACCCCCCCCCCCACCCCCCCCCCCCCCCACCCCCCCCCCCCCCCCCCCCCCCCCCCCCCCACCTCCCCCCCCCCCCACCCCCCCTCCCCCCCCACCGACCTCACCCCCCCCCCCCCCCCCCCCCCCCACCCCCCCGCCCACCCCCCCCCCCCCCCCCCCCCCCCCTCCCCCCCCCCCCCCCCCCCCCCACCCCCCCCCCCCCCCACCCCCCCCCCCCCCCCCCCCGCAAAACTCAGAGGCCGCCCCAGGCGCAGCTTTGCCTAGCTATGCCTCTGGTGTGGATCTATCTTCCCTGTGTGAAAAGGCTAAATTTCTGGGGAAATTTTTTGGGAAAAGGGAACTGGCGTGGGGGCAAGAGAGAGGTTTATGAAATAATAAACAGGCTGGAGTGTGTGGGTAGAAAAATTATCCTCCTTGATTCATAGCACGATGAAATCGATTGGCAGGAAGTTCGTGACAGAAAAAAAAGGAAATATTTCCACATACTGCTTCATTACTTTATAGATTTCACTGCTGCAAGATGGCTTTTTAAAAAGACAAGGCACATTCATGAACGACAGGTCTATCCACAGCTATTAACTTCACAGGTCATTGGCTAGATTCACTTCTAAGAACAAATGACGGTTTTTTGTATCAGGACTCTGGCAACGCTTTAGGATTCTTCGCCCCCTCTTCCTCCTCCTCTTCTCTCTCCTCACACATTGCAAACATATTAAACACTCCTACAGCACATCAAAGTTTGTTTTGTTGGAATCACAAATTATAGTTTGTTTTCTGCCCTCCAAACCAAGCTTCCAATCGAAGCCTGCTTTAGAGGGCAGATATCAAACCATAGTTTGTGATTTGGGCAAAACAACAAACTATTATTTGCAGCAATGAAGGAAATGTTTAATTTCTAAGCTGCATCTTAAGGTCAGAAAGAGGAGGACAGAATACACCAGTTAACGGATTTCCCCAAGTTTATTCCCCTAACAACAAACCATAGTTTGTCCTATATGTAGCACACAGTTGCTGCTAGGTTCTTAACAGCCTTGCCAAAGAGATAGTGACAAGATCTGGACAGATTTTTGCTTGGGAGCACACTTCTGTGTTTATTTTTTGTAGAAGGAACAAGTTAGTTAGACCATTATGAATCATGTACCTGTCCCCATTTACATATGCTGTGTGAGATAACAATATATTTTATATTGTAAACAAACAGTAATTAAGGAAGAGTAATTGAAATATCCAGCATATTGACTCACTGTAATTACTGGTACTAAATTAAACAACACAGCCAAGCAAAAATCCATTAGCTGTGTCAACATCTTTAAGTTACATTTTGTATTATTTCCATGCAGTCCATAATGGGTGGTTCCAATAGAATGAAATTCACTTGGCTTTCAAAGAAACTTTGGGTCAGGTTCACACTGCAGGTGGAAGGCGCTTACAGAGGTGGGTGTTCCCCAACAAACCCACTATGAACCCCGAAAACCCACTGTTGGGTATCAAGAACCAAAATTATCCCTCTTTCTCTTTTATGAATGGATAGCTTGCTTTGTCTGTGGAGATGGGATGCCGGAGTGATTTAGCCCAATTCTCCTTCCTTGCTGTATCTTTTACTCCCAGTTTGCAAGACTTAACCCACAGCCAGTGTGGTCTAGTGGTTAGAGCACCATACTAGGATCTGTGAGGCCCACATCCAGATCCCCGCTTTGTCATCAATGTTTGCTGGCTGACCTTTGGCAGTCGCAAACTCTCAGCCTCACCTACCTGACAGGGTTTTTGTGAAGATAAAATGAAGAACTATGTAAGGCGGTTTGGGTTCCCATTAGGCAGAAAGGTGTCAAAATAAATCAGAAAAAATGACAGCTGCATCTCAAACTGTGTATTCTAAATGATGACCTAGAGCAGTGGTTCTCAACCTGGGGGTCGAACGACCCTTTCACAGGGGTCGCCTAAGACTCTCTGCATCAGTGTTCTCCATCTGTAAAATGGATAAATGTTAGCATTGGGGGTCACCACAACATGAGGAGCTGTATTAAAGGGTCGCGGCACTAGGAAGGTTGAGAACCACTGACCTAGAGTCACAATTTATCTCCAGATTAGTTTCCCTGAAGGAAGTGACAGCATAAGTGGGTGGACATATGACATCACATCCCCGCTGAGCTCTCTCCCCTCCCCAGGCATGGCTCACAAGACTACAGGAATTCCACAAACTGGAGTTGGGGACTCTAATTTGTGGGCGCTTCGGTCCAGATTACACGGCCATAAATTCAGAGCTACCGAAGGACCATCTGCTCCGCGGTTTAGCGGTGCAACGTATTTCGTTGATCAGCAACTCACAGATTGCAGCAGCTTCTCCCCTAATAAGCACTGAGGAACTTTATGTCAGGTGTCCAGAGCTACGTGTGTCCTACAGTTTCCTTTGAGACCAAAGGGGTTATTTATTAAATGACATAACCACAACATTTATGATCGGTTTACCAGAATGTCGTGACTTTTACCGCGTGCCTGTGCAGTGTGTTTCTCTCCCTACATTTTAAAATATCGCTAGTCCCTTTCTACTCCATTATTTTGTACTGTACCATCACTCTGAAAACAGCGTGTGTCCTTAGAAAGCTATTAATTTTCTGACACAAATTTCTTCTATGCTCCCTGTACAAATCGTCAGGCGATGCATCTGAGGGGGGAAAAAATGGCCGGTCTCTCACACTATTATCCCTGCCTTTTCTCCAAGGAGTTCCAAACAGTGTACAGGAGACTCCCCCTTGCTTTTTATCTTCACAAGAGCCCTGTGAAGTAGGTTGATCTGAGATAAAGAGATTGGCCCAAAGGGGAGAAGAATGGCAGAGAACAGATGGAAGTCAATGAACAACACAGATAAACAAGGAAAAGGCTTTTATTTTTGTTATCGGTTATAGAAAATCTGTGAAAGAAAACGTTGTCTAGGAAAATCGTGAGGTAAGTAAACAAAGCCGGCTGGGGAGGAGATACGGAAGATCCTGCTAGCGAGCAGGCTCTGAGTAACAACTCGCTGATCTGTCTTTGCACGCAGGCCTGGGCCTGCCCAGAGTTGTGGGTTATAAGGTTCTTCTGCTCAGGTTCTGAGGAAAAGATCCCAGAGCTGGGCAGAAGACCAGCTGGCGGAGAGATAGGAATGCCAGTCTTCAGGTGGGACCAGGGGTCCCCCAGAATGACGGCTCACCTTCAGACTGCACAGATAATTTCTCCTACAGAAAACAGATGGTTTGAAGTGTGGACTCTGTGGCATTGTACCCCACTGTGTTTGCTGTCTTCCCCGAGGCGCCATCTCCAAATTTCGAAGAGTTTTCCAGCCTGGATAGGGCAACCCTACCTCCCATCCCCCACTGGTGGTAGGGTTGTCAACCTCCAGGTAGTGGCTGGAAATCTCCCGCTATTACAACTGATTTCCAGGCAACAGAGATCAGTTCACCTGGAGAAAGTGGTTGTTTTGGAAGGTGGAATTTATGGCATTATACCACAATGGAAGTCCCTCCCTTCCCCAAACTGTGCCCTCCTAAGGCTACGCCCTCCAGTGGCGTAGCTACCATGGGACGGGGTGGGGACAAATGCCCCAGGCGGTCCCCCATTCAGTCACGTGGGGCGCAGAAAATCGCCGCCCACACCCCTCCCCCTTAAGAACATAAGAACAAGCCAGCTGGATCAGACCAGAGTCCATCTAGTCCAGCTCTCTGCTACTCGCAGTGGCCCACCAGGTGCCTTTGGGAGATCACATGCAGGATGTGAACACAATGGCCTTCTGCAGCTGTTGCTCCCGATCACCTGGTCTGTTAAGGCATTTGCAATCTCAGATCAAGGAGGATCAAGATTGGTAGCCATAAATCGACTTCTCCTCCATAAATCTGTCCAAGCCCCTTTTAAAACTATCCAGGTTAGGATAGCTTCCCCCCTTGACTGAGCCCGGCCCCATCAGGCCACTCCTTCAGTCAGTGGAGGCTGAAGGAGCAGCCAAGCGGGGGCGCCACAGGGTGTTCCTTGGCCCATCCTGGCCCCTTTAGGCCTGGCAGAGGCTGCAGCCGAGCACCCCTCGCCCCCGCCTCACCAGGCCCCACCAGGCTGCCTAGGACCACCACCAACTCAGGTAAGTGGGGTGCAGAGGGCACCAATTTCCCCCCACTACGCCTCTGGCTCCACCCCTCAAATCTCCAGTTATTTCTCAACCAAGACCGGGCACCCTTAAAGGTAAGACCCTCATCAGTCGAAGACTCTCTCCCCTTCTTATTTTATTTTTTTGGCTGTGTTTTTCTCTGCAATGTTAGCTATTTTGGGGTCCCCACTTGGGAAGAATGGCATACAAATATACCACGTAAATAAGTAAAATAAATTGGTGTCCATAATCAGGACAAATAACTTCCTAATGACTCTGACTCTACAGCTTAATTTGGTGTGATATTTTAGGAGTGGCAAGAATGAGAGAAAGCCCTGTGCCTTTACAGGAAGCCAGTGAGTCCTACCCAAGTGCCAAGACCACCAGGCCTCCCACAGGCAGCCCCAGTTGCCCCCACTAGGAAGGGAAAAAAACAATACAGTTGCAACTCTCTTGCTGCCTCAGTTCTGGGAAACCCAGAAGTTACGGAGGAAATCTCTAGAAATCCCTGAAAACTCTATGCTAGTTCTGTCTATTCCTAGAGCTACCTTGTTGTGTCCCCTCCAAGTTTTCTCAGGACGTGATGTGGCAGTGCAGCTGACATTACAAACTCCTTCTATGTCCTCGCCCCCAGCCCTCTTGGGGTTGCAAGGCTTGGCCTGGGAATTCTCTGGAACATTCCTTTGCCTTCTTCAAGAGGCCTTCTTTGGGTTCTCATGGAGTCAACGGCTGAGACTCAGACTGTGTTGCCAGTAGCAAAGGGCTGCTGAAAAGCATCAGATATGATAGAGAGAGGCAGCAAAAGCAGAGGGCTGAGCTTGTTCTTCATAAATGACTGTAATGACCCAGTTTTGGGGTCGAACACCTCCCCTGCGAGCTTCTGGTGAATGTGAGCAAGAAAGACGTTAGTGAAGAGCCAACCTTATCAGCATAACCTTTCCACTTGGAATACAGCTTGCATAATCAATCGGCCCCAGGTTCCCAGATCGGTTCTCATTTCCAGCACACGACTCCAATGCGGGGATTTAAAAATGAACTTTCTGTGGGCTGTAAATATCAATCTGTTCAAAAATATCAGGAGATCTATATTTGATGAAGCTGTGCAAACGTGGTGTGGGAAGGAACGAGCTGACTTTTGAAGCTGCTGTTATGGGACCTTAGTTTTGGTTTACAGGAGGGATGAAAGTCCCTAAAACAAGAGAGGGAGAGATGGTGACGGAGCTGTGATTTGAAAAAGAGGAGGCGGAGAGGCCCCTTTTAAAACTATCCAGGTTAGGATAGCTTT
This sequence comes from Sphaerodactylus townsendi, assembly GCF_021028975.2. Taxonomy (NCBI): domain Eukaryota; kingdom Metazoa; phylum Chordata; class Lepidosauria; order Squamata; family Sphaerodactylidae; genus Sphaerodactylus; species Sphaerodactylus townsendi. The sequence continues at coordinate 171,955,997 of NC_059425.1, read as the reverse complement.
GAGAGGAAATGAGACATGAGAGGAAATGAGAAGAAATGAGACATGAATATTGAGCCTCTCCCACAGCTAATGCTTTTGGGTTTTTTAATAATAATAATTATTATTATAGGCAGTGGTGGGATCCAAAAATTTTAGTAACAGGTTCCCATGGTGGTGGGATTCAGCAATGGCTTAATGGGGCTGGTATGGGCAATCGAAGCGGGGCGTGGCAAGGCAGTCCAGGGGCGGGGCATTAATCATGTCTCTGTTACTGTAAAAAAACTCTTTGCTGTAAAAAAAAAAGTTCCTAATTTCCAGCTGGTATCTTTCTGTCCACCCACTGAACTCCCATTAGCGTCCCAACGCCTACTGCCAACTGAAACAACTATTACTTCTCCATCAATTCATCGCCCTTGTCAAATACTTAATACTTTCAAATACTTAATTTTGTTTCTAGAAATCAAAAGAAGGATACTTTCCTTAAACAAGGAACTTTACCATATTTCTAAAACATGTTTTTAAAACAGCCCAACAGGGAGAATTATCCCGTTTTCTACCTTCACTAACCAGCCACATAGGAAACAACAGGACTTTATGATTTTTGGACCTAATGGAATTTCTAATGGAAAAGCAGACCCAATTAGTAACCCCCTCTCAGCACACACAAATAATTAGTAACCCACTCTCGGGAACTGGTGAGAACCTGCTGGATCCCACCTCTGATTATAGGTCCTGTTTGCGCCTAACCTGTGCACCATTTTTCACCTGACTGAGGAAAGCCAAGCTCTCTTCTTTGGCACTAACTATGCAGAAGCTGGTAATAAGTGGAGATAAACACAAGGTGACTTGGAAGGTTCAGGGCCCCAGCTGAAAACAAAGAATTTTTCAATGGATGTGGCTGCAGTAAAAAACCATGTCTGTGTGGTGTAGGGGTGCGTCAGCGGACCCAGTAGAGCCTCAGAAAGTGCACAGGAATGCCTGCGCCATCTGTGCCCTCCTGGGCTCCCATGTACCAACATCACGAGATCCCCCTGACTCACAGGTCACCAGATGCCTGAGTCATGGGTCACAAGACCCCCAGATGTGTAATTGACCCAGACGGAGACATTTCTTCCTGCACGTACACTGCCCCCTCAGGCCATGAATTGCACAACTTTCTCCCGCTCTCCCGCCTTCCCCAAACCCTAATAAAAGGTGCCAGGGACCACGGTACAGCAGATTAGCCAGATCCACGGATCGCGCTAGCCCGCCGCTGGCTTCTCTCCACCGGATGATATCGGCTAAGTGGCCCCCTCGCTCTCTGCATATTAAGGCGCCCGGCCAAGCATCGACTTCAGTGTGGGTCTTGGGAATCCTACATGTGCCTACAAGAAATATTGGCGGCAGCACGCACATCAGTGATTCCTCCTACGTAGACCCCTCTCCAACATCCCTTGAATGATTAATGTATTTGTTTTCTGGGAAACTGACTTCGAGTACACCAGAAAATCATCTGACATTTAATCATCTTTGTATTTTTAACAGTTATTTCCAACCAACCACTTCTGGGGCCAGAATGCCCACTATGATGTGCACTCAGGTCTTATAGCATCAAATTAACTCCTGGCACTAGATGTGTGTCCCCTTCAGCAGATCCTAACAACACTGCCCTGCCTGTGGCTTCCAGGACTAGATAAAGGTTGGAGTATACAACAACAACACACATACATCCCAGTGTGGTGTAATGGTGAAGGGTGGTGGACTCTAATCTGGAGAACCACGTTTGATTCCCCACTCCCCCACATGAAGCCTGCTGGATGACCTTGGGCTAGTCACAGTTCTCTCAGTCCCGTGGTGGCGAACCTTTGGCACTCCAGATGTTATGGACTACAATTCCCATCAGCCCCTTCCAGCATGGCCAAGGTATCTGTTGTGAGGAGGGGGAGGGGAAGGGAAGGTGATTATAAGTTGCTTGAAGACTCCTTACGGTTGAGAAAAGCGGAGTACAAATCCAAACTCTTCTTCTTCTTTGAGTGCACAAGCTATGATATAATGCGTAATGCAGCATAGGGAGAAGAGCAGGTCATCTGTTTCATCCCCAAGCTATCCCTCAGGTTAGGAGACATCCTGGGGACGCTTGGCCTGGAGGTCTCACAAGGGGTGAGTTGTTGAGTTGCCAGCCTCCCTGTGGGAACTGGAGATCTGCTGGTATTACAACTGATCTCCAGTCGATAGAGATCAGTTCACCTGGAGAAAATGACTGCTTTGGAAGGTGGACTCAACAGCATTTCATCCTCCCCAGACCACACCCTCCTCTGGCTCCACCCACAAAAAGTCCAAGAGTTTTCCATCCCAGACCTGGTAACCCTAGTAAGCGGAGATCAGGGAGGAACCACTTCAGACTGAAGGTCTGACAGAAACGAAAGCCTCTTTGCGAGAAAGTGCAGTTTAAATACTTTGCCCTTCTGTTTAGTCATCTATGTGTGGGGAATGTGTTTGGTAGGAAGACTGTTCCTTTAAGTGAGTCCCCTCCTGCACCCAGTTACTCCCTCAGGACTAGGCTTCTATTGATAATGCACATCTGTCCAGGTTTTCCAGCCTACAGATAGTGGCTGGAGATCTCCTGGTATTACAACTGATCTCCAGGAGATGGACATCAGTTCCCTCAGAGAAAATGGCTGCTTTGGCAGGTGGAGTCTATGGCATGATACCTCCTTAAGTCCCTCCCCTCACCAAACCACACCCTCCTCAGTCTCCACCCTCAAGATCTCCGGCTGTTTCCCAATCCAGAGCTGGGAACCCTGCATCTAACAGAGAGAAAATGTGTGTTGCTTCAGCATATGGCCTGGAAGGGCACATTTGGTGGCTCAGTTTCATAGGGAGGGAAAATGGCGCCCAGGGCAACACCTGCTCCAGACTCCCCCGATGTCAGGCCTGCCCCATAGCAGATGGCCCAGGACCAGCAGTGCCGTAGTGGCTAAGAGCAGCGGCTAAGAGCAGGTGCACTCTGATCTGGAGGAACCGGGTTTGTTTCCCAGCTCTGCCGCTTGAGTTGTGGAGGCTTATCTGGGGAATTCAGATTAGCCTGTGCACTCCCACACATGCCAGCTGGGTGACCTTGGGCTAGTCACAGCTTCTCGGAGCTCTCTCAGCCCCACTCACCTCACAAGGTGTTTGTTGTGAGGGGGGAAGGGCAAGGAGATTGTAAGCCCCTCCTAAAGGAGAGAAAGGGGGGATATAAATCCAAACTGTTATTATCATCATCATCATCATCATCATCATCGCCGCCATCGCCGCCATCATCGTCGCCATCATCGTCGCCATCATCGCTCAAGGCCATGGGGCCTCTTTCTGTTGCTCACAAGTAACTAGCTCAATAGTGCTTAACCGTTTCTCCTTATCTGCCTTCCTGAGGGAGTAAACTGTCTGTCCTAAAAACAATGTCGGTTTCCCACTGTCCTTTCACATGCTGATATTATGGGAATGCGCGGGTGGGGGGATTGTGGGTTGAGTCAAACTGTAACCTACAGGTATATACCAGAGGCCAGAGAGCCAAACCCCAGTTTCGGCTATCTGGCCGTTGGGCTGACATTGTTCCAATACAGCCCTTGAACCTTCCTTGAGTCTTGTTGTGGACTGGGGTAACAGACCCTGACACCCGGAGATAGATTGGTGATAGATTAATTTCCATTATGAACATTGTGGCAGGTTAGAGGGAACCCTCATTTGAACCAATCCATGCGGGTTCCTCTGTGAATTAGATGTAAGAACAGGAAAGATGATCTGTTGGATCAAACCTAGTATCAATCTGGACCAGGGTTCACACAAAAACCACCCAGATGGTTAACAAACAGGGCAGAGGTGGGATCCAGCAGGTTGTCACAGGTTCCCAAGAGGAGGTTACTAATTATTTGTGTGTGCCGAGAGGGGGTTACTAATTGGTGATTTTGCCACGTGATTTTTGCCTTAGTTATGCCCCTCCTCTCAGCAGTAGCGCGCAGAACTTGAAGCAGTCCAGCAGGAGGTGCACCATGCGTTAAGTGCGTGGGCAGCCTGCGCTCAAGGCATTCGCTTCCCACCAAAGGACTGCCAGCTGCCGCTGCGCCCTTTCCACAGCCCTCGCCCCAGGAATGCTCCTTCTGCCTCCCCCGAATGCTCCCCGGCCACGCCCCCGTCATGCCCTGCCCAGCCCCATTGGTGCTACACCACAGTTTGAATCCCACCACCATGGCAACCTGTTACTAAAATTTTTGGATTCCACCTTGCAAAGATATTTCCTCCTCCTAGCACTCAGTTTGAGGAATCTACTGCTTCAAAATGGTGGAAAGCAGCAGGAAAGACTGAACTCTCTCTGGAGGTTAAAAATGGCCAAACTGAGGCTACCATACTTTGGTGACATCATGAGCAAACAAGACTCACTGGAAAAGACCAGAATACTAGGAAAAGTTGAAGCCAGCAGGAACAGAGGAACACCCAACATGAGATGGATTGACACAATCAAAAAGGAAGTCACAGAAGGAGCAGCAGTGGCGTAGGAGGTTAAGAGCTCGTGTATCTAATCTGGAGGAACCGGGTTTGATTCTCCGCTCTGCCGCTTGAGCTGTGGAGGCTTATCTGGGGAATTCAGATTAGCCTGTACACTCCCACACACGCCAGCTGGGTGACCTTGGGCTAGTCACAGCTTCTCGGAGCTCTCTCAGCCCCACCTACCTCACAGGGTGTTTGTTGTGAGGGGGGAAGGGCAAGGAGATTGTAAGCCCCTTTGAGTCTCCTTACAGGAGAGAAAGGGGGAATATAAATCCAAACTTCTTCTTCTTCTTCTTCTTCTTCTTCTTCTTCTTCTTCTTCTTCTTCTTCTTCTTCTTCTTCTTCTTCTTCTTCTTCTTCCTCCTCCTCCTCCTCCTCCTCCTCCTCCTCCTACTGAGCCAATGGCAACTTTGCCTTTGGCACAGCAAAGAAGGTGGGCGTGGCAAAAGACACACCAGGTTTAGCGTAGGCCCTACCTCGTTCCTCCAGAGCTACAAAGGAGGGGAAAAGCTAACCTGAGTCTTCTATAGGCACATTTCAATGACATTCCCACAACCTCTTTCCAACACACGCAGGGAAAAGTAATTGGGGAAAGAGCCGCTAATTGAGCTTGGATCTGGGAAACTGTTTGTTTTTCCGAGCGTTTTTCTGCTAGCCCGAGCTGCTGTTGGTTTCCTCGCAACATCCTGTTTGTTCTGTACAGGTTCTGTTCCATTGGTAGTTGCAAAAGGAAATGCCTGTGGGTATATAATTATTCAGAACATGTTTTGTCTCTGCTTTCCTGCTGCTTTGCTAAATTGTTTTTCGGTGACAGTGTAAAGGTCCTGTATGCATCGGTACAGTGTGTACAGCTCCTGTTCTGTCTGGATTCATATACCTTCTATTGGGGGAAGGGCTGTGGCTCACTGGTAGAGCGTATGCTTGGCCTACAGAAGCCAGACTGTTGCCGGTGAAAGTCCCACAGGGAGCAGCTACTGGGAATTGCCACTGGCAGACTGTCTCTCACTGGTGCTCAGTGAAGTGGGGGAATACAGTTGCGTGAGAGCCACAAAAACAGCCAAAAACAAAGAAATGACGCTCTGCAACGATTTAGATATCTGTGGTTTTTACCACAGACCCCAGGAGGATTCCTAGAGTGCCATGCAACACCATGGCATCTCTTCAGGTGTTTTTTGGAGGAGAGCTGGGAAGGATGTTGCGGGATCATTCTTTTGTGTCTGGGCTCTCCCCAATCGTCCTCATGATTGCCAGCTGAGGGCTTGTAACCTCAGAGTAGGAGATACTGAACTAGATGGCCCAGTGGTTTGACAGTGCGATACCTACATCCATAGATTCGGTCATGAGGCATAATTGAAGCACATGAGTTACACAGAATGCGAGGTTATGACACCCAGAAGTACCACTCAGACCTTCTGCCGTTCGCCAAGGAATGTCCACATAAAAATGTTTGGTACAAGCATGAAACATGATAATTTATTGTTCTGGTTTTGGTCAGGGGGGACAAGGAAGCACACCTAAGTAATCTAGGAGCAGCAGTGGCGTAGTGGTTAAGAGCAGGTGCATTCTAGTCTGGAGGAACCGGGTTTGATTCCCCGCTCTGCTGCTTGAGTTGTGGAGGCTTAGCTGGTGAATCAGATTAGCTTGTACACTACAACACACGCCAGTTGGGTGACCTTGGGCTAGCCCAGGGGTAGGGAACCTGCGGCTCTCCAGATGTTCAGGAACTACAATTCCCATCAGCCCCTACCAGCATGGCCAATTGGCCATGCTGGTCCCCCCCCCCCCCCCACCCCCCCCCCACCCCTCCCCCCCCCCCCCTTCCATCCCCCCCCCCCCCCCCCCCCCCCCCCCCCCCCCCCCCCCCCCCCCCCCCCCCCCCCCCCCCCCCCCCCCCCCCCCCCCCCCCCCCCCCCCCCCCGCCAACCCCCCCCCCCACCCCCCCCCCCCCCCACCCCCCCCCCCCCCCGCCCCCCCCCCCCCCCACCCCCCCCCCCCCCCACCCCCCCCCCCCCCCACCCCCCCCCCCCCCCACCCCCCCCCCCCCCCACCCCCCCCCCCCCCCACCCCCCCCCCCCCCCACCCCCCCCCCCCCCCACCCCCCCCCCCCCCCACCCCCCCCCCCCCCCACCCCCCCCCCCCCCCACCCCCCCCCCCCCCCACCCCCCCCCCCCCCCACCCCCCCCCCCCCCCACCCCCCCCCCCCCCCACCCCCCCCCCCCCCCACCCCCCCCCCCCCCCACCCCCCCCCCCCCCCACCCCCCCCCCCCCCCACCCCCCCCCCCCCCCACCCCCCCCCCCCCCCACCCCCCCCCCCCCCCACCCCCCCCCCCCCCCACCCCCCCCCCCCCCCACCCCCCCCCCCCCCCACCCCCCCCCCCCCCCACCCCCCCCCCCCCCCACCCCCCCCCCCCCCCACCCCCCCCCCCCCCCACCCCCCCCCCCCCCCACCCCCCCCCCCCCCCACCCCCCCCCCCCCCCACCCCCCCCCCCCCCCACCCCCCCCCCCCCCCACCCCCCCCCCCCCCCACCCCCCCCCCCCCCCACCCCCCCCCCCCCCCACCCCCCCCCCCCCCCACCCCCCCCCCCCCCCACCCCCCCCCCCCCCCACCCCCCCCCCCCCCCACCCCCCCCCCCCCCCACCCCCCCCCCCCCCCACCCCCCCCCCCCCCCACCCCCCCCCCCCCCCACCCCCCCCCCCCCCCACCCCCCCCCCCCCCCACCCCCCCCCCCCCCCACCCCCCCCCCCCCCCACCCCCCCCCCCCCCCACCCCCCCCCCCCCCCACCCCCCCCCCCCCCCACCCCCCCCCCCCCCCACCCCCCCCCCCCCCCACCCCCCCCCCCCCCCACCCCCCCCCCCCCCCACCCCCCCCCCCCCCCACCCCCCCCCCCCCCCACCCCCCCCCCCCCCCACCCCCCCCCCCCCCCACCCCCCCCCCCCCCCACCCCCCCCCCCCCCCACCCCCCCCCCCCCCCACCCCCCCCCCCCCCCACCCCCCCCCCCCCCCACCCCCCCCCCCCCCCACCCCCCCCCCCCCCCACCCCCCCCCCCCCCCACCCCCCCCCCCCCCCACCCCCCCCCCCCCCCACCCCCCCCCCCCCCCACCCCCCCCCCCCCCCACCCCCCCCCCCCCCCACCCCCCCCCCCCCCCACCCCCCCCCCCCCCCACCCCCCCCCCCCCCCACCCCCCCCCCCCCCCACCCCCCCCCCCCCCCACCCCCCCCCCCCCCCACCCCCCCCCCCCCCCACCCCCCCCCCCCCCCACCCCCCCCCCCCCCCACCCCCCCCCCCCCCCACCCCCCCCCCCCCCCACCCCCCCCCCCCCCCACCCCCCCCCCCCCCCACCCCCCCCCCCCCCCACCCCCCCCCCCCCCCACCCCCCCCCCCCCCCACCCCCCCCCCCCCCCACCCCCCCCCCCCCCCACCCCCCCCCCCCCCCACCCCCCCCCCCCCCCACCCCCCCCCCCCCCCACCCCCCCCCCCCCCCACCCCCCCCCCCCCCCACCCCCCCCCCCCCCCACCCCCCCCCCCCCCCACCCCCCCCCCCCCCCACCCCCCCCCCCCCCCACCCCCCCCCCCCCCCACCCCCCCCCCCCCCCACCCCCCCCCCCCCCCACCCCCCCCCCCCCCCACCCCCCCCCCCCCCCACCCCCCCCCCCCCCCACCCCCCCCCCCCCCCACCCCCCCCCCCCCCCACCCCCCCCCCCCCCCACCCCCCCCCCCCCCCACCCCCCCCCCCCCCCACCCCCCCCCCCCCCCACCCCCCCCCCCCCCCACCCCCCCCCCCCCCCACCCCCCCCCCCCCCCACCCCCCCCCCCCCCCACCCCCCCCCCCCCCCACCCCCCCCCCCCCCCACCCCCCCCCCCCCCCACCCCCCCCCCCCCCCACCCCCCCCCCCCCCCACCCCCCCCCCCCCCCACCCCCCCCCCCCCCCACCCCCCCCCCCCCCCACCCCCCCCCCCCCCCACCCCCCCCCCCCCCCACCCCCCCCCCCCCCCACCCCCCCCCCCCCCCACCCCCCCCCCCCCCCACCCCCCCCCCCCCCCACCCCCCCCCCCCCCCACCCCCCCCCCCCCCCACCCCCCCCCCCCCCCACCCCCCCCCCCCCCCACCCCCCCCCCCCCCCACCCCCCCCCCCCCCCACCCCCCCCCCCCCCCACCCCCCCCCCCCCCCACCCCCCCCCCCCCCCACCCCCCCCCCCCCCCACCCCCCCCCCCCCCCACCCCCCCCCCCCCCCACCCCCCCCCCCCCCCACCCCCCCCCCCCCCCACCCCCCCCCCCCCCCACCCCCCCCCCCCCCCACCCCCCCCCCCCCCCACCCCCCCCCCCCCCCACCCCCCCCCCCCCCCACCCCCCCCCCCCCCCACCCCCCCCCCCCCCCACCCCCCCCCCCCCCCACCCCCCCCCCCCCCCACCCCCCCCCCCCCCCACCCCCCCCCCCCCCCACCCCCCCCCCCCCCCACCCCCCCCCCCCCCCACCCCCCCCCCCCCCCACCCCCCCCCCCCCCCACCCCCCCCCCCCCCCACCCCCCCCCCCCCCCACCCCCCCCCCCCCCCACCCCCCCCCCCCCCCACCCCCCCCCCCCCCCACCCCCCCCCCCCCCCACCCCCCCCCCCCCCCACCCCCCCCCCCCCCCACCCCCCCCCCCCCCCACCCCCCCCCCCCCCCACCCCCCCCCCCCCCCACCCCCCCCCCCCCCCACCCCCCCCCCCCCCCACCCCCCCCCCCCCCCACCCCCCCCCCCCCCCACCCCCCCCCCCCCCCACCCCCCCCCCCCCCCACCCCCCCCCCCCCCCACCCCCCCCCCCCCCCACCCCCCCCCCCCCCCACCCCCCCCCCCCCCCACCCCCCCCCCCCCCCACCCCCCCCCCCCCCCACCCCCCCCCCCCCCCACCCCCCCCCCCCCCCACCCCCCCCCCCCCCCACCCCCCCCCCCCCCCACCCCCCCCCCCCCCCACCCCCCCCCCCCCCCACCCCCCCCCCCCCCCACCCCCCCCCCCCCCCACCCCCCCCCCCCCCCACCCCCCCCCCCCCCCACCCCCCCCCCCCCCCACCCCCCCCCCCCCCCACCCCCCCCCCCCCCCACCCCCCCCCCCCCCCACCCCCCCCCCCCCCCACCCCCCCCCCCCCCCACCCCCCCCCCCCCCCACCCCCCCCCCCCCCCACCCCCCCCCCCCCCCACCCCCCCCCCCCCCCACCCCCCCCCCCCCCCACCCCCCCCCCCCCCCACCCCCCCCCCCCCCCACCCCCCCCCCCCCCCACCCCCCCCCCCCCCCACCCCCCCCCCCCCCCACCCCCCCCCCCCCCCACCCCCCCCCCCCCCCACCCCCCCCCCCCCCCACCCCCCCCCCCCCCCACCCCCCCCCCCCCCCACCCCCCCCCCCCCCCACCCCCCCCCCCCCCCACCCCCCCCCCCCCCCACCCCCCCCCCCCCCCACCCCCCCCCCCCCCCACCCCCCCCCCCCCCCACCCCCCCCCCCCCCCACCCCCCCCCCCCCCCACCCCCCCCCCCCCCCACCCCCCCCCCCCCCCACCCCCCCCCCCCCCCACCCCCCCCCCCCCCCACCCCCCCCCCCCCCCACCCCCCCCCCCCCCCACCCCCCCCCCCCCCCACCCCCCCCCCCCCCCACCCCCCCCCCCCCCCACCCCCCCCCCCCCCCACCCCCCCCCCCCCCCACCCCCCCCCCCCCCCACCCCCCCCCCCCCCCACCCCCCCCCCCCCCCACCCCCCCCCCCCCCCACCCCCCCCCCCCCCCACCCCCCCCCCCCCCCACCCCCCCCCCCCCCCACCCCCCCCCCCCCCCACCCCCCCCCCCCCCCACCCCCCCCCCCCCCCACCCCCCCCCCCCCCCACCCCCCCCCCCCCCCACCCCCCCCCCCCCCCACCCCCCCCCCCCCCCACCCCCCCCCCCCCCCACCCCCCCCCCCCCCCACCCCCCCCCCCCCCCACCCCCCCCCCCCCCCACCCCCCCCCCCCCCCACCCCCCCCCCCCCCCACCCCCCCCCCCCCCCACCCCCCCCCCCCCCCACCCCCCCCCCCCCCCACCCCCCCCCCCCCCCACCCCCCCCCCCCCCCACCCCCCCCCCCCCCCACCCCCCCCCCCCCCCACCCCCCCCCCCCCCCACCCCCCCCCCCCCCCACCCCCCCCCCCCCCCACCCCCCCCCCCCCCCACCCCCCCCCCCCCCCACCCCCCCCCCCCCCCACCCCCCCCCCCCCCCACCCCCCCCCCCCCCCACCCCCCCCCCCCCCCACCCCCCCCCCCCCCCACCCCCCCCCCCCCCCACCCCCCCCCCCCCCCACCCCCCCCCCCCCCCACCCCCCCCCCCCCCCACCCCCCCCCCCCCCCACCCCCCCCCCCCCCCACCCCCCCCCCCCCCCACCCCCCCCCCCCCCCACCCCCCCCCCCCCCCACCCCCCCCCCCCCCCACCCCCCCCCCCCCCCACCCCCCCCCCCCCCCACCCCCCCCCCCCCCCACCCCCCCCCCCCCCCACCCCCCCCCCCCCCCACCCCCCCCCCCCCCCACCCCCCCCCCCCCCCACCCCCCCCCCCCCCCACCCCCCCCCCCCCCCACCCCCCCCCCCCCCCACCCCCCCCCCCCCCCACCCCCCCCCCCCCCCACCCCCCCCCCCCCCCACCCCCCCCCCCCCCCACCCCCCCCCCCCCCCACCCCCCCCCCCCCCCACCCCCCCCCCCCCCCACCCCCCCCCCCCCCCACCCCCCCCCCCCCCCACCCCCCCCCCCCCCCACCCCCCCCCCCCCCCACCCCCCCCCCCCCCCACCCCCCCCCCCCCCCACCCCCCCCCCCCCCCACCCCCCCCCCCCCCCACCCCCCCCCCCCCCCACCCCCCCCCCCCCCCACCCCCCCCCCCCCCCACCCCCCCCCCCCCCCACCCCCCCCCCCCCCCACCCCCCCCCCCCCCCACCCCCCCCCCCCCCCACCCCCCCCCCCCCCCACCCCCCCCCCCCCCCACCCCCCCCCCCCCCCACCCCCCCCCCCCCCCACCCCCCCCCCCCCCCACCCCCCCCCCCCCCCACCCCCCCCCCCCCCCACCCCCCCCCCCCCCCACCCCCCCCCCCCCCCACCCCCCCCCCCCCCCACCCCCCCCCCCCCCCACCCCCCCCCCCCCCCACCCCCCCCCCCCCCCACCCCCCCCCCCCCCCACCCCCCCCCCCCCCCACCCCCCCCCCCCCCCACCCCCCCCCCCCCCCACCCCCCCCCCCCCCCACCCCCCCCCCCCCCCACCCCCCCCCCCCCCCACCCCCCCCCCCCCCCACCCCCCCCCCCCCCCACCCCCCCCCCCCCCCACCCCCCCCCCCCCCCACCCCCCCCCCCCCCCACCCCCCCCCCCCCCCACCCCCCCCCCCCCCCACCCCCCCCCCCCCCCACCCCCCCCCCCCCCCACCCCCCCCCCCCCCCACCCCCCCCCCCCCCCACCCCCCCCCCCCCCCACCCCCCCCCCCCCCCACCCCCCCCCCCCCCCACCCCCCCCCCCCCCCACCCCCCCCCCCCCCCACCCCCCCCCCCCCCCACCCCCCCCCCCCCCCACCCCCCCCCCCCCCCACCCCCCCCCCCCCCCACCCCCCCCCCCCCCCACCCCCCCCCCCCCCCACCCCCCCCCCCCCCCACCCCCCCCCCCCCCCACCCCCCCCCCCCCCCACCCCCCCCCCCCCCCACCCCCCCCCCCCCCCACCCCCCCCCCCCCCCACCCCCCCCCCCCCCCACCCCCCCCCCCCCCCACCCCCCCCCCCCCCCACCCCCCCCCCCCCCCACCCCCCCCCCCCCCCACCCCCCCCCCCCCCCACCCCCCCCCCCCCCCACCCCCCCCCCCCCCCACCCCCCCCCCCCCCCACCCCCCCCCCCCCCCACCCCCCCCCCCCCCCACCCCCCCCCCCCCCCACCCCCCCCCCCCCCCACCCCCCCCCCCCCCCACCCCCCCCCCCCCCCACCCCCCCCCCCCCCCACCCCCCCCCCCCCCCACCCCCCCCCCCCCCCACCCCCCCCCCCCCCCACCCCCCCCCCCCCCCACCCCCCCCCCCCCCCACCCCCCCCCCCCCCCACCCCCCCCCCCCCCCACCCCCCCCCCCCCCCACCCCCCCCCCCCCCCACCCCCCCCCCCCCCCACCCCCCCCCCCCCCCACCCCCCCCCCCCCCCACCCCCCCCCCCCCCCACCCCCCCCCCCCCCCACCCCCCCCCCCCCCCACCCCCCCCCCCCCCCACCCCCCCCCCCCCCCACCCCCCCCCCCCCCCACCCCCCCCCCCCCCCACCCCCCCCCCCCCCCACCCCCCCCCCCCCCCACCCCCCCCCCCCCCCACCCCCCCCCCCCCCCACCCCCCCCCCCCCCCACCCCCCCCCCCCCCCACCCCCCCCCCCCCCCACCCCCCCCCCCCCCCACCCCCCCCCCCCCCCACCCCCCCCCCCCCCCACCCCCCCCCCCCCCCACCCCCCCCCCCCCCCACCCCCCCCCCCCCCCACCCCCCCCCCCCCCCACCCCCCCCCCCCCCCACCCCCCCCCCCCCCCACCCCCCCCCCCCCCCACCCCCCCCCCCCCCCACCCCCCCCCCCCCCCACCCCCCCCCCCCCCCACCCCCCCCCCCCCCCACCCCCCCCCCCCCCCACCCCCCCCCCCCCCCACCCCCCCCCCCCCCCACCCCCCCCCCCCCCCACCCCCCCCCCCCCCCACCCCCCCCCCCCCCCACCCCCCCCCCCCCCCACCCCCCCCCCCCCCCACCCCCCCCCCCCCCCACCCCCCCCCCCCCCCACCCCCCCCCCCCCCCACCCCCCCCCCCCCCCACCCCCCCCCCCCCCCACCCCCCCCCCCCCCCACCCCCCCCCCCCCCCACCCCCCCCCCCCCCCACCCCCCCCCCCCCCCACCCCCCCCCCCCCCCACCCCCCCCCCCCCCCACCCCCCCCCCCCCCCACCCCCCCCCCCCCCCACCCCCCCCCCCCCCCACCCCCCCCCCCCCCCACCCCCCCCCCCCCCCACCCCCCCCCCCCCCCACCCCCCCCCCCCCCCACCCCCCCCCCCCCCCACCCCCCCCCCCCCCCACCCCCCCCCCCCCCCACCCCCCCCCCCCCCCACCCCCCCCCCCCCCCACCCCCCCCCCCCCCCACCCCCCCCCCCCCCCACCCCCCCCCCCCCCCACCCCCCCCCCCCCCCACCCCCCCCCCCCCCCACCCCCCCCCCCCCCCACCCCCCCCCCCCCCCACCCCCCCCCCCCCCCACCCCCCCCCCCCCCCACCCCCCCCCCCCCCCACCCCCCCCCCCCCCCACCCCCCCCCCCCCCCACCCCCCCCCCCCCCCACCCCCCCCCCCCCCCACCCCCCCCCCCCCCCACCCCCCCCCCCCCCCACCCCCCCCCCCCCCCACCCCCCCCCCCCCCCACCCCCCCCCCCCCCCACCCCCCCCCCCCCCCACCCCCCCCCCCCCCCACCCCCCCCCCCCCCCACCCCCCCCCCCCCCCACCCCCCCCCCCCCCCACCCCCCCCCCCCCCCACCCCCCCCCCCCCCCACCCCCCCCCCCCCCCACCCCCCCCCCCCCCCACCCCCCCCCCCCCCCACCCCCCCCCCCCCCCACCCCCCCCCCCCCCCACCCCCCCCCCCCCCCACCCCCCCCCCCCCCCACCCCCCCCCCCCCCCACCCCCCCCCCCCCCCACCCCCCCCCCCCCCCACCCCCCCCCCCCCCCACCCCCCCCCCCCCCCACCCCCCCCCCCCCCCACCCCCCCCCCCCCCCACCCCCCCCCCCCCCCACCCCCCCCCCCCCCCACCCCCCCCCCCCCCCACCCCCCCCCCCCCCCACCCCCCCCCCCCCCCACCCCCCCCCCCCCCCACCCCCCCCCCCCCCCACCCCCCCCCCCCCCCACCCCCCCCCCCCCCCACCCCCCCCCCCCCCCACCCCCCCCCCCCCCCACCCCCCCCCCCCCCCACCCCCCCCCCCCCCCACCCCCCCCCCCCCCCACCCCCCCCCCCCCCCACCCCCCCCCCCCCCCACCCCCCCCCCCCCCCACCCCCCCCCCCCCCCACCCCCCCCCCCCCCCACCCCCCCCCCCCCCCACCCCCCCCCCCCCCCACCCCCCCCCCCCCCCACCCCCCCCCCCCCCCACCCCCCCCCCCCCCCACCCCCCCCCCCCCCCACCCCCCCCCCCCCCCACCCCCCCCCCCCCCCACCCCCCCCCCCCCCCACCCCCCCCCCCCCCCACCCCCCCCCCCCCCCACCCCCCCCCCCCCCCACCCCCCCCCCCCCCCACCCCCCCCCCCCCCCACCCCCCCCCCCCCCCACCCCCCCCCCCCCCCACCCCCCCCCCCCCCCACCCCCCCCCCCCCCCACCCCCCCCCCCCCCCACCCCCCCCCCCCCCCACCCCCCCCCCCCCCCACCCCCCCCCCCCCCCACCCCCCCCCCCCCCCACCCCCCCCCCCCCCCACCCCCCCCCCCCCCCACCCCCCCCCCCCCCCACCCCCCCCCCCCCCCACCCCCCCCCCCCCCCACCCCCCCCCCCCCCCACCCCCCCCCCCCCCCACCCCCCCCCCCCCCCACCCCCCCCCCCCCCCACCCCCCCCCCCCCCCACCCCCCCCCCCCCCCACCCCCCCCCCCCCCCACCCCCCCCCCCCCCCACCCCCCCCCCCCCCCACCCCCCCCCCCCCCCACCCCCCCCCCCCCCCACCCCCCCCCCCCCCCACCCCCCCCCCCCCCCACCCCCCCCCCCCCCCACCCCCCCCCCCCCCCACCCCCCCCCCCCCCCACCCCCCCCCCCCCCCACCCCCCCCCCCCCCCACCCCCCCCCCCCCCCACCCCCCCCCCCCCCCACCCCCCCCCCCCCCCACCCCCCCCCCCCCCCACCCCCCCCCCCCCCCACCCCCCCCCCCCCCCACCCCCCCCCCCCCCCACCCCCCCCCCCCCCCACCCCCCCCCCCCCCCACCCCCCCCCCCCCCCACCCCCCCCCCCCCCCACCCCCCCCCCCCCCCACCCCCCCCCCCCCCCACCCCCCCCCCCCCCCACCCCCCCCCCCCCCCACCCCCCCCCCCCCCCACCCCCCCCCCCCCCCACCCCCCCCCCCCCCCACCCCCCCCCCCCCCCACCCCCCCCCCCCCCCACCCCCCCCCCCCCCCACCCCCCCCCCCCCCCACCCCCCCCCCCCCCCACCCCCCCCCCCCCCCACCCCCCCCCCCCCCCACCCCCCCCCCCCCCCACCCCCCCCCCCCCCCACCCCCCCCCCCCCCCACCCCCCCCCCCCCCCACCCCCCCCCCCCCCCACCCCCCCCCCCCCCCACCCCCCCCCCCCCCCACCCCCCCCCCCCCCCACCCCCCCCCCCCCCCACCCCCCCCCCCCCCCACCCCCCCCCCCCCCCACCCCCCCCCCCCCCCACCCCCCCCCCCCCCCACCCCCCCCCCCCCCCACCCCCCCCCCCCCCCACCCCCCCCCCCCCCCACCCCCCCCCCCCCCCACCCCCCCCCCCCCCCACCCCCCCCCCCCCCCACCCCCCCCCCCCCCCACCCCCCCCCCCCCCCACCCCCCCCCCCCCCCACCCCCCCCCCCCCCCACCCCCCCCCCCCCCCACCCCCCCCCCCCCCCACCCCCCCCCCCCCCCACCCCCCCCCCCCCCCACCCCCCCCCCCCCCCACCCCCCCCCCCCCCCACCCCCCCCCCCCCCCACCCCCCCCCCCCCCCACCCCCCCCCCCCCCCACCCCCCCCCCCCCCCACCCCCCCCCCCCCCCACCCCCCCCCCCCCCCACCCCCCCCCCCCCCCACCCCCCCCCCCCCCCACCCCCCCCCCCCCCCACCCCCCCCCCCCCCCACCCCCCCCCCCCCCCACCCCCCCCCCCCCCCACCCCCCCCCCCCCCCACCCCCCCCCCCCCCCACCCCCCCCCCCCCCCACCCCCCCCCCCCCCCACCCCCCCCCCCCCCCACCCCCCCCCCCCCCCACCCCCCCCCCCCCCCACCCCCCCCCCCCCCCACCCCCCCCCCCCCCCACCCCCCCCCCCCCCCACCCCCCCCCCCCCCCACCCCCCCCCCCCCCCACCCCCCCCCCCCCCCACCCCCCCCCCCCCCCACCCCCCCCCCCCCCCACCCCCCCCCCCCCCCACCCCCCCCCCCCCCCACCCCCCCCCCCCCCCACCCCCCCCCCCCCCCACCCCCCCCCCCCCCCACCCCCCCCCCCCCCCACCCCCCCCCCCCCCCACCCCCCCCCCCCCCCACCCCCCCCCCCCCCCACCCCCCCCCCCCCCCACCCCCCCCCCCCCCCACCCCCCCCCCCCCCCACCCCCCCCCCCCCCCACCCCCCCCCCCCCCCACCCCCCCCCCCCCCCACCCCCCCCCCCCCCCACCCCCCCCCCCCCCCACCCCCCCCCCCCCCCACCCCCCCCCCCCCCCACCCCCCCCCCCCCCCACCCCCCCCCCCCCCCACCCCCCCCCCCCCCCACCCCCCCCCCCCCCCACCCCCCCCCCCCCCCACCCCCCCCCCCCCCCACCCCCCCCCCCCCCCACCCCCCCCCCCCCCCACCCCCCCCCCCCCCCACCCCCCCCCCCCCCCACCCCCCCCCCCCCCCACCCCCCCCCCCCCCCACCCCCCCCCCCCCCCACCCCCCCCCCCCCCCACCCCCCCCCCCCCCCACCCCCCCCCCCCCCCACCCCCCCCCCCCCCCACCCCCCCCCCCCCCCACCCCCCCCCCCCCCCACCCCCCCCCCCCCCCACCCCCCCCCCCCCCCACCCCCCCCCCCCCCCACCCCCCCCCCCCCCCACCCCCCCCCCCCCCCACCCCCCCCCCCCCCCACCCCCCCCCCCCCCCACCCCCCCCCCCCCCCACCCCCCCCCCCCCCCACCCCCCCCCCCCCCCACCCCCCCCCCCCCCCACCCCCCCCCCCCCCCACCCCCCCCCCCCCCCACCCCCCCCCCCCCCCACCCCCCCCCCCCCCCACCCCCCCCCCCCCCCACCCCCCCCCCCCCCCACCCCCCCCCCCCCCCACCCCCCCCCCCCCCCACCCCCCCCCCCCCCCACCCCCCCCCCCCCCCACCCCCCCCCCCCCCCACCCCCCCCCCCCCCCACCCCCCCCCCCCCCCACCCCCCCCCCCCCCCACCCCCCCCCCCCCCCACCCCCCCCCCCCCCCACCCCCCCCCCCCCCCACCCCCCCCCCCCCCCACCCCCCCCCCCCCCCACCCCCCCCCCCCCCCACCCCCCCCCCCCCCCACCCCCCCCCCCCCCCACCCCCCCCCCCCCCCACCCCCCCCCCCCCCCACCCCCCCCCCCCCCCACCCCCCCCCCCCCCCACCCCCCCCCCCCCCCACCCCCCCCCCCCCCCACCCCCCCCCCCCCCCACCCCCCCCCCCCCCCACCCCCCCCCCCCCCCACCCCCCCCCCCCCCCACCCCCCCCCCCCCCCACCCCCCCCCCCCCCCACCCCCCCCCCCCCCCACCCCCCCCCCCCCCCACCCCCCCCCCCCCCCACCCCCCCCCCCCCCCACCCCCCCCCCCCCCCACCCCCCCCCCCCCCCACCCCCCCCCCCCCCCACCCCCCCCCCCCCCCACCCCCCCCCCCCCCCACCCCCCCCCCCCCCCACCCCCCCCCCCCCCCACCCCCCCCCCCCCCCACCCCCCCCCCCCCCCACCCCCCCCCCCCCCCACCCCCCCCCCCCCCCACCCCCCCCCCCCCCCACCCCCCCCCCCCCCCACCCCCCCCCCCCCCCACCCCCCCCCCCCCCCACCCCCCCCCCCCCCCACCCCCCCCCCCCCCCACCCCCCCCCCCCCCCACCCCCCCCCCCCCCCACCCCCCCCCCCCCCCACCCCCCCCCCCCCCCACCCCCCCCCCCCCCCACCCCCCCCCCCCCCCACCCCCCCCCCCCCCCACCCCCCCCCCCCCCCACCCCCCCCCCCCCCCACCCCCCCCCCCCCCCACCCCCCCCCCCCCCCACCCCCCCCCCCCCCCACCCCCCCCCCCCCCCACCCCCCCCCCCCCCCACCCCCCCCCCCCCCCACCCCCCCCCCCCCCCACCCCCCCCCCCCCCCACCCCCCCCCCCCCCCACCCCCCCCCCCCCCCACCCCCCCCCCCCCCCACCCCCCCCCCCCCCCACCCCCCCCCCCCCCCACCCCCCCCCCCCCCCACCCCCCCCCCCCCCCACCCCCCCCCCCCCCCACCCCCCCCCCCCCCCACCCCCCCCCCCCCCCACCCCCCCCCCCCCCCACCCCCCCCCCCCCCCACCCCCCCCCCCCCCCACCCCCCCCCCCCCCCACCCCCCCCCCCCCCCACCCCCCCCCCCCCCCACCCCCCCCCCCCCCCACCCCCCCCCCCCCCCACCCCCCCCCCCCCCCACCCCCCCCCCCCCCCACCCCCCCCCCCCCCCACCCCCCCCCCCCCCCACCCCCCCCCCCCCCCACCCCCCCCCCCCCCCACCCCCCCCCCCCCCCACCCCCCCCCCCCCCCACCCCCCCCCCCCCCCACCCCCCCCCCCCCCCACCCCCCCCCCCCCCCACCCCCCCCCCCCCCCACCCCCCCCCCCCCCCACCCCCCCCCCCCCCCACCCCCCCCCCCCCCCACCCCCCCCCCCCCCCACCCCCCCCCCCCCCCACCCCCCCCCCCCCCCACCCCCCCCCCCCCCCACCCCCCCCCCCCCCCACCCCCCCCCCCCCCCACCCCCCCCCCCCCCCACCCCCCCCCCCCCCCACCCCCCCCCCCCCCCACCCCCCCCCCCCCCCACCCCCCCCCCCCCCCACCCCCCCCCCCCCCCACCCCCCCCCCCCCCCACCCCCCCCCCCCCCCACCCCCCCCCCCCCCCACCCCCCCCCCCCCCCACCCCCCCCCCCCCCCACCCCCCCCCCCCCCCACCCCCCCCCCCCCCCACCCCCCCCCCCCCCCACCCCCCCCCCCCCCCACCCCCCCCCCCCCCCACCCCCCCCCCCCCCCACCCCCCCCCCCCCCCACCCCCCCCCCCCCCCACCCCCCCCCCCCCCCACCCCCCCCCCCCCCCACCCCCCCCCCCCCCCACCCCCCCCCCCCCCCACCCCCCCCCCCCCCCACCCCCCCCCCCCCCCACCCCCCCCCCCCCCCACCCCCCCCCCCCCCCACCCCCCCCCCCCCCCACCCCCCCCCCCCCCCACCCCCCCCCCCCCCCACCCCCCCCCCCCCCCACCCCCCCCCCCCCCCACCCCCCCCCCCCCCCACCCCCCCCCCCCCCCACCCCCCCCCCCCCCCACCCCCCCCCCCCCCCACCCCCCCCCCCCCCCACCCCCCCCCCCCCCCACCCCCCCCCCCCCCCACCCCCCCCCCCCCCCACCCCCCCCCCCCCCCACCCCCCCCCCCCCCCACCCCCCCCCCCCCCCACCCCCCCCCCCCCCCACCCCCCCCCCCCCCCACCCCCCCCCCCCCCCACCCCCCCCCCCCCCCACCCCCCCCCCCCCCCACCCCCCCCCCCCCCCACCCCCCCCCCCCCCCACCCCCCCCCCCCCCCACCCCCCCCCCCCCCCACCCCCCCCCCCCCCCACCCCCCCCCCCCCCCACCCCCCCCCCCCCCCACCCCCCCCCCCCCCCACCCCCCCCCCCCCCCACCCCCCCCCCCCCCCACCCCCCCCCCCCCCCACCCCCCCCCCCCCCCACCCCCCCCCCCCCCCACCCCCCCCCCCCCCCACCCCCCCCCCCCCCCACCCCCCCCCCCCCCCACCCCCCCCCCCCCCCACCCCCCCCCCCCCCCACCCCCCCCCCCCCCCACCCCCCCCCCCCCCCACCCCCCCCCCCCCCCACCCCCCCCCCCCCCCACCCCCCCCCCCCCCCACCCCCCCCCCCCCCCACCCCCCCCCCCCCCCACCCCCCCCCCCCCCCACCCCCCCCCCCCCCCACCCCCCCCCCCCCCCACCCCCCCCCCCCCCCACCCCCCCCCCCCCCCACCCCCCCCCCCCCCCACCCCCCCCCCCCCCCACCCCCCCCCCCCCCCACCCCCCCCCCCCCCCACCCCCCCCCCCCCCCACCCCCCCCCCCCCCCACCCCCCCCCCCCCCCACCCCCCCCCCCCCCCACCCCCCCCCCCCCCCACCCCCCCCCCCCCCCACCCCCCCCCCCCCCCACCCCCCCCCCCCCCCACCCCCCCCCCCCCCCACCCCCCCCCCCCCCCACCCCCCCCCCCCCCCACCCCCCCCCCCCCCCACCCCCCCCCCCCCCCACCCCCCCCCCCCCCCACCCCCCCCCCCCCCCACCCCCCCCCCCCCCCACCCCCCCCCCCCCCCACCCCCCCCCCCCCCCACCCCCCCCCCCCCCCACCCCCCCCCCCCCCCACCCCCCCCCCCCCCCACCCCCCCCCCCCCCCACCCCCCCCCCCCCCCACCCCCCCCCCCCCCCACCCCCCCCCCCCCCCACCCCCCCCCCCCCCCACCCCCCCCCCCCCCCACCCCCCCCCCCCCCCACCCCCCCCCCCCCCCACCCCCCCCCCCCCCCACCCCCCCCCCCCCCCACCCCCCCCCCCCCCCACCCCCCCCCCCCCCCACCCCCCCCCCCCCCCACCCCCCCCCCCCCCCACCCCCCCCCCCCCCCACCCCCCCCCCCCCCCACCCCCCCCCCCCCCCACCCCCCCCCCCCCCCACCCCCCCCCCCCCCCACCCCCCCCCCCCCCCACCCCCCCCCCCCCCCACCCCCCCCCCCCCCCACCCCCCCCCCCCCCCACCCCCCCCCCCCCCCACCCCCCCCCCCCCCCACCCCCCCCCCCCCCCACCCCCCCCCCCCCCCACCCCCCCCCCCCCCCACCCCCCCCCCCCCCCACCCCCCCCCCCCCCCACCCCCCCCCCCCCCCACCCCCCCCCCCCCCCACCCCCCCCCCCCCCCACCCCCCCCCCCCCCCACCCCCCCCCCCCCCCACCCCCCCCCCCCCCCACCCCCCCCCCCCCCCACCCCCCCCCCCCCCCACCCCCCCCCCCCCCCACCCCCCCCCCCCCCCACCCCCCCCCCCCCCCACCCCCCCCCCCCCCCACCCCCCCCCCCCCCCACCCCCCCCCCCCCCCACCCCCCCCCCCCCCCACCCCCCCCCCCCCCCACCCCCCCCCCCCCCCACCCCCCCCCCCCCCCACCCCCCCCCCCCCCCACCCCCCCCCCCCCCCACCCCCCCCCCCCCCCACCCCCCCCCCCCCCCACCCCCCCCCCCCCCCACCCCCCCCCCCCCCCACCCCCCCCCCCCCCCACCCCCCCCCCCCCCCACCCCCCCCCCCCCCCACCCCCCCCCCCCCCCACCCCCCCCCCCCCCCACCCCCCCCCCCCCCCACCCCCCCCCCCCCCCACCCCCCCCCCCCCCCACCCCCCCCCCCCCCCACCCCCCCCCCCCCCCACCCCCCCCCCCCCCCACCCCCCCCCCCCCCCACCCCCCCCCCCCCCCACCCCCCCCCCCCCCCACCCCCCCCCCCCCCCACCCCCCCCCCCCCCCACCCCCCCCCCCCCCCACCCCCCCCCCCCCCCACCCCCCCCCCCCCCCACCCCCCCCCCCCCCCACCCCCCCCCCCCCCCACCCCCCCCCCCCCCCACCCCCCCCCCCCCCCACCCCCCCCCCCCCCCACCCCCCCCCCCCCCCACCCCCCCCCCCCCCCACCCCCCCCCCCCCCCACCCCCCCCCCCCCCCACCCCCCCCCCCCCCCACCCCCCCCCCCCCCCACCCCCCCCCCCCCCCACCCCCCCCCCCCCCCACCCCCCCCCCCCCCCACCCCCCCCCCCCCCCACCCCCCCCCCCCCCCACCCCCCCCCCCCCCCACCCCCCCCCCCCCCCACCCCCCCCCCCCCCCACCCCCCCCCCCCCCCACCCCCCCCCCCCCCCACCCCCCCCCCCCCCCACCCCCCCCCCCCCCCACCCCCCCCCCCCCCCACCCCCCCCCCCCCCCACCCCCCCCCCCCCCCACCCCCCCCCCCCCCCACCCCCCCCCCCCCCCACCCCCCCCCCCCCCCACCCCCCCCCCCCCCCACCCCCCCCCCCCCCCACCCCCCCCCCCCCCCACCCCCCCCCCCCCCCACCCCCCCCCCCCCCCACCCCCCCCCCCCCCCACCCCCCCCCCCCCCCACCCCCCCCCCCCCCCACCCCCCCCCCCCCCCACCCCCCCCCCCCCCCACCCCCCCCCCCCCCCACCCCCCCCCCCCCCCACCCCCCCCCCCCCCCACCCCCCCCCCCCCCCACCCCCCCCCCCCCCCACCCCCCCCCCCCCCCACCCCCCCCCCCCCCCACCCCCCCCCCCCCCCACCCCCCCCCCCCCCCACCCCCCCCCCCCCCCACCCCCCCCCCCCCCCACCCCCCCCCCCCCCCACCCCCCCCCCCCCCCACCCCCCCCCCCCCCCACCCCCCCCCCCCCCCACCCCCCCCCCCCCCCACCCCCCCCCCCCCCCACCCCCCCCCCCCCCCACCCCCCCCCCCCCCCACCCCCCCCCCCCCCCACCCCCCCCCCCCCCCACCCCCCCCCCCCCCCACCCCCCCCCCCCCCCACCCCCCCCCCCCCCCACCCCCCCCCCCCCCCACCCCCCCCCCCCCCCACCCCCCCCCCCCCCCACCCCCCCCCCCCCCCACCCCCCCCCCCCCCCACCCCCCCCCCCCCCCACCCCCCCCCCCCCCCACCCCCCCCCCCCCCCACCCCCCCCCCCCCCCACCCCCCCCCCCCCCCACCCCCCCCCCCCCCCACCCCCCCCCCCCCCCACCCCCCCCCCCCCCCACCCCCCCCCCCCCCCACCCCCCCCCCCCCCCACCCCCCCCCCCCCCCACCCCCCCCCCCCCCCACCCCCCCCCCCCCCCACCCCCCCCCCCCCCCACCCCCCCCCCCCCCCACCCCCCCCCCCCCCCACCCCCCCCCCCCCCCACCCCCCCCCCCCCCCACCCCCCCCCCCCCCCACCCCCCCCCCCCCCCACCCCCCCCCCCCCCCACCCCCCCCCCCCCCCACCCCCCCCCCCCCCCACCCCCCCCCCCCCCCACCCCCCCCCCCCCCCACCCCCCCCCCCCCCCACCCCCCCCCCCCCCCACCCCCCCCCCCCCCCACCCCCCCCCCCCCCCACCCCCCCCCCCCCCCACCCCCCCCCCCCCCCACCCCCCCCCCCCCCCACCCCCCCCCCCCCCCACCCCCCCCCCCCCCCACCCCCCCCCCCCCCCACCCCCCCCCCCCCCCACCCCCCCCCCCCCCCACCCCCCCCCCCCCCCACCCCCCCCCCCCCCCACCCCCCCCCCCCCCCACCCCCCCCCCCCCCCACCCCCCCCCCCCCCCACCCCCCCCCCCCCCCACCCCCCCCCCCCCCCACCCCCCCCCCCCCCCACCCCCCCCCCCCCCCACCCCCCCCCCCCCCCACCCCCCCCCCCCCCCACCCCCCCCCCCCCCCACCCCCCCCCCCCCCCACCCCCCCCCCCCCCCACCCCCCCCCCCCCCCACCCCCCCCCCCCCCCACCCCCCCCCCCCCCCACCCCCCCCCCCCCCCACCCCCCCCCCCCCCCACCCCCCCCCCCCCCCACCCCCCCCCCCCCCCACCCCCCCCCCCCCCCACCCCCCCCCCCCCCCACCCCCCCCCCCCCCCACCCCCCCCCCCCCCCACCCCCCCCCCCCCCCACCCCCCCCCCCCCCCACCCCCCCCCCCCCCCACCCCCCCCCCCCCCCACCCCCCCCCCCCCCCACCCCCCCCCCCCCCCACCCCCCCCCCCCCCCACCCCCCCCCCCCCCCACCCCCCCCCCCCCCCACCCCCCCCCCCCCCCACCCCCCCCCCCCCCCACCCCCCCCCCCCCCCACCCCCCCCCCCCCCCACCCCCCCCCCCCCCCACCCCCCCCCCCCCCCACCCCCCCCCCCCCCCACCCCCCCCCCCCCCCACCCCCCCCCCCCCCCACCCCCCCCCCCCCCCACCCCCCCCCCCCCCCACCCCCCCCCCCCCCCACCCCCCCCCCCCCCCACCCCCCCCCCCCCCCACCCCCCCCCCCCCCCACCCCCCCCCCCCCCCACCCCCCCCCCCCCCCACCCCCCCCCCCCCCCACCCCCCCCCCCCCCCACCCCCCCCCCCCCCCACCCCCCCCCCCCCCCACCCCCCCCCCCCCCCACCCCCCCCCCCCCCCACCCCCCCCCCCCCCCACCCCCCCCCCCCCCCACCCCCCCCCCCCCCCACCCCCCCCCCCCCCCACCCCCCCCCCCCCCCACCCCCCCCCCCCCCCACCCCCCCCCCCCCCCACCCCCCCCCCCCCCCACCCCCCCCCCCCCCCACCCCCCCCCCCCCCCACCCCCCCCCCCCCCCACCCCCCCCCCCCCCCACCCCCCCCCCCCCCCACCCCCCCCCCCCCCCACCCCCCCCCCCCCCCACCCCCCCCCCCCCCCACCCCCCCCCCCCCCCACCCCCCCCCCCCCCCACCCCCCCCCCCCCCCACCCCCCCCCCCCCCCACCCCCCCCCCCCCCCACCCCCCCCCCCCCCCACCCCCCCCCCCCCCCACCCCCCCCCCCCCCCACCCCCCCCCCCCCCCACCCCCCCCCCCCCCCACCCCCCCCCCCCCCCACCCCCCCCCCCCCCCACCCCCCCCCCCCCCCACCCCCCCCCCCCCCCACCCCCCCCCCCCCCCACCCCCCCCCCCCCCCACCCCCCCCCCCCCCCACCCCCCCCCCCCCCCACCCCCCCCCCCCCCCACCCCCCCCCCCCCCCACCCCCCCCCCCCCCCACCCCCCCCCCCCCCCACCCCCCCCCCCCCCCACCCCCCCCCCCCCCCACCCCCCCCCCCCCCCACCCCCCCCCCCCCCCACCCCCCCCCCCCCCCACCCCCCCCCCCCCCCACCCCCCCCCCCCCCCACCCCCCCCCCCCCCCACCCCCCCCCCCCCCCACCCCCCCCCCCCCCCACCCCCCCCCCCCCCCACCCCCCCCCCCCCCCACCCCCCCCCCCCCCCACCCCCCCCCCCCCCCACCCCCCCCCCCCCCCACCCCCCCCCCCCCCCACCCCCCCCCCCCCCCACCCCCCCCCCCCCCCACCCCCCCCCCCCCCCACCCCCCCCCCCCCCCACCCCCCCCCCCCCCCACCCCCCCCCCCCCCCACCCCCCCCCCCCCCCACCCCCCCCCCCCCCCACCCCCCCCCCCCCCCACCCCCCCCCCCCCCCACCCCCCCCCCCCCCCACCCCCCCCCCCCCCCACCCCCCCCCCCCCCCACCCCCCCCCCCCCCCACCCCCCCCCCCCCCCACCCCCCCCCCCCCCCACCCCCCCCCCCCCCCACCCCCCCCCCCCCCCACCCCCCCCCCCCCCCACCCCCCCCCCCCCCCACCCCCCCCCCCCCCCACCCCCCCCCCCCCCCACCCCCCCCCCCCCCCACCCCCCCCCCCCCCCACCCCCCCCCCCCCCCACCCCCCCCCCCCCCCACCCCCCCCCCCCCCCACCCCCCCCCCCCCCCACCCCCCCCCCCCCCCACCCCCCCCCCCCCCCACCCCCCCCCCCCCCCACCCCCCCCCCCCCCCACCCCCCCCCCCCCCCACCCCCCCCCCCCCCCACCCCCCCCCCCCCCCACCCCCCCCCCCCCCCACCCCCCCCCCCCCCCACCCCCCCCCCCCCCCACCCCCCCCCCCCCCCACCCCCCCCCCCCCCCACCCCCCCCCCCCCCCACCCCCCCCCCCCCCCACCCCCCCCCCCCCCCACCCCCCCCCCCCCCCACCCCCCCCCCCCCCCACCCCCCCCCCCCCCCACCCCCCCCCCCCCCCACCCCCCCCCCCCCCCACCCCCCCCCCCCCCCACCCCCCCCCCCCCCCACCCCCCCCCCCCCCCACCCCCCCCCCCCCCCACCCCCCCCCCCCCCCACCCCCCCCCCCCCCCATCAGCCCCTGCCAGCATGGTCAGTTGGCCATGCTGGCAGGGGCTGATGGGAATTGTAGTCCACAACATCTGGAGTGCCAAAGGTTCGCCACCACTGATCTAGAGGGTTGTAGGTTGGGGAGCCCTGCTTCATAGAGTCCACCCATCACTTGTTAGATTGTCCTCTTTTCCTGCTGTCTTCACCTTTTCCTAGCATTATTGTCTTTTGCAGTGACTCTTGACTTCCCATAATGTGATCAAAGAAAGGCTTAGGGAGCTGGGTATGTTTTGTTTGGTGACGAGGAGGTTAAGAGGTGACATGATAGCCATGTTTAGATATTTGGATGTCATGTTGGTGAGGGAGCAAGCTTGTTTTCTGTGGCTCCAGAGACTAGGACCAGGAGTCATGGGTTCAAGGTGAAGGAAAGGAGATTTCCACCTAAACATTAGGAAAAACCTCCTGACAGTAAGGGCTGCTCAACAGTGGAATGAACGACTTCTGAGTGTGGTGGGGTCTCCTTCTTTGGAGGTTTTTGAAACAGAGGCTGGATAGCCATCTGTCAGAAGTGCTTTGATTGATTGTTCCTGTACTGCAGGGGGTTGGACTTGATGGCCCTTGGAGGTCTCTTCCAACTCTATGATTCTAAGTTTGCAGAAAATGCTCAGAGGGGGGAGGAAGGAGTGACTAATTACTTTCCTCCCCCCACCTAGTGGCAGACCCCTGGGCCTCTAGTCAGAGGAAAGGCTGTGGCTCGGCGGCAGTGCATCTGCTTGGCACGCAGAAGGTCCCGGTTTCGATCCCCAGCATCTCTGATTATAGGATCCGGCAGTAGGTGAAATGGGTCTGCTAGGAGAAGAATCTCTCTGCCAGCTGGGATCAGCCACAGGCAGCACTGGCATCCCCCTGCCCCCAACAATTCTACTCTGCGAAAAGCGGCACAGCCAACTCAAGCAAGAGGCTGCAAGGCATGACGTGGGCTGCTCTAGCCGTGGCCCAGTGTGAGCGCTGTGATCCAGCAAGGGGATCTTAGCAGCTTTGCTGCCAGAAGCACAGCGTGTCATAGCAGGGGTCACTTAGAAGTAAGGAATGGAGCAATAGTGGGGTTTTTTCCCACTCTCCAATCTATCCAATCCTCTATGGACAAAGGTTAGAAGCAGAGGGAGCAGCAGTGGCGTAGTGGCTAAGAGCAGTGGCTAAGAGCAGGTGCACTCTGATCTGGAGGAACCGGGTTTGATTCCCAGCTCAGCCGCTTGAGTTGTGGAGGCTTATCTGGGGAATTCAGATTAGCCTGTACACTCCCACACATGCCAGCTGGGTGACCTTGGGCTAGTCACAGCTCTACGGAGCTCTCTCAGCCCCACCCACCTCACAGGGTGTTTGTTGTGAGGGGGGAAGGGCAAGGAGATTGTAAGCCCCTTTGAGTCTCCTGCAGGAGAGAAAAGGGGGATAGAAATCCAAACTCTTCTTCTACTCTTCTTCTTTACTGAGAACCTATTCAAACATCCGAAATACCACAGAACTGCCAATGGAGGAGATGGCCGAAGTTGCTGTTTCAGAATCTCCACCGTTAACGTAGAATTGGGGGCAGGGTTCCTCTATTAAAGATAGGATATTCCTGTTGTTAATGTTCTTTGGGAGGTAACTGCCAACGACTAAATAAAAAATCCTCATCCAGAAGGAAAACACAAGGAGTCCAAGGGGGGCGGGGGACAGTCAGGGCTGTGAAAGGAAGAAAAATGTTTGAAACCCATTTACAACCATTGGGGGTGGCAGAGTACATTAAAGAAGGTTAGTGGGAGACAACCGAGAGCAGGCCCGTCCCATCTCCGCGGCAGTCAGTGATAGATTTATAGTATCGTAAAAATGCTGAAAAGTGCAGTAGCTTTGGGTTATAGCATCATTCTATCTCAAGCAAACCCCCCAAGTCTTAAAAATAGCTGCCCCTCGCAAAATGGAAAGTAGAGAAACCTCCAGATCTTACAGAACAGGCAAGCAAACTAACAGAATACCCAACAATGGCAAAGCTAACATCTTTGATACACAGCAGATCACCCACAGAATTTAAAAAGAAATGGAGCGTCTTTCTGGACTATACAGATCAAGGTCTGGGATGAGAAGGGAGGCAGAGGAGTGTAGTGGTTAGGAGCAGTGAGCTCTAATCTTGACAACCACGTTTGATTCCCCACTGCTCTACATGAGCAGTGGATTCTAATCTGGTGAACTGGATCTGTTTCCCCGCTCCACCACGGGAGCACTTATAATACAACAAACCATCTGGACCAGGAACCTTTCCTCGTTTAATTTTTTTATAGCCTCTACCACTTCTCTTATGGGTACAGTGCCATCCTAGACAATAAATGGCTAAGGGGATGGAATGCTGCGGTGACGAGCCCTCCACCATTGGTGGGCGACATTCCATCCCCTCCCCAGAGCAGCAGAGCCTTGGTACCACTCACTAGCGTAATGCCCATTGGGCAAGGTGGGCAGCTGCCCAGGGCATCACCTTGTGGGGGGCATCAAAATTCTGGGTTCGTTTTTGGGTATTTTAGTGGTTTTCAATTTTCGGCCTGCAGGGGGCACAGTTTTTAGGCTAGCGGCACCAAAATTTCAGGGTATCATCAGGAGACTGTCCTTATGATACCCCCCAGGTTTGGTGAGATTTGGTTCAGGCAGTCCAAAGTTATGGACCCCCAAAAGGGGTGCCCCTATCCCCCATTGTTTCCAATGGGAGCTAATAGGAGATGGGGGCTACAGTTTTGAGGGTCCATAACTTTGGCCCCCCTGAACCAAACTGCACCAAACTTGGGGGGGTATCATTAGGGCAGTCTCCTGATGAGACCCTGAAAGTTTTGAGCCTTCAGAAATGTGCCCCCCACAGCCTGCAACCCCCATTGACAGCAATACAGAAAACGTAATGCAGAACCAAGATTCTTGGGCAAATTTCTAGGATGTTCCTGCAGGGGGTGCATTTTTGGATGTATCGGCACCAAAATTTCAGGGTATCATCTGGAGATGATAGCACCCCCCAAATTTGGTGCAGTTTGGTTCAGGGGGGCCAAAGTTATGGACCCTCAAAACTGTAGCCCCCATCTCCTATTAGCTCCCATTGGAAACAATTGGGGATGGGGCACCCCCTTTGGGCGTCCATAACTTTGGACTCCTTGAACCAAACCTCATCAGACTTGGGGAGTAGCATAAGGACAGTATCCTGATGATATGCTGAAACGTTGGTGCTTATATGTCTACAATGCACCCCCTGCAGGTACCAATGTCCTGGTGCAAAAAAAATTTGGTCGTGGTGGAGAGGCCGCCCTTGGGGGGGGGGGCATCCAACTCAGGTTTTGCCCAGGGCTACAGTTTGCCCAGGGCTGCCTCGTTACGCCCCTGGTACCACTGCTCTGGGGGGGCCCCAGAAGCCCTCCCGTTTCCCCATCCCAAGGATCCCCATTCCACCCTCCCCTCACTCAAACCTTACCTTTCCACCCTCCCCCACCCCAATACTCACCTTCCAACTGTACCCCCACTTCCAACTCACATCTTTCAACCCTACCCTCCCAATTCCACCCTCCCCCACCCTGTGAATCACCTTGCCATCTTGCCCCCCATCCCAATTATAGCCGTCTATACTTTCCTTGCTGCGTCCCTCCAAGCCTCAACTTCCAACCCTACCCGCACCCCAAGCCACACCTTACAACCTTACCCCCACCCTTAACCTCCCCATTCTACCCTCCCCCAGCCCAAGTCTCACATTCCACTCTCCCCACGCCCCAAACTTCACCTTCCAACCTTCCCGTCACCCAAGCCTCACCTTCTAACCCTCCCCCATCCTGAGCCTCATCTTACTGCCCTTCCCCAACCCGAGCCACTCCTCTCCACCTTCCCCTATCCTCACCTTCCTACCTACCCCAAGCCACACCTCCCCAACCTCTCCCATCCCCAAGCCGCGGACCCAGAACCAGGTAGGTGGCAAGTGTCACACCGGGAATGGGGGGGGGAAGCAGGGGCCCCTCTGTGGGGCCTATTGCATCTCCCCCACAATCTCCATTGCATCTCCCCCACAATGGGCTTTGCTGCCAGTTCATAAGAAGTCTATATTTTTCTATAACCTCAGCAGCTTTTGCTTTCTAAGATATTCATCTATTTTTTTCCACTGAAACCTCTGGGCCCTTGTATAAATTTGTAGGATGGTTACAAAATGTTTTTGAATTGTCACATTATCTGTGAAAACTTGGTCTCCTTGCAATTCCAGGGCCATTTTCTTTTCGCTCTCTTTTCTCAGTTTGCATGCCAACCGTTTCCCGTGTTTTGTTCGCAGATTCAAAAGTCTTTTGCTTTGCATACTTCAGTTTTCGTTTCCGTGTCTCACGCCGCTAACATAGAAAACGGTTGTTGTGAGATTCTCCTGTGGGACCCGCAGCCTGAACACAGCCGAGCAGCTTGGTTCAATCAACAGAACTCCCAAATGGGCATCACAAGTTAGCCATCTGGCTCAGCTCACGAAGCAAAAAAGTTTACTTACTGCACATTGTTGCCAGAGACACAATGGGGGCCTGTATTTTCTTGAATTCCTTTGCTTTAACTCGGCAGCCTCCTGCGTTAATTGCTAGATATGTGCTTCATTAATTAGGTCTTAATCACAAGAGTCTTCTTTACTACTATATTATCATTAAGGAAGATTGCTCTTCGCAAGTCGCGGAAATAGAGTCAAATCAGCAAAATTATAGTGGGATGCCACCAGGGGAACGCGCTGTGCTCCCTCGCCTCTTTAGCAACCCTCTTTCCGTTTCTGAGAGTCGCCGCTGCTGCCTGTGAAATTTCGTCTTGCAAAATGCGGCAGATAATGAATTTGGTGCCTGATTTAATGAACGGGCGGGATAAGATGACAGCGTTCTGCAGAACCAGACGGCAGCGCACACCTAGAGGCCCCAGTCAGGTGCAGGAAGATAATATTAGTTACAACACTTGACAGTTCTCTCCTCTTTCTTGTGCGCTCACTCCACAAGCCCTGTGTATGGAGTGAAGTGATGAGGAAGGAAAAGAAGGGCTCGTTTTTATACCCTGCTTTTTTCAGCCATAAGGAGTCTCAAATTCGCTTATAATCCCCTTCCCTTCCCCACCCCACAAAAGACGCCTTATGAGGTAGGTGAGGCTGAGAGAGTTCTGAAAAAACGTGGACTCGCCCAATATCACCCAGCAGCCTTCATGTGTAGGAGCGGGGAATCAAACCTAGTTCTCCAGATTAGAGTCTGCTGCCCAGAGGCGTATCGGGGGGAAATGGCGCCTGGGGGCCCTCCCTTCCGCGGCCCACTTGAGCCGGGGGTGGCAGCAGCCAGTGGGCCTGTGGCTTGCTGCGACCCACCAACTGCTGTAGCCCCTCCCCCCACTCAACCTCCATTGGCGGTGGCCCTGCTGCCTCATCTTCGGCCTCTTACGGGACGAGGACGAGGGGTGCCCAGTGGGCCTACGGAAGGCTTTGGTCTGTGGGGGGCCATTTTGCACCCCCCCACATGATCAGATAGGTGATGCCTGGGGACATGGGTTACCCCATGTCCCTCTGGCATGTACGCCCCTGGCATGTCCCTCTGGTATGTACGCCCCTGTCTGCTGCTCAAAATCCTCCAGATTAAAGTCCTCCACTCTTAACCACCAAATCACGCTACTCCTTTAGAGATAAAATGAACCAATGATGTCAGCAGACTCACAGTACAATCCCAAACAGAGTTATATCTGCTACGCCCACTGGCCCTTTCCCCACTCACCGTTTGCTGCGCGCTACTCTCGCCGAGTAGCGCAGGGTCCAACTCCACTCCCCACTACAGGGGCGGCGACAACGCAGCCGCCCCGACTCTGCTGCTCTTGCGCCCCCTCAGCATGGGTCATTCTGGCGCTGCTCAAAACGGCACCTTTTGATGACCCCGCGCAAAGTGCGGGGCAGTGGGGAAGCCCGGGGAACACAACCCTCGTGCTAAAAAGGTCCTGAACCAGACGAAACGGACGTCATTTTAAAAGTGGGGAAACGGCCACTGACGTCAACCAAGTTCTACTGAGGACTGCATGGTAAAGTTAGACGATGAGTTTAGAGGGACATGGGTAGAGACAGTCACATCTGACAATGCAGTTACCTCTTTTCACCTTAACAGTTGCATGAAACTTCAGTGGGGAACTATTGACTGGGAAACAAAACTGAGAGATACTGTTTGTGTGTGTACTAGTGAGAATTGAGTAAACAGGACTCTATAAAAAGAAACATGCATTCGGGGGAAGGATAAATTTATACTTTGCCACGGGAGTATTATGCGAAACACAACTATCGATGACCCACACAAAGGATTTGTCTCTTGGGAAATTCTGGGGAATGGCAACGCACTCATGCCAAACTAATTAAGACAGAGCATTTCCTGAGGTAGTGATCCAAGATGGAGCTTATCAGGGCGGACAACAAGCCCTTGACAGTTCTGCAGCAACACTCTAACGTCCTCGCCAGACTGAACACAGCCAGGAAGCGGCATCTTGGCACTTGCCAGACAACTGCTTCCTCACTCCCTACGTGAAAGTAGCAAAACAAGAGGAGGGGAAGAAGATGCGTGACAACCCTGTGATGGCTCTGTCACTCAGAGCTCAAACAGATGAGGACCATGCATCTCAGTCAGTCCATAAAATGCAAACTGCAGGTTAGCGTAGCCTCAATTTGTCTTAAGGGTGTGCAGGAAAGGAGAGGAAAGTTAACCCTTTAACCTCTGCACAGTCTCTCTGAAACCAGCTCTCTCATTTAAATTATCACTTTAAAGGAGAAAATAGATGTTTTTAAGGATGCCCTTTCTGCTTAAAAATGCTAACAGAGCACGGGAGCTGATTTCAAATTGTGAAATTGAGTGGAGGGGTGGACAGATTAAATCCTCTCTATGCAGTGAGGTAGTGGTTAAGAGCAGGTGTACTGTCTATCTCCAACAGGTATAAATTTATTCCAGAACTTGCTCTTTGTGGGTCGATGAGCCTGCCAGAGTTTTATGAGCCTCCCACAAACCACACAAACCCTGTAAGGCTGAGGTGCTAAAGAGAACCTGCAGAAATGGTCACATCGAGAGACAAAGGTGTTTTTTTTTTAAAAAAAAGTAGTGCTCGCTTGTGCAAAAGCTATGCATGGCCATTGGGGACTCAACAACTTGACAAGGTATCTTTAAAAACATGTTTGCTTCCAGTGTGGTGTAGTGGTTAAGAGCAGATGCATTCTAATCTGGAGGAACCGGGTTTGATTCCCTGCTCTGCTGCCTGAGCTGTGGAGGCTTATCTGGGGAATTCAGATTAGCCTGTGCACTCCCACACACACCAGCTGGGTGACCTTGGGCTAGTCACAGGGTGTTTGTTGTGAGGGGGGAAGGGTAAGGAGTTTGTAAGCCCCTTAGGAGAGAAAGGGGGGATATAAATCCAAACTTCTTTCCTTGCCTCTGAATTTAGCATCTGAGTTTCTGCTGTGTTGTTGAGAGACATGTTGGCAGCAGAAGAAAAAGATGCTTAATTGTGCTGCTGTAAGGGAACACCCCGGAAAAATGTGATGCTTCAAGCTCCATTGGTCTAGTTTTCCCCATGGTCCCCTGAAGAAAAAGAACGCTCTCCAGAAAGAAGGGTCTGGACACCACTGATAACTGATCCACAGCAGCAGCAGCGGCGGCGGCGGCGGCGGTGGTTGGATTTATACCCCACCTTTCTCTCCTGTAAGGAGACTCAAGGTGGCTTACAAGCTCCTTTCCCTTCCTCTCCTCACAACAGACACATTGTGAGGTAGGTGGGGCTGAGAGAGTTCCGAAGAACTGTGACTAGCCCAAGGTCACCCAGCAGGAATGTAGGAGTGCAGAAATACATCTGGTTCACCGGATAAGCCTCTGGCACCCAGGTGTAGGAGTGGAGAATCAAACCCAATTCTCCAGATTAGACTCCACCTGCTCTTAACTGTTACACCACACTGGCTCTCTGGTTCTGAAGTCTGCGGTGAATCGCCGCCACTTACTTTTTCTGTTATCAGGTCATAGAGGAGTGTCACGATGCGAATGTGTAGCGTCTCCATTCCTTTCTCTGTGCAGAGATCTCTGAGTATTTGAAGTCCTCCAAGCCTGAGGAACTGCTGCTGGGCATAGGGGAAGTTTCGTAGCATTGATGACAAAGCAAAGAGAGCCTGGAAATAAACAGAAGCATGCCATTGTGAGTTTATGATCTTTCTGCTCTGCCTATGTGTCTTCCCAAAACAACTTCAGCCTTTCTTCAATAACTAAATATATCAGACTATTTCATTTTCACCACCCTTTTGTTTCCAGGGATCGGCAGAATCAAAAGCCTAATTCTCACTGGTGGTCAATCTGGTCCGGGATGTGCTACTTCAGACGACAGGGCGAGGCTCAGCTGATGGAATCTGTGGAAATTCCCTTCTGGAATTAAGGGGGAAGCCACTTAGGATGCAGAGTTTCACAATGCTGTTAGATGTTTTGCAGCCTCTTTATGCAGGGACACTAGGCACCTCTTTCCTTCTTCCTTTTGATTGGACAGGGGTTGGTTCGATGATGAAGGCAAACAAAACAGGCAGGACACAACTAGGGAGGCAAGAGGGGACCTGAGCCCTGGATGCTCCTTGGATGGGGGTGCAAGCAGAGACCCCCCCTGACCAGAATTTGGTGCCCCATCATGGCCTTCACAGCTCTTCCTCATTGAGGGAGGGCTGTGGAGGCTGAGCTGGGATGGCAGAGTCCAGGAAAGGGAATCCTGAGCTGGTGGGTGCTTGGCTCGAAGTGCCTCCCCCACCCACCGCCCCAGAGTCTGCCTGTCTTTCTTTGTGTCTTTGTCTCCCTCCCTCCCTCCCTCCCTCCCTCCCTCCCTCCCTTGTTTCTTTATGTCTGTGTCTTTCTTTATTGTTCTTCCTCCCATTCTTCCCAGTCCCTGTGTGTGTGTGTCTGTCTTCGTCTTTCTGTCCTCCCTCCTTCCCTCCCACAGTTTCTTCCTCCCTTTTAGCACAACTAGGGTGGTTTGCTCCCTGCCCCCAGACTTTGCTGCCCTCAGAGATTGCTGTAGCTAGGCCTCTGAAACATTTTCTGTAGCTAGGCCTCTGAAACAAAGATAGGAGCAGATTACCCACAGCTATTTTCAAAGAGTTCATCCAGTGGCAGAATTGCATAGATTGTTTTTTGGGGGAAAAGGTCTGTAAGGCTCTTACAGTCTTTAAAAAGTCCCAGCAACGTATTGATCAGTAGCACTAGCTTATGTTAAGAGAGTAACAGGAAGATTGATTCCATTAAATATTATTTTGTCACAGCTTGGGGGAGGGGGGAGAGAAAATTGGAACCCAAATTCCACTGACTGTTGGAAAAAATGTATTGTTTTATACTCTGTGTGTGTGTGTGTGTGTGTGTGTGTGTGTGTGTGTGTGTGTGTGTGTGTATAAAGTGCTATCAAGACACAGCTGACATATGCTGATCCCGTGGGGTTTCTGAGGCAAGAGACTTACAGAGCAGGGTTGTCACTGCCTTCATCTATATATTGCCTTTCTCTGGTATCTCTTGGTGGTCTCCCATTTAGAGAGCCAGCATGAGACTGCCAGCGTGGTGTAGTGGTTAAGAGCAACTAGGCTCTAATCTGGGCCCGCTCCCCACTCACCATAAGCCGCGGGGTCACCTCTTGATAAGACACGGGGATCCTGGACGTTCCCCACATCACCAGCGGCCACTGCGCAGCTGTCCAGAATTTGCCGCTCTCCCATCTCCTTGGCGCGCGTCAAATTAGGTCCTCTTCAAAGAGCAACATTTTCCAAAACCCCACGGTTGCCGCGGGGTGGTGGGGAACCTTGGCTGTTTACGCGCGGTTGATTTGCTGTGACGCACAGCTTTCCGGCCAATCAGGAAAAAGGATCCTCCATTTTGTTTAGGGAGGGTGTCCCGGTCAGAAAGTGGGCGACATGAAGCTACGTGATGACATAGACACGAGGCGACATCCTCTTTTACAATGCACGCTCGCGGAAATTGAGACGTGTGCACAACGCGACGTGCCAACATTGCTCCCTTTGCTTGAGCTTTGCGGCTTGGCAGCGCCCATTCACAGCAAAGTGCCGCTGAGCACACGAGGTTGTGGGCGGTAGAAACCGAAACTGATTTTCACTTTCGTTTTTCTGCCCAATCAATTCGCTGCGGATAGGTGCGTGCGGGTTGCAAGCCTATCAAAAACAACCTCTCGTGTCAGCCAATCAAAATGGAGGCCTGCCTTCGGCTGGCCGCCACTTCCACGTGTCCATGACGCACACGCGTGCCAGTCAATCAGAACGCTCGAATTGCCACGGAACTCCTCCTCTTGCTCCCCCGTGTTATTTCCTGAATGGCAAATGAGTGGGGAACAAATGTCTCCGTGGTCAAAAGCTGCGGAGGCTTTTCTACGCGGGGTCGCTGCGGCGTTGCACTTAGAAGA
This sequence comes from Sphaerodactylus townsendi, assembly GCF_021028975.2. Taxonomy (NCBI): domain Eukaryota; kingdom Metazoa; phylum Chordata; class Lepidosauria; order Squamata; family Sphaerodactylidae; genus Sphaerodactylus; species Sphaerodactylus townsendi. Next base: position 171,919,318 of record NC_059425.1, on the reverse strand, counting down.
GGTAAGTGGGGAGTGGCCCCTGGAGAGCCGGGTTTGATACCCCACTACTCCACATGAGTGCCAGACTCTTATCTGGTGAACCAGATCTGTTTTCCCACTCCTACATTCCTGCAGTGTGACCCTGGGCTAGTCACAGTTCTTCAGAACTCTCGAAGCCCCACCTACCTCACAAGGTGTCTGTTGTGGGGAGAGGAAGGGAAAGGAGTTTGTAAGCCCCTTTGAGTCTCCTTATAGGAGAAAGGGGGGCACAAATCCAAAATCCTCCTCTTCTTCGCATGCAGATTCCAACCAGGGCCAGCTATGCTTAGCCCACCTGATGAGATCGGATTAGCCTGGCCCATCCAAGTCAGAATGTACAGACTTAACTGGTTTAATGTATTGTCGAATACATTAACTGGTTTACATAAAATTCAAAAACAAGAACAAAATCCATGTATTGCTGTTCATTATGACCAACCAAAAACACACAAAACATTGTGCAAACTTTCATGCTCACCCAACCTCTTTATCAATCTGGATGTTATAGAAATGTTAAAACAAAAACACACAGAGAAGGGTTGAAGGCAAGATCGTGATCTGAGAAACCTGCCTTTGACATCCAGACTGATGAAGAGCTCTGGTGAACTCAAAAGCTTGCAGAATGTTTTGAGTTTGGTTGGCCTTAAATAAATAAGAGCTATTTCGTGGCTTTTGTTCTTCTTTGATTAGTGAACAGAACAAGCCACTGTGCATTATTCCCATCTACCTTGTATCTCAGTTAATCACTCTTCCCAGGAAAAGCCAGTGTTGGATGAGTCCAGCATTTGAGGGGGGTATTTCTTTTTCTTAACCCCATCCCACACAGCATAATGAGAACAAAGGGCAAGAAGGTTATTGCTGCAGATTGCGAGGGGGTGGGCAGGGGTTGTACTGAGGACCCCATAATGCTGCTCATATAAACAAAGTCTATTTATTTTGCTTTGTTTATAGCTTACCTTTTCCACCAACAGGGATGTAATAGTACCACTCTATTCTGCATTGGTCAGACCTCACCTGGAATACTGTGTCCAGTTCTGGGCACCACGATTCAATAGTGATACTGACCAACTGGAACGGGTCCAGAGAAGGATGACCAAAATGGTAAAAGGTGTGGAATCCACGCCCTATGGGGAGCAGCTTAGGGAGGGAGGTATGTTTAGTCTGGATAAGAGAAAGTTAAGGGGTGACATGATAGCCGTGTTTAAATATCTGAAAGGATGTCTTGTTGAAGAGGGAGCAAGCTTGTTTTCTGCTTGCTCCAGGGAATAGGACAGGGAGTAATGGATTCAAGGTGCAGGAAAAGAGGTTCCACCAAAACATTAGGAAGAACTTCCTGATGGTAAGGCCTGTTCGACAGTGGAATATGATGCCTCGGAGTGTGGTGGAGTCTCCTTTGGAGGTTTTGAAACAGAGGCTGGATGGCCATCTGTCAGGGGTGCTTTGATTGTGTGTTCCTGCCTGACAGGGGGTTGGACTTGATGGCCATTGTGGTCTCTTCCAACTCTATGATTCTATGGACCTAAACAGCTTATACCATTGTCCCTCCTCCATTTTAGCCTCACAAAAATCTTGTGAAGAAGGCTAAGAGTGTGAGTCTGGCCCCAGGTCACCCAGCAAGCTTCCAAAGAGCAGAAATAAAAAGGCTTTTGATTATAAGGCCGTTTATTCAGACATCCTGGAAAGCACACACACACAACATGGCAGGAATGAGCTTCCCCGCTCGAACAACAGGTTATAATGCTGACTAACCCATCCCCCCTGTCCCGTTCTCATGAGAACGGAATTCTACTATGCAACAGCGAGATAAGCATTCTCACAACGTTGGTGCAGGTCCTGGCCGGACGCCCGGCCAAAAGAATCTCCTTCAAGGTCAGGTTTAGGCTGTAATGGAAACAAGAACGACTGAGATCCTTACACATGGAAGAGTAGAAATTTGAACCTAATCTCCCAGATCCTAGTCTGACAATCTGATCAGTGCTCATCCAACAGGAGATGGTGGCGGCCAGTGGACCATGGCACAGTTTGTCATCTGAACTATAAAAGGGGCAAAAGATTCCCTGGAATTTCCTTCATTGTTTTGAATATATGTTATCATAAACCTGGCTCACAATGATCACGGTATGTCTGGCTACTTTCAGACATCACTTTAAGCCCTCTAATTCAGGATGTATACAAACCTGAGAATGAGCACACCTGTCCTCCTTTCTTGAGCAGAGAACTCCAGTTAGAAATGCACACCAGTTAACCTATATGAATGTAAGCACTCAGGTTAACTGGAAGCAGTTCTCTGCCTTGCACTCTGGGTTCTAACCATCTGTGGTTTATATCTGTGGGTTGTGGGGTTGGGAAAACAGTTCCAGTTAACCAGTAGACGTCTGAATTTGTATGTCACCAGAATTAGTTTCTACCCTGAGGTTTCTTTGCATGAAGAAAGGGGTGTCCATGTAATCAAGACAAGATGCATTCATACACACCCTAGGTGGTAATGTCTGCATACAACCTCTACTTCTTTTCCAAACAACTTCCTTGCATATTCACATATTTTATTTGTAGAAAGAGTGATACACCATTGCCGAAAAAAGAAATTCAAGCAGAGTTTCTGTGTAAGGCAACTTTTACTTGTATTAATAATGTGCATTTCCAGTGATCTGAGTTTTCCAGAAAAAAGGGAACTGAAAAATTCCAGGGAGATTCACCTGCCTCCTTCAGTCATTGTCTCCCACCCATGGGTAAAAACGTACTGTTTCGAACAGTATTCCCCTACTGACCACCCTTACTGTTTATAGTCACTGCATAATTGGTTTTATACTGTTTTTAAAAGTTTGTTTTAATGGCTTTGCCTGTTCGCCACCTTAAAACCCTAAAATGGGTAGGAAAGCAGCACGGAAATGTTCAAAATAAATAAATATTTTCCCCAGAAAATTATCTGATGCTCTGAATAGAGCGTGATTTGATTTAGCGCGTTCATTACGACCGGCATTTAGTCAGCAAAAAGTATCTCATGCTAATTTCATGTCTCAAGGCTACAGCTATATGAACTGAAAATTCAAACTGAAAAAAAAAAGAGAACGCCGATTCGGCGTGGTTTAAATGTTGTATTCCCACAGTGCTGAAGCTTTCTGTAGAAATTATTTTTATTGGACTAATACCTTTGCAAATTTTAATGGAATGTACAAGGTTTGTATTTAACAAATAAAGCAAAAGGCACTAAAAACGAGTGCTGAGACAGTAATTACTGCACACCTAAAGAACTGCAAATGATACGTGGAAGCCACAGAAACGGCTGTCCAAACGCCTTTGAGCATAATTTAACTCTTGGCCATAAAGGTCACTGGCACCACATGGTTTGCATTAGTTCCACATCAGAGGGATGACAGCAATATCCTTTCCACCGCACAAGCAGAGACATCTAAATAAGAATTCCAGCTTCGCTTTTCGTTGGCCGTGCATGACAAATCAAGTGAATCCACAACTTATTTGGATCATTATATGTATTTTTACTCCCCCGTCTCCCAGTTTACAAATCAATAAAGACATCCAATTGTCTCATGCAATTTCCAGGGGTCATTACCTTAAGGAAACTTGGAAATTGCCAAGAATGCCCAATATTGAATGGGCAATGGTATCTACTCGATGCTACCAGTTTTAAGGGGGGGAAATGAATGTTAAGAAACGGAAAACTTCCTGCGAGGAAAAAAAATCCCCGGAAAGTTTTCTGCCTCTCATCTCTGCCTCAATTTGTTCTAAAAGTGATACCTTTAAATATAATTTATTGCGAAAACCAAGAGCATGCACAACTCTCCAGAACCAGCTGTTTACAAATTCACTGTAATCACCGTTATAATTGAAAATGCTGATGGCATGTGTATTTATTTATATGTATTTTTAGCCCGCCCTATGCCCGAAGGTCTCAGGGCAGTTTACAAGATAAAAATAATAAAATATGGGATACCCCTAAAAAACAAATACCACACACAACACTACAACAACTTTTAAAATCCATAAAACCTATTAAAAGCTACCAAAATTCACAAAAAGTATTAAAATGAATAAAAACTCATTTACAAGTCATAAAACATATTTAAAAATTCATATTACCAGAAGGGGGAAAACCAGTGGTGGGATCCAAAAATTTTAGTAACAGGTTCCCATGGTGGTGGGATTCAAACTGTGGAGTATCGCCAATGGGGCTGGGCGGGACACGACAGGGGCGTGGCCGGGCATTCCATGGGCGTGGCATTCCTGGGCGGGGCTGTGGCAAGGACGCAGCCACTGCGCCGGTCCTTGGGCGGGAAACGAATGCACGCAGGTGCAGGCTGCCACGCACGCTGGTGCACCTCCTGCTAGACTGCTTCAAGTTCTGCGTGCTACTGCTGAGAGGAGGGGCGTAACTAAGGCAAAAATCACGTGGCAAAATCACCAATTAGTAACCCCCTCTCGGCACACACAAATAATTAGTAACCTACTCTCGGGAACCTGTGAGAACCTGCTGGATCCCACCTCTGAGGAAAACCATCTCTTCAGGCAAAGGCCTGGGAAAATACAGAGGGCAGCAGTGGTGTAGTGGTTAAGAGCAAGTGCATTCTAATCTGGAGGAACCGGGTCTGATTCCCCGCTCTGCCGCCTGAGCTGTGGAGGCTTATCTGGGGAATTCAGATTAGCCTGTGCACTCCCACACACGCCAGCTGGGTGACCTTGGGCTAGTCACAGCTTCTCGGAGCTCTCTCAGCCCCACCCACCTCACAGGGTGTTTGTTGTGAGGGGGGAAGGGCAAGGAGATTGTCAGCCCCTTTGAGTCTCCTTGCAGGAGAGAAAGGGGGATATAAATCCAAACTACTCCTCCTCCTCCTCCTTCTTCGATGAGGGCTGCCATCTCTGGGTTAGGAAGATCCTGGAGATTTGGGGGCAACATGCCATAAAGCTTACCCCTCCAAAGCTGTCATTTTCTCCAGGGGAACTGGCCACTGTGTCTGGAGCTCCCCTGTTGTCAGACCCGGCTCCTGCCTGGCCTGGCGTAGATGATCTGGAGCCAAGGCCACACCTGCGTTTGCTGTTATCTGCGGCCTAATGGCTCATCCTGTTTCTATTGCTGCCTGTAACTAGTGAAATATGCAGGCCTCATTCCTCCCCCATCCCGGAGGTGAGAATGAGCCCTATCCTAGAGTCGGAACACGTAACAACCCTGTTTTCTGCACTGGTCTTTTCTTGTGCAACTTATTGTGGGAACGGGAGGGGGAGCACCCGAAGTGGCAACGTTTGAAGATATATATGTGCTGCAGAAGATTGAGCCCCCAGCTGTGGCTTTCTGCAGCTAAGGTCTTGACGCAGTTCAATAAAGCTCTCGAACCATCCATGAGTCTTAATCATTGACTGGAGTATCAGACCCTTACGTCTGTAATTCAATTCTGGGTCCCCACAGGAGGCTGGCAATTCTTACTGTCATGGCTACCTTCAGAGATAGCAAACGTCATCACTCCCAGTGGTCCAGGAGACTTGAGGAGGATTCGTTCTTTAATGCTATCCACACACATTAAAAACCACCACAGCTGATACATACATGATCCAAGACATAGCCTCTATGTTGGAAGTGAAAGATTTTGTGCTCTCTCTTCACCTCAGACTTCAGAGGGGGACTTGACTAGAGAGTCGAAGAGATAGAGGGGTCAAGACACTGGGCACCCTTTGTTTGCTGTTCTGACCCGATCCCTTTGAGGTGTAGTTTGCTACCTTACGGGAAACACTTCCTTCCAGCTGCTTCTCATTCCTCCACTCACAACCACATACTTCTCCATCTTGCCAGCATGGGGGCAGGAAGCAGGTGATATATCTTCCTCCATCTAGTGAGTTAAACTAGATTTAAAAATTATATTTACTCTGTCCGATTCAGAAATGGAATTCCTACAATAAATATTGTACATTTGTTTGAATAGACAAAAGACTTTGAGTGATTTTTGCTTCTGGCAAAGCCTTATCCACACTGCTGAATTACCATATCTACAATCTAACTAGTACTTGAGGGACCAAGATTCTTGAATTCCAACTCTCTGTTCAATAGAAGAGAGTGAATAAACTTTCTATTTGGTTGTTGTGAAAAGATCAGAAATGTCAGTGCTTTTATTGCTTTAAAATTTTGTTGTACGCTGCCCTGAGCCCAAAAGGGGAGGGGTGGGCTATCAAAACGAATGCATAACAATGAAATAAAAACACTTGGTTATGGAGAAAAGCATTTGTTTACCAAGACAGCAGAGTTTACTTTTCCACTAGAATAGTGCAACACCTTAGCAGAAGCAAAGAATGCTAGAAAGCTAAGAGACAAGATCAATATGAATAGGAACTTGAACACGTGCAACAGCCACAAAGCGGTTGGAATACCAAAAAAATATGTGGCAGATGGTTCTCCTGGCTGTAAACAGCCAGGTGAAACATTTCAGTGAAAGGGCATGTTTTCCCCAATGTTTCTGCCCCCACCAAAGTTAATATTCTCTTTTCCAAACAACCTCATCTTGTGCCATGGCAACAGCTAGACAGAGTCAACATGGGCAGGGTCCACTGTTCAGACTAGACTAGAGCAACACAGCCTTTATCCAGCATCTTGCCTCGTGAGTGAAAGAGAAGCTACTAAACAGCCATTCCAACACAAAAGCCATCCAGTCGCCCCACAGAGCCACTGTGCTCCCAAAACACATGTCCTTCTACAAGATGGCACAAAGGAGAGTCAAGATTGGCTCTTTGCTTCAGGGAACGAGACACTGTTTGGTTTCGTTTTCCACAGAAAAGCTCTGGATGGCTTTTGAGTTGGAACGCCTGTTCAGCAGCTTCTCTGCATGGCCGCATGGGGAAGGGTCAGAGGTGGGATCCAGCAGGTTCTCACCAGTTCCCGAGAGTGGGTTACTAATGATTTGTGTGTGCCGAGAGGGGCTTACTAATTGGGTCTGCTTTTCCATTAGAAATTCCATTGGGTCCAAAAATCATAAAGTCCTGTTGTTTTCTATGTGGCTGGTTAGCGAAGGTAGAAAATGGGATAATTCTCCCTGTTGGGCTGTTTTAAAAACATGTTTTAGAAATATGGTAAATTCCTTGTTTAAGGAAAGTATCCTTCTTTTGATTTCTAGAAACAAAATAAAGTATTTGAAAGTATTAAGTATTTGACAGGCAGTCAATTAGAGGAGAAGTAGTTGTTTCTGTTGGCAGTAGACAATAGGACTTGCTATAATGAGTTCAAATTATGGACAGAAAGATACCAGCGGGAAATTAGGAACTTTCTTTTTTACAGTAAGAGTTTTTTACAGTAACAGAGAAATTATTAATGCCATGCCCCCGTTGTGCCCCGCCCTGCCCCATTGGCGCTACGCCACTGTTTGAATCCCACCACCATGGGAACCTGTTACTAAAATTTTTGGATCCCACCACTGGGAAGGGTGCCAAGAGGATGAGGAGGAAACTCAAGGCGGCTTATAAAACCCATTTCCCTTCCTCTCTCTACAACAGACACCTTGCGAGGTAGGTGGAGCCGAGAGAGTTCTGAATGAACTGTGACTAGCCCAAGGTCACCCAGCAGGAATGCAGGAGTGGGGGAAAAACATCTGGTTCACCAGATAAGAGTCCACGTGGAAGAGGGGGAACCATCCTGGTTTTCCAGATAAGTCTGCTCTTAACCACCATATCATGCTGGCTCTGTAAGTATGTACCTACGGCCAAGCAACATGCGCCTGCATGACATGAGCTCAGTATTCACTGCTTAGTCTACTAATAGGGAGTGCACTAAAGCTTTTTTCCTTGTCCCACTGCAGACCCGGTCAATCGAGCACCTCCCCCCATTCCATGCACTCCTGTTTTTTGTCAAGTGGGCTTCAAGTCTTCTCTATCCTAATGATGATATCTAGTAAAGGATTATCAAAAGACCAGCAGTTACAGACTATATGCTAAATAATGTTATTATATTACTTGTCTATTGACACAATTTAGGTTTTAGCGCTATTATTAGTTTTATTGCAGAGTTACGATATTTTTATAAGTAATGTTTTATAGGTTTGTAAGTTGCCCGGAGCCCAGCTGTGGTCAGGAATGGATGGGGCATAAATGCAATCAATGGGCAGGGTATAAATGCAACAAATAAATACTTTAAAATGCCCAGTTTATTAGGTTGAGCTTGCTGATGCTTACACATTTAGGTCTGCCACGTTTGCTGAATATTTTCAGGCATTCAGATCAAAATAGAATTCCCCAGTGGCATACCTGCAATGGAGACATGGGGAGTCAAATGTCCCTGGGCGCCCCCTTGTGGACGGGTGTGCACAAGAAAAACATTTGGGTTTTTTGTATTTTTAGTGGGTTTTTTTCATTTTTGGCCTGCAGGGGACACAGTTTTTAGCTAGCAGGTTCAGGGATTTTTCAGGAGACTCTCCTGATGATATCACCCAGGTTTGGTGAGGTTTGGTTCAGGGGGTCCTAAGTTATGGACTCCCAAAGTGGGTGTCCCCATCCCCCATTGTTTCCAATGGGAGCTAACAGGAGATTGGGGCTACACCTTTGAGGGTCCATAACTTTGGACCCCCTGAACCAAACTTCACCAAACCTGGGTGGTATTATCAGGAGGGTCTCCTGAAGATACTCTGAAATTTTGGTGCTGCTATCTTAATAATTGCACCACTGACAGCAGGCACCCCCCAAATTTGCCCAGATTCTCCTTTTAAATCCACCCCCTTTGGCATGGATTTAAAGGGCAAATCTGAGGTCCCCAGTTTAAACATTGAAAGTGATGCTGTTTCAGGGTGGGGGATAATCCATCCCAAAACAGCATCACTTTCAATGTCGTTTTAACTTAGAACCCCAGATTCTCCCTTTAAGGTGGATTTAAAAGGAGAATCTGGGTTCCCTAAATACCATTGAAAGTGATGCTGTTTGGGGGTGGATTCCAGCATCACAGCGGCCGTTCATAGGGGTGGGGAGAGGGGGTGCAAAACTCAGGTTTTGCACTGGGCTCCATTTTCCCTCGGTACGCTTCTGGAATTCCCTATACAGGCAAATGAACCAAGAGTTGAAGTCGACTATCCTCAGGATACTTTCTTGGGACCAAGTCCCATTGCACTATGTGGGGCTCAACTCTGAGCAGAATTGCTTAGGATTGCTCCTTTAGACAGGTAAGTTGTAGTGTTAGCTCTTGGAAGATCATTGCTATGTTTAGCATAGAATGGGTTTAGATAAGCACAGATGGATCACATGGACTTTCATAACTTCTCAGGCCCTTCATTCAGGGTCCTAAAGAATGACATTCTCAAACACAGCAAAGCAAATACACCGGTGTTCACGACAATCTTGCCCCCATGTCAACTCTAAAAGTTTGGCTCAAATGAAAGGCACGCTTTTTCACTTTTTCTGTGAAGGCAGAACACTGGTATCAATTACGCCTTTTCAGCAATCCAGGAAACTGTTTTGATCTTACAGTGATGAAGAATGAGGTTGGAAACTCTTCCAAAAAGGCATTACACCAATAACAATCAGTTGGCCCCGAAGCCAAAGTTCAAATGAAATGGTACTGCAGACAGGAAAAGGCTGAATTATACTTGGCCTCATCTATTCAAGATTGATGATGCTCTTCAAAGAAGAACACCCTGCTACGAACCAATAAAAGAGCTCATTGTCCTTGATCCCCAACACAGGCCAGCTGGTAATCCATGAATGCTCTTGGGGGGGAGGGGGGGAAGGTCACGTGGCAAAGAAAGAAACTGGCAGTCCAGAAAGAGCTGTTGAGAAGTTTCAAAGGGTAACACTCGTTGGTAAAGAAGAGCCAAGAAAAGAACTGGGCAAACCAACTGCAGCAGCAAAATCCACACTCAGCAACTTCAGCTGAATGCAAAAGTGATTTCTTATGAAATCTGAATGCCATAAATCTCAAGATTTGATATCGTGAAGAATTTCAGGTTTATGCTCCGCTAGTTGAAAGGTCCTCCAATTGAACACTTAAATCCAGTTCCCCTCGATCAACCCTGGCTCACAAAAGATGGATGACAGCTCAGCCCTTGGAAACGTGGCAGAGTTGCTGTTGTCAAGACCACAAAACGAGTGTTGGGAAATGTGAATTTGTTTAAAATGAGATGTCTCCTTATGTTGTAAACTTTTTTCCTCACAAAATGCCTTCCTATGTTCTTCCATAATGGGCCATGTTCCATACCAATAATTTGTACATCACCTTGTAAACTCAGTTTGGGTTGTGGCCTATGAAGATCAGTGGGAGTGGATTGTCAAGCCCTGACCTGACCAATACCAGACTCAGTGACTACAATCGGAAGTCTTTATTGGCAGACAGAGGCATAGCCCTAGAAGAAGACAGTTCTGACACTGGCTATTCCACCACCCCTTTTAATGCTCCCTTCCATCCCCAGAAACATCAAAGCAAAACATTACAAAGCAAGAAGGTGACAATAATTTGTTCTCAAGCTGACAGGAAGGGTTCCCAGTCCCTCTGGCACTTGGGCACGATCTACACAGTACAGGTTACAAAGTACAAAGGCAACAGGAAGTCACTATTCAGGGAAGCACATTATCCTTGCAGAACCATAGCCCCATTTGATATCAGGGGTGCTACCTGACAGGCATAACTGACCAAAGTCAGAGGGTAGATTTTCAGACGTTCATTAAGGATCCCAACTATTGGTTGTTGTGGGTTTTCCGGGCTGTGTGGCCGTGGTCTGGTAGATCTTGTTCCTAACGTTTCGCCTGCATCTGTGGCTGGCATCTTCAATGACAGTGTAACAGACTTCCCTCTGTGATACACCTCTGAAGATGCCAGCCACAGATGCAGACGAAACGTTACGAAAAAGATCTACCAGACTACGGCCACACAGCCTGGAAAACCCACAACAACCAGTTGAGTCCGGCCGTGAAAACCTTCGACATCCCAACTATTGTTTTTCCTATATCTTGAGAACTTTCTATATCTTGAGAACTACCTTTACAGTGGAAGTAAAAGTAAAAACCCACAAGCAATTCCCGCAGTACTGTGGACATATATTCCCACCCCTTATTTTTCACCTGCGAAAATCAAGAAAGGCTCCTGGAATTACAGTAAACTCGAGACATCAACAAGTGGGGAGGGCCTATTGCTCAGTGGTAGAACATCTCTTTGGCCTGTGGATGGCCCCAGGTTCCCTTCCCAGTAAAAAATAAGCATCAGGTAGAAAATGATGTGAAATGATGTGAAAGACTGAGACCCGAGAGAGCTGCTGCCAGTCTGGCGGACAATATTGATCTTGATGAACCAATAGTCTGATTCAATCTAAGCCTAAGGCAGCTTCATGGAACAGTTTCTACCAAGGGTTTCAGGGATTTCCTGCAATCTATTGTACCCCTTTCTAGGTTTTTCAGAACTTTTAAGGAGCGGAGAAGGAAAACGAACACAAGTATTTGAGAATTGTCTTTGGACTGGCAGTTACATTTTTTGCATACTGTGAATACTTTGGCCAGGGGGTGTTGCCAGTTTTGGCAAGTCTGCTTAACAAGCAGGAAAGCACAACTGTTCTTGCAACACGTTTTTGTGCTGCTAAGGATAACATTTATATTTAATTCTTTGAAACGTGCTGCCTTCCCCGAACCTCATTTCATAAGTGACCCCCAATCAAATCCAGATCTTGGTATCAATATTTTGAATGAATGAATAAAATGAATGAATGAATAAAAAAATATTTTGTTTCCTGGTGCTAAATAGATAGAAAATCTGGTATGCTCACAGTACCCGATACCAAGAGCTACGAAGGGTCAGGAATCTTGGGGCATTTTGAAGACGAATACACTTTTTATTCTAGTGTCAGCTTTTGTAGGCTACAGTCTAACTTTTTGCAGCAACGGAACCACTACCCATTTGGAATGAAGGTCAGTCAAGGATGTTGAACCAAATAATGGCTGCATCACACTTTGCGCAATGTATGCATTTCTAGGGGGTCTGCCTATGGAGCAGGGAACTGGCTGGAGAAAGCTAACCCAGGGAGGATGTAGCCAGATAGTGCAGAAGGCAGGTCCAAACCACTTACATAAGTCCGGCTGGAAGATTATCAGTTGGGTCAGGGTGGCTCCTAGGCTTAGGAGAAGATTTATCCAGGAAACAGTTCAGTAGGGTTGGTGGAGGCAAAGAGAGAGGTGCTGTTTGGACACCTTCCCCAGCTTCCAGGTGTAAGGCAGGCCTCAGGGGCAGGTTAAACAGATGTAGTCAGGAGATGGGAAGAGTATAGTGAGGGTAATAAGGGATCTAGAGAGCCGGTGTGGTGTAGTGGTTAAGAACAGTAGACTTTAAAGAACTGGGTTTGATTCCCCACTCCTCCACAAGAGGGGTGGACTCTTACCTGGATTTGTTTCCCCACTCTTACATAAGAAGCCTGCTGGGTGACCTTGGGCTAGTCACAGCTCTTTCAGAACTCTCAGCCCCTCCCCTTCCTTACAATTTGTCTGTTGTGGGGGACAGGAAGTTAAGGAGTTTTTAAGCCACCTTGAGATTCCTCACAGGAGGGAAAGCATAAATCCAAACTCCATTTCTTCTTCCAGTGGTCTAGGACTAGGTGAAACTCAATGGCATGCAACTAGGTGAGGGAACCAACTAACCAATTGCAGGGAAGGCCAGTTACTCCCCTTCACAGAAGCTTTATTCCTCCTCAATGGAATAAAGCTAGTTTGGAGACTTACTGGTATGAGAGAGACTTCTGGTAAGGGATAGGGAGAGCCGTCCCCTCCCCAGCCTACTGAACCCTCCCCCACCCCCACGATTGCTCCTTCTGCTAGGGCTGGGCTGCGACATGACCTGGGGTCTACGCTCTTTTGCCGTCAAATGACAGCTGATGCATGGTGACCCTGAAGGGTGTTCGAGACAAGAATTGTTCAGAGGTGGTTTGCCATTGCCAGTCTCTGTGTCACGAACGTGGTATTCCTTGAGGTCTCTCTGAGGTTGCAAATGCCTTAGCAGACCAGGTGCTTGGGAACAGCAGCAGCAGAAGGACATTGCTTTCACCTCCTGCATGTGAGCTCCCAAAGGCACCTGGTGGGCCACTGCGAGTAGCAGAGTGCTGGACTAGATGGACTCTGGTCTGATCCAGCAGGCTCTTTCTTATGTTCTCATCCAAATACTAGCCAGGGTCAGGGGTGAGAGTGTGTGACTGGCTCAAGATTATCCAACAAGTTTCCGTGGCAGAGTGGGGACAAGAACTTGTGTTTCCCAGGTCCCAGTCAAGACACCTTGACCACTACATCACACTGGCTCTTTGGGGGGTTACACGACGACCTGGGTAAAAGATGTGAGCTTGCCAGCAAAAGAAGAACTCACGCCAGCCACTGTCTCTCTGTATTCACTGTCAGGAGCAAAGTGGATGTGCTGAGGACACAAGATGCGGCTCTAATTAAATTCCTGGGCCACCTAACTCGCAAGCAGAGATAAGCCAAGGTCTGTTTTCATTTCCGTCCTGGGATTAACGTGCGAGGGAACAGACCCCTGTGACTGAAGGTGGTAAATGGAGAGGTGAGGCTTTCTGGCCGTCCTCAGATTTAATTAAGCTACCGCGCTTATTATCTCGGTGGCTTAGGAAAGATCCTGCAAGGCTTCTGTCAAATACCTTCATTAAGATGTGATTTCAGGGTGGCATTTACAGTGGGAAATACGACCGGAGGCCCGCAGAACTGTCCTCTATGTACTTTGGCTTCTCTGGTAAGATCATTAAAACCATCAGAGGGATTCAGTTCCATAGATGAGAACTCCCCAGTTGTCATCGTTATCTACACACGCAACATAACCAGAGGACCACAGGTATTTGGAACGGCTTTGACCACTGCTGTGTTTGAACTGTACATTATGAAGAGCAATGTGTTGGCTAGGCAGAAGGGGACAAAGAGAGACTGTGGTTGAAGCTTCCATCAGTTACAATTTATTTTTTTAACATTTATTTTATTAGCTTTAGACCCTGCCCATTTCCAATCAGGGCAGTTCACAATGAAGTTAAAAACCGCAATTTCAATAATGTAATAAAAATCAGCAATGAAACCTAGCAGTATGACACCGAACAATGGGATTTAAAAAAGATCCCAGCCTAACAAATATGTTCTAACCCCCATTTCGACATAGCTCCTTCTCTATTTATCGGGGGGAGGGGGGGGGTGCACAAGATTGGAAATGTGGGAGGTGAGGGAGACCAGCTTATGAGTTGGTTTAAAGCAGGCTGGTGGGCAGCCTCAGCCAAAGAAAGGCCCAGCGGAACATAAGAACATAAGAAAGAGCCTGCTGGATCAGACCAGAGTCCATCTAGTCCAGCACTCTGCTACTCGCAGTGGCCCACCAGGTGCCTTTGGGAGCTCACGTGCAGGAGGTGAAAGCAATGGCCTTCTGCTCCCGAGCACCTGGTCTGCTAAGGCATTTGCAATCTGAGATCAAGGAGGATCAAGATTGGTAGCCATCTCTGTCTTGTGGCCCTACAGAACTAGTTTACTTTCCCGCAGGGTCCTGGTGTCAGCTGACAGAGAGTTCAGCCAGGCTGGAGCCAAGGCTGAAAACCCCCTTGGTCTGGCTGAAGCCAAACTGGATGTCCTTGGGGCCAGGGACCACCAGCCAGGGAACCAAAGTGTCTACACATAAAACTAGTTTTGGGTAACAGCCACGATGTGGGCTTTGGGGGAAAAAATTGAATTAGGAAAATTTTCCAGACATATACGGAAAATTCTCCTCAGGAAAAATATTCTCCTCAAAAAAAAAAAAATATTCTCCTCAGGAAAAAAATTCTCCTCAAAAATTCTCCTCAGGAAAAACATAAGATCTTTTCAAAAATAGAAAACTGAATTTTTCTGAGGAAATTTTTTTACCCCCATCGCTGGGTGTCCTGGGACAGAGTAGGGGGCAAAGGGCACTGCCTGGGACACAATGGCCTCACTCCTTCAGGAGTTCCAGGAACTCCCATGCTGCAACCCTGGCTGCCTACTTATCAACAGGCCCCAAGCCAGGGGCCCCAGGAAGAAGAGGAGTTTGGATTTACATCCCCCCTTTCTCTCCTATAGGAGACTCAAAGGGGCTTACAATCTCCTTGCCCTTCCCCCCTCACAACAAACATCCTGCGAGGTGGGCGGGGCTGAGAGAACTCTGAAGAACTGTGACTAGCCCAAGGTCACCCAGCTGTCATGTGTTAGAGTGCACAGGCTAACCTAGTTCCCCAGATAAGCCCTCTCCACAGCTCAAGTGGCAGAGCTGGGAATCAAACCCAGTTCTCCAGATTAGAGTGCACCTGCTCTTAACCACTACACCACTGCTGCTCCTGCCTGGCAGCAGGCAAAAAAGAGAGGTGCCAGGAGGGCTGGCAGCTCAGGAAAACTTTGTGGCAACAAGCGCCACCGCAAAAGCGCTGCCCTGGGCCTCGCAACATGCGAGGCAACCCCCCAAGCCCCCCCCCTCCCGGGCCAGCCTAGAAAGCTAAGCTACGTCAACTGAAGTCCACACCGAAGAGCAGGAAGAGACCCAGGAGCCCCAACACTTCCTCCTTCCAACAGCTCCCATCCAACCGGGGCAGGTGGCCTAGCATTTACAGTATCCAAGCTCAGTCAGTCAGCAGCTGCCATGCCTGCAGGTCCTGGCATGGGCGTTGTGGGTTGACAGGCAGCTAGGTCGGTCTCTCAGGGGACAGGTGGCAGGGTTAAGGAGAGATGCAGGGAAGCACGTAGGGTGCCATTGTGGGGGGGGGGAGCAACCCCCAATAGAAGGCAAGAACGAGGCAGCCAGGGAGGAAGTCAGCATCTCGATTCCCATAGCGCTGGAGAATCAGACGACCAGAGGCAGTGAGGACACGTCCAGCTCTGCTTCTGAGGCCAACTCACAGAACAAGGGACTGATGAAGAACCTGAGACCCCCCTCTCTCCATTGAAATGCCCAGGGGGAAGGCCTCACACTGGACAACGGTTATAAGATTGGAAAACTACAGCTGTCACCACTGGTAGTGAACCCAAGGAACATTTTCTCCAGTCACAAGGAATTTCCACTAGTGAAAGGAAGGATTGTTGTCAATTTCTTCCTCCCATTTCAGGTCCTCATTTTGTCTGCTCCCCCCTCGTCCCTGAGAATTGCATCTCCCCCAGGAGTAGGTTTTGAGGGAGTTTAGTGCCTTTCTCTGGAATGCCTACAGCAGCTGCCACGGCTAAGGATGCTGCAAGAATATCTAATGTTTAGTAGTGAGTCCCTTGCAGAAGGGCCCACACTGCTTCTGGGATGTGCTCAGGGGAAGCTCATTTTGAAGAAACCAGCTATGCCCAGCACTAAGTGGCGTAGGAGGTTAAGAGCTCGCGTATCTAATCTGGAGGAACCGGGTTTGATTCCCCGCTCTGCTGCCTGAGCTGTGGAGGTTTATCTGGGGAATTCAGATTAGCCTGTACACTCCCACACATGCCAGCTGGGTGACCTTGGGCTAGTCACAGCTCTACGGAGCTCTCTCAGCCCCACCCACCTCACAGGGTGTTTGTTGTGAGGGGGGAAGGGCAAGGAGATTGTAAGCCCCTTTGAGTCTCCTACAGGAGAGAAAGGGGGGATATAAATCCAAACTCTTCTTCTTCTAAGTGACTGAGAATCTACCTTCTACTTGCTACTGTTACCAACTTACTTTTTTCACCCTTCCCAAAACAGTTTCTGAAACATCTCACAAAAATTGATTCTGTCCACTTTTAAAAAGGGATGACTCAAACCAAAGCCCATTTATGCATTTGTGGTCTCCTTCACACTGAAAGCACATTCCCTTCAGGTTGGATTCTTGGTTGCACACACGTTTGCCCTCTTTGGCAGTCCCCGCGCTCTCAGATTAAAGAATCTCTGCAGTTTCCGAAAGATCTGAAAGTATGACCTTTCTTCTCCTTTTGCAGGGAGACCAAAGGGAAACAGCACGAGTTTTGCTTTCTTCAGGTTTTCTCGCTCCTCCCCACCGTCCCACACCCACATAACAACAGTTTCTCCCACTCCTTCAAAGGATCAAAGAGTTGTTTGCTTTATTTTTACACTGAGGACATTGGCATAAACTTACATGCTAATTCACTAAACCACAGATGACACCAAAAACAAAATAAGGCAGCAGGCTGTCTCCCCAGATGAAGGTTGCAGGGAGCAAACAAGGAAGTTGGGGGCGGGCAAAAATTGCAGTTCGGCTCAGCTAGGGACATTTCACAGCAGGAGAACCCCAGGTGCAAAACAAACGAACAAAAAAAGAGAAAAACCCACTGCAAAGTAAACAGTCACAGGGTAAGCAGTGTGTGCATAAAGGGCCAAAGTGTACATTGTACTGAAATGTCCATCTGGTGTTATAAAAACTAAAAGGCAAGGCCGGCCCCGCCTGAAGCTTAACAGCATGGGCAGGAGCAAGGTGTACTCTACAGAACCAATGTTTGGATTCATTGGCCAGTGCTCGTATCAAATGGGTTGCAAAGGAAAGAGCATGCACCGCCTGAGACACAGGAGAAGGGGAAAAGGCAGCCAATCTGATTTTGTACAGATATCTGTACCTGCCCACTTGGGGATATCACTTGTTCTATCTTAACTGCCTCGCTGGGTATAATGGAGGGACGTTCTTCCTGTACTCTTCTGTGAGCAGCTAGATCAGTGGTGGCGAACCTATGGCACGGGTGCCAGAGGTGGCACTCAGAGCCCTCTCTGTGGGCACCCGTGCACGGAGTTTGTCATGTGATAATAGTGTAATTATTTCAAGGAGATTATTAGCATTAAACTTAAGACCTAGTTTTGGGGAAGCAGTGTAGGTAACCCTGTTAAGCACTGTTAAACCCTACTGATTTTCATGGGAAGAACTAAAGTGTGATCCTGTACCTGGGAGTAAGCTTGGTTGCTGGCAATGGGGCTTGCTTCTGAGTAAACCCTCCTAGGGTCGTGATTCACCCGTTCGAAGTGTTGCACAGTTGACTTCAAAGCAATGCCACTGACTACCACCAAGTTTACTCCTGAGTAACACGCGCCTTGGAGTCAACCGTTTTTTCTATACTAAAACTTCAGTATTCAGGTTAAATTGCCATGTTGGCACTTTCCGAAAAATAAGTGGGTTTTGGGTTGCAGTTTGGGCACTCGGTCTCGAAAAGGTTCGCCATCACTGAGCTAAATCGTGTCCAGTAGTACCTTAGACAGCAATAACATTTGGAGGAGGGGGTGATATGAGCATTGGAGAGTCCAAGTTCCCTTTGTTTCTCTTCCATCTTCCTGTGAGGTGCCTCTGAAGATGCCAGCCATGAATGCGGTTGAAACGTTAAGGGCAAAAACTACCAGGCCAAGGCCACAAAGCCTGGAAAACCCACAACTGCCAGTTGATTCCAGCCACGAAAGCCTTCGACAATACAACGGCATTCGTGCTTGTATCAGATGAAGGCAGCTTTCACTCCCAAAAGCTCATACCTCCCCACCCACAGAAACCTTGCTGATCTCTAGGGTGCCAATGGACTCAAATCTAGCCATTCTACTATAGACAAACATGGCCGCCTTCTTAAGATGATTCATCTCCTTTACCTGAATGCACGCAAAGGCCTGCTGCGATGGCTTCCGCTACCACTGCATCACAAGTGGAGCGAAGAATAAAGTTTCTATCATATTTCCACAGTGCCAGGATTCTGACGAGCGCGAGCAGCTCTCCTTCTCCTCGGTAAATGCTAATGCAAAGTGCATTCCAGCTGGTGCTAATCCGATCTTCCTTTGATTCGGAGGAGGGCTGGAAAGAAAATATGCCCAGGGGCTCTTCAGATCTGTCTAGACAGTCAGTTCCTCACGCTAATGACTTCTTGATAAAAGAGTACTTCATCCCAGGTTAAGCACTGATTAGCAACCCCCAGATTTTGGGGGCTTTTTTTTACAAAAAAAGTTTTGCTTGAGATCTCATACCACACTGAGGACCTACAAACCTTTCCCCCAATTACTCAAGACGTCTCACAGCTTCCTCCGCTACCTCACACTATTCCTGCTTCGCTACTAAAAGACTTGTTCTTAATTTTTTTAAAAATGAAGTTATTTTTGTACATGGCCACTCGAAGTAACCATATATTGATTAATTCTTCCGTTGTGAAGGGGAGCAGAAAAAGCAGGATCCTCGAGGTATTTCTCTCCCAACCCTAGACATATTCCATCAAATATATATGGGGCATAATGGCGTGAATTAAGACTGTACTTACCTTGCTTGGGGGGCAGAGATTTATGTATGTCTTCACAAGTAACGGGTGAAGAGTAAAACTACCATTAAGGGTGAACTGGAATTAAACAATTGCAAAGAAGGCTGGCTTGGATACTTTTTTATACATTTGAGGAGAGACTTGCTAATGGGTCAAATAGAAAGGAAATGAAACACACATGCTCAAGCAGGGAAAAGGGACTTACTCCTCTAGGGGCCAAGGGGATGTTACCAAAAGAGGTAGAAGTTTGTGCTATTGAGTTTGAGATCTTCTGCATTTCATGTTTCCTCCAAGGAGTTCAGAAGAAAGCATATTTGGGCTTATCACTTTTAACACCTATAACCCTATAAGGTAGGCCAGCCTGAAATTCCAGAATGGCACAAGTGGATGGGCTGTTGATCTTGGACTCATCCCTCACTGGATAGAGAGCGCCTGAGCCAGCCACCTTCTCTCTTAGCCTAACCCACCTCGAAGGCTATTAAAAGGAAAAGCAACAGAATAGTTCCTATGCATACTGGACACAGTATTGACTAGTGGCCAGGATACAAACAGGATTAACCTCAGAGCTGAATGGGGACTGGAAACCCTGGGGTCCAAGCACCAAAGTTTGAATGTTGCCACAAATAAATGAAATCCTTCTAATTCCTTCCTTCCTTCCTTCCTTCCTTCCTTCCTTCCTTCCTTCCTTCCTTCCTTCCTTCCTTCCTTCCTTCCTTCCTTCCTTCCTTCCTTCCTTCCTTCCTTCCTTCCTTCCTTCCTTCCTTCCTTCCTTCCTTCCTTCCTTCCTTCCTTCGCATTTATACCCCACCAATTCTCCTAGGAGGACTCAGGGGACCAGGAGTGGGATCGAAGTGGCCTCTAGACTTGCTGCCTGGTGTCTAGCAAGAACGAAGGTTAGGCGGGGAGAGAGCAACCAACTCCAGGACTGATCTCGCCAGTCCTCCCAGGCCCAAATGATAATGCTTTATTCTACATGCCAACTGCTCTGTGGCCAGACAGTTGTTCTTCTCATCCTGCTGAGCCCATCCCTCATTGATTTCAACGGGAGCTAATAGGAGATGGAGGCTACACCTTTGATGGTCCAGAACTTTGGACCCCCTGAACCAAACTTCACCAAACCTGGGTGGTACCTTCAGGAGAGTCTCCTAAAGATACCCTGAAATTGCAAATTTCAAAATTAAGACTTCTGATCTATCGCCCCTGCGACAAATCGTTGAAACGGTGTCCAAAATTTTTGAAAATTAAAGGGAAAAGGCAGCAAACAGCTTCCCAGCCCAGAAACAATGGCCCAAGGAAAATGGTGGCTCGGTTTGAGAGAAGTAGCAGGGAATGCAAGGAGCTCTTGCTGCAAAGCAGAAGCTGAGCGGCAGATGGTGAGGGCACAAAGGGCCAAAGGCTCCCATCTGCCTCATTTCCACCTAGGACGCTGGCTGAACAGTTTGTGGAATTTAACACTGTAGCTTTTAGGACTATGCAATAAAAAATTTTCTGCAAGTGCAGCTTTCTGTAAAGATCTGTATCCAATGAGGGAAGCTCCTGAACCCACCAAATCATTTTACTTGAATATATCCAGCAGTCCCTTGCTTCCTTTTGGGTGTGTGTGTGTGTGTGTGTCCTGTGGCACACAGAGAAACTCTGGGGTTGATCACAGACTAAAAGACAGTATTTTCCTAGCTGCTCCGGTTGTAGCCCAGGCAGCACAGATCAGTAGGTACTAAAGAAAAGTACCTTGTGAATTTATGCGACGCCTATTTACTAGTGCAAAGGCTCCTGAGGCTGGGGTTTATGAACGAGCTCTGCACATTCCAGGTGAATAACAACAGCTGTAACTCTACGCGATAACAGGAGAGAAAATGGATCTCATGCATCCAGGAGAAAATTGACCGCTGAAGGGCCAGCGAAGAACCGACCCCCAGCCCAGTCAGTCAGCGGAGAATGTCTTGCTAGGGGCCTTATCTAGGCCTCGTCCCTCATGGAAACATCAGAGATCGGTCACGGTTGGGAGACAGGTTACTCAGCCGCAAGAAGCAATTACCTCTTTCCCAAATGTCTACTCCTGTGTTTGTCAGCTACTGATCTGCAGGGCTGCCAGCTCAATCGCTCCGATTTCCTTCCCCATGATCACAACCGCCCAAACTGCCCTGCAGTCCCCTCAGCCCGTCTGCATGGATTCCATTTTCTCTTTCAAAGGCATCCGTGCTACAATTCCAGGCCAAAAGCCCAGCCGAGCAAATGGCAACATGCTCTCCGAAGTCACATGCAGTTGCACCTCGTCTTTATTCCAGATGAGGAGTACACTCCTCTTACGAAGAAGACAACGAAGCCTAGTGCTGCATCTACAAGCCAAACAGCTTTTCTGCTGCTTGAGCTTCTATGGCAGTGATGGCGAACCTTTTCGAGACCGAGTGCCCAAATTGCAACCCAAACCCCACTTATTTATCGCAAAGTGCCAACCCAGCAATTTAACCTGAATGCTGAGGTTTTAGTTTAGAAAAAACTGGTTGGCTTCCTCTTCCTCCGCCTCACCCACTTGAGCAGGGGCCAGCCTGCTCTAGCCTCCAGCAAGTCCCACGCACACTGCTCTGTGCCTCTCTAGCATCTCTGCCTCCTCTACGCCTCCCCTCAGGCAGCAGCCACCCGAAGCACAGGCACCAGTCTTCCCTGCTCACCATGGTGTGGGGACGTTGTGCTCAGTGGCCCAGGCCAGCCTAGATGTGTGTGTGGGGGGGTGATTTTCTGCCCCCCCCACATGACAAACTCTGTTCGTGCGTGCCCACAGAGAGGGCTCCGAGTGCCACCTCTGGCACCCGTGCCATAGGTTCGCCATCACTGTTCTATGGGTAAGAACCTGTGAAAATGTAGAAGAGAAGGTGGCACCTATTTACAGCAGAGATGCTCTCGTACGCCATCAGTGGGATATGGAAGTCATCTAGATGAGACGCAGGGTTTTCAGAACAACAGCTAGGAATTCAATCTCCCACCAGCCCCCAAGTTTACCTGCAAGTGCGACGTTCTGTCTCCTGCTGACTCTGCCTGCCACCAGTTATCCGTGTCCTTTTGGCAGGGTGGCAGTAACAACAGAATCCCTGTAAGCGAATAACAGCCTACTCTGAAAGAGGAGGCTTCATGTTGCTTTTCACGGCAGGACTCAGATTCTTTGACAGAGTGACTCAGGGGGATGCAAGATATGAAAGGTTGACAACCGCTGGTGTGGTAGGTAAGAATGCAAGCTGACCTGAGTTCCAATTTCACTTTACCAAAGATCTTGTAATAGATCACAGAACTCTGCTGTTCTTCCTTATCTCATGTCAAAGCTGATATGAGGTACTCTGCTGAATACGTACATACGTTTATCTGGCATTCAGAAACTGTATTCTCGACTGTTAAATGGCACACAAAAGGATGTACATATTTTAAACAAACGCAAACACAATGCATAAAATATTAAACAATGACAGAAGGAGAGCAAAGGTTCTTGAAGAAGTCCCCTCCCGCTTCCTCCCCTCCCTTGCATGCCATCCCTCCCTCCCCTCCCTTGAACGCCACCCCTCCCTCCTTTCCCCCCTTCCCCTTCCCTTGCATGCCATCCCTCTCCCTCCCTCCCCCCCTCTGCTAGGGCGGGTGGGCCATGTCCAGATGCATGTTCACATAAGGGCCAATCAGCTGCCTCTAAGGAGTCCACAAGCAGGACAGCATCTTTTCATTCATGCTCTCCAGCAGCTAATATAGGAGGCATCAAAAGAGCCAGACAAAACTTCAAGGATGAACTGAAAAATCCAAGGCGGCTGTTTCGTCACATTCATCCCATCAGCCAGCATGGAAGTGTACAGTGACCGAAGATCATCATCAGCTGGGAGCAAATTCCACTGACAAGAACATTCCATCAGCGGGGGAGCCACCACCAAGAAGACCCCGTTCCTTGCCTTCACAAGCCCTGTTCTCCCTAAAGTACGGACTGCAAAGCATTTCACTGCAGCCATATTTATTCACTTTATCTAACAAGAATAGAAGGTATTATGGAATGGGATATTTTCCAAGGTATGCAGGCTCCAGATCGTTCTGAGCTCCAAAAGGTCAACCCTAAATCAGGCCTGGAGAGAGACGGGCAGCCAGTGCATTCTGACAGCAGGGGTAACAGGCTCCTTACAGCCTGACCTATCAGGAGATGGGGTGACGACATGTTATACGAGCTTCACCTTCCAAATGACCGTCATGGACAGGTGTGCGGAATGCAAGTCAAAACAAGAGGTTATTGAAGCATGGACTGGAGAGATGAGATCTCCAGCCGAGAGAAGAGGCTGCTGCCAGTTCACCTGCCCACAATCTGTCAGAGGCTGTGGGATTTCAGTAGTTCCACAAGCATCCCGAAGCTTTGAACGTTATCCCCCCCTCCCCAGCCAAAACCATCACCTCCCCAGTTGACCACCATCTCTGTTTCGCCAAAGTTAAGCTTAAAACCCCAAGCATTCATTCAGGGCCCAAACCACTGTATTGGACGCAAATGAAAAAGAAAAGGTGCAGCTCCGTATCATCAGCTTACCCACGACAACCACAATAATGCCCCCTCCCCCCAAATCATCTTTCCCAGAGTGGCTGCCTACAGATACTGAAGAATGCAGAAAGCAGGCTGCCCACAGATCAAATCCTGTACTTTGGGGCAGCGGTTACCCACCGCCCCTCTCCAACACTAACCCTTGGTGTGGGAAAAACTGACTCCCAGCTCCCACCTAGGAGCAGCAGAGCGTTGTGCAAACATGGGCGTGTGCAGGCTAGACAGGAGAACCGGACTTGGTGGGAGGCTGTTCCACTTGAGCTTCATAGAAACTTATCTGGGGAACTGGATTAGCCTGTGCACTCCCACACATGCCAGCTGGGGGACCTTGGACAAGTCACAGCTCTTCGGAGCTCTCTTAGCTCCACCCACCTCACAGGGTGTGTGTTGTGAAGGAAGAAGGGAAACGAGATTGCAAGTCTCCTACAGGAGAGAAAGGGGGGATACAAATTCAAACTCTTCTTCTTCTTCTCCAGGCAGTTACAGAAAGGCGTAACAGCCCAGAGTCCAAATGTTACCAAGAGGCACAAAATAACGACCTCTGGGGCAACAGTTGTTGAGGACAGGCCTTTGTTATAACAGTAATGCTATGCAGGAATAATGGGAACTACTGTGCAAACAAGTTCTATCACGCCATGCAGGAAAAAGGGAGAGAAAGAAAAGGAAACAAAATTCGTGCCGAGTCAAACTGGTCGTCACCTATGCTCCAGCTTTAGAAGGTGTCAATCAAATGCTGCGCCAACGATCCCATTCATAACACGATTCGGGGGCTGATGCGTGTAAGCAATATTGATTTGTCAAAATGAAAAAAGCAAACAAATGAAGGATCAGCAGATCACAGACCAGGGCAGCCAGGCAATTTCTGTTCTGAACCGTGAAGGACCTTTAACTCTTCAAACAGCGATGTATCAGTGCCATACGTTACTAGAAATTCACTCAAGGATGAATTCAATTAGTAACCTAAGAGCAAACTGCAATTGCTCTTAGGTCTTGTAACTGGTAAAAATATCCCCAATTATTTGAGCACTAAACACACTAAGACTACAGAATACAAAGAAAGAGTATTGGGGCGGGGGGGGGGGATTACTCATAACCTACACTCAAGCCTTGAGATGCACACAGCAGAGGCGGAGCGGTCACGGGACATGTGCGGTCACTTGTCCCTGAAGCACACCAGCTGGTCACGTGGGGGCGGGGAATAGCCCCACACACCCTTCCCCTCTGCCCCGCCAGGTTGCTCCTTCAGCTGGCGGAGCCTCTACTGGCTGAAAGAGCAGCCTGGCGGGTTCAAGCTGAGGGGCTAAGTTAAGTGGGGTGCAGGGGGGAGCACGATGGGGGGGCGCCTGGAGCAGGTGTTGCCACCGAGCTGACCCAGCCGCCTCTGGCACACAGTCACTGTTTTTCATTTTGTTTCATCAATCAAGAGGGAAATGCTGTGGCAGAAGGAAAAACATGGAATCTTTGATGTTCTTGTATAAAGGCTGAAAAATCTGAACTGGTTCAGTAGGCACAGCATCAACCCCCTTATCCACTAAGTAATATCCTCCACCATGAACCCAAATTGATCAACTGCCTCAGCTTTGCTAGGCCAGCTTGGTCAACTTACTTGTTCTCAGAGAAAGTCACGTGAGGCTTTAAAGCGGCACCAAAGTTAGGCAAATGCTATATAGCCTCTACAGTTT
The DNA here is from genome assembly GCF_021028975.2 of Sphaerodactylus townsendi. Lineage (NCBI taxonomy): Eukaryota > Metazoa > Chordata > Lepidosauria > Squamata > Sphaerodactylidae > Sphaerodactylus > Sphaerodactylus townsendi. The sequence continues at coordinate 171,893,911 of NC_059425.1, read as the reverse complement.
CTCGCTGAATTTGCTCTCTGTGATTGTACAGCATGACTTTGTGAACTCAATTAATATAGACCCTTCTTAACTATTTAGCGCTTTTTTTGTCTACGGCATGCAAGATTCAGCCGGCCGTGTCTAGCACAGCATGCTTAGAACTTTCTCCTCATAGATCTGGAAAACAAGAGCTCATTACACACCCATGAATCGTTTCACTCAGCAGTTACTTCTGCATTGTGTGCAAATGCATGTAACAGAGTTCCAATGTTGTTCTTTTTTTAAAAAAAAAACTGTTTTGGGAGAGATGGGCGGGAGAGATAGAGGCCCTGAAGAACCAACATGTCTTTGCCCCTTCTCTGTTTTCTTTACATCCCTCTGTTTAATAAAAATCATAGACGGGCAGGACACCTTGCCTTCCTTCTGTGACAGCAGTAAAGGTATTACTGCCCCCAAATATCCTTTGCATAGATTTGGCTGCAAAGTTGCACAGTGTGAAAAGGACTAGGTGCATACTCCAAAAGGAAGGCTGTGAGCCAGAGACAAACCCAGCTGTACATTTGAAAGGCACAGTCTTTCTGGGGCCAAGTCTGATGCAGCGATTGGCCTGATCTCTGTGGCACCACCATGGATGGAACACAGCCTCACAGCAAGGCCCGCCTGTAAGCATTCTGGAAAACACACCGCTCCCAGAAGACAGTCAGATTCTCGTTGCTGCCTCCTTACCTTTTTCCTAACAGCCAGTGATTGATCTGTAGCCAAAACCACCAGCAGTTTTTGCAAAGCGCCACCGTCCAAGGCTGCTACTTGTACCCGGGGGTTGCTGAGAAAAGAGGGGAAAATAAATGCGTTAGGCTCAAAGGCTCACTGATGTCCTTTCAACTTGGCTGCTAAGGACTCCATGGAAGAGACCTGGGGTGGTGGAGAAGATTGTTTGTTAGGATGCTAACAATACTGCAAGGTTTTTGAGTGAGCATGAAGCGCTTGGGCGATATCGCACAGCTCGACAGCAGCCTGCTTCAATTTTTGCCTCACGTGTCGCCATCTGCTGGTGAAACTTCGACCCACGTCTTTTCTTTCAAATTCCGTGCACAAAAAGAAAACAAGCAGGAACCTTCCAACGAAAACAAGAAACCTGACAGGTTTCACCAGTTCTCTTTACTGCAAAGATTTGGTTTTTTTCACAGACAGATTTGGGCTGTGGGTCTTGGTAGCCCTAGTACCAGGAGCAGGATTTGGGCTGTAGGTCTTGGTAGCCCTAGTACCTACGCCACTGTGGAGCAGCAGTGGCATAGGAGGTTAAGAGCTCGTGTATCTAATCTGGAGGAACCGGGTTTGATTCCCAGCTCTGCTGCCTGGGCTGTGGAGGCTTATCTGGGGCATTCAGATTCATCCTATGCACTCCCACACACGCCAGCTGGGTGACCTTGGGCTAGTCACAGCTACTCGGAGCTCTCTCAGCCCCACCTACCTCACAGGGTGTTTGTTGTGAGGGGGGAAGCGCAAGGAGATTGTAAGCCCCTTTGAGTCTCCTGCAGGAGAGAAAGGGGGGATATAAATCCAAACTACTCGTCCTCCTCCTCCTTCTTCTAGTACTGCTGCACAAAGGGGCATGGGCTTCTCAACAGATCCAAAGTGGCTGTTGCAGGCTTTCCGGGTTGTGTGGCTTTGGCCTGGTAGTTTTTTTCCTCTCCCAATGTTTCGTTCACATCTATGGCTGGTATGTTCAGAGGATGAAGCATTAGGAGCGGGTGAAACACTAAGAGCAAAAACTACCAGACCACGGCCGCCCAGCCCAGAAAATCCACAACAGCCAGTTGATTCCAGCCATTAAAGCCTTTGACGATACAACAACACAAGCCTTTATTGGCATATAAAACAGGACAAAATTTTAAAACAAAACAAGGTTAAGAAATGCAGTTAAAACTACTAATTTCCAGTATAAAATTTGCAACTGTTTCACAAAAGAGCACATCAGAGCTGTTCAGCTCTGTATCTTATAACACTCATGCCACTGAGAACATTGCAAGAAAATGGAATTCATGTATTTCATGCCTTTGACGATACACAGATCCAAGGGGTTTCTGGCACAAGTGCCCACCCTTGAGGAGGTAGAAAGAACAGATTACACCAGGATCTAGAACTGTGACCCAAGTCTAGAGGTATACCCGCCTGGAACAAGTTCTAAGCTCCTGAACTTGCAATCGAGTTATCCAGGACGGTTTAGCATTTGCCTTTGTTTAATGAATACATGGCACATTGGGTAATGATCATTTTTAACCCAGAACAGAACACAAAGACCAATTACAGGAAGCCGCTTCCTGCGAGAACCCCCTGCATGGCATAGACTGGCACGAAACGGTGGTGTGACTAATCCGTGACGGTATGCCGAGCTCTATCAATAAACACAAGTCACTCGCCCCTCGGTCTAGCTCTACTGAGTCATCTTGGAAACCACCAAGCTTTTATTCGGAGACTGAGTCATCCAGCAAACTACCAAGCCTGCACTCTCTTGGAGACCAAAAGCTAGATGCTAAGAGTTATGTTACGTGGCTTTTATAACTCTGGCCTACCAGCTGTCCCGCCCACTGACTGCCACTGGCAGGGCTAGCATTTGCTTCCCTGCCGCTGTGCAGGTTTCTCAGCCTCCAATAACCCTCGTTCTGCCAAGGGCAACCCAAAGTCTCAATATTCCTCCTGAGCTGAATTGTGGAATTGCTTTATATCAGTGATCCCCAGCATGGTAACCTATGGACACCAAGCGTTCCTGGCCCTCGTCTCCTTCTTATTTATTTATTACTAGCGGGCCCAGCCACGCTTTGCTGTGGCTGAGTCGGGGGAAGTGGAAAAAGAAGAAAAGGGGAAGCGAACGGTTCGAACATGTGTCATTGCACAATGATTGCAAGGGAGGGGAGAGGCAAGGGGCCCCTCGCTCCCCTCCCTCTCTCCCGTTCCCTTGCATGGCAACCCTGCAGGTCCCTCCCTAACGTTCCCCTTCCTCTGCTAGGGTGGGTAGGCCATGTCCAGGTGGGCTGATCCTGTCCCTTTCACTCCCTTCCTTTGCAGGCGAATTATCTAGCTTAAAACACGCTGAGAGGCATGAGCTACGTTGTGTTCAAATTTCAGAGCGTTTGGTCCAGCACACCCCCGGACCCTCCCTCACCTTCCCCTTCCTCCGCTAGGGTGGGTGGGCCATGTGCAGATGGCCTGCCCCATCCCTTTCACTCCATGGTTTTCAAAGAAGGCATGGTTGGTTCCCTTGTATTAGAGGGTGTTGCTTTGACGGCCAGCAGATGGCGCTGTTGCGGAACAGAACTGTGGTTCCAACTGTCACAGGTGTGGCATGTATACAATAACTGGCACAGTTGTGACATGTACACAACAGGAGGTGTGGAAACAGTATGAAAATCTGGCTGCACATGAATGCAACGTTGTGTGAAAAATTTAAAGCAATCGATCCAGTAGTTTGGGACATTACCTGTCAGCAGAAAAACGAACTGATAGATTTATATATATATAGATTATTATTTATTAGATTTTGTAGACCGCCTCATCCCCAGAGGGCTTTAGGTGGTCCACAATACAATAAAAACCCAATAAATTACTTAAAAACATCTAAAAACATTTAAGTTCAATATGCAGCATCGATTCCGATAGTAACGGTTCAACCATATTGGTGGCACCCGGTCTTCAGGCCGGCCTTAAGGCTGGGAGGGGCTGGCGGCGCCCAAAGATGAAACCAGCGGGGGCACTGCCAGAGATGACAAAACTATGGCAGAGCCTCACAAGGGGGCAGCCAGTCCGCAGCCAGCCTCACCAAAAGCCCGGTGGAACAGCTCGGTCTCACAGGCCCTGCAGAACTCCCCAAGGTCCCGCAGGGCCCGGGCAGCTGGAGGGAGAGCGTTCCACCAGGCAGGGGCCAGGGCTGTAAAGGCCCTGGCCCGGGTAGTGGCCAGCTGCATCATTGAAGGGCCGGGACTTCCAGTAACTCTTCTTGTCCAAAGCCTCTCTTCTTCTCCAAAGCAAAATCCCAGTTCTGGCTTTTCTTCACTTCACTGGACCAGGGATGGCTTCAGACAACTCCAGGAAACATCAGCTCTAGATTTGATGAACACACCCCTGCGGAAACAGCTGCTGGCATCATGCCCGGACCGGTTTGACCCAGGCAAGCCCCATCTAATTAGGTATCAGAAGCTAAAAGCAAGGTTGGCCCAGGCTAGTGTTTGGATGGGAGACCACCAAGGATGTCCTGGGTTGCTACAACAGAGGAAGGGAACAGGAAACCACTCCTGTTCATCTCTCGCCTTGAAAACCCTACTGGATAGTCCTAAGTCAGTTGTGACTTGATGGCACTTTCCACTACATCACCTCCATTGCACGACTGGCTTAGAACCTCCTATAGCCTGTCTCAGAAAATGATGTTAGTAGGGTTGTATATTCCTCCGCCACAGAACTCAACATGCCGGACCTTCTTTGTTGTAGAATGCTCTGCATGGGTCCTAGTGCCTGTCTTCCTCCCCATCCATTTGAAAGTAAAAATACACGTTGGCATTCAATGAATTATAAATGTTCTTCTATCACAGTACCCAGCTCAATAATGGTTTTGACAAAAGGCAGCACGTAAAAATGAATGATAACTCTCATATTCGTTCAGGACTAATGTGGAAGCATACAATTTTCTCGACCGCTGCACCTCAACTGACTGTACTAACATCTTTTTCTAAGACAGAGTATACAGCACCGTGTGATGGCCCCCTGCTCCCACATAAGCCCTTTGGTGGTTGACCTCATTCCGCTCCTTTGATGGTTGACCTCATGACCTAGTCAGTTATTTCACAGTGAAGGAGAGTTTGAATTTATACCCCACTTTGCCAGACACAGATGCAGGCGAAACGTTAGGAACAAGATCCACCAGACCACGGCCACACAGCCCGGAAAACCCACCAGTTGAATCCAGCCGTGAACGCCTTCAAAAATACATTATACCCCACTTTGCCCAACCACAAGGAGTCTCGAAGTAGTTTACAAACTCCTTTCCCTTCCTTCTCCCAACGACAGACACCTTGTGAGGTAAGTGGTGCTGACAGAGTCCCGAAGAACTGTGACTAACCCAAGGTCACCCAACAGGCTTCATGTGGAGGGGCAGGGAAAGAAATCCAGTTCACCAGTTTAGAGTCCACTGCAAATGTGGAGGAGCGGGGAATCGAACCTAGTTCTCCAGATTAGAGTCCACTGCTCGTAACCACTGCACCACGCTGGTTCTCAGCGATGCCCACTGCCTGTTCTCAAAATCCCAAAGTTCCCCACAGGTGTAACAAGTTTAGGGATCTTTGCTCTATGTAGTTAGCTAAGTATTTTAAGCACACACAACTACAGCTTCCGTTGTGCCGTGGGCAAAAGGAGAATTCTTCTGCGATGCTTTTGGCAAAGCCTCTGTGGAAAAGCGTGTTGCCAACAGAGACAGAAGGTGAGCACGTAGGATCTCACTGAACAGGAAGCAAACCCCGCCCCCCTCCTCTGCAACTTTGGGCTTCCTGTTAGATGAGGCCGACGTGCCCAATTATTTTCAAAAAAAAGCTTTGCGGGGCGGGACATCTGGGGAAAAAAATGACAGCATGGAGAAAGCGTGCCTTTTAATTTAGCTACTGATGCCAACTAATATGTGAACTTAATACCATGCCGCAATAAACATTTCAGGACGGATGCTGTGGAAATGACAGATGGGAGCTGAAAAACTTCAGTGTAAATCAGCAGTGCAGTGGCGAAGCGGGATGTGACTAATGTAACGGGGACCAATGGCAGATACAGAGTAGGACATGAGGGGTGAATGAGGCATCTTGGCTGGACTTGTCGAGTATCCTTACGTGACTTGATGGAACAGCCTCCTACGGGTGCATCTTTCGCAAGAAGGTTCTTCTCCCTGCGCCGTCTCCTCCCTTGAGTTTCGTTCACACAGATTAATGGAATAATCTGCTCACTTTATGTCACAGCTGTTCCTTATTTTTCTTTAATTAGCACTTTCATTTTTCCACTTTCCCCTGGCTCTTCTGTTTCTATTAGCACGGCGATTTATTTAAACAATTATCCATTACCGCACAGCCTCTCTTGAAGGACCGGGCTTTGGCTCACAGAGAATTGGTGCTCGCTTCTGAATTTGTCACGCCTTAGCTTTTTCGGGAAGGATTAGACACGGGCAAATCTCCACACAAAGCGATCCACGTTTGGACGGTTCAGGACTTAGGCCAAAGCAAGGCATGCATTTTGAATGCAGAATTAAATTTCCATAGGAACAAAATCCCAGTGAAGCAGGTGAGTTAGCCCACAAGTTAGCTAGGAGTCCACCAGCACCTCAGAGACTAACATTTATTTCAGCATAGACTTGTGAGATGCTCCTAGCACATTTAGGGTTGCCAACTTCAGCTTTGGAAATCCCTGGAGATTTTGGGGAGTGATGCCTGTGGGAGGGAGTTTGGGGAGGGAGCTCAGCAATGACATGATGTCATTCTAGGGCTTCTGTTTCTCCTAGTCTCTATGGTATACCATAGAGTTCACCCTCCAAAGCAGCCATGTTCTCCAGGGGAACTTATCTCTATAGTCTAGAGATCAGTTACGATTCCAGGAGAACTCTAGTCCTCACTTGGAGACTGGTCACCCTAAACGCATCTGAAGAAGTAAACTCTGACTCATGAATGTGTTTGCTGAAATAAATGTTTGTTAGTGTTTAAAGATGTTACTGACATCTTGTTTAATTTTACGTGGACAGGGACTCACTGTTTACCAGGTCATGCATTAATTAATTGGCTACTGTGAAATGGGCAACATACTTGAACTTTACTTTCCTGATACACAGTGCAGACACCCATAAGAAGAGACCATCACAAGAAGAATTAATAGGCTACCACGGCAGTGGCTCAAGTTAACCAACAGTCATGCTCAGGTGGGCATGCACCCGAACTGCCTGCCGCTGAGCTCCGCCCCCTCTGGCCCCCCTGCAGGCCGGCTCCTGCCCTCCCCAGGCCGGGGGGCGGGGTTCCGGGGGGCCGTGGCACCAGTCCAAGCTGACCCCCTGACCCCCAGCCTCCCCCGGCCTCCTTGCTGGCTCCCATAAGTGGGGCGCGGCGGGGCCGAGAGCTGGGCGGGGAGGCGGTCATGCCCCCGAGCGCCATGTATAGTATGAATGTAGATTTTGAGGGTATAGTTAATTGATTTTTTTAATCCCTCAACGGAGGTTCAATGTTTAGGCAACACGCTGCCATTTGCCAAGCAGCAGGGTAGCCAGCCAGTCCTGACGCCCCTGGACACATTTGCAGTACATTCTCAACTGCGAAGGAAAAGAACCTGGACTGCAGACGTCACAGTTGCTTCCTGTGGCAAGATTTGGCCAGTGGATAGTGCAAATGTATTTATGGTGCACAGCAGTGCTTTTCTTTTCCCTACCCGCCCCCCAATAAGTAAGAGCAGGACAGCCTCTCCCAATACGTTCCCCACAGAGCTTTATGTTTGGCAAGTAACAACTTAGTGGTGGTCCCTGGCTTAAAATCTGTCTGGCTACCCTCAACCAGGAAAAGAGCTTATTGGGGAACGTTCCATCAAGTGAGACCCAGGCCCTGCGTGACACAGTACAGTTTTGCAGGGCCTGTGAAAACGGAGCCATTCTGCCAGGCCTGAGGTTCAGGATAGAAACAGCATTCATCTAGCTGGTTTCCCTTTCCTTCCACTATCCCTATCTTTTTACATTTCCCCTCCTCTTCCTTAGTGCAGTGGTGTACCACTAATGGGGACATGGGGTGTCCCATGTTCCCGGGCACACATCGTTTTGTCACACCCGGCGACCCCCCTCATGATGAAATGGCATGCACCCGAACTGCCTGCCGTCAAGCTCTGCCCCCTCTGGCCTTCCTGCAGGCCAGCTCCTGCCCTCCCCAGGCCGGGGAGCAGGACTCCGGGAGCCTGTAGTACCAGTCCAAGCTGACCCCCTGACCCCAGCCTCCCCCGGCCTCCTTGCTGGCTCCCATAAGTGGGGCGCGGGGGGGGGGGGCGGGAGCTGGGCGGGGAGGCGGTCATGCCCCCGAGGGCCATGTATAGTATGAATGTAGATTTTGAGGGTATAGTTAATTGATTTTTTAAATCCCTCAATGGAGGTTAACAGTGCCCAGATATGGACGAGGATGTTCTATTGATTTTATTGTTTACAACTCGATTTTGTAAGCTGCCCTAAGCCTGCAAGGGGGAGGGAGGCCTTTAAGTTGAATAAATAAATTGAATATTAAAAACCAAAACATTCAAAAAAAATCTGTAGAAATGTCCAAGCATTGGGGTTTGGAATGAGGAAGGCCAGGCTCCCAACTGTTGAGAACGCCTCAGCCCCCCAATTTGACCCATCAGTTCATTCAAGCAAGTGCTTCCATGAGGAAAATCATACGGCTTGATGGGTTGTAGACCAAACATTTAGTTGCACAATCCTGGGGAACATAGCTCAACTTGGGCTGCATCTAGTCTACAAGAAGCCGGCTCAAAATAAGCCTCGGCGAGAACGCAGCGGACAAAGTGAGAAGAATCCGCTCCTTCCCTTAACTACGTTTCCAACAGCTCCTTGGCAGAGATTATTACAGAAGTTATTTTTGTCTGCAAAAGTACATGGTCCATAGAAAACCTTCCACTCGAGGGATGTTTAGGATCTTTTTCACATGACTGAGCTAAACACATCCCAGTGGCAATCTGTCCCCGGCAGAGTATTCTTGCCCACTCTGTTCCAGGAACAACAAGATGCAACTGTATTCATGCACAACAGATTGGGGTGGGTGCGTGAATAATTAGCGCTGTCACTTTTTGCCTTTAAAAAGAAAAGAACGAGCTGAAATGCACAGTTCAGCCTCTTGGGAGGAGAACGATTTCTGCCTTATCTGCTTAATGGAACCTATATCCGACTAAGTACTCTCAGAGCTGTGGGTTACGGCAATGTGCAGCGACCAAAGAAAAGAAACAAGGACCACCCCTGCCTCCACACATACTGGGGTAGATGATATCCCCGACCTGCTAAAACGAAACTAACAAAAAAAGCCCAGTAGCATTTTAAAGATTAACAGCATTTATTTCCACATGAGCTTTTGTGAGTCAGAGCTCACTTCACAAGAGCATGTGTTGAAATAAATGTTGTTGGCCTTTAAGGTGCCGTTTGACTTTACTTAGCGAAGACAGGCCAATATGGCTACCCCTCCGCAATGATCCCTTATCTGACCACCCCACTGAGCAATGTCTGATAGGTGGGGGCTGCTGAGGCTGCTGAGAGGTGGTGCTGCTGAGAGGTGCCTCAGGCTGGCACCCTCCGCCTCAGGCTGGCACCCTCCATCCCTCATTCTCCATGACATCTGAAGAGATGTCACTCTGGGAGTGGGCCACTGCGAGTAGCAGAGCGCTGGACTAGATGGACTCTGGTCTGATCCAGCAGGCTTGTCCTTATGTTCTTATATCTGAAACCTTCCTTCAGCCTAAGACGTCTTTCCTCTGATTATAAGTGGCTCCTCCATTGGTTGTTGTGAGGGCAGGAGAGGAGATGGGAGAACCATACACCCGATTTCACTGAAGATGGGACGGATAAAAATGTGTCAGACAGCTCTGAGTTGGAATGTTTTTATCTGACAGATTCAGTTTTGGCAGTCACCCTCCTTGCTCTGATTCTTAGAAGATGACAATGGCTTTGGATTTATACCCCACTTTTTTCTACCTAGTTCTCAAAGCAGCTTACAATCACAATCCCTTCCCCTCACCCAGAGGTGGGATCCAGCAGGTTCTCACAGGTTCCCGAGAGCAGGTTACTAATTATTTGTGTGTGCCGAGAGGGGGTTACTAATTGGTGATTTTGCCACGTGATTTTTGCCTTAGTTACCCCCTCCTCTCAGCAGTAGCGCGCAGAACTTGAAGCAGTCTAGCAGGAGGTGCACCGGCGTGCGTGGCAGCCTGCGCCTGCGTGCATTCGTTTCCCACCCAAGGACCGGCGCAGCGGCTGCGTCCTTGCCACAGCCCTGCCCAGGAATGCCCCGCCCCCAGAATGCCCGTCTGTCACGCCCGCCGCGTTGCCCCTCGGGCCCAGCCCCATTGGCTTCACATACAGTTTGAATCCCACCACCATGGGAACCTGTTACTAAAATTTTTAGATCCCACCACAGTCCTCACCACAACAGACACCTTGTGAGGCAGGTGGTTTTGACAGAACTGTGACTAGCCCAAAGTCATGCGTAGGAGCAGGGAAACAAACCTGGCTCAACAGATTGTAGTCTGCCATTCATGTGGAAGAGTGGAGAATTAAACCCGGTTCTGTAGACTAGAATCCATGGCTCTTAACCACTATACCACGATGGTTCCAAAGGAAAAGTACCCTGTACCCTGTGAGGAGGGGCAGAGTCTCAGAGGAAGCGCGGAACGTTCCGGGTTCAATCCCCAGTTTTAAAGGACCAGATAGTAGGTGATGTGAAAAGACCCAGGCAAGCAGCGGCCAGCCTGAGCAGACCATATTGATGACGATGGAACGATGATGTGATTCAGCGTAAGGCCGATTTACGTGTACAAATACAGCCCACAGAGGGATACTGCCTGGCACACCCTCCGCCAACCAGCTTCCCCTTTTTTGCACTCTGCCTGCCTTGCAGCAGCTCCACCTGTGATTTGCATCAACAGCCAGAAGGTACATCCGATCTGCTTTGCCATTCCACTCAGCCTTGCCTTGGTGAGACGATTCCACCTCCTTCCCGAGAACTTTGGCCTCTCGACGAGCTCCTCCCTCGAGCTGCACGCAGAGACGTGTGTGATGGATGAGTTTTGTTTCCTTTTTTTTTTTGCAATCGTGCTTTTACAAATAAACGTTACATCCTTCAGCCTCCAAATCGTTTTATGAATGGGATCATAGAGACCGACCTCAATCAAAGCATTCTAAAAGGGGGGGGGCCTGCGAAGCATAGCGGGTCACTGGCTTTTCGGCTTCGGCTCACCGATTTTTCGGCTTTTGCTCGGCACGGATTCCATCTCCCCTCTCCTCCTTCCTCCAGCAAAGTGTGATGCAACTTGATTGCAAAGTAGGTCCTATTGTTCCCTGCAAAGCATTACTCTATCTTTACTTTTTATGAAGGCCTGCCCTCGGCAACTGTTGCCATGGCTATTACTCTTCAGTGCATTTGTGAAAGGGAGGCCCGCGAAGACGGGATTGGTCCTAGTGGCTATTATTTATGTGGCCGCAGTTATAAATAATGGCCCAACTGGTTATCGAAGCCAGTGGTCTGCACTATTTTCTTGCTATTTGTTGTTCCGTTCAATCACCTTCCGGTCTGCGCCAGATTACTGTTTCTACAGTAGAAACAAGGGTAAATGCGTGTAGGGCAGGGGTAGGGAACCTGCGGCTCTCCAGATGTTCAGGAACTACAATTCCCATCAGCCCCTACCAGCATGGCCAATTGGCCATGCTGGTAGGGGCTGATGGGAATTGTAGTTCCTGAACATCTGGAGAGCCGCAGGTTCCCTACCCCTGGTGTAGGGGAACAAATGCTTTCTAAAGGGAATAAAGCATTTATCTAAAAATTGAACTTATATTCAAAGCCATCCTTTATGGGAAACCGCCACTTCTCATGCCAGTCAGTTGCCGAAGGTCATAACAGGGCAAAACACAAACCTGATGAATACTGTTCCTGGGCACAGTAAGTGGTTCCATATTGCATCTGTATGACATTTTCCTCTACGCTCCCCTGAGCCAGAGGCGTATCTAGGTAAAATGTAGCCCAGTGCAAAATCTGAGTTTTCCACCACCACCCTGCCCCATATTGGCGCCCCCCCCAAACAACATTTTTTTGCACCAGGTCATCTCAAAGTCACCATCACATTATAGAACCTGGGGGGAGGAGGAGGGTGTGGGGGTTATTTTCCACCCCCATGTGACTAAATGGCTGCAGCCCGGGGACATATGTTCCCCTGGGTGGTACGCCCCTGCCCTAAGCCACGTACCTATAATACATCTGGGAGGGGAGACGGACACCGTAAACCAAAGCCAAACCTGAGAGTACAATAAAATAGGGGGAAGACTCCTGGCCAGGTCTAACAAGGAACAGCACATCCCCAATCAGAGATTGGGTCAGTTTAAAATTGGGAAAGACACCTCAAATACTTTGTTCCTTGGTTGTAACTGATGGCATAATCCCGTGGTGGCGAACCTTTGGCACTCCAGATGTTATGGACTACAATTCCCATCAGCCCCTGCCAACATGGCCAATTGTAGGGACTGATGGGAATTGTCGTCCATAACATCTGGAGTGCCAAAGGTTCGCCACCACTGGCATAATCTGAGACCACTAACCATGGAGAGCTCCTCCGGTAGCTACCACAGGTTGTGCTTTTTAAAACGAAGGAAGCTGGCCTTGATTTTTTCATTAAAAAAAAAACCTTGGAACTTTTGTTGCCAGATACCTCAGCCACAACTGTGGCTACTCACAGACAGCAAGGGGCCCCGTTTCTCTCCTCAACCCCCATCCTCTAAGCAACGGTCAGGCACCACTTACAAGCAAGGGTGACCCGTGCGTGTCCCAGAACTGCAACGTGCTTACTTGAGAGCTTCTCCACACAGCATCGAGCACATTTAGGCATGCAGATATAATTAATTTTAACTGGTATACAGCCCAAATGCTTGTCAAAAGCAACCAACAATATATACTGAAGCAGCTACCTGAACTAGGAGTATGCACTCATCGCCGAAGAAAATCAGCCAGCTTGTTCTTAGTTCAAAGGGAAGAAAAATGTTTACCTCCCACAGATGTATGAATCAGAGCGACATCCTTTTATTTTATTTTTCCCCCTGTGGGTTCATGGGAGAATCGGGAAAAGAAAGGGTCAATTCCTCATTGTACATCAGAGACGTGTACTAAAGAGAACCTCAGGAGAGTCAGCAGAACTTACATTGTGGAGGAAAAATCCTGAAAGAGAAATTGTCTCATCTGGTTTCTGGCAACTAAAGAGGTAATAGATGTCGGAGTTGGGCGAGCGTGTGACAAAATCAAAACACAGTGACATCCATCCACATGCTCAGCACACAGAAGATCCCAGGTTCAGAGTACAATCCTGAGCACACTGTCAGAGCAGTGTGAATTCAATTCAGACCATACACACTTATGACTGCACCAAATACCCCTGGCTTCTCAAGATGAGACATCTCAGGTAGCACACCTGGTAAATATCTTGCCCAAAGTCCTGGAGAGTCACAGCTTATCAGAGTAGACGATAACAGTCCACATAAACCAACTGTCATGAGCCAGCCCATGGGTACTTATCAGGACACAGAGGACTCCTTCTTTGACACAGAGTCTCCTTCTTTGGAGGTTTGTAAACAAAGGCTGGATCAGCATATGTTGCAGTGCTTTGACTGTGTGTTCCTGCATTGCAGGGGGTTGGACTTGATGGCCCTTGGGGTCTCTTCCAACTCTATGATTCTATGACTCTGAGGTAGAACCTGAGGACACAGTACAGCCAGAGCTGGCTGCTCCTGAGGAAGACCAGGCAGCAGAGCCAATGCCCAGCCCTTTCCTGCCTGAAGACATACAGGTGGATGGATGGATGGATGGATGGATGGATGGATGGATGGATGGATGGATGGATGGATGGATGGATGGATGGATGGATGGATGGATGGATGGATGGATGGATGGATGGATGGATGGATGGATGGATGGATGGATGGATGCATGCATGCATGCATGGGGAGGAGGAGGAGGAAATAAATAAGTTTGGATGTATACCCCCCTTTCTCTCCAGTAAGGAGACTCAAAGGGGCTTACAATCTCCTTTCCCTTCCCCCCTCACAACAAACACCCTGTGAGGTGGGTGGGGCTGAGAGAGCTCCATAGAGCTGTGACTAGCCCAAGGTCACCCAGCTGGCATGTGTTGGAGTGTACAGGCTAATCTGAATTCCCCAGGTAAGCCTCCACAGCTCAAGTGGCAGAGTGGGGAATCAAACCCAATTCCTCCAGAGTAGAGTACACCTGCTCTTAATCACTACACCACTGGTGCTCTCTGAAGATCCTCCTAGGGCACAGGTGTCAAACTCGTGGCCCTCCAGATGTTATTGACTACAGTTCCCATCATCCCCTGCCAGCATCATGCTAGCAGGGGATGATGGGAACTGTAGTCCATAACATCTGGAGGGCCGCGAGTTTGACACCTGTGTCCTAGGGAGCCCAGTGATGAGCCAGCTGTGCTTAGGAAGCAGAAGCAAAGGCTGCTGCTGCAGAAGCCAAGAAGGAGTGCTCGTTTGACAGCATGATATGGGAGATTAGAAGTCTCCGGAGCTGATGAGGATTAACTCCTTGCAGAATCCCAGCCCCCTAAATAAGGCTTGCTGTGAGCTTGCTTCGGCCTGGGTGCAACAAGTGTGTTACCTGTTGCCATTGTGTGTCTGGTTCTTTGTTGATTCCCAGCCTGCTCTTCGGTTCTCCCATGCCTGGACCTATTGGACTGTGACTAGACAATGCCTTGCCTGCTACTTGCCTTGATCTATTGGACTGTGATCTGAAAACACTTGTGCTTGCCGCCAGTTGGGCCCTGTGGAGTCAGCCCTGGCCACGCCCCTGCCTGCTGGCAGCACATTAATACTCTTATAAAGCAGTTTCATGGGCACTTATGTTTCCAAAGCAATAACACCCTAAACCCCATATTTACAGCGCTGAGTATGCTTAATTTTTAAGATTAACTAAGAATGGGCGGGAGGGGAAGGACAGATTTGCTTTTATAACATGTTCATTCAGTTACTGGGTCTGTTCAGTAAAGGTTTTTCTTTAATGACATGTTAAATTTTTTATCCTCACCACAATCCTGTCAGGCGGAGTGTATGTGAGTGGGCCAAGGTAACCAATTGAGCTGCAAAGTCAATGGGAGAATTCAAATTCGGGTCTCCCAGATCCTAGTTCAACACTTTATAACCACTACACCACGCTGACTCTCCAGTTAATTAGCCCAATTCACTTACTCAGGGCTGCAACAATTAAAATTATGTTTTCATGACTGCACCATATTAAGCACATCACCATTTTATTAACATGCAAAGCCCACAGAAAACTGGATCCAGCCGTTCCAGAAACACCAAATCACGCAATAATGAAAAACCATCACGGCACCGCGGAAGATATTTCAACTTTAAATTGCTTTTGGCATTTCATTAAGCGACAACACAATTGAGTAGAACCTTTGCTAATTCCTGCTTCATTAATCTGCATCTGCTAATCTTCAACCACGGTTAATTTCCAGGGGGAAAATCAAGTGGCTTGATAACTCTTCCCAGCTAAAAAATTAAAAAAAAGAAATCACAAATGTTCCCTTGCATCAACACTGTGGCGTCCCCTTTCTTAGGTAAAATAAATCGCAGGATGTTTCAGAAGCATGGCTGGGCCAAACTGCGCCCGGTGCGCATTTTATATTTTCCGCTCCCCCTCCGTGCCCCCCCTTCCCTCACTTACCTTAGTTCCTTTCCTTTTTGAGAACTTTTTCAGGCTGCAAAAGGCCTGTTCTCAGTAAAAACGGCTTGATGGGAACTATACTTCCCAGGAGACCTTGTGAGCCCTAAGGTCTCCTGGGAACTGTAGTTCCTCAGGGCGTTTTTACTGCGAACAGGCCTTTTGCAGCCTGAAAAAATTCTCAAAAAGGAAAGGAACTAAGGTAAGTGGGGGAAGGGGGGCACCACGGAAGGGGAAAGGGGGAGGGGCCTTGGGGCAATTTTCTGCACCCCCAGGCATGCGCCCGGTGCATGGCACACACCCCTGTCCCCTTGCAGCTTCGCCACTGGGATGTTTGCAGCGATGTGGTCATATCATGAAATCTTAAGGTATGAGAATGAACATGCCCATGAGACGATAAGAGGGAGACTTCAGAGGCAGTCTACCGTGCTTTGCTGAGGACAGCTCATGGGGATTCCTAAACAACAAGACTTCCAAACAGCTTGGAAGATAGGAGGCCCCAAAGCACCGTAAATGGGAGGGCCACAAAATGTAATATAGTGTAATATAAAGTGGTACAGGAGGAGTAATTTAAAAATAGTTGCTAAGAATAGTTTACATACTAATTTAGAAAACTGTAAGAATCTAGAATAAGGATTGACAGCAATGACATTACGATGAAATGCGAGGCTAATAAAAAGTGAACCAGATGTGTATTGCTTTTGTTTGTTTTGTTGTTTTTTATGGTTGTGCGAATTGTATATAGTGGTTTTATGAATGATGTATAGGTTGCTTGGTGGTGAAGAAGAAGAAAGAAGGAGAAGGTAATAGGAGTAGTTCGATTTATATTCCCCCTTTCTCTCCAGTAAGGAGACTCAAAGGGGCTGACAATCTCCTTGCCTTTCCCCCCTCACAACAAACACCCTGTGAGGTGGGTGGGGCTGAGAGAGCTCCGAAGAACTGTGACTAGCCCAAGGTCACCCACCTAGCGTGTGTTGCAGCGCACAGGCTAATCTAGTTCCCCAGATAAGCCTCCACAGCTCAAGTGGCAGAGCGAGGAATCAAATCCGGTTCTCCAGATTAGAGTGGAACGGATTTGAGATGTATTGGGATATGTTGGTGGAAATTCAGTAAAGATTTATTACCCAAAAAAATGCATTGGGGCAAATGTGATTGCACGTTTTAATCCAGCAGCACAACTCAGATCACACGTGGGATGATAACACTGGCGGTAGGGTTGCCAACTTCCAGGAGGTGGCTGGAAATCTCCTGCTATTACTGCTGATCGCCAAGTGACAGAGATAAAGTTCACCTGGAGACAATGGCCATTCTGAAAGTTGGACTCTATGATATTATATCATATCTGCATGACCGCCTCTCCCCATATTTCCCTCAGAGGCCCCTCTGGACCATGGAGGGGAATTTGTCAGTGGTCCCAGACCCTAGAACTGTTCGGCTGACTGACACGGGCCAGGGCTTTTACAGCCCTGGCCCTGGCCTAGTAGAACACTCTTCCTAGTGAAATCTGGGCCCTGTGGAGCCTGCAGCGCCTCCAAAACTGAGCTATTTCGCCAGCCCTTCTCGGTTGAGCCAGCCGAACATTCCCTTTCTTTCTAAACTAGGCTGACCAGACATCCCGGTTTTGGCGGGACCGTCCCGCTTTTGGCGGGACAGTCCCACCTTGAAACAACTTGTCCCGCGTCCCACAGGTTTTTTCAAATGTCCCGGGTTTTGGAAGGCTGCCGCACTGCCTTCTGGGGCGCAAGACAGTGCGGCAGCCTCCCGCGCAGCCGCAGGGGCACGGCCTTCTGGGGAGCTTCCGTTTCCCGCCCTGTCACAGGGCAGGAAACGGGAGCGCCCCAGAAGGCAGTGCGCTTCTGCGGCTGCGCGCGTGCGTGCGTGCGTGCATGGCGGCCCACCCATCTGGTCACCTTATTCTAAACCATCTCTGGACCTCATTGGATATGGCGCGTGCATCTGTTTCTTTTGTGCCCCCACGTTGGGGTTTTTATGCTATCTCTGTATTTGGTTTTTAAACTGATGTAATTTTGATGTTTTGAATGTTTTATATATTTATGATATTTATTGTATTTATTATGTATGTTTTACTATGAGCCGCCTTGAGTCGTTGGAGATATGGCGGGATACAAATGAAAGAAAGAAATTATAGTTCATTAAAGAACCTCCCTCCGCCAAATTCTACCCTCCTCAGGCTCCAGCCCAAAAATCTCTAGGCATTTCCCAATCCAGAGCTAGCAATCCTAGACTTCTGGCAGAAACAGGACTGAACGATCTTGGGACTGTGGCAAACAGTTCAATCAAAATGTCGACTCCACACGTATGGTAAGAAAGAAAAAAAGGCAAACTCCGTTCTGAGAATAAAACAGCCATGGTAGTCATGCCCCTATATTGATCTACAGCGAAGTTTCATTTGGAATACGGAGTACAGCCCTGCTTGAAGCAACTTAAGAAAAGGTATTGCAGAGCCGGGTAAAGTGCACAAGAGGCAAACAAAGATGATTAAGGGGTTGCCTAAAAGATTGCAGTTGCCTAAGAGATTGCAATCTTTTCCCAAGAGATTGCAGCTTTTCAATTTAGAGCCAAAGATGGCTGGGCGGGAGAGACATGATATACGTTTATAAAATTATGCTCGGGGTGAAGAAAGTGGATATTGAACACTCTTTCTCCTTCTCCCTTAATACTAGAATTCAAGAGTGCTCTATTAAGTTGATGGGCAATAGATCCAGGACAGACAAAAGGAAATATTTCTTCACTCAAAAAGTATGTTGTTGAATTCACTGACAAGAAGCAGCAGCAGCAGCAGCAGCAGCAGCAGCAGCAGAAGAAGAAGAAGAAGAAGAAGAAGAAGAAGAAGAAGAAGAAGATGATGACGACGACAACAACAACAAGTTGGATTTATACCCCCTTTCTCTCCTGAAGGAGACTCAAGGGGGCTTACAAACTCCATTCCCTTCCCCCTCACAACAAACACCCTGTGAGGTAGGTGAGAGCTCCAAAGAACTGTGACTAGCCCAAGGTCACCCAGCTGGCAGGTGCTGGAGAGCACAATCTAATCTAGTTCACCAGATAAGCCTCCACAGCTCAAGTGGCAGAGCAGGTAATCAAACCTGGTTCTCCAGATTAGAGCGCACCTGCTCTTAACTGCTACACCACGCTGGCTCTCCATCATGATGGAGTATCGTGATGGGCACTTGCTGCCCAGATGGCCTTAAAAAAGACCGCACAGACACATGGAGCAGAGGTCCATCAGTGGCTACTAGCCATGGTGACTGCAAGAACCTCCATATGTAGAGGCAGCAATCCTATAAATGCCGAGAAGCAACATCAGGGGAAAGCCTTGGCTTCTCACATCCTGCTTCTGAGTCTTCCAAGGCAAATGGTTGGCCATTGCGCTGAAGAGGCTGCTTCACCAGAGGGATCACTGGTCTGATGAAGGACATGTCAGAAAATGTTTGTGTCGACTAGCTGCCAATTGGGTTCTTAGAATCATAAGATCATAAAATCATGGGGTTGGATGGGGCCATCTAGTCCAACCACCTGCTCAAAGCAGGATCAGCCTAGAGCAGCCATTCTCAACCAGGGTACAGTGGTACCCTGGGGTGCCGTGAGCATGTCCCAGGGGTACCGCGGCAACACTACTGCCCCCCCTCATTTTTGTGGTGTCTCCCACCACCACCCAGCAAGGACATGGAGCTGGCCCACAAGGTCAGCAGCCACCCCCCCCCCCCCAGTGCTACCCTTCACCCTGGGAGGGGAAGGTGAGGGGTGTGGCAAGCAGGGGCAATGGGAGGGGAAGGTGGAGGGTGGCAGCAGGGGTGCTGTGAGATATGAAGAGTGAGGTCAAGGGTACCCTGACCTCGAAAAGGTTGGGAAACACTGGCCTAGAGCATTCTAGACAAATGTTGGCCAGCCGCTGCTTAAAGACTGCCAGTGAGGGGGAGCTCACCACCTCCCTAAGAAGCTGGTTCCACTGTTGCACAACTCTTACTGCAATTTTTTTTCTAATATCCAGTTGGAACCTTTCTGCCCGTAATTTAAACCCATTTCTGTGAGTTCTATCCTCTGCTGCCAACAGGAATAGCTCCCTGCTCTCCTCTAAGCAACAGGCCTTCCAATACTTCAAGAGAGGAATCATGTCCCCTCCTTGATATTGACAAGCTGGAATGGGTCCAGAGGAGGACAACCAAAATGATAAAAGGTCTGGAATCCATGCCCTATGAAGAGAGACTTGGGGAGCTGGGAATGTTTTGTTTGGTGAAGAGAAGGTTAAGAGGTGACATGATGGCCATGTTTAGATATTTGAAGGGATGTCATGTTGGTGAGGGAGCAAGCTTGTTTTCTGCAGCTCCAGAGACTAGGACCAGGAGTAATGGGTTCAAGGTGAAGGAAAGCAGATTCTACCTAAACATTAGGAAAAACTTCCTGACAGTAAGAGCTGTTCGACAGTGAAATGCACTACCTCAGAGTGGTGTGGAGTCTCCTTCTTGGAAGTTTTTAAAGAGATGCTGGATGGCCATCTGTCAGGAGTGCTTTGATTGTGTGTTCCTGAATTCAAAGGGGTTGGACTTGATGGCCCTTGAGGTCTCTTCCAACTCTTTGATTCTATAATATTCTATTCTCCAGACTAACATTCCCAAATCCACGTCACTCCCCTCGGCACCTGCTCCATTCTGTCCACATCCTTTACATCTCTTTGTCCTTGGTACAGCTGGCAGGTGACTGGTACAGTCAAAATGAGCAGTTGAGCTTCTGATCTTTGTGAGTGGGTGGTTGAAACAGTTTCTCCCCCACTCCACAACAGGAACTTGGCCAAAAATGTCACATAAAGTTCTAGCCTTTTGTATGAGAAATCTGTACAGTGAGACACACTTTATTTCATGGGCCCAATCATGGTAGGCTGAGAGGCTCCTGGCCTACTACACTATTGATTTGGACTAAGCGCCACAGAAATCAATGGGACTTATTTCTAAATAAGCAAGCATAGGAAATATGTGAAGGGGGAACACTGGGAGAAGCAACGAGCCTGAGAAAATAATGTAACTTTTTCGATGTTCAACTCAACACAGCAATCACATACTCGCACAAAAGTAACCCCTACCTAATGGTGCTTGCCACCTACAGAAAAAATTGCCCAAATTACAATCAAGTTCATAATGTTTGATTTTTTTTTTTTACATTGAGCTCCTACCTTTCCATTGCTGCAAAGTCATTGTGAAGGCCAGCCCACATCTCCCTTTCAAAGGCAAGAAAGTCTATCCACACCTGATCGCTGTGGGACTGGACTTCACAGTTTGCTACTAGAAAATAACAATTAGCCATCAATATAATCAGGAGCCCCATTCATAGTCCCCAGCCCAGCTGCTGGGTACAAAGTGGGAAGACGCAGAGATATAAGAACAAGAGCGGGCAACACCTGCAGCATTAAGTCCATCTCAGTTTGTGAACCTAAGACCTCTTCCTGTTAAGGAACGCAGGATTCATTTGCCCACCTGCGTATCTCAATCTTTGCCTAATATATCCTTGCCCCAAAGACCCTTTGCATAGGCTTGGTGTAAGGAATTCCATAGAAGCAGAAATAAAAGGCTCTTTGGTGTAAAAGACCGTTTATTCAGACATCTTAGAAAGCTCAAGTACACGCAGTGGCAGGAATAAGATCTCCCGCCAGAAACACAGGTTATAACTCTGTCCATCCCATCCCCCCTCCCGGATTCCCATGGGAACGGAGGTCTCATCTCCCTCGCAGAGATAAGGTCTCCGCCGGAGAAGCTGGCCCATCGCCCGGGCTGTGGAATGTAATCAAGGCCAGGCGGCTGCCCCTCTCATCAACACCATTGAATCCTTTACACTCTGCCTCCCTTAAAGAAGACCCCTCCCCCCCAGGTTTGTGCGGAAAGGCGCGGTGGAAAGCAGAAATAAGGGCGGGGCGTCAATATTTTCGGAATAAACCCATTGATTATACCCAGAGGAATACCCCCCCCAAGAGACTAAATATTGTAAGCGTTTGCGATTAAAGCGAGAGTCCAGGATGGCGTCAATTTACGTGAATGCTTGTGGCCATCAATAATAGTCGGTGGGGGCCTCTCCGGTGGTCGTGCCAGGCATCGGAAACGGAGCCTCCTTGAGTAAACTGGAATGGAAGACAGGATGAATGTTACTAAGAGAGTTAGGCAAATCCAATCGGGCAGTGACATCATTAATCACTTTAGTAATCTGAAAAGGTCCCACGAATCTTTTGCCTAGTTTAGAAAATTTATGCACGTCTCTGAGATTTTTGGTAGACAAATACACCCAGGCGCCCACACGCAGAGGGAAATCCGAGCGGTGGTTATCCGCTTGCAGCTTTTGGGAGTCTTTAGCCTGTTGTAAGGCAGTCTGGACCGTTTTCCACCCCTCGGCCAGGGATGAAATCCATTGTTGAAACTCTGGAGGATCCAATGCTTCCGCAGGTAGTTGCGGCAACGGCGGGAAGGAGCGACCAGACACAATTTCGAAGGGGGTTTTTTTTGTACTGCTATGAACCGCATTGTTATAGGCGCATTCCATAAGCGGAATTAGCTCGCACCAATTGTCTTGGTGGTAGTTGGTGTAACAACGTAAATACTGCTCTAGGGTTCTGTTCGTTCTCTCCGACTCACCGTCACTTTGAACGTGGTAGGGGGCGGCAATCGCCGGGGCGGCCCCTAACAATCCTAGAAAAGCTTTCCAGAACTTTGAAATGAATTGGGGTCAAGGGTCGGAGACCACCTTAACGGGGGCGGAGTGCAGACGGTAAATATGCTGAATGAACAGACGAGCTAACTTAGGAGCGGAGGGGATGGAAGCACAGGGAATAAAATGGGCTTGTTTAGAAAATAAGTCCACCACCACCCACAAGACCGTGTTGCCATGACTGTCTGGCAAATCTGTAATAAAATCCATGGAGATGACTTCCCAGGGGCAGGAGGCCACCGGGAGAGGTTTCAACAGACCATGGGGTTTTCCCGGAACGGTCTTGGCTTCTGCACAAACAGAGCAACCTTTAATATACGTCTCAATGTCCTTGCGCATCGCGCGCCACCAGAACTGACGGCGGGCCAAATGCAGAGTTTTTAGAAAGCCAAAATGTCCAGCCGAGCGGGGATCATGACAGGCCTCGAGAACCTGCTTACGGAGGGGAGGCACGTACCAACAATCCCCCCGCCGCCAAACGCCATTCTCCAAACGCAATTGAGAGTCACCTTCCTCCGCCGGAGGCTCGCGCAGCCCCGCCTCCTCGAGTTCCCGTAGGAAAGGAGAGACCAGGCTGGGAATGGGCGGAGGAGGAGGAGCGGATGTCTGAGATCGGGTGACAGCCAGCCCCAATTGGGAGGGGGAGAGAACAGTGCGCGGAATGTCCCGTAAGGCAGCTCCACCCCCCTCCCCGGGTAGGCGCGAAAGCGCATCAGCCAGTTTATTGCTTTTTCCGGGGGGGGGAAAATGGACCGTGAAAGAAAAAACGAGCAAAGAAATCGGCCCAACGAAGTTGCTTCGCGGGACATCTTGAGGGGGGTGGAGAGGGCGGCCGTTCTTGTGATCCGACCAAACTTGGAAGGGGTGTTTAGCCCTCCAGCCAGTGGCGCCAAGTGGAGAGTGCTACTTTGATGGCTGCAGTCTCTTTATCCCCTACAGTCCAGTTGAGTTCAGCACCGAGAATTTCTTTGATAAATAAGCACACGGAACCAGCCTATCATCTTTATTTCTCTGCAACAGGGCTGCCCCCAAGCGCTTTGTCCGAGGCATCCACGTGAACCACAAACGGGAGATCTGGGTCAGGGTGCTTTAGGATAGGTTCGTGGTAAAAGCAGATTTTAAAAGCTGAAAGGCCGTCTGACATTCTTCAGACCAGGAAAGGGGGGCCCCGGGCTTGGCGGTCAGTGGATCTTTACCCTTAGTGCGTAAGAGGTCTGTGAGAGGGAGAGTCAGTTCAGCGAATTGGGGTATAAAGTCACGATAGAAATTAGCAAAACCTAGAAAAGACTGGAGTTCTTTTCGGTTGGTGGGGGCCGGCCATTGGAGGACCGCATCAATCTTAGCAGGATCCATTTTTAGGCCCTCGGGCGAGATCCGGTAACCCAAATAGTCAATAGAGGTTTGGTGGAAACAGCACTTGGAAAGTTTGGCAAAGAGGGAGTTGTTGAGCAAGCGTTTCAATACTTCCCGAACTAATGCTTCATGCTCCTCCATGGTTTGTGAATAAATTAAAACGTCATCTAAGTACACCACTACTCCCTTGTACAATAAATCATGGAGAACTTCGTTGATAAGGGCCATAAAAGCTCCGGGGGCCCCACTTAACCCGAATGGCATTATTAAGTATTCAAACTGTCCAAACTTTGTGTTAAATGCAGTCAAGTGTTCATAGCCTTCAGCAATTCTGACCCTGTAGTAAGCTTCTCTCAAGTCCAACTTAGTAAAGATGCGTCCTTTGCCTAATGCGTCTAAAAGGTCCTTGATCAAAGGCAAAGGGTATTTATTGGACAGGAGACTGCATTGAGACCTCGGTAATCTGTGCAGAGCCGTAAAGGCCCATCTTTCTCTTTTACAAACAATACAGGAGCAGCATGTGTTTGTGTGGTAGCCCGCTGTATCAACCCGCAAGCGAGGTTCTTGTCTAAGAAGGCACGGGTTCCTTCTCCTCATTGGGACTCATCACGGTAGATTCTACCTTTGGGCAGTTGCTCTGGCTGTATTACGATTTTGCAGTCAGTGTCTCTATGGGGTGGCAACTGATCGCATTCTTGCTCCTGAAATACTCTGGCTAGATCTTGCGCCGGTGGGATGCCGTAGAATCGGGAGCAATCGCTGATGAAGCCGTGTCAGGAGAAGTCGAAGTTTCCCCAATTCATGTGTTCCCCGCAGGGAGGGTCAGTGAATTCCAAGATCCTTTCTTTCCAAAGGAATTTTGGTTCATGTAACAACAACCATGGCATGCCCAGAACTATGGAGTGTTTGGCCACTGGCGCCAGAATAAAACTAATTTTCTCCCAATGGTCGGCGAGCGGAGGAGAACCGGTTGCGTTTTGAACTGGGCCGGTCCTTCGCTCCCGAGAGGACTGCCGTCCATCTGGGTGAAAGGTATGGGCTTAGCCAGGGGACTTGGTCTAGACCTAGCTCCTCCGCCACCTGGGGCCGCATTAAACAATGGGAGCAGCCAGAATCCACAAGGGCTGAGGCTATAATCTGAGTATGCTTAGCGGGGTTGGCCAGAAACGCTTGGATTGTAATGGGAGCGCTGCCTTCACTCACCGCGTCTGGAGTCGAACCCATGTCCATTGGGGCTGAAGAAAGGCAAACAGCTGCTTTCCCCTCCTCCGGGTCGCCTTCGATAACTGCTTTAGACGAGCCCGTTGGGGCGGCCCTGATTTGGCGTGGTGGCTTGGCAGATGGGGTGCGCGCGGCCGGAGTGGTTGGCTTCTGTTTTTTAGGGCAGTTGGCGGCTAGATGACCGGGACCTCCGCAGTAAAGACACAATCCCAGTCGGCGACGGCGCCGGAGGTGGTCTCGGTAGGGGCGGCTGGGCTGGGCTTGGTGGACGCGGTGGCCGGCTTCGGGCGTGGGCGGCCTCCGGCACGCAGCGTGCATCTAAGCGAGACGCCACTTGGGGATCCCAATTCAATCCAATCAGCAATAGTGCGGGGACCCGAATTAAAAACACCGTTTCACGCAGCTTGCCGTCGACAGCATCCGAGAAGTATTCGCATTTCATGCGCTCAGGCCACTCAGGAGGGAGTCGAGCAGCCGCCGCACGAAATTCCGCGGGCAAATTCTGCAAACGAGTGGTTGCCTTGCTGAATAGTTTTGATGGTGCGGATAGCTTCATTTTCCGCACCCGGATCTTGGAAGCGAGCCCTCAAGGCTTGGAGGAATGCAGGTACCGTGCGAGTATCTTCATCCTGCAGGTTCAAAAGAGTTACAAACCAGTCGGCTGCTGCCCCATCCAGGACTGAGCCGATGTCCCGTATTTTTTCGCGCTCAGACCGGTATAAATCATCATAGTCCTCCATGTGGGCATCGAGTTGCAAGATGAAGTAGGGAAGTTTGGAAGCGGTCCCATCGAAATGGGCAGGTATTGGAGGTCTGTAGTAACCCCTCTCCACGGCCCTTGGCGCCCGCAGGGGCGGCGGTTGCGCAGGTTGAGCAGGTTGAGGCAGCGGTTGCACAGGGGGGGCCGGAATCGGTGGAGGTATCAACGCCGGTGCCGCTGGTGTTCCGGTGGGAGCCGGTCCTTGGAAGGTGGCTGGACCCAGCAGCGTCGCCCCTCTGGCGCCGGCTGTACCCGTGACAGCGTAGACTCCAACTTGGGTTGTCCTGGTCTGCTGCTTCTTCAGTTCCCTCTCCAAGGCAGCCAGCTCTCTCTCCTTGCGAGTCAATGCATCCTGGTGCGCATGCAAGGCTGCTTTCTCCCGTTCCAATTTAGCCAGTTCGTCCCGTTGTACAGCTGCAGTAAGTTCACTTTGTGTACGCAAGGCCTGAACACTCTCGTGTTGACGCTGTAAGTTCAGTTTGGAGTGTTCCAGGACTTTATCATGGACTGATAGATTCTGCGCATATTGCCGTTGGAGCGCCTCTTTGGCCCGGTCCAATTCGAGTTGGACTTCTTTGCGCTGCTGCTCCCGGTCTCTCTGCAGGTTTTCACGCTCTTGCTGCAGCTGTTCCCATTCCTCTTCCCATAGTTGGCGTTCACGGGCCCATGCTTCTTGGGCATCTCGCAGTCGGCCCACTTCCTCATCCCAGCTCTCTTTCGACGGGAGAGGGAACAGATCCGGTTGGGAGTGCAGGCTTTCTCCGGACTCCTCGTCGTCTGGACGCGAGACATCGTGCCCACCGGTGGCTCCACGGGGCATCTCAGGTGCAGCTGCTGGTCCGGGATCAGGGGGGTCCGATCGGAAGACGGTACGGATACCCCTCCCAATTCCTGGTATAGTCCCAGTGTCACTGGTGGTCTTCGGACGGGCCCCAGTGCTGTGCCACGGTGGTTCTTTGGGAGCATCACCAAAATACGAGTCCAGGAATCGTTCAATGGACTCCTGGGTTGCCGCATGAAAGGTGGTCAGGCCCGTCTCCTCCGTGACAGGTTGCATCTGAGGTTTGTAATCCATACGAAAACGGGTAGATATCCGATCCACAGGCGCTCGATCCATAGACAGCGCCCCAAACGACTCATGTAAGTCCCCATGGTCGCTCTTCACGTCCCTCGTTCCAACGGAGTAAAGGAAGACTCGTGCTGATATGAGGGGCGGGAAAGAGTCACCAGCGAGACCCGTTCTCCCGCTGGTTCCTCCAGGTCCAGAAGGGAAAGGTCGGAGCCCTCTTTGGGGGCTACCGCACCTTCCCCAGAAACATCCAACCTCTCCATGCCGAGACACCAGAGGTCCACTGCACTAGGAATATAGATGAATTAGGATTCCTGCCACAATGTAAGGAATTCCATAGAAGCAGAAATAAAAGGCTCTTTGGTGTAAAGACCGTTTATTCAGACATCTTAGAAAGCTCAAGTACACGCAGTGGCAGGAATAAGATCTCCCGCCAGAAACACAGGTTATAACTCTGTCCATCCCATCCCCCCTCCCGGATTCCCATGGGAACGGAGGTCTCATCTCCCTCGCAGAGATAAGGTCTCCGCCGGAGAAGCTGGCCCATCGCCCGAGCTGTGGAATGTAATCAAGGCCAGGCGGCTGCCCCTCTCATCAACACCATTGAATCCTTTACAGCGGTTGCACAGGGGGGCCCCTCCCCCCCAGGTTTGTGCGGAAAGGCGCGGTGGAAAGCAGAAAAATGTGAAATGTAAAATGGGGGAAAATTGACTAGGTACATTTTCTAAAGTGAAGACGGCAACCCAGAGAGGCAACCCCAGCCATGCATTAAAAAGACACAATCCTTCTGGGGTCAAGACTGATGTAGTGAATTGGTCTGATCTCTCTGGCGCAGCCATAAATGGGACATAGCTTTCTTAGAGCAAGGCACACCCATAAGCATTCTGGTAAATGCACTGCTATCGGAAGACAATCAGAAAGTCAATGCTCTTGCTTACTTTTTTCTTGACAACCAAAAGAAATATACCGGTAATGGAGGGTTTGGAAGACCACAAGCAAATACCGTATAAATTCGAGTATAAGCCGACCCGAATATAAGCCATGGCATCTAATTTTACCACAAGAAACTGGGAAAACGTATTGACTCGAGTATAAGTCTAGGGTGGGAAATGCAGTAGCTACTGGTATATTTCAAAAATAAAAATAGATACCAATAAAATTACATTAATTGAGGCATCAGTAGGTTTTTGAATATTTATTTCAAAGAAAAAACAGTAAACTAGCTCTGTTAAGTGGAAAAGAGGGTCAACAAAAACAATATGGTATCAACAATAACTTTAAAAGTACAAAAACCTTAGCTCACTCAGCAGCCAAGCTAAAACACAAGAGTTAAAATCCCTCAAAACTGGATTCCTCATCATCATCTGTATGTCCAAACAGAGGTTCAGCTATAACTGGTGTGAGGTTATCAGCACAAACTAGGGCACATACAGTTGTATACAAATACCATATTTACTCGAGTATAAGCCGGCCTGAATATAAGCTGAGGGGGGCTTTTTCAGCATTAAAAATGTGCTGGAAAAAGTCGGCTTATACACGAGTATATACGGTAATAATAATAATAATAATAATAATAATAATAATAATAATAATAATAATAATAATAATAATAATAGTTGGATTTATATCCCCCCTTTCTCTCCTATAAGGAGACTCAAAGGGGCTTACAATCTCTTTTCCCTTCCCCCCCCCACAACAAACACTCTGTGAAGTAGGTGGGGCTGAGAGAGCTCAGAAGAACTGTGACTAGCCCAAGGTCACCCAGCTGGCATGTGTTAGAGTACACAGGCTAATCTGAATTCCCCAGATCAGCCTCCACAGTTCAAGCGGCAGAGCGGGGAATCAAACCCGGTTCCTCCTGATTAGAGTACACCTACTCTGACTAAAATGAGAAAACCTAGGCCCCTTCCGCACACGCAAAATAATGCGTTTTCAAACCACTTTCACAACTGTTTGCAAGTGGATTTTGCCATTCCGCACAGCTTCAAAGAGCATTGAAAGCAGTTTGAAAGTGCATTATTCTGCATGTGCGGAATGAGCCCTAGTTTTTGTGCTTGCTTTAAAAAAAACTAACCACAGCAAGGTTAAGGTAGATTGGTGGAAAGGCATACTGGAGGCCTGGATGGTGTTCTTCCCCAGAATCTAAAGCCCGTGAAGTAAAGAACAGCTTCTTTACCAACCTCTTCCCCCCACCCCCAATCGCATAATATCAACCAGATGGCTG
Source organism: Sphaerodactylus townsendi (assembly GCF_021028975.2). Classification (NCBI taxonomy): domain Eukaryota; kingdom Metazoa; phylum Chordata; class Lepidosauria; order Squamata; family Sphaerodactylidae; genus Sphaerodactylus; species Sphaerodactylus townsendi. The sequence continues at coordinate 171,865,118 of NC_059425.1, read as the reverse complement.
GAAACATAAGCTGGTTTGACACAGTTGGTGGAGAACTGCCATGATTCATATAGGTGGGAAATCTTATTTTCCCACTTGGATAACATCACAAAATAAAACGTGATTTCCTGAACAGAAACACTACTGAAGAAAACATGCATTTATTTTCTTCGCAGCCAAACTGCGATGAAAAGATAAAGGCAAATGTTTATCCGGCAACTACATTTCAGATAGGGAAGGTGACAGGGATAGCTCTCTTTAGCTCTCTTGCTAGCTAGGGGAGGGGAGAGGACACAACAACTGAGGAGGAGGAGGAGGAAGTCAGGCTTGAGAGTATCAGCCCTAAGGACAGACAAGAGGTGACAAAAGGAAGGAAGGGTCTCGAACCTTACAGCCCTATCTAGCTGACCACTTGTCGTCCCCCTGCTGGGTCTTCTTTCCAGTTCCTTTTCTCGGTAGACATTGCAGCTTCTACCAGGTGAGTGTAGAAACACATGGCTTCTTCCCAGAATTCCTTGCCAAAATGGGAGCAGGAAGGCTCCATGACACCTTACAGCTTCAGTGGTGGCGAACCTTTGGCACTCCAGATGTTATGGACTACAATTCCCAATTGGCCATGCTGGAAGGGGTTGATGGGGGTTGTAGTCCATAACATCTGGAGTGCCAAAGGGTCGCCACCACAGGTAGGTGAAATCCCAGGAATGGCTTCCATGAGGCCAAATTAAACTCTATCTCCAAACATTTATAGATTAGGTCCAAAAGAAAAAGGGATGCTCATCTTCTTACCCAAAGCTGCTATTTTTAATAGTAGTCGCTTGCTGAAGTCGGGGGGGGGGGGGGGGGATTCAACCAAACTTGGGAACTTCAAAGTATGGGCTACTTGGTTGACCGAGAAAATTCACACTGTGCCCCTTAAAAACCTGATCCAGCCACCATACAATTCAAATGATATCACAGTAAGAGGTTCATTTTCTGGGTGGTGTCATTCCAAAAGGTACAACGTTTTTTAGAAGTATGATCTGCACAGTGCCACTTTAAATCTGGCAACACTTGATTTGGATCAGGAATGAACAGAGATTTGGCATTAGACGTATCACTCTTGCCCTGACCTACATGGCCCAGGCTAGCCTGATCTCATCAGAAAAATTAAGCAGGGTTGCCCCTGGTTACTATTTGGATGGTAGACCACCCAAGTCAACAGTTTCTATGCAGAAGCGGGCAATGGCAAACCACCTCTGAAAGTCTCTTGCTTTGATAACCTTGTGAGGGCACCATAAGTCAGCTGAAACTTGACTGTACTTTCCACCACCACTAGATGAACAGATATCCCATTGCCGAATCTTCTACTTCAGTGACAGAAATACCAGAATCAGAGTATGCATGGCCTTAAATGCCAAAATCCATCATATTCTTCTTATTCAACTACTCCCGTTGTACTATGACACGTGCATAAGATATCATTTTTTGTTTGGGAAAACATGGATGGTTTGTCTGAAAGCTGGAATTATATGCAACTAGGGCCCCTTCTGCACATGCAGAATAGTGAACATAAGAACAAGCCAGCTGGATCAGACCAGAGTCCATCTAGTCCAACTCTCTGCTACTCGCAGTGGCCCACCAGGTGCCATTGGGAGCTCACATGCAGGATGTGAAAGCAATGGCCTTCTGCGGCTGTTGCTCCCAAGCACCTGGACGGTTAAAGCATTTGCAATCTCAGATCAAAGAGGATCAAGATTGGTAGCCAGAGATCGACTTCTCCTCCATAAATCTGTCCAAGCCCCTTTTAAAGCTATCCAGGTTAGTGGCCATCACCACCTCCTGTGGCAGCATATTCCAAACACCAATCATACGTTGCGTGAAGAAGTGTTTCCTTTTATTAGTCCTAATTCTTCCCCCCAGCATTTTCAATGAATGCCCCCTGGTTCTAGTATTGTGAGAAAGAGAGAAAAATTTCTCTCTGTCAACATTTTCTACCCCATGCATAATTTAGTGCACTTTCAATCCACTTTCAATGCACTTTGCAGCTGGATTTTACCGTGCGGAATAGCAAAATCCACTTGCAAACAATTGGGAAAGTGAATTGAAAGTGCATTATTCTGCATGTGCGGAAGGGGCCTCAGTCAAGCTCGTTAGGAATGCTTCACACATAGCTATGCATTACAACTGATGAGGACATAGACTAGAATGGTAAAGAAAATGTCTACGGTATTGTCTGCTGGGGTTAGGTCACTATGCCGCTAATGATATGGCTATATCCAACCTAGCAGAACAAAAAAACTAGTCAACAACCAAGAAAACAGTTAAGAGTTTTTCAACTGTACACTATTAAAGTGCTTTCAGAGACTGTACGCCTGGAATTGTGGTTCAATACATATTGGTATGACCATGACAGAAACAGATTATGTGTAGCATAAAAAGATATACAAGTTTAGGCATAATATACGATTATTGTAAAGCATTTTAAGAAACCTGCTCAAATCAGTATGTTTGGTTTTGGTGCATTAGAGGAGTGGGGAGAAGATGACATATAAGCAGACAGACAGACAACTATGTTAGAGAAACCTGTATTGGCAAATTCATACAAGAAGAAGAAGAAGAGTTTGGATTTATATCTCCCCTTTCTCTCCTGCGGGAGGCTCAACGGGGCTTAAAATCTCCTTGCCCTTCCCCCCTCACAACAAACACCCTGTGATGTAGGTGGGGCTGAGAGAGCTCCGAGAAGCTGTGACTAGCCCAAGGTTACCCAGCTGGCGTGTGTGGGAGTGTACAGGCAAATCTGAACTCCCCAGATAAGCCTCCGCAGCTCAGGCGGCAGAGCTGGGAATCAAACCCGGTTCCTCCAGATCAGATACACGAGCTCTTGACCTCCGTAAACCCGCTGCTGCTCCCGTGAACCCACTGCTGCTCTGAGTGAACCCACTCAGGAGGAATAATGAGAGTGGGGAAGGATTTATACAGCCTGACACAAAGGCCGCCATGGCTGGGGACAGCACCACAGCCGCGCCACCTCCAGAGGACTTCCAGGCGACGGAGGACGGCAGCAAAAATCAGAGAATCCCCTGCCACCTGAAAAGCCCCCATTGCCAAAAATGGACTTCTACCACTCTTTCAGGTGGCGTAGGTTAGAGGCTTGCACCGAGGACATTCCTGGGCCAAAAGTCTGGTGGAAGCCATCTAAAGTCACTCCACCTCCAGGAATGCCCCCAGTCCACCACCACCCCCCGCCACGACGGAGTACTCCTTTAGACCACCACAGCATTGCAGGTGGCAACCTCTTCCAGGCTGTGCGTCCGCGGGACCAACCCGTCTCCGCAATTGCCCTCCCCACTGGTGAGGTGCCACTTACGTCAGTGGGGTGGGCAAATGCACCGGCGCAGCCCCACGTCGGTTCCAGGAACCACTTTGCCTCCCTCCCCTCCCCCACCCCCCAAATTGGTCTGATAGAGTCAATCTCCTGACAAAGGAAATTTACTGTGGTTTCTAATTTATACAATTATTTTAAACTTGGTTTAAGTTGCAAGAGATTAATTCTGTATGCCCTATTCTTAGGCATCTGTAGCATGATTAAAAGAAGAGTGTGGGAGAGGCATGCATGAGCTGGCTGGTATTTCGTGTCGATACTTCCTGCAGGATGGACAGAAATCTGCAAAGACCACATTTCTACTCTAGTGTCTCAAAAGCCTCTCTCTAGATATCAGGGAAAGGTTAATTCATTCCTGCTGCAGCCACACAACAGTTGTTGGAGAGCCACTGAGCTCAATCCAAAGGAGAGGAGAAGGCCCATGAGGTTGCCTAGCAACCATAGGACAGGCCTAGTCCTTTCTGGGTTGACCTATTCTGACAGTAGGGCTTTCGAACAGCTGGCCATGTGGCATTCCCCCCAGAAGCCATGCCCATTCTGTCCTAGAGGTGGCCCAATACTGTTTGCTTTGTTAAGTCGGTCTTCCAGTTCTGCCACAGAATTCACACACGCGCACAGAATAAAGAGGCTCACCTAGAGAGGGCTGCACCCAGCACAAAGGACACATATTCCTTCAGCAACGGCTCCGTGTTGTTGAGCCCATTAATCAAGAGTTGTAAGCCACCAAGGGAAAGCAGATCTTTGGCATTATCCACCTACAAAGATGCATGAAAATGGCATTTTAAAAGATATTTATTGATTCAAGAGAGAGATGGCCTTCAAGCCACCCTACAAATACACCCCCACCACAAATGTATTTATTTATGTTATTTATATTCCACCCTTCTCATAGGGGTTCAAGGTGGATTACACATAATGAGTCAGTACAATGAACAAATATGGGTCATGCAACAACCAATGCATTAGGATTTCAGAAATATGGAAACACCAGAAAGAGCTAAAGCACACATGAAGCATACAAAGATTATACACTAGGATCCTACTCATAATATGCTATATACAGCAGTACAGACCACCATTCCTAATCATTTATCCAAGTTTGTGAACTGTTTTGTACAGTGCAGCCCTATTACTTGCACAGAACATAAGAACTAGCCTGCTGGATCAGACCAGAGTCCATCTCGTCCAGCACTCTGCTACTCGCAGTGGCCCACCAGGTGCCTTTGGGAGCTCACATGCAGGATGTGAAAGCAATGGCCTTCTGCTGCTGCTGCTCCTGAGCACCTGGTCTGCTAAGGCATTTGCAATCTGAGATCAAGGAGGATCAAGATTGGTAGCCATACATCAACTTCTCCTCCATAAATCTGTCCAAGCCCTTTTTAAAGCTATCCAGGTTAGTGGCCATCACCACCTCCTGTGGCAGCATATTCCAAACACCAATCACACGTTGTGTGAAGAAGGGTTTCCTTTTATTAGTCCTAATTCTTCCCCCCAGCATTTTCAATGAAAAGCCCTCTTGAATAATTACTTTTCATATTTGTGGAAATCTTGGGAGAATGGGCAGGCCATCCCATAAGGTGAGTGCCACAACAGAGAAAACATGTGTACAGACATTTCTTAATTTTGCCCATTTGCAGGTTGACACCCACAGAACCTCAACATGCAAATAGGTGAAATCATCAGGTAAAATATTTAGTGGCCTCGCCCTGTAAGCAAAATGGCTTTCTCCTTAATATTACCATTTTAGGGTGCACCCATGAAAGCTGCAGGATCAACACCCCCCTTTGCAATCAGGCTGCGTCAAGATTCTGTGTGGGCCGGGAGGGAGGGAGGGAGGAGGAGGAGGAGGAGGAGGAGGAGGAGGAGGAGAAGGAAGGAAGGAAGGAAGGAAGGAAGGAAGGAAGGAAGGAAGGAAGGAAGGAAGGAAGGAAGGAAGGAAGGAAGGAAGGAAGGAAGGAAGGAAGGAAGGAAGGAAGGAAGGAAGGAAGGAAGGAAGGAAGGAAGGAAGGAAGGAAGGAAGGAAGGAAGGAAGGAAGGAAGGAAGGAAGGAAGGAAGGAAGGAAGGAAGGAAGGAAGGAAGGAAGGAAGGAAAGGCCACTAAATCCAATCATACCTTCTAGCTACCCAAAAGACTATCTAACTTTAAAAACCTTCAGAAGGCAAAAAGCAAAAAAGAGCTGTTTCCTCCAGGGATACAAAACTGCTTCACTTCCACAGGCAATACTTCACATTTGCAGAAACCATATAACAGCAACCACTATGGCTACCATCAAATACCGAAGAAATCACTGAAAATTCAAAGAATGCGATTAAAACCTTCCCCAGATAATCAATTTGCAGTAGAAGGAACAACATAGCAAAAGAAAATAAAGTTCTTCTTTCTTTAGAAGGTCATTACTGGGAAGGGGATGCTGTTTGCTGTGAGAAATTTTGCAAGTCGCATCAAAACTCTCAAGTTGCTTTATCTGAAGAGGAACTTCCAATACAAGTTGTATTCCCTTTACGCAAAGTATGGTCAAATCTAGAGGCATACAAAACCTCCCCTGCTTGAAACTGTTTCTATTACAACTCTGGATTTTTCTTGATACATGTTTTCGTGCAATCGGAAAAACTTCCAAGTGAAATTTTGGTGATAACTCAAATTTGAAATCCTTACGTGACAATAAGGTACTTGAACTTCAGTAGACCTTGCCTTCAAATAAAAGATGTTCAGAACTAGAACCCTAGACCAATGCAATTCTGGATCAGATTCTAGCATCCAGCCCGAGTACGGCCGATCCCTGGAAAGCCTGGGTCAACTTCCACAGAACATAAAGATTTCTTGAACATGTATTCAAGCGGTATTCTGGAGATTACTGAAGCTTCCACACTTGGTTACAACTTCCAAATACAATTTCATATGCAACAACATTTGTCCCCTTATGACCACACACAGCTGTGCTGGCAAAGTGTCAAGTGTGAATAAACAGTGCCCCAATTACGTAACATCTGGTACAACGTTATATTTTTTATGATTCCTCCTTCCCAGAATATAGCACAGCAGCTGCTGGTGCTTTAAAAAAAACTTCTTACCTGATGAACGTAATATTCGAGATCGTAAAGTGCCGCTATTTTCTCTTCCAACGTCGAAGCGGTGCTGTTGAATCTGTTGATTAGTTTAGACATAATTTCAAAATCTGTTTCCAGCTGCATATTGAGCTCCCTGAACTCTTCCTTGAGTTTTTCAATAGGGCGGAACCTCCGTCTGACATCGTCCTGGTGAGCCTGAGAAAGAAGGAAAAGCAAAGCTAGAACAGCACATTCTCCAAAAAGAGGAAACACCAATTTCTACCAATATTTCGCTTCTGAAAAAAAAAATCCTTTCAAAGCAGTAGCATCTTTCAGGATACACAAGTAATTGCCGCCAGACACAAACATGAGTGGTTTTAATTACGCAGGTAATTATGTAGTCAGATAAAAGGCCTAGCATTATCTTGCATCTCTGATTTGCACATTTACCCTCTCAGATGAAAACACTGTTAAATACTGGGGTGGAAATGACATTGTTCCATAGCTTGGCTTGGTGGAACAGGGATTTTTATTTACTTATTTATTTTTATTCTTTCAATGTATTTCCCACCGTCCCAGGGGCGTAACGAGGTAGCCCTGGGAAAACTGTAGCCCTGGACAAAACCTGAGTTGGATGCCCGCCCCCATGGGCGACCACTCCACCATGACCAAAAAATTTTTTGCACCAGGACATTGGTGCCTGCAGGGGGTGCATTTTTAGACATATCAGCACCAAAATTTCAGCATATCATCAGGAGACTGTCCTTATGCTACTCCCCAAGTTTGGTGAGGTTTGGTTCAAGGAGTCCAAAGTTATGGACTCCCAAAGGGGGTGCCCATCCCCCATTGTTTCCAATGGGAGCTAATAGGAGATGGGGGCTACAGTTTTGAGGGTCCATAACTTTGGCCCCCCTGAACCAAACTGCACCAAGCTTGGGGGGGTGCCATCATCTCCAGATGATACCCTGAAATTTTGGTGCCGATACATCCAAAAATGCACCCCCTGCAGGAACATCCTAGAAATTTGCCCAAGAATCTTTGTTCTGCATTGAGTTTTCTGCATTGCTGTCAATGGGGGTTGCAGGCTGTGGGGGGCACATTTCTGAAGGCACGGTCTCTTTCAGGGTCACATCAGGAGACTGCCCTAGTGATACCCCCCAAGTTTGGTGCAGTTTGGTTCAGGGGGGCCAAAGTTATGGACCCTCAAAACTGTAGCCCCCATCTCCTATTATCTCCCATTGGAAATAATGGGGGATAGGGGCACCCCCTTTGGGTGTCCATAACTTTGGACTCCATGAACCAAACCTCACCAAACATGGGAGGTAGCATAAGGACAGTCTCCTGATGATACGCTGAAATTTTGGTGCTGCTAGACTAAAAACTGCGCCCCCTGCAGGCCAAAAATGGAAAACCACTAAAATACCCAAAAATGAACCCAGCATTTTGATGCCCCCCACAAGGTGATGCCCTGGGCAGCTGCCTACCTTGCCCAATGGGCATTACGCCAGTGCACCGTCCCCCATCCCCGCCACAGCAGGGCTCAGTGCGGCTAACAAGAGATATAAAATACAACCACTTAAAGCATTTCATTCTTAGATAATATAAATGTAAAAACCCAAGAAAACCATCTAAAACCTTTTAAATCTACCAATGTGGCAGATGTTCCCCCATTTAGAAATTATTTAACGATCACTTAAAAGTCAGCTCCCCCAGTGTTAGATTGTAAAATGGGAGAGCATTTAGCAGTAGGAACCAGCTATGATGGGGGGGGGGGGGAGAACCAGGACGGAAGAAGCCGCCACATGGGAACCAGTAAGTCAGTGGCTCAGGAAGCAGGCCGGTTTGTAATGACAGATCTTCAACTTGGGGCCAAAAAACCCCAATATGGGATTCACCATAGCGCAGTGGTTCTCAACCTGGGGGTCGGGACCCCTTTGGGGGTCGAACGGCCCTTTCACAGGGGTCACCTAAGACTCTCTGTATCAGTGCTCTCCATCTGTAAAATGGAGAAATGTTAGGGTTGGGGGTCACCACAACATGAGGAACTGTATTAAAGGGTCGCGGCATTAGGACGGTTGAGAACTACTGCCATAGCGTTTCTGCAGACAGAAAGATTTTCACCTGCCAAGTGTGAATTCCTTACCTACCCCCTCCTCTTGGGAACAGGGACTCCCCACCTCACCAGAAGCAGAATTTCAGGGGGCATTTGGGGTTGTGGCAGTAGGGGGGATGGAGGGGAGACAGCCACGCTCTGCAGATGAAAATCCTCCCAGCCTTAGAAATGCTTCAGGGAACCCAAACCAACGTGTCACACTGTCAACATGCACAGGTCATCTCTGTGAGTAGTTAAGATTGATTCAAGAGGCAGCGCTAACCTTAAGACAGGGTGAAATCACTGCAGTGCTGACTTAAGCAACTGGGAGAGTGTGATTTACAGTCACCGTCAAGGACAGTCCTCGTTGCTTACCAGTTTTGTTCTTTAGATTCCATTAATTTGTAGCTCAGCCAAGACGGTTTACAGTTTAAAACACTTCAGATAGTTATCCGACAATCATACCCTTATCCCCTCCCCTTTCCATCGCCCTTTATGGATTTTCCTCCTTCAAAAGCTTCTGCAAATGAAACCTCAGGAGGGGCTTTGACTTACAAACCAGGAGGAAATTGCACAAGCAGGACTTCAGTCAGGATCTAACCATTTGAATGTATTCTTCTCTTGAGGAATGGATCTTTCCCACTTCCCCTCTTCTACTGTGCGGTGCCACAGGGTTCTGACCTGGGCCTAGTGCTATTCAATTTTTTTATCAGCGACTTGGATGAAACAGAGGGCATGCTAATCAAATTTGCAGATGACACCAAAATAGGAGGGGTAGCTAATTTCCTTAGCAGAGCCCTGAATAATGACCTTTAGTGTAATTCTAAATAAAGATACACCATTCAAAATTCACTATAACAAGTTGAATGAATGAATGAATGAATGAATGAATGAATGAATGAATGAATGAATGAATGAATGAATGAATGAATGAATGAATGAATGAATGAATGAATGAATGAAGTCAGTGGCCGCAGAAGAGCATAACTCTCTTTAGGCTTGTTCTGTAACTCCACGGGTCTAGCATCCCAAACTCTCTTGGGCTGAACAGCAACTAACTCAGAAAAGAACAGCTCAGACACATTCTGAAAAAGCTACACAGTGCCACTTGGCTGGTCCAATAATTTTTAGAGAGCTGCAGAACAACAGAACGTTTTCCTGAGAAGCACCCAGAAACTTTACTGTAAGGTATTCTAGGGGTAGGAACTGGCCAAGGGATAGAACAGCCCTCTTTCAGACCACTCTTCCCCAAATTTTACAAAAAAAGAAGTTATTTCCATCATAAATATGAGAAAAAATGAATAGATTGCAATCACAGATTCCCCCAGCCCAGCAGACTCCTCAGTAAAGCTAATGAACAAGCCATTTTTGCACTTGTGGTCTCCTTTGCATTGATTATACATTCGCACATGTTTTCCCCTCTTCACAACTTACAGCGCCCTCAGACCAGAGAATCCCCATCATTTCCGAACGCTGATAAAATGCGACTTTTACTCTCTCTACGCAGGGAAATCAACAGAGATCACTGTGTGTTAAGCTTTCTTCAGGGTTTCTTGCTCTTCCCCACCTTCCCTCGCCCATATAACAGCATCTTTTCCCACTATTCGGAGCACCGTTTTAGAATGATCAGAAGGGTGTTCTTTTTTTCTTTTTGTTTGTTTTAACGCATGAAACTGACATGGAATTGACCAGGTCTAACAAAGCAATGCTATCCTGTTTCCCCTAATATAAGACATCCCCGAAAAATAAGACATGGTAGAGGTTTTGCTGAAGTGCGAAATATAAGGCATCCCCCGAAAGTAAGACGTAGCAAAGTTTTTGTTTGGAAGCATGCCCGACGAACAGAACACAGGAAAAATAAGACATCCCCTGAAAATAAGACATAGCACATCTTTGGGAGCAAAAATTAGTATAAGACACTATCTTATATTCGAGGAAACATGGTAGAACAAATGAAGGTTGCATGGACAGAACAAGGAAGAAGATTATCGGCTAAATGGCAGATCAGATTGGCTAGGGATACTTCACAGGGGGAGAATCTCTATGCAAAGAAAAACCCATGGGAAAACCCACTGTGAAGCAAACAGTTGCAAGGTAAGTAGTGCATGCATAAACGGCCTCAGTGTTATGGGAGCCTTCCCTTCTGCACCATTTTCACCGGCAGACATGGCCTTGGGGGTTGTTTGCCCCTCCACCCCAATGCTGTACTCCCAAGCCAAACAGAGCAACTGCTGCTTTGAAAGTAAGTGCCATCAATCATACAAGCTGGTACGGAGCCCCATGACCTGACTTGTGCCATGTGTACCATGTATTTTGGCCATAAGCACCAGCTTTGGGGAGCATTCAGGAGGCTACCAGAGAAAGAGGGAGGTAGAAAACATCCACAGCTCTAAGCATCCTGACATTCATGATTCATAAAACTCACCATTAATACACAGTGAATGGATACATTCAAAGGTCTATCTATTGACAACCCACAGCGAAACGGAAAGAAGAAAATTAAGATATCTACAGGCTAACAAGCAATTTGTTCTTTAAAGCTAGAAGTTGTTTATCTCCTTGGAAAAGGTAACCACATTGAAGTTAAAAACAAAGAACCTCTGGATTCGACAGAAGCCAATCCACTTTAGTAGCCATTGACAATTACACAAACCTAATGTGAGCTTTTAAGCTGGAAATATTTGCTGCATATTTCTAAACTTGGGGCTCTCTTCTCAATCCAAATCTGCGTCACAGGCTTCCTAAATTTTGTTTTCCACAAGCTGACCCAAATGCGTAATTGCTATGCTTTCAGTAATGTTTTCCTACATGAAAAATACCTTTTGTTTCAGCATATCATCCGCCTTCACGCTTTCCTTCATTTTAGCCAATGCCTTTTTGAGTTCTTGCGCTGTAAATGAACTCGGGTCGAGATCAATTGGGCCCAACCTTGCAGAAAATAAAATGTGCATTACATCGATGAACAACTTTTCCACTTTGAAAGATTGCACAAAGAACATTTGCCTAGCAACAAACATCCATCCTGCCCAGTTTATTTAACTTAACCCCAGCCACAAAGCCAATGCTGCACTCTGGCATTTATTTTAGAACTGACGTTTTAATTTTTTTTTCTTCTACTCGCATGGGCAAAAGCTGGGATTTTACAATCCAAAAACAGAAACGGAGAGTACGCTAAAATCATACCAATTCTATCCCTTTCTCACACTGTCTTCTGGGAATATATAACACTGAAGTCACACCTCTACAGCAAAAGCCAGCTGTTCTCACAACATTGTCAGTGTCACAGAACATTTAAAACTGAGACCTGCAGTAAGCATTTTCAATCTGTACCGTGTTTCTCCGAAAATAAGACAGTGTCTTATATTAATTTTTGCTCCCAAAGATGCGCTATGTCTTATTTTCAGGGGATGTCTTATTTTTCCGCTCCGCAGCTGCATGCTCTGGTGTTCTGTTCGACGGGCATGCTTCCAAACAAAAACTTTGCTAAGTCTTACTTTCGGGGGATGTTTTATATTTAGCACTTCAGCAAAATCTCTACTACGTCTTATTCTCAGGGGATGTCTTATTTTCGGAGAAACAGGGTAACACAGCTTCAGTTTTTCTTTTCTTTTAGGTTCCTTTGCTGCTCATATAGCGAAGAGGAGCAGTCCAAAACTTGACCTGGCAGCGTATGTTTTTGCATAAGGACACAAAAGAGATCATGGCCATCGCCAGATAACGAATAGCAGACACCCTATTGTAACTTGCAGAAGCAGCGATAATTGCTAAGGTGTGAATTCTGTTTCAGTACACAAGCACAGTTCCACAAAAAGAGTTCCTCAGTAATAACAATCACACCACTGCTGGAGGAACACGAGAATGAAGACAATCTCATGACTCCCAACCTGACTATGACATATACTAGTGATCTCCAATGTGGCTCTTGTGATTGACATGATGCCATTTGTTCCTTCCATTTTGAAGTCTCTTTTACCCCACAATAAAAAGTCATTTCGTGACTGGTGTCACCATGATGGCAGCCATTTTGTTCCCCATGGCAGCCATTTGGTTATGGCACCCACCACCTGTTCTCAAAATTCCAGAAGTATCCACAGGTTTAACAAAGTTGAGGACCCTTGGCCTATACCAGGGGTCGGCAACCTTTAGCACCCAAAGAGCCATTTGGCCCTGCCTCCCCAAGCCCCGCCCCTGGCCTCCCCAAGCCCTGCCTTCAGCCAAGTGGGCGGGATAGACAGCGGCGGCAATGCCAACGACGGTAAGTTGCACTTGGGACGCAACAAGCGCGCCTCCTTCCCTGCCCCCTCCTTCCTTCCTCCCTCCGGAGTCCTTTCCTCTCCTTCCCAGGCACCAGACGAGGGAAGGAGGGGAAAGGACGCCAGAGGGAGGGAAGAAGGAAGAAAGGAGGGGGCAGGGAAGGAGGCACGCTCGCCGCGTCCCAAGTGCAACTTGCCATTGTTGGTGTCGTTGCTGCGGAGCTGCAGTACAAGGACGAAAAAGCCACATGCGGCCCCAGAGCCGCGGGTTGCTGACCCCTGACCTATACCATTAAAATACAACAATCATTTTCTCATCTGTTATGTTATGTAATGCCTTGATCTGGATAGCCCAGGCTAGCCTGAGCTCACCAGATATTGGAAGCTAAGCAGAGTTGGCCCTGGTCAGTATTTCAAAGGGAGACCACCAAGGAATAACCAGGTTTGTGATCTGGAGGCAAGCAATGGCAAACCACCTCTGAAAGTCTCTTGCCTTGAAAGCCCTAGGGATCACCACAAGTCAGCTGTGATATGACGGCAAAGAAAAAATGTAATGAATAATTCTGAGACAGCTGAATCATAAATAACTTGGCTCAGGTTAATAAATCATTTTACGTTGCAGTTTAAATCTGTTCAAAATGGAGAAGAAGAAAATTATGCAAGTTGTTCACATAAAGGAAAAATAAAGTAAATTAATCAGTCAATCAATCAATCTCCAACAGTTTCAGCATACATGAACTAATTTAACTATATTTCATATACATCACACTTTTTTTTTAGATAACCTTTACTGGCATGAGTTACAGGGTTTAAAATAAAATACAGAGATTGAAGGATAAAATACAGAGCGAAAATTAAGATCGTTTGTTTATGACTGTACATAAAAACCTGGATTCAACTTCAGTGGGTTCTGTTTCTTCCATTTTGCCTCCAGCCTCCGGACAACTGGTCTGGTTATCCAAGGTGAGACTTGGATGGCTGCTCATCAATGGATACAATAGGGTGTCATCAGCATACTGATGACAACCCAGTCTGAAAATCTGGCCCAGTTGAGCCAAAGGGTGCATACAGAGGTTAAATACCACTAGGGCAGTGATGGCGAACCTTTTCGAGGCCAAGTGCTCAAACTGCAACCCAAAACTAGGCTGACAGGACGTCCCGCTTTTGGCGGGACAGTCCTGCCTTAAAACAACTTGTCCCACATCCCGCGGGTTTTTTCAAGTGTCCCGGTTTTTGGAAGGCTGCCGCACTGCCTTCTGGGGTGCAAGGCAGTGCGGCAGCCTCCCGCGCACGGCCGCAGGAGCGCACTGCCTTCTGGGGCGCTCCCGTTTTCTGCCCTGTCACGGGGCGGGAAACGGGAGTGCCCCAGAAGGCAGTGCGCTCCTGTGGCCACTTGCGCATGCGCGTGGCCGCCCGCCTGTCCCGGTTCACAAAGGTGACCATCTGGTCACCTTACCCAAAACCCACTTATTTATCACAAAGTGCCAACACGGCAATTTAACCTGAATACTGAGGTTTTCGTTTAGAAAAAACTATTGGCTCCGAGGCGTGCATTACTTGGGAGGAAGCTTCGTAGTAGTCGGTGGCTTTGCTTTGAAGCAACCGTGCAACTCTTCCAATGGGTGAATCATGACCCTAGGAGGGTTTACTCAGAAGCAAGCCCTATTGCCAGCAACCGAGCTTACTCCCAGGTAAAGGATCACGCTTTAGTTCTTCGCATGAAAATCAGTGGGGTTTAACAGCGCTTAACATAATTACCTACACTGCTTCCCGAAAACTAAATCTTAGGCTTTATGCTAATAATCAAGCCCAGTGGCCCAAGCCAGCCTTCATGCGTTGGGGGGGGGGGCACTGTGTTTGCGCGTGCCCACAGAGAGGGCTCTGAGTGCCCCCTCTGGCACCCGTGCCATAGGTTTGCCACCACTGACTAGGGAAAGGATTGCTCCTTATTCTACCCTTCTGCCAATGAAGAGATGGCACGGTCCTTCCGTCTCCAGAACGAACAGCATGGTTCTCCCATCTCCATTTTTATCCTCAGAACCACCCTCAGCTAGATTAGGTTGAAAGTAAAAGAAGGGGGGGGATTGAAGATGACTAGCCCAAATTCATGTAATGAACTTCATCGCTGAGGAGGAAGTTGAGTCTAATCCACGTTTCTAATCACTGCACTACCCCGGCTCTCGCTAAAACAAACAGAAGGACAATAGACACATAGGCTGAACAGAGCAGAGAACATTCCTTCACTTCTGTCACACCCAGCGAAACCAATCAGCTGAACAAACAGGAGCTTGGGGGCAGCCTGAGACACTTACAAGTTTTCATTCCAGCATAAACTTTGGTGAAATGGAGAACCACTTCATCAGATGCATGAAGGAAAGTCCTTCACACCGAGCTTAACAAGAAGAATTAGTGCCCTAACTCTTCAGCCACATCAAAGCAAGCGCTTTAAGGGAGACAGCTGCAGAAGGTGGAGTAAGAAGGTGGAGAAAAGTATGTAAATTAGAGGTACCCTGTTTCCCCAAATATAAGACATCCCCAGAAAATAAGACATAGTAGAGGTTTTGCTGAAGTGCGAAATATAAGGCATCCCCCAAAAGTAAGACGTAGCAAAGTTTTTTGTTTGGAAGCATGCCCGACGAACAGAACACAGAAAAATAAGACATCCCCTGAAAATAAGACATAGCGCATCTTTGGGAGCAAAAATTAATATAAGACACTGTCTTATATTTGGGGAAACACGGTAGTTACCTCTAATTACAGTTACCTCTTCCCCTCCTTCCCCTTGCATGCCACCCCTCACTACCTCACCTCCCTCCCCTTCCCTTGCATGCCACCCCTCCCTCTTCCCCTCTCTCCGCTAGAAGAAGAAGAAGAAGAAGAAGAAGAAGAAGAAGAAGAGGAGGAGGAGGAGGAGGAGGAGTTTGGATTTATATCCCCCCTTTCTCTCCTGCAGGAGACTCAAAGGGGCTTACAATCTCCTTGCCCTTCCCCCCTCACAACAAACACCCTGTGAGGTGGGTGGGGCTGAGAGAGCTCCGGAAAACTGTGACTAGCCCAAGGTCACCCAGATGACGGGTGTGGGAGTGCATAGGCTAATCTGAATTCCCCAGATAAGCCTCCACAACTCAAGTGGCAGAGCTGGGAATCAAACCCGGTTCCTCCAGATCAGAGTGCACCTGCTCTTTGCCACTGCTCTTAGCCACTTTGCCACTGCTAGGGTGGGTGAGCCATGTACAGGTGCCTGCCCCCTCCCTCCCCCCTTGCATGCCACCCCTCACTACCTCCCCTCCTTCCCTTCCTCCCTCCCTCCCCTTGCATGCCACCCCTTCCTCCCCTCCCTCCACTAGGGTGAGTGGGCCATGTCCAGATTACTGCTATTAGAAATATTGGAGTCTCCATCTTTGCTGCAAGCAAGGCTTCTAATTGACTACTGGGGATTTAATTGTTGGTGCAGATTTTTTTTTAATGGTGCTTTGAGTGCCACCACAGCACAAGGATTTGTATTGTGTTGTTGAAGTTAAGCTACGGCAATCATTTTGTGGGCTCCGCCTCCAGCAGCAGCCATTTTGCAGTTGCCACTTTCTCCCTGGACCTGCTGTGCCGTGGCAGAATTCCAAATGTGTCTGCAGGCTCAAAAATGTTGGGAGCCCCTGCTGGATGGTTTTTGAACGCTGGGAACTGACTCTATGGGCCTTTCCCCACTTGCCACGACCCCCCTATGCCGTGCGCTGCTCTCAGCGCGCGCCATTTCTGCCGCGCCTCTGGGCTTCCCCACGGGGTCATCAAAAGGCGCCGTTTGGAAGAGCGCCAGGAATGGCGCACGCTGAGGGGGCGCAACAGCAGCAGCGTCGGGGTGGCTGCGTTGTCACCGCCCCTGTAGTGGGGAGTGCCAGGGGACCCCGCGCTACTTGCCTACAGTAGCGCGGGGCAGAAGGTAAGTGGGGAAAGGCCCTATAAAACAGACTGCCAGAGATTCCTGTTTTCAAGGAACACCTTTTCTGCCATGATACCTCACAGAAATTATGTTTATAAAATTAATTTCTTTTTGCATTTTCTATTTCTGTATGTATCATCATTAGAGTGAGAAGCAGAGATGGGAATAAATTAAATTTGAAGAAGAGCTGGTTTTTAGACCTTGTTCTTCTCAACCTTGAGGAGATCCAAAGCGGCTTGCAATCACAATTTGGCCATAGGCTTTATTTAGAAGGAGCTGCATTGTAAAGAGTAGATGGTAACTAGAATGCCTTCTGTGTGTCCATCAGGGACTTGGGGCTTGTGTTTTTGAAACATTAATCCCTCTACCTACACATGCTACATGGTAAACCACTTTTAAAGCTAAAGAGTCGGCTGTTTTAGAAGAAGAAAAATATTCAAAAGCTCATTGGGAAAATGTAAAATAGGTCTTTGGTTTGGGGTTTCACAACCAAACAAGACATGCTCCAAAATGTTGTGTTACAGCCTCGCAGCAATAATGGAAAACTTAATTTGGGGTACAAGGGAGCCCAATTTGTACTGAGACCTTGGTATGATGTGGAGGCGGAGTTTACCCTGAATGCTGTTTTTCTGACCTGAAATGGCCCCAGGAGAACCGCCGTCCCCATGGTCCAGATGAGTCAATTTCATAAACTGCTATCTCCCAGAGTCAATTTCTGAAAGAAAGACACTTTTGTCTCCAATCCCTGCACCCAGACTCTTGCTGCCCCTTCCAGTCTTGCTGTCCTATAGCAAAGTATGGCAGCGCAGCCGGGGGCAAAGACACACACAGAAGGAGACAGGTCAGGAGAGGGGGATACCCACTCTACCAAAAAGTCTCCCCGGCTGTGAGTCGCACGTTACGTGGCAAAGAGCCACATGTGGCTCACGAGCTGCACTTTGGCCACAACAGCTCCACATCCTTCGTAGAGACTAACAATAAAACCTCAGATTGTCAATTGTAACCAAGCCATCATTTGTGTTGCCTGTGTAAACTGTGAGGGACGGTTTCAAGTTCTGTCAACCAGGAGCCTCAGCCAAATGCTTGCAATGGGGGCTTGCAATGTTGGGGCAGGGGGGCAGGAGGAATTCAACAGAGCAGACAGAGTTGGCTGCTGTTGGCTTTGGGTGGGAGAAGGGCCAGAAGTTCTACCAGGCAGGGAGTCTTTAGGTCTTATGAAGGTAGGCGGGATTTGGGGTGCTGTTCCTGTCAAAACACTTGAAAGTTGAAAGCCTTTATTTTCTGTGTCGTTAAGTCCAAATCAGCTGAACAAGAAACCTGCTTGGTAATTGTTGTGCTTTCTTGGGCCTAAGAGCTCCAGTGACTCTGCTACTGTGAATGGTTGCAGAAGAGGAAAACAAAGAAACAACCGAGCCACCCAGGCCGCTGAAAGAAACCTGTTTCTTAGCTGTTCTCATCAAGCCTGCAGTGTGGTTCTTTCAAGCCTATAATCTCCTCATAATAGGCCAAGTAGGTCCCAGAGGCTAGGCACTGCCCTCACTGAGGACTAATAGGCCCCAAAACGGAACCATAAAAGCGATAACAAAGAGCCGTAACAAGGAGAATGCAAATGGGGCAACTGACTCAGGCTGACAAACATGAGGGGGGCAGGAAAATATATAAAATATGTACTATTTCAAGCCCCCATGCCAATGGGAAATGGGCACATTCCTGTAAACTTGAACAAACCGACTAAGCAGGGGTGGTTGGTCCATTAGGAGAAAAGAGGCAGCACCCACCAAGCTCAGCTCTTTGCTGGAAAAGTAAAGTAAAAGAAGAAATATATGGAATTGGAAAGAAAAGTGATATTGAAATGGTATAGAACACCAAAACAACTCACATATATGATTAAAGGACTCAGTCCTAAATGCTGGCATTGCGGAGATCAGGAGGCACATTATAGCCATATGTGGACGGAATGTATAGAAGTGAAAAAATTTTGAACAACCGTAATGTTATATATCGAGAAACTAGTGAAGATTAATATTGAGATAAATAATGATTTAATGTTCATGGGTGTAATGGAGGATAGAAGGGTAGATTTAAAAAATATAGCTATATGTATAAAATAATGATCAAAGCAGCACATGCAACAATAGATGTAGGCTGGAAAGAAAAGAAAAAATGGACAATCCAGAAATGGTTGGAATACATCTGGGAACAAGTGACACTGGACATTTTCGAAATAATAACAAACTGTGGCAAGATAAACAGAGGGAAATCTTGAAGATATGGACCATATACGCGGACTGGATGAAAGAAGCTGGAGTCAATGAGGAGAAATGGGAGAAGAGATTACAAAGAATGAACTTACTGCGGTTTGTTTGATAAAACTATGAAAAAATATAGGGGGAGGGGAAAAAAGGGGGAAAATGTATTGTTTGAAAACGAATGAAGAAAAGCATTAATATAAATGTAATATTCAAATGATACAATAAAAATTATTTAAAAAGTAAAAGTAAAGTAAAAGTAAAAGTAAACTTTATGGAACTTACTACCAATCCAACACATACCCTTCTTAAAGACACAGGATCTTTTCTGGGCCAAAGCTCATAGCTACTTCAATGCAAAACTACAGAAACAGGTTAAGGCATATTAAAATAAGGAAAGACTGACAGGTTTTGGTCAATGGAGACTTACAGAATTTGTGGACCAATCAGAGACACACAAGGGTAGCAAAATCTGCCCAACCGTAGCAGTGGAAAGAAAAATGAAAGTTCAGCCAATGGATGTGGCTGCTGCTCGGGGGCTTTTGCTGCGTTTCTCTGAAAGAGCCCAGGTCTTTGCCGTGCTGTCTGGTAAGGAAGAGGGAAGAAATGGGAGTTTGTTGGTGTTGATAGGGTTGCCTGGTCCTTCCATATAAGCAGGAGGAGCTCTAGGGAGGTAGGTTTAGGGGTGGCGATCTGCATCCCCTGTGCAATGATGTCATTTTCAGCTTGATGCAGAAGCATCATACTGGGGAGACACTCTTCCACTTGCGCTTAGGGCAATGGCGGGATTCAAATAATTTAACAACTGGTTGTTTACAAGCGCCATTTTAACAACCGATTCTGCCAAAGTGGTGCGAACCTCAACCTGCTGAACATCACCACTGACTTAGGGGCATGAGTTCAGCTATAACAAACCAAATAATGCTAAAAAACCAAAAGCCAAAAAGCTGAGAAAAACTGGCTTTGGGGTTTTTTCCCATGGCTTAGGTTAGGGCACTGGGAGGAAAAGTTAAAAATTCAAAGCCCATTCACGAGAATGGCAATTGGCTTCCAGGTAGGTTCTGCTGGGCTCGCAAAGGGGCCCTCTCCCTTTTGCTGGATTGCTTTGGAAAGAGCAATCTCCTCTCGCCCTTTTCCTGCTCTGCCCAGTTTCCAGGGCAACAGGAGAAAGGGAGAGAAGCATCTTGAAGGAACAAAATGGAGAGCTCACTGGAGCTTTCCTATTTGGTCAATGGCTGTAATGCATTTTGCGCTGCATTTTTGCTAGGCTGCTGCAGTCCTAGCATGGACTAAAACAATCTCTAGAGAGGGAAGGGTGGAAGTGGGGGCAGAAAGTTAGAGCGGCCAATAGGATTTCAGGTTACGGATCACACTGCTATTTGGCCAATCACAGAAGATGTTTTGCCTGGATTTCTTTCAAACTTTCCTGAGATTGGCCAAAGAACATAAAAAAAAACATCTATTTCCAGTAGATCTCATTCTAGATACAGGTTTGAAAGCGTTCAGTACAAAGTTTAGGGGTTCTTAGGTGAATCACGTGAAGCTATGCTGCAAATTTGGTCCCTTGACTTTGAAAAACACCACCCACCTCCAGAGCCCAGAACAAAAAATCCCCATAGATTTTAAAGGAGCTGAAAATTTTCAGATATCTGAAAGAAAAAAAAAACTATTTACCAGTATGGGTATTTGGCTTTTTTTTCCCCTTTCATTTTTGAAAACATTTTCAGGTCCAGTGAACTCAAACCTGAAAAATACTGGGGGAAATGGTGCACTTGCCTCAAAACTCTATAGTTTCCCCCTGGTTTCTATGGAGTTTCTGGGGATAGAGCATCCTCCTGGGGCAATGCTGGCACTTCCACATCAAGCCAGAAGTGACATCATTGCATAGCGGATATAGATCACTACCCCCCTTCAGCCAGCCTGCTCCTGCCCGCTGACCAGCTGGGGGTTGGCAGGCAGCATCCCCAATCGGCAGGCAACTGCCCACCATCAGTTGGGAACTCAAGTTGTTGATGATCTGTGGGGTTGATTTTTTTCTTGGCTCATTTGGCCTGACCAAGGATAAAAAGAGGGGTTTGGGGTGATGTTTGCAATCAACTGGAAGATGGGGGACACTGAGTTGATGCAGGCTTCCAGGACAGGTGTCAAAAAAGACAACCCATGACAATCTACGTAGGTCTGACTTTTCCTTTTTAACTTTTTACACAGAAGTTCCCGAAAGTCCATCAGGCTTTGTTATAACAGTTCAGTTTCTGTTCTCAACTGTCCAGTACGTTTCGTTCACTTAACAAAGCTTGTTCTGTTGTGGGTATAAAAGAAATAAAGTACAAAATTGAAAGACAAGCCTAACTAGTGCTATTACTAAATAGTCGTGTGGCTAGTGGTGGCTAAAGATGGTTGGAAGAGGAGAAGAGGCATAGCTGGGCCAGAGTGCGCCTAGTGCGCACTCTGTTTTCTGCCCCCCCCCCCCACTGGCGTCTGCCCCCACCCCCACCCCTTACCTTAGTTCAGCCTGGAAAAGCGGCCTGTTCCCTTCAGGCTGAAAACGGCCTGGTGGGAACTACACTTCCCATGACACCCTGGGGTTCGCAAGGTCTCCTGGGAAGTGTAGTTCCCACCAGGCTGTTTTCAGCCTGAAGGGAACAGGCCACTTCTCCAGTCTGTACTGTTTCATGAAGGTAAGTGTGTGTGTGGGAGGTGCTGCGGGGGGGAGGGTGATTTTCCGCCTCCAGGCACGCACATGGTGCAATGCGCACCCCCCCAGTACTCTGTCTCTGAAGAGGAGGCAGGGATCACATTAGTTCTCCATTAACAGAATTAAATATGACAGCACAAAACAGAGCTTAAAAATAAAAACATACTACATTTTGTTCAATTGTCATTGAAAGGACAAAAAGTATCATTGTAAAAAAAATAGTCGTTATGTAAAGTGCTGTAAAGTCGTAGCCAATTTATGGCAACTCCAGCAAAGATCTTTTCAAGGCAA
Organism: Sphaerodactylus townsendi; assembly: GCF_021028975.2. NCBI lineage: Eukaryota > Metazoa > Chordata > Lepidosauria > Squamata > Sphaerodactylidae > Sphaerodactylus > Sphaerodactylus townsendi. The sequence goes on along the minus strand of NC_059425.1, from coordinate 171,843,216 downwards.
ACAAGAAGCAGAGGTGGTTGGCCAGTGACTTTGACTGCAGAGTCTTCCTTGGAGGTCTCCCTTCCAAGTACTGACCCTGATTAGTTTCCAAGATTGGACGAGACTGAACTATACCATGCTGCCTTCCCTCCCATGAAGATATAGCGAGTGCAATATTATACTCGAACCCTGGGTGCAGAATTAGGTAGTTATAGCTATGCCCAACAACTTCAAACAACAAAAATAAAAGAATGGGGGGGATAAAAGAAGTTTGTAAGGTATGAAATTTGAAATCTTACTTTCTAGGTCTGGAGATCTTACTTTTTAGGTCTGGGTGTCATCACATATACCCAATCCACAACAGTTACCTACATAGGCACTGACTTATCCCAATCTCATATACCAGTGGCTTCTCAGGTTGGACGTATGGGATAGTACAAAGGGTCATATCCCTTGCCCATGTTCTTTCAAGAAGCAGACAGACACCATTTTTTTGTCCACAGGAAATTATGGGAAATGGGGAAGAAGACGAGTTGGATTTATATCCCCCTTTTCTCTCCTGAAGGGAGACTCAAAGGGGCTTACAATCTCCTTTCCCTCCCCTTCCCCCCCCCCTACCAAACACCCTGTGAGGTGGATGGGGCTGAGAATGCTCAGAAGAACTGTGACTATGCCAAGATCACCCAGCTGGCGTGTGTTGGAGTGCACAGGCTAATCTGAATTCCCCAAATAAGCCTCCACAGCAAAAGCGGCAGAGCGGGGAATCAAACCCGGTTCCTCCAGATTAGAGTGCACCTGCTCTTAACCACTACGGCACTGCTGTATTCACTTCCGGTTGAGTATTCACTTTATTCACTTCTGATTGAGATGCAACTGGACTACAGTGTCTGGCCGTTTCACTACACTGATTCTCCCATGATCGAGCACCATCTTGAACACACTTATTTCCTGTACAACTCAAGGAAGCCATACTGGGAGTGGCCAGGGGGAGGGGGCAGCGATATGGAAGGGACTGAAGAAAGAGAGCAAGGAGGACTATGGGAAAGAGGACCCATGAATCTGACTCATATTGAATCAGACCACTGGTCCACCAAAGTCAGTATTGCCTATTCAGACTGGTAGGCTCTCCAGGATCTTCCATTAGAGATCTTCCATATCAGTTAGAGATCTTCCAGTGATCTGAACCTTTTCAGTGAAGATGCTAGGGGCTGAACCCGGGATATTCATCATCCCAAGCAGATGCTCTACCACAGAACCCTCCCTATATATACTCTTATACTCCCTGGTCCTTTCATTAGAGTTTCCCAGGATTAAAGTACATGAATAAGATTCCATCAGTAACAAGCTTGAAGGTCAGTTAAACAATAAGGTTGCCAAGTTAAGAAAAACCAATCAACGCAGAGGCTTTCTAGAAATAAACAGTATCTGTTTGACACGTCATGGGATTCTTAAATAACAAAGAATAAAATGCTGTTACCACTGTAGCTTAGAACTAAAGTTTGTTTCCCCTAGCCCAGTGATGGCGAACCTTTTTGAGACCGAGTGCCCAAATTGCAACCCAAACCCCACTTATTTATCGCAAAGTGCCAACCCAGCAATTTAACCTGAATGCTGAGGTTTTAGTTTAGAAAAAAACTGGTTGGCTCCCTCTTCCTCCGCCCCACCTGCTCGAGCAGGGACCAGCCTGCTCTAGCCTGCTCTAGCCTGCAGCAAGTCCCGCGCACACCGCTCTGTGCCTCTCAAGCATCTCTGCCTCCTCTGCACCACCCACCCCCCTCGGACAGCAACCACCCGGAGCACAGGCACCAGGCCTGCCAGCCAAGTTCTCCCTGCTCACCGCAGTGCGTGCACGTCGTGCTCAGTTGCCCAGGCCAGTCTAGATATGTGTGTGTGGGGTGGGGGGGTGGGGGTGATTTTCCGCCCCCACATAACGAACTTTGTGTGCGCGTGCCCTTAGAGAGGGCTCCGAGTGCCACCTCTGGCACCCATGCCATAGGTTCGCCATCACTGCCCTAGCCCAAAGAAGGGTGGAACCTTGAAAACTCAAAATAAAACCAGGGAGAATCAGGTTATTCAGCAACTCCAGAACACCAAACCGTGTAAAGAAGTTATGCAACATGTGTCTTCAAATAAAGACAAGGGAATCAGAAATTGTCTAACTTTCAATCTAAAAAACAGACCAGAACGAGTACCTCTTTTAAACTACTGTACCTTTTATTTTTTGGAGGATCTTTCACATCATTTTTCTCATTGTCATTCTCATGGAGCCTGGCTAATCTTTCTCCCGTCTGAAGATTTAATTGCACATGTAATCCTGCAGGGAGAGCTTGACCTGCAAACAACAGGATGAACGATACGATGTATTTACAGTGCGATCCTCAACAGAGTCAAACCCCTAACTCGGTTGATTTTAAAGGGTATAGCTCTGCCTAGGATTATGGTGCTGTTGTTCTCAGGATTTGTATTACGGCACAAGTCTTTTTATTTCAGCGTTACAAAAATTACAGCTCTGAATGCTGCCCCAGAACTAAACCCTCTTAAATTAAGCAGGATGTACAGCTAACTAAATTATGCATATGCTTACTTACTTATGTAGTTACATTTAGCACCATTAAAGCCCTTTGGTGCCGCTTGCCAGGGCCATGAGAACTTGGTATTATGGTGTGATTTTTGAACAGATGATACAGCCGTGGTGGCGAACCTTTGGCACTCCAGATGTTATGGACTACAATTCCCATCAGCCCCTGCCAGCATGGCCAATTGGCAGGGGCTGATGGGAATTGTAGTCCACAACATCTGGAGTGCCAAAGGCTCGCCACCACTGCGATACAGCATGTGAAATTATTCATATTTTATAACTTCCCTTTATTTTTTCATAACTTCTGTTTTTTTTACCCATTTGGTATATGTTCATAAATTTTCTTTCCAGCTCAGTCATTGGCTTTTGCAATTGGCTTTACTTACAGACAAGGAAAATCTCAACCTGGCGACCTGAACAGAACATCAGGGTTTGGAAGTGAAATGTATTTGTATGACAGTTACATCTTTGCAGCCTCGTCTTGTTTCCGTACTGTTTCTGATTAATGTGGTTAGCTGCCCTGAACTTGCCTTGGAGATGCAAAAGGGCAGGATATTAAGTTGAATAAAATAAAATAATGCAATATATCATTTCAAAAGACCTGTACAAAGCCACTTTTAATTTACCTGGCCGGACTGTTTGCCATTGATGTGTCGGTTGAAATGCTTCCAGATCTTCCAGATCAAGCTCTTCCTCCTCCACCGTTGCTGCCTCTTCCTGGTTCTGTTCTTTTAAATTATTCTCTTCTTTTGTGGTGAGCGCAAACTCCTTGGTAATAAAATAAAATACAGCTTTTGTTTTGCAAATGCTTACAGGTTATTTGCTGGTTAACACCCCCCCCCCCCACATTACAAACTTTTACGTAAATTAGAAAGTATTTTAAATAGTCCTAATTAGACGCTCAGGAATGGATCCGCTGATCTGCCGGGGAGGAACTGAGGGCTGCGGATCTTTCCCAACCTTCCCTTCCAACAGCAGTAGTTTCTGATGCTGGGAAAGCAGATTTGTAGGGTTGTGGGATCTGAATGGAGTAACAGCCACGGGGTTAGGGGGGGAGGGGGGTACAGAGACATTATGCCCTTCCCTTATCTTCTTTCAGTGCCATTCCACTGATGGAAGATGGGCATTTTTATGCTCCCTTTGCCAGTGGTGGGATCCAAAAATTTTAGTAACAGGTTCCCATGGTGGTGGGATTCAAACTGTGGCGTAGCACTAATGGGGCTGGGTGGGGCACGATGGGGGAGTGGCTGGGCATTCTGGGGCAGGGCATTCCTGGGTGGGGCTGTGGCAAGGACGCAGCCACTGCGCTGGTCCTTGGGCAGGAAACGAATGCACGCAGGCGCAGGCTGCCACGCATGCCGGCGCACCTCCTGCTAGACTGCTTCAAGTTCTGTGTGCTACTACTGAGAGGAGGGGTGTAACTAAGGCAAAAATCACATGGCAAAATCACCAATTAGTAACCCCCTCTCGGCACACACAAATAATTAGTAACCTACTCTCGGGAACCTGTGAGAACCTGCTGGATCCCACCTCTGCCCTTTGCCCTCCTTACTGTAGCCCATTGACCTATGTGGATGTTCCGTATTTGGGGGCGGAGCCTGGAAAGAATAGAATCTGGGGAGAGGGGGAAGCTCAAGCAGGGACGTGATGCCATTCTCTTGGCCCTATTTTAGAATCTCGGGCAAAGGTCCATGGTCTGAAACAGATTTGGGGAAATACCTCAAAAGGCTTCCAGGCTTCAGGGTAATGCCAGGTTTATCAGCCACAGGACACGGCTCTCTCAGGATGAATCAAGCCCTTTTCATGTTGTCCTTGCTACCTGACACTGTGGGTTTGGCCGGCGCAAGGGCCCGTTCCATACCAAGCTCCAAAGTGTCTTGGCTCTACTACACTTGTGACAATGTGCTCTGACAGCTTACAGGGCCCAGTGCCTGTTTGCAGCCGGTTCCCTGCTTCACTCGAATGAGTTCTGCGCTAACCCAATCCACTTCTGTGCTAACCCAATCTGCAGAAGCAAAGGGGGGTGGCAGACAAACTCCCATTGCAAATCAGGAGGAACACAGGCTGGGGGAAGGGAGTGGATGTTTCTGAGAAGATCCGTCAAGATCAGTATTGGCTAATTAGATTGGCAACAGATCTCCAGGGTCCCAGACAGTGGTCTCTCACACTACCTACCACTGGATCTCTTTAACTGGAGTCCAAGAGCCATTAGAAACTCCAACAGAGCATAAAATATTCAATGATTTTCCCATAACAATCTGCAAACTGTACAAACAATTTTCAATAGTGGGAGAGGGTAAAAGGAGACCCTCCCCCAGCCCTCAGCATACTCCTGATAATACATGACTGGTACCTCCCATCTCCATGTTCTAAATTAACCCACAGAAATTTCGTTACTTTTCACATGCTTGCTTCTTTAAATGAAACTCAGAACCTGACACTTGTTTTATCTCTGTCAGGATGCCATTGTTGGGAGGGGGGAATTGCTGGGGAGAGCTTTAGCTTTGCAGGTGCTGCTTTATCTGTTTCCCTGGCCTTGGAGCTCAGCGGCTGGGACGAGCCTTCAGGCTGGACTTTTGCTAACTGTCTTGGTTCACATGCGGGGGTGGAGGTTTGCTGCAACATATTATCAGCTGCTTTGGCATCTTTTCGCCAGAACTGGCTTCTTCTGTCTTTCTCATGTCTGCAATAAAATCCTTGACCCATCGTGAGTTATTGTCTGAACGGGGAAATTGACAACCGCTCCCTCAAAAAATAAAACTTGGAAGGCAATGGAGGCTTATCTCTAATCTGATGCAGAAATGTTTTACTGATGCTTTCTTCTGCCCCATATTCAAGCTGCACACAGAGACTTTCTCCTTTGCCCGAAGACACGCAATTGGTAACAGGTGGGAGGAAAAGTCACGTGTGGGGGAGGGATTTGGAGCAGAGAAATAAGATGGGGAAAAGGAACCATATCATTACCCAACAACAACAACATGGCACGAGCAGTAAAGCTGAAACGTGTCTTAGATTTTTCACCTCTTTCCCCTTGACTTCTTAAATGAGCCGGCAGCTATTTTAAGCGTAAAAGGATTTCTCCTTTCCCAAGTTTACTAAAAGTTCAAAATATGTAGAGGGGAAAAAAAACAGTACTGTAATCAGCTTCATCGCTGAAACAATGTTTTTTTCCAGGGGGACAGCTGCACTTAATGATCCAGAAATTAAGCAAGCTGTGCTAAAACTCCTGGTTAACTCCAGAAGGGAGAAAACTTGAGAGTCAACCTATCCTGCCAGTTTGAAATCATGCTGATGGTTGAACTTTCTCTTGCACAACCTCCTTCAGAGTGCGATCATTAAGGACACTTACTGCGACTCTGTCGCTTAAGCATGAAGGCAAGCTTATTGCAGAAAACAGCAAGACCACCAAGTTGAGCCTGGACACAACAGACAGCAAACAGATGCCGGGAGACATCGCAACCTGCAAGATGACATTTGGTTAATGACATTATCGTCCCCGCATTCTACCGTTTTACTAGCTAGCAATGCTTCACAGCACCTAAAAACGCTACTAAGCAGTAAATATGACCCCTCCAAAGCTTATATCAGAAGGATGCATTTCTCAAGGCAATTAAAAGTGAGTAAATCTCATAGGAATAAGTTATAAACATGCACTAAGCATTACAGAATGAAGAAGAAAGTTAGATTTTTACACCACCCCCCTTCTCTCCTGTAAGGAGTCTCAAAGGGGCTTACAAACTTCTTTCCCTTCTTCCCTCACAACAAACCCCCTGTGAGGTGGGTGATGCTGAGAGAGCTCCAAAGAACTGTGACTAGCCCAAGGTCACCCAGCTGGCATGTGCTGGAGCGCACAAGCTAAGCCACCCTTCCCCTCATGGGCCCAGGACGGCTTCCAAAAGTTCAATTAATACAATGAAACAATTTAAAATCAGATGGCAAGTACACCTCACAATATAAAACTAACCTACAGAAGGAAAATAAAGGTAAATGAAAGAGAGGGAGGCCAAAATGATGGGAGACCATAGTTGCATCAACCATATGCCTGTTGGGACAGCTCTATCTTTTAGGCCCTGCGAAATTGCACCAGACCTCGCAGGGCCCTGATCTCACCAGGCAGAGCATTTTACCAGGCTGGGGCCAGAGCAGATACAGCCCTGGCCCTGGTTGAAGCTAGCTAGATCTCTTCTGGGTCAGGGACAACCAGTAGGTTTACATTTGCTGAAAACAACTATCTTCAGAGGTCATACCAGGAGAGACAGTTCCATAAGTATGCAGGCCTCAAACCATTTAGGGCTTTGAAGGTTAGTTCCAGAATCTTGAACTTGATCTAGAGCCAATGCAGCTAGCCGAGTGCACTTTGTACAATATGTATGCTGACCCAAAGAGTGGTTTAATGTATTGTTTTCCTTGTTCGTTTGGAAAGACAGAGTGTGATTCTGTGTGTGTGGTGAGGGTAATGTTTCCGTAGTTGGTTATAAAGGTGGATTTTCCTCACTTAAGTGTACTTCTCTCTAAATGGCAATATATGAATGATCCCCCTCTGGGGATTTTGGCCAAGGGTATAATCAGCTTCCTCTGCCTGCCACAAGTAGTGCTTTCTGCTTCAGAATACCATGCACAGCAAATGACAGAAATGCAAATCACTGCAAAGAGGTGCACCCATTGTGGGACCAGGCTGCTCAAACAAGCAATGTTGTGGTGGAATCAAGACCGGAAAGCCATGACAAGGGCGTAAGTCTCAAAAATCTGTAGGGGAAGATGTTATTTCAGCCAGTAGTAAAAAGAAAATTTGTATTGTATTGGTATTTGTATATGTATTGGTACTAACTAATGATGGTAGTAGATTTGTGTGGGTGGAAGTTAATCTACTTGGAATTAAAACTATAGAATTAAGAACATAAGAAAGAGCCTGCTGGATCAGACCAGAGTCCATCTAGTCCACTCACAGTGGCCCACGAGGTGCCTTTGGGGGCTCACATGCAGGATGCGAAAGCAATGGCCTGCTGCTGCTGCTGCTGCTCCTGAGCACCTGGTCTGCTAAGGCATTTGCAATCTCAAATCAAGGAGGATCAAGATCAACTTCTCCTCCATAAATCTGTCCAAGCCCCTTTTAAAGCTAATTGGGAATGTATGCTCCAAATGAGAACAAAGGAGCATTTTATAAACATCTTACTGATAAGCTTATAGACTTTCCATGCACAAGCTGGTGCCTGCTGGAAGACTGGAATGGTACCGCCACAAATGAATAGATTTTCTGAGAATAACATTAAAAACACCGAGGCAAATCCATGAGAACTTTTGTAGATTTGACGGACAACTTGGGTTTGGTGGATAAATGGAGGGAGGAAAATGGAGACTCAAGGGTATACTTATCTTTCAGGACGACATAAATCTTTTTCAAGAAGCATAAGTATAAGGTTTTTAATGCAGAAATTCTACCAAAGACTTTTTCGAATCATAACCGGGTAAGCCAGGTTTGCAAAAGAGGGTCAATTCAGTCTTGCTTAACCTGGACAGTGGGACTTGGCCTGGGATGCTTGGTTTTGCCACACAAGATGGTCAAAGCATCTGGCAAACAAAAAGAATCACAACTAATAGGGGTACACAACCCCATATTGTCCTAATAGGGCCCTCCGCTCTACGGAGGAGCGCCTGCTGGAAATCCCTGGCCCAAATCAGATCTGGCTGGTGGAACAGGCTCCCTAAGGAGACCAGGGGCCTTTCCCCACTTATGGTTTGCTGCGCGCTACTCTCAACGAGAGCGATTTCCGCCGGGGGATTGTGTTCCCCACTGCAGAAGGTGCCTTTTCTTCAGCGTCAGAAATGACGCGTGCTGAGGGGACGTGAGAGTGCAGAGTCAGGGCGGCTGCGTTGTCGCTGCCCAAACTCATGGGGAGCGCCGCTGGACCACGTGCTATTTGGGGACAGTAGCGCGCAGCAAACGGTAAGTGGGGAAAGGGCCTAGGGCCCTGCGGGATCTGCAGAGCTTCCGCAGGGCCTGTAAAACGGACCTGTTCCGCCAGGCTTTTTGGCCAGCCGGGGTGACCACCAGACCCTCATACCATCCTGGTCTCCCGTGGGCGGGTACAGGGTAGGAAGGTCGCCATCAGTTAACATAGGAATTATTGATCTGAATTAAATTATATTAAGTGGTTTTATTGTATTGATTGTTTTATGTGAATGTGAATTGTTTTATGAGTATGTACACCACCCTGAGCCCTCCCGGGGTAGGGCGGTTTAGAAGTGGAATGGATGGATGGATGGATGGATGGATGGATGGATGGATGGATGGATGGATGGATGGATGGATGGATGGATGGATGGATGGATGGATGGATGGATGGATGGATGGATGGATGGATGGATGGATGGATGGATGGATGGATGGATGGATGGATGGATGGATGGATGGATGGATGGATGGATGGATGGATGGATGCATGGATGGATGGATGGATGGATGGATTGCCCTGACCTGACCTGACCTGGACAGCCCAGGCACGCCCAATCTCATCAGATCTCGAAAGCTAAGCAGGGTAGGCCCTGGTTGGTACTTGGATGGGAGACCATCAAGGCAGTCTATGGTCCTACGAAGAGCCTGGCAATGCCAAACCACCCCTGAACACCTCTTGCTTGAAAGTCCCACGAGGAGTCACTGTAAGCAGGCTGCAACTTGACAGCACTTTCTACGGTACCACCGAAACTGTACCAGTCACGCTCCAAACTCCCAGAGTGGCAAAACCTGCAAACGCTTCCCTCCTCCATCTCTTCCACTCTGGCTCTCCCATCATGTCCCTTCCTTCTCTCCATACCTTCCCAATGTCCTAAATGTCTTCTTCCTTAATGCCTTCTTTATTGCTCTTTTCTTCTTTCATTCGTTTTTCCAAATATTTCCTTCTCTTCTCTCTCGCAGATGCTTTGACGCGGCCAAACATGAATCTGTAAAAATGAACACAGTAGGAGCCTGTAACAATTTAAAACATGTTTCTTTAAACAAGAGGTACGTGCTGGAAGGAAGGGAGATGAAAGGGGAATGAAAAAGTGAGGTGACTGGTTGATACTTGAGAGAGGTAGGAAAAGGTTTTTGTCTTAAAGAGAGCATCTGTCATAATTTGAGAGGGAGGAGGGACTGAAACAAACTGAGAACAGTATGATGTTAACAACCTCAAAATCAGATTTCTGATCAGAATCCTTCCAAGTGTTAAATATGTGCAAAACTGGCAAAATAAATAGGTAGAAGACGCTGGGAAACCTGAAATGAAGTCAAATCCTAATACGATCACAGAGGTACATTTCTGCTGGGTGACCTTGGGCTAGTCACAGTCCTTCGGGACTCTCTCAGTCCCACCTCCCTCACAAGTGGTCTGTTGTGGGGAGAGGAAGGGAAAGGACCTTGTAAGCCACCTTGAGTTCCCTCACAGGAGAGAAAGGTGGGGTATAAATCCAAATTCGTCTTCTTATAAAGGAATGAGAGAGTAGACTAATATGAAGTGAAAGTCACCTCAGCTGGAAATTATTGCATCAGATTGTTTTACCCATTGTAGAGATAAGATAAATTATTTCTTGTTACCATTAAGCTAAAGAAAATATACAAATAAAGTTTTAATTTGTTCAAATTAACCTGGAATCCTACATCGATAACTTATGTGGATTTCTTTCTCTGCACTACACTGCCCTTTGACCATGTAGTCCTGCTTTAGAGCTCAGACCCACTGTTTTAGGAGGAATCAAGAAGGCGTTTGAAATTAAATTCTTGGCAGCAGAAATACATAAGGAAGAAATGGATAGTCTTTTTCACATGCCACACTCATTCACAAGGCAAGAAGGGAGTGGCCATCACAGATCCCTTTAATACCTCTTCTAGGGAGGGAGAGGCTGGGTCCCCCAGACTGGGTAGTGATGACAACTTGTTATTCTCTGAAGACTGGGGCAAGGATGACCCTTTTTATGACAGTTCTCAAGAGCTTATACAAGCACCATCCCTGCTCTCCAAGAAATAAAAACGTCGTGTGGCAGTGGGAACATGAAACTTTTCAAGGCGCTAAGGTAACCAACGTGATTCCAACAAGCCTTTATGGAAAGGGCAGGCTCTTCTTTTCCCCCTCCAGTTTGCTCGCAGCCCTACCACCTACTCCCAACAGAAATTTTGTGGCTACAAAAAAAGAAAGCTGTTTAACTGGGTGTCAAACTCGTGCGCCCTCCAGAAGTTATGGACTAGAGTTCCCATCATCCCCTGCCAGCATCATGATGGGAACTGTAGTCCATAACATCTGGAGGGGCGCGAGTTTGACACCTATATGCACGTTATTCCGATTTCTTTGCCAGATCGGCAGGCTTCCAACATGCAGATAACTTTTTTTTAGTGCAGAGCGTATTCTTCTCGCTCTTGGTGACAGCCTGCAAGTAGCACAGGTGGGCTCACCCGACCAAGAAGCAAGTGCCCCTGTCTACCTTTGCACAGGCCAAGAGGCAGAGCAACGGTGGGTGCGGAAGCGCACAGAGAGCCGGCAGAGCAACGATGGGTGAAACGACTGGGTGCTACCTACGAAGCAGGACGGGCCAAAACCGCTGCCTTCTCAACTCCTACCTTAGGGCTGGAGACCTCTACAGCAAAGAGGCCGCCGCCAAGCAAGGAAAGCGATTGACCAATCAGGTACGGCCGCGACATTCCTCCCTTCCTCAGAAGCTCAGAGCTCTTGCTCCGCCCACTGAATAGTAACCACGCCCACGCCTGGGCTTTATGGCTGCGTCAAAAAGCGTTTCTCGGCAACGCCCCGCCCACGCTGCTTTGTGACGCTGTGACGTCCTTGCCGCGGCTCCCGGATGCTGTAACCGGAGGGGGGCGTGGTGACCACGTGTAGTAGTCCTGCAAGGCTGTTTTGCAAACTGCGAAGCGGTTTCTTTCCTCTCCTCAGGTAAATAAATAAACAGACTCGAATGGTACCATAACGATTTTTACTAATTATAGCGTGTTTTCGTGCGCCAAAAGCCAATTTGTTGTTTGTTTGTTTTTAAGTCTCTTAAGGGGCCGCCAGATTCCTTTTTAATTTCGCTGCAATGGGACTAACGGTGTGATTTCATCTAGTGTAAACCCAAAGGGCTAAAATTAGAGTAACAATGCATAGGATTGCACTGTAGCACAGTTACTTTTTACCATGAAATTTATACAAGCAGGATTCTAATAGGGCCCAGACCGTAAAAGTTCTACTCAGAAGCAAGCTGTTCTTTAATTTAATGGGGCTTGTTCCCAAGAATGTGTTTTTAGGATAACACCAAGTCTGCTTCAGCAAAAACCAACTGGAGTCTCGCGATATCAAATACCCCCCCCCCCCCGGTAATTGGTAAGGTTGGCGCCTTTGTAAGGCGTATGTTCTCGCGAGGATGCGCATGCGCATGTAACACGTCTGCGCTGGGCAAAGCGCGCATGCGTTGCGTAGATTAGAGATCTGCTAGAGGAGCCGTGGGCGTCCGATATCTGCGCAATTTTTCCTTTTATCTTTGTGAAGGGGTCGGCGTGAAAGCGTGAGGCTCATTTTGCGACTGAGGTAAGACGGACATATGGAGGTAGTATTGGGTCGCTCCAGTGTCGTTTTCTGCACCTTGAGAGTGTGTGGCCTGGACCGTTGGAAACGGGGGGAGGGGCAGATAGCGGTACAGGAGCAGGACGAGTAGGTCTGCGCGTGCGCAAACGGGGGAAGTAAGCGCGTGTGGCCCTGAAGCGAGAGGGGTGGCCTTGCGCATGCGTAGATGGTGGGAGCGCGAGCCAAACCCCCCCGCGACTGAGTGGTCGTGCGCATGCGGGGGCTTACGGAGGAGATGAGGCGTTTTTCGGCCCGTTCGGTGTCCGCCATGATTTCCCTGAGGTGCGCCTGAGACTGCGAGTTTAATTGGTTCGTTGAGGCTTGATTTCGCGTTGAGGGTTTTTCTGTTGGGAGTAGGTGGTAGGGCTGCGAGCAAACTGGAGGGGGAAAAGAAGAGCCTGCCCTTTCCATAAAGGCTTGTTGGAATCACGTTGGTTACCTTAGCGCCTTGAAAAGTTTCATGTTCCCACTGCCACACGACGTTTTTATTTCAGTTGTTGGCACCATTCGTAAGTGGAGATTACTGAGACAGGGACTTTAGAGCTGGTTGCTGTGGAAGGACTTCAGTTGTAAGTTCAACTATGTTTGTTGGAATGAGTTTCCTGGGAATTGCCTGCAGTTACGGCCCAACCCTATTCATGTTTGCTTAAGAATTACTGGGGCTTATTCCCAGACACATTATTAATATTAAATACATCTGGCAGAGTGGGAGTGTCTACTGCTGCGTTGTCTCCTATTGTTGTGGCGGTGCAGGATAAGATCTTTTACATGGGACTTAAGATAAACTAGTTCACAAGCAAGAAGCTTCCCAAAGTGGCCCGTTAAGCTTGTAACATGCTTTGCTCCAGTAAACTTTGTCTTGTTCTCGCCAAGGTGGTTTACTTGTATCCAGGTTTTACTATTTAAGGCTCAGAAGAGGGCTCACACAATGGAATGCACCTTCTTGCAAGAGAGAATTATCAACTTAATAAAAACAAAGTGTAAATCTTCATTATTCTAGGCAAGGATTCTTCTCTCAGGTAGCCCTTGTTTCTCAATATAAAAGGCATTATTTTGCTTAAAGAAGTATTCCATCCTGTGAGCCCGCACACTGTAATGACAGTGGTGCAAGACATAGGTTGTCTGTCAATGAAAACAGGTTAATATCAGCTAGATTTGAAGCGTTACTATAATCTCTGTCTAATATTTCAGGCTTCTGTTTTTAGGCATCAGATAGAAATACTTCAACTGAGAAAACCACTATTTATGCATAGAAGATAAACATAGTAACCAAGCAACAGGTGTGTGAACTATTGTCTGGAATCACTTAACTAGCTGTCTGGTGAAGCTGTGTTGAAGTGATTGAGTGGATCTTGAAATGAAGGAGGAGTTATGTAGGAGAATACATTAAGGCTATTTTATAATATAGCAGTGTTAACTTCATCGTGTGATCCTTTCGGATCCTTGTTTATGTGAAAAGATTGGAAAGTCTAATGCATCTCTTATGTGAGAAGGAATGTGTTACATTAAAAGTCAGTTATGAGTTGGGAAATGGAGATGAGTGAGGTGTAGTTGTTTGCTTATCTGCATGTCCTGTGTGTTTGTAAGACCTGTGAGTTAAACAACTGTTCAGTTTTACCTGAATTGTAATTTTTTTCTTGTGCTCCAATGTGGACAAGACGTACCTTTAATCAGGATTTATTCAGGCAAAACATCTAAAGCTTACCATAAGTTAATAAGTTTACTCTTTTATTTTGGAGCTGTCCTTTCTAGTTTGTGCAGGAGATAGTTGCTGACTTTACAATTAAGATCGTAAATACATCTTTCCATCAAATTGAGTTGTATTCCATTTTAAAAGATGCTTCTTTTTTCAGAATGAGTTCCCTTTTCTACAACATGCCTATGTTGTGAAAGCGGTCAAAAGTTTAGTAATGGTTATTCCAGATGTTCAGCCGGCAGAGAGAAGAATGAAGTGGATCATTCATCTGCTGTATTTCTTCAGATGATAACTCAAATCAGTGACAGCTATATTGTCATTTTGATGAAATAAGGTGCTTTTTGCTTCTGTGTCTTTTGAATTCTTCAATTTTTTCCGGTAAATTTATTCAAAGGAGTGGCATTGCAGCACTTTAATTATAAAAGAGCTTGAGACTTAACAGTACAATCTTCCACAATGTAAACCCAGCCCATTGAGGTCACAGTGCAAAGGACTGCACTAATAGAAAAGACAAAGAGAATCAAGTCATTAAGGGGTACCAAATGGGGTGGGGAGTGTCTGGTGTGACTTCAGTAGTGATAGTTCTTCATGCTTAAAACTAAGTGGTGTAATTTCAACCTCAATAGTTGCCATTTGATGCGAATTAAAAGTTAACAGTCCAGAATCTATTTGAGGTCCCAGAGTAGTTTTAGTGTTTCCATCAGTTGGGAGGGCCAGTATGATGTAATGTTTTAAGCTGTTGGACTAGTACCTAGGAAACCAGGTTCAGATTCCCATGTAGGCCATGGAAGCCTTCTGTGTAACCTTGGGCCAGTCATACTCTCTTGGCCTCGACCCTGGCAGGTATTTGAATAGGAGATTTCCAATTAATGCCAGGGTCTTGACATGGAGGGGGACAATGACAAACCCCCTCGGAACATCTCTTGCCTTATGAGCCCTACACAGTCATCACAGGTTAACTGCGATTTGATGCCTCCCCTCCCCCAGTGGCAGATGCCTTGTTATTATGTGGCTCAAGCAACACACTTGAAAGAACCCCAGATCACACTCCTTTAGGATCTCAGAGTCTTGTGCCCTGCAAGATATGGAGGGAGTTTTATCCAATGTTTTCAACTTTTCCATATTTGAGGGGAAATTGTCATGGCTCCTTTTCACATCCATCTTTCTGGGAATATTGCTTGCCTACTCTTATTGAAATGCCTGACTCTCTGTTTGGTCTGTTCCTGGAAATAAATTAAACTACTGGGAGGAGTGCCAAAGGAGAAGAATGATGAAAAGCTTGAGAGAGTTGAAGTGGGCAAGAGACTGTCTTGCACGGACTTGAAAACAAGTGCTCTGGCTTGTCAGAGAATGAATTTGAGAAGATAATATTATGGTTGATTTATTATCCTGAGGGTCCCAACAAGATGAGTCACAACCCTGGTTATATTTTTTCCTTATTAAACTCATAGAGCCAATTTGATCTCAGAAATTTATTTTTTTTGCAAGATGCAGCTTCTGCCTTTTAACAGTTTTTCTGGAGATCTGACTGAATTTTAAATTTCATGATTCTGGTGTTCTACTTATACTAACAGGTGTTCTGTGTAACCATTTCTGGCTCAAAGGCCGTTTATTGTAGCCTTTATCTCTTCATGCTGTAGCTTTGCTGATACTGAAAAGTACCTGCCCCAACTGTCATGCATTTGAATGGAACGTTTCAAGAAATGAAACCTTGTAAATTCTGGCTGTCTTTCTCAGTGCCGTTATGCTTACCTCCTAGATACATGAAGTGGTTGATTTTTTTATATGACTTGGCAATTGGTAGGTTAGTAAAGAGAATTTGGGTCTGCCAGCCGCTGGGATTGGCATTTTTGTTACTAATTTTCTCAACCTGCTGCTTATTTTTCCTGAAATGAGGCTATATGACTGATTGCATTGTTGCTGTTGATATCAGGATGGCTTTACTTGCTGCTCTGGGCTTTTGGAAGCTTTTGCTATCACACCTGGACCACTTCAAGTAGCAATCATGACAAAGCTGATTTTTTCAAACTCAGTTTTTCAAACTCAGACCTTGCATGTCTAATCGATATATAGGAAAATGAAACTCAGCAAATGTAAATTGCTCGTGGAGACATTTAGGTGTAATCCATCACCAACTTTGTAGACCTCGTTCTTTGTGCTGATCTCATTGTTCCCATTATTTGCAGTGACTTCTTACAGAATGACATAACAAAGCAACTTTATACAGATTATTAGCCCATATAGCAAAAACTTCTCCATTCTGAATCAATTCTCCATTCTGCAGTATTTACAGTTACCACAGATCTTATCCAGCCTTTATTATATCCTTTATTTGAATATTGATTCTGGCATCTGTTGCATATAAGGAATGTTTACAAACCATAACGTTTGGATGGCTATATAGTTTTGACATTAGGATATTCACTAGCTCTCAGTTGTCTACTATCTGGTCATAATCACACATTCCCTGAACAAAGAATGCCTTTGTGAAAGTGATAACCTTCCTTTTTAATTGGGCAATATTATCTGATAGCAATGTCAGAAGTGAATCATTTATCTTTCAGGATTCTAGCTATATATGAACATCATTTAGGAAAAAAGCACCCACCACCCTGCTGTCAAAGTTTATGTATGCCCAGATTAAATTTATGATGCTCAAACTAAGTTGCTTAGTTTGAGGTTAATTTCATTTTTAACTGTTTTGACCTTGGGATTAAAAGTCAATATATATGGCTTCATCTCTCAGTTACCTTTCATGTAAACAATTTAATATATATATTTATATACATAATTTATTTTGTCTAATTATAGAAAAAATGTAAAGCATATTAGTCCACACATAATCCAAAAATAAGTATGTGTAACACCTTTTATTGGGACCAACCAAATTGGCACAATGTTGTACAGGCTTTCAAGCTCACTAGAACTATTCCTTAGGCTCGCTATTACAAAATTTAAAAAGATAGGAGCATATAAGGTTCTCTTGTTTAAGGTCTCATCTTGCATTGACCCCCTATGAGAAGCAAGCAGTTAGCTTTACTTGATTGGTGAGGTGTTGAGTCACACCTCAGGAGTGACCTGGTTCTAACAGTTGCCAGCATAGATTGAATTTGGTGTTTAACATCACCAAACAAAAATGTGCTGATCTGGGAGGCTGAGCGGACTCCAGAGAAAGTGCTAGAAATGGAGGGGACAGAGGGTTCATTGAATGTCATCAGTTGTCAAGAAAAAAAATCTACATTTTGTGAATGTTACCTTTTAGCAGTTCAAGAACAGAACAAAGGCACCAGGGAGAAAATATAAAAAGATAATACAATTTTGTTCATTTCACCCATTGTGCTGATTTTACGTCCAGTGCAGAAGAAGATACAAATAACCCCAAAGCTGTCAGAGTAGATGCAATTCATATAAATTACAAGGGGTCATAGGATATTATAGGGCAATTGATCTCATTAAACTTAAGAGATATAAGTGTTTGGAGTTACAGAACACTGAGGGAAAGTTCTATAACTGCTATTCTCCATTTCCCAAAGTCAAAATGACTCTACTTTTTGATCTACTCATGAGCTGAAAGAATAGACTAGCTAGTCTTTCAGTCTTGTATTGTATTCCTGTCTGGCTTTTTGAATCAAACAATACAGCCCATATCTCAGTATG
Source organism: Sphaerodactylus townsendi (assembly GCF_021028975.2). NCBI lineage: Eukaryota > Metazoa > Chordata > Lepidosauria > Squamata > Sphaerodactylidae > Sphaerodactylus > Sphaerodactylus townsendi. Next base: position 171,825,725 of record NC_059425.1, on the reverse strand, counting down.
GTGCTTTTTAGGTGTTATAGCAGCAGCATGGGTGGGTTTTTTTTTTCTGTGGTGAGAGCTGAAAGTTCAGACAGTGTGTCGGCATAGCCAATTACTTGTGTCTTTAACGGTCAGTGCTACCTAGCCAGGATCGGAAGGAACAGTTCAGTAAGAAGGATCCTTGTGATCAAAGGGATCCTTTCCATCTAATTGGCCCTCATCTTGACCAGTAAACATCCACAGAATTGTATTTTCGAAGGCTTTCACGACCGGATTCAACTGGTTGTGATGGGTTTTCCGGGCTTTTCCCAGCCATATTGGTCCATACATTGGTCCAGCCCGGAACACCACCAAAATCCACAGAATTGGCCCTGCTTTCATGGCATCCTACTTTTTGAATGTTACACAAGTGTTTATTTAATTCTTGTGCCATAAACCAAAAACGTACTGCAGATGTGTGCCCCTGGAACAAACAGAACATATTATCAGTAGACATGGATCTGCAGTGTGATCCAAAATGTCAAATTAACTATGGGGGAAAAATACATCAGTGCATGGTATAGAAACAAATGCTTAAAGCTTGTAAACTTTAATTTTATAAAGTCTATTTGGGGCAATTAGTTGTTTATGTACTGCCGTAAGTATACAAGGTGCATTAGAATTTTTTACAACAAGTAATGGTTCCTGCTCCTGCATGGGCTTACTAACAGAAGTTAGTAGTGAGGAAGACAGTAGGAGGAGAGGAAGGAGAAACTCTCATGTTAACAAGGAATGAAGAAGGGTGAATGCAGTTGTACATGCTAGAACTTGTCTGTTACTTTAGAGCAGGGGTCTTCAAACTATGGCCCCCCAGATGTTCATGAACTACAATTCCCATCAGCCCTGCCACTTGGCCATGCTGGATTAAGGGTTTAAGCCAAAAACCTGCAGAAAGTCAGGATTTTGAGGGGAAATTTGAATGCCTAACATGTTGAGCTGTTTTTAGTTATTTAAAACATTTATGAATGTGTTGCCAACCGTTTCATTCCCCACTCCTACACATGAAGCCTGCTGGGTGGCCTTGGGCTAGTCTCATAAGAACAAGCCAGCTGAATCAGACCAGAGTCCATCTAGTCCAGCTCTCTGCTACTCGCAGTGGCCCACTCAGTTCTCTCAGAACTCTCTCAGCCCCACCTACATCAAAATGTCGGTTGTAGGGAGAGGAGGGGAAGGCATTTGTAAGCTGCTTTGAGACTCCATATGGTTGAGAAAAGCAGGGTTTAAATCCAAACTCTTTTTCTGAGGATCATGCTAATGTCTGTGGTTAAAGATGGCTCTGACTTTTAACGTTATGCTCTTCATGAAGGAGGGAATTTCTATCAAATACAGAAGGTATTCATTCTACTGTCTGTCAAATTCATATTGTTGAAGTTAAACAGAACTAGTGGGACTATAGTTAAGTAATGTTAAGATCTACTTTTGTGGGGTAATACTGCTGTTGTTCTTTCATCTCTTAATACCCCACATTTGGTATTTTCCAAGTCTTTCTTCTTTTCAGTGATCTTTGTTTAAGACATGCTTCTCTGATATCTCCCTTTTCCTTGTAGGTTTTCATCGCTTTCATAATAAGCCAGAGCTGGTGCAGCTTGTGTGGAAACCAGGCTATGCAGTGAAACCATCTACTGTACAGGCCATCTCTGTATCAGGAGGTACTCTTCAGATGCTCCTGGGGCTGATATTGTACAAAAGATGTAGATAGATGGAATGCTTTTCAGAATCTAGATAAATGCTATGATCAATACTTTAAAATCCACAAGTTAAAAGCAACTATTGTGAGATTACAAGAATAAGAACAAAAACACCCATTTTTACTGTTTCCCTGCCTTGTAGCTTTAGAGAAGCTCATGCCAAGCATACATGAAAATCAGCCTGCTGGAACATGTGGAAGAATGCTAATAAGTGCAAGCGGACACAGTAAGAATTGTTCTTGTCAAGGCTTGGCAGTTTAAGTCGCTGAATCTCTGTGCCTTCTACCACCAGTATTCAGTGCTGTGTTTCAGTTGGTGCCGAACCACTTCGCCCTGCCTGGAATCAACCCTGGAACATATAGCTTTGAAACTGAGCAACCTTCCTGCTGCATGAACACACATCTGGGAAATAGATTTTCTAAAATACTCTAGTATTAGCCCTTTAAAATAAATAGAAACTATAAAATAAATAGAAAGTATAAATTGAGGCTATGACCATATTTGAATGAGGCATAGGTTGTTGCTTCCCTTCCATGTATCCACATGGCTGGTAAAGTGGACCAATGTTCTTTTCCCACTCACCTGTATTATAATCACTGTTGATAGTAGAGTTTTGCAGTGCATCATGGGAATCCCAGTAGAGTTTTGGACACTGTCCGAGCATCCATTTTTTTCAGTTCAAGGGTCTCAGCCTAAGAATTTTGCTTTGACAAAGAGTGCTTGCAAACATCCTTTCTCCACCACTAATTAATCATACACAGCCTACACATCTGTGAAGCGGGCAGTCTTGCAAAGCTCATGAATAAACCACATGCAATTTTCACTATATGGTCTCCTCCAGCCCTCTGTTAAGTACAAATACATGAATTTTTGCATGAATTTAACAGGTCCAATCTCTGTCAATATGCAAGCAAGCAGGAGTCTAAAGGTAATGAAAAGGACATAAAAACTGGTTAGAATACCAAATATTGCAGTGGATCTCTACCAATTGTAGTTAACTGGGCAGGAAAAAAACCCTAAGCAAAGGTTGTTTGCACATCGGTGGAAATCTTCTGCCTCACTAAATGAACTGTCTGTATACACATAAGCAGTCCTGTACTGTTCTTTAATATGGTCACAATTCACAGTGAAGATCTGTGAATATATGTTTCTGAGTCAGTACCTGCTAGTCTGGGGACAGGTTACATTCCCTGGTTGAGGTGCTTGCAGGCAAAGGAATTCCTTCATGTTCCTGTTAACAAAGTTTTGTGCAGTGTTGTTGCTGAGCATGAGGCTGCCAGGTTCAATTGTAGACTACTAAATTACCATTTTGCTTTAAACAGTTGTATATTCAGCCAATGCTATGGATGCTTTTATGTTTGTTACTTGGCATTTGCCCTTTTCTTCCCTTCTGTTGATCCCTGCTCTAGGTCTGCAGTGTCTGGACCATCTTTCTGGTTCCACCCTTCCATTGATGCTTTTCTGCATTTTTCTTCATCCACGTGTTGTTTAACTTTATAAAAAACTTAGCAGCGGAACTTGTCTTTGTGCTAGACAGAACTGGCTACAGATTAATCAATTCTCAGTCAGCAATTATTAGAGACATCAAATCTGAGAACTTCATGTTGAAATAGCCCCGTTCTGTTATTTTTATGTAATATGGGTAGATTACACAAGTTCTCAGACGATAACATTATGCATCTCATACAGTATCTTATCAGTGCAAAAATTGAAATTAACAATGATCTTTTGGTAACATCAAGTAATGGCTTCAACTGTTGTTTTACTTGCCGACAAAAAGGGTGTGTGCTTTAATATGTTCTAGTAGGCTTTTTCCTTTCTTCCACTGTTCCTGCTGTAGTGGCCTGCCACTGCTGCTATCTCATCCTAAATTATTTCTCTCTAGCAGTCTGGGTACTAGGAGACGTTAGTTAGTGGGATTTTCAAAAGTGCCTAAGTGAGATTTCAATTTTCATTGGAGCTTACCCTCTTGGGTACTTTAGCAAAATCTCATGAGCTCTTCGGTTCTTGTAAGGCCACTCCAGAGAGGTGCATTGGGCTTTTTAAGGTGACTTATGGTTTAATGCACAGTGATGCAGATAAGCAGTGCAAGGATTGAAGGGATGATTAAAGAATATTCACGTCATATGGTCTTGGGAATCTTATGACTACTTGTGGTTTTAGTATAAATGTCAGGTCCCATCTCAAAGATACCAGCACAGATCCCTGAATGCCTAGATTAATTGGAATAGCACCACAGAAGACCTAGATTCAGTAGTCTAGTGGTACCTTAGAGACAAACCAAATTTTTGTGATAATACGTTTTCAGGAGTCAACATTCCCTTCACCAGTAGCATTTTAGGTTTTCTCTTCTTCAAGCAAATAGTAGGGTCTCCCTGATCAAGTACTGATGAGGTATAACCTTGGTTGGCTCGAGATCTTGCAATAAACTATGCCTTGTGCACAGTATAGCGTAGGCAGATACAGACGGTATGTGGTGCTAACAGAATGTAAACCATGCCTTGAATAAGGTCTTGTGGGATTCTGTTAAACTATTACCTTGTTTTTCCTTACAAAAGTCTTATCAGTAATTCTGTTTTACTGAATAGAAATATCTCTTTCACAAGACACTGTCCAAACATCAAATACTTTTAAGTTCTTTCTATCCTTTCCCCTAAGTGGCACAAGTTTAACTTCCAAGAAATGAGAGTTACACTTCTTGCTTCCACGATTGTTGTATTGTGGTCTTTTTCTAGAGTTTAGAACAGTAACATGGTATATGCACCCTACTATTTAATATGAAACTTGAGAATAGAAGAAGATTCTAGCCATCTAGTACCTGAATACCGCTGATCTTCTACAGAAAATTGCACATTACTGCCCAAAGAAATTGGTGCATATCTGGGGGAGGGAATGTGTAGTTCTGGGTGCATCTTCAGTCTGTTGACATTACATAACAAAAGCCATGTAAGCTGACACGATGCATAATATTTAAAACTGCATCTGCATAAAGGGATTTATGACTAAAACTGCTTGTTTTTCTACAGACCTGTCTGGTGTTTCTCAGCTTGAAGAAGATCTCCGGTCATTATTGATCCCTTTTCTTGGCGTTACCTTTTTGAAGTGAAGTTTACCTAGCTTTCTAGCGTGAGCTTTCTTTTCAGACATCTCTAACGTTTGATCGGTAATAGACAAGCTATAGCTCAGCAATGTCCAAGTCGTTCCAGCAGTCATCTCTAAGTAGGGATTCCCAAGGTCATGGGCGTGACCTGACTGCCGGAATAGGCCTTCTTGCCGCTGCTACCCAGTCTTTAAGTGTGCCAGCATCTCTTGGAAGGATGAACCAGGGTACTGCTCGGCTTGCTAGCCTAATGAATCTTGGAATGAGTTCTTCATTGAATCAACAAGGATCTCATAGTGCACTGTCTTCTGCTAGTGCATCTTCCCATACTTTACAGTCTATATTTAACTTTGGAAATAGAGGCCCACTCCCTTTGTCTTCTCAGCACCGTGGAGATGCAGAGCAGGCCACTAACATTCTGGCCAGCTTTGGTCTGACTGCTAGAGACTTAGATGAACTGAGTCGCTATCCTGAGGACAAGATCACTCCTGAAAACTTGCCTCAAATTCTTCTGCAACTTAAAAGGAGGAGAGCTGAAGAAGGCCCTTCACTGAGTTATGGTAGAGATGGCAGATCAGCTGCACGGGATCCTCCGTACAGAGTACCTAGGGATGATTGGGAAGAGAAAAGGCATTTTAGAAGAGATAGCTTTGACGAACGTGGTTCTAGTCTCAACCCAGTGGTTGATTATGATCATGGAAGTCGGTCTCAAGATTCTGTTTATTATGACAGACTGGATTACGAAGAGGACAGATTAAGAGATGAAGAAAGGTGTAGGGATGACTCTTACTATGGTGAGACATCGCATAAATATCGTAAATTTGACAGTGAGTATGACAGAGGGGGTCGTGGCCCTGAGAGATCTCTCTTTGAGAAAAAGAGAGGTGCTCCTCCAAATAGCAATGTTGAAGACTTCCATGGACTCTTACCGAAGGGTTATCCCCATCTGTGCTCTATCTGTGATTTGCCCGTTCATTCTAATAAGGTGAGTTAAGCATCAGATGCTTATTTTTCTTTACTTTGTAGTCCCTGTTGCCTGTTTCTTTGCTTCAGTTTCTGTGTTCTGATTATACATAATACTATGGTCTCAGAAATAGAAAAGACTGGTTTATTGTTCAAGGCATTGTTAGCAAACCTGCCGAACCAGACTTTATTGATAACTGTTTCACTCACCTGGCTTAAGGCCGTCCGTTGTCATCTAGTCAATTTATATTTTGCATCTACATATTCTCTTAACTTAGTTTGGGGCAGGTTTTTTTGTCATTTTGTTTTCCACTTATCCAGGCGGTTTAGATTCAGCATTCCTTCCCATCTGTCTTGATTGCCGATTGATGTGTAGATCAGGTGCATCTTTGCACAGGTCTGCACCCACCCTTTCTTGTTTATGGCCCAAGAGTTAATGTAGAATCCTGGAGAAACAGTGGCAACGACGTAGCTCATGTTTTTAAATTCATTCTTGCTTTTGTGAAATTCACTTGAACTGTTTTCATGCTATGACTGAAACTTCTCATTTCTCCCCTCCCCTTTCTCAACCTTCTTAAAACACTTCAGGCTCACTTTTTTATTGTATGTTGCATCTGCCCCTTTAGAATCTCAGAAACATCAGCCAGTTGCTCCCCAGTGGCGGGCTCTCAGTAGCATTCTTTACTTGTTTGAGTAGCCATTGGCCAGTTTTCTCTTCATGACGTGGTTCTCAGTGTAGCAAGTGTGGCTTGATTCAAGGTTTTCTGATTTTGTCAATTGATTATTAAAACTGGCTATTGGTGTCTCTGTCCTTTACCTGTTTCAGAACATGTTACAAAAATATTGCAGGTAAGAGCACACATTGTAAGCCTAAAATTGTTTTGTGCTTTATTGTCATTACAATGCTCTGTTTTGTCATTAACACTTCCTTCACAGTAACATCTGTAAGGTGCTGAGTCCTGTGCATATCTACCCTTGGGAAATATCTCAGTGACCCAAAGCTGTTCTTAAAACACTAATATAAGTTTTAAAAAGAAAACAGCAATATAGAATCTCAGTATTGGAAATCACTTTTATAAGATTTAATCTCTCTGGGAAGAGGCATTTACAAATCCTGCTCTGCTGCTTTGCACAGAAGATCTTCTCAAAACATCTTGTCTTTTCAGCAAACTAAAATCTGTAATCTTTTAGGAGCAAATGTTAAGTGACCAACCTGTTTCAAAAGTTAAGCATTTTACTTTTTAGCATCTTTAGTTGAAATGCATGCATTTGAGATTATGCTTTGACCATTCTGATGCAAGTAGCTGAGGCGTTTTCATGCGAAGTTTTCATTTAGCCTGAATTCTAAACCCAGAATTTCTAAGGAACCAATCACTGCAGTGAGATTTACACTCATCCCAGAAGAAAGCATGTGCAGTGTTATGGAGTCTTCATCTAGAACCGCATCTAATTGAGAAACATGCTGAAATACCCCTTGAGTTGTGACAGCTCCCACTTTGCCATTTCCCCCCTATAACCCAAATAGTTCTGCGGGAGAAATGGGATGGGGGAGTGTGGATATTAGGATCCTGTTTTGTATCATTGGTAGGTTCCCCCCCCCCCCCCCCCGTTTGAGATTTCTACTTTCTACAGTTTTTTTCTTTCTGGTCCTAAATGTGTTTTTGTAAGAAATGCTTTCCAGATTGCCAAATGAGAGCCGTTCTTAGCTTTGGCCCTTACATTTGGACCATACTGTGCAAAGGAAATGTGCTTTAAAAAGAAGGCACCCTCCTAAAGATCGTTTTAAATTGGCATGTTTTTAAAGTGTGCTTTGCTTCAGATTGAGGCGAACTCAGATTCTCCTATATTCTAAAATCACAGTTCAGTTTAGAGTGATCAAACAGCACAAGTCAGAGCAGCTACTTGAACTTTCAGGATAGCTGGCATGAGACACACAGTTTCATGTTCACATTTTTAAAAGGTTTGAATGGAAGCTTCGTTTTGAGACTGTTAATTTTGGAATGACCTTTCCCTCTTCTGCATTGGGTCACTAAGGGAAGTTTTATTCACTTGATGCTTCCTGCTGGCAGCCATAGATGAAAACTAAGATAATCTCTGGTTATGCCTAGGCAATTGTTGCTGGGGTTCTGTTCCCAACTAAGAAAGGAGCCAGGGAAATCTGTCTGACTTCCCATGCAGCTAGGGTCCTGTCTATTTGGAGGCTCTCTGCTTGGCAGTAAAGGACAGCAAATGTTCAATGCTGTGTTGTAGGCTGATTTTTATACAGTTGGAAAGAGCATCTCTTTATATTGCCAGTAGTTTAACTATGGGCTAATTGAAAATTTTAAGTCTGGTAACCTTAATTTATGCTTTTGAGAAAGAACAGTTCTGTTGACTTTCTCAGTGCCTTATGGTTTTCAAAATCACTTTGAATATCCTAAAAGTAATTTCAGTTTAACTCATCCTGCATCAAGAAATGAATTCTTCAACCTACGTCTGTCATACTGATATGGTAGATGTTGATGTTAAGCTGAATAATTCTGTATTGGAGACCATGGGAGGGGCTGGAATCTGTTTCCAGGAAATTTTACTGGGTCCCCTTATGGCTCTAAATTTCACCAGGCATTGTTCATGCTTTCCAAGCATCCTTTTGTAACTGCAAGCCTGCAAATTTGTTTGTAAGGGACAAAGCTGTAGTTTTCAGAAGACTAATTCTGTGCTTGTGGAAAATACTCAAAAAATTGCTCAAAAGCAGCAGTATGAGGGTTGCTAAACAAGTTTCTTTAATTTCTGCCATCACACAATTAGCAGTGAAACCAGGGCTGTATTGAAGTTCATGTTGAGAATAAACCCAGTTTAATTTTGAGTTCACGTGCCTCATCTCTTTTCTACTTGTCCAAGGAAATTGAAGACTTGCTGGTTTAGAAACCTGTCAAGACTAACCACAGCTTACTGTACAACTTGATCAGGAGTTTATTTCTTGCCTACAAATCAGGATTCTGAACGCCAGATTAATCTTAGTTTGTGGAGCGGAGATACTAGTTCCTCATAGCAATTGTATTGATATGTCACAGCTGAAATAGTTAGGGAGAAGACTTCAGTCTTGGCTCTGCAGCCAAGGGAGGAATGAATCGTAAGCCCCAGCTTGTTCTCAACACGAGCAAACTGGTTTGTTTGTGACGCTAACTTGAGCCTTGCAAAATGGTTACTTTGCTGCACAACCTGAAGAAGGAACAGCAGAATTAGAAATGCTTTCAGTTTTTAAGGTACTTTTAGCTGTTGCCTCTGGAGCCAACCTGTTCTATAATTGTAGGTAAGTGCTGGGGATGGGCTGTGGGAACATGTCCTCACTTCTCCACCCATTTCATTGCTAGAAGTGATGAAAAGTGACATCAGCATGGCTGCCAATCACATGTAATGCTAACCAGGTCTTAAAGATGCTTTAGAAGGGTTACTTAATCACAGTTTAAATTAAGTATAATATTAGCACCTCACTAAAGCTATTGAGAGGTTTTGGCACCAGGGCAAGGGGGAGAAGAGACAGCAAGATACTGTTGTCTTTCCCAGTCCTTTAGCCATGGTTACGTTTGCACAAGCCATAGCTGTTAGAGGTAGAATGGGCTGGTTGCTCAGACAGGGCATATGCTGCCAGAGTTGGACGAAGCAGACAGACACAAGCAGTCGCTGCAAAGGAGGACTTATTGCTTCTTTTCTACAGTCTTGAAATACAAGCTTCACATCAGGTTAATTGAATCTCATATTAACTTCAGTCATGGAATGAGAAGTCAGACTGTTAATGCTTTTTGATTAATAAATCCCTAAAACTAAGGGGCAGGAGATACCCCTTTCTGCACATAGCACTTTCATTTTGCCCCATGTTCACAACCACCACAGTATTCTGCTCTTCCCCCCCCCTTTCAGAAATGCAACAAGCCAGCTCCCTTGGTTGATGTCAGAAAAACACATTTCAATGCCCCTATGTGACTCTCCTTGAGATTTTGATTGACATGCATATGATTCTGTGGGTGTTGTAACTTTGACATGCGTGGTTTTTAAAAAGTCAGCTTTTGAGTACCTGATAATTTTGACTTTGTGCTTTGCAGGAGTGGGGCCAGCATATCAATGGAGCAACACATAGTCGACGTTGTCAACTTCTCCTTGAAATGTATGGAACTAAATTTTTTTAAATGATTCTTTTTTGTTATAATCGCGATATCTTAGGTGGTTGTTTCAGAAAACACGAGTGTCTCCCTTTAAAAAGTTTAAAACAATTATCTCTTATTCTGTGTTCAGTTTAAGTGTTAGTAATAAGCATGCACTGTGTATTCAAGCTGTCTGCATACCATTTTGAAGCCCAATCAAATTGATTTAACCAATTTCATAAAAAGTCCATTAAGCCATTTTTTCCTCTTGCGGGATACTGCAAGCAGTACACGTGGCAGCGCAGTGCCTCAGACTATCGCTTCTCATTAGCTTCGTAACTCAGTCATATTAAATAAATACCATCTGTAATACCAGTCGTGCAAATAAAAGCAGAAAAGTTACAAACCCATCTGTCTATTTACTTGGGGGGGTTAAAAATGCTTTTAGCAGTGCTGTAGACTTAGACTTCCTAAAAAGCTGCTGTTGGTTTTTTAAAGGAACAAATTATTGATGACAGCATTTTTAAAAGGCTTGGGGAAAATTTGCTCTTGGGAAGGAGCAATTTCTTTCTTCTTCTCTCCCTCCTCCCCACCCCGCCAAAAAATGATAGGTGCCTAGGAGAACGATGACCAAAGGCTTTCATTACTGGTGAATTTGCATTTTGATTAACCAACAAAGACCAAAAAGACGTCAGACTTTCCTGGATAATATATACAGTCATTTTCTTGGTAGTATTTACCACAGTTCTCAGAAATAGTTTTGCCCCCTCGAGCAGGAGTGCTAAAGCTCTTTGTGCTGTTTTGGCTTCTGACGTCAGTTGCTTCAAACGTGATATTTTTTATGATCCGTGTTAGAACTTGAATGATATTACAGAATCTCAGAATTCAAGTTGATATCCCCAAAATTTCTGAAACCATGTGTGACTCTTCTTGTGTAGAGTGCCTACCACCCTCAGCAAGCTCTCCTAGATTCCAAGATACAAGTACATCAGGTCATCTCATTCGCTGCCCTCATCTCTTTTGTAATATATGGAGTGCCATGATCATTTCACACAAAAGGTCCTCTTGCTCTCACTTACAAAGACATCAGCAGACAGAGTAGCTTAGCCCCTTTTTAATAACAAGCCCTCTCTCACACAGAGTTTTTGGGGTTGGGGCTTATACACTGTTCTCTTCCCATGCTGCCACTGTTTATTCATTTCCTGATACATACAGACAAAGGTCTTCATGTCTGCATTGGTATTTATTTTAAGTCTCACAGCCTGCAGATTTAAACAAGGAGAACTGTTATTTTTTGTTTGGACATAACTGAAGAAAGTAAGGTGGAAATTACAGTTCATGTCCATTGAACTTTTGAACTGTCCTCTTCCCGCTGTTGTGTTCCTTGTTACAAATTGACTATTTTCAGCCAACAATAAGCAGCTCTGCTCCATAATTTCACTCACACATCCTCTATACCCTCTTGACTCCCTACGTGTCAACTCTCAACTGCTCTTTTAATCGGATTTTCCAACTCTCCCTCCCCCAAAATTCCATCAGCTCTTATTGGTTGCTTTTAGGGAGAGGTGGAGCCTGACCTGTCCATCCCATGCCCCTCTTTCAAGACACTCATAAGTTGAGGCCACAGTGTCTGTACTGGTGACATTGATTTTTTTCCCCTACCTCCTCACTGTGGACTATGCTTAGAACACTTATTCGGATTTGATCAGGTCATTTTAAACCAGTGGTTCTCAACATGTGGGTCGCGACCCCTTTGGGGGTCAAACGACCTTTTCACAGTGGTCGCCTAAGACTCTCTGCATCAGTGTTCTCCATCTGTAAAATGGATAAATGTTAGGGTTGGGGGTCACCACAACATGAGGAACTGTATTAAAGGGTCGCGGCACTAGGAAGGTTGAGAACCACTGTTTTAAACTGTACCTTTTCTATTGCTTGTTTAAGACAGTTAAATATTTCACATTTCCAATCTTACACCAACAAGAATTGCAACTTTTTGTCTGAAAAAATTGAACACATTTAAATGTTACATCAGAAGACTTACACACTATACTTATTTACTTAACCTGCACAGTTGTGTGAATGGCAAGTTGCACAATCTTCAGTATCTATTTATCTGGGGCTGATGAAATCGATGGTGCTGCAGTAAATGTTTTTGCTGAAAGACTACATTTTAAAATGATGAACTTAGCTGTTCTTGCTGAATAATTTTTCACTTGCCTTTACACATTTCAAATAATGTGCTTAGCTGTTTTTAAACTGCTGTGTCTGTAGTGTTGCCAACAATATTTAACAATTGAACGTATAAAATATGTAGTTCAAGGTAAGGTTTTTAATGGGATCTTGGCTCCATCCTGCTTAAAGCTATTACAGTTAGAACTTTTTAAGTGAATGTTAGCTTGTTGCTAAATGGTTTTCTGGGGAAGGGAGTATAATAATATAAGTAACTCCTTTTTTGTTGTACTTTTTGTTCCTGGGGTAAGTGTAGCAATAACTATCTTTCTAAATGTTGGATTCAAATCCTCCATGAAGGGGGCATGTTTGCAGAAGGGCTGAGTCTCACTTTCCTAGCACAGCACTGGGTGCTCCCTGAAGAATCTGCTGATTGGTATCCCCTCAGATGTGGCATTGCAGTGGCACTAGAAGGACAGAATTGGCAGAAATCACCCCTCAGGAATCCCACTCATACCGCAGCAGGGGAGTGCCAATTTTTGCCAGTTCCCCCTAGCTGGCAGCCCCCCCCCCCCCCCGCTGGTTCTGAGGTCTTCCTCTTCACAAGAGCACCTTGGGAGGGGTCATAGGGGGGCTTCAAGGGGGGTGCAGCAATCCAATCCATGAACTCTGTCCAGAACAGGGGTAGGGAACCTGCGGCTCTCCAGATGTTCAGGAACTACAATTCCCATCAGCCCCTACCAGCATGGCCAATTGGCCATGCTGACAGAGGCTGATGGGAATTGTAGTTCCTGAACATCTGGAGAGCCGCAGGTTCCATACCCCTGGTCCAGAAGAATGGGAGGAATTGCAGAAAAGTAAGAGTTACATTTACTTTGATGAGGCTTCTTTAAATTTCCTCTAAGCTACCTTGAGTTAGTGGCCTTCTTAGTATGCTTTATTAATCTGAAATCTTGGCACAGAATATTTAAAGAACAACCTTGTTTTTTTCATCCTTAATCTTCTTGGGAGTAGATAGTACTTTGGTGACTCAGAGTTCTAGATGTTTCTGGAATGTGTGAGAATAGCTCTAAATATTGATAACATTCACATTTAAATCTCCCACGCCTTTCTTCTCCCTCATCATAATTTTTTTTTTTTGGCCAGACCAAAAATAGTCTTTGAGATGGTCATACAATGTCTAGGTGTGGGGCAATACTGACAACACTGGAATGTTTGATCCTGTTTTAACAGAGAGGACCACGCTGAGAATAATGTGTGTATGTTGCTGCGGTTCTTTCAATTTTATCATAAGCATGTTCACTTTGAAGTAAGCCACATTATTGAGTTCAGTGGTACTTTCAAGTCAGCATGGGATCCATTTTGGAACTGAAGTAATTTATATGCTCGCTAATAAGAGAGACTTCATTGTTCATGAAACGCATCAAGCAGCATCAGACCAGATGAACCACATGTTTTCAGACACAAAAAATAGGAGCTAATATCAAAGCGGCTAGTGTCCTTTCCTGTTTGATCCCATAGCTGCAATAGTCAGGAATTTTTCCACTTGAGGTATTTGGATTTTAGCTGCTGGGATGAAAGTCTTAATTGAACAGTGCCTCTTCAACTATAATACTGGAGCTGCAAGGAACTGTGTGGTGACTTCTTTTTTATCTTTATAGATATCCGGAGTGGAACCCTGATAGCGATTCTGGACATGGGCTGTAAGTAAAATGGCTGGCAGATTGGAAGGAAATGCCTGCTTGTGAGAGTCAGCGTGGTGTGGTAGTTAAGAGCAGGTTCACTCTAATCTAGAACCGGGTTTGATTCGCCGCTCTGCCACATGAGCTGTGGAGGCTTATCTGGTGAACCAGATTAGCTTGTGCGCTCCAACACATGTCAGCTGGGTGACCTTGGGCGAGTCACAGTTCTTCAGAGCTCTCTCAGCCCCATCCACTTCACAGGATGTTTGTTGTGAGGGGAGGGAAGGGCAAGGAGATTGTAAGCCCCTTTGAGTCTCCTTACAGGAGAGAAAGCGGGGATATAAATCCAAACTCCTCTTACTCCTGTGTTTAAAAACTGCTCTCCAATAGCAATTCTCTTCAGGCAGCTTACATTATAGAAAATAGAGTAGGACCAAACAGGAGAAAGTGGGAGCAAAGGCTTCTGAAAGCAAAGCTTGTCTTTTTCCCTCTGCTAGCAGATCTTCTTCCTCATTCTAGACTGTGAGCTTAGGGCTGAGAGAGCTCTGACTTGAGCCACCAGGAACAACCAGACTTTGAGTACCCATAGCAGAAGGGAAACCATTTCAGTCAAGTCTTACACATCAACCAGTTGTACAGAGGGGAGGGTCTTTCCATCAAAGAAAATAGATTCACTTCCCAATATGCTTCTCCTTTCTTCTACAACAGTTCTAGTAGTCCTCACTGTTTGAGTGGACATATTGAAATGTCTGCCTTGTGACTTTGTCCAGGCATCCTAATGCAACAGCAAAGTGTATGCACAAAACCAGCGAGAGTATCCTTAAATCCCCCAATGGGAAGCAACTTTTTAATGTAGTTTCCTGTTGGCTTGCTGCCATTAGCCATTGGAATGACATTTGGAAGTGTCTTTGGAGATAATTCAGCTTCAGTAAATACATTGTTAATTCCAAAAGCAGGCCTTGTTCAATCCATGCTATGTAAATGTACATGGAAGTGAACTCTAGGGTGGAAATCCTGTTTATTTCCTGTGTATCGTTGGTCTGATCTTTTATTACTTACATTTTAAAAAAGCGTAACGTCACATTTGTGTGTTCCCAGGAGTGATCCCTTCATGTTGCACCAGTCTACAAATCCTGCCCCAGGGATTTTGGGACCCCCACCACCTCCTTTTCATCTCGGAGGGCCACCAATTGGATCAAGAGGTAATGGGAATGAACATATCAGAGTTGCAGCCTTACTGATGTGTGAAGGCTGGGATCGTGGGCCATCGGCCAGAAGAGCTGGGGACAGGAAACACAAGTACCAGGAGGTGTACTGAATTGCGGAACAACCTAAGGAACAGAACCAGAGAGTGCTGTTCACTCCTGTGTGAACTGACCGCAAGAGGCTTGAGAGGCTTGGCCCCTTTATTTTCACACAACAAGGCAGTTAAAAAGGGTAGCTCTGTCAAAGCTTGCAACCCAGCAGGAGTGACTCCATGACTTGTGTGAGATTGCAAATGCCTTAGCAGACCAGGTGCTCGGGAGCAGCAGCATCAGCAGGCCATTGCTTTCACTTCCTGCATGTGAGGTCCCAAAGGTGGGCCACTTCGAGTTAGCAGAGTGCTGGACTAGATGGACCCTGGTCTGATCCAGCAAGCCCTTTCTTATGAGGGTTCTGATCCACCAGCTAAAGATGGCTACTTTAGTAAGTGTCTGTAATGCTAGAACATAAGGCTGTATTACCTCATAAGCCTTAAACTGATTGTTAACACTCTCTTTTTGGCGACTTTCCATTGAAGTTTTAAGAGTTCTGTGTTGTAATATGATTAGACTCTGCCTTTCGTTTATTAGTGTTGACAGTCCTTCTAATTATGTAACTATGTATTTGCTTTACTTTGTATCAAGGAAATGGAAGTATGCAAGGACCAAGACACATGCAGAAGGGAAGACTGGTTAGTATCGGGCTACAAAAATGCAGATATGCACATTGAGCCTCCCTTTGCTTTGGATGGTAATTTACTGAAGTAATATAATGGCTTAGTTGTCACTGAGGTTGTAAACCTGTGTTTGTACTGTAACAGTGCAAACTGGGGGGATTTACGAGACAGAATGTTCTTCAATAACATGCAATTCCTTTCATACTGAGATAAACTAATATTTTAGGAAGAAGAGTTCCTATGTAGTTTTCTCACTAGTATATTAACTTCCCTCTATGCCTAATAAAGGGGTGTGTGTGCCCTTTAAGATGGCCATTATTTTTGGCATATTGCCTTAAGCATATACTCAGGACAACGTGTCAGAACTGCCTAAAGGATGAAAACAGACACAAAACTCTCTTCTCAGACTGTTTTCAAAGTAATTGGATTTAATCTGGGATGAAAGACTCTGCAATCCTTTTTTTAAAAATGCTTGTGCTGACTAGCTCTTCTCAAAACTAATTAAAAGATCCACTACCAAAATGACTATGATGGACATTTAATCATCTTCTTCTGCTTATTTTGTTAATTTGTTGACTATTATTATTGCCACTATTAGGAAACAAGCAGAGTTGTTCACATTATGGATTTTCAGAGAGGAAAAAACTTGCGATACCAACTTCTGCAGCTTGTTGAACCTTTTGGAATAATCACAAATCACCTGATCTTAAACAAAATTAATGAGGTATGTTTTCTTAACCTTGTCCAACTAACATTTTTCTAAATTATTTTGAATTATAGGAATGTTTATTGTGCCTCAGCAAACAATTTATCATTCCTTTTTCCCAAACTAGTTTCCCATGCCTTTTCAAGAGAACAGAATTTAAGCAGGAGTTTATGATGCAAGGGCATAAAAATCCTTTTGGGATCTTTTTTGGGTTCTGGAGAGTCCTGTGCTTCATGATGTCAAAAAATAGTATGTTTTTTGCCATTGTGGTTGGCAAGAGCTTGCTGTTGAATATTACCAGTTTTAGCATCATATAATTGGCATATGCTGTGAGGAAGCATACTTGGACATTCAGCATGTGCCTGATGATTAAAATTTATACTAGTACCATTGCATTTTGTAATTGGGCTGAATCCTTTAATCTACCCCAAAGTGATGCTCCCTTGAAGATTTTAAGGCTGTTCTCTACCTTTGTATTTTTGCACATTTCTTCCTGCCTAGAAGAATGCATGAGTTATTTATCTTGCAATTTCAGGCGTTCATTGAAATGTCTACCACTGAAGATGCTCAGGCTGTAGTGGAATATTACTCCTCAACACCAGCATTAGTATTTGGCAAGCCTGTGAGAGTACACTTATCACAGAAGTATAAAAGAATAAAGGTAAAATCAGCTTTATTTATGAACTGTCTCGTTCTTTTGTACCTGTCATTTCCTTTTGTAGCATTTAACTGGTTCATTCTTGATCTGGTTTTGCAACGCTAAATTAAGGCTTTATGTTTGGTATAATGGAATAATAAAAAATGATTTTTTTCTAACTCCCACCACCCATTTTTCTGTTTTTTGAAGAAACCGGAAGTGAAGCCTGACCAAAAATTCGAACCTCCCAAGCAAGAGCTTGGCCGTGTGATCCATCTCAGCAATTTGCCTCATTCGGGATATTCTGATAATGCCGTACTCAAACTAGCAGAGCCCTATGGCAAAATAAAGAACTACATACTGATGAGAATGAAGAGCCAGGTAGTGTATATGGTCAGTCACAAAAGGGGGTCACAGTGCAGGGATTCAGGAAATCAGGCCTTAGTCCCCAAGGGTTGGGCACAACACACAAAAACTAACGTAGATGTAAGAAGCTTTGTGTCAGTCCTTATTTTGCTATATATTTGAACTGATCGTGTTTCCTTTTTTATTTGTATGGATGTGCATCATTCTGTGGCTAGAAAGGCAGTAGGAGGGCTTAGAATTGTGCTTGACACGCAAGAGAGTGCAGGGGTAATGAGGGCACTGCAGGTGAGGAATTATACTTTTCAGAGTTGCCCTACATTAATAATTCTCTTAACTAGAAAACCAGGTTCTAATAGTCTTTGGCATGCATGCTGTGCTGTTTTCTTGATATAGTGACACTTTTTTTTATTTGCAGGGAGTTTTTACATGAGAGAGCCATGAGAATATTTCTTTAAATCCAAAGTGGTACAGGCCATTTTGCCACTGCCAGATTCTACCACATTATGTGGCATGTGTAGATCAGCTCATAAGGAAAGCTGGGGAGATGAATGGAGGAAAGGGGTGGGGACATCTTCATGCCCAGTCCTCCGTAACTCATCTTTGTTGATCCCCTTTTGGTATGCAGTTTCACCATTTGGTGAGCACTTGACTGGGGTCGTCACTCGGTGATGTCTAGAGCCTTTCAGCTGCTCTTTCTCTGTGCTCTTGCTCAGTTTCAGGGCAGAAAAGTGTTAGCAGCAGTGAGACAGATTCATTAAAGTCTGTTCGACAGCCTCCTGACATAAGTGAATGATTGTGGCCTGTCCAGCTGGTAATTTTAGGAGTTAACCCTTGAATGGAGGGACTTGAGAGCCATTCCGTAACACTGCATAGTGAAATCTCCTGTCGATCGTCTCTAGGCTTTCATAGAGATGGATTCCAGAGAAGCTGCTGTTGCCATGATGGAGAACTGCACCGACAAAGCCCTTTGGTTCCAGGGCAGATGTGTGAAAGTAGACTTGTCAGAAAAATACAAGAAATTAGTATTAAGGGTGAGTATCATGTGGACATAAATTTTTGCTTACTACTCTATAGCATGGATGTCCAACTCGGGCACTTCAGAACATCTGAAGTGCCGGAGTTGGACACACCTGTTCTACGGATACATTGTAGAATATTTTTTGTGAGGAATTTGAGGATTATAACTGTTAACTTGAGAAGGGTTTTGCTACAGAAAGGTGTACAGATTAAGCTAAGTTTAGCAGGGCTGGTTTTTAGAAGACTGTTGATGCCTCTGGCAATTGCCACTTCTTATATTGTGTAAATTTAGGCATTTCAAATAATTTTATTGTAGCCTTTTTAGGCAAGTCCCCCTTGCTTTGGACAACGATTCCATGTGGATACCCGGTAGCCTGGAGATAGGAGTGCCCTTTCAGGTCTGACCCAACTCCCTGGGGGATGGCAATTCAGGTTGCCAGCATCGAATTAGCCTGGCTTTCTATGGCTTTGGATTGGGACAGTTCAGCAAGGGGGGTTCTGCTTGGTCCTCTGGTCCAAGAAGAGGAGGAGTTTGGATTTATATCTCCCCTTTCTCTCCTGTAGGAGACTCAAAGGGGCTTACAATCGCCTTTCCCTCCCCTCCCCACAAACTGTGAGGTGGGGCTGAGAGAGCTCCAAAGAGTTGTGACTAGCCCAAGGTCACTCAGCTTGCGTGTGTTAAAGTGCACAGGCTAATCTAATTCCCCAGATAAGCTTCCACAGCTCAAGTGGCAGAGCGAGGAATCAAGTCCAGTTCTCCAGAGTAGAGTGCACCTGCTATGCCACTCTGCTCTGGGTATCTAATAAGGATTTCCCTCTTCATGAATTTTTCAGGTCCCTGCTTCTGATAACAGAACTAAAGATACTTCAGCAATGGAGTATCTGTCAAGGGAATTAGTAGCATCTGTAGAATTTTGCTTGTTCTTTCACGGGGGAGGGGAAAAGCAGGTGGGGGACTGGGACACCAGGCCCTGATGGAACTCATGGCAATTGGTTGGAAATGAGTCCTCGTCATGCATTCTATTTTTACTGAATTATGTCTTAAGATCGGTTTTCAGTGGAGTAGGGCCCAAAAGGTTCAGCTACAGTATGTGTTGCTCTTTACAGTGGCAAGATGCTCCGTTTTCTTTATTTGACCACAGTCCTTTGAGATGTTTTGAAGATTGAAAGCATCCTTTGAGTAGCCTAATGCAGAAATCCAGAAGACCTGTATAATTTTGAAAGCCGTGGGCTCTTTTCTTTTCTTTTTTTCAGATTCCTAACAAAGGAGCAGATTTGTTGAAAAAAGATAAACCCCGGTAATAATTTTTGATCATTTCATTTAATTTTAAAAAAATAAAATTTCCAACAGGAAATCAAGCTTTTCTTTTTTTGCTTTTTATAGAAAGAGAGGCCTTTCTCCAGACAGTAAAGATTCTGGAAGTGAAAAAAAATCCAAGACCGACGACAGTGATAAAAATGAAACTAGCAGTATTGAAGATAAAGACAAGAAGAGAGAAGAGTCAGATACCAAAGGTGACGAGCAAGCAGACCAGGACGACTCCAATCTAATTCTTGAATCGGAAGATGAGTTGTTAGTAGACGAGGAGGAAGCGGCGGCATTACTAGAAAGCGGCAGTTCAGCAGCTGAGGATGCTGACGTTGCCAACTTGGGCGATGTAGCAACAACAGAAGACACAACGGCTAACGCTGATGGTAGTGTCAAACCAGAAGGGAATGCTGGAACTGCAACACCAGGAAAGAAACTCAAAAAGGTATGGCTCAGAGAATGTTGCCAGGGAAAATTGGGTTGAGCACAGCAACATTCAGATTTGCACATACTTGGTAAGGGGGAAAGTTTCATGTTTCTCCTCCTGAAAAGCAACTATTGAATAGTTGGGTATCACGATTGGGGTTTGAGAGGAGGAGGGCCTGTAGGCAATAGTGTGGAAAAGTATAGTGGCTGTGCCTTGGAGTCACGGGTGTATGTAGTCAGCCGTAATAGCCTGTCTGGTGCTTTCCTCTCTGGTAGGACAAGCATTTGACAGAATTGAAAGCTGGCTTGGCATTTTCACACAGCAGCTCACAGTTGTCACGTTGCCCCTTGGTAGTCCTGTATATAGGGCACCAGTTGGCACGCAATAGACTTCCAGATCCTTGAGACTTCAGAGTCATCCCTGTTTGCTTCCCCCCTCAGAAAAGGGTCACAGTATTGTAGGTACAGTTTTGATTCGGAGACATTGTGGTCATGGATGTTGTTGGTGGAAGCAGGGAACAAAATAATTCACCTCTCTGTCCATGGTAATATTTCCTAGCCTGCATTTTCATCACAATGTGCAAATTAAGGCAAATAGAGGGTCCATGGAAGGTCTGCTGCCAAAATCCAGAGGCATATGGAAAAAAGCGGAGCATCATGTAGTGTCTGTACATGTAATGTGATGGGGAAAAAAGAAGCTTCTATATTGCTGCTTCTTGTCCCAGCACCTGTTCTGCCAATCCTGATGTGTCCTCTGGAAGCAAAAGCCTCTTATAGGAAAAATAGACCAGTTGAAGGTTTAAAGCATTAAGTAACAAAAAGTGCAGGGATTTATTCTAATGAGGAAAGCTGAAATGAGGTAATGGTTCTGAAACGATGACCGAAGCTACCCCTTACTCCCTCCCCTCCCTCACTCCCCTTTCCTTGCATGCCACCCCTCCCCCTCCCTCCCCCTCTGCTAGGGTGGGTGGGCCGTGTGGAGATGCTGGGGCCCCTCCCCTTGCATGCCACCCCTTACTCCCTCCCCTTCCCTTGCATTCCACCCCTCCCTTTTCCCCCCTCCCTCTACTATACAAATAACATGGTTGTGCTAACATAAATATCTGTCATTTACAAAAAAAATTAGAAGAATTCTTGGGCACCTGGAATCTTATGGATAGCCCCTGTGGTGACCAGTATTGTTTACATGAAATTTAAGATTGTGGCTGCAGCAAAGAGCCGAGGGTGTCTTTTTTAGCTAATCTTTGTTCACAGGGCATGCCTCAGCAGCACTGGAGAGCAAGGAAACCCTTTAAAGCAGTCAACACAGTGGAAGAATTAATCATATCGCATGCTAAAATCTCAACACGTTTTGTATTTGGTTCATTGTGGGGGTGGGGTGGAATCTATAAAATGTTATAGTTTGGGCATCTCCCACAACAACAGTGTTTGAACAGCAATGATAGGCCATCTAATGTGTAACAATATTTTTGACAATGGAATATTTTGCGCCTGGTCAAATTGCCCACCCCTTTGACTGGCCGATTGGCACGTGCCTTGTTTTGTCATACTTACCATGATTTAAACCATACTTTAAACAGAGCAGAAGGCAGCAAGAAAAATAAATCAGCACAGAATGGACTTTCTACACCTGCCCTTAAAGATCCCCTTTCATTGTGATCCCCTTTCTTTCATTGTAGTGGTAGGACAATTCACACAATTGCTTGTAGGGAAGATACCTGGTTGTTGGGGTCTATCCAGGCACCCTTGCTAAAGAATAGTAACTTTTTTTTTAAATCATTTATTTAATTTTCAACAAAAAAGAATACAACAATAACATAATGATAGATACAACATTACTGTTGCTGAGACCTGATCTCATGGGAACATATAGAAATTTTGGGGATAATACATAGTACATATAATTCCTAGTTCTTTCTTCTTCTGTATCTCCCTTTTCTAAAAGTCTCCTTTTGATCCCTTAACAAAATATATATCATTACAATATTTATGAAAGGTAAAGTTAAGAAAAGGTAAAGCTAAGGAAGGTAGGGCTTAGAGAAGACTAAGTGGGGGGCAAAGCATTGTGAAAGGGGAGTAGAATAGAATTATAGAAGTGAACCTTCAAACCCACACCCTGGTGAATGGACTTCTCCTTGAACATTGTGTCACCTTAAGAATAGTAACTATTAATGGTATAAGGAACCATGTGCAAGGTAGACCACTAACCTACCCCTTGAGAATGTGTCCCCCTTCTGGTGGATTGTGCCGTATTGTAGAAGCCCATCCCTGTTAAGCAACGGAAGAACAAAGCCCCCAGAGATCTCTCCCCCCCTTCCCCATTGCTGCAGTGGGATAATCTGTGGCCTCCGCATTCTTGAATTCCACAGACTAACCACCACTACCCCTTCTGCAGGTGCTTGTGGCTGAGCATCAGGTAGAATAACACAATTGGACTTGAGATATGGACATTTTAGTATGCTGTGACTATAGTCATTTAAATTTGTGTCAACAGAGACACGTAGGTGGATTTCCGAGAAGCATGGAAGGTTTTGTCACTCTAGACGAAGTTGGCGACGAGGAGGATTCCGATCAGAAGCTACGGAAAGCTGGCCTGCTGAAATCTGCTCTGAAGAGCGAGAGCGGCACAGCTGAGGGCAAAGCTGTTAAAACTGAAGAAAGCGGGACAGAAAATGAAGCAATGGAGAACGGTGCCAAAACTGAGAACTTGAACCAGGAAACCTCTGACGAGACCAACAATACGGCAGCATTGGATCAAGTGAAAAAAGAAAGTACAGATGTGCAAGAAACTGCCCAAGAGAAACCCGCTGTTCCGGATGAATACAGAATTGGACCATATCAGCCAAATGTTCCTGTTGGTAAGACTTCCTTCCTCCTCCTCCTCCTCCAGCACAGTCTGCGTTATTCAGTCCTACCTTTTCATTGTGTTCTTTTATTGGTTTCCTTGCATGAATTCCATAAGGAGACAGAATCAATAATTTATGCATGCTCGCTCATTGGACTTTTACTATGGGCACAAATATTGGTAGAGCTAACACTAAAGCTCGCAGTAGAGTGACTTCCTGATTTTAATTTGTGTGTGTGTGAGTGCCATCGGGCCACTTCCGACTTATGGCGACCCTATGAGTTAATGCCCTCCAAAACATCCTATCATTAACATCTTTGCTCAGGTCTTGCAAACTGAGGGCTGTGTAGAGTCCATTCATCTCTTGTTGGGTCTTCCTCTTTTCTTACTGCTGTCAACCCTTCCTAGCATTTTAGTGATTCTTGCCTTCTTGTAATGGAACCAAGGTACAACAGCCTTAGTTTAGTCATTTTAGCTTCAAAGTAGGAGACTTGTTTTGGTCCAGAACCCATTGATTTGTGGTCCATGGTATCCATTAAACTCTCCTCCTGCAACACATTTCAAAGTAATTTGCTTTCCTCCTGCCAGCTTCCTTTATTGCCCAGTTTCACACCTGTACATAGAAATAGGGAATATTGTAGTGTGAATTATCTTGGTTTGATTGCCAGTAACACATCCTTACACTTAAAGATTCCTTCTAGCTCCTTCATGGCTATCCTTCTCAGTCTCCTTCTGGTTTCTTGGTTGCAGTCTCCCTTTTGGTTGGTCATAGAGCCCAGGAATAGAAAATCTTCAACCATTTCAGTTTTTTGATCTGCATTATACGAGGAACAAGACTCTAATTATATTGGAGAGAAAAAGTTCAGTTTCTTCATCATCAACCTTAACATTATCCTCAGACATTACTTGAGTTTTCTTGATGTTCAACTGTGATCGTACAGTAATTTCAAGTCTTACTGTTCTCTGCCAGTAATGTATCATCTGCGTATCTCAGATTGTTAAAGAATATATAACGAAAAAGATGTTTGTAGCTTATATAAGATGACTGGATTAACTTGGAATATACCCCTTGTTCAGTGCAAAAGCAGCTTAAATACACACATAGGTAACTGAATATTGTAGAGCAGAACAGCTATCTTATGTTTCTCTTTCCTGCTAGGTGTCAACTTTGTAATGCCCAGATCTGGATTTTACTGCCGATTGTGTTCTTTATTCTACACCAATGAAGAGACAGCAAAAAAGACCCATTGCAGCAGTCTTTCCCACTACCAAAAGTTGAAGGTATGGTGAACCTATGTAGGGTGTTGTTTTGTCCCCTGTGTAGTTCCTAGATATTGAAAAACGTAAGTATAGGTTGAAGAAGAGGGATTTGGATTTATACCCTGCTTTTCTCTATCAAAAGCAATCTCAAAGCTACTTACAATCACCTGTCCTACCTTCACAATAGGCACCTTGTGAGGTAGGTGGGACTGGGAGAGTTCTGAGAGAAGTGTGCCTACCTCGGTAGCGAACCTATGGCACTCCAGATGTTCATGGACTACAATTCCCATCAGCCCATGGTGGCAGGGGCTGATGGGAGTTGTAGTCCATGAACATCTGTAGTGCCATGGGTTCGCCACCACGGGCCTAACTGAAGGTCACCCAGCAGGCTTCATGTGGAGGAGTGGGGAGCCAAACCCAGTTCTCCAAATTAAGAGTCCACCACTCTTAAACACTACACCACACTATGGAGCCATCGTGGTGTAGTAAAGAACAGTAGTTACTAATCGGAGAACCTGGTTTGATTTCCCCACTCCTCCACATGAAGCCTGCTGGGTGACTTTCAGCTAGGCACAGTTCTTCAGAACTCTCTCAGCCCCACCTGCCTCTCAAGGTGTCTCCTGTGGGGAGAGGAAGGGCTTTTTAAGTTGCCTGGAGTCTCCTTACAGGAGAGGACGAATGGGGTGTAAATCCAAACTCTTCTTCTTGAAAAGGTTCTTTTAGAAGGATGCCAACAAGGATTGAAAAACAAGTAGCATACCTTATCCAGTAATCCCATCTAGTGCAAGGACTGATGAGCAGGAATTTATGTGCATGTGTATTGTGGTTGTTATAATTGTCCTACAAGAGTTAACAGGACAAATGTAACAATTTTTCTGAGTAGATGTGCTTAGGATCTTGTTGGTAATCTAGTTGACTTCAGCCAGAGGAAGTTGAAATCAGGGGAACTTAAAGCACTCAGCTGTGGCCTGTAACACTTAGTTCAAGAGATACATCAAGCATATCTTTGTGGAACAGGTTGTATTCATGGAGTTGTGTGTGGCAGTTGTGTTGAACCCTTAAATTCTCGTCATGGCCGAATCTCAATTCAGAGCACAGTGCTCTGAAAAGAGAAATTGGCCTGAGTTTCTAAGTTTCTGAATTTGTTGAGACTTTCCTTGACACAACTTTGATTTAACTTTTTGCTATTTCCCTTCGTTATAGAAACACATGGAGAAAATGGCTGAAGAACAAAAGCAGAAAAAGGATGCTTAAATGCAATAAAGGCTTGAGGAAAAATGGTTTTATTTTTTATTAATACAGTACAATTAGGGATATGCTATGTTAAGTAGCTTTTAGTGGAATACCATAGAAGTATAATTCTGTTAGTGTGTTTAATGTTATGGCACATTTAAATCAACACAATCTTTGTTTCATGAAAAACAGAATTTTCTGTGCAGGTTGAACCTTGAAACGAAATATTTTGAACATTAGAGTTCACCTTATTGATCTTTCCAGGCTTCTGAGCAAATCTGTAAACTTTTACTCTGTTCCGTTCAATAGTAGTGGTTACTACTTTCTGGAACATTCCATTCTGTCCAGCTGATACTTTGTTTTTAAAAGGTTTCATGATTTCAGTTCACTTTTGAGAATTCTGTACATGAAAGTTGACATGGTTTTTTTTTTTAAAAAAGAAAAGAAACGGTTGGATATGCCTCTTTTTAGTGTTGATGTGATACTTCGAGAACGGGAAAGCCGATAGCCAACTTTTAAAAACAAAAACTCTTGTGACCCTTTCCCCTTAGGTCTCGTTTCTGTTCCATGGCCGTAGTGTAAAATAAATTCTTATTCCCCTGACCAGTATTATTTTTCGGAGTTGTTCTTGCTTGCTGCTCGAATTTAGTACTTTGCATACATCTCCAGTATAAGCAAAAGCAGCATTGAACCCTGACTTGTAAATAGTTACCTTTTTATGTTTGTGACTTTTTTAACTATTCCAATTCTGAATCTAAACCTTGTGACAAAGGTACCACTGGAACTGTTGGGTTTTGTTTCAAAGTAACATGTTTATGAATTGGGGGCAGACAACTTCAAATTGGTTTAATCCTAGGATTGTGCTTTTGTTGTACCTTCATGTGGCTGATGTGAACGGGAGCTTGTGTGTGTAGCCTGTTTCATGTAGTTTGTTAATGATTTAACAGCTTACATATATGTGGATTCAGTTTGTTATGGTGACAAAACAATAAACCATAAAAAACCGGGTCAAAATTTGTGGGATTTTTGTGAGCTTCTAAATGTGTGCATCTTGCATGTGTGGCAGCTTTGATACATTAGCCATGTTGACTGGGCCTAAAGTCATTCCTAGCCTTCTGTCATGGAGCTCATTGATTTCTGGGGCTGTTCATAAACCTACAGCATGGTTAAAACAATGCCTTTTATAGCCAATCTTCCTGCTTGCAAGGAGATACAAAGAGTTTTGGTGTGTTGCTGAAATGAAGGGTTCCAGTTTTTCCTTTCCCATATGCAGCCCCTTACACTTGTGTACTAATAGCCCAGCCTTGAGGACTAAAGCTGAGGTCAGTTATCACACTGATGTAGTGAACATACATGACAAATATTTGTGCAATTATAATCCTGAGATTCTCATCTGAACAGTTCAGTCTTAAAATTGGGTTATTATAAATTCAGGGAACTCTCCAGTAGAGGTCTGAAAATTCTCCTAGCTTTTATATTTGTAGCCTTCCAAATTAGAGCCATACAAACATAAAAACTGCAAATTGTGGACTGTGTCTGCAAAAATTCCTGGAATAAGAGAATATGGAAACACTGTGACATAGAATATTTCTTTCGGTATTAAAGCTTCGGTTGATGAACAATCTTTAATCTTTTCTCTGCAAGTCTGGTAATTGCTCTGTAAGTCTCAAGGTGAAGAGGCAACAAAGAGGCTTGGATCTGGGGGGTGGAGAAGACCACACATAGGTAAGAAGAAATTAAGCAACAGGGAGAGAGTAGAGGGACCAAGGACTGAGAACTTGCTGAAGGCAGAAGCTTGACGGAAGGTGATTCAATAGTTTCCATGTTCAGCCCCTCTGCACAGATAGTGTTCCTAGGTGGCTAAGAAAAGCCCCCCCCCCCCCCATGGAGATGCAGAATTACTGCCAGTCATTCAGTGAGATCAATATTCTAATAAGTCAAAACAAAACAATTCTAATAAGTCACAACAAGAAATGAAAGAATACTGGATGAAAGGCTAAGAAGCCACACAGCTGCTATACCAAATCAGTGTGGCTTTGTCAGGGGGTGCTGCACAACAGATGCAATATATGCTGCCTGGTTACTCATTGGGGGGGAAAAGAAACCACTGCATTTTGCATTCCTTGATCTCGAAAAAACATTTGATCCTTGGACACTCCTATATGCAGATGACATTGCACTTGGTCACAAAACATGCAGTCCTTCAACGACAGCTGCAGGCATGGAGTGATAAACTCAGTGAAAATGGACTTCACCTGAACATACCCAAAACAGAGTAGCTACAATGTGGCTCTCAAACTAGAACAATAATTCAAATTAATGGACAAACACTGAAGAAGGCCACCCAATTTAAATGCCTAGGGTCCCTGGTCTCCATAGATGGCGACACAATGCCAGACGTACAGTCACGAATAATTGCAGCATGGTTGAAATGGCGGCAAACTACTGGCATTCTGAGTGACTCTAAAATGCCTGAAAAACTCAAGGCTAAGATCTACACTATAGTTGTTCGCCCAGTAGCCCTCTATGGGGCAGAGTGGTGGCCAGCAGCAAACATTTCTTGACCATGTGCCAAAATGATGACGAACAAGCCCTTAACACAATTGAAATGAAAATGCTGAGATGGACACTTGGCCTGACATTTCTTGACCATGTGCCAAATGATGACATCCGTCAAAGACTTGGAATAAAAGCAATTAGCAAGAAAATGCAGGAAGCCAGACTACGGTGATATGGTCGTGTCCTGAGAAGACAACCAACATCAGCAGTTCAAACAGCATTACATTTGGAGACAGCAGGACGACGACCACATGGACGGCCAAAGAAAGGATGGATGGACACCATCAAGGAAGACACGCGTGCTGCCAACCTGAGCCCTATGGATGCACAAAACACAGATCTGTAGAAACGACAGTCACAGTGCTAACCCCTCCACTGGGAAAATAGCCTAGAAAGACGACCATGCGTGCTTTTGTTTTTATTTTAAAGCATAGCCTGCCATTCCTCCCCAGTGGAGCCAGAAGGTAGTTTCAGTGCAAACTTGAGCCATCATATAAGGCAGTTTTTCAGTGTTAACAAAGCATTAGAGGAAAAAGCCTAATAAAATTTCAGCAGTGTTGCCTCCACAGACCTTCTGAACCAAAGCTATTTGTGCCAAAAAAAGGAAATGAAAAAGCCCTAGTGAAACACCTGAACTAAAGAATTTCTCGGCTTCAGTGTTCCTACAAAAAGGCGATATCGCTTGCACAAACCGCTGCACCTCAATAGTGAGGGAAAAGAAGCGTTTGAAGCTGACCTGAGTATGCAGGTATCATCACCAAGTGCAGCACAAATGAAATGGGAGAACAAGCTGCAGGTGGAGTCAGATTTTTAGTCCTCCCCTTGTGTGCATTGTAGAGAATCTTATGCACACTGTGCTCTTTTTCCACTTAAAAGATATAACGAACATAGGAGAACTTTTTAGTTCATTAGATCCTCCCATGCTAAGTAGCATACCGGGCAACAATTGCTCTCCTGCTGTTCCGGTCTTGGGCGAGTGTTTCAGCCTCTTCCCATGCAATATTCAGTGCCTTCAGGTCTTGCTTGAATGTTCTCCAGGTGTTTGGAGGCATCCTCACTGATGTTTGGCATCAGGAGGTGTCCACATCATTGCTTCTTTGGTATCCCAACTATTCTCCATGCAAAGGATGTGGCCAGCCAATCGAAGTCTTCTGTGTGCAACTCGGGCCAGGGCTTTTTCTGCCTTGTGGAACACTCTCCCCCACTATCGTCAAGGCCCTGCGGGACCTTGAGCAGTTCCGCAGGGTCTGCAAAACTAAACTTCCACTGGGCCTTTGGGGAGGGCGGTCATTGAGGTGCCACCCCCTGTACACTGTTATAGAGGGCCATGCAACATCATCGTGTCCCATCTGCCCAGGGTGAAGGGATATAGACAATGTATTGAATTGCCATCTTGGTTTATCGGTTGTTTTGGTATGGTTCAAAATTTTAATGTGTGATTTATTTGTTTTAATATGTGTTTCTGTACACAGCCCAGAGCCCTTCGGGGGTGGGCAGTATAACAAATTCAATAATTAATTAATAATCAATGGTTATGGGGTCTGCACATGGCACTCCTTTGGAGCGCCTCTTCATTAGTGATGTGGTCATAATACCGGATCGTCAGGATCCGGCATAGGCACTTCTATTAGAGCCTGCTGTTGATGCTTGTTGATGCTAAGTAGGAGGACTGGGAAAAATGTTATCTTGCATCTGAGGTCTGTAGCAGTACAGTCCATTTTACAACTCTGCTGCACGTGTAGACCAGGCCCAAGATCATTTGAGGCTATTATATTCAAAACCAATTCTCTGAATCGAGCCTGGAAGGCAACTGGAAGCCAGTATGGAGGACTACTTCTTTGGAGCCAGCTACTCTCTTCAACAAACCTGGTAACTGCAGTCGGGCTAAACTGTAGCTCCCAAACACCCAAGGGCAGTCTGGGTATTATAAAGGAGCAGGTGAAAGGGAAAGGTCAATTCCCCACTTCAAAAATGAAACTAGATACAAACCGGGTAGGTTTGAGCACATGCCTTTTGAGCACGGTTTCAATGTCCCCACTGCAGCTTCTGCCCCATAAGTGGCAGCAACGCAGCAACCAGGCAAGAGTACCCACTGTCAGCGGATCAAACACGCGATCCGATCAGGGGCTAACCTGATTGGCTGCTGCGTTGTGCTGGGGCAGGAATGTTTTTTTATTTTAAAACTGACAGATCCACGTCTCTGCGAGGATGCGCAGAACAACCCGGATACGACGTTTAGCTTTTCATTGTATTGCCTTTTACTTAGTGAAGCATTTAAACTGCCCCCCACGTTGTTTTGTTTAGACGTGGATCTTTGCTCTGCGAAAAAATTTTTAAAGGGCTGCGCGCGCATTGCACACAACCCACTGCTTCCTGATTGGACGAAAGGCTCCACGCCACTACCAGCGGCGGGTAAACCAAACCAGATTCACCCCTGAAATTCACCACCGCTCCACATTCAGCGTGCATTTTTTTCAAAAGGTCTACTTTCTTCCAGGTTCTGAAATAATGCGTGCTGAGGGGGGCGGGAGGAAGAGGGGCAGAGATGGGGTCAATCTGTTTTCGGCGCTGGTGTAGTGGGGAATTCTGCTGGAAACCTGGATATTTTCTGTGATGAGCACGCATCTAATCGTGAGTGGGGAATCAACCAAAGATGCCTACCTGGAAATGGAGGCAGATGGCATACTGACTGAACCAGCTAGAGGGCACCCGTGGTCAGCTTGCATCTGGTTGTATCGGCAAGCACGCTTGGATCCAAGAGAATGGCATTACATGAAGCCCAGGCAGTAACCTCCCAAAACAGGTATAATACCACCCAAAAACACTTCTGTTATCCAAGTTGAGCATCAGTTGAGCTATTGGTCGACATCCCTTTATCAATGGTGATAAGCCTCAGTAGGCACCCATCCCCACCCTGCTGGCATTTCAGGCTTTATTCTGACACAGTAAGCTGCTGAGATAAATTATTCTACAGGGACAGTTAGATTCAAGCCCCGTGGCAGCTGGGGTGGGTGGGGTATAAATAACATTTATTATTCAATTTAATCATTATCAAGATTTTCAGGGCACAAGCTGCCAAGGATAAAAGCTGCTTTCATCAGCCATGAGTAGGAACTTCATATCCCAGTCTTCGTATCCCAGTCAAAGGGGGGGGGGGGGCAGTGTTGTAAAGTATGCCGCCCTCTGCAACTCTGCCAGAGGGACAGTTGCAACGGGATGTTGCAATAAAAACATTGTTTATTCTTCCCTTTTCCCCAAGGAGCTTAATGTGGTTTACACATTTCTCCTTACACCAGTTCTTTGAGGTAGTCTTGCAAAGGTAGCCCATGTTGGTCTGTGGCAGCAGAGCCAGATTTGAATCCAGTAGCAGCTGAAAAGACCCACAAGATTTTTGAGGTATAAACAGGAGATTTAACTCTTGAAAAGATCTCCAAAATCTGATTTATGTTATTTACAAGTTTTGATACCCTGCCCCTCCCCTTTCAGGCTCGGAGCGGCGTAAAACAGTATTAAAACAATTACAAACATGTTGATCTCTAATGCTACTGAACTCTGAAGTAGGTTAGCTTGCCAGTGACTGAACTAAGGTTATCCAGGGAGCTTCAGAGTTTAGTAAGATCTCGAACCCTGCTCCCCAAGTCTTAACCACTGCATCACTGGATCCCAACAGATGGGGGGCCCTTGATTCCACTTAGTCCTCTGTGTGATCCTTTGAGAGGAGGAATAAATTTAGTATGACTCCAATCCAGAGATGCAAGAAAAAATATATTAATTCTATGTCAAAATTCAAAAAGAATCACTTCTGCACACAGCCAGCATAGCATTTCATAATGATGTCAATATGTCAGAGAAGCTACTTTTAGTATTAATAGAAAAAAGTAAAAGCTGGATCAACCTGGATCCTCATGAACACCATAGTTTAAAAAAAAAACCCCACAAAATCCAATATCAAATTGAGTGTCAAAGTCAGGACCAAGGAGCAATACTTGTGCATTTTAATGGTGCAAAAAAAAATGGATACAAGGCATGTATTCATATGGTTCTTACTCTGAAGCAAAATAAAGTGACCATCATATTGCAAATAATGTCTTACAGCCACAAGGGGCTCCTGAAAGCACTGTGGAAGAAGCATGATCCTGGCACAAGTGCTGCTGACACTGGTGTAAAGAGCCTGCTAGAGAGCAGCATCAGAACACAGCGGAGGAGTGGCAGTGCAGCTCTAGCACAAGGGCTCATGCCAGCACAAAAAGTGGCATCCCCACAGTGTGGCCAGTGTTGGTTGTCTTCTTGATGGCTTATGATAGGGAATGCCCTTTTTTTTCCCCATCACAAAGTTACATCTGCCCAAACCACTGCATAGGGATCCATGGTAACAAATTTCCACGCAACCCCCTCCCCCAATCGGCGCCATCATGCCCACCTGGGACCAAAGTGAACAGAATGCCAACCAGTTCCCTGGCCAATGGGGAGGCCCAAGCAGTAGCCTAAGGGGGGAGAGGCCTGCGATACTAATGCCACAGACCCGAGAAGACCTGACAGGACCGAAATGAGAGCTCTTGGTGGCCCCCAGGCACCCGGCAGGAAGGTGCAAGGGGAACCCCTTAGGCACACACTCTTTCCATGTCTCCACAGGCTGTAATGGGGAACTACTAAACCGAGGAATTGGGGGAAAGTGCAGAAAGAATGTCATGAGGGACCAGACCAGCTGCCAACTAAGACCCCAGTGACAAAGGCATGGGAGCAGCTGCAGGGCACAGGAGATGGCTGTTCAAGGAGGGTCAGAGTCCATGGAATCGGACCACTGACCATTGCTACAGACAGAACCGTATGGTCTTGTGGTCCTTCCCGGCTCGCCCTCAAAGATTGCTGGGTTCACAGAGATGTGCTGGCTGCCCCAATACAGATAAGATGGACAAGACAGCACCCCATGGATCCGACTTGCTAACCCTGCTCCCCCCAGTGGGGCACCCAGCAGCCACAGCACAGTTGAGGCAGCTGATCTGGAGGGTAAAGTGGCTGTAGCAGCTGTGGAGGCAGCAGCCACCTGGCTGCCTAATCTCCATCGATTATGGGTGTGTGCTGAAATGGCAGCTGGAGTGGGTGGGGGACAGGCTGTCGCCCAGCCAGTCCCCAACCCCTCCTGTATAATGCCCCATCAAGGACAGGGGAGGCAGGGCCAGGCCGCTGCCACAGGTGGCTGGATCCCAATACCTGTTTCCCTCCATGTTGTATAGGGCGGTGGCACCCTCCCCGGACAGATGGCAAGCAGGACTGTCCAGGGATCCCCTGTCCCTAAACCCACCACAATCAGAAATTGTGAGGAGCCAGCAGATAGAAGAGTTTGGATTTATATCCCACCTTTCTCTCCTGTAAGGAGACTCAAGGTGGCTTTCCATCTCCTTTCCCTTCCTGTCACCACAGCAGACACCTTGTGAGGTAGGTGGGGCTGAGAGAGTTATGAACAAACTGTGACTAGCCCAGGTCACCCAGCTAAAATGTAGAAGTGCAGAAACACAGGTGGTTCACAAAATAAGTGTCTGCCACTCAGGTGGAGGAGTGGGGAATTGGTTCTCTAGATTAGAATCCACCTGCTTTTAACCACTTCACCATGCTGGCTCTCAGGGGGTGGGGGGTGGCAAACCACATAGGGGTCAAGAGACATGCACCAAACGCCCCTACAGATTTCTCACCAGATAGATAGATAGATAGATATTTATTATTACGGCCTTTTGGCCAGCCAAATCATTGGCTGATGCTGTCCACTTGTAGATCTAGTCACCTTGATGGAGACAGGTCTTCTCCCCAGGGCATCCGCTTCCACCCAGAAGGCAATGCCCAGACCATACTTGTGCCAGCTACCTGCCAGCAGCCACACAATCATTTGCATATGGGGCATGGTGGGCTTCTCTATCCTGCTGTGTCCACAGCTGGGCAGGAGCTTGGCCATCAGCCTTGGTCCAGCAGACCATTTGTTGCAGCAGAAGAGGGGAGACTGTTGGCCACCATATCAGGTAAGGGAAGCTCGGATGTTTCTGAGCTTGGTGCAGGGAATCCCAGTCCGTAGGAGTTGATGGGCTGCATGGGGTGATGTAGGTGCCACGCAACCCCACCTTCATCAGCACCATCTTTTCCACTGCAGAAGCCAAATGTCCCACTGACTGCAAGGGATGGATGTGTCGTCTGGTGATGGCCTTTCCAAGCTCTGTCCACTTGGACCTGGATCTTCTCACTGGGGCCCCCCACCTCTGGTAAAGAGCAGCTGCAGAACTCAGCCATTGAGGGGCCAGGACACAAGGGAATGGTAGGGGGGTTGCGGGACCATCTGCCATCAACTAACAGCTACCATTGTCGAGGGCTGCAGGGAGGGAGTGGCCACTACCATGGTGCATACTCCTCCAGCACAGGGCCACAGCCACGCTGCGGTGCCCATTCACCCACTGAGCGAGGCCTTCCTGAATCCCCATCAGCAACATCATGAATTTGAATAGAGGAGCAACAGGTGTCATGGGGGCCCCAGAAGCCAGGGAGGGACCAGTGCCACTTGGAGTAGCATCAGGCAACCCCGGGGTGAGACACTGTGGTTGGGGACAGGGGGCACTGTAACCAGCAACAGGGTTGGAAAGAGACATGGTGGCCCAGTCGGAGAGGCTGTCCACATTCCTGGGCTCGACATTCTCTAAGTTTGGAAGGACCACTTCCAAATAATGGTCTGCCAGGGCATGCATAGGAATGTAAACAACAATTTGCTGGAACAGGTTGTTCCTAAGTTCAGTCCCTGTGACTAGAAACTCCAGCAAAGTCCCCATCCTCTATATAGGCGTCCCTCTCTGATGACAGTTGCCCAAGTTGTTGGAGGCAGTCTTCCCTTTCAGGTCATGGCCCTTTCAAGCTCAGAAGACATCACTGCCCACTGCATTCTTCAGAGGAGAGCCAAACGTCTAATGAATGGTGGAGACAACCCTTGGGAGACGGGGATTGTCAAACGGACAGTGGCTGCTGATTGACACCTTCAATGGGGTGTGTGGATGTTCCCCTCAGCTGCTCTCCTGCAGATGGCCTTGAATCCAGCACATATATGGTTGCGGAGGATGGCCAGAATGACAGAGGAGTGAGAGACCTCCACGACTTTGGCCACAACCCCTTGGAACGTTCTCGCTGCCAGAAAGCATAGTGAAACCCTCTTCAGCATGAGGATGGCTTGGGGGTCAGGCACCTGGCTATGGATACAAGCTCTGACCTTCTCCACAAATCCCCTGTATGGCATCCCTGTCCAGATGGAACCAGCCCAGGCAGGTGCTATCTGAGAGTCAAAGGGTGCTGATCCTCTCCCTCCGTCTTGAACAGAGTAGAATTCAGACATACAGAGGAAGGAGGGTTTGAGGCCGGGTTGCCAGCTCCAGGTTGGGAAATACCTGATTTTGGGGGTGGAGCCTAAGGAAGGTAACGTTGGGAGAAGAGCTTCAGTGGCATAGACTCCATTTTTCCAAGCAGTCATTTTGTCCAGGAGAATTTATCTGGGTTGCCTGGAGATCTGTTGTAATCCCAAGAGATCTCCAACCACCATATGGATTTGGCAAGGCTAGTTTGTAATGACCCAATGCAAAACTCATGCTTTAGACCTATGTTTTTGCGCTGCTGCAGCACTACAAAGCACTATGAAACAGTGGATGCACAATTTTTTCAGTGTTGCCTATGCCAGTGTTACCAACTCCGAGTTCGGAAATACCTGGAGATTTGGGGGGTGGAGCCTGATTAGGCTGGGGTTTGGGGAGGGACTTCAATAGTGAATAGTGCCATAGAGTCCACATTCCAAACAGGTAATTTTTTTCCAGGTAGACTGTTCTCTACCGCTAGGATATCAGTTGTAATCCCAGATTCCTTGCCATTCCCTGGAGGCTGGCAATTCCAAGAAAGATCAGCAATACGGTTTTATTTTGTCCTACGTAAAAATCATATGAATTAACAAGGGTTCGTTTAAAATCATTTTACAGTCCCCAATCCACGAAAAAACATCATGTTAAAAAAACTAGTCTGAAAGAAACCCCCCACCATTTTACACCGGAAGCGCTCGCCGAGACGCCTCATGGGTTCATGCATGGCAGGGGGTTGGACTTGATGGCCCTGGTGGCCTCTTCCAACTCTATGACCATAGAGACGGAACCGCGAGTCCAAACAGCCCCAAGACTCAGGTACCGGAAGTGATGTCATATCCGTCCCGGGGGTGGTTGTGTTTCCCAAGGAAGGGGGTGGTAGGAGACGAAGGAAGGAGGGAAGTCTGGTAAAGGAGAGTAAGACGCGGCGGTCAGCTGGAAGCCTCCGCATCCGTCCTGCTTCTGTACGAGGTGCGCCTCCGTGGAAGGAGGGAGGGGGCGGGGCCGAGCGCTCTGAGGCGCCACCGTTGGTCTTCTTTCTCTCGCTCCGCTCCTGCCCGCATGCTCATGAACGGCCTCTCTCAGGGAGTGGGGGAAGACTAGGCGGGCGGGCGGTTGGCGAGTCTAATGGCGTCGGCTAAGTGGGGGCTCAGAGGTCTCTCCTGGCTCTTTTTCATCCGGGTACCTGGAGAAGACTACCTGTCCATCTAGGGGCGTGGTGCATGACGGGACGGGACATCCCGTCATGCACCACGCCCCTAGATTTACAGGTAGCCTTCTCCAGGTACCCGGATGAAAAAGAGCCAGCCAGCCCAACCGTCGTTTCTCTTTTTCCACGCCCACCTGTCCCGGGAGGGGAGGGGCTTTTGCACGCTTGTGGAAGGGAAACAAAGCCGGTGGTGGTGGGCGGGGCTTGGAGTTGAGCGCGCGAGGAGGCGTGGCCTAAGGGGAGAGTTGGGCTTCTCTGTCAGGGAGTCGTGAGTAGCGAAGGGGACTTTTCCTGTGAGGAAACCATGGAGCTATTTGTTACTACGGGAGGGACGACGGCCTGATGGAAGTTTAGCTGTGAATATTGTGTAGAAACTTAGAACTGACATTTGTCCCTCCCCACTGGTCTCATTGGCCCGGAGTGCTGCTAAAGGTCTCTTAGTCACCCTATGAGATTCATGGGCAATAGAGCTCCAGGTGGGGGCTGAAGGTCAGGAATTACAATGGCTCTTCAGATGACAGAGATATGTTCCCCTGGAGAAAATGGCCACTTTGGCTTTGTCAGCCTCACCTCCTATGGCCTTGTACCCTTCACCAAATCTCTCCTCCTCAGCTCCACTCCCAAATCTCCAGGAATTTCCCAACCCAGAGTTGGCAACCCAATGATGGGCAGTTGATTCAGGACAGACCGAAAAAAAGTCGTTTCCTCTCATGATTTGTGTGATGGCAGTTCGTTTAGAAGGAAAATTGGCTTATGTTATAAAGAAGGGAAAGAGCTGCTCCTAAACTCTCTTGGTCAGTTTGCAGGCACTGATAGGGGTAGATAGGCAGGACTATTAATTGGGGTTGCTGGTAGCGGCTGGAGATCTAGGAGTACAACTGATCTCCAGACAGCAGAGGTCATTTCCACTGGAGAAAATGGCTGCTTGTAAGGGTGGACTCTGTGGCATTGTACTCCACTGGAATTCCCTTCCATCTCCAAACTCTGCCCTTTCCAAGGCAGTCCCTCAGGCATTTCCCAACCTATTGTTGGCAACTGTAGTTAATGTTTTAAATAAATAAAAGCCATGATAGCGCAATTGGAACCTGTACTTTGAGGGGCAGTGTGCCCTCTGAATAGCATTGGAGAAGGGGAAAAGCCTTTTGCCTTTCTTGTGACCTTCTCAAAACAATCTGACCAGCTGTTGTTGGAAACAGGGTTCGATGGCACATTCTATGTGCGTGAAAATATAGGATCACTCTTGATCTGAGCTGGCAAAAACATCCAGATGGTCATTAAAACAGACATAACAGTTAACGCTTTTGAATCTTTTGCTGATCCGGATGTTAATTTAGCCATGACAAAGATCAGTGACACTTATGCATATTATTTCTGTTGACCTGGGAAATAAATACTAGTGGACTAGTTGAATAAACTCTAAATATAGTCGATGATTCAGATCCCTTTTCTGCCGTTATGGGATACAACAACTGGCAGCCCCAAAAGGGGACTTGTGTTGCCCTGCGCTTCAAACGTCCATCTGGCCAACTTAGTGAGATCAGAATGAGCATTCCAGTCAGTCTGGGAATGTGTATTTGGATATGTTCTAGCATTGGTGAAGTTGGCAACAGGCAGCTTCCATGTGAGTCACTCCCCTGTTGAGTTAAAGCGAGTACCTTTTTTGTGACAGATTCAAGAACGTCCAAAAAATTTTTAAAAAAATGTTTGGAAGAATGTGTTTATACCTGGTTCATCGGGCTTGTAGTCATCCCCGCAGGGTCGTCGCTAAGGAATAGGCGAGACGCGGAGGAGGTTTCATCTGGTGGAGAGCGTCAGCAACAGGAAGCGCGGGATTTCGTGATCCTGACAACTCTCCCCTGTGCTGGTCTCTGGCACCTTTTATTAGGGTTTCATTGTGGGCGTGTAAAGGAGGTGGGTAGGGAGATGAGCGGGAGACCGGGAGACCTGGAGATCATCATGTGATGCATGATCTCACCTGGCTACGTGCGGAGAGGAGCGTAAGCGTCTGAGCCTAATCCTCACCTGGGGGCAAGACCATTGTCCCTGCGCCCGGTGACTGAGCCAGACAGTTCATGACCCGTGACTCATAGGGGGATGAGGAGTGGGGGTGCGGTGCGACCAGAAGGCCGTAGGTCCGTTGGCGTCCCAACGTTCTACCACGGCGCTGCTGGGTCAGCAGTGCATTACTACAGGACTGTTATAATTTGTGTCCTCACACCTGGTTACTGTATTGTTAGCTACTTTGCTAAAGGAAATCTTTTAGATTTTAGACTAAAAGTCAACATGAGTTTCTCAAAACAAATCATGCCAGACTAATCTCGTCTCTTTTTTTGATGTGGCATGCTTGGTAGTCGAAGGGCATGGTGTTGATGGATTATACCTAGATTTTAGTAAAGTCTTCGATAAGGTGCCCCATGACATTCTTGCAAGTAAGCTAGTAAAATGTGGACTGGGCAATGCTACTGTTTGATGGATTTGCAATTGGTTGACTGACCGAACCCAAGGAGTGCTCATCAATGGCTCATCTTCATCCTGAAGAGAAGTGGTTCTGTCCTGGGCCCAGTGCTATTCAATATTTTTATCAATGACTTGGATAATGAAATAGATGGCTTGCTAATCAAATTTGCAGATGGAGTAGCTAATATCCCAGAGGATAGAATCAGGATTCAAAATGACCTGGACAGGTTAGAGAGATGGGCCAAAACTAACAAAATGAACTTCAGCAGAGATAAATGTAAGATACTCCACTTAGGAGCAGCAGTGATACAGTGGTTAAGAGCAGGTGCATTCTAATCTGGAGGAAGTGGGTTTGATTCCCCACTCTGCCGCTTGAGCTGTGGAGGCTTATCTGGGGAATTCAGATTTGCCTGTGCTCTCCCACACCTGCCAGCTGGGTGACCTTGGGCTAGTCACAGTTTTTTGGAGCTCTCAGCCCCACCCACCTCACAGGGTGTTTGTTGTGAGGGGGAAGGGCAAGGAGATTGTAAGCCCCTACAGGAGAGAAAGGGGGGATATAAATCCAAACTCTTCTTCTTCTTAGCCAGAAAAAATGAAGTGCACAGATATAAAATGGGTGACACCTGGCTTGACAACACTACATGTGAAAGGGATCTAGGAGTCTTAGTAGACTACAAGTTGAGCATGGGTCAGCAGTGTGATGCAGCGGCCAAGAAAACCAAAGCAATTCTGGGATGCATCAACAGGAGAATAGTGTCTAGATCAAAGGACATAATAGTACTTCTCTATTCTGCATTGGTCAGGCCTCATCTGGAATGCTGTGTTCAATTCTGGGCACCACAATTCCAGAGGGATATTGATAAGCGGGAACAGGTCCAGAGGAGGGTGACCAAAATGGTAAAAGGTCTGGAATCCATGCCCCATGAGGAGAGACATAGGGAACTGGGTATATTTAGTTTGGGTAAGAGAAGGTTAAGAGGTGGCATGATAGCCATGTTTAAATATTTGAAGGGGTGTTATGTTGAAGAGGGAGCAAGCTTGTTTTCTGCTGCCTCAGAAACTAGGGCCAGGAGTAATGGATTCAAGGTGCAGGAAAAGAGATTCCACCTAAACCTTAGGAAGAACTTTCTGACTGTCAGGGCTGTTCAACAGTTGAATACACTTCCTCAGAGTGTGGTGGAGTCTCCTTCTTCGGTGATTTTTAAGCAGAGGCTGGATGGCCATCTGTCAGGGGTGCTTTGATTGTGTGTTCCTGCCTGGCAGGGGGTTGGACTTGATGGGCCTTGTGGTCTCTTCCAACTCTATGATTCTACAAGATAAAGACATGCTTGTCATCTTTATGGGTATTTTAAGAATCCTGGATGTCAAGATAAAGTAAAAATGTTTGTTCACACACTAACCTAGAAAGATTTAATGCTTAGTACATAGTCATTTTAAAGCACCTATATATTGCTTTCCCCAGATTCTCCAAAGAGCTCCATGTATATAGTATTTATTTAATGCTTTAGATAATTCAGAGTACATCACACACATGACTTCAGTAGAAATTATGGCAACTCTGCAAGGTAGGCAGGAGTTAATATCTCTGTATTGCAGATAGAGTGAGGTGGTTTACTTGTGATCTGATAAATTCAATACTAAGGTGAGATTTGAACTGAAAACTCATATCTCAAGCTCTATTGTGAGAGATCCATTTCTGAGAACTAGGGAGATCATAACTTTCTGGGCAAAGTTTGACTTCTGTTTTAAGCAGTTGCAGCTGATTCGGGTGCCATCCGTTATTGCCAAAGATTGCTTGATTGACTGATTGGCATTAAATATACGTTTTAATTCTCTTGTATCTTTGCAGTGATGTCAGTTGAGTTTCAAACTGTATCTGGTGTAGATTGCACAGTTTGTCCTGATTTAAAAAAAAAAATTCAGGGGAGTCTTAACTGTCCAAATGAAAACCCTGTGTTGTCTTTAATTAAGAGCAAAAAAAGTCACACGCCACAGAAATCTTTGTGGGATTGTCTCTGTGGTGGTACTGTTGCTGTTATGTTTTGTAGCTGTAAATAGTGTTGCTCCAGTTTGGATTTAAAAGAAAACTTGTTGTGGAATTCACCAAAGAGGGATTTGGGACAGGTGAGAGGATCTCCCATATGGTTATTACCATCTTTCTCCGAAAATAGACCTATCCCGAAAATAAGCCCTATCATGATTTTTGAGGATTTTTGGAGGATGCTTAAAATATAAGCCCTGCTCCAAAAATAAGCTCTACCAGTAGTTACAGATCAGGATGGTGTGATCCAACAGGGTGCTCCCTGCCAATGAGGATGCAGCTTGCATCACACATGACGGGAAAGCAACAGGGCTTCCGAGAGCCTGCCTTAATGAATTGTGAAGGTACCATATTTCCCCTAAAATAAGCCCTACCCTGAAAATAAGCCCTAATGCATATTTTGGTTCAAAAATTAATATAAGACCTGTCTTATTTTCGGGGAAACATGGTAGTCCGCACAAATCAACTTTCCTGGAGTCATACTTGTTGGGGGGGGGGGGGAGGATGCAAGGGAAAGATTAATGATTCCAAAGCTAAACTTGTTTTGCTACTTCTCATACTTTATAACAGCATCCAAAATTCTCATATTTTGGGGATTGAAAAGCATAAATGCGCTAGAGTGTAATCTAAAACAGG
Organism: Sphaerodactylus townsendi; assembly: GCF_021028975.2. Lineage (NCBI taxonomy): Eukaryota > Metazoa > Chordata > Lepidosauria > Squamata > Sphaerodactylidae > Sphaerodactylus > Sphaerodactylus townsendi. Next base: position 171,783,994 of record NC_059425.1, on the reverse strand, counting down.
TGTACTCATTATACATACCAGTTTTGTCTTGTGGGAGATCAGGTACCAGAGTCTTGTTGTTTGCCAGCTCATATCGCTCCCTTCCTCATCACATGTAAGCAGCATCAAAGGCAGGAGGCAACAATCTATTCCTGAGTTTTTCTGAGGTGGCAACTAGTCACTGCGGGACAGAAGGCGGCGTGGCATAGTCGGATCTCCTCAGATCTTGGAAGCTAAGCTGGGTTGGTCCTTGGAAGGGAGTCCTCCAAGGAAGACAGCAGAGAAAGACATTGGCAAACCACCGCTGCTTTTCAGTTGCCTTGAAAAGCCCCTTGCTGGGGTCACCGTAAGTTGGCACAACCAGATGGCACTTTACACACACAACTAGGTATTGTGGGAGTGTTCCCCTTTAAGTGGGTTGGATCCAGGCTTCTGCCAACAATGTGAATTCAGGGAAACTATATTTGCTGCCTTCTCCAACAGCCTCTGTGCTATCCAAAGAGTTGCCACTGAGGGCCAAAATAATGTGGCACAGAAACTAGGAGAGGGTTAAATTTGCCACTCCACTGCACCTTGTGGAGGCAGAGCTCAAGCACAAAGGACTAACCTCTGTTTACAGTCCAGCCAGTTTATATTCTCTGCTTCTCTTGGAGCAGCAGGGACGTAGCGGTTAAGAGCAGGTGCAAGCTAATCTGGAGATCCGGGTTTGATTCCCTGCTCCACCACTTGAACTGTGGAGGCTTATCTGGGGAACTAGTTTAGCCTGTGCACTCCAACACGCCAGCTGGGTGACCTTGGGCTAGTCACAGCTCTACAGAGCTCTCACAGCCCCACCCACCTCACAGGATGTTTGTTGTGAGGGGTGGGAAGGAAAAGTAAATTGTAAGCCTCTTTGAGTCTCCTTACAGGAGAGAAAGGGGGGTATAAATTCAAACTACTACTCCTCTTCTTCTTCTGTCCATGGACGGGGAATGTGCCCTAGAACACAAACATTGCTCTGGAGCTGTACACTACAGCAGAAGATGTGTTAATGGTGGGCTAGTTTGTTTTCCAATAGAGCTTGTGCATTAGGAATTTTCTCATGGAGAAAAAGATTCCTGGGAATTTCAAGGTTCTCTTGAACACAAATTTAAAACCATAATCTAGGGCGTTATTCTGCCAGTAGCTGTCAGATAATGGCTGGGATAGGCCTTCTTGTTGGCCTGGTTGGCCAGTGTAAACAGGGTGTAATAAAATCCAGTGGCAGACGATAACTCTGACTGAACTGGGTTTGAGGGATTGCTGTTCTATTGGGACTGAGTAATACAATGATGTAGCACGTCACTTACCAAGAAAAGACCTTTGAAGAAGTTCTCTGGACACTTGTGGGTAATCTCCACCTGTTATATCATCTCTCACGGGTGAGGTTTGTGAGGTCACAATCTTCTTTGACATCAGGATCCTGTGAATTGCTGTATAACAGGATGTAGTAGGAAGAAACATAGAGCTGCCAGAGGGAAGTCTGTACTTCAACACAGCTGCCTTTGTTGCAAATGGAGAGAGAAACATGATGAAATTTCCAAGGTGATTAGCAGTCTAGATTTCCAAGTGAAATCATAGGAAATGGGTGCTTTTTCAAATCTCAGTTACCCCTACCCATTTGCTTTAGTTTAATGGTCGCAGATATTTTGAACAGCTAGAATAATTTGCAAGAACTGGGTGTGATTTTTTTAAAAAAATATGCTCTCTTAATGAGCATAAATGAAAATTGTGGTAAACGTACCTCTTGAAATGTGAGTTTATCGGGATTCTTTGCCCATCAGTTTTTTCACAGCTGTTTGTAGGGTTTTATTAGGACCCACATTCAAGACAGTAAATGCTGAACCGAGTATTTAGGGGCTAACAGTGAATCAGAAAAAAAAGTCAGGCCTGATCATTTTCAGCATGTGTAAATATAATAAACTGTTATCTATGAAAGTCAAGTTTCTATTTGAAATCTTGCCTTTAAATACAATATATAATTGCATCAGCAGCGGGCTTTTGTACTGGGTTGGCAAGGCAATACACTAGTCTCCGGCAAGAATTTTGAAATGGATCTTTGACATTCTCAGTTTCCTTTGCACTTTTTGCTTTCTTAAGCATGTTTAGCCTAGGTAACAGTTTAAATGGTGTCTGTTGTCTAGAATTAAAATTCCTTTATGCCTACTTATCAGTCACTAAAGCTCAAACCAGGAAGTGCTGTAGGACTTCCAGAAGTTATTTAGCCTCAGATTTTTATAGAAGGGAATTCAACTGAGGGCAGGCACTGTAGACTCTACCAACACCCCTTCTTGTTCCTATTTTGGACACGGAAGCTACTGCCAAGAAGACACTGTTGTTTTCTCCTTTGTCTCATCGCAACCGTTAAGAATGCATTCTCTCAGGCATAAGGGACCACGCTGTGGAAAGCTTTATTGATAAATGCCATAGCAGCTTGCTTTGTGTAAGAAGTAAGTACAAATGCTGGCATAACATATGTTACTAGGGAAAGCTATTTTTGCTGTGTTTGGCACTCATATCATCAAGAACATCTCAAGTGAAGAGAGAGTTTCAGTAGCTAGCCTCAAGGTTTTAAGCAGTGTAACTACTCCCTGTCAGGTGTATTACAAAGCCCAAGGCAATTCTGCAACCTGAAACTGGCGTTGTAAGGGGTCAACAGTGACCAGTTACGGCTGTTCCCATGTTCCCAAGTTGCAAAACCTGCTGGTCCTCCTTGATCCTGCTCTTAGGAGTTTAAATTCAGTTGCTTACCCCAGAACAAAAAAGAAGTACTTTTGGTATCTTTGGAATACTAGTGGCTCCCAGAATCTCAGCTAGTCTTTTCATGAGATCTGAAGGGCTGGGTACGGTGGAGAACATGGAAACATCCAGGACAGAGATTTTCCACCACCCAAGACACTTTTTCAGTTAGTCTGTGGGAAATCTGGAGCAACATTTAGAATAAAGGCTCCTATGAAAAAAGAAATTATTTTGGAGTAGGTGAAATGCTTTTTAAAGGCAAGGTCTCACACAAAAAACCACCCTCATCTTAGGAAGTATTTGTAGTAAGACACTTTGCAGCATCAGCAAATAATTCCTGTTTATGCTGGCAGTTTTGAGTTCTCCAGGCTGTACGGCTGTGGTCGGGTAGTTGTTGCTCCTAACGTTTTGCCTGCATACATGGCTTATATCTTCAGAGGCATGTAATTGTAAGATCTATTTGTCTCTGAGGCCTGACATGCCTCAGAAGATGCCCGCCATAGATGCTGGTGAACCGTTAGGAGCAAGAATTACCAGACCATGGTCATACAGCCCGGAAAACCCGCAGCAGCCAACTGATTCCGACTGTGAACGCCTTTGACAATATACCCTGCCTTAAATGTGTGGAACATCTTTTCAAGCACATTGTTTATTGTTAAATGTGACTAATTGTCCATAATGAATCTGGCATACTCTAAGATGATGCACTGTTGTTATCCAATAAAACCAACCTATTATTAGCTGCTGAGGGAAAGCAGACTGGTAGTTGAGTTGGGGAGTCTGTGTCCAGAATAGACCTTCATAGTAAGTTGCGGCACGAGCCAAGCAGCCAGGTTCATTTGTGAATGAGATGTTAACAACCCCCAGCCAATAAATGACCCAGCTTCTCCTGGTTCATTGTTACCAGCCAGCTTAGGCATGGGTCAGCATCAAGCAGACGTGTCTTTGAGCTCTTACCCGCATCCTTTTCTTGGGTGGCTGAGGCCCGCCTGAAGGCTGAGCTGCTTGTAGTTCAGATTTTGCCCTGAATCTGACATTGCAGCCTCAATGCTTCATTTTGTACTTGAGCCTGAAACCTTATCAGCCTGACTTTCTTTGCCTACTATTCCTAAAGGGTATCTATGCTAGTCCTTTGCAGTAAAATAACACGGTATCCTTGTCACACTGTAATGTCTCTCAAAGTTTGTTCCAACATATGCTTTGGTAAGTTAGCTCTCACTTGCTCAAACACTCACAAATGCTTATTACTTAAACATTAATCTTTAAGGTGCTGCTAATCTTCCACTTTACAGTATTTGGAGGGGGGAGCTGTACTATTTTTTTTGTATCTTATGTCAGGGGAGTTTAACACTGAAATAAGCCAACATCTTCTGATGGTGTGCGTTTCTGTCTCCTTTGACCCAAAGTCCCAGTCCACATGAAGTTCCCATGAACTAATGCACAGAACTCCCAACACCCTGCAACCCTTCTCCCCCGCCAATTGCTAGCATCTATGCAGCCGATGATCAGGTGAAAATGTATGCACCCGTGCAGATGCATACGTGTGCCCTCTAGATTGAGGTGGATAAAGATCACTTTCATCAGCAGAAAGACACTTTCGCCTTTCCATCCTTGTACTCTTGTCTAGCTCCAGTCCCACTCGGTCTACTCAGTACTTGTCTGCTGAGCCCAGAACTGGGTTGCATAAGAATTTGATACTGCATTGGTTTTTCCTATTGGAATCTATCAGCCCTTGATTGAAGAGTTGCTTCTATGGTGGTGGAGGGAAGGTTAGGGCTGGATTGTTCCTAGTACTGCTTCTCTCTGTCTTGGCATGGAAAGAGTTGCTGGGAAGCCTCATGGCATGGAAGACTCATTTAGACTTGTGCATATCTGGCTATAGTGGAAGGGAACTTGGACAAGGTGGTCTTGAGCCTGATATCAGCAACCTTCTGGTAGTCCCTGGCCCCAAGGACATTCGGTTGGCCTCAACCAGAGTCAGGGCCTTTTCGGCCGTAGCTCTGACCTGATGGAATTCTCCCATCAGCTGACACCAGGGTCCTATGGGGCCTCAATCAATTCCACAGGGCCTGCAAAATGGAGATGTTCCATCCGGCCTTTGGTTGAGGCAGCCACGATTTTTTCCATCTTCCCTATCTGCCTCTCTTTCTCTCCCCTTCTCTCCGTTTAAATTGTTTATGCTGGGTGGGAGAGGAAATAGCCTTTGGGGCTATTTGGGTTCTGGAAATGACACCCAAAGTGATTTCCTTTTCGATCGCTATCTTAAAACATTGCATGATGAGGTTATGGTTTTAATGTTATCATCTATTTGCTATTTTTATATGGAATTTGTATGATGTGACCCAGTCTGTTAACCACCTTGAGCTCAAGAATGGCAACTCTGCCCCCCCTCCCCAGTGTGTCTTTAGGAGTTGCTCCCTCTCATTGGGCAGGAGAAAAGGGGAAGCATGAAAAATTGTTTTGCAGCCTGCCATGCTACTTACACGTGTCTTGTGCTTACTGGCACCATGCTCTGGGTGTGTGGGTGGAGAAAAGGAAAGGGCCGACACAGTGCATTTTGGGCAGCAGTGTTTCCATGCCTACTTTTGCCCCTTGGCCAAAGTCCCACATGCCAGCTTGAGAAATGAGGCCCTTGAAGATCATTAAGGTGCCAGATAGTGCCAACTACAAGTTTCAAGTATGCATACTTAGGACTGTAAAGCAAGTATGCTGAAACCAAGTAAAGGCATCTGTGTCTCTTTCCTTTTCAGGCTTAAGCTCAAAGGCGCAACGATGAAAGACCCAAGTCGCAGGAGTACTAGTCCAAACATCATCAACGAAGACGTGATCATGAATGGTCACTCTCATGAAGACGATAACCCATTTGCTGAGTACATGTGGATGGAAAATGAAGAGGAGTTCAACAGGCAGGTGGGTGAGCAGTCGTGGGGTCCCTATCCCTAAGGCAAGAATCCCAACATACTACGGTTTATTGTTAAGATCTGAGCAAAAATAAAGCTCACGCCCTTCATCTTAATTATCTGGCCTTTGTGTGCCGTGAGAAAGTTTGCCACTTTTACATACTATGCTGTGTTTGTACCCATTTGATTTTTGAATGCCTAATTGGAACGCAGAGCAGAACGGTACAGAAATGCACAAAGCAGCATAGGTGGCCACATACAACTGCAGGATTTCTAGGGATGTGCCATTTTGAACCAATTGTCTGGTTCCAGCTTTCTGGTGATATTTGCAGGGTTGATGGCACATTTCTTACAGCTGTAGCATCTGAAACAGGAGCCTAAAAGGTGCAGTGTTTCCACCAGGGCACGGCTGCCAACATCTGCCCTGCCCTCCTTGTGCACTTAACAATTGACGAGCTGGGAAGAAATTCAACAGGTGATGCTTTGGCCAGTTGAAAACCCTGTCAGAAGGGTCATCTACAAGAGAAGAATATGCTGCATATATGGCCTCGCCATAGCTATGCTTCTCCAAATAGCATCATCAGTATTTCATATCACAGGAACTGGTAGAAGAGTGGAAGACTTATTTCAAACAAAGGGTTAAAATGAATTTTTTGAGTGTTTTGGTAGCATCACAGCAAAGGTGCAATTATCCTTCTAGCTTTCTGTCTTGTTCCCTGTAATTTTCAGAGTTTCTTGAGAGACTGTCCTGTCCACCTGTGCGTGGTGTTTGTTATAGAGTCGAGGGAAATAGTTGTGCAAGGACTACATCATCTTGGCAAACTTGAGAGACTGTCCTGCCCACCTGCATGTGGCGTTTGTTATAGAGTCTAGGGAAATAGTTGTGCAAGGACTTGGCAAACTTTCGGTGAACAGGAAATAGGAATGCGACGGCACCTTAAAGTCTGAATGATTTAATCCAGCATAAGCTTTCACAAATGACAACTCACAGCAGCAGATGCATTGGAGTGACTCATGGAAGCCTGGGGGTAGAAAGTGCCATCAGGTCACAGCTAATGTAGGGCAATCTTGTAGGATTTTCAAGGCAAGAGATATTTGGTCGTGGTTTTCCATTGCCTACTCCCCATTGGTTGAGAGTTCTGAGAGAACTGTGACTGGCCCAAGGTCACTCAGCAGGCTTCATATGAGGAGTGGGGAATCCAATTTGGTTCTCTAGATTAGAGTCCACAGCTCTTAGCCACTGCACCGCCCTGGTTCTCCCGTGAAAGCTTATGCTGGAATAAACGTTAGAGTCCAATCCAGAGGTGGAGGGGCAGACTTCCCTCTGGAGCTGGTGCCACCTTGTGTGGGTGCTTTCCCAAGCCAGCAGAAGCAGCAGATGTACTGGCAAAGGGGGCAGAGATGCAAGTGTGTGGGAACAGCGTGGATCCACAGCACCCAACCCCAGAAGCAGCTGCCATGCCACAGCCCAGTTGGCGCAGGACGCTGCACCGGCGTGGCTGAAGGAGGCCACGGGGGTGGAGCCAACCTTCGTCTGCTTCCACCCAGGGTTTGAGGCAGGGTAGCAGCGCCCCGGCCCTCAGACTTAAGCCACCCTTTTGGGTGGTGTAAGTGAGTCCAGTGGAGGGCTTTCTGGGGCTTCGGATTGAGCTTCAAATCTTTAATGTGCCCCTGGACTCTTGCTTTATTTTGCAGCAACAGTCTACAATGGCTACCTGTCTGGAATGAACATTTAACAGAAGAGGTTTCATTATGTGTCTCTTGCTAAAATAAACAGTATCAAAAGCCACCATACTTCCAGAAGGAAAGATGTGAGTGCTTTGAAATACATCTGTAGCACTGCAGTCAGTACTGACTATTCAGTTTTTCTGTCCCTGATCTTTTCTACAGGCCTGGTAATCCTTCAGGCTCCTGTTCCTGATCCAGAAACTGCCACCCAAACTTAAGCCAATAATCTGTAGAATTTTGGATCCCACAGTCACAAGTGTACTGGTGCAGATTTTAAGTGTTCCAACAGCACAACATGTATTACGGTGACTGGGTAATGTCCTTAAGGTGCCACAGGACTCCTGCTTATTTTTGAGCAGCATTCATTTAATACATTTCAGATAGTCCATACATTTTGCTGTGTGAGTGTTTCTCCAAAAGTATGGGAGGGGGCAGAGAAGAGATAGATTCCTCCCGCAGCACAAGAACTAAAGTAGAGTAAATGTCATTCTATTTCCTGCTCAATTCTGTCACTTGTGGCCACTGACTTTTTAAGTACCGTAGGAAGAGGAGGAAGAGGAAGAAAAAGAAGGAGAAGGAGAAGATTTGGATTTATATCCCCCCTTTCTCTTCTATAAGGAGACTCAAAGGGGCTTACCATCTCCTTTCCCTCCCCCCCCCCACAACGAACACCCTGTGAGGTGGGTGGGGCTGAGAGAGCTCCGAAAAGCTGTAACTAGCCCAAAGTCACCCAGCTGGCATGAGTTGGAGTGCACAGGCTAATCTAGTTCCCCAGATAAACCTCCACAGCTCAAGTGGCAGAGCGGGGAATCAAACCTGGTTCCTCCAGATTAGAGTGCACCTGCTCTTGACCACTACGCCACTGCTGCTCAGGGATAGAGAAAGCAAACAAGAATGAAGGAAAGCTTGTCAGTGAAGAAAGCATTGTAAGAAGGCGTTCAGCCAGGAAGGGAGTCGCTAACTCAGTACAAGCAACGGCTCCAGCACAGCTCTTGCAGTTGGGAGCAAAACCTGCACAGGCATTTTCCTTTCTCAATCAGGAAAAAGGGCTAGCAGCATTTACAAAAATAATGAAATAAAACCAAGCGCTTCATAGAGGGAGAGAGCACACTGCCCCCCTGTAATTACGGGCCTGGCATCTGCAGGTTTCACCTGCTGCAGCTTGGCAGCTAGTTTGGCAAAGCTGGCTCTTCTGGTAAAGGTGGGGAAGGAAGAGCAGGAGATGGAGCAGATTGTAGCAGCCCCCAGCTGAGCTGGGATCTAGCAAGAGACTCTTCTCTTCTGCCCTATCGTAAGGCCCGTATCTAACGATGCTTCTGTTTCCCACTGTAGCTGCTCATCAGGGACAGATATTTAATCTCCCTTGTGAACGGGCCCTAAAAAAAACATTCTGCCCCTGAGGATTATAATGACATTTACTACCCGTTTTGCAATTGCAGATTGAGGAAGAGTTGTGGGAAGAAGAATTTATAGAACGTTGCTTCCAGGAGATGCTGGAAGAGGAGGAAGAACACGAGTGGTTTATCCCAGCCAGAGATCTCCCGCAAACGATGGATCAAATCCAGGACCAGCTAACTGATCTTGTTATCAGTGATGGTTCATCACTGGAAGATCTGGTGGTAAGTCTGTTATGTTAAAAGTTAATGATGAACCAAGGATCGTTTAGCAATGTCAGTCTTTGTCCCGGACCAAACAAAGTAGAGCTGGCACTCCTTTCAACTGTTTAACACAAAAACAAATGTATACAGCCCAGAAGCACCAATAAATCAGCAGGCAGCCAATTGCCCCAAAGAAACAATAAACTGTATATATGATTGCAAGGTATATATTATTCAGCTAATGCATGCATATCGTCGTGCAAATTATACCATTGTGTCAATTATACAACATATATTACTGAACAAGTATGCTTATGAATAAAGTTGTCTTCAATTCGCCCTGTGAGTTCGTGGTGTCTTTTTTTAATGAATGATTCATTGGTGGACTGCTGTGAATACTCATTGCTAAAACTATCCTGTATCATAGCAGGTCGTTCATTCATTTCGTGCTGCCAATGGACAGCGCACTGAATCATTCATTAAAAAAAGACACCACGAACTCACAGGGCGAATTGAAGACAACTTTATTCATAAGTATACTTGTTCAGTAATATATGTTGTATAATTGACACAGTTGTATAATTTGAACGAAGATATGCCTGCATTAGTTGAATAATATATACCTTGCAATCATACATACAGTTTATTGTTTCTTTGGGGCGATTGGCTGCCCGCTGATTTATTGGTACTCCTTTCAACTGACCAGATACCTCTGTTCAGTGGTCTGCTTTTTTGGCCACAGTCAGATGTTATCAAATATTCTGTGACAAACGCCATTATACAGGTGACAATATACTTTTAAAAATTTCATGATGGTGTTGTGTTTGCGAGCAATCAGGTAGACCTGGCAATTATAGAGCAGTGCTTCTTCCAGCGGCCATCTGTTGTATAACTACAGTCTCCGCCGGCAGGAAGAATGGGCTTGGTATCCATTTAGTATACCAACTTTAGATTGTTTTAATTGTTCCTTTGACTTGGTTTTAGCTCCATTGTAATCTCAAAGATTAGAAAATTTGTGAAACTGAAAACTAGCTCCAGGGTTCCAAATGAAAGCCACATAAAAGATCCCATGAATCGTTCATGGGCTATACTTTATAGAAACTTTACCCAACATTAATGTATTTTTAAAGTTCGTGTCATTTTTCATCATAATTAATTTGGTTTTGTAATTGTCAGCAATATGTTCAATGCTTAATTAACATAAATAATCCTGACAATTACATCGCTTCTGGCTTTTCTAATACAGTTAAGGTGGTTGTTTTTAAAGTCCCATCAGTTACGTGGTGATGCTGTTTGACTTGTCAGATCTGTTTCAGTCGTTCGATTTTATGTTTTGTCATCAAGTCACGGCTGACTGACGGTCACCTCGTAGGGTTTTCAAGGGAAGAGATGTTTAGAGGTGGTTTGCCATTGCCCGCCTCCACTTCACAACCCTGGTCTTCCTTGGCAGTCTTCCTTCAAAATACTGACCAGGGCCAACCCTGCTTAGCTTCTGAGATGTGATGAGATCAAACTAGTGTCAGGCCTGTGCCATACTTGGCCTGGCAGAACGCACGCGCACAGGTCAGCTGCAGCTGGTCCAGCCATCTCCGCCGCCCCAAGGCCATGGGGCCTCTTTCTTTCGATGCATGTATAACTTCAGTTCGATAGGAAGCTTGCCTGAGAAATTACTCCTTATCCCATGTCTTCTTCACAGGGGAGTAGCACTCCACCTTTTCCCAAAACAATGCTTCTGTGGTAACTGTGCATCTTTCTCTCATGCTGATATTGGGGAGGGAATGTCACAAAGGTGGGGGCTTTGGTGGGTTTGGAAGCCGAGACTGTAACCTTTCTCATGCGTATATACTGGGGCCAGGGAGTTGGAATCTCAGATTCAGCTACCTGGCCGTTGGGCTGACACAGTTCTGAATAAAGTTCTTGAAACCTTCCTGAGACTTTTTACTGACTGGGGTACCAGACCCTTACAGCTAGCCTTGTTCCTCCAGATCAGGGTGGTCAAATATACAAGTAATCCTAAAGCACACCTCCCTCCTTTGTTCTTGGCATCAGTCAGGCACCCACAAGGAAAACTCCCCTTGCACTTTTTACTCCTCCTCCCCTGCCTGTAGCATAATCAGATTTGCAGGATCCCCATTGTGTGTGCAGGGAGGAGACAGAATGCCTCACTATTGGATGAGGCGTCATATAAACTGGTGCTGAAAACCTGCAGCACTTCACGGCTCTCTTAAGAGAGCCAGTGTGGTTTAGTGGTTAAGAGCAGGTGGATTCTAATCTGGAGAACCGGGTTCGATTCCCCACTCCTCCACCTGAGTGGCAGAGGCTTTATCTGGTGAACCAGATGTGTTTCCGCACTCCTACATTCCTGCTGGGTGACCTTGGGCTAGTCACAGTTCTTTGAAACTCTCTCAGCCCCACCTTCCTCACAAGGTGTCTGTTGTGGGGAGAGGAAGGGAAAGGAGCTTGTAAGCCACCTAGAGTCTCCTTACAGGAGAGACAGGTGGGGTTTAAATCCTTCTCCTCTTCTTCCTCTTCTCCTCCTCTAAATTAGCCAGAGATTTTAATGAAGCATAAAATCCAAAATCATTCATGTGTTTTTTTTTAAATGAGAGCCTTTAAAATGGTTTGTTTATGCTGTTTACAGATTGTTTTTTAATGGCAGAGTTTAAATGGTTAATGTGTGTATCTTTTTAGTATGTCTGTAAACCTCCTTGAACAGATTTTCAAGCAAGGTGGCACAGAAAAGTTCTAAATCAGATTGTGCGAGTTCACCCTGATTGTATTAGATTAGCTCTAAAAATGGTGTCTGGATAGGACCTAGCATAAGAGCAGCTGTCAGCTGCTGGGTATGCGAACTGATCATCATGTGACTGAGCTTTTAATCAGTATGCAGATAGAGGGTTGGATTCTGAGAACTATCACCAGAAAGTGCACCTTTGCCACATTATCTTCCCCAAACAGTCCTTTCTGACCCCCAGAAAGTAGATTCTAGAGGTCATGTGACCTGCTTGGACTAAAATAAACGCCGATTGGAGGGTTCCATTGGGGAGGGGTTAAATTGCTCAGAACCAGAAACGCTGCCCAAAACTGGTAGCATGGCGCAGAACATCTAGAGATTATAATGCCACGTGAGCAGTTTAAACCTTCCCAATGTGGATAGGACGAGCAGCACTGTGGATCATGTGTCTGGTTCTAAACAGGCGAAGGCACTCTTGGTGAGAGTGGAACGTGCCAGACATTTCTACCCCTTCCAGAAGGAAGAGCCAGGATTTTAATAGATCTTTAGTGAAGAGCTGAGAGTACTTAGCACAGAGCCATCCACATCCTGTGTTCCACACCCTGAGAGTCCCTGTGCATTTCTTTGCATTATAGGGTTTCCCTTTGGTTTTGGTAGAGTGTGCTTAAAAATTTAATACCAATGCTGCTCAGCAGCTGCTGTTTCGGGGGTGGGGGTGGGGTTTGCTAACTCTGCTCAATCCCGTGTCCAAATATGAAAGACATACTTTGTGCTCTCTGTTCTAACCTCTTGTTTCTCCTCCCCCAGGGCAAGAGTAATCTCAATCCGAACGCAAAGGAGTTTGTTCCTGGGGTGAAGTACTAAATATATGAGTAGACTGGGCCCTCTTTTGGTGGATGTAGCACAATTTCCACACTGTGAAGCCAGTATTAGAAGATTTAATTGTTAAAACGCTCTCTTCTCTTGTCACTGTGTTACACTTACGCATTGCCAAAGTTTTGTTAGTCTTGCATGCTTAATAAAAGTGCTGAGACTGTTATTAAGTCAACCGCTGTCAGAGGTTAAATGAAATAGAAAAGAAAGGAAACGTTGCAGCTGGATCCAGGCTTTATTTTTTTTTCTTTTGCTAAGGAAGGCAGTGAGGTAGGAAGGCACCAGTCAAGTTGAGAAAAGCGCCACGTTTTGGTTTTTTTGAGAAACTCTCGCACAACTTCTGTGCTTTGGAAAGATTCAAACTTTGAAGGAAAAAAAGCGGTCTGTTTTTAATGAAATGATAAAGAGTTGGTGTTGCGAAGCACCCAACGATGCCTTAACACGACAATTGAAAAGCAAGGTTATCTGATTATGCAGATTAGATTAATTGCAGCACTGCCACTAACTCTTCCCCGCTGTCGAGCAAAACATCACCCTCTTCTTTCAGAGACGAGCGTGAATAATGTATTGTGCCCGAAACTGCTTTTGACAGACCTGTACAGAGTTCTTTCCCTTGGCTACGGAGCCGGCTGGGGAGCAGGGTGGGTGAACTGACAGGAGGAGACGAGATTGTGTGTACGGCAAGTGATCATGTTGGCGCGTCTGACCCGCTCCTGAATTTACAGTGAAGGTGGCGAAAGGTTGCGCCTCAGTTTCTTCCAGGAATCCAGAAACAGGGGCGCCACCCACGTAAACATCAGCGACCTCAAAAGAGTTGGGTTTCCCTGTAAAACATTTAGCGTTAGTGATTTGAGTGGTGCTTTTCCCTTGCTTTGTTTAATCATCACTACACCAAGATAGTCGACAGCACAACCTTTTTTTTTTTAAAGAAAAGAAAGAAAATATGGCTAGAGCAGTTTTGGCTTCTTAAACGTCATATTTGGGCGGCGCGAGCTGCCGTACGTGTTCAGTGTGAATAGTGTTTAAGTTGAAAATATTGTAAAAAAATTATATTTTTTCAAAAATATTTAAAAAAATAAATAATAGTAGAAACGACTCCTTGGCGATCTCCCTGAGTGTTCTGTCTTGTTCGAGTTGCGTCGTGCACCTTTGCGAGGAGCGGGCAGCAGGCTTGGCTGGAGAAAGGGTCGTGATGAATGCTGTTACTGTGAGCGGAATGGAAATGCATGTGAAATTGCTTCCAGCTGGTTTTTCCCTTTGGTTTTGCAGAACAAAATTCCAAGAACATGGAAGCTGCGTTGCCCATAACCTGGTTTGCTTTACTTTCCTCAAAGGCTGACTGGCTGCACTCATTTATGTGCCAATAAATCCAGTAAAGTACTACATGATTATCCATTAATCATATAGGACATATAGAAATCTATTAAAGCCTGTATGATTAGATGCAGGGTAGCAAAACTGTTTCCAGTACAAGCATGCTTCTGTTGGTTGCTTCTCGAGTTGTTGATCATTACAGTTAGCAAACTTAATTAGTGGGCAAAGTTGAGTTATGAACTGTTGAAGGCTTTCGACAATACATAGCTCAATTTTGCCCACTAATAGACACAACTAGACACAGTGAGTAACAGGCTTCTCTCTGTGATACACCTCTGAAGATGCCAGCCACAGATGCAGGTGAAATGTTAGGAACAAAGTCTACCAGACCACGGCCACACAGCCCGGAAAACCCACCACAAAGTTGAGTTATGTTCCTCTTAAGCCGTGTCAGCTAGCAGCTCAATCTCAGTCTCTTAGTTTTAAAATAAAGGCTATTTAAATGCCCCAGAGTTCAGAACTGAAAAGAGTAAAGCTAGTAGATCCAGTCCTTTTTTGACAGATCCCATGTTCATAATAGTGCAGGCTGTATCAGGGATCCCATGACCATCATAGTGCAAACTACGCTTCTTACTGTTCCCCCTGATTCCAGTCAATATCAACACACCTTTTCAGTCCTACATTTTCTGTACAGTTCCCATTGCATAGAGTAACAATGGACCTCACCTTCTCAAGAACAAATGATTGTTTACTGTGGAATGACAAAGCCGCTGCACCTTCAGAGTTAGCCTTGGAGATTCCCATTCTACAAACTGCATTGCTGTCTTATCACAAAAGAACATAACACGTGATGGCTGCGTGGACCTTTCGGAAAATGCTCAATGTCTGCCCAAACTAATCAAGTTATATTAGCTTTTCATAGCGACTCAGTTCTATCGTAACATCAGAGTTCTTATTAACTTGTATTAATCAGTGGAAAGCTCAAAACAATAAGTATTTGAATAGCACTTTTAAATGATGGTACGGTTGGTCTTGTAACTGTAAACCTGTAAGAGATACCCATATTGCAGATGAAGAGACTCAGGAATAGTGGCTTTCTTGCTTAAGGACACAGCATGCTCATGGGCAAGGTAAGATTTGCATCAAGGACTTCCTGATCCATATATTCAGTCTTATTATGGGCATATTTAAGTTTTGTAGACTATAATGGGACTTCTATGTGCAAGTAAGTACACCAGTGTTTCCCAACCTTTTTGAGGTCAGGGTACCCTTGACCTCACTCTTCATATCTCACGGTACCCCTGCCGCCACCCTCCACCTTCCCCTCCCATTGCCCCTGCTTGCCACACACCCCACCTTCCCCTCCCAGGGTGAAGGGTAGCACTGGGGGTGGTGATGGCTGCTGACCTTGTGGCAGGCCCTGCCCCATGGGCCAGCTCCATGTCCTTGCTGGCGCCGGTGGGAGACACCACAAAAATGAGGGAGGGGGGCGGTAGTGTTGCCACGGTACCCCTGGGACATGCACACGGCACCCCAAGGTACCAGGGAACCCTGGTTGAGAATGGCTGAAGTACACATATGATTGTTACTTCAGTCTCAGCCACTAAAATACATCAAGACAGTATCGAGTTGATAGCCAAGTCAGTCTGCAGTAATAGAACAAAATTCAGGTCCATTTCCCCTGTAAAAACCCAACAATTTTTTCCAGGGTATATTTTGTGAGTCAAAGCTCACTTCATCAGATACAAATGTCAATGGATTTATCAACCCTTATGTTCAGATCAGAAGGCGGGAGTGGAGTGACTTGTTTGTAATACACTTCCCACCTTATTTATTCATTTTATCAAATTAATATCCCGCCATATCCCCCACAGGGCTCATTGTGGGTCACAACATAAAAATATACAGTCAATAAAACCATTAAAATAGCAATGCAGATATTAAAACAGTAAAATTCCAATGCCTAATAAATAACCACAGATGGCTGTAGATAATACAGATCCCCCTCACCACTTCTCCCACTCCCTCCCTCCAGAGGTCGAAAGGAGATAGTCTCATTCAATCCAGCTGGCTAGATGGAAAGCCTGGTGGAAGAGCCAAGTCTTGCAGGCCCTGCGGAATTGTGATAGCTCCTGCAGGGCCCTGACCTCACCTGGTAGCCTGTTCCACCAAGTTGGAACCAGGGCTGTAAAAGCCCTGGCTCTTGTGAAAGCCAGCCGGTTGTCTCTCAGGCCGGGGATCTTTTAAACCTGACATAAAAGGTTAATGGATCTTCACTGTCAGTTGTATCTGATCAAGTGAGCTTTGATCATGAATTCTTATACTCTGGAAAATGTCAGTCTTTCTGATGCTACCATACTTTAATATTGTTCTATAGTACATCAACTTTCCCGAGCACTCCTGTCCGGAATTGCAACGTCTGCAACGCTCCTTGTTCCTGGCAGTATTGCAAGCATCTCTTTCAACTGTGGTGACTCTCCGGTTGTCTTGCTATACTTGATTAAAGCTTATTTCTGTCATCAAAGTATATTTCCCAGAAAGCTGGGGAATAGATTCTGTGCTTGTTAAGCACCTTAGCAGACTCATGCATGCCAACTATTAAAAAATTAACCTCATTAGTCAACTAGAAGATCAAAACTGAAGTTTGTAACATTTTGCTAGCGACACACTCTGTAGTGCAGTCGAGTAGTTCCCTGGGTTTAGCTAACAGAACCCTTCCTCCCAAAAGTGTGTGCTGGGACCAGATTTTATTGGTGCAGTAAGGTACATTATTCTGAACAGTTTATGGGGAAATCGTCCTTTGGAACTGTGCACGGAAACTGGACTCCAGATGTACAGCTGCACTTGCGTCCTGACCTTTCATTCCGCTAGAGCACAGGTGTCAAACTCGCGGCCCTCCAGATGTTATGGACTACAGTTCCCACCATCCCCTGCCAGCATCATGCTGTCAGGGGATGATGGGAACTGTAGTCCATAACATCTGGAGGGCCGCGAGTTTGACACCTGTGCGCTAGAGCTATAATCCAGATGCACCTTGCGTGGCTTCTTGCGTGGTGTCATCTGGGCCCACTTCTGTGGCTTGTGTTTCCCTTGCCAGAACAAAGTATCCCAAGTTTTGGATCAGAGTGCGTGAAGCTATAATTCCCTTCGGGTATGTTCTCTACATTCAATAGCGGTGCACAGTTTGGTAGTAGAAACAACTGGATGTTTTGAGCATTACTTTTTAAAAAATAAACTGATAAAAATCCAGTCCATACACTTTTGAAAAGGAACTTGAAAATGCAACTGAAAAAGCTGCCTCCTCAGTTTGTTGCACCCACCGATGCAAAAAAAAGGGTCCTAGTTGCTTCATTAATCACAAAAGTGTAATAAGAATATGAAATCAAAGTAAATGTCAGACAACTAAATTTGCAGAATTTTGACTGGAAACCCTGATTTTTTAAAAAAACAAAAACTTGGCTGGAGAATATGCGCTGTCCTGCTATTGCTCTGCTAATGTGAAATCTCTGTCACTTATGTGGTGCGCAAATATATTTCTTCAAAGCTTTTACTGGATCTGCTACATTCAAAATGGCGGAGGGGTCTTACAGAACGGCTCTGGGTTCAGTCTTAGCAAGTGTGTTTTAACCCCTGAAGTTAAAAAAATGGTGCATGAACACTGTTGATCAGCAGCACATGTCCTCCTACACATGTCAGACGTTAATCCTGCTTTGCTGAGTCCTCTCTTCCACGGGACAGGTTAGAAATGTACAAAAACTTCATAGGCTTTCCTTCCCTCCAGCTGTTTTTCTTGGGTGCCTGATTCTCCACAGCACTTGCAAGGAGTCTATTCAAACCCTTGTGTGTAGGTCAGGGATTTCAGTCATGCCTGGTATCTGTTCTGGTACATCGGCGTCTTCTGTCTTCGGCTTTGATTTAAAGCCCTTGAAAAATGGGCAGACGGGCACGCGCTCCAACCACCTGCAGCTTTTAACCAGTCCCATCCCAAATGGAAAATCGTAACTCTTCAGATTTGTGGATGTTTCACTGTTGGCATGCGCTCCTGCTTTCCACTGTACAAGGCCACGTTCCTCTTGAGTCCCTGGGAAGGAATGAAGGTGAAAGTGAAACCATATGTGTTTGGAATTAAAGCAACCAAATTATTTTTCCTGCCAATTTGCTATTCATTAGATTTGTTTTTGGTTTTTTAAAGCTGAAACTAGAATGGTACCTTTTTCATAGAATCGTAGAGTTGCAAGAGACCGCAAGGGCCATCAAGTCCAACCCCCTGCAATGCAGGAACACATAATCAAAGCACTCCTGACAGATGGCCATTCCAGCCTTTGTTAAAAAAACCTCCAAAGAAGGAGACTCCACCACACTCAGAGGTAGTGCATTCCACTATTGAGCAGCCCTTACTGTCAGGAGGTTTTTCCTAATGTTTAGGTGGAATCTCCTTCACCTTGAACCCTTTACTCCTGGTCCCAGTTTCTGGAGCCACAGAAAAAAAGCTTGCTCCCTCGCCAACATGACATCCCTTCAAATATCTAAACAGGGCTTTCATGTCACCTCTTAACTTTCTCTTCACCAAACAAAACATATCCAGCTCCCTAAGTCTCTCCTCGTAGGGCATGGATTCCAGACCTTTTACCATTTTGGTTGCCCTCCTCTGGACCCGTTCCAGCTTGTCAATATCCTTCTTGAATTGCGGTGCCCAGAATTGTACACAATATTCCAGGTGAGGTCTAACCAGTGCAGAATAGAGAGGTACAATTACATCCCTCGATCTGGACACTATACTCCTATTGATGTACTGGTAGGCACAGGCCATTTAACTATGCCAAGATGATAATGGAAGAAATAAGGCCTCCATTGCCAAACTTATTAATGGCTCGCTAATAAGCGCAGTTTGCAAACGGCTGACTAAAACCATAGTAGAAGATTTGTTCGGAAATTCGAACAAAAGGCAAATCACTTCACGAAAGCTCCTATAACGCATAGCACAGCCCTGTCGCGCAGAGAGGTAAGCTGCAGTACTTCAGTCGAAAGCTCTGCTCACGACCTGAGCTTGATCCCAATGGAAGCCGGTTTAGGTAGCCAGCTCAAGTTGATAAAGCTTGCTGGAGATAAAGTGTAGGCGACTGGAGAAAGCAATAGTAAACCGCCCCGTAAACACAGTCTGCCCGTAGACATTGTGATATGACATCATCCCATGGATCAGCAAAGACCTGGTACTTGCACAGGGAACGACCTTGTCCTTTATTGTAACCTCAAGACTAGATTTCTGCAATGTACTCTCTGTGGTGCTGCCCTTGAAGATGATTTGGAAACTACAGCTTGCTTAGAATGCAGCAATGTGTCGGCAGGAGTCAGATGGACCAGCCATGGTATGGTAACATTGGATCAGTAGCACTGACTACTGGTTTGTTTTCAGGCCCCATTCAAGGTGCTAGTTTTGATCATTAAAGCCCTTTGTAGCCTGGAGGGTACTTACTTGAAAATCTACTGCTCCCTCATGAACTGGGGGGTGGGGGCAGGGAACCTACACTCCTTACCGGGAGCTGCTCTGAGAAAAGTGAAGATGGCCTCAATTTGGGCAAAAATATTTTCTGCGGCAGTTTGGAACAGGCTGCAAAATGATGTGAAACAGTTTGTGGCAGTTTGGAACAGGCTGCAAAATGATGTGAAACAGTTTGTGGCAGTTTGGAACAGGCTGCAAAATGATGTGAAAGTTCAGTAGAAGGCATCTTTTTGAAACAGCCTTTTGGTTGACTGTTGGCTTTCCACTGGTTCTTTTAGGTCAAGATAATGCAGCGGTTCTGAACCTGTGGGTCGCAAACCCTTTGGGGGTCGAACGACCTTTTCACAGGGGTCGCCTAAGACCACTGGAAAACAGTAGCAAAATCACAGTTATGAAGTAGCAACGAAAATAATTTTATGGCTGGGGGTCACCATAACATGCGGAACTGTATTAAAGGGTCGCGGCATTAGGAAGGTTGAGAACCACTGAAATAATGTTTTCATTCTCTATTTGTAAATGGATTATTTAAAAAAAAATTGGAAAACCAGTTTTTTAGTTTTTAAAGGAAAAGTGGTACAGAAATCTATTAAATTAATAAATTCAGAGTGTCTCAAAGAAACTGAGCTGTTGCTTCACCTACAAAAAAGTCCCTTCAGTTCAGAAGCACAGACGAGAATGTGACGAAGCCTCTTTGGATTCTGTGTACTCAAGACACAAAACACAAGCACACCACAAAGCATTCAAATAGCTGTACCTGGAATTGTGTTGTCCAGTATGAATGCAATGCTACCTCCAACAAACATCTCTGTGGTTAGCAGCACTGTTAATATTTGGTCTATTTCTGCAATGCCTGCAAGAGAACATAAGAACACTGGAAGAGCTCTGCTAGATCAAACTGGTTGTCCATCTAGTCAAACATCCTGTCTCACACAATGACTAGCTGAGATCTTATACAAAGCCTTGAGCGATGTCCATTCCCTTAAAAAAAGCCCTGTTTCCAACAGTCACTTGTGTCAATGTATGTTGCTGCCCCACTAATAAGTAATCAGCACAGGGGATCTGAATTAGGATGGAAATGCTTCTAAAAAATAAATATACAGGTTTTTGAAGAAGAGGAGGAGGAGGAGTTTGGATTTATATCCCACCTTTCTCTCCTGTAAGGAGACTCAAGCTGGTTTACAAGCTCCTTTCCCTTCCTCTCCCCACAAACAGACATCTAGTGAGGTAGGTGCGGCTGAGAGAGTTCCGAAGAACTGTGACTAGCCCAGGGTCACCCAGCAGGAATGTAGTAGTGTGGAAACACATCAGGTTCACTAGATAAGCCTCTGCCACTCAGGTGGAGTGGGGAATCAAACCTCCAGATTAGAATCCACCTGCTCTTAACCACACCCCCATGCTGCCTTAAAAGGCAAGCTCTATTTTAAAATGAGAAACAATACTAAAGAAGAATTGAAACAAAGAAAAAAGTGTGCCTGTCATCTCAACACAAGCTTTATACTGCTGGGGATCTTAGTGAAAATAGCATGAAGCTCCTAAGGAATAATGAAAGACTAGGAGTCACAAGATCACTCTTCTCCAGCATAAACTCCAGGGCCTGCGAGACTCCACATCCTTTAAAGGTCAAAGCAAGAATTCACCAGCAGTTGCATCATTCCAAGATTAGGCAAAGGTTTTAGTGGCTTTCCCCTTACCTGTTTTGATGGCATTTGGATGGGCGTCCAAATAGTTTGGAAGTGTGAGTCCAAAAAACATTGCAAAACCCAGAACGAACAAGTTGCGGGAGGAGTTCATGTCAACAAACTGAAGGTTGGAGAGGCCAACAGCTGTGATCATGCCTGCAAAAAAGGAAGAGACGAGAAACGGACATCCAGGAATCATGGTTGGTCCAAAGCAAAAGATCTAACTGCAGCATAAAATTGGCACAGGTTGTCAACAAAACAGATTCTGCATGTAGAAGCCGCCTTGTACTGAGCCAGACCACTGAGCTATTAAAATCAGTATTGTCTCCTTTGATGGGCAGCAGCTCTTCCCAGCTCTCCAGGGGCTCAGGCAGAGACCCATTAGTGGCCACTTTTTAGCTTATGATGGATGATGCACACATTGAGAGGTACTGACAATTCAGTACCAGTTCTGAAATGTTTTGAAGATCTTAGGCATTTGTGCAGTTATTTTACAAGAAGATCTTAGGCTCATTTCATAAAACCTTGTCATTTGCACAGCAGACGAGAAAACAACTTGGTTATATAACAACTGTTGAACGTGTGTTTTGCAAAATGGTATGTCATCAGACGCATAGTTATGAAGGGGCGGGGTGGGGACCAGCGCACCAGGCACGCACCGGTGGATCATGTGGGGGGTGGAAAATCATCCCCCAGAACCCTCCCCCTTCCCGCCTCTCCCTGCCCTGCCAGGCCTGGCAGAGGTTGCTGCCGAACGTCCCTGCCTGGCCCTGCCCCAGCATAGCTATAAGGGGGCGGGGTGGGAACCGGCGCAAAAATAGAGCAAATCTCCTCCCCTCCCGGCACTCCAAGCAAGATGCCAGGTAAGTGGGGCACAAGTGGGGGCACTGGGGGTTGTGCAGGGGCCCATGGGGCAGGAGCAGAACACTTGGAGTCTACCCCGGGCTCCATTTTCACCAGCTATGCCTCTGTATGTCATTGATCACTGAGGAAGACAATAAGGACCAAAATGCATATGGCTTCACTGGTCATCTGATACATTCATCAATTGCATTAATACCTGCATTGTCATTTGCGAGATTCAGGTACAATATATATTTGGGATCTGGTTTCCAGAACCTATGTTTTTAACTATCCACTTTTATTCTGTATAATGTGTTCAGTAATTAAATATATACATTGATAATATTGTATTCTGTTTGGTCTGGCCCATTACATTTTCTTTTCTTTTTGACCCTCACCAAGTCAGAGATACATCCTTTTCAAGTCTGAGGGGGGATATGATTGAAGTCTATAAAATTGTGCACGGGGTAGAAAATGTTGATAGAAATTTTTCTCTTTCTCACAATACTAAAACCAGGAGGCATCCATTGAAAATGCTGCGGGCAAGAATTAGGACTAATAGAAGGAAACATTTCTCCACGCAACGCGTGATTGTATTTGGAATAGCTGCCACAGGAGGTGGTGATGGCCGCTAACCTGGATAACTTTAAAGGGGGCTTGGATAGATTTATGGAGGAGAAGTCGATCTATGGCTACCAATCTTGATCCTCCTTGATCTAAGATTGCAAATGCCTTAGCAGACCAGGTGCTCAGGAGCAGCAGCAGCAGAAGGCCATTTGGGTGCTGTGTGGTTTCCGGGCTGTATGGCCGTGTTCTAGCAGCATTCTCTCCTGACGTTTCGCCTGCATCTGTGGCTGGCATCTTCAGAGGATCTCTGAAGATGCCAGCCACAGATGCAGGCGAAACGTCAGGAGAGAATGCTGCTAGAACACGGCCATACAGCCCGGAAACCACACAGCACCCAAGTGATTCCGGCCGTGAAAGCCTTCGACAATACAGAAGGCCATTGCTTTCACATCCTGCATGTGAGCTCCCAAAAACACCGGATGGGCCACTGTGAGCAGCAGAGAGCTGGACTAGATGGACTCTGGTCTGATCCAGCAGGCTTGTTCTTATGTTCTTAAGTCATTTACAATTTCATTCTTTCTCCCATCGTAATGAAAACTTTTCCTGACAGGTTTCTGAAACAGATGCCATATTCTCTTAGAACTCCCAAGCTGCACTTGATATCCCAAATCATGCCAGAATATTTCAAGATATCTCCGCACCAGAGTGTGAATAAGTGACTGTGCTGGCATTGTGATGTTTTCTGTATTTGCAAAACAGCATTTGAACAGATTTGGCTCCGGCTAGCCCAACTGTGTCCAATCTCAGAAGCGGAGTAGAATTGGCCTTGATTAGTACTTGGATGGGAGACCACCAAGGAAGTCCAAGGTAGCTATGGAAGGGCAGGCAACGGCAAACTACCTCTGTCTTGAAAACCCTACGGGGTTGCCATAAGCCAGCAGGAACTTGATAGCACATTTGGACAAATTGAACTTACCAAACAGGGTGCAGAACATTCCTCCAAGGATGGGGTCTGGGAGGGAAGCAAACAAGGCTGTGAACTTGCCAATTGTGCCCAGAATCAGCATGATCCCAGCGCCATATTGCACCACCCTTCTGCTGCCCACCTGCATTGGAAAAGGTGGCCAAAGGAAATTACTTACTCAGACATCCGGAATATTAGTGTTTCAGTTTTTGCATCCTGCTGAATCCCACCACTGTGTGTTCTGGATATAGATTAAACAGACAAGGAGATAAAATACATCCTTGTCTTCCACCTTTGCCAACTAGAAACCATTGGCCAATGATACATGGCAAGGTGTCCATGACTTCAAAGAGAATTGGCCACAGAGTCTTTGTTTCGGGGCATGTTTGGCGTTATTACCCACTGCTTGTTTGCAGGCATTACCCATCAGCTGGCTTTTTGCTTGCACCTGGGGTGGTGGTGATGTTTCACGGGTTCTCTATCACACAATTTTTAATATAATTTTTAATATTTAAATTCTCTTATCGATATATCGATGTAGTGATAGATTGATATAAAAAGGTGCTTGCCACAGAGAAAGTGGAAAGCGAAAGCGGGACTAGAGGAAATATGTCTGTACAAGAAATCTTGCCACGACAGACATTTACCTCCACCACAAGGCAAACACCTTGTGCATAATTGGCCATTCCTTTTGTTCAGATTATAGGTTGTGCATAGAGCTGCCACTTTCACTTCCAGGTTGCTCTAGGAATCACCAGTAACTCTTTGGTAAGAACTTCCTGAAGGCAGATCAGATCTTATTATTTTTTAATTTTTATTTTACAGTTGTTTTGTTTTTAATAAAATTTTCAAAAAATTTAAAATTTTCTGCCACAACATGGGGCCCCTCCCCAAACAGCCAAACCTACTGAAAGATTATCTTGTACAGGTGTTTGTCCTGTATAGGTACAATAAGCTGCCGGCCCTTTGTGCCACTTTTGAAGCATGGGAGGAAGCAGGGTTCCAATCCAACAGATATTCCTGAGCGGCCTCCCAGCCTAGCCCCATAGACCATGATCAGCAGCGCTCCCGCAAGATCCTAGAAACAGTAGCTATGATCAAATGTGGCAATACTGTACCTTAGTGATGCCCAAGACTCCAATATTAGGGCTGGAGGAAGTTGAACCATTACCAGTACCCAGCAGCCCAGCAATTATACAACAGATTCCCTCTGTAAAAATGCCCCTGGGGAAAAGAAAAGGGGGGAAAAGTCACACTACTTGGGGCCAGAAGTGCACACACAGCCAGAACTCCCTTATCAAGTGACTAAGGAACAAGCTGCCATATTCTGAGCTACTTGTCTACTTTAAATAAACCCCAAATAAAGGCTAATGTTTTATTCCCACCAAAGCTTCTGTGGAATAGAACCGAGATATTAACACAACACAAGCCTTTATTGGCATATAAAACAGGACAAAATTTTAAAACAAAACAAGGTTAAGAAATGCAGTTAAAACTACTAATTTCCAGTATAAAATTTGCAACAGTTTCACAAAAGAGCACATCAGAGCTGTTCAGGAGATTGGGAATCTTATAACACTCATGCCACTGAGAACATTGCAAGAAAATGGAACTCATGTATTTCATGCGTATCTTACTGTATTTAGGGCATACCAACAGAGAATGGTCAAGTGTTTCAACCGTAGTCATATCACATGAACAAACTCTTTTAGAATGTTCCATATTCTTAAATCTTCCCTCCAGCAGAGCTGATGGCAGCACATTACATCTTGCAGTAGCCAAGGCTCGCCTCTGGGTGGGATTAATCAGAAGATGAAGATATGCTGCCATAATTCCACGCTCGGAACCGAGATATTGTAAGTAGACCTTTACTTGGCAGGTGTGTTATTTTGGAGCAGGGCTGCCAGGTCTAGTTTGGAGACTCCTGGAGATTGGGGGATGGAGCCTTGGAGGGGGGTGGGATTTGGGGAGGGGAGGGACTTCAGTAGGGTATAATGCCACAGAGACCACCCTCCAAAGCAGCCATTTTCTCCGGGGGGGACTGCTCTTTGTTGTTCGGAGATCAGCTGTAATTCTGAGAGGTCTCTGGACCTCAGCTGGGGGTTGGCATGCCAATTTTGGGGTACAGCATCACATAGGAGAATCAAAGGGCCCCCAAATTCAGGAAGCACAAGGCAAAATGTAATTGTATAGAATTCAAAATTAACCCATGGGGGAATACAGGATCTACTTAGTAAGCATGCAAAACTAGTAAACCTCCGTCAGGAGTGGGGGGAGTTCCATGTTTTGAAAAAGTGGTCCACATGCAAAAATCCCAAGTACTTTTTTGCCCCAAAGCAATTAGGGATTTGATCCTGGGTGTCCCCACTCTAAATCTCTTTCTGCTACACCACAATTAAAGAAATCTTGTGGCCCCTTAAAGACTAACAAATTTATTGCTGCTGCAGGCACACTCAGTTGCCCCACCTGAATCTATTGCCACACCGTCTAAGAACAACTTTGTGTCACATAAAAATAGCAATATAGAGTGTTATGCTCTGCGTCCTGCTAGAAATTTGATAGGAGTTAATAAAACTGGCAGGTAGAAATAGGACCGGTTATTACTACTAAAGATATGGGGAAGCCTTATACTTCCATGTTCTATGAAGTTGGCAGCCTGCTCCACTGAAATCAATCGATTTTATTCCAGCTAACATCAATCTTGTGAAAAAGATACCAAGGCCTAATCGGGGCAGGGAGGGGGAAAGAGGGAAGGGAGGCTTGGCTCTCTAGACCAGTGTTTCCCAACCTTTTTGAGGTCAGGGTACCCTTGACCTCACTCTTCATATCTCACGGTACCCCTGCCACCACCCTCCACCTTCCCCTCCCATTGCCCCTGCTTCCCACCCACCCCCACCTTCCCCTCCCAGGGTGAAGGGTAGCACTGGGGGTGGTGGTGGCTGCTAACCTTGTGACAGGCCCTGCCCCATGGGCCAGTTCTATGTCCTTGCTGGCGCCGGTGGGAGACACCACAAAAATGGGGGGGGGGGCGGTAGTGTTGCCACGGTACCCCTGGGACATGCTCACGGCACCCCAGGGTACCAGGGAACCCTGGTTGAGAATGGCTGCTCTAGACTCTAAAGTTTAAGCTCTGTTTTTTTTAAAAGAAAGTTTCTATCTATTGGAAGGAGGAGGAGTTTGGATTTATACCCCGCTTTCTTCAACCATAAGGAGTCTCAAAGCGGCGTACAGACTCCTTTCCTTCCTCTCCCCACCACAGACACCTTGTGTGGTTATGTGGGGTTGACAGAGTTCCGAGTTAACTGTGTCTAGCCCAAGGTGACCCAGCAGACTTCATGTGGAGGAGCAGAGAAACAAATCCATTTCACCAGATAAAGAGTCTGCCATTCGTGTGGAGGAGAAGGGAATCAAATCCGGTTCTCCAAATTAGAGACCACCGCTCTTAACCACGACACCACCCTGGTGTACTAGGAGCACAAAGGTGCCTGAAGGAATGTATCCCGTTGCTCATAGAGTCCCCAACACAGTCCTCAGTTATGATCTGCCAGGGAACATTTGACATCATGAATGCAGGAGCAGCTTCTTTCATTGGACTGTCAGCTGTCTGTCTTGTGGGCCACATGACTGGGAGGTGGGATTTAATGTTGAGAAAATTATTGTCTTTCAAGCTTTCCAACTATCAAAGCTATGCAAAGAAGCACAGGTGCTGCCTGTCTTTTACCGAACCTGTTAATGGCATGCACAGGTGGAGGTGGAGCTCCAGCAAGCCTAGCACAGGCATAATAATCACCAATCGACTCAATGATCCCAGCCAAGGTAGCACTGAACATTCCCAGAACCGCAGCTGCCGTCACTGTAGGGATTCCCCACTGGCCTGGAATGAGGAAAAGACCAAAGTAATTACACCAATAATAATAATAATAATAATAATAATAATAATAATAATAATAATAATAATAATAATAATAATAATTAGTAGTAGTAGTAGTAGTAGTAGTAGTAGTAGTATTGTTACTGTTACTGTTACTGTTATTATTAATCATTAATCATTAATCATTAATCATTAATTATGAATTATGAATTATTGATTATTGATTATTGATTATTGATTATTATTTTTTGGATTTTATAGACCGCCTTATTCTCAAAGGGCTCTAGGCGGTTCACAATACAATATCATGTCCAATAAATTACGTAAAATACATTTAATGCATACTTATACTCACACAATGAGTAATATTTAAACCAATAATACATTGGAATACAATTCTGTCTTTGTTTTCTTGGCAACAACTCAAAATATTATTAATATAGTACAACAGGTAAGCATGAAGGCTATTCGGCTATAAAACCTCCAGATGTGGTTTTTATTTTGATGATTCTTTTTCAATCTGTTTAAGTTCCTATGAGATTTATCTTTCTCCTCTAGGAGTAAACCTGTTCTCCTAAAGCTAATATTGCCCAGTTTTCACTCCAAAAGGCTCTTCTTAATATAGTCTTTCAACTGTAGACATTGGCATCAAGATCCATTATGAGAGCCATTATGAGAACGAGGAAAGGCAAGTAGGTATAAGCCAGAGCAAAGCAGACAGCAATCCGATTGCTGCAAATGGTCTGGATGTTTCTACAGGCATTTCCTGGTGATTGCTAACTGCTTGAACACTGATCCCAAGGTAGTCGGAAGAGAAGAAGAGTTTGGATTTATATCCCCCTTTTCTCTCCTGTAAGGAGAGAGGGGCTTACAATCTCTTTTCCCTCCCCCCTCCACAATGAACATCCTGTGAGGTGGGTGGGGCTGAGAGAGCTCAGAAGAACTGTAACTAGCCAAAAGTCACCCAGCTGGCATGTGTTGGAGTGCACAAATTAATCTGGTTCCCTAGATAAGCCTCCACAGCTCAAGTGGGGAATCAAACCCAGTTCTCCAGATGAGAGTGCACCTTCTCTTATCCACTACACCATGCTACATTTTCAGAAATCCTATTTTTATCAGACTCTTTCTGAAATTCTTCAAATGCAAGATCACAATGCATAAAGAAGGGTAAAAATATTATACTTACAGGGATAGGGAAACCTGAACCATGGAGCGATAGACATGATTTCTCCTCTAGCATCTGTCCTGGCCTTGAATCCATAGACATTTGGATCATGAGGAAATACATCAGTCGCCGTCAGAATGTAACACAGCAGCCAGACCAATAAAATTGCAAGAATGATCTGGAGAGGAAATGGAGAGATGCAGATAGTCCAAACTATTACTTACTGGGAACATCTTGAAGTTCTGAGATATTACTGTCAATCAAAAGTCTGAAATGGAAAAGCAACTGTACAAAGAAAGACGACGTGCGGCTAATACATCACTAGACAATAGCTCAACATGCTCACACTCAAAAGCTCTTTCTGTCCTGTGGGGCCTTTTAGTAATTCAAAGGAGAAAAAGCAGCAGGGCCTGTCTATTCAAATATTAATCGCCATTTACTTTTTGATCTCCTTCCATTGTGAAATAATTTGCAGTATCTAGAATAGTAGAACTATGGAGATGTAAGGAGATGTTACCCAAGCTTAAATGACCTTCCAAGTTTAGGAGACTGTTCTCCTCATTAATTCTGTGCAATAAATGTACACAGTTGTTGCTCATCCAGAGCACAAAGGTTACCCAGCTTCTCTTGAAGTATAGCGCAGTGCGGTGTTGTGGGTTTTCCGGGTTGTATGGCCGTGTTCCAGTAGCATTTTCTCCTGACGTTTCGCCTGCAACTGTGGCTGGCATCTTCAGAGGATCTGATGGTAGTAAAGCAAGTGGAATGTACCGTGTTTCCCCGAAAATAAGACAGTGTCTTATATTAATTTTTGCTCCCAAAGATGCACTATGTCTTATTTTCAGGGGATGTCTTATTTTTCTGTGTTCTGTTCGTCGGGCATGCTTCCAAACAAAAACTTTGCTACGTCTTACTTTCGGGGGATGCCTTCCATTTCGCACTTCAGCAAAACCTCTACTACGTCTTATTTTCAGGGGATGTCTTATATTCGGGGAAACAGGGTATATACCTGTGGAATGTCCAGGGTGGAAGAAGGAACCATTTGAACTAGTTAAAAGTGTTAAGGGTCCAATTTGCAAGTGTAATTTGCATGTGAAGTAGAATCCACCCATTTTAGCATATGCATGTAACACTAATGCCCTCATTAATTGATTATGCAACTTCAGTGTTACATACATATGCTAAAATGGATGGATTCCACTTAACACGTGCAAATTACACTTGCAAATTGGACCCTTAAGACTCTTAACCAATGCAAATGGTTCCTGCTCCCACCCTGGACATTCCACAGGCATGTGTACTCCGCTTGCTTTACTACCATCAAATCCTCTGAAGATGCCAGTCACAGATGCAGGCGAAACGTCAGGAGAAAATGCTACTGGAACACGGCCATGCAACCCGGAAAACCCACAACACTCCAGTGATTCTGGCCGTGAAAGCCTTCAACAATATAGTGCAGTGGTTGGACCAGTATCTAGAGGACTGAGGTTTGAATCCCCAGACTGTCATAAAAGCTCACTGGGTGACCTTAGACCAGTCCTAACCTACCTCACAGGTCAGTTGCGAGGGAATGGAGAACCATGCACACCACTCTTCAGTTCTTTGAAAGAAGACTGTGAAGGTGTTTTTCTGTGTTAGGCATTTTCTCAGCATTCAAACTGCAATATTTGCCCACTGAGAAAAATGAAATTCTTCCTCCATGAATGCCACACAGCACCACTGCAGTTGGTTGCAAAAATACACTACCCCCAGTTGGTTATTCTGAATGCCATAGTAACTAGCGACAGAAGAACACAGCCACCCCCAGTTCCAATGCTTTCATTTATTTGTATTGAGAGAGGCTGTACCCCACAGAGCTGTATCATGATACAACATGTAAGAAATAAGACAAGACTGTTGACAACAGTGTGAAATCAATTTCTGGACCATGGGAAACTTTCCCCATGAATAAAGGGGATATTGCTTACTGGGAACATCTTGAAGATCTGTATCCGGAACAGAATGCATCCTTTCCCACATTTGTAGCCAGGGAGGACAAAGGAGACTTTTCGCAGGTACTGAGCAAACAAAACAATTAAAAATATTGTCCTGTTCCAAAGAGAAAATAAGTGTTGAAAGGCAGAAGTCCAAAGCAGTTGGGGAACACAAGCAACAGGGTAATTACAGCCAATTCACACAATTGGAAACTGAATTTATTTCTCCATTGTTAAGGTCCTGAAACCTAATGCTCTCAAGACAATTTTTACTTCTACATACATACATACGCACGCATGCACGCATGCACGCACGCACGCATGTATGTAGAATTAATATATATATATATATATATACACACACACACACACACACACATATATATATATACACACATATACATATATACACATATACACACACGTATGTATGTATGTATGTATGTATGTATGTATGTATGTATGTATGTATGTATGTATGTATGTATGTATGTGAAAGTAATATATATATATATACACACACACATATACATACATACATACACACACACATATGTATGTATGTATGTATGTATGTATGTATGTGTATATACATACATACACACATGCATGCATGCATGCATGCATACACACACACATACATGCGTGCATGCGTGCATGCGTGCATGCGTGCATGCGTGCATGCGTGCATACATACATACATACATACATACATACATACATACATACATACATACATATCTCCAAGTCACATGAATAGA
The DNA here is from genome assembly GCF_021028975.2 of Sphaerodactylus townsendi. Lineage (NCBI taxonomy): Eukaryota > Metazoa > Chordata > Lepidosauria > Squamata > Sphaerodactylidae > Sphaerodactylus > Sphaerodactylus townsendi. The sequence continues at coordinate 171,752,791 of NC_059425.1, read as the reverse complement.
CCGTGAGTCTGCAAAGAACAATAAACAGGCTTTTCTGACTGGGCTGAACAGAAAAGTTTAACAGCACTTGGAAGGGAATCCAGTTTTCTAAAATTACCGAAACAATTTCCATTTGCACGGCTGAATGTTTAGTTCTTTTTGTTTTTTCTCTTAAAATCTACAATCTGTAGACAACAGGAGGCGGGCCATCACAGACGACACCCCTTCTGTCCGTGTTACTCTGGGGATGCGTCACTGGATATCCCAATGTTCAGTTTAGCCTAAAATGCAACAACTCCCACACCCTGAAATATGGACCAAGGGACGGATGCTGGGGAACAGGAACTTTATTATCTTGTGCCATTTCCCTCATTGAAACTTCATAGAGAGCTGCTTTTAGCCCTGCTAGGGGGAAAAAGACAGGCACACTCTCTTTGACTGTCTCTTTCACTACCAGGGCTGCAAGAAACCCAGGCAGGAGACAGCAGTTTTGATCACGAAAACATCACAAAAGATCCCCCCTCGCCCCAGTTTCAGAACTCCAACTCATATCATGTTTCCAAGCCCTGCCCTGGGTAGCCCAGGCTAGCCTGATCTCATCAGATCTCTGAAGCGAAGAAGGGGTGATCCTGACTAACATTTGGATGGGAGATCACCAAGAAAGTCCAGGGTCACCACGCAGAGGCAGGCGATGGCCAACCATCTGTGAATGTCTCTTGCTTTGAAACCCTATGGGGTCACCATAAGTCACCTGTGACTTGATGGAACTTGTCTAAGTAGTACATGGGGGTTCCAAACACAAGTCATCAACGTAAATGTAGTTTAGCCATGATTCTGCATCAAATGTGTGACATCCAGAGAAAGCTACTTCCACATGACCATTAAATGCTTCAGACACACTGGCCATTTATGCACTTGTGGTCTGCCCCGCAGTAAGTGTACATTCCCTTTGGGTCAGATTCTTGGTTGTGCACACATTTCCCCTTCCCTCCTAAACTCACTGTGCCACATATCAGAGAAACCCCATGGTTTCCAAAACCCCTTAAAGCAGAGGTGGGATCCAGCAGGTTCTCACCAGTTCCCAAGAGTGGGTTACTAATTATTTGTGTGTGCCGAGAGGGGGTTACTAATTGGGTCCGCTTTTCCATCTCCATGCCCTCGCCTCCCCGAGAGGCATCCTGCCTTTGAACGTGAAGGTTCCATATAGCAATTGCAACTAATAATGTAATTCCCTGAACTGGGTTAATCCCTTTCAGGTACTGTAATTCATTGATTCTCAGCCTTTCATACCTTTTATCTCATCAGTCTCTATCAAAGAACCTGTGTGTTTCACCATTGCTGTGTTCAGATTTGTGAGTTGGGGCATTTTCTATAATGCGTTGATGATTTAGAAATGACCTGGTGCAAAAAAAATTTGGGGGGTCGTGGTGGGGTGGGGGCATCCAATTCAGGTTGTGCCCAGGGCTCAGGTTTGCCTAGGTATGCCTATGCCCTTTTTGCTGAGGGGGGGCTGGCGAGGGAACCTGTTACTAAAATTTTTGGATCCCACCATTGCCTTAAAGTATGATCTTTCCTTCCTCTTTGCTGAGAAAGCGAAGGTCTTTGTTGTGTGTTCAGCTCAGCCTCAGCTTTGCTTGCTCCTTCCACTCTCTTCTGCCCATCCAAGAGCAGTTCCACTATCAGCCAACAGAGGGCCCCAAAGGGTTTTCTGTTTTGTTTTTTAAAGAGAGAGAGAGAGAGAGAGAGAGAGAGAGAGGCTACAGGCAACAAGAGAAATGGCAGGTAAGGTAAATTGCAGCTGGCTCCGCTAGAGAAACTTTGCAGTGGGAGAATCCCAGGTTTGAACTGAAAGTCATGGGAAAAACTCACTCCGGAGAACAGAGCCGCGAGGCAAGCCCTGCATGCAATATTATAGGCCACTGATTTCACCAGTATTTAATCACATGCAATTTTTTTCCTGTACCTCTTTGAAGAACCGCTTTCCCTTTCAGATTTTTTTGAGTCAGCTCAGGTGAAGAAGCACCAAATCATGCAAATGAACCACATCTACTTTATAGACTGAGGTGTCAAAGAAATTCAGATTTCAAAGGATCCTTTGGCGAGGCATGAGCTGGTGAAAATAAAGAGGAAGGGGGAGGTGGCAGCGAATCAGTAAGGAAAGGGAATGAGTGCCAAAGTTGGGGGACTTGGAAATGGGAACCAAGAGCTTTGTTAACTGGTCTCTTCAAACCTGGCCAGGCTTTTTTGGGTTTATTTGTGAGCCCTTTTTGGCAATCCAGGCGCATGTTTTCAAAACCAGAAACAAAGGTTCCCGGAATGCTAGTCTGGGTGACATTTACCATAATGTTCAATATGGGAACCCCCTTTGGAGATTTCAGAGTTGTAAGCCCTTCATTGACAGATAACAACCTAATACTCAAACAAGTAGAATTAAAGCCCTGGATTGTTAGAAGTGACTTGCACTGTATTGGCATCAGACAGGCACTTTGTAACTTGACCCCTGCTCAAACAGTTGCCAAAGCAAGGGCTGAGAGTTATCATTATTCCTTCCAAGGCCTTACCCTCCACCCTTCTTTTGAACGCAGTCTATGAAATCAGTGCTGGCTTCATATATTTCAAATGCAGACCCAAGACAAAAGGCTCCAACCGGGCACCCATCGAAACCACCCTCCTTGCAGACAGTGAGAAATGCCAGCTCAATTCCAAGCAGAATTTACCCGCCTTGTCTTCAATGCAGTCGGAAAGGTGAATTGCATTTATTTACATCCCAGTCTTCTTCTCAGTCGGCTGTCAAAGGGGATCAGAACACTGTTCTCCTGTCCTCCCTTTTCTCACAACTCTCCTGCGAGGCAGGTCAGGCTGAGAGTCTGTGATGAGTCCAAAGTCACCCAGCAAGCTTTGAAATTGAAATCCTTTTTAATCAGTTCTCTCTATCCCTTTTCATATTAATTTAGATGATGGTGAACTAGACTGTGAAGAAGAAGAAGAAGAAGGAGGAGGAGGAGGAGGAGGAGGAGGAGGAGGAGGAGGAGGAGGAGGAGGAGTTTAGATTCACACCCCACCTTTCTCTTCTGTAAGGAGACTCAAGGTGTCTTACAAACTCCTTTCCCTTCCTCTCCTCACAAAAACACCTTGTGAAGCCGGTGGGGCTCAGAGAGCCCAAGGTCACCTATTTATTTATTTATTTTATTTTCTTGAACTTTTATACCGCCCCATCCCCGAAGGGCTCTGTAGGAATGTAGGAGTGCAGAAACACATCTGGTTCACCAGATAAGCTTCTGCTACTCAGGTGAAGGGGGGGGGAATCAAACCCGGTTCTTTAGATGAGAATCCATCTGCTCTTAACAACTGTATCATATTAGCTTTGATTAGTGGACTCTGCCCTAGCTCTGACCTGGAGTTTTATTATACCCCTGCTGCTTTTGAAATAGTTTCTTCCTGGCATCAGAGAAAGTCATCTGTAATGGTTCCAGAATGTCAGTTCATCCTGCCCCTTTTTGTTATACTAACTGGGCAATATACTGTGCCCCCTGCAGGCCACAAACTGAAAAAACACTAAAAAATACAAAAAACACACAAACGAACCTGAAATTTTTGTGCCCCCCATGTGACCAAATGGGGGGCGCCCGGGAACGTGGGATACCCCATTTCCCTAGGCAAATATGCCTCTGAGCCCAAGGTCACCCAGCTGGCATGTGTTGGAGTGCACAAGCTAATCTGGTTCACCAGATAAGTTTCCACCGTTCAAGTGGTGGAGCGTGGAATCAAACTCAGTTCTCCAGATTAGAGAGCACTTGCTCTTAACCAATACACCACACTAGCCCTTAACCACTACACCACACTGGCCCTTAACCACTACACCACACTGGCCCTTAACCAATACACCACACTAGCCCTTAACCACTACACCACACTGGCCCTTAACCACTACACCATGCTGGCTCTTAAAAGAGTTGGACCTGGGAAACCTGGACTCTGTCTCCCCACAGCCTCACAGCAGATTCAGGGAACATAAGTTTAAAAATAAAGCAAAGCCTGACTGGGTACAGAAAGCTGCAGTGTGGGGTTGCCAGCTCAGGGTTGGGAAATTCCTTGAGATCTTTGGGGGTGGAGCCTGAGGAGGGGGGTTCTGGGAAGGGAGGGACTTCAGCAAAACAGCCATTTTCACCGGGGGAACTGATCTCTGTAGCTGGGGATCAGTTAGAATTCCTGAAGATTTCCAGCTACCCCCCTGGATGCTGGCAACTCCATGGGACGAGGAGTTTAGGCTCTCCTGGTGTTTTTCTATGTTAAAACAATGGGAAGGTATTTCTCCCTCTTTTCTGCTCCATGTGGAGTTAGCTGTGTACGTGGAGCAGCACAAAAAGCAAATTACTTTCCCCACTACAAAAAAAATAGTACTATATAGGGTGGGGGCCAGAGGCGTATCTAGGGGAAATGGAGCCCAGGGCAAAATCTGAAAAAAAAACCCTGCCCCAGATCTACCGTCTACTGCCCGAAGCCAATGAGGAACCCAGGTCTACCGTCTGGAGCCTGCAACAGTGCCCAGGTCTATCACCTGGAGCCGGCAAAGCGCCCAGGTCTTCCGCCTGGAGCCAGCAAGCACAACCTGGTCCCTGCGCCCCCCTCACGTGATTAGATAGCGTGCACCCGGGGACATGTGACACCTCATGTCCCCATAGGCAGTACACCCCTGATGGGGGCAGGAGCCCCGTCTCCTCCCTGCAGCAGCATTCTCTGCCCAGTCAAAGTCTGATTTGTTTACACTGCTGTCAGTCTGCTTCTGAAAACAGTTTTGCTTTTCTTTCCAGCACATTACTGCCTCCGTGGTTTCTTTCATATGAACTATCACACACACACACACACACACACACACACACACACACACACACACACACACACACACACACACACACACACACACACTCTATGCCCCAGGAATGATTAATTATTCCCATTCCTATTCCTGTCAACCTCAGCCCTTTTCAGGTGGTTGATTATGACACACAAACTGCGTGCGATGGACGCAAGCATTACCCACAACTCACCTAGTACACGTGGGGGCCATTTTGTGTGGATAAGGCAACACAATTTTTTTCTGTGCTCATGCAGCTTTAGTACACATAAGCATCTCGCTAGATTTTTCAGGGAATACAAATCAGTGCATTTGTCCTGTTCATATGGGATAGTTAGCACATGCACTCATGTTCTAACCAGTTACGGTTGCCAGATCCAGGCTGGGAAATTCCTGGTGATTCGGGGGGCGGAGTCTGAGGAGGGCAGAGTTTAGGGAGGGGAGGGGCTTCAATGGGGTATAACGACATAGTGTCCACTTTCCAAAGTGGCCATTTTCTCCAGTCAAAATGATCTCTGTAATCTGGAGATGTAATCTCTGGAGTTAGCTATTTACCAACTGGAAGCTGGCAGCCCTATACCCAGTTGAAACCCCAAAACCAGTGGTGGGATCCAAAACTTTTAGTAACAGGTTCCCATGGTGGTGGGATTCAAACTGTGGCGTAGCGCCAATGGGGCTGGGCAGGGCACGACGGGGGCGTGGCCGGGCATTCCAGGGGCGGGGCGTTAATAATTTCTCTGTTACTGTAAAAAACTCTTACTGCAAAAAAAAAGTTCCTAATTTCCAGCTGGTATCTTTCTGTCCATAATTTAAACTCATTATAGCAAGTCTTATCGTCTACTGCCAACAGAAACAACCACTTCTCCTCTAATTGACTGCCTGTCAAATAACTTAATACTGTCAAATACTTCATTTTGTTTCTAGAAATCAAAAGAAGGACACTTTCCTGAAACAAGGAACTTTACCATATTTCTAAAACATGTTTTTAAAACAGCCCAACAGGGAGAATTCTCCCGTTTTCTACCTTCGCTAACCAGCCACATAGGAAACAACAGGACTTGATGATTTTTGGACCTAATGGAATATCTAACGGAAAAGCAGACCCAATTAGTAACCCCCTCTCGGCACACACAAATAATTAGTAACCCACTCTCGGGAACTGGTGGGAACCTGCTGGATCCCACCTCTGCCCAAAACCAGACAACTGAAAAGGGTTCTTCTTTCAAAATATCTGCAACTAGGGGGCAGAAATCCAACGATCTATAGTTGTACTTGCTGCTTTGTTTGAATCGCTCGGGCCTGTAGGGTGAGATGCTTGAGAGTGTATCTGGGTAACCGGCCAGTTTCCATCTCTGCAATTTGCTCCTCTGTGACTTTAATTTCGCAGGGTGGGATCTTTCCCCCCTTGCACCAAGTCTGCAGTATAGATTTCAGAATAGAGAAATGGAACTGTACAGAAAAACAGGCGACCTACAGCGCTGCTATGCCCCAATGCGATCCGGCTCTGTCCCCCGCAGCGTGGAACACGGAGAGACCTATTAAGGAGACCGTGGGTGTGACTGTCAGAGGTCCAATGTAGCTGAGCAGTGCCCCAGGGAGGCCTACCAGTCCAATCACCACTTCCACCGTGCTAGAAACAATGATGGCTCCTTGGATCTGTGGAAGAATCGGGAGGGGGAAATAGAATGAAACGGACAGGCACAGAAAACAGGAAGTTAAACAAGTCTAATAAAGTTACATTTCAGGGGTGGGAATAACGGTCAGGAGGAAGACAGCATTTTCCATTGGCTCCAAAGTGGAAGTTCTGCTGCCAAAACAGCTACTCCACTGGTACGATGGAACTTCTGTTAATGCAAGAGGAGAGTGTGATTTTTACCAATTCCCTTATCCTATTGCCAACCCTTGCTTTGCCTCCCACTGTGTTAGGGTTGCCAACACTGGGCTGGGAAATTCGGGGAGATTTGGCAGATAAACATGAAGAAGAAGAAGAGTTGGATTTTTATCCCCCCCCCCCTTTCTCTCCTGTAAGGCAACTCAAAGGGGCCTACAAACTCCTTTCCCCTCCCCCCCACAACAAACACCCTGTGAAGTGGGTGGGGCTGAGAGAGATCCAAAGAACTATGACTAGCCCAAGGTCACCCAGCTGGCATGTGCTGGTGTGCACAAGCTAATCTAGTTCCCCAGATAAGACTCCACAGCTCAAGTGGCAGAGCGGGGAATCTCCTGATTAGAGTGCATCTGGTCTTAATTACTACACTACACCGGCTCTCGGTGTGGTATAATGTCCTCAGCATGTTTATAATGTTATACAGTCCACCCTCCAGAGCAACCTTTTTCTCCAGACGGACTGATTTCTGCCACCTGGAAATCAGCTGTAATTCCAGAAGATCTTTGGGCCCCACCTGGAGGTTACAATGGTAGTACTTTTGAATCTGACCTTCTGTATTTAGGGTCTATTACACAAAACTGTCCTGACCTGGGTAGCCCCAAGCTACTTGATCTCATCAGATATTAGAAGCTAAACGGGGTGATCTTGGTTAGTATTTGGGTGGGTAACCTCTAAGAAATACCAGAGGCATGGTGCAGAGGCAGAAAATGGCAAACCACCTCCGAATGCCTCTTGCCTTCAAAACTCTATGGGGTCACCATAAGTCATACATAAGCAACTTGTCAGCACTTCACGTGCACACTTAATTTGTACATTTTCCTGGATGTTTAAAACCCCATTTGGGTGACAGAGAAGAAATACAAATTAGATCTTGAGTTTGTTTCCTCGAAATGTCCATGTTTACAAGGAGGAAAACCTACGGAAATTTTACTCAGCAAAGGGAAATGACAGAGCACTTAGCTGGGAAGATCTCAGATGGGTATAGAGAATTCCTTCCAGCTTCTGTCCAAAGACTTTCCCTGGGAAATATACATGGATTTTCCATTTCAGTTTCACATAATTCCGTGCCTATACCATGATGGGATTAATTTCAAAGCCCTTCCACGGAAGAAAGGTGTTGTACTAAGGGCCAAACCAGATGCACCTTTTTTCTTGAGTTGGGTTGTCTGGGTTCCCTCAACCTGACTCCATTCCCTTCTGTCAGACATCAGTTTCTTCACCCTCCTACTCAGACATACACGCTGTTTTTGCCAGCCTAATGTCCTTAGAAATTGGTGTCATTTGCTTTGTTGGGGGTAAATAATGAGCCCCCAGGCTATTTCAAGTTGGGAAAACTATTGGGGTGGTGAGGGGAGAGGCTGAAGTCCATTCTCTTCCCCCTCCCCCCACTGGGATCCTGAGGTGTTTGGGAAATTAGTTCCTAACAGCTGTCATCCGACTGACAGGCATGAGAGCTGGCCAGTTGGGGGAAACTGATGACAGGCTAGAGCTGTGGTGGCGAACCTTCGGCACTCCAATTGGCCATGCTGGCAGGGGCTGATGGGAATTGTAGTCCATAACATCTGGAGTGCCAAAGGTTCACCACCACTGGGCTAGAGTTTTGGTTCAACTTACCTCTCTCAACCTTGGTTGCCAGATGTGAGAGGTTTGAAGGGGTAACGTCCAGTTTCCATAGACTTCCTCTGCATAATAAAGCAAGAAAGGCAAATATATAAAGGAGCAGGAAACATGGAGGAACAACATTAAGCAACGTGCTTGATAGGGGCACAGAGAGAATCCTTCAGTAATCTGAAGTCTGGGGGAAGGAGCCAAGGAAGTATTGATCATTTTAGTTAACGGGTTCCTTTATTTCTCAATAACGAGATTTCATAAGCCCAGAAGTGTAAGGATTTAAATTTCTGGGCGTTATGATTAAAGAGGACTTGACCTGGGGCGTACAGACTGCCGCGGTGGTTAAGAAGGCCCAGCAAAGACTTTACTATCTGAGACTTTTAAGGAAACAACAACTGAATGGAAAACTCCTGGTGTCTATAGAGAGTGTCTTAACCTACTGCATCTGTGTATGGTTCTCCAGTTGCACAGTGGAAGATAGGAGGGAGCTCCAAAGGGTGATCACTACTGCACAGAGGATTATCGGCTGCCCTCTCCCCTCCTTGGAAGAACTCTATAATTCCCAAAGCCTAAAGAAAGCCCAAAATATTCTGAGAGACCTGTCCCATCCAGCACACTCTCTTTTTGAACTGTTACCATCTGGCAGACAATACAGGTCTATAAAAACTAGGACAAAGAGGCTTAGAGACAGCTTCTGCTCTAGAGCTGTGGCTATGCTGAACTCCGTGGCTTCGTGTTGATGTGTTTGGGGCTGTGTAGGGATGGGTGGAGGAAGGGGAAAGTGAGGATGGGGCATGAGTCTGAAATTGTGTGCATCGAGGAATGCTGCTGTAAATTTCGTTGTGCGTGCACAATTTTGCCAATGGTGTCCTCAGAAGAAACTGCTAGACATATGTCATCTGTAACCCAGTGGTGTGGAGAATTTTGTCTTTGTTTTGCTTCCCTGGATTTCTAAACAAGTACAGATGCACGACAAAATTCTCAGTACATAGTAAAGTGTTAAAGATGACCACCCTTCTATATGGTTACATTCACAATATTCAAAAGAAAAATGTGATAGGAAACACTGCAAACAAGCAAAGGTACAGAAGCATGTAACATATATGTGGAAAAATCTGTGCAAATAGCCACCCTGAGCTAACTAATTAAAAATGATAGAACATATTCAAAGAGGTGCACAAGAGGCTCACAAACCAAAATAATACAGCAAAAGCCACAGCGTAAAAACAAGCATTTTAAAAAAGAAAGACAAGGGACATAAAACAGCATAAAACAGCACTGGACAAGCTAAAGTTGTATTAATAAAACAGTCCAATGGCTAGAAGGGGAACAAAACTTGAAAAGATAGAACCCCTCAGTTTAAAAAGGAATGTTTTGCTTTGGCACCAAAAGGAAAAGAAAATACACACTGGGCAAGCCTTAAAGTGGAAGGCAAGGAGGCACCACCAGAGGTGGGATCCAGCAGGTTCTCACCAGTTCCCGAGAGTGGGTTACTAATTATTTCTGTGTGCCGAGAGGGGGTTACTAACTGGGTCTGCTTTTCCGTTAGAAATTCCATTAGGTCCAAAAATCATAAAGTCCTGTTGTTTCCTATGTGGCTGGTTAGCGAAGGTAGAAAACGGGATAATTCTCCCTGTTGGGCTGTTTTAAAAACATGTTTTAGAAATATGGTAAAGTTCCTTGTTTTAAGAGAAAGTATCCTTCTTTTGATTTCCTAGGAAACAAAATTAAGTATTTAGGAAGTATTAAGTATTTGGACAGGCAGTCAATTAGAGGAGAAGTGGTTGTTTCTGTTGGCAGTAGACGCTAGGACTTGCTATAATGAGTTTAAATTATGGACAGAAAGATACCAGCTGGAAATTAGGAACTTTTTTTTACAGTAAGAGTTTTTTACAGTAACAGAGAAATTATTAATGCCCCGCCCCCGGAATGCCCGGCCACGCCCCTGTTGTGCCCCGCCCATCCCCATTGGCGCTACGCCACTGTTTGAATCCCACCACCATGGAAACCTGTTACTAAAATTTTTGGATCCCACCACTGGGCACCACCATTGAAAAAGCCCTGTCTCTGGTCACAACTTGCCTCACCCCTGCAGGCAGCAGCAGAGAGCAAGGTCTGAGGAGAGGATGATGTTCCATCACCCACCATCTTGCAGGATAAGCGAGTCTGAATTACCTTCAGGGGGACATTTCCATTTTTCGAGAGCCAGGATAGATTTGGCAGGAACCAGGAATGCTAAAGCACTGGCTTGAAACAGAGGAAGTCTGAGTGGCCAAAAGAGAAAGAGGTTTATTGACTACGATTTGCTGCTACAATGATTTCAACCCGTGAGCTGGGATATCCAGGTGAGTCTCAGGTCGATTCCGCACTTGCGTTATCGACCTAAGTTCGAGTTGCGTTCGACCTAAGTGCTCTGAACAACCACTGGGATCGACGTGGTTTTGTACCAGCTTTGCCTCGTGTAATGGTCAAATTTCCAACTCCAGTTGGGAACTGCTACTTTTTCAGGGAACCACGCTCGAACTCAGCTCGATTCCAGTAAAGTGCGGAATCTCTGGTGCCAGGAGTCCCCCATTCAGCCAATCCCAGCTGTTTCGGGCATGCGTACAGCTGGCCAATCAAAAAACGGCACCTTCGTCCCTCCATTCCTGTGGCAGGTTTTTTTTATAATAACGTGTGTAGGGATAGACGGAACATGGCCATAGAACAGTAGCCAATCGGAACGGAGCGGCGAAGAGGCACAGGATGATTCCGCCCTCCGAGCTGGGATCAAGCTGGTTGCAGTGGGGAACAACAATGGCTTCGACCTAGGTTAGTACCCTTCTCAGGGAACTGGGTCGAACCTATTTTACTCGTGTGCGGAATTGCCCTCAGAGTGCCATCCACTGGGTTATGAGTCACTGTAGAGCCATCATTTCACACAAACATACACACACCCTCCCCTGCTTTGTTTTGAAGGACCTCCTGCACATCTGGAGAGACAATGGGTTCTGTACCTCACATGTGCTGAGAGGAACAGGAACATAACAAAGATAGGTTATTCAGCAAAGAAGATTCCTCCATGACTGTGTCCCTTTGTTTTGCAGTAAAGTGTACCCACTGGCACTTGACTTGTGCTTCCTGTTCCCCATTCTTGTAATACAATCCCTGGCATTGTTGTACCCTTTTAAGACTACGGCAGATAATGAGGCTCCCACACTACCACCTGGGTGATTAAAAGTGGGCCCCGGGTCTGGAAAGGTTGAAGACAATCACGCCATTATTCCTTTCTCCTTTTAAATGCTGGAAGGGGAGGGACGGCAGATTAAATCCAATAAATAAACAATACAGTCACAAAGGTGTAAAGTGAGGATAACCTACCTGATTCCCACCGTGGTTTGGATTAGAGTAGTGATTCCCACACAGCTAAAGATGGTACCAATGAGCTGGCTGACAGTATACTGGTCCTTTCCGACACACAAAGATTCTGCCAGGAGGAAGGGCACTGCTATGGTGCCGCTGAAACATGTCAAATAATGCTGGAAAAACAATTGGAGGGTGGGGGCAAAATAGCACATTGTTAGATGCATTCTCTAAACCAGTGGTCACCAACGATTATCTCTATGGGCACCATGCCACCGGCTGACATCTTTCCTGTTGCTTGCCAAACATTTCAGAAAAGAGGGGCAAGACGGAGCTTTTCCCCAGCAAGGTTTCTGATTGGCCACTGGAGATTCAGTTGTCCGTGGACATTTTTTTAAAAAATTGCTTTGGCAGTAGCTGCTACCACAGCACAAAGATCTTCACTGCATGACTGAAGGTAAGCTATTTTCCACTTCCTGTAGAAGCCATTTTATGGCAGCCATTTTGAGTGTCAGAATGTCAACAGTGCCCTCTGGCTCAAAAAGTTTGCAGGCCCCTGTCTTAAACAGAAACCACATGATTATGTAAGCAAATAACGCAGAGAAATCATTTCTCAATTAAATAAACCTTATGCATTATAATACCCTGACGGGATGGTCCAGGCTACTTGGATACCGGCAGGTCTTGGAAGTTAAGCAGGATTGGCTTTAGTTAGTACTTGGATGGTAGACCACAAAGAAAGTCCAGGATTTACTACGCAGAGTCAGGCAATTCCAAACCACTGCCTTGAAAACTCTATGGGGTCACCGGCTGTGGTGACGGCACTTTCTGCCACCATACATTATAACACATTGGTGGTAAATGTCCATGTTTTCCCATGTTTATATTGGGCACAGCAGATTTTCCAGATGCACATTTTGTTTGCCTTCAAAATACTGGTGTGTCATAAGACCAGGAATTTGGGGATCCACACCTGTCTTATAAATCCTGGGTTCTTTTTTCCAGATACTCAAAACTGCTGAGTTTTCCAAAGATTTTATCGAAAAACAGAAAATAAGACATGTTCTAATACAGAGGTTTCTCAGCTAATAGAATCATTCCAGGCAGGTTTTGTTTCAGACCTGGGATCAGGATCTGCTTTCTCCTGCTCAGCCTGGATCAGAATTTTCCTTTGTTCCCTCCCTTGCTTTGCAGGTAAACTCCGTTTCCTGGCCCCCTTGTAAATCAACCTCTTCTGATCTAAAACTGTTTTGGCCACTAGCTTCCTTTGTGTAATTTAATCAAAGCCTTTGGGCTTCCTGTGTGGAGATCAAAGACCTTGTCAGGTTAGTGTGAATCTGCCTGATACTGTAACCAGAACAACTTCTTCACAGGTGTCTGTTGTGGGGAGAGGAAGGGAAAGGAGCTTGTAAGCCACCTTGAGTCTCCTTACAGGAGAGAAAGGTAGGGTATAAATCCAAACTACTACTACTCCTCTTCCTCATGATATGAACATATAGTTTATAGTGTTTTAAGCCAAACACTCATGAGGTAAAGTACTACAGAGACCACCTTTCAAAGGCCCCTTCTGCACACGCAAAATAATGCGTTTTCAAACCACTTTCACAACTGTTTGCAAGTGGATTTTGCCATTCCGCACAGCCTCAAAGAGCACTGAAAGCAGTTTGAAAGTGCATTATTCTGCATGTGCGGAATGAGCCAAAGTGACTGTTTTCTCCAGATGAACTGATCTCTGTTGCCTGGCGATCTGTTGTCGTAACGGGAGATCTCCAGCCACTTCCTGGAGCTTGGCACCATGGGTTTAGTGTCATGTGACATACCTGGTGACAGCCAGGGTGCATGCCAAAAAAATGGAAATGTTTCCTAGTGGGCAGTGATGGTTAAGACCCCTGATACCTGTGTCCAATGTGAAGAGTTGCCAGGGGGTGGGGTGGGGGATTCATGAAACTGCAGTTGGGACTTCAAGATGCTATTGGGATTTTTATTTATTGCAAAAACACACTTATGCCTTTCCATCTTTTCACCTTCCCCTCAGCAGCTTACCACAATTAGACTGAAGCAATCCGTCACACCAAAAAAAAAGCAATAAATAAAAAGAATGAGGCAGGATTTAAGAGTATAGCATTTTGTTCATTTCATTATAACAGAATGTTTCCAATGCATTTGAAATAAATAAATGAAAGCACAGGGGGGAAAGTAAATGGTGTAAGGTTGCAAATGAAATCCTATGCAGTTAATCCACTCGAAAGCCGAATGGAGTAACTCTCCATAAGGTTACACTGTCAGTTATCATCAATCAACAATGGAGATTATTTTATCATTGTAAGCAATACAATGTCTACAAGAAGCATATGTTCCCTTTTCCAGTAAAGCCACTCCTTGACCGTTTTTTAACAATGGGGCTGCTAGGAGAAATGTCAGGCAACGAAACCTGAGTGCTTGCAGAGGGTGCCTCTGTCAGGGTGGTTACAGAAAGAGGCAACATGAAGATTAGCTGGTTGATCAAGCCGAGGAGATCATAGGAACAGCTGAGTTGCTTTGGCCAAATCCCAAAAGCCTAGCCACAGATGGAGCTGGATGAGTTTGTTACCTGAAATCCCAGTAGGATACAGAGATACCACGGTGGCACATCTTCAATCGAATAGATCATATCAAAACCCTTCTGTTCTTGGGATGCGTCTGGCCCTGCATGATTCCCATCTGCTGCCTTTTGCTGAAAACAAAGAGAGACTTTAGTGGCAAGGCATGGCGTGCAGGAAGATGAGTCTGTGCTCTGAATAGGATTTTCAACTCCTGGCTGGGAAATGCCTGAAGGGTTGTGGGGGGGTAGGGTGAAGCCTGAGGAGGATAGATTTGGGGGAGGGAAGGACCTCTCTGTGTTAATGCCAAAGGGTCCACCCTCCAAAGCAGCCATTTTCTCCATAACTGATCTCTGGAACATGGAGATCCGTTGGAATTACAGGGGTTCTCCAGGCTGTACCTGGAGGTTGGCAAGCATATGAAGGTAGCATGGTTCCATAAGGGCTAGCTGTCAGGTAGTTGAGATGAATGGCTACATTCACATCCAATTCTACTTGTAAACGGCAGCCTCAGGAAAAGCGGTATCCCCATGAGAGCCAGTGCGGTGTAGTGGTTAAGAACAGGTGCATTCTAATCTGAAGAACCAGGTTTGATTCCCTGCTCTGCCACTTGAGCTGTGGAGGCTTATCTGGTGAACTAGATTAGCCTGTGCAACACATACCAGCTGGGTGACCTTGGGCTAGTCACAGTTCTTTGGAGCTCTCTCAGCCCCACCCACCTCACAGGGTGTTTGTTGTGAGGGGGGAAGGGAAAGGAGATTGTAAGCCTCTTTGAGTCTCCTTACAGGAGAGAAAGGGGGGATATACATCCAAACTCTTCTTCTTCTTCATTAGCCTTTTTGTTTTTTCCAGATTGGCAAATTCCCGGAGATCTGGTGTAGTCGGGCCGCGAGGTCAGCGCAAGAACGAGACGAGACGCGGTGATAACATCTGGTGGAGAGCGCCAGCAGCGGGAGCGCGGGTGTCCGTGTTCCTAGCGACTCTCCCGCGTGCTGGTTCCTGGCACCTTTTATTATGATTCTAGCGGGGGCGTGTAGAAGGGCGGAACGGGGGGGGATTCCGGGAGAGCGGGAGAGCGGGAGACTGAGAGATCATCATGTGATGCATGATCTCACCTGGCTGCTACGTGCGGAGAGGAGCATCAGCGTCTAGGCCTAATCCTCACCTGGGGGCAAGACCATTGTCCCTTTGTCTGGGACACCCGGTGGTTGTGAGCCAGGTAGTTCATGACCCATGACTCATTGGGGGGTGAGGGGCGGGGGAGCGGTGCGACCAGAAGACCGTAGGAGCACCGGTGTTCCAGCACTCTACTTACGGTGCTGCTGGATCAGCAGTGCATCCCTACATCTCCTCCTTTTTTACATTTAGAAGGGAGGCCAAAATGTTAGGGGGTGATTTAAAGGGACGCTCGTCTCCTCCGCCGTTTGGCCAAGCTGGCCGAGCTGCTTGTGCAACATGAGAACTTGTTTGCGATGCAAGGGAAAGTCGAGAGGTTTCTTACACATGTTACAGGCAATATTAGATACACATTGAATGAAGCAAGATCCGACGATGAGGCACACAAACAAGCCAATGCAGAGCTGTACAATAACACTCAACCATCCCCCCGGTAGCCAGCTCCAGAGGGCTGACCACCAGTGGGGCAAAACGTCATACTTCAGATTAGATACAACATCTTGCAGTTCACGCACTTTCATATGAATCAAATGGGAATTATCAGAAAGATTAAAACAACACATATCATGCACATTCTCACAACCTTGGTGATGCAATAACAACAAATAATCAATAGCGTACGATTATCTAAAGTCGGCTTGACGAAGCTCCTGCTGCTCGGAGGCCAGAGCATCCAGAGCAATGGAGGTAGAGTTGATGGACTTCGCAAGGGCACAGGCCAGCCGGCCAATAGTCTTAGCATTGTAGAAGCGAGTCGGGGACTCCCACTAGAGAAGTCACGTGAGGGAGGCGAACTCCGGCTTAGGAGAGGGCAACCGCGTCGCTCCGGCAAGAGGGGTCGAGGGGCAGAGTGGAGCGGCGGCGACGGCGTCCGGGCTCCTGGGGTGGAGCCTGAGGCAGGGCGATGGTGAGGCGGCTAAAGGCAACAGAGAGTCCCGGCAGAAAGCTGAGCAGGGATGTAGTTGAAAGTTCTCTCCCCGCAGAGTCCAGAACCAACCCTTGGGGAGCAAGACATTTCCATTACGGGGAATGTCCTCCCGTCGCAGCGTGCAGTTCCAGTTGGCCGAGCCGGGTGAATGGGCCCGGAGTCGGTCTCTCGTCTTGCCGCGCCCGGCAATGCGGGCGCAAGTATTGGACTTGTGATTGGCGACAGTCTTGGTGACAAGGGAGAGAGCGCCGGCCGGGAGGGTTTGGACGACGGGTCCCCAGTCAGCGCTCATAGAGTACTTGATGGATGAAGCATTCATAAAGGGGCTTAAACCAGACTCCGCTAGGAAGTCTCCAGGGGCTTTGCAAACAGGGAGCAGGCAGGAGCTTAGCAGGCTCCCGACTCCTAGGTACTGGCCCAGGCAGAAGGACGAAACTTTGGCAGCGGCAGCAAATTGCTTCCAGATGTTGGTTTGGTCAAAGCTCGTCAGGGGGTGGCCGACTGCCACAGGCAGGAGGCAGCAGAGCAGGCAAAGGATGGTGGCCGCCGAGTTGGCAGTGATGATTGCAAAGAGGGCGGCACAGAGATTCTCGGGCGTCTCGGGGTGGCCTTGCTGGCGCAGCAGCTCTTGAGCTTGGCTGGCGGTCGCCTTGACATTCCCCCAGGTCATCCGGGTCCTTGGACCGTCTGGGCGTCGGTGGCGGCGTTTCCGTTGAGGCTGCTGGGCGGGATCCTCCAGAGAGATGCGTTCCATCTCTGGGATGGGGTTGGTTTCCTCCTGGCGCCATTCCATGGGCTGGCCTATCATGGCGAGTCGGGATCCGCAGGAGATCTGTAGGAAGAAGGACTGAAACACACCCCCATCCCAGGTTATAGGAGGGGGCCGGGTCCTGCCAGGCTTGGAGAGCCGATGGCGGGAGGTCAAGATCAAGTTTTGTTGGATTTTAGTGTTTGGTATAAGAAGACTATATCACGAGGGGCTTATCTTGCAGCCTGCGTGGGGGTTGCTTTTTTTTTAATCGCTCTGTTGAGGGTCGTCCTACTCCCTCTTTCTTTAAATTGTTTGACAGGGAGGGCAGAGGGTAGAAGCTGACCCCAATGGAAGCTTCTTCAGAGCGTCATACAGGGTTAGCGCCAAGTCGAGGGTCCGAGCCTCAAGGGAAGGAGAGGCGGACCCTACAAATTGTGGGTATGCATGCTAATTTACCCAACACAAAAGGGACTTTAGGAGCGCTTTTGGGGGTGGCGAATACATCAGGAGGTAAGGCGATTAGGCAATAGGGGTGGATTTCCACACACAAAGGGGAGGAGTTTTTTTCTTCGCGAGTGGGGATTGCACTTACCGTGACTTTACGGTGGTGCGCTGGGAGGCTGGAGTGGTGCAAAATTATGTAATCGAATTATCTTGGGGAGATACTGCCCACTTGGAGACCCAGCTCCCTTAAGAACCGGCAGGTTGAAGCGCCAGGGCCTGCAAGCTGAATTCCATACAACTGCCACGCTTTGGCAAAACCACCACCACCCCAGATCCTTAGTGGTCCTGTGTTTGCAACAACCCCTTGGCAGGGCCTGTCCTGGCAGTGCTGCGGTACCAGGATGAGCCCAGACCCTGTCCAGGGAGGACCAGTCAGCCAGGTGGCCCTCCCGCCTTTCACTAATTAGAAAGATAGAAGGAAGAGAAAGGGAAAAAAGGGGGAAATAGAACCATGCGGAAGTTCGAAAATGAGAACAGAAGGCACAATTAGGATCAATAATCAGTAGCGGTGGGCTTTATCCATCCCAGACCCCAGAATTCGTTTTGACCACAGCTCATAGGGTCCCTTCCCCAGGGATTGTATGGATGTCCAGAATGATGGGAAATGGACTCGCAGGCTGCCGCTCGAGCCCTGGGCTGTGGACCGTGAAATGGCGGCCAGCTCCGATCGCGGTTTGTTTTCCCCCCACCCCCCAGATAATGCGGACAGGTCTCGGTTGGCCACTGGTCAGGCCCACTTTCGGCTGCTCTGATAGCTGGTCACATCAGCGCCGGTGTCCACCAGGCCCTTGAACAGACACCCCTCCATGAGTGAGCTCCAGATACTGGCGGGGAGCTTCCGATGGGTGTTTCCTTCACGATGGTGGTGCTGGCTGCGCCCTGATGGCTGCCGGCTCGTGGCCTTTATTGCATCGATGGCCCGGGCGGCGCCGGGGCAGAGGAGGAGGATCAGCTATGCGCAGCTGGTTTCCGCTGGGCAACTTCTGCGGGATGTTAGTCCAGACTTGGAGATGGATGGGTCCCCTGGTAGGTGGACCGATGACTCCGGGGGGGCGATGAACAGACCTTCATCACCTGCGGAGGCCTTTGGCAGCGCCTGTTAATGGTCCCAGTAGGGATAAATTGACATACTGGGTTGGGGCGACAAGGACCTCGATGGGGAACTTAAAGGAGATGGGCTGGGTGCATGTGAGCGAGATGCCACGAGAGGAGGGTGGTTTGGGTGTAGGTCTTGATGTTTGGGTCTGCTCTAGGTACTCCCCCCTTTGGTCCTGGGCTGGAGAGATGCCCGGGCGTGAGTTTCCCGGCGGGCAGTGGCTGCCAGTGAAAGCCTTTCAGCACCGGGGGCATCGGGTTTTTGGCGGCCTCGGGGGCCTTACCGATGCTTTTGGGGGAGGACCCTCCTCCGCCGGGATTGTAGGCCCCCCCGGCGGGTTACCTACACTCCCTCCCGGAGGTGTCCTGACCTGCCATAATCAAAGCAATCATCCTGGGGCTGTCCCCTGGCGGTGGAGAGTGCTGCGGCCGAGGGAGGCTAGCAATTGGTGCGCGGAGGATCCGATGTCCTAGCAGAAGCCTTAAGCATATCGGCCAGTTCAGGATCTTTACCCAGGCCCATGGTGCTCCTGCGGCACTCAGTGGAAGCGTTCTCCTTGGCGAGGCGTATGAGGAGCTCGTTTTGGGCCTCCCTGGCTATCTACCTACCTCTTGAGAGCCTCCTGGAGCCTGTTGCAAATTCAGCGTGGGGCTCTTGGGAGTTTTGCCGGTTGGTGGAGAAGCTTTGGGTTAGCTGGCCAGCATTGGGAACTTTGATGAACGCATGGCAGAAACATTCCGAAGCGACCGTAGAGGTAGCCTCAAGGCAGGTTTTCTAATCCTGATGCGTTAGGGTTGGCGAAGGCATCGAAGCCGTAAAGCTTCTTGGCAGTGTAGGCGCCGCCCGAGGCCCGGCTCCCCTAGCGAAGCATTGCTGGCCGGAACTTCAAAACTCCCAGATCACATATTACCCGGGGCTCAAAAAGCATGCGAAAGGTGGTGTTCCAGTCATCCCGGAACCATTAGGTGATTCCTTGCAACTGCCTCTAGCATGCCTCTCACATAGGGGCTGGTGACTCTCACGTCTACATAAACTGCGGAGCTTCCGGTGAGGATGTTATAGCCACAAAAAAGGGGCAATTGCTGGAGCAACCTGCCGAATAATGCCACCCTCCCCGCAGGTATCCATTAAGTGAAACTAAGGGGCATGGGGCGAGGATATCGGCATGCGATCTTCCGTCAGGGTTTCCCTTTTCGCCCAAGGAGTCGTGGCTATCTACGTTCACGGGGGTTTTCGGAAACCAGCGCCATTACGATGGCGCTAATGAAGGTACTATGGCTTCAGAAAATGAAGGCGGAACAAGGGGAGGGGGCTGACGAACCGCGGGAGAATTTGAAGGAGGCAGAGGCGCAAAGGGGCAGAAGGAGGACAGGCGTCCAAAATAGAGGAGAGAGAAAATTCCGGGAGTGAAACTGAAGCTGAAGGGTCGAAGGGGAGGAGGGCGATCTACAGCAAGGGAGCCATAGACCACAGGCTGATAGCTACATAACACTGTCTCCACGATAGTAGCAGTGACATCGGACCCGAGGCTCTGCAATAGAAGAATTAAGCGATGTTTTCCCAATCCTTAAGGTTCAATGTCCCCCACTCCGGGTGCCATGGACATTGAGCTGATCTCCTCAATGAATTTGCGCGAAGCTCCCTCTCTCTTCACGGAGACCCTACGTTTAGCTAGCGGCTTTTGGCTTCGTTAACGTGCTTGTCATAAGCCCTGCTTTTGCAAGCTCCCATACTTACCGGTGTTCCGTCGGATGAGAGAGTGTCCTAGGACTCGGGTCCCTGGATGCGCCGATCCAGCGGACGGGCGATACCGAAGGTGGGTCCCTGGATGTGCCTTTCCCAGGCGACGGTAAGCAGGGTGGAGGTTCGAGGATTCCCGGGTTTCGGCACCAGCTTGTAGTCGGGCCGTGAGGTCAGCGCAAGAACGAGACGAGACGCAGTGATAACATCTGGTGGAGAGCGCCAGCAGCGGGTATGGTGTCCATTCCTAGCGACTCTCCCGCGTGCTGGTTCCTGGCACCTTTTAGTATGATTCCTAAGCTGAGTGTAGAAGGGCGGAATGGGGGGGGGATTCCGGGAGAGCGGGAGAGCGGGAGACTGAGAGATCATCATGTGATGCATGATCTCACCTGGCTGCTACGTGCGGAGAGGAGCATCAGCGTCTAGGCCTAATCCTCACCTGGGGCAAGACCATTGTCCCTTTGTCTGGGACACCCGGTGGTTGTGAGCCAGGTAGTTCATGACCCATGACTCATCGGGGGGTGAGGGGCGGGGGAGCGGTGCGACCAGAAGACCATCGGAGCGCCGGTGTTCCAGCGCTCTACTTACGGTGCTGCTGGATCAGCAGTGCATCCCTACATCTGGAGCGAAGCCTGAGCAAGAAATTGCTGAGGAATATAATGCCAAAAGTCCACCCTGCAAAACATTTATTGTGCTCTAGGGAGACAGATCTCTGTAGTGGGGAGATCAGGGTTAATTCTGAGAGATCTCTATGCTCGACTTGGAGGCCAGCAATCCTACTTCCCTGTATGCCTGAAGAAAATTTCCTGTCCCTTTAATAGCGACCAATTATGCACAAGGTGTCTTTTGCGCAATAGGGGTGAATGATTTCTTGTGGGGACATATTTCCTCGAGCTCTGCTTTCACTTTCCATTATCTCTGCGGCAAGCGAGACCGCTTCTAGCACGACTTTTAATTTGCTTCACTGCCAGAACAGGCAGATTTGCCAGGGAGCCCCACTTTGCCCCAGACTTGTTGCCCCAGACAGTCTAGCTCCACCCTTCCCACTCCTTTGCATTGCCGTCCATACCTTCCCCTCCACCCCTCGTTCCATGTTGCCAGTTCCTTCTCTAAATGCTCATATCAGAACAGTCAAACAGGGTCTCTTTTTGTCTCCATTCCACCTCTCCCATTCCACTTTCACCCTCCCCAATGATCAGGAGGACTTTTTACAACTTTATTTCAAACCAGCCTATATTTTAAAACACATTTCCTGGCCATAGCAGCTGCCAGAAGAAAAAGAGAGAAAGAGTGTGGGATTGGAGGAGGATCTAGTACGTGGTTCTCTTCTTCAACAGCATGTGGTCTACTAGGGAATTGCTTTGCCTCTTTCTTTTTTCATAGAGGGAAGGTTATGTTGGGAAAGGGGCTATAATATTAATACACCTGCTATCACAAGGTATATTGATATAAATGCAATTTAAAGGGCTTTAAGAAAGCCCTTTATCTTGCAACTTTGGGTGTGATGAGATCTGTGCCTTTAAGAGGAGTTGATGGGTGGAGCTAAGGGGGGGAAGCTACAGAGGCCCCTTGAAACAAACAAGCTAGCTGCAGGGCATGCAGAGAATGGCTCCTGGTATGTAAACAGAGAAACACGAGGAGACCACACCACAGCCTCACTGTGCAGCTAAGAGCCACAAGGTAAGCATTCCATGCATAATGGGCCATTGGCTTAACTGGTTGATATTCACCAGATGAAGTTATTTTTCCCCCATGCCATAAAAAGCCTCAACTGCCATTTCCACACCTTAAAGGGTGGGTTGGTGGGAAATTATCCCCCAGGCCTGTTGACAATGAGGGCCTGGAGTATAGGGCTGCCAGCTGGCTGTTGTGGGTTTTTCGAGCTGTGCAGTTGTGGTCTTGTAGTTTTTACTCACATTTTTGCCTGCATCTATGGTTGGGATACCCTGGTAAGATACGTTTCCCTCCATGGCACAGTGGAAGTTGCCAACCTCCATGAGGGGCCTGGAACCTGGGGAGAGGAAAAACCTCGGCAGGATATGATGTCACAGGGGCCAACCTCTGAAGCAGCTATTTTCCTCAGGGAAACTGATGTTTATTGCCTGGAAATCAGTTGTAATAGGAGGAGATTTCCAAGCACCACCCGGAAGTTGGCAATCCCCTGGAATTACAACTGGACTACCAGCTAGAGAGGTGAGTTTCTCTGGAGAAAATGGCAGCTTTGGAGGGTGGACTCTGTGCCATTATACACTGTTGAAGTCCCTTTCTTCCCTAAATCCTGCTCTCTCCAGCCCCTGCCCCAGATATCCAGGCATTTCTCATGCCAGAGTAGACAACCCTAGTTGGCAACTCTGCAAGTTACAGCCCAAAACTTCACCTTGTTAGAATTTATAGTGATGATGAAAAGTCGATGTTTCTCTATCAAGAAAGGAGAGCTACCTATAGAGATCTTAGGACTAAATGAAGGATTCTGTGTCTTGAATATATCATCATCATCATCATCCATATATAAATTAGCATTTGCTATATACTACACTGACACTTTACAACATTCTAAGTTCTCGGGAAAAACCCGATGCTTGTGAAGGCCAACATGAGCTAAAGATCTGGCAGCCGTGATTCCATAAAGTAATAATAATAAATGTTAAAAACCTGTGTATGTGGCTTTAAGGAAGTCCGCAAGAACTAGTTTCTGTTCTCCATTAGTAAGAATTCCTTCTCAGTTGCAAGCAATAAAGGAACCTGTTATTGAGGCTACTACAGAGCAGCATGTAGAGGCAGCCAATAGGAAGAGGGGGAGGTTGTTTGCTGCCTTCAGAGAGAGAGAAGAACGAGGCCTGCAGCAGTAGTCCCAAAGGGAGTGTGCTGAGTGTAACCTGTTGTAAATTGATTAATAGAATTTCTATTGTTCTGACCAAGCCGATGACTGTTTTCTTTGGGTAACAATCTGCCTTGCTGAGCTGCTGCAGTAGGCCTCAGTGTTTCATCTAGGATTGCCAGATCCCCTTTAGCCATTGGAAAGGGAGGCTGGGGGTAGGGTTAGATCCAGATTAGCAAAGGCGTAACCAGGGGGAACATGAGGGGAATAAGACCCAGGCACTACTTGCCAGTGGGGGGCACATTTGCCTACCCTCCATTGTCCACTCTGCTTGCCTGCACTGCTTGCCTGCCCACTCCACTTTCCCGCTGGCTTCATTCACTACTTGCTTGCCCATTGCTTGCCTCACCTGCCTGCCTTTGCCCGCCAGCCTGCCTCAGTATTGGTTTTGTTACCGTCCAAGAAAATAGCCAATATATTTTCTTGAAGTCAAGTTACATGACTACACTGGTTCCATGTCAAAACGCAGAGACTTGTGTAGTTCAGAAGCCTCCACGAGGCTCACAAGGAACATATATATGTTATTGTGCCGATGTTATATGATTTCCCTCTTGCCTTTGCCCTTTTTGGATATAATGGAAGCACCTTTAGAGTTAAATTTATGATTTGCCCGCTGTTTAGGATTATAGTTTGACTAGGTTCTCCAGTTAGTTTAAGGTTTTGTTATTGTTAATTTAGGAGATTCTTATGTGCTTCTACTGTAAAGTTTTCCCTAATGTTTAAGTTTAGAAATGTTATTTTTGATATTTGTTTGTTAGTAAAAGCAGTAGCCTGTAGAAGCTGATATTAAGGGACAAGGAAGTTAGCCCTGGAATGCAGCTTAGACCAACACCCTGCCAACTCCTTAGCGAAGACAAAGACCCCCTTTGGTTTTGTAAGTTAAATCTGATAGCAGCACCCAGAGGTTCCAGCTGTTGGAGAACGTGTTGGGACCACCATTGGACAGTTTGAACTCCCTTTTGTTGCAGGACTGAGGTGCGGGAGCCTCAGGTCATAACCGAAGGAAACAGCCATCTGATAATGCAGATAGCTGGGTGCGGTAGCAAGCCCACCCAGATTCTCTGAATGGACCTTCTCTGCTCTCCTTTCAGCACCATTTTCAAAATCTCGCGGGAAGACGCTTGACAGCGGGATTTCATGATCCCATTCACAAAAGTTGTAATTGTATCTTTCTTTTGTACTGCTGTTTCTTTATTGGTGTTCAGTGAGGGACTTGCCCCCTTACCTGGCCCTTTTACCTGCCCCTTTGCCCCCTTTGATGTTAGTGAATAAAAGTTCTTGCGCTTGTTTGCAAGGAGCGATTCTCCTGCTCAAGCTGTCACCACTGCTTCCAAATAAAATACTTTGCCTTGAAGAAACATTGGCTTTCTGCGCCTCATTACGTTGCTGAGCTAAAATCACTTATTGTTACCCGAGCAGCAGCAGTAACAGTTTGGGCCACGATGTTGGGGGATGCAATTTTTTTGGGGGGGTGCAATCAGTACTTGCCCCTGGCACCATTTCCTACAGGTAGGGCACTGCCAGTTGGAAAGCTCCAGGAGTTTTGGGGTAAAGCCTGAGGACAGGGACTTCAGTGGAGTACGATGCCATTGAGCCCATTCTCCAAGCATCCGTTTTCTACAAGAGGACCGATCTCTGTAGTCTGGCAATGAAGTCTAATTCTTGGAGATTCCCAGGTTCCACCTGGTGTCTGGCATCCCTAACTTTCATGGGGCCTAGACTCAGGTCATGCTCTCTCCAGCTTCTGTTGCTGAGGCCATTAGTGGGAAAGGAGGAAGTAACCATTCATCTGTCTTCTGTTGCACCCAGATCCAACCTGGGCTGAGGTCCCCCACCCCACCAGCTTCCCACTGCACAGGTGAGGCAAAAAGAGGGAGGGGAGGAAGTCGCTAGGGTATGTTGGAGCTGCAAAAGAAGAAGAAGAAGCCCACTAATAATGTCTGAGTCCTAAATGTTTGTTCAGCAATACCTTTCTGGAAAGGGAGGGGTATTTTTACTCATTGTTCCCTCAGGCTGAAGGATCTGCAACAGTGAGAGTTAGGGTTGTCAGCCTTCACATAGTAGCTGAAGATCCCCTTGAAGGTGCCCCTTCTATTCCTCCGGTTTTGGAGTCCCCCTGTCATCTAGGGGACCCACTTTTTTGTTCTGTTTCCCACTCCTTGGGAGGGTTTAATTGGGGTTATTGCTGACGCCATTTTTACTGAATCTACCGCTGTGTTTTAAATTCTTAAATTTAAATTATTCTAATTTAATGGGGTTTTTGTCTGTATATATTGTATGTAGAATCTGTGTTGTGAACCGCCCAGAGCCCTCCGGGGGTTGGGCAGTATAAAAATCCCATAAATAAATAAATAAAATAAAAAAGTGGATTCCAGATAACAAACACCACTTCCCCTAGAGAAAAGGGTCACCTTGGAAGGTGTACTCTAAACTAAAGCATTATATGCCTCCAAGGTCCCTTCCTTTCCCCAAATCCAGCCTCCTCAGGTTCTATCCCCCACCCCCCTGCAAATCTCCAGGCATTTCCCAACTTGGATTTGGAAACCCTAATATTAATGTTTTTAATAAACAAAACCCCAGAACTGACAACCCTAATCAGAAAAAGAAGATTTGAAACAAGGTCCAGAAGAGGGCACTGTAATGCCTGTCTTCACCAGCTGGATATGTATATTGCTAACTTGTTTTTTTATGGGTTTTGTGTGCTGCCTTGTGGACCCTACAGGAGGCTGCCAACTGGCCAAGGGGTGGGGGGGGGGGGAGGCAGAAATGGGCAATTGATATTTTTCATGGAATAATGCAGTAATTCCCAATCTGGGGTACATGCACCCCCCCAGAGGTATGCACCAGAGTGTTTGGGGATTTGCAAAAAAACCAGCACATGTTCAATGGGATTCTTTCATGTCAAATTTCATAAGCTGTCACGTTTCTTTATCAAAAGTGGGGTGGGTCCTTCTAGCTTTTCCACTGGCAAAAGAGAGAGGGTCCCCTAATATAACTAGAAATGTTATATTAGGTATCATGAGGGGGGGAAGGAAGAAGGATATAGCCTGAACTCATCAGATCTTCGAAGCTCAGCAGGATCAGTTCTTGAATCGAAGACCACCAAGGAAGGCTCTGAAGAGGAAGCGAGTTGCACTCCGCCTCCGCTTCTCACTTAACTTGAAAGCCCCTTGCTAGGGTTGTAATAAGTTGGTTGTGATTTGACAGCACATAGGTATTGTAAGACCTTTTCTCTAATGAAAATGTATTGGTGAAGGCAACTATGATAGATGGAGAGGTGGCAAAGTTTGGTTTGGGGGGTCCAAAGTTATGGATCCCCAAAGAGGGGGCCCATCCCCCATTGTTTCCCATGGGAGCTAATAGTAGATGGGGCTTCCCTTTGAGGGTCCATAACTTTGAACCCCCTGAACCAAACTTAACTAAACCTGGATGGTATCATCAGAATAGTCTCCTGAAAGTAGCTTGACATTTTGTTACTGCTAACTTAAACATTGCTCCCCTGACAGGCACCCTCAATTTTCCCCCAGATTCTGGTCCCTTCTGAGTGGACTTAAAGGGAGAATCTGGTCTTCCTAGATTAAAAAAACATTGAAAGTATTGTCGAAGGCTTTCACAGATGGATTCAACTGGTTGTCATGGGTTTTCCGGCTGTGTGTCCGTGGTCTGGTAGATCTTGTTCCTAATGTTTCGCCTGCATCTGTGGCTGGCATCTTCAGAGGCGTATCACAGAGAGAAGTCTGTTATAAGAAATATCTGGACACAGTGTATAACAGTGTATAACAGACTTTGAAAGTTTGGGGCCGTGGTGGCGAACCTTTGGCACTCCAGATTGGCCATGCTGGCAGGGGCTGATGGGAATTGTCGTCCATAACATCTGGAGTGCCAAAGGTTCGCCACCACTGGTTTTTTGGGGGGAGAAATCTACCCTGAAACAGCATCATTTTCAATGTTGTTTAAACTAAGGAGCCCAGATTATCCCTTTAAGGTGAATTTAAAAGGAGAATCTGGACTCTCTAGTGAATAGTCTAAACAACATTAAAAGTGATGCTGTTTCAGGGTGGATTCCCCCCCCCCAAAAAAAAAACAGCTCATAAATCTCATAAATCTCCCTTCTAACCAGAAGTCCTCTTCGTAACAGCTTGTAATCCTCTTAAAAAGCCCTCTAAAGCACGTCCTTTCAGCAAACTTGAAATGATAAGAGACAAACCAGTTGCTAATACTAGAGTCCAGATTCCCAATGCCTATTATAGCTGGAATGCTGTAGGTTAGAAGGGAGATTTATGAGTGTTTGTTGGTTCCCATTCATAAAAAAGGGAGTAGAATGGGCTTGGACCACACCAGTTATTTATGAGTTGGTTGTGCAGCTATCACTTGTACATGATTCATAGAAGTGTATATAAGGCATGTTAATACTGTGGTGATATGGTTTGTAATATTTGGCAAGAGCATGTAGCCATTTAAGAATTAATATATGAATTGGAAAGAAACAATATTATTTTGATCATTTTTCTAAGGTTTTTCTAAGGTTTACTGGCCAGGGAGTGCTCTAACTTGGTACAAGACAGCTTGGGTTCACAGACATGGCCATAAAAACTAAAGCAGGTGGAGATCATTTATCTAGGCCGAAGGTTTTTTCTCCCCATGAGGTTATTCATAAATTCAAGTAGGGCAACTGAAGACTGGGATGAAGCATTCAAGCAGGTGGATCCTGGCCATGATCAATAATAGTGGGAAACAGTAAAAGAGAAATAATTGCAGGATTTGAGATTTAAACAAAAACAGCAGATTGAAATAGAATTTTAGAAATGATAAAGTGTGTAACTGATAAATTGTTCCATTTTAAATCGATGTGATAGGCACAGATCAAAGCTCTGCCATGGTTAAAATAAACCAGTTCCACTTAGGGACTTTCCGCACTACAGAAGGGAGCTAAGGTTGACTCGGTTCCCTTCAGTGGAGGGCGATTCCAGGCTTTCTGCACAGCAACTGAGTTGGCCCCCTGGAACCGAGCTAAGTGGGCGGGATCATCTTGGTGCCTGTCTCGCTCCTCGATCGTGATTGGAGCTTGTATTACCACAGGAAATGGGAGCGTTCTTTTTTTTACAGTTTACAGTTACATGCGCTTTCTGCCTGCTACGACTCTTCTGTTCTGCGCATGCCACAAAAGCGGCTCCTGATTGGTTGAACGGATGAGGTGTCGTTTCGATGCGTCCGCACTTCGAACCTTTGAAGCAGTATCGACCTTGTTCTGGCAGAAAAGTGTAGTTCATAACTGCGACAAGGATGTTGCAGTTCTGGGGGGGGGGGGGGCGGACTGAGACAAAACAATGTTGAGCTCGGTTGCAATGCAGATTCACTGAGGCGAACCTAGGTAGAAACCAGTACAACTCTGTCAGTGCAGAAAGCCCCTTAGATTCCTCTGTTTCAAAGTTTTATTCGTTCAAAACTGCAGTTTAGGGAGGTCTCCTGTGGGGTTCAGGGAGGAGTCTCAGAGCTCTATTGTTCGCAAACATGACTTGTACCTTTTCCATTAGACCCCCCCAAGCAACTCTTCCAACATTATTCATTGGTTGGGCTATGAAGACGTATAGACTGCCTGTCATGCTCTTAATCTTTCACCCCTCCCATAGCTCACCTTTGCTTTCTATATTTGGGCATACTCTTTATGTCATACCTCTGCCCCGTGCCAGGATTTTGGTTGCTATATCAACCAAGTCTGTTTTTCTCCCCATTATCTCTTTTGGCTTTAATTTTGCAATCTTTTACCCTTAGCTATCAGTGATTTTACAGCTTCTTGCAAGAGCTAGTGTCTTGCTTAAATCTTACATTTCTCTAATACTTATAACAATACACATTGCCTTAATACACACATATATATTCCTATCAGATGCATGAACCTAGAATGGATTAGAAATCAACAATGAGGAAGTGGGAAGTCTTTTTTGATGTTATGGTGTGCAGTTTAGTTGGTTATAATAGGTTTAGTTATTGTATGGGTTCTATTTTAACTCTTGTGTGTGTTTATTTTTCTTTTTTGTATTTCATATTTTTGTTTTGTATTAATGTGGTAGTGTGAAAGTGTTTGTGTTTTTTTGTATGCTGAGTAAATTTTTAAAAATTACATTAAAAAGAATAGTGGGAAATGGAGGGATTATAAGAATCACAATAGCATATTCACCACTCAGCATCTGAGTTCTTTCGATCAGTTTGTGGATCAACAAATTGCAGCCCAAACAAGGGAAAACACTTGGACAATAACAAAGAGATCTGCAAGAGGGTTTTTGCAAGAAAAGAGCTACTGTATATACTTGTATATACGTCGACCCGAATATAAGTCGAGGCGCCTAATTTTACCATGAAAAACTGGGAAAACTTATTGACTCGAGTATAAGTCTAAGGTGGGAAATGCAGCAGCTACTGGTAAATTTCAAAAATAAAAATAGATACGGTCGGGTGCTATTTGGGGGTCTGTGCCACTGACCCCCCATCTCACCAATCCCAAGGTCTCTGCCACCGACCTCTCCATCCCGCAGCTTGTCCAGCTCACCCAGATCGACTGGCTGTCACCCGCCGAGAGCCAGGGGCCGGCCACCACCGAGAAGAAGGCAGAGGCAGAGAAAATGGCTGAAAGAGGGAAGGCAGAGAAGAAGGCAGAGGAGAGCGAAGCAGAGGCAGAGAAAGCGGCTGAAAGGGGGGAGGCAGAGAAGAAGGCAGAGGAGAGCGAAGCAGAGGCAGAGAAAGCGGCTGAAAGGGGAGAGGCAGAGAAGAAGGCAGAGGAGAGCGAAGCAGAGGCAGAGAAAGCGGCTGAAAGGGGGGGAGGCAGAGAAGAAGGCAGGAGAGAGTGAAGACAGGAGAGGGGGAATGCCACACAAGAATTAAGTGAGACCCTCACTCACGTATAAGTCGAGGGGGGCTTTTTCAGCGGGGGGAAGGCAGAGAAGAAGCACAAAAAAATGTGCTGAAAAAGTAGACTTATATGCAAGTATATAAGGTAGATCACTGTAATCAATGTAAAGCGCAAGTGGATCCTTTGCAAGGAAAGACTGCATCACTTTGATGAGCATAAAGTGCAAGGGGAGTTTTGCAAGAAAAGAGTTAGAGCGTGGAGGCAAATGTAAAATGCAAGTAGACTTTTGAAAGGAAAGAGCTTGATCATAGTGATGAAGGTAAAGCGGAAGTGGACTTTTGCAAGAGAAGAGGTTGTTCGCTGCGATGAACGTCAACTGTTCCAAGCTTTCGAAAGATTAGTTATATCGTCTCCTGCCTCGTGAGTTACACTTTGTCTTGACATTGCAACAACAAATATTGCTACAGAGGTGATAACAGAGTTTCTGATCAGGGCTGAACTACTGAGTCACATGCAGTTGGTTGCTTTTGTGTGGAAAAGACTCATGTTGCCAACAGAGGGGGAATACTGGAAATGAAAAGCCATGCTTCCTTAACTAAGGTAGAAGAGTCAGTATTTGCATCTCTTTACAAAGCGCAGAAACAAACAAAACCCAGAATGTTGCTATAAAATCTGATTAGTTTACAAAGCTGGAAAGACAGAAAGAGGGGGGAAAAATGCTGCAGCATGAACTGATATCTGTGCTAACTGCATTGACGAAGAGTCAATGAGAATCAAAGAGAGACGAACGATCAAAAAGCCCTTTCAGAGATATGGCAAAGACAAAGCTGTCACCACTATCTCTAAGAGCGCAATGTCAACGTTAGCCTAAATAAACTCAAAAATACACACGTTGCACAAGACAAAACTTCCATTTCAAATGACAGAGCAGATGTCTTGACTTTCCCAGACAAGAAGGTGGATCTTCTTTCTGGAGAATTCATACTCTGGGCCACTGAGAATCACACCTTAATTGTCTCTGGAAGGTTCTGAGAGGACAGAGTGTGTTCCAATCCTACACTGGATACCACTGCATTGGTAGCTAATCCTGGCAAAGCCAATACGATAACTGTATTCCACTCTGTGTGTGCTAACACCAACACTGTCTTTGTTGTAGACGAACATCAGCAAAAACGAAGCATCTTCCTGTGTGTTTCATCTGTGACAGATCATTCTATTCAACAGAAGAACTGATTGAAATAATGCCAGTTTGTGAAATGCCAGGCCGATTCCCCATGTTGAAAATATCCCGGGATTCTCACCTTAAAAATCTTGTTTTGTGCAAGGACTCCCCATGGCTCCTGGCCCTAAATTGAGTCTGTTCTGGCCAGTGGCGTAGAGCCAATGGGATGGGGGCAGTGGTGGGATTCAGCAGGTTTGCACCACTTCGGCAGAAGTGGTTGTTAAAATGCCTCTTGTAAACAACCGCTTGTTAAATTATTTAAATCCGCCCACCAGACTGAGGAAAGGGAGTGGAGCACGCCCATGTGGATGCTCTGAGCCCGTGGTGGCGAACCTTTGGCAATTGCCAATTGGCTGTGCTGGCAAGGGCTGATGGGAATTGTAGTCCATGACATCTGGAGTGCCAAAGGTTCGCCACCATGGGGCTATATCATTCTTTCTTCCCTCCCTCATGATACCTAATATAACATTTCTAGTGGTCAGAAGGGGACCCTCTCTCTTTTGCCAGTGGAAAAGCTAGAAGGACCCACCCCACTTTTGATAAAGAAACGTGACAGCTTATGAAATTTGACATGAAAGAATTGGCTGTGCTGGCAAGGGCTGATGGGAATTGCAGTCCATAACATCTGGAGTGCCAAAGGTTTGCCACCACTGCTATTTACAATGTAAATAATCTTTATTTTCAGTGGCAAAGAGAATCAGTAGCAATCAGTGCAAAACAGAGCAGCAGTGAATCAGCATGGCCGCAGTTGCTACCCAGGATGGGCAGGAATGAGTCCCCGGCTTCAGCCTGTGTAAGGGCGGAAAGGCGCTCACCCTGCAACGTCATCGAGAAGAGGCTGGCCTGTAAAAGGCCGGGCTGGCCATGTGCTCACACTGGCCAGCGACTTGCCCGGCCACGTCTCCCCATAGAGCTTAGGATTTTGTCAATGCATGCTTCTTTGTCATAGCCATTCGCAGTTTGGCGCATGGGAATTGATCTGAAAGGGCCAGGGGAGGGAAGTTAGGGAGCTCCCCACCCCTGTTGGTAGGGAATGCTACAGCAAGTGGCCGACCATCCAGCTGAGAATCACATCAGGGTGAAGCTTCAGTAAGAGGCCGCCACTGGCGTACTTGCCTAGGGACATGGGGTACCCCTTGTCCCCGGGCGCATCGATTGAGGTCACGTGGGGGGCGCCAAAACATCCTCCTACACAGCGAGTGATTGAGCAAACCCTAGCAAGCAGGCACTGAAGCAGCGGACTGCTCCCAGTGCCTGTCGTAGCTCCGCCCACTCTGTACGGTGGCTTGGAGTGTCCAGGGGGCGGGGGAGAAATCCCACTGGGCTCCCAGGAGCAGGACTGGGGAGCTCCGCCTCCCCTCCCTCTGACCCAGCGTGCCTTATTCGCCTTAAATTACGTGTGGCATTACTCGGAAGCCTTTTCCCCGGCAGCCGGGCACTGGCAGACACAGGAAAAGGCAAGCTGGAGCCCAGCAGCAGCAGAACTGAAGATGATGCTGATGTTTGTTTGGTAAATCTTCTGCTGGGGGTTGACTTGTGAGAGATTTACATGCTTAAAAGTTAATTCCCCTTGCACTGGTTTGGAGCTGTTTCTCAGGCTAGCAGCCTACCTCACAGGGTTGGTGTGAGGACACAATTAGGAAAGTGGTGGGGAGAGAGCCATGTATGTTTTGTTGGGGTGGGGGGTGTTTTGTGAGCTGGTGCAAAAAATCATTGTTTGGTCGTCGTGAAGGAGGGTGGCCACCTATGCCGGGTCGAGGGGGGCGCCAAGCTCAGGTTTTGTCCCCAGGCTCCCGTTTGCCTAGATACGCCTCTGGAGGCCGGCCGGCCGCTGGAGCTCCGTGGCAGTGTCCCAGATCAGACCAAAATCCCATGCTGCGCCTCACGCTTCTGATTGCATAATAAATGCTGACTATGGCCAAATAATTTACCCCAGCCAGGGAGGGAGAAGTTCCAGACTTAGATGAAGACAGATCCTAGGCATCACAGCAAACTTTGCTGGACAAAATGCTTCAAAGTACATGTCACTCTCTTCCGCAGCTGATGCGTGCAACAGACTCATCACATCTGGATGCCTCTTTGATCTGGATACAGATACAGATCAAAGGAAGGAAATCTGCAATGCATTTCAGCATGCAAATACAGAACTAATGAAAGTATTTGCATGAACAAATTAATATGATCATCTCTGACATTAAAATTATTGCAACTATGTTTTGGTAACAACAAATGCTCCTGCTATGAATCAACATACCAGTGCAACCCATTGTTACTTTTACTTAACTATGATTGGATAACCTATGCAAATTTTCCCAATAGGTATTTATGGTGGAAACCTTTTGATTGAGAAGGAAGCCTTATTGGATATCACTTTGTTGTCTACAAAAAAATCACAGTTTAACACTGACAAAATAATTGAGCTAAGAAAATAGTTCCTCTCAAGTAGGCAGATTGAAAATGAGCAGAAAATGAGGTTACCCACTTTTCACCCTCAGTACCTCCAATATTATTTCAGGAAATTTGTCAGCTTAAACTTTTACAATACTGCCCCAGCTAGCTTGCCCTTGATAATATCTGGTAGAAGTAGGGGCAAGAGTAGGTTGGTACAGACTGATAAAGAGTTCTGATAAGGAGAGGGCCGAAGACGTACCTCTCATTCTAATCTTCAACCCCCTCCCCCCCAAAAATCACTACTGACAAGAAATGTAAATTGCTTTCAACCGTGAATCTAAGCCAATATTGTTTGCCTCTGCATCTCTATTCCTATAAAGCAGTGATGGCGAACCTATGGCACGGGTGCCAGAGGTGGCACTCGGAGCCCTCTCTGTGGGCACGCGCACACAGAGTTCATCATGTGGGGGGCAGAAAATCACACACACACCCCACACACACATCTAGGCTGACCTGGGCCACTGAGCACAACGTGCGTGCACTGCAGTGAGCAGGGAGGACTCAGCTGGCAGGCCTGGTGCCTGTGCTCCGGGTGGCTGCTGCCCGGGGGGGAGCGCAAAGGAGGCAGAGGTGCTAGAGAGGCACAGAGTGGTGCGCGCAGGACTTGCTGGAGGCTAGAGCAGGCTGGTCCCTGCTCGAGGGGGGGGGGGGGCGAAGGAAGAGGGAGCCAACCGTTTTTTTCTAAACTAAAACCTCAGCATTCAGGTTAAACTGCCGGGTTGGCACTTTGCGATAAATAAGTGGGGTTTGGGTTGCAGTTTGGGCACTCGGTCTCGAAAAGGTTAGCCATCACTGCTATAAAGTTTATCAGTAAGGGAACCCCTCCCTCTTCCTATCCCCCTTTGATATGTTCATGATGGGGAGGGAGAAGTTCCAGACTTAGATGAAGACAGATCCTAGGCAGGCTATTCCACTTGTGAAGCCGCTCCCAATCCCTCACCCTCACAACTAGAGGAAGATAGACGAGTGTTTGAAACAAAACTGAGTAAAGCCGAGGATGGTGACAGGTGCTTAAAATTCCACAATTCACAATTCCTTCTCCAAAGGACATGAGATGCTATTGATAAATACCGTAGTGATTGGAAAAATGCATAAATAAAAGGCATACACTTATGTCAGGGTCAAAAATATTATACACCTTGGCCGAAGGACCCCAAGATTTTGAGGCCCAAGTTTCCGCCTGCCAAGCTTATAGCTAAATCTGACACTGGGAAGGGGAGACATTTGCCCCCAGCACCACTATTACATTACCCCCCTAGGAGGGGGTCTCGCCCTGTGAGCATGAGTATGTCAGCAAAAGGTTTCTTAGAGAAATGAGCAATTGGTATAAGCAAGCAGTCAAACAGAAGACGCGGGGACAGGAACTGAAGGGACAAAATGACAGCATGCCCGAATGAAGGAGGAGGAGGAGGAAGAGGAGGAGGAGTTTGGATTTATATCCCCCCTTTCTCTCCTCCCACCCACAATAAACACCCTGTGAGGTGGGTAGGGCTGAGAAACCTCCGAAGAACTGTGATGAGCCCAAGGTCACGCAGCTGGCGTATGTTGGAGCGCACATACTAATTTGGTTCCCCAGAAAAGCTTCCACAGCTCAAGTGGTGGAGCGGGGAATAAAACCCGGTTCTCCAGATTAGAGTGCACCTGCTCTTAACCACTACACCACTGCTCTTAACCATATAGATACCCAAGTTAGGCCTGTAGCTTGAGTGCTGGTCGCTTGGATTGGAGTACCCTGGAGTGGGTGTAGAGTTGCCAGATCCACCCCCCCCCCCGGTGCGGGATTGGGGGTAGAGTTGCCAGATGCATGTTGGGAAACTCCTGGAGATTTGAGAATAGGGCCTGGGGAGGGGAGGGACCTTAGTGGGGTACAACACCATAGAGTCCACCCTCCATTTTCTCCATGGGAACTGATCTCTGTAGTTTGGAGAGGAGACATAATTCCAGGTCCCACCTGGAGGCTAGCATCTCTACCTGGATTGTCCAGGCTAGCCCAATCTTGGCAGATCTCAGAAGCTAAACCTGGTTGGTACACGAATGGGAAACCACTAATATAGTCAAGATTTGCTATTCAGAGACAGGCAACTGCAAACCACCTCCAGACGTCTCTTGCCTTGAAAGTAGGCGGATATAGGATGTTTAATTGGAATGCTTGTTTAGTATTTACTCAATAAGTTTGTTATATATGTGGTGTTGCATTATATTGTTACACTTTTTAGTGTGTATTGTATGTAAAGTGTCATTAATATCTTAAAATCTATATATATAAAAACGGGACCATGCGTTTGTTGCTTCGAGAATAACCCCGCACCTGCTGGCCCAAACACTCTGAAAATTTCACAGACCCTTACTCATTCCCCCAACTGTGTTCTTACATACCTTCCACTGTCAGACAACACACCTGAGCCTGGTAAAACATCTTTTTCCTGGCGCACCAGACCATGAAGCTGCCTGTGTATAATTGTCACCCTTAGAATGTTCATGCCCTTAGAATGTTCGCTCAGATGGTCAAATATGAGCAGTGAAAATAGTACAAAGGCAATAACTCGAGTGGAAGTGAAACACATACACATGTTGCCATGTGAGACATCAGGTGGGGTTCCCCCTTCACACGCAGGTACCTTTCACTCTCTGTGCCTCACCCACTGCTACCATACAACACACCTACTCTCATATACATTCAGCGGAGGGAGAGGGAAGGGACGGAGGGGGAGGCATGCAAGGGAAGAGAAGTTAGGGAGGGGAGGGAGAGAGTGAGGGGTGGCATGCAAGGGAGGGGAGGGAGGGGGCCCAGCATCTGGATATGACCCACCCACTCTAGCAAAGCGAAAGGGGAGGGGGAGGGGGAGGGATGCCATGCAAAGGAACAGAAGTGAGGGAGGGGAGAGAGTGAGGGGTGGCATGCAAGGGAGGGGAGGGAGGGCCCAGCCAGCCTAGATTCCCTGAATACTGAGGTTACAGTTCAGAAAACCAGGTTGCCTCTGAGGCACGCGTTACTCAGGAGTAAGCTCAGTAAAGCAACCGTGACATACTTTGAATGGCTGAGTCGCACCCCTCAGAGGGTTTACTCAGAAGCGACACCCATTGCCACCACCCCAACTTATTCCCAGGTAAAGGATCATGACCAGTTAGCCTAGATGTGTGGGAGGGGTGCCTTTCCATTCCCCCCCAAGGAATGCAGTCACACACATCAATGACATCGCACAGTATCAGCCTGTGCGTTTCCATGAGCACGTACTGCTGGCCTCTGCAATTGATTTGCTGCTACTGTTCCTTTCCCATTTCACCACAATAAACCACAGCAACGCGTGGCCGGGCCCCGCTAGTTTTTAATAAAAATTAATATGGAAAAAAAGAAAAGAACATCCTATGGGAACGCCATAAGTCGACTGCAACTTAACAGCACTTTCTGCCTCCACACTGAGAATGAGTACATCTTCCCCAGACCTTTCTTCCAAGAATCTGCATCCAGGGATCTCTTGTATACCCCTGTGGTCCCTCCAGACTATGTGGCTAGGAACCCATAGTGGGCCAGGACATGGGCCTGGTCTAGTGTTGATTTCCCCTTGGAAAAGCCCACTTGTTCGGGGCCAGTAATGCTGTTTTGCTTGACCCATAACTCTAATCTAGTCAGGACTAGCTTAGCATATAGCTTCCCTATAATAGAGAGCAGGCTAATGGGTTGATAATTTGCTGGATCGTTTTGGGGCTAGGACCCATGTTTGCATGGGGGAGAGGGTCCACCAGACATCAAGGAGATGTCAAAGTTTCTGAGATAAACACTGTATTTGTTGACTGCTGCTGTTAGCAGAGACTATTGTCACTAGATCGCACTTCAGATAGATAGGCAAGTTGAATGAAACAGAGACTGAGTCCACTGATTGAGCTGGCCAAAAGCAGTGCTAGAAATTACATTAAACTGTCATTCCTCTCTTAATCCTCCACTTTTCCCTTCCTTCTTCACCCCCTCCCTTTTCTCATCTTTCTTCTCGTTTGCACATACCTGCTTTTTGTTTGTGTGAGGAAGCTTGAATTGCGGTTTAATATTAAAACGCCTTATTTTTTTAAAGAAAAAACCTTATAATGTTTTTCTTTGGTGGATCTTGTGTGGAGAATTTGAAACAGGGGCTATTTTAAAAAGGTCCTATTCAGAAGCTTATAGGAAATTAAAAGGTCAACTATTGGATAGAGAGTTCTCTACCCTAATCACTGCAGCCAAGAAAACATGTTCCCTCCTGTATTTTTCTCTCCCATTTGAACGGGGCCACATGGCACACTACCTGTATTGCTTAATAAACCCCGTTCAAAGGAGAGCCATAATGCTCGCCAGGTTTAATGTTATGCCTTCTGTCTTGTTGCATGGCAGATTTAATAAGCAAGAAAAGGCTAAAAGATTGTGCCCGTGTAATGATGGCTCAGTTGAATCTCTGGCCCACCAATTACTACACTGTGTCAGATTCAAGGAAATCAGATCCAAGTATGTGAATCTTACTCCTTTACATTTACCCCATCTCCCCGATTTAATTAGATTACACCACTTGTTGGACAATCCTGATCCTTCTCTCTGTATGATAGTGGCAGACTTTCTCCTGGAAATTACCAAACGCCAGTAGATTTCCTTCGACCTAACATTTATTTCCTGTATTGTATATGCTTTTTAATCTGTTTTTTATTATTGTTGTACTGTTGTCTATGCCAATAAAGGCTTGCTTCTAATGTTCTTTTAAAAAGGGAAATGAAACGTGCTTGTCGATATGTATGTAATAATTGGCTTAAAACTAAAGGTTAAAAAGAGTTTAAAATGAATAGCTTAAAAAAAGTTACACACTCCTTTAAAAAAAAGATAGCAGTGTAAGGAAACCCAAGCCATGCAGGTCAGAGGCCTTATTCAGGTACCTCTGTGGTTTATTCATGCCCCAGACTCTCTTTTACACTCATACTCATTAAAGGATATAGGAACAATTTTAAAATGTATAGTGAAGAGTCTAGGAAACCCAGGCTCAAATCTCACTTACTATGAAGAATACTGAGTGATTTTGGGCCCCTCACTTTTTGTCAGACTAACCCACCTCACAGGGCTGTTGTGAGGACAGAATGGAGGACAAGAGAACCAAGTGCACAGTCCTCAGCTCCTTGGAGAAACAGCAAGATACAAATATGCAAGAAAATACCATACAGAGATATAAGAAGGTAATCTAATAAATAATGCTAATATAATTATCAATAATAAATATTAGAAATAAATAACTGTAGTAGTAGCATGATAAAGAAATAAATATGAATGTGCAGCAGGGAAAGAAAATAAATAAAAATATGCAGCAAGATGTTCGCTTAAAACTTTTGAAACACCAAGTTAGTACATAACCTGTTTCCAGGTTTCCATGGGATACGTTTTATTTCAAAGAAGAGTTTCTTGTTCTGTGAAACTGATAATTTGGAAAATTACAGATGCAGGAAACATTCTGAGAACTGTATGCAGCAGACTCAAAGGTATCTCAAAGGGGTATTTTACGTTTAAAGTAGTTCTCCTAACCCATAATGATTGAAACCCATGAGCTTTTTCTCCAGCTTTTAAAAAAACTATCTGCTACTTTTATTTTCAATAGCCAGTGCAAATATCCTTCCATTACCTTTGTCTTAATTAGGAAAACCGATGCGGATATAGGTTGTAATTAGAAACAGTACATTTACCTTGAATTGAGCGGGAACTTCTGAGCTGCTTCCCATTCCTGCGCAAAGCAGCGTCAAGCTTTTCAAGAAAAGGGGAAATTATTTGACAGCCGGCCTATTTATCATCTTAGCGAGGACTTTAATCAACATACCAGAGATTGTTTGTCAATCTATAACCAATGGCCGCTGACTGTGAAGTGCATTGTCTGGTTTGGAAAGTTCACACATTAATCCTCATTCATTAGGCCTTATTATATGGGAGAAGCTCATCCTACCCCCACGCTTCCCACCGAGCCAGTTTTTACAGCTCTCTTGGATAAACATTACTAGAGCCTGAGTTATTGTGTAACCGAAGGGCTAGATGATAGTTTAAAGAATAATTCAACTGGATGATGTATAAGGCGGCTCAGACATGTATCAGCATGTTGGAATAGGCACTAATGAACATGTATTGGTGAAGGCAACTATGATAGATAGGTGGCAAAAATCCAGTTTGACTCATGCTTCATACTCTTCCTTATACTCTTCCTTAGCACACCTGCTGCACACAGGAACGTAGCCAGCTTATCCCAGCAAGGCAGTATTCGTAGGGTTGCTTATCCTAGAAACTGGATGGCAGAACTGAGGTCAGAGTTTGGGGAAGAAGGAGGAGGAGGAGGAGTTTGGATTTATACCCCCCCCCCTTCTCTCCTTTAAGGAGACTCAAAGGGGCTTACAATCTCCTTTCCCTTCCCCCTCCCCCACAACAAACACGCTACTATGGCTTCCCTACTATCACGTTTTTTTTGTTTTTTTTTGTTTTTTACACCCAGACTGATGAAGAAATCTGGAGTACTCAAACACTCGCATGATGGTTTGTGTCCTTTTGGTTGATCTTAACCACACGGCTTTTGTTTTGTTTTTCCTCACATTAGGAGCCTGAGGCGAATTACATATCTTATCAGGCTCATGAATAATAACAATGCATTTTAAAACAAATAGACACACAGACCTGCATACAGAATTTAAATCCATCAAACCAAAGGCTGGTTTAAAATGGAATTCTAGTGCCAGCCTCTACATATTCACAACAGACACCTTGTGAGGTAGGTGGAGCTGTAGATTTCTGAGAAAACTGTGACAAGTCTAAGGTCACCCAGCAGGAAGGTAGGAGTGGGGAAACAAATCTAGTTCACCAGATAAGAGTCTGTTGCTCATGTGGAGGAGAGGGGGATCAAACCCGGTTCACCAGATTAGCATCCGTTGCTCTAAACCACTGTGCCATGCTGAAAAGTGAATAGAGCCTTTTAAAAAAACCAAATTCCCTGTTTCAGTAGAGTTCTCAGTAGAGAACTGAGGCAAGTTCAACGTACTAAAGCAAAGATTTATTGAATGCAAAGATTGTATTAGGGGGTATCAATCAATTGGAATCAAGCAGGAGTAAACTATACCTAATCCTTGGTTTCTGTCTCATTCAGAGGATTTAATCAAGCTTTCTAGGTTTCTCAGTTGTTATATTACTTATGAAGTTGCGGTTTTGTCTTGAGTTACTCTTAGGTGTTATTGGGTTCTAACAGATTCATACCCTTCCTCGTCCGAATTTTCTGCTCCCAACATATGATATATACACATATGATATATGATATCATATGTGTATGATATATACACAATATATTTCAGGTCAGATTCACTCTCTGACTGAAATCCTCTCTGTGGATTTTCGATATACACACAGATAAGGGACTTGATGTTAATATGCAGGAATCCAAATACAAAATCTCTAAGTCTTTTTCCTCTCAGGCCCCTTCTGCACATGCAGAATACTGCATTTTCAATCCATTTTCAATGAATTTTGCAGCTGAATTTTATCAAAATCCACTTGCAAACAGTTGTGAAAGTGAATTGAAAGTGCATTACTCTGCATTTGCACAAGTGCCCTCAGAAAGATACCGCCTCCCTCTGTTTGTCAGCTGGTTTGTTCCACCAATCAGAGTGCAAGTCAGCTTACCCAATCAGAGCGCTGTCCAGTTCCTAGGAGGATTTTCCCTTGCACTCTGTGACTGCACTTTGTTCCTCTGACTGCACTTCCAAACCTTGTGCAGTCCACAACAAGGACTCTGATAGACGAGACCTGAGAATCAGGCAAATTCAAACTCTGAGTTGTTTATGCAGGACAAAAGCCAGCGTGATACTATCAGTTGTGTGGATCAGAAGGAAGCCCCTGAAGAAACAGGAACTTAAAACAAGAATGCAGGAAAGCCCAAAATGAAGCAGACAACAAATAATTTAAATAAAAGAATATTTTATTGGAATTATTCAAGTATTGAATTTTCAAGCTTTCAACATTCAGGAGATTTCCTCAGCTATGTCTGCACCAGTACCTCTCTACTGATATTCTTTACACCTCCCTTTGCCTTTACTAGTTCCTCGCTAGCCTTCATTGGCCTTCGGTTGCACTTCTTTTTTAAAATTATTAATGTGTTAATCGTAACATAAACAATTTAGAAAGTACAAACAGTAACATTAATATTACACTACAAACAATAAAGTACATAATACATGAAATGACAAAGAAAACCAAAAGAACCCTAACCCCACCCTTTGGTGTATCAAAGACTTCCGCTTGGATCATATCCTACAAGGGAAAAATCATCAATTCTCATAAGGATTCTCTTAATTTCGTTTAGTTTTATTTAACATTGTAAGTTAATAAATTCTTATATTCAGTATTATTCTTCAGAAAATTTACTAGCGGTTCACAAATTGATACAAATCTCTCTATAGTGTTTGTACTTAACCAATTTGATAACTTCTCATATGCCGGGTACTCCAAAAGTTGTAACAGCCAATCTTCCGATGTTGGAATTGTAGTCCTCTTCCAGATTTTCACAAATTGGATTCTTGCCGCCACTAATATATATAAAAATAATATTTCAACCTTTTTTCCAATTTATTTTCTATTATATTTAATTTTAAAAACTTCTGGTTTAAATGGAACCTCTATGTTTAGCATTTTTTAAAATTATCTTACGCCAATATTTCTGGGTTATTTCACAGTTCCACCATAGGTGAATAAAAGAACCTTTTTTGGATTTGACATTGCCAACATCGATCAGTTGCACTTCCAATATTTCTAGTACATGGGCTTTTTCCTTTCATGATTGTGGCTTGGGATTCTTTGGGTCCTTGACATGTTGTTTAAATAACCCTAAATATTCCTACAGAGGGCAACTGTTGACCTCATCAGAGAAGTTCCAAAAGCATGCTGAAGAACCAGGAACTTATTGTCACTCACTTTGGCCCCTTCCACACATGCACAATAATGCACTTTCTTTCTTTCTTTTTTTTATTTAGAATTTCTCCCATTTAATATTTTTATTGCTTTTCCATGAAAGGGAGTTTATTAGTACATCAATATAGTCATATACAAATGAGAGCAAGTTTGTCTGCTCAGAAAAAAGAATTACAAATTAAAATCATAATATCTATTACATAGGCTTTGCTGCTCATTCCGTATAAATTGAGTCTCCCTTACAACCTACCCACCCACCCCTCCCCGTCCTCTATCCCCCCCCCGACTTCCCCTCTACAATAAAGCAGTAACAACGTAATAATAAGATAAGCACGGATTAATCTCTATGTAATAAGAAAAGAAAAAACATCCCTCTTTGGAGGAAGAGAAAGTATAAGAAACAATTTCAAAACATGATTGGTTAGGCCTTAAAAACCTGTTGAATAAATTGAGATTTTATACTTTAGAGATACCGGTACATGGTTTATCCAAGGCTGCCAAATACGATAATACTCTTTGGTTGGCTGATCTTTCAAATCAAAGGAAATTCTGTCCATGATAAAAAGTTTTTGGACCTTATTTCTCCAATCGTCCAGGTTCGGAATCTTCACAGATTTCCACTGTTGCACAATAATGCACTTTCAACCCACGTTCACAATTGTTTGAAAGTGGATTC
Source organism: Sphaerodactylus townsendi (assembly GCF_021028975.2). NCBI lineage: Eukaryota > Metazoa > Chordata > Lepidosauria > Squamata > Sphaerodactylidae > Sphaerodactylus > Sphaerodactylus townsendi. Next base: position 171,709,330 of record NC_059425.1, on the reverse strand, counting down.
TGCTATTCCGCACAGTAAAATCCAGCTGCCAAGTGCATTGAAAGTGGATTGAAAGTGCATTATTCTGCATGTGCAGAAAGAGCCAAAGTTTGACTGCTTCCAAGTGACTGGGGTTTCTTCTGAGCTTCTGCCCCTCACTGTGCAATCATCCACTGGCCTCTAGCTCTCAAACCTGCTTTGGTGCGATCTTTCTGGTCAACCTGGGGACAGGAAGATGCAGACTTTTTGGATGTCCCCACCTTGTCCCAAATACCATCCTCACATCTCCAGAGGGCTTTAGGTTGACTATTTTAAGGCAGCTGCTATACTGCTTTGGTACTGAAAACAAAAATAGCCCTCTAGTGGTACTTGGAAAGCACAAGGGATTATCAAGGAAAACATGGAGAATCCCCAGGTAAACATGCTCTGCCAATGCTGCAAACACCTCTGCATTCACAGCAGCAATGACAGGGAATCATCCCACTGTGGAAGCAACCTAGGAATTGGGGTGTTGTAGGGTTTCCAGGCTGTATGGTCAAGTTCCAGTAGCATTTTCTCCTGATGTTTCGCCTGCATCTGTGGCTGGCAGCCACAGATGCAAGCAAAATGTCAGGAGAAAATGCTACTGGAACTTGACCATACAGCCTGGAAACCCCACAACACCCCCAGTGATTCCAGCCATGAAAGTCTTCAACAATACAACCTAGGAATTCCCATTCTACCCCGTTAAGAACATAAGAACATAAGAACAAGCCAGCTGGTCTGTGACTGATAGCACTGACCCCTGTAGCGTGTATGTGAAGTTTGGATTTTTTGCCCCTATGTGCATCACTTTACATTTTGCTACATTGAACTGCATTTGCCATTTCTTAGCCCACTCACCTAATTTATCAAGGTCCGCTTGGAGCTCTTCGCAATCCTTTGTGGTTCTCACCACACTGCATAATTTGGTATCATCTGCAAACTTGGCCACCACCACACTACCCACCCCTACTTTCACATTATTTATGAATAGGTTAAAGAGCACTGGTCCCAAAACGGATCCTTGGGGGACACCACTCCTTGGGGGACACCACTACCCCATTACTAGTGTTACATGACTTCAGATTTTTCACCCGAGGGCATGCAAAGTGCAGCATTTTCGGCATGTATCATTGGTATAACTATTAAAACCAAGGTCCAGGATGATGTACTGGTCAGAACATCGGATTAGGTTCTGGGAGAACCCGGTTTGAGTCCCTGCTCTGCCATGGAAGCTTGTTGGGTGACCTTGGGCTGGTCATACAGACTCAGCCTAACTTACCTCATAGGGTTATCATGAAGATAAAATGGAGGAGAAGTTGTAAGCTGTTTTGGGTTCCACTGATGGGGAAAGTTGGATATAAATATCTAAGCCTGTATGGGAGGAGTAAGCAAGCAGAGTCGCAGGGAGGGGAAATCCCACTTTCCCCCCTCCTTGCTACTGCCTCTGGTTTTCTACCCTTCTCTCTGCTCACCCTGCATCCTTCCAGCTTGTCCGCCTTTGCTGCTCTGACTTGCTCAGCCACTGCACACTCTCTGCTTAGGTTTGCTTCCCTCCGTCAGGTTCAGCTTACTCCCCCATTCCTGGTTGTTTGGCTCCCCCCCAACACAATCCACAAGCACATGGACAATCTCCACAGAAAGGAAGAAACTATGAAAATGAACAAAACTTGGCTACCAGTACTTAAAAACACTAGAATCAAGACAATGGTTAGTGAACACCACCTGGACACAGGATGTCTCTTGGCAGGAAGCAATTAAATGGATTTGCCATGCAGATGCCCTCACTAATTGATTATTCAACTTCAGTGTTACATACATATCCTAAAATGGGTGGATTCCACTTCACACATGCAAATTACACTTGCAAATTGCACCCTTAAGACTCTTAACCAGTGCAAATGGTTCTTTCTCCCACCCTGGACATTCCACAGGTACATATACTCCACTTGCTTTACTACCATCAGATCCTCTGAAGATGCCAGCCACAGATGCAGGCGAAACGTCAGGAGGAAATGGATGAACATATGTCGGGAGTGCTTTGACTGTGTGTTCCTCTCGACTTGATGGCCCTTGTGGTCTCTTCCAACTCTGATTCTATTATTCTACTCCTTGTCTTGTTGTACACTGTATTTGCTTACTTGGCACAATCTTTTCTCTGCCAAACTGAAAGCCAGCAGGGCTTTTACCTTTTGGTTAATATTATCTTTTGGTTAAAGATATACTCGGAACAAAATGTTACTGATTCATCCCAGTTCTGGCACATGCTGCCCCCCTTATCCCGCGTTTTTTCAGAACCTGCATCTTTTTTCCCAACCAAGCTCCAAAGCCAGATTGGTGGAGAGAAACTGGGGACAGACGTAGCTTATCCTTCCCGCCCTTCAAACCTTCCAGCCAATCAGAGTGCAGTGGGCTGTGCGCAGAGCGCATGCAGCCTTTTTTGTGCCACACTGGGCGTGGCTATGAAGGTACGTAAATATGAAGCTACAGTATTATGATTTTGAGAAATTGTTTATGTGTGGCTCCGTTGGAACGTAAAAACGAGAAGAAGAATAACATGAATTTTCAGTCAGGGGCAGAGTAATGTTTCCGCTCCAGCACAATAGCCAATCAGAAGGCGGGGAAATTCCACCTACGCATCTACGTATCGATGTAGCTGTGCGAAAAAAGTTTTTTTAAAAAAAAGTTCCCACCCCAACACAACAGCCAATCGGGATGAGGAAGAACAGACATGTCGAGCAGATTGCGTGTTTGTGGGGAGTGTTAAATCTGCGATAGACATCGAGGTCTTTACTAGACACACGCTGAAGTGGAGAGGGAGAAGCTGCAATGAAAAGGTGCTGTTTCTTTTGAAACCTGATTGAGTTGTATCCAGCTTTAATTTCTCAGTGGGGAAATGACCTATATCAGTGGTGGCAAACCTATGGCACTCCAGATGTTCATGGACTACAATTCCCATAAGCCCCTGCCAGCATGGCCAATTGGCAGGGGCTGATTGGAATTGTAGTCCATGAACATTTGGAGTGCTATACATTTGCCACCATGGGTCTATATCCTTGGGAAACATAGACAGTTGGAAATATGACGTTCTGTTATCCATATACAAGCTTCAGAGGACAATAACACTTTCCACAGAGCTCACACCCTTTCTCTGCCCATGTCTTTCCGCTTTATTCCCGGACAGCTCCTTTCTTTTTTTCTTAGAGATAATACCTTTGCCCTACATTGACTCATATGATATTTATAGGAAGCTGATTAAAACGATGATTAAGAGTCCTGTCTTTGCAAAATGCAAATCTTTAAATGCCTGCGACCCAAACAGGAGGTGATGTTCAGCGTAGTTAAAAGTAAATTCTAGACCAGGGAGGGGCAGTTTCTACTAGGAGTTTTGGAGGGAAGAACATTCATTTTTTCCTTTCCCAGGGCTGCAGTTCAAATTTAGATTCAGACCTCTCATAGCTGCAGTTTACCCTTGAAAAGGATGGGCAGATCCATTCAAATATCTTCCATATGTGGTCTACAAAGGTGTACTGCTAATGTCATTACATTAACCATGTACCCATGTCGTTACATGGGGGGTACTGGGCACCGGCCGAGGCACCACACCGGGCCTCTACTGCGGTGTGGGGACCCAGCCAGCGCCTGGTGGCTCCCTTTGTGCTGGGGACCAAGGTGTTCCCTGCTTCGAGGAGCTGCTTTGCCCAGTGCTGCCCCCCCCCCCCGCCCCATATGACAAAACTGTGCGATGAAACGGACAGTTGAGATTGGGAAGAGTGTGGTTTGGTGTGGGGAGGGATCCTAGAAGGGTCTATCCCATGTCCCCATTAGCAGTACGCCCCTGGCTTTGCCCTATAGCATGCCTTTTAAAAAGTAGGTTTTAAGATGTTTTCTCTGTGGTGGCTGCCATCTTGTAGAATGGTGTACCTGACTCTGTCAGGAAAGCCCCCATGTTCCTGTCATTTCAGAGAAGGCATAAAAAAGAAATATTCAGGAAGGAGTCTTTACAAAGGGAACAGGAATGCCACAAAATGGAATTGTGTAATGTAACTGAACTAGGGGTGTAGTTTTAATTGTCTGTGAAAATTTATAAGCAGTTTTCTTTTTTCCTTCTGTCCTCCTATGGCATTAAACACAGGATATCATGCGGTTTTTATTTCATCGTTCTCTAATGGTGTGATTCAATTGTTATTGCATAATTTTATTGCCTAATGAGTAATCCAGTTTTATTGTATTGTTTATTTAATTAAAGTTGCCAACTTCGGGATGAAAGATTTCTGGTTGTTTGAGGGCTGAGGTTGGGAAGAGTGGGGTTTAATGTGGGGAGGGATCCAAGAAGAAGAAGAAGAAGAAGAAGAAGAAGAAGAAGAAGAAGAAGAAGAAGAAGAAGAGTTTGTATTTATATCCCCCCTTTCTCTCCTGTAAGGAGACTCCTTACAATCCCCTTTCCCTACCCCCCCCACAACAAACACCCTGTGAGGTAGGTGGAACTGAGAGAGCTCCAAAGAACTGTGACTAACCCAAGGTCACCCAGTTGACAGGTGATGGAGTGCACAAGCTAATCTGGTTCACCAGATTCCCAGTTCAAGTAGCAGAGCTAGGAGAGAAAGGTGGGATATAAATAATCATCCTCCTCCTCCTCCTCCTTCTTCTTCATCCAACCTTACTCTGAATTTTAATACTCTGGAGTTGTAGTTTTATCAACTCTATCAAAAATCTACTAAAAAATGGGACACTCTCTGGCTCTGACTCATCTAAGTCATTGTCTCCTGTATTGTGAGCCGCCTCGAGCCCTTCGGGGGTGAGGTGGCCTATAAATCTAATTAATAATAATAATAATAATAATAATAATAATAATAATAATAATAATAATAGTTCTATCCTGAAAACAGCAATCCAACTTTGTCCAGGAAGACTGGCTGTCTTAGCATCACCTGAAGATCCTATATCTAGCTTGCTCAAGCATAGGTCTCGTTGCCCAGTGCCATCTGAAATCCCTTTGGTTCAGTTACTCTAGGCTCAACATCGTCTCTAACTGCAGACAGCGCACACCTTGGATTCTGTCTTCTCGGATCTTCTATATCTGCTATCACCCTTCCCACAGTGACCTCTACTATTCCCATCTATCCTTCACCTCTATCCATACCCTTGGCTCCTTGAAACTGTGTGTGCATCTTTATGTGTGTTGCCAGACAGTGAGTGTAACTTTTGTTATCTTGCTTTTCAATACAATTGTTAAAATGTCTAAGTTCTGGTTTCCTACAGCCTTCCAAAGGGGAAAAACCCTAGCATAATTGGTGGAGATCCCGTAGTGTGTCCTTTCGTAGCGCAAAGTCTGTCCCCCGCTAATTGCCCAACCTAAAATGGGACAGACTAAGCCAAATTAGGTAACATCTTCAAATGGACTATCCACCTCACAGACAGCTCTTCCTGTAAGGTGCATAATTGTGCTTTACATGCCCACACTGAATGGACTGGCGCGGTCAACAAATTTGTACAGCACTGAAATACAGCATTTTGGCAGCAACGTTTTCTGGGTTCTAGCTATTAAAGGAAAACATTAATATCCATCCCACACAAAATGGCTGATGTGGAAAACCGGGGGCTGAATAGACCAGTGGTTCTCAACCTGGGGGTCGGGACCCCTTTGGGATCCAGCAGGTTCTCACCAGTTCCCGAGAGTGGGTTACTAATTATTTGTGTGTGCCGAGAGGGGGTTACTAATTGGGTCCGCTTTTCCATCTCCACGCCCTCGCCTCCCCGAGAGGCATACTGCCTTTGAACGTGAAGGTTCCATATAGCAATTGCGACTAATAATGTAACTCCCTGAACTGGGTTAATCCTTTTCAGATACTGCAATTCATTGATTCTCAGCCTTTCGTACCTTTTATCTCACCAGTCTCTGTCAAAGAACCTGTGTGTTTCACCATTGCTGTGTTCAGATTTGTGAGTTGGGGCATTTTCTGTAATGTGATGATGATTTAGAAATGACCTGGTGCAAAAAAATTTTTGGGGTCATGGTGGGGTGGCTGCCCATGGGGGGGGGGCATCCAACTCAGGTTTTGCCCAGGGCTCAGGTTTGCCTAGGTACGCCTCTGCCCCCTTTGCTGAGAGGGGCTGGCGAGGGAACCTGTTGCTAAAAATTTTGGATCCCACCACTGGGTAATATAATAGGTCTTTCTTTCTATTATAGTGTTAGGCCAGTCAGATGCCTGTTATAAGGTTGCCATCTCTGAGTTGGGAAATACCTGAAGATGGGGGGGGGGGTTTGGAGCTTGAGGAAGGCAGGTTTGGGGGAGAGGAGGGATTTCTAAGAGGTGTAATGCCAGACAATCCACCTATCAGTCATTTTCTCCAGGCGAACTGATCTCTGTTGCTAGGAGATCAGATGTAATAGTGGGAGATCTCCAGCCACAACCTGGAAGTTGGTCATCCACACTCTGCACATGCCTGGGGATATTGCTGTCTGTTACACATTTTTGTTTCATTTGTCTTGCTTGTTTCTGCCAAGAGGAGGGGCATTTGATTTGAGTGTCATTCATAACATCTCAACAAAGAGCAAAGTTGCATCAGGTTGGACAGGCTGCAATGTGAATGTCTACTTATTTCCTCCCAATGAACTTGTATTCAACACCATGACGCATCAGCCTTTTCCGTCTCTTGACTCCGCCTCTTTTATCTGATTTGGCTGATGTGAGCCTCAAAAATGTAGGCTTGGGTCTACTTGGGTGGGAGGGATGAGGTAAACTTGCCAGGTAAAGTCAAAGGTGGAGCTTTGAGCACCAAGGTACTGGCCATTGCAGGTAGAAGAAGAAGAAGAGTTTGGATTTATACCCCACCTTTTTCTCCCATAAGGAGACTCAAGGTGGCTTACAAGCTCCTTTCCCTTCCTTTCCCCACAACAGACACCTTGTGAGGTAGGTGCAGCTGAGAGAGCTCCAAAGAACTGTGACTAGCCCAAGGTCCAAGATTATTCTGGTTCCTAAAAATATAAATATATTTGTATATTTTACATTTAATGATTATGCCTAAAGTGGCTGAAGAAGACATATTTGTCGAAAGTATTGTTCTTTTCTCTGGTCAATACTCCCACCAGCCAAGGATTTTATCAACATCCTGTTCATCTATGACTACATTAAATCCATCAATGGAAGTTGAGTATTTGAAAGGCATCAGACATTGGTATCATTCTACACCATTAGTAGATCTCTCACTGCATTACAGAGACTTGATATTATTTTATTTGGGATCCTTTGTGTATGTATTGTTCATTGTTTTGTTATTGTTGTTGTTTAAAATATATAATGTTTTTGTTGTTGATTAAGAGTTGTGGTTCCGGTATATAAATGTTTAAATTATTTTCATTAAAATAGATTGTTATAGTTTGCACTAGAGCCAGACAGGTTTTTTCCCCTTCTTTAAACAAGATACTGTCTCTGGCTCATTATATATATATTATATTATATTATATTATATTATATTATATTATATTATATTATATTATATTATATTATATTATATTATATTATATTATATTATATTATATTATATATACATATAAATATATATATTTACCAGCCCAAAGTCACCCAGCAGGAATGTAGGAGTGCAGAAACACATCTGGTTCACCAGATAAGCCTCTGCCACACAGGTGGAGGAGTGGGAAATCAAACCCGGTTCTCCAGATTAGAATCCACCTGCTCTTAATCACTACACCACGCTGACTCTCAATAATTGAAGACTGGCAAAGTTGACAGGGGCAAAAGGAGCCTTAGGCTGCATTCCTAATCTTTTTAAAAAAATAATTTTTATTGTATCATTTGAATATTTCATTTTATATTAATATTCTTCTTCATTCGTTTTCAAACAATACTTTTTCCCCTTTTCCCCTCCCCCCTGTATTTTCTTCATAGTTTTATCAAACAAACAGCAGTAAGTTCATTCTTTGTAATCTCTTCTCCCATATCTCCTCATTGACTCCAGCTTCTTTCATCCAGTCCGCATATATAGTCCATATCTTCAAAATTCCGCTCTGTTTATCTTGCCAGCTGCATTCCTAATCACACTGACTTGAGAGCGAGCTATTTTGGAGCAAAAACAAGTTATTGGAAATGGAAAAGAGGTGCTTGCAGAATGTACTGTTGCAATTTCAGCAGAGAGTTTGCAGCAGCTTTCCTAAACCAGGGACTTGAAATCCCAGACAGTGGAAAACCCACTCAAGAGAACTTGCATATTTACATCTACGTTTTATGGGAAGCCAGAATTAGTATTTAACCAGGCTTTTCTGTGTGAGAAGGGATGGTATGGAGGAGCGCATGTGAACCTAACAACAACCCAAGTCTGCCCATGTTCTCCTTTAATTCTGGTGATGACGTCTGAATGCAACTTGTCTTCCTAAGTCTTGGGAAATGCAATTGTATTTTAATGCATTCTAATTTAGCAGGCAGTCCTGACCTGAATGACCCATTTGGATGGAGGACTGCCAAGGAAGTCCAAGGTTGCTATGCAGAGGCGGGCAATGGCAAACTACCTCTAACTGTCTCTTGCCTTGAAAACCCTATGTTGGCTGTGTTTTGACAGCATTTCCCACCATCCCCACCAGTTTTTGGAGTTTCATATTAGAAGAAGAGGAGTTTGGATGTATACCCTATTTTTCTCAACCATAAGGAGACTCAAAAGGGGCTTCCTAACTCCTCCTCTTTCTCTCAGGCACCTTGTGAGGAAGGTGGGACTGAGAGAGTTCTGAGAGAACTGAGACAAGCCCAAGGTCACCCAGCAGGCTTCATGTGGTGGAGTGAGGAAGCAAACCCAGTTCACCAGATTAGAGTTGGACACTCTTAACCACTACACCAAAACATTATTTGGGTGAAGAATGGTGGTGATTAGGTCAGCAGCAGAGTGTCTTGGAAGACTAAATGTTCTCTCTCCCATTGATTTCTAAATATTGCCACTTTGGGGTGTGTGTGTTGTACCAACTAATCTGTTTATTTTATGTTATTTTAGCATATTTTCAGGTCACTGTTCCATTCAAAGGTACAGAAGTCAGCTTATCACAAGTCCAAATGAATCTGCATTATAACATAAACACAGAATAACATAAAAAGCACAATCCCAATATTAATAAAATTTGAAATCCTTCTGGAAAAAAGAGATCTAATTCAAAAACACTTCAGGAGCAGCAGTGGCGTAGGAGGTTAAGAACTCGTGTATCTAATCTGGAGGAACCGGGTTTGATTCCGTGCTCTGCCGCCTGAGCTGTGGAGGCTTATCTGGGGAATTCAGATTAGCCTGTACAGTCCCACACATGCCAGCTGGGTGACCTTGGGCTAGTCACAGCTTCTCGGAGCTCTCTCAGCCCCACCTACCTCACAGGGTGTTTGTTGTGAGGGGGGAAGGGCAAGGAGATTGTAAGCCCCTTTGAGTCTCCTGCAGGAGAGAAAGGGGGGGGATATAAATACAAACTCTTCTTCTTCTTCTTCTTCTTCAGGGAGAGTACCACCCTCACCAGCAACAGGAAGTAGCCCCACAACCTGGCGGCAGCAGGTGAAAGGACCTGTATCTTCCACGTGAAGGGTGGTCCCAATTCTCCAGGACCATTTACTCTCACAGCAACCCTGAAAAGTAGGTTAAGGTATGTTACAAAACCATTGTAATTAGAGCTATACCTCCTACGTCCACGGGCTTAGAAGGGTGTCGCTCTGCTTAGAATAGAATTGTAACTCTGCCAGGGCTACCCAGTAAGATTTATGAGTGTTGTTTAGTGGTTAGAGTACTGCATAGCGGTTAGTGTGTACAGGGGTTAGAGTACTGGGCCAGAGTCTGAGAGGCACAGGTTCAAGTTCCCACTCACTGAGTGACCTGGGTCAATGGCTTTCTCTCAGCTTAACATGTCTCATAGGGATGTGATGTTGTGAGGGTAAAATGGAGGGCAGTAAACATTGCATGCTGTCCTGAGCTCTTTGGGGGGAAAAGGGTAGGTTATTTCTTTAGTTATGATTTCATTTATAACCTATTTCTCCTTCAATAAGAACCCAAAGCAACTTATATCATTCCTTTTCTCCCAAAACCCTGTAAGGTAAATTCGTTTTCAAGTCTGTGACTATTCAAGGTCACCAAGCAAGCTTCTGTCACGACAGAATGTGGATTCAAACCTGGATCTCGGTCAATTCCCCACTTACAATTAAATGTGTGCTCGTCACTCCAAATATCGAGGTTTCCAGCAGAACTCTCCACTGTAGCAGTCCCGAATACGCTTTCACTCCGTTTCCAGCACTCCCCCGCCCCAGCACGTGTTTTTTTAGAACCTGGAAGAAAGTGGACCTCTTAAAAAAATGTGTGGTCAATCCGGAGCAGCGGGGAAGTTGGGGGGGGGGGGGGTGAATCCAGATTCGAACTACCCGCCCTTGAGAGTGACATGGAGCCTTCCATCCAATCAGGACACAGTGGGCTGTGCATGATGCGTGCGCAGCCCTTAAAAAATTTTTTTTTGCAGAGCAGAGATCCACGTGGATACGAAGCTACATAAGGCCGGTTTTGACTGATTGACTGAATAGAAGGCAATACAAAGCTGTGCTACAGATTGTATCCACGTGGATCTGAGTACACGGAGGCGCGCGGAAACAGGGCTTTGCTTTAATCACCCGTTTCTTTGTCTCTGCGTAGAGTCGTTCTGCACATGTTCACACAGACATGGATCTGTCAGTTTGAAAATTTAAAAAATCCCCAGCACAGCGCAGCAGCCAATCAGGATAGCCCCTGAGCGGATCGCACGTTTGATCCACCGCGACAGTGGAGACTGCTTTCACCTCCTGCATGTGAGCTCCCAAAGGCACCTGGTGGGCCACTGCGAGTAGCAGAGTGCTGGACTAGATGGACTCTGGTCTGATCCAGCAGGCTCTGTCTTATGTTCTTATGGACTCCTGCATGGCTGCGGCATTTGTGGGAACAAGGGGGCAGAAGCTACAGTGTGGACCATGAAACCGTGCTCAAAAGGTCTCGAATCTAACCAAACCGGTTTGAATCTACTTTCATTTTTGAAGTGGGGAATCGACCCTTGTCTAATACTAACCCCTGGCCACACCACACAGACACAAATCAGCAGATATCCCCACTGTAAGTCGAACACTAACTCTGCACCACTCTGGCAATGAGCCAAAGACAGCTAAGTTGCTTTTATTGCCTTTCTTTAACATCGTACAGATTTTTCATTCTCTGTCCTACTTTCTCCCCTCTTGACACTTATTCTGAAATAAATTAGTTCATGCCCCAATTCACGGAATGTAGATGAAAGGCTATTATCTGACACTGAATAAATTTAAACTTCTTTAACTCCATTCTCTTTCTTACCACCTCTCCAGCCATAGATGTGTGGGTGAACTTAAGCTTAAACCTTAATGCTAAAGCAAAGGAGTCTGGGTTTGTCCTTAGTATTCTAAGCCCTCACACACACAAACCCCACTATATTATTATTTTCTCTTGTGTTGGAAGTGAAGGCCTATGCACTGAACCTTCTTTCAGTGACAGAGGGGAACTGATTAGTGCGGTGGTTCTCAACCTGAGGTTCGGGACCCCTTTGGGGGTCAAACGACCCTTTCACAGGGGTCGCCTAAGACTCTCTGCATCAGTGTTTTCCATCTGTAAAATGGATAAATGTTAGGGTTGGGGGTCACCACAACATGAGGAACTGTACTAAAGGGTCGCGGCATTAGGAAGGTTGAGAACCACTGGATTAGTGAGTCAGAGAACTAGAGAGGTCAAGAAACTGGCCATCCTTTCCTCTGTTGCTCTGACACTATCCCTTTGATAAGTAGATGGCTACTTTCAGGGAACTTCTTTCCCTCCTGCTTCTCTTCCACATACAACCATTTTTGCAAACACACGTCTCCATCTTGCATCATGCAGGGAGAGATGCAAACAGCATATCTGTCCATCCAGCTAGCCCGATTGGACTAGAGAACCCGTCTCTCCACTTTCCTAACGAGAATGGGGTTCTCTAATAAATATTTCTTATATTAGTTTGAAACCATGAACTGCTTCCAAGTTTCTTTGTTCTCAGCACACCCGCCTACGCCTGGGTAAGCTCTTCTGTGCGGTGCCTCTGGGCACTCTGCTGTAACAAAAAGGTATCTCTTACCAGAGAGAAATGCCAGTGTCTTTATGTATCTGTCGGCCAAACTAGATGGGACAGTACAGAGGTGTAGCAAGGGGGGAAAGCGCCCAGTGAACTGGTGCGTCCTCTGCCCCTGCCCCGGAACACCCTGCCATGCCCCCAGAACACCCTCACCACACCCCCATGCGCCTGGTGCATCACCCCACATCCCCCTTGGAGCTACGACTCATGAGGATGCTGCCACCATTTAAAAATGCTGCATGGTCCTGATCTTGATCCAGCACCCTCGTTTCCGTTCCCCCCAACTTTTCAACCGTCCAAACAGCGGTGTGTTTGGAGGGGGGGTATTTCAGCACTCAATAAAGCAGTGGTTCTCAACCTTCCTAATGCCGCGACCCTTTAATACAGTTCCTCATGTTGTGGTGACCCCCAACCGTAACATGTATCCATTTTACAGATAGAGAACACTGATGCAGAGAGTCTTAGGCGACCCCTGTGAAAGGGTCGTTCGACCCCCAAAGGGGTCCCGACCCCCAGGTTGAGAACCACTGCGATAAACCATGAGGGAGATAAGAGCGCCTCAGGACACTGTGCTCAGGATTGGGCCCTCATGATATTTTAAAATGGCAGCAGCATCCTTGTGGTGGCCACAAGGGTGTCTTCACATTTACTTTGCCCTGTAGCACCTCTTGCTAGCGAGAGAACCATCATGGTGAAGTGGTTAGACTGGGCCAATGGAAACTGAGACTCAATTCAATCTCCGCATGCACAGAAGTCCACCACATCACATGGGTTGTTGTACAAGGTTTTATTGTACGGTTGCCTGGCTACTGGCAGGAGATCATGGCGGACTGACCTTTTCAGAATAATGGCAGCACTATGATATCACTTCCAGCACAACCATAGAGTTTGGGGTAAACACTAGAGCAGGGGTAGGGAACCTGCGGCTCTCCAGATGTTCAGGAACTACAATTCCCATCAGCCCCTACCAGCATGGCCAATTGGCCATGCTGACAGAGGCTGATGGGAATTGTAGTTCCTGAACATCTGGAGAGCCGCAGGTTCTTTATCCCTGCACTAGAGCATCATCCTGGAGTGATGATGTCACTTCTGGATTGCATCCGAAGAGATATTATGGCATCAGCACACCGCTGATCTCTCTTTCCCCATTTCCCCCTGCATTTTCCCCTTGGTGCCCAGCAGGAGAAGCCGGCAAGGGGCAAGAGATCTCCTGTTCGTTGCTCTCTCTCCCCCACCCCCTTTTACTCTCCTCTGTATCAATTCCTATTACAGTACAGGAAGTGGAAGAACGGATGCATTGACAGAAATGAATAAAAACAGTTTAGTTTCCAGGCAGAAACAACCCTCCCACCCCTTAATTCTCAAACAGTGAACCTTCTTTAGCAAGTGGTCGTGTTTGCTTAAGGACATGGTGTTTTGGAATTCTTAGCCTGGAGGGATTAAAAAATGGGAAGTCTGTGGTGGGGGGGGGTACAAAAAGAGAGAACATTAAATTTTAACCACTCTTTCAACAGAGACTTTAGAAAATCGATAGTGTAGCTCCTAAGCCTTCACTGTTTGTCTCGCTCGATTTCATTGCAAATGGCTGCTGTAATGAAATTTTTCCTTTTAATCGGTATAGTATCTGTCTTCGTTCAAAAGAATGCCTCTGCTTTTCAAAGGTAGGAATTCATTTGCTTGCGTATGTGTGGCAGAAAGCGTGGGGAAAGCTTTCCAGAGCATGAAAGCATCCTCCCAAAGGGTAACTGAATCGAACACAAGACTGATATCTAAGTGAAGTTACTGCTTGTAAAACTAGATGTATGCTCATGTGTCTAAAACAGATGGGAGACCTGTTGGTATGTATATTAAAAACACTGCAGCGGGGAGAGAGGGAAGGCTAAGTCCTAGAGTGTACGTTTCTGGGTTTGGAGGAGAGTTGGGAACTTCCAGTAGGCTTCGTTCAAACACTACATATTTTAAAAGAAAAATCTGCATGAACTTGGCTGGTTACATATACTGTGTTCCTTCCCCATTCCTATTTACACAACAAATTATGGCTAAACACTGATCACTTTCCCATGATGTACAAGTGCAGGAATGTGAGTTAGCCAGAGTGCAGGAATGTGAGTTAGCAACCAAAGTACAAATTAGGGTTTAATCCAGGCAGGTGGGGTGGGGGGATAACCGTGGTTAACCTACACACTTGTACATTACAGGTAACTGGAGCAAGTATTCAGCTGGTATTTTTAAGCCTTGTTTACATGTGAAAGTGAACGCACATACATGCTGTTTGTGCATGTGTGTACATCTGTTTGTAAGAAATAACCAACCTGTGTTTGGTTTGCCAGCTCCAAGTTGGGAAATACCTGAAGGGGGGTGGGCCATAGAGCGGCAGGGTTTGCCGAATAATGCCTCAGTAGGATATAATGCCTCCAAAACAACAATTAGGGGAACTGATCTTGGCTTTCTGGAGATCAGTTGTAACAGCAGGAGATCTCCAGGTGCCACCTGGAGGCTGGCAACCCTACCCATCAGAACAGGGCCCAGTATCTGGATAAATGTATTATGTCAATCACATGTTTATCTGTATCGTTATTGAATGTAACATGAGAATTTCTCAGTGTGTGTGGAAAGTAAAATCAAGTGTGCACCATACACAGCTTGTACCTGGGTTCACAACAATAACTTGTGAACAGGTGAGAAGAGAAGGGGGGGTAGGGAAGTATGATTGCAACCAGAGGCTGAGCACATTTTTCTTACCTGTGTGTGACATTTGAAGGCAGCAACGGGGCACACCTGGGCCTGGTTCAGATGAGCTTGCAAACCTTAGGACAATTTCCCTGCAGAAATCAATCACAGCTCTCACAATCATACCCATAGGTATGATTATCACAAGAACTATGAATGTCAGGATCATGTCTGTGTATAGATAAAAAAATATTAACAGAGTTATAAATAATTTTCTCAGCCATCTGGCCATTTTCATGGTTGCGATTTTTTTTTTAAAAAAACTTAATTGGTTAAGAGTGGGGAAGAAAACCCCTAATTCATAGCCTGACAACGCATCTCCCTGTTTGCTTCTGTGCCAATATCAGGTGTGTTCATATTCTTTAAGAAAGAGGGGGGAACCCTCATAAAGTGGTGGTAGAAAGGGCCATCAAGTCACAGCCGAGAGTAGGACTTTCTTTTTAAATATTTCATTTTAAAAAAATTTTTATTTTCCTAGCGTGCACAAGAACAAAAAACAGAAAAAACCTAAACACTTTCATACCCCACCACAGCAATACAAAACAGGAACATGAAATACAAAAAAAAAAGGAAAATAACCAAATAATAACTTCCCGCTATCTCATTACTGAATTCTAATTCCATTCTAGGTTCATGCATCTATTTTTTAAAAAAAATGGAACAATTGATCAGTTACACACTTTATCATTTCTAATATTCGATTTCAGTCTGCTGTTTTCTCTGCAATTATTTCTCTTCTATGGTATTTTTGAATAAGTAGTCCGTAAAAGGTTTCCAATTTTCTGCAAACTTCTCTGTATTACTGTCCCGAGCGTGGGATTTTCAAGGCAGGAGATGCTCAGAGGGGGTTTGCCGTTGTCTACCCACATAGAAACCCGGATTCCCTGAGTGGCCTCCCATCCAAACACTAGCTAGGGCTGGCCCTGTTTAATTCCTGAGAACTGATCGGGCTACACTGAGCCATCCAAGTCATGGCCCTCTTGAGGTAACTTTTCATATATTTGGAAAGCCCGTGTTCTTCTGAACAACTGAGGAGCAGCAGCAGGGCAGTGGCGTAGATGCAATGGGGACATCCAGGTACATTTATCCCAGGTGCCACCATTGTTGGTCACATGGGGTGCAAAACAGCCCCCCACATAGCCACACACCCCTGTCAGGCCTGGCACTCAGACACCCAGGCTACACACAGGCCCACTGGCTCTGTGTGTTAAAATAGGTTGTCTTTTAGCAGCCATGGTCCTGCCATTGGGCTATCTTTTAAGTTATGGCGAGCATTTTAAAAAAAATTTTTAACTTTAAGGTAGGTTTAACATGTTGTTGCTGCCCTGAGTACTTCTGAGATGGGCAGGATATAAAACTAAAAATAAAAATGAATTAAAAAATGTTTTAAACAGCATACCCATGAGCCTTTGCCAAATATACCTGGCAGGGGGTGTGGCCTCATGGGCACATGGTCTCATGAGGGCGTGGCCTCACAGGGGCACAGCAGCCATGCTTGGGCACCATTTTGCCCCGGACTCTGTTTCCCCTCCCTACGCCTCTGCAGCAGGGGAATGAAGTACTTTTCCTTCCTGGATTATGTGACCTTTCCGGAAGCATCCACTCGCCATTGTGAGTAAACTGTCTCATTATGAACCTTGGAACTGACCCAGCCAGATTTTTCTCAGGTTTTTACATATGTTTATTTTCCATTATTTATCAAGCTTCTGCTAATCACTGTGTGAGCCCTGATTGCCCCAAACTAGCCTAATCTCATCAGATCTCAGAAGCCAAGCAGGGTTGGTTCCAGTTAGTACTTGGATGGGAGACCACCAAGGAATATGAGGGCTGCCGCACAGAGGTAGGCAACGGCAAGCAACCTCTGAACACCTCTGGCCTTGAAAACCCTCCTGGGTTATCTTAAGTCTGTCGCAACGTCACTCACACAACTGTTTGTTATATTTGCCTTGACCTGCATCATGCAAGAGCCCTGATCTGGGTAGCCCAAGTTAGCCTGATCTCGCCAGACCTGTTAAGCTAAGCAGGATTTGGCCCTGGCTAGTATTTCCAAGGAATACCAGTGTTGTGATGTGAATGCAGATCTCTGAATGTGTGCTGCAGGCAGGGTGTCCAAGAAGGCATGGTCAAGCAGTCTGGAGATCAAGGCAGGCAGCAGGCAGCAGGCAAAGGTGTGGTCACACAAGCCAGGGATCAGGGCAGGTAGCAGGTGAGGTGCGGTCAGACATTCCAGGGGTCAAGGCAGGCAGCAGACAAAGCTGGGATCAGACAGTCCAAGAGTCAAAGCAGTCCAAGAGTTCTGGTAGGTATGCAGGCATGCTTAGAACTGGAGTTCAGGGAATCCAAGCAGGGGACCAGGTGCTTGGAGCGTCCCAGTGAAGCACTCTCATTCCACCCAGACAAACCAGAGCTCCTTCCTACACATAAATAGACTGTCAGCTGGGAAGGCAGCGAATCCCTGCAAGGACTCACTCCCACAGGTATCAGATTCAAGCCTGTTGTCATAGCTTGAGGCTAGCCTGACGCTTCTCCTTTTTGACGCCCATTCAAGTCTCTGTTTCATCCTCCTACGTGCAGCTGGATCCTCAATCAACTCATTCAGGGCTGCTGACGACTCTCCCAGCTGTGAGGCGTCTGGCTCTTCCAGGGACACTGCCTCGGCTGGGAGGGAAGGGCTTGGGTCTGGCTCTGCCGCTTGCATTGCCTCTTGAACAGCCAGCTCCTCGTTTATGGGGTCTTCAGGCTCCGCATCTGGTTCCTCATCTTTCAAGGGCTGGCTCATGACAGAATGTCGCTTGTCTTGAAAACCCTGTGGGGTCTCCAGAGGTGGGATTCAGCAGGTCCGCACCACTTCAGCAGAACCGGTGGTTAAAATGGTGCTTGTAAACAAAACAGTTGTTAAGTTATTTGAATCCCGCCACCGGAACCGTCTGTTAAATTATTCAAATAATTTAACAACTGTATTTAAGAAATAAATTAAACTTGTTGGATTAGATCCAACACAAGGTGCTTCTGGGTAGAGCTGTCAACTCCGAGTTAGGAAATTCCCAGAGGTTTTGTGAGTGGAGCCTGAGAAGGGCGAGGTTTAGGGAGGGGAGAGGCCTCATCAGGGTATATATCAGCCATTCTCAACCAGGGTACCGTGGTACCCTGGGGTGCCGTGAGCATGTCCCAGGGGTACCATGCTGCGAACACTACCATCAGCCTCTCATTTTCGTGGTGTCTCCTCCTAATCGCTCAGCAAGGACATGGCCTGCCACAAGGTCAGCAGCCACCCCCACCCCCAGTGCTTCCCTTCACCCTGGGAGGGGAAGGTGGAGGGTGGCGGCAGGGGTACCGTGAGATATGAAGAGTGAGGTCAAGGGTACCCTGACCTCGAAAAGGTTGGGAAACACTGGTATATATAGTTCTATTGAGTCCACCTTCCAAAGCCATCATTTTCTCCTGGAAAACTAATCTCTGTAATATGAAGGTATGATTGACGTCTATAAAATTATGCCTGGGGTGGAAAATGTTGACTGAGAGAAATTTTTCTCTCTTTCTCACAATACTAGAACCAGGGGGCATACATTGAAAATGATGGGGGGAAGAATTAGGACTAATAAAAGGAAACATTTTTTTCACGCAACGTGTGATTAGTGTTTGGCATATGCTGCCACAGGAGGTGGTGATGGCCACTAACCTGGATAGCTTTAAGAAGGGCTTGGACAGATTTATGGAGGAGAAGTCAATCTATGGCTACTAATCTTGATCCTACTTGATCTGAGATTGCAAATGCCTTAGCAGACCAGGTGCTCAGGAGCAGCAGAAGGCCACTGCTTTCACATCCTGCATGTGAGCTCCCAAAGGCACCTGGTGGGTCACTGCGAGAAGCAGAGTGCTGGACTAGATGTGCTCTGGTCTGATCCAGCAGGCTTATGTTCTTATAAGATTGCTTGTAATTCTGGGAGATCCCTAGACCCCACTTAGAAATGGGCAATCCTCCTCTGAAGACTGTGTAAGAATATTGGACTTTCCAGTGGGGTGTAGTGGTTAAGAGTGGTGGATTCTAATCTGGAGAACCAAATTCCCCACTTCTCCACATGAGTGGCAGACTTTTATCTGGTGAATCAGATTTGTTTTCCCACTCCTACATTCCTGCTAGGTGACCTTGGGCTTGTCATAGTTTGTTCAGAACTCTCTCACCCCCATCTGTTGCAGGGAGAGAAAGGGAAAGGAGTTTGCAAGCCACCTTGAGACTCCTCACAGGAGAGACAGGTGAGATATACATTGAAATTGCTCCTACTCCTACTCCTCTTCTTCCTGGCTTTCTCCAGCAGCGTGGAGAAAAAGCTAGTAACTTTATCCCATGGCCATTCAGAGCTGTCACCGTTGAGTAGAGCTACAGGTAAAATGTTTACTGCACTTGCTCCAGGCACTCAATCACATTTTTGTACTATCAAGGGTTCACTTTTCTTCCTTTTTGCAGGGGCCAGGTTTTGTCTGCTCTTCTACATACACATACAGATGTTGAGGTCCTCCAGAATTTGACCAATGCTTCTAAGGTAATGGCATCTCATGAATATTTCATCAATCAGGACACACAAAACTCTAGTAAATGTTCAGGGCATGTGGGTCTCTACGATTCCACAATAATAATGAATGCCCAAGCTATATAGAGATATAGAGGGCAAGATATTACACAATATAGAGCATCCTCTATCTGGCTGAAACCACAAATATGTTGGTCAATTGGCTTATTTGTGTATCTTCCATTTTAATAGAGGGAAAGGATTGAAATCTAAGGATAATAAAAGCCTTTCTTAGTTTTGCATTTGTGAGATTATTAAGATAGGGGGCCAGACATTTGTGTTTCTTTACCCTGAAAAAACAGGAAGCAAAATCTGAAGTTGCAGTACTTTCTTCATCCACAAGGGTGTTTTTAAAAAAAGTTGAGCTCGTATTTTACTAACTTCCCAGTCCTTGATATAATCTAGGGAAGATATAGAGATTTAATAGTGTACGTAATTGTTGTTCCCACATATTAGTTTGATTCCTGTAATCTAAACAGAGACTGGCTAGATGTTCCTGAGATAGACCTGTTAATCATTTATAATGTAAGATGAATTTTTGTTTTTATTGCCAGAACACCAGTTTCTAAGTGGAGCAAACAGGCCGGTGTGGAGCCTGGGAGGCCTAAGATCTTTCCAAGAAACTTATTCCGAATGCTTTCTAATTGGGCAATTACATTTAATTTCCAGCCCCAGATTTCATCTTCGTAAAGAACTTGAGCCATTATTTTTCCTTGAAATTTTTTTAGGGCTGGAGGGACTAATTGACCCCCATTTGTGAAGAAATTTTTAAATAATCAGTTAATAGAACAAGTTGCTATTGAATTTTTTTTCTTTTATTTGCATACTTCAGGATAGGGAAGTGTAAAAAACTATATCTAAGTATCTGCAGACCCTAAATTATTCAATTTGTTTTCCAGCAATTCCCCATTTAGTGTCTTTGTTCTCCTTCCAAAGACCACTATCTTTGTTTTGTTTGTAATTTATATTTAGTTTGTTGTTTTTACAATATGTCACCAATTTGTTTAGCATCCTTTTAATCCCTATTTTGGTCAAAGACATGGTGTATTATTGGCATAAAGTAGGAGGGGGATCTTTCTCCCTTCAAGCGATGGGGAAAAAATTCTGTAGATTTTAGGCCTAATATACAGAAATTGGTTTAGAAGATGAACAGAAATGGAGCCAACAGGCAACCCTATTTAACTCCTTTGTCTAAGGGGATTTTGTTCGTTAACAAGTTTTTATTTCCAATTCTTATTCTGGTAGTTATATCTGAGTGTAGTTCTTTCAAGATTATAATCATTCTCTTATCCATATTTGATTTTTCCAATTTAGACGAAAGTATATCTCTATAGAGACAAAGGCAGAGGAAAGGTCAATGAATGCTACAAATAAGTTTCTCTTTTTAAAGGAAGTGTATTTAGGAATTAGAATTAGATCATGTAAAATTGCACACTGAACTATTGTATTATGGTTTTTCCTAAAACCTGCCTG
The DNA here is from genome assembly GCF_021028975.2 of Sphaerodactylus townsendi. Lineage (NCBI taxonomy): Eukaryota > Metazoa > Chordata > Lepidosauria > Squamata > Sphaerodactylidae > Sphaerodactylus > Sphaerodactylus townsendi. The sequence goes on along the minus strand of NC_059425.1, from coordinate 171,688,432 downwards.
TTCAGTAATGAATATCTTGTTCAGCTCAGTCATTTAATTTATCAAGGAGGAAGTGTGTATAAAGTTTATAGGAGGTGTTTAATAGACTTATTGGTCTATAGTTTGTCAGGTTGGATTTCTCTCCTTTCTTGAAGATTGGAACGGTTATACTCTGCTTCCAGTTTTCTGGGATCTTACACTGAGCATTTATATCCGAAAAAACTTTTGCAAGAATTGGAGCCCACCAGGATATGTTGGAGTTAAAGACCTCGGGAGGAAACATATCCTTACCGGGTACCTTGTCACTGGGAAGGGACTGTATTATTTTTACACATTCCTCTGAAGTTACATGCTGCCGTAGAAGGGGAAAATCTATTTCCTTGGAGATATTTTTAAATGGTGGTGGGTCATTGGAAATATTTGATTTCGAGTAGTGAGCATACCATATTTCTAGGGGAATCGCATCATTCACCCAGATGTTATTTCACGTTTCTAATGAGAGTAAGTCCCAAAACTTTTTCCTTGCTTTCCTTCCATTGCTTTGTGAAGTTTTCCTATTTTAATTTGTTGAAAGCTAGTTTTTTCTCCTCTAAAAACGCTTTATATTCTGCTCTACTTGGAGATAACTTAATCAGTAGTTCTGGGTTAAAGTCCTTTCTCAGGGCAGATTGAGTGGCACGCAATTTTTAAAAAATCTTTTGCAATCTTGGTCATGCCACGATGGATGGTTTGGCATAATAGCTTTGGAGGTAGAAAGATGGGGAGATCGCAAATTACCAGTACATATGGTCTGAAATATAAGGGAATACGATCATTCATCTATCAAAAGATTCCTTAGAATTACACACTCTGTTGAACAAAGTAAATGTTTAATCTCCAAATCAAGGGTTAATTTCCAGGGTGGGACATCTTTTACTATGGAGAGTATGGTTTTCTATATAAGAGTTTCTATCTAATAATGCCTAAAATGAAACACACAAGGGTAAATGATCACTCTCCCCTGTATTTTGTGTTTCATAAATCCTTCATATATAGTCCTGCCAAGACTAAAATATAATTGATGACACTAGTACCAACAGACCCAATATAGGTAAAGGGTCCTTTTGTTAAATCACAATCAGTTCCATTCAGCAATGAGATGCCAAAATCTAGACTGAGACTTGCTAGAAATAGACCTTCATCATTACATATTTTATCATGGGATTGCCAATGCGGTAATCAGCATTGTGAGCAGCAGTGGTTAAGAGCAGGTGTACTCTAATCTGGGGGAACTGGGTTTGATTCCCCGCTCTGCCACCTGAGCTGGAGGCTTATCTGGGGAATTAGCCTGTGCACTCCCACACATGCCAGCTGGGTGACCTTGGGCTAGTCACAGTTTTTCGGAGCGCTCTCAGCCCCACCTACTTCACAGGGTGTTTGTTGTGAAGGGGAAAGGGAAAGGAGATTGTCAGCCCCTTTGAGTCTCCTTGCAGGAGAGAAAGGGGGATATAAATCCAACTCTTCTTCTCCTTGTTTATTTATTTATTTATTATATTTATATACCGCCCTCTCCAAAGGCTCAGGGCGGTGTCCATCAACGATAAAATAATTTAAAACATCATAATATATAATTTACATAAAATAATACATAAAATAAAATGTTGTTAGTTGAATAGTGTTTCATAATATTTGTTTGAACACAGCCTGGAACAACATTGTCAAAATAAAACTACTTTTGTATTAATTTACTTGTTATATATGACATGCTTATTATTTCCTCTCTTTTGAAAAAAATATGGCAGATTGTTCTTTGGCAACCTCCTTCATCCAAGAACATAATGAGGAATGAAGAAGTCCATTTCTACGTAAATGTGTCTGATATCACAGATGTGAAAACTCAACTAAACCGCTATACCATTCTATACAGGTATCATTCTTTAATCCCTGCTGCCTTTGAGATGGAACTTCAAACCATTTTTTTCAAATCCCTTAAACTTTCTGCTCTTTGTTTTTTGCTCAGAGTTTTGATAGAAGATGTCCATGAGCTTATTCAAACGCAAACTGTCAATGATACAGTTATCCCTCGTACTTCTGTATCATACTATGAACAATACCATTCTCTGAAAGAAGTAAGATATTTCTATTTATTGATTTATCCCCAGCCCTTTCCAAAAAAACTGCTGGTGAATTCCAGTAATTAATCCTCAGTTTAAACTCTAAGGATAACTTCTGACTAGGCCTCAACCACTGAGCAAAAGTCTCACCAAGTTGAGGTGTAAACTGGGTATTTGATTTACTAGGAAATTTCATACAGGGCTGCTGATAGAAGAGCTAAACCCCACTTACCATGTTGATGACTCTGGAGCTGTGTGCAGTGGTGGGATTCAGCAGGTTCGCACCACTTCGGCAGAACCGGTTGTTAAAATGGTGCTTGTAAACAACCTCTTGTTAAATGATTTTAATCCCCCCACCGGAACTGGTTGTTAAATGATTTGAATCCCACCACTGGCTGTGTGGTTCAGTCCCCTCAGAGCCAAACTAAATGTCACAGCATCCACAGATTTGACCTGTGGACACTGATACCATTTTAGGGAAGAATTCAGCCATTTAGAATAGCTGCAAGGGTGCAATCCTGATTACGTCATTGGCCCTTTCCCCACTTACCTTAAGCCCCGCGCTACTCTCCTAAAGTAGCGCGGGGTCCAGCTGCACTCCCCACTTCAGGGGCGACGAGAATGCAGCCGCCCCAATGCTGCCTCTCTCGCGCCCCCTCAGCGTGCGTAATTCCTGGCGCCTTTTCAAATGACGCCTTTTGATGACCCTGCGCAGAGCACAGGGTCGTGGGGAAGCCGGGGCGCGCACCAGGAATTGCGCACGCTGGGAATTGCGCGCAGCAACCCTCCGACAAGGGTAAGTGGGGAAAGGGCCCTTGACACAGCAAGAACTAGTTCTTTCCCCACCCCCAGTCATCTTTCCAAGTGCCAAAACAGCCAGTATGGCATTTTTAACGGCTGAATTCTTCTCTAAAATGGCAGCGTCCATACCCATGGACACCATATTATCTAGTTTGCTCCTTGGTAACAGTCAATGTCAGCCTACTGCCTCCTCCTGTCCTGCCACCACATTTGTAAATATTGAAAGACACGCTTTATTGTTTTAGATATACCGCTGGATGGAACACATTGTTTCAAGATACAGCGATCTCGTCCAAAAAATAAATATTGGGACCTCGTATGAAAAACGGCCACTTTATATCCTGAAGGTACAATTTGTCAAGATCACTTTGTCTATACCCAGTCCTTTATGTAGTTTTCTGCATAACCTCATATAGACTGTGTTGCCCTAGTGTGGGAATCTGTGGAAAGCGAGGCAATTCTGTTGGTGTACCGGCCGCTTAGCATGCCAACGGATAGCCTGCCAAAAATGCTAAAGGTTGTGTTGGAGCGGGCCTTGAAGCACTTTAGGCTTCTGTTTCTGGGGGACTTCAACGTCCATGTGGATGTAGCCTCATCATTTCAGGAGTGGACCTGGTGTCGTCCGTGGCAACACTGGAACTCTCAAATGGGCCACATGCTGGATCTTATCTTCAGGATGGGGATGGATGTGGCCTTAACCTCTATTGATAGAGTGTCGTGGTCTGACCACATTGCTCTGAAGGCCCGGATGGGGGTCGCTGAACCTCCCTGGCTAGGTGATGGGCTTATTTATGCTCACCCACAGAGACTCATGGATTCACTTGGTTTTCAGAATGCCCTGCAGGATCCGGAGTCTACCGGCAATTCGCTCAGTGAGCTGGTGGGGGACTGGAATACCTGGGTCTCTGAAGCCATCAAGTTTATTGCACCCTGACATTCTCTTCGTTCTCCTGCCAGCTTGGCACCTTGATATTCCAAGGAGCTAGGTCTGATGAAACGGGAGTTTAGACGGTTATTTGGCAGCATGTTCACAATGAAGCTGCAAGAGCATCTTACAGGACATTTATAAAAGCCTATGAGATGGCAACCAAGAGGGCAAAGAAGACTTTATTTGCTTCCTCTATTGCCTCTGCCAGCTCATGCCAAGCAAAATTGTTTTTGACATCGGCCCTTTCCGCACGGGCCTTTTACAGCGCCCTAGGGATGGCAAAAACGCCGTCCCTAGGGAGCTGTTCGCATGGGGGCGCAGCTGCATTGCAGCCGCGTCGCCCTCGCTCCCCCCCCCAGCGACGCAAAGCCGCCATTTTCCCACCTCGCTCCCTGAGCGAGGTATTTGGAAAATGGCGGCTTCCAGCCACTGCCGTGCGAATGGCAGCAGCTGGAAGGTGCCATCCCCCCCTTTCCCGATCAACGTACCTTCTCTGCGACCTTCTGGCACATTGCCCGGGCCTGGGGACACGCCCCCCTGCCCTACGACACCAGAGCGGTAGCGCAGGACAGGGGGGCGTGTCCCCTGGCCTGGGCGACACGCCAAAAGGTCTCAGGGAAGATACGTAGATCGGGCGACAGCACAGCCCTGCGCCGTCTTTCCTGCCTTTACCGGGACTGTTCGTGCGAACGGTCCCGGGGTGTGTGTGTCGGCGTATACCATGCAGAAGCGGCCATTGACATCTACCATTGACATTGACATCTACCATGATCTCCGACTCCTTGCTACAGTTGATACAGTAAAGACATGGGAACCCTTTGGCTGTCTTCTGACCCTATATTGGACTATTTAACTCTACTCTTCCAGTCTGATGCAGACAGAGTAGAGGCCATAAGATCTACTACTGGTGCTCTTGATTCAGTAGTAGATCTTATGGCCTCAAGATATAAAAAGATGTAAAAAACAATTCAAGATATAAAAACCAATTCTTCTTCTTCTAAAACACAGGTGTCAAACTCGTGGCCCTCCAGATATTTATGAACTACAATTCCCATCAGCCCTTGCCAATATAGCCAATGCACGTGTTGGGAGGGACTGATGGGAATGGCAGTTCTTGAACATCTGGAGGGCTGTGAGTTTGACACCCCTGTTCTAAAATAAAGGCAGGCAAATTTTCAGGTTCATATTGGGGAAATGACACAGGGCCGAAGGCTAAATGCCCACCTTGGGCTCACTGAGTTTTAAGTAGTAGCAGCTTGGTTCCTTATCCCTTCTCTCTTGCACAGACTTGTATACAAAAAGGATATCCAATGTGGAAGCAGGGTTACCCAAATACGACACACTATTACCTGTGTCAACTGCTTGACAGGACATCCTACTGTCAGTGCCGCTTCGGCCAATAGTTTGCTGACCATTGTGAGTTCAGAATTAAAGTCTAATGTATTATTCTAGATAACATCTTACAGGAATTTATCTAGACTGTGTAAAGAAATGTCCTTTGGCCATCTAGAGTACCCAGAGTGGCAATAATTTTTTCTTTATTTTCTGGCATTAGATCTCCAATAGAGATGCAACACAGAAAAAAGCCATATGGATAGACTGTGGTATCCATGCTAGAGAATGGATTGCTCCCGCTTTTTGCCTCTGGTTCGTTGGACATGTAAGTAGATTAGGCTGACCAGACGTCCCGCTTTTGGTGGGACAGTTCCGCCTTCACACAATTTGTCCCGCATCCCGCGGGTTAGTTCCATTGTCCCGATTTTTGGGAGGCTGCCGCACTGCCTTCTGGGGCGCAAGGCAGTGCGGCAGCCTCCCGCGTGTGCGCCCCGCATGGCGGGAAACGGCAGCACCACAGAAGGCCGTGCGCTCCTGCGGCCGCGTGCGTGCGTGCGTGTGTGCGTGCGCGGCCGCCTACCCCCTCCCGGTTTACAAAGGTTACCATCTGGTCACCTTAAAGTAGATGTATGTTTTTGTATAGATTGACATACACAGTATGGTCAGTGTGCATAGGAGTGTTGGTGGCAGAATATTTATAAGTGGGTGTGTTGGGAAAAGGCAAATTGGTCAAGTGGTGGTGTACTCCACCTGAAGGACTAGGCCCTGGCAACTGTTTTACCTCAGGGGATGCTGAGTCTGGCCCTGAAGAACATCTTTATTAGACTCCCAAGAAAGTCTTTCCTAGAATCCCATGATTATTCTTTTGCCTCTCATGCACCTTCTTTTAAATTTCCTATCCTACCTCAGCTCATATATTGTAACAATCAAATCTACCTGAAAACCCTGAAGTCCTTTTCTTATCCTTTAGATGTATACAAACTCAAAAACAGCTAAAAACATGCAACACCACCCTAACCCCCAATATTTTCTCAAAGAGATATTTTTCATAGACAAGCCTTTATTGGCATACCAAATTACAATAAAACAATTGTCCATAAAAGACAGATAAATGCAACAAACGTTCAGAGTCTTAGCAATGGTGTAGTCCAAATGAACTCATCAAAAGTGCCATTCCCATACAACTCTCCACAGACCAGACTGAAGACCCACCAACAGAACCAGGCCTCACAACAACATACAGTATCAACACTCCACTATAAAACACAGACTTTGTTGGGGTGGCGCCAAACACAGAACAAGGGATAGGGGACAAGGAAATGGGTGAACAATTGATCTGACTCCAATAGGTTGCCACAGCCTTCAATTGTCACACCATCTGGCAATCGACAACAAAACTACGACATCTCTCTATAAATCACCCACAGGTCAAAGAGATATTGCTGAACTGGGGTTTGCAGGGAGCCCAAATTATTGTACTGAGGCAAGTAACCCTTTGAATCACAGGTTTTACAGTATTTTGTCCTCTCCTGAAGCAGGCATCTAACAGTAACTTGTTGTATTCATGTTGCCAAAGTCTGTCATTTAAAACTTTTAAAATATATTTTTGTTGTAAGGTAAATGGGATTCCGGTTGACTTGTGGACGCTCTTTGATAACCAAAGTGCCTGCTACAATGGCTTAAATATCAAATATCTATATTTGTCTATTTATATGAGATCTCTGACCTTGTTGAGCCTGTGGGCATTCTTGGAATTCTGAGAACAGGTAGTGAGTACCATCACAAAATGGCTGACATGACGTCTGGGAACAATCACCAAAAAAGCTGAGAGACTCCAAGCGAAGTGTTCTTCCTAAGATGGAGGTTAACTTTGAGAATGAATTATTCTTGAAGGCAAAAAGGTTCATTTTGTTTATTGAATTTCATGGTAATAATTCATGATTTATTAATAAGTGTGGAAATACAACATACATTAGTTGACTAGCATTTATAGTATACTGAGTTCTTTAAACGCACATCTAATTGCTAGTTTGGGGTCTATTCACCTCAGCATGGTTATTCCCCCTCCCCCCTTCACCCCTTGTATTCAGTAAATGAAGTATCAGCCAAGAGCTGGCTTTGGAGAAGGGGAAATTTCATTAAACACTTTCCTTTAAATCTCATTCCTGCATTCCGTGTAGGTGACTCATTCCAGAGATAGAGACCACCAAATGGCAATACTTCTGCAGCAGTTTGACTTCTATGTCATGCCAGTCCTAAATGTGGATGGCTATGAATTCACATGGACTAATGTAAGTGAAAACTTTCTACAGCCTTTCCCAAATAAGTCCCCTCTATCAGGCGACTGAGTGACATAATTCACACGAGTGAGTGACACACAGTGACACCCTTTTGGGGGGGAGGGACTTTTTATTATTGGAATGCTGGATGCCATTCTATTTTGTTGAGATTTTTATATAATCCTTGGAACAAAAATTTGTAATTTTTTATCGCTGCTTTTATATTTTATATTGTATCCCTATATGTTGTACACCGCCCAGAACCCTCCAGGGATGGGGCGGTATAAAAGCCTAATAAAATAAATAAATAAAATAATTCTTAGTCGTTCTACATTCTTCTGCAAACGTGTTATTATTAAACCAATGTAGAATTGAAATAGATGACTTTAGATTTGTGTGATTCTGTGCTGGTATATAGTCTAGAACTTTGCAGTCCATAAAATTTACAATATGTCTCCAGAAATAATGTGGGCTGGGGGTATTCATACCTCCCTTCATACAGCTTGAAATTCCTGTGCCCGTTCTAAACTGCTCAGAAAACTCCAGTTTACTAAGTGGCATTGGACACCATTCTCATAAACATATGAATTCAGGCAGTAACATTGTTCGGTCAGCTCATTTCTTCCAAACCATTGGCTTCTGTAATTCAAGATGGCTAACTTCTTAAGGGCTAGATTCCTCCTGCCCAAGATACTTAGCGGGGGCAAATCAACCAGCCGACATTATGTCCTTCTCCTCTTCACCAAGTTGGTGGAAGTCTGCCTTCGTAGGAGGCCATCTGTGAGCAAGAAAAGGTTTGCCTCTCAATGCCTATTCTATATCTTGAGGTTTAGCTGACATCGCTTGCAACCCCTGGTCACAGGTGCATAATTTCTTATATAAGGTGCATAATTTCTTATATACCTGATTAGTTCGTAGATAGGCTGCTATGCGGTTCCTTACATTTCCTAATGAAGCTCCACGCCCTAGCTAGCATGAACTTGTTAACTCTAACAATTCTCAGCCCAGCAATTAGCGCTGCAACTTAGAATAACAGTTTTTTGTAAGCTTTGATTATAAGTTTATAATATCTGAAAAAGCAATATTTTCCTTAATGATTACGCTATCCCAGTCAGGTATAGTGGTTACAAGCCGTGGACGTTAATGTGGAGAACCAGGTTCAGTTCTCTACTCCTCCACGTGAAGGCTTCTGTGTGACCTTGGGCTAGTCACAGTTCTCTCAGAACTCTCTCAGCCCACATGAAGGCAGATGGTGGCAAACCACTCTGAATGTCTCTTGCCGAAAACTCAAGGGGCTGCCCTAAGTCAGCTGTGACTTGAAGGCACTTTCCACCCCAGCCATCTTATCTGTCTGCCTTTCTATCTAAACTGAATGCACCACGAATCTTTTGTGTGACACTTTTTTTGTGTTGGGGGTGGGGTGGGATGCTTCTACAGAATCGGATGTGGAGAAAAAGTCTCTCACGGCATGGAAACAGTAGCTGCCTGGGTACAGACCTGAACAGAAACTTTGATGCAGGCTGGTGTGGTAAGATGGATGTGTTATTTTAATGCACAATATTTGCTTTGTTATTTGTAATTAACTTAAGAGGTCCTGTTTTTGATGCTCCTCAAAGATTACAGTTCCAAGGTAAAGGTGCCTATTAAGTATCATCAAAACAAAGCTTATTGACTCATTTTCTGTCTTGCTGCCACAAGTGGCTGAAACTGCCTCCCAGAATTCCTCTGTGATTCCGTCTCTCTCAATTCCTTTAAATGCTCTCTCACCACCCACCTTTTCTCTAAACTCTTTGGCCCAGCTCTTCCTGGAACTAAGCATAAGCACGTATTACTTGAATGAGTGCATTTTTTTTCCAAATCTTCCTTCTATCATCTCCTTTTACAGTAAACTAGCAGTAAAGCCCATTGAATGAGAACTACAATGGGCACTAGAAAATTTGGTGGGTTAAGTGCACCCATTGAAGGGGGCAACCTCTCCTGCCTTTCTCCTCCTGCTCCCCCCCCCTCAATGCTAGCTGCACACTCCCCACACACTGGGGTCCTACACACTCCTACCCAATTGCCATGCAGAACTCACTTCCAGCCGAGTCGTGTGTGACACCTGGGTGGAAGTGAAAACTATGCAGCGATTGGCCACTGTCCTGCAACAACTCCTGTGGGACTGTTTGCCCCTACCCCTGCCCCCTTTGATCCACAGCCAGACTGCCCAGAGAACTGACTCCCCAAACCCACTCTTGCCATGGCTACATGTGGCGGGCCGGTGGTCTTGCAGGGCTTCACCTTCTGGGTCAGCAAGGCAGCCTTGCCACAAGCTGCCTCTGTGCTATCATTCTGGCTACTTGCTTTTGGCCCACTGCGCCCGCCTGAGGCCTCTGTTTCTCATCCTGGCTCCTCCCAACACCACCTGTTTCCGTGGCAAGATGGGTTCAGGCAGTGGTGGAATCCAAAAATTTTAGTAACAGGTTCCCATGGTGGTATGATTCAGACTGTGGCGTAGCGCCAATGGGGCTGGGCGGGGCCCAACGGGGGCAAGGCTGGGCATTCCGGGGGCGGGGCATTCCTGGGTGGGGCTGTGGCAAGGACGCAGCCACTGCGCCGGTCCTTGGGCAGGAAACGAATGCACGCAGGCGCAGGCTGCCACGCATGCTAGACTGCTTCAAGTTCTGCGCGCTACTGCTGAGAGGAGGGGGCGTAACTAAGGCAAAAATCATGTGGCAAAATCACCAATTAGTAACCCCCTCTCGGCACACACAAATAATTAGTAACCTACTCTCGGGAACCTGTGAGAACCTGCTGGATCCCACCTCTGGGTTCAGGGTGCCAGTACTCCAGGCTGGCTGACTGGCTGGCTGTGGGTAGGTAGGGGCTAATGGTCCCATACTGGGACCATCGCAGAGCAGTGGCCAATCACCACTCATGACTCCCTTCCTAGAAGTGAGTCCTACACAGCAATTGGGTAGACTCAGTGTGGGATTGGAGGAGCCCCAGAGTTTGGTGTAAACTATTTTGATTTCTTAAAAGGTGAAGGTGCGTCTGAGGATCCCTGTGATGAGACCTACTGTGGACCTTACCCTGAGTCAGAACCAGAAGTGAAAGCTGTGGTCAAGTTTCTCAGAAAGCACCTGGATCATATCAAGGCATACATAACAATGCATTCATATTCCCAGATGGTGCTGTTTCCATATTCTTATACTTTAAGTAAATGTAAAGATCATGATGAGCTGGTAAGAATCTTGCTATTTTAAGTATCATTTTGAACTAGTTTATTTGTTTTATTTATTGAAAACATTTGTTACTGTGCTCAAGGCAGCTTTACAGAAAACCAAAATTTTAAAATCACTATTACGAACTGCTTCTAAATTTAATCAAATACAGCCCTAAAGCCATATTCAACTTCCTGCTAAAGGTTGAGAAGGAGAGAGCCAAGTGCCCCCTGTTGGGGAAGTTGTTCCATAATTATGGGACTGCCAATGTGATGTAGTGGTTAAGAGCCGGTGGATTCTAATCTGGAGAACCGGGTTTGATTCCCCACTCCTCCACCTGAGTGGCAAGTCCTATCTGGTGAACCAGATGTGTTTCTGCACTCCTACATTCCTGCTTGGACTAGTTCTTCAGAACTTTCAGCCCCACCTACCTCACAAGGTGTCTATTGTGGGGAGAGGAAGGGAAAGGAGCTTGTAAGCCACTTGAGAGGAGAGAAAAGTGGGATATAAATCCAAACGCCTCTTCTTCAAAAAGTCCCTCATTTGTGTGCTCTTCAGATGAACTTATTTGATTGATTGGACCATCAGAAGGGTTTCTCTCTGTGGTCTTAATTCCTAGATGGGAACATATGAGTTTTGCTGCATTATAGATTTTGGATTTTGAGCATATTTTATTATCTGAATGTACAGAACAATCGAGATTAAAAGTATTTGCAGGTATCTCCTTACTTCTGATTTTTGATGCTTGCTAAGGGAATTGAGATACTCTGTTCACTGTACTACCTAATTTATTTAAGATGAGAAGAATGTTGTGGGTTTGAATGAAGTGTGACTTATTTAAGAATGAATTGCATCAGAACCACCTGGTTTCTTGAACAGCTTTCAGGATGAGAGCGAGCACCGTGTAGTGGTTAAGAGTGGTGGACTCTAATCTGGTGAACTAGCTTGGTTTCCCTTCTCTTCCACATGTAGCCTGTTGGGTGACCTTGGGCTCATCACAGTTTTCTCAGACCTCTTTCGAACTCCCACCTACCTCAAAGTGTCTGTCACGGGGAGGGGAAGGGTATGCAATTAAAAGCCACTTTGAGACTCTCTAAAGGTAAAGAAAAGCAGGATATAAAAACCAGTTTCTTTTGATTTGCTGTCAATAGAATCTGCATGCTTAGAAGAAGAAGAGTTTGGATTTATATCCCCCCTTTCTCTCCTGCAGGAGACTCAAAGGGGCTTACAATCTCCTTGCCCTTCCCCCCTCACAACAAACACCCTGTGAGGTGGGTGGGGCTGAGAGAGCTCCAAGAAGCTGTGACTAGCCCAAGGTCACCCAGCTGGCGTGTGTGGGAGTGCACAGGCTAATCTGAATTTCCCCAGATAAGCCTCCACAGCTCAGGCGGCAGAGCGGGGAATCAAACCCGGTTCCTCCAGATTAGATACACGAGCTCTTAACCTCCTACGCCACCACTGCTCCTTAGCATAACACACTTTGTTCACAAAAAAAAAAGCAAATCCAGATTGCCATGCCCAAATATTTTGCATTAAAAACAGCTTTCTATAGTCACAGCAAGATATTTTTGCTGCAGTTTTTACAATAGAGATTTTTTTTTCTAATCTGGTGGCATCGCAGAATACTGCTCGGCTTTGTTTTTGGGAGTTTTTAAACCAAGTCATAATTGATTTTTATGCTGTAGAGTTTTTTCCCACTAGAATATTGGATGAGCCGTCAAATAAATCAGGCAGACACTGAAATTTCTTTAATTTCTGACAATGAAATTGGGCATACAAAATGTGCACAATTGGCTCAGATCAGACTTCAGACAAAACCATGGTTTATTTTAACTGCGGCTGACCGGGATTCAACTCACAAATGATCATTCAAATGCTGGCTTGCCTCAACAAATTCTGGATTTATGCCTTTCTTTCCTCCACCTCTCCTGCAGAGACCCAGTTGGTTATCTGACCTGGCCTGTGCTGAGGATAGAATTTGAGGATAAATGTTGACTTTTGTGCGTCATGCAAAACCAGGGTTAAGCCAACTTGGTTTCTTGGTTTCAGAGCTCTGTTTGATGTACCCAACTAACCATAGTGAAGAGTGGCTATGTTAAGCTAATCTCACTCACCATGATCTCATTAAACCGTGGTTTCATGTAATAACTGGACTTGGGTTACACTTTTCAGAAGGACATGAAGCATAATTTCTTAAAGTTTTATGAATGGATGTTATGGGCGAATTACCGGCACTTTGGGTATTTTGAAAACCTTTGGAGACCAGCTGCCTGATAACTTCCCAGGATTACCTCCATTTAATTAATTCTTAACATGGCCAAATCTGTGGTTACTTACATTCAGGGGCTGGAGCCATGAACAGACAAAACAGATCTTTGTACAAACTTGAAAAAGCCCCAGGCTTGCAAAAGAACCCCAGTAATCTAAAAATAAAAAAAAAAACATTGGGGGTTAACCTCCCCAAGCAAACAAATGCCCTTTGGCCACTGCTAGGCAACCACAAGAAGTATTGCCAGCCTCCAAGCCCTGGTTTTTGTCAGAAGATATTGGGAAGAGCAGGGCGCTTTGCAGCGCTGTTTTGGCCTTTGAGGAATGACTCATTGGGACCAGACCCAGCAGGAACCACAGAGGCAATTTGCTAGCACAAAACTTGCACGACTCACCCATGCCTAGTTTCTTGACTGTTCAACAGCAGTTATTCTATGAAAACTGGTGTGGTATAGTGATTAGTGTTTTAGACTAGGGCCTGGGAGATCCTAGTTTGAATCTCGTCTATGGTGACTTTTTATTTTCAGATTTTGTTGGCAAATAAAGTAGCCCGTGGTATCAGAGACAAGCACTGGTCCCGCTATCAAGCTGGCCCTTCAGCACAAACAATATGTAAGTATCTGGACAGAATGGTAAAAGAATGTAAGATGTATTTATGAACAGGCCATGGGCAAAGGCTTAAAGACATGGTCTTGGCTAATGAATGTTTCTGGTTTTCCACCACAGATTTAGCTCCAGGAGGTTCAGATGACTGGGCTTATGACCTTGGGATTAAGTACTCTTTCACTTTTGAACTTCGGGACAGAGGAACGTATGGATTCTTGCTTCCTCAGAGGCTCATTCAACCAACATGTTCCGAAGCACTCACTGGGGTCAAAATAATAGCTTCACATATCTTAAATAATCTGTGAGCCTGTGTCCCATTTCATCCGCAGCATCCGTCCACTTATAGCAACAGCTGGAGCCTGGTTGGAAACTTGCTTGGTTATTTTGATGTCAATAAAAGCAAAATGTATTTTTGTCCCTTTCTCCATCTTTTATTACGAGGCTAATTAGCAGGGCTGGTACTTTGTATATCAGATAAACTGTCAAGGCAGCCTTATAATCAACTTTGAAATATTATTATTATTATTGTAGTAGTAGTAGTAGTAGTAGTAGTAGATTTCACAGCTGCCAGATCTTTAGCTGGTTGTTGGCCTTCATTACAATTCAAGCCTCACCCAGAGGCCTAGGAAGTTGTAATGTATTGACGTAGTATTCGTGCAGATCCCAGCAGGGCTGCCTTCTGAATTTGACAGATGTTAATTTTGTCAATTCGAAGATGTTTCAAGTGCTGCCCTAGTGTTTTTGGGATGGTGCCCAGCGTGCCGATTACCACTGGGACGACCTCAGCTGGTTTGTGCCATAGACGCTAAAGCTCGATTTTCAAGTCGCGGTATCTAGCGACCTTCTCGTGTTCTTTTTCAATGATCCTGCTGTCACCGGGGACTGCTATGTCCTCGATCACAGTGATGTCTGGTGTATTGTGTTTCAACACTTTGTCTGTGGTGATGATGATGATGATGGCCAACAACCAGCTAAAGATCTGGCAGCTGTGAAATCTACAACAACAACAATAATAATAGAATTTCTAAACTGCCCTCCCCCTAGGGCAGTGGTGGCGAACCTATGGCACTCCAGATGTTCATGGACTGCAATTCCCATCAGCCCCTGCCAGCATGGCCAATTGGCTGATGGGAATTGTAGTTCATGAACAACAGGGGCTGATGGGAATTGTAGTTCATGAACATCTGGAGTGCCATAGATTCACCACCATAGCCCTAGGGGCTCAGGGCGGTGGACAACAGTGATAAAAACAGCTTAAAAACATAACGTAACATAAAACAACCAATTAGCAATAATAAAATGCAGATTGTCAGATCTGTCCAACATTTGTCCAATTTACCCGTTCCATAAAGCACAACAGTGTAGTTTCCTCTAAAAAGACTTATTAAGATGATAACATTACACCACTGTCATAAAAAGTCATATCATGTGCCAGAGTAAAAGTATTGAACATGGCAATGAGTGAAAGACATCCAGCAGAGAGAGCCAATATCAGTTTCTTGAAGCCATAATCCCAAATCAGCAAAAGGCGCTGTAAATAGAGCATAGCGGTTCAGTCCTTGAAGGACACTAACAGAGGTGGCCTGCACTTTTATACCAGCATATCATTCCACAAGGTAAGGCCAGCCACAAAGAAAGTTCATGATCCCAGATACATAGGATGGGCAAACTGGATGTGATAACCTGATGAGAGCGCCACATCTCAGGAGGACTAATTACTGGGGAATTGAGCTGAGGGTCCCCAAGACCCCCAACCCAGGGGTCACCCCACATCCTGTATAGGTGAATTTCCTTTTTGTGCACGTGAGTACAGACCTAGAAATGATAGCTTGAATTAAACATATCAAAAGGCACGGAGTCATGCCAAAGAGAGAAAGAATGCAGGGCATCTCCTCTGTCAATCATGTGTACCCTCCTCCCCAACAAAAAAACAGGAATTAAACGGAGGGACATTTCCTCCAAGGACCTCAGAGCTTCCTCCCAGGTAATTTGATCTAACTAGTGATCCAGGTTTCCAAAACAATAAGCAAGGGGCCAGTTCCAGCAATTTCCTTCCAACGTAAACAGACTGGAAGATCCCAGCCCGTTCCCAATCACAAGAAGTGTCTGGTCACATATCTAACTTTCAATTTTTCCTAACAGAACAGCTTTTGATGTTCTCAATGCAGAAGCCTTTACAGGCTTCCGCTTGTTTTTTTTAATATATTAACACTACAATCTTCAGGCATTGCATCAAATTTCACTGTTATAAATGAGACTCCACACTTTGTACAGAATAAAGCATAGTCCTCAAGTATGGCGTGGTGACATATGAAATCCATATTTATCCCACCTTTTCTCAAAGGAGTTCAAAATGAAGTATATGGGTCTTGGTTCTTTCATTCTCACAATCCCACAACAGGGTAGGTTAGGTTGAGAAACAGCGACTGATCGAAAGTTACAAAAGTTCTGTACCAAGCTGAATTTCCGAACTCCTCAGCCTGAGGGCAGTACTCTAGTCAATTTACTGCATTGATTTTCACCAGTGACTTTGAAGATCTGGCTGTGACTGGTGCTTGGTTGAATACCAAGCACTTGGGAATCTCCTGGTGCAAAGTTTTGTATCTGATGGAAGAAGAATTGTCCTTTTTATGAGATAGATAGGAAGAAGCACATAATCCCTTTCCTGCATGGAAGTGAAGGCATTACAGATAAACAGAAGGTTATATATCTTTTAAACAGCCACAACTACGAGCTGTTGGAAGCGGTGGCTAAATTTTTAAATGGTGTTATTTTAACTCATCAGAAGTTGTAAAGGCTGTTATTATCTTGCAATGTTAATGTTAAACTATTTATATGCCATTATAGGTATTCGAAATCGAATTGAAAAAAAATAAATTTGATGGAAGAAAGGTGGGACCCGAAATTAATACAAGTTAATAGCCACTGGGAGAGCCAACATGATGCAGTGGTATCTTAAGATGTAGGACCTGGGAAACCCATGGAAACTTGCTGGGTGACTTTGGGCCACTCACATACTCTCGGCTTCAACCCCGGCAAGTATTTGGATGGGGGACCTTCAAGGAATATCAGGGACAAGACATGGAGGCAGGCAATGGTAGATCACCCCCAAATGTCTCTTGCCTTGACAATCCCACCAGAGGTTGCCATAAGTCAGATGTGACTTGGTGGCAAAACACACACAATAGCCAGTGAAGAAAGACCCTACAACTCCTTTACCAATGATTAGTAGTTGGTTTCAATACATACAGGGAAGAGAGTGTCTCATTCCTGCTGTAGAAGCAGGGATGCAGTCAGTGTTTGAGTAGGTAGAGCTGCTTTATTTTCAAAGATTTCAAAAGAAACGATGTCAAAGAAACGAATGGAAAAACCAGCTTGTTCGCTGATTGACTGCATCTACCCTGAAAGAACCAGTGGTCTGTCTAGTTCAGAAGCGTCCAACTCTGGCGCTTCAGATGTTCATGGACTACAATTCCCAACAGCCCCTGCTGGCAAGGCCAATTGCACAATCATCCAGCACACTCTCCTTTTGAACTGTTACCATCTGGCAGACGATACAGGTCTATCAAAACTAGGACAAAGAGGCTTAGAGACAGCTTCTACTCTAGAGCTGTGGCTATGCTGAACTCCGTGGCTTCGTGTTGATGTGTTTGGGGCTGTGTAGGGATGGGTACAGGAAGGGGAAAGTGAGGATGGGGTGTGAGTCTGAAATTGTGCGCATCGAGGAATGCTGCTGTAAATTTCGTTGTGCGTGCACAATGACAATAAAATGCTTATGCTTATGAACATCTGAAATGCCAGAGTTGGACACCTCTGGTCTAGTCCAACATCCTGTCTCACACACTGGCCAATCAGTTACTCTGGATGATACAGTACATGGCATAGAAGCTGAGGCCTTCCCCAATGTTACCTGTGGCAACAATATCTAGAGGTTCACTGTTTCTGAATGTGGAGGTTCACTGGCTAGTAGCCACCGATGGAGTCATTGTTCATTATTGGGCATGATAGGAAGAGAAGACTTGGCAAAAAAATGGCCAACCCTGCCTTTTGGCTGTTGCATAGAACCTGGCATTAGCGCATGCCAGCTCTTATAACCAATGTGATATTTTCTGTTCATTTCAACTGCACATGAGTTATACCTTCACGTCAATTTACATGGGGGAGACCGTTATTTAATATGCATTTCTGCTGGACTTGCTAAGGTAAGTGGTTTGTTATCAAGCCACATTCTTCGAAATATGTTGGTCTCTCAAAGGACTAGCTTCTTGATTTTGGAGATGTGCCTGCAAGTCAGGGACATAGAAAACAGACATTTTACAATTCAATACTCGCTCACAAGTTAGGCATGCTATATTTATGAACTGAATTGGTACCCACAACTCAATTAGTTTCCGCTCTGTTTCGCATAATGTTGCAGCTAACACGCTTCCAGGTATATCGTCACATATGATCCCTATCAGGGGGCAGATATTGCTGACTTCAGCAGCAATACTTGGCTGGAGCTTAAGAATTTGTATGGCAGATAAAATACAATGCCTACATCATCAATCAGGCTTTGTGAAATCATCACACACTCACATGTCCCCCTTAAATGAAGTAGAGATTAGTGTTAAGAACATAAGAACAAGCCAGCTGGATCAGACCAGAGTCCATCTAGTCCAGCTCTCTGCTACTCGCAGTGGCCCACCAGGTGCCTTTGGGAGCTCACATGCAGGATGTGAAAGCAACGGCCTGCTGCGGCTGTTGCTCCCGATCACCTGGTCTGCTAAGGCATTTGCAATCTCAGATCAAAGAGGATCAAGATTGGTAGCCATAAATCGACTTCTCCTCCATAAATCTGTCCAAATCTGTTAAGTGTAAACCCTTATAGATGAGCTTTTTTTTTTGCCAAATAAACTAAACACCAAGTTTAAGAAAGCAGATGAGGAGAGAGACACTCTTTTTTCTTAAAAATTTAATAGTCGATGATAAAATCAGATTTCCAAAAATGGATTTTTCTTCACATTCTTACATACAAGTGAGTCATTAAATAAGACCTGTGGTTAGAACTCAACATTACAAAACGTGCTGCAAACGAAACAAAATGGGTGTTGGATATTTTTGTGTGTGTGTGATGAGTATCTCTGTTGTTCTTCTGTTATAAGATGCACACAATGTGAAAAGTGTCATTCCATCTTCCACCAGTGAGATACCTGAAGGGACCAAAAATGGAAACATCGAGATGAACAAAGAACAAAAAAGACTACGGGGTGCAAACCCCGGGACACGCTGACTCAGGACATGCAAATTTCTGGAACGTATGGTTGTACAGGTTTACTGTCCTCGCTCTTTTCTTGCTCTTTTCTTGTCTTGCGTTTAAACAACCGGAGACTTAACCGTAGCAAGTCATTGTCCACCACAGGAGGATTTGTGTAGGTTTGCTTTGTCGTGCCCTAGTTGAATGAAACAAGATTTCGAGTTACTCAGCGCCGCACAAGGGGTATAAATGTTAGAACATTACAAACAGCAGGTTATCACATGGCATGTGTCAGTTTTCGAGGCAAGAGCCATTCTTCTCCAAAGTTATATAATCATTAAAACAAGCAGAAAAACAAACACTCTAGAAACATAACTAGCAATTTTTGGGAAAAGGAAAAACTGGTGTAATGTAACAAAATCCAAATGGTACCAAAAGAATACTGAATAGGAATTGTGAAAACTAGTATTCTATTGCTTGATTCAGTTAATGGCAGGCATTGCCCAAGGGCAAAGGGCATTCTTGTTTATTTCATTTGTTTGCTTTACTTGTAGTCTGTCTTTCTCGCTGAGACTCAAGGCAGATCACAAATTTCAAAAACCAACCCCAACAGACTGCATAAGATAATGTAATAAGACTAGGATCAGGGAGTTAGAAAACCAAAAACTGCATAAGTCATGGCATACCGTCAGAGGCGTATCGGGGGGGAAATGGTGTCCGGAGACAACTCCTTCTCAGAGTGCCCCTGCACCCGAGGGCATGGCTTGGCAGTGGCCCCCCCACAGGCTGGCTCCGGAGCCAGCCTTCAGGGAGGCGGGGTGGGGGATTGGTGGCATGCGGCTGGGGCGCACACCATTTGGTCATTGGGGGGCACCATACACTACAATCCTATTCCATGACAAAAGCGAGCCTATTACATACCAAACAGTTCTAATCTCCTTATAAACCCCCTCTTTTGTGCAAGAGAACCTTTTGTATCTAAGGAAGGTGGCAAGTTTGCGCTCCCCAGGAAAAGAACAATCATGCCAACGGGTGACTGCCACAGCCCCCGGGACGCAACACCCAGCGCTGTGTCAGCACATGCATGCCACTACCAGCCTCGCCAGAGGAGCGGGAGCATCGTGAGTCATTCCTGGGGGTGGAGCCTACCTTAGTCGGCTTCTACCCCAGATGTGCAGCAGTTGCGGTCTGGCCCTTGGACTTACACCACCTGTTGGGGAGATGCTAAATCCATGAAGCACTATAGAGGGATTTCTGGCGACAGGTGTTTTTGTTTGTTTGCGTTTTTTCACCCTTCCCATGCCGCCAGAAAACTCTCTGGACGTGGCAAGGCAGCACCGCAACAGTGCCACCTGTGGCCGCCAAAGGACTCTGGATTGGGCTGCCCATCAGCAAACTGAAAGCTACCAAAACCACCACAAAAGAAGCTTGAATAGGCAGCTTACAAAACACATTCCAGAATTACGACCAGAGGTTTCAACAGAAACTAGCCTACAAATTACAAGGAAAAGTCAGGCTGTTTTCTATTTTCATTGTTAAAACATACTTTCCCATGTCTTATGCACTTGCCTTTTCGTTTTTCACTAGCTGCTTGCGAATTGCGGAATCTCTCCTGAAGCACAGAGCCTTGCAACAAGGACCAAGGTTACACAGCAGGCCGGATCGCTCTTCCTTTCGCAGCAGGGCAGCCATGTTCAGGGCCCCGAATTCATGTTCAAACAGGTTCTCTGCATCTATTAAGGGGCAGCACAAAGATATACATAGAACATCAACATTCATTTAAAATGGAAAACGTTGCACAGTGGTGAAGAAGAAGCAGAAGAAGGAGGAGGAGGAGGAGGGTAGTAGTAGTATTAGTAGTATTAGTAGTAGTACTAGCAGTAGTTTGGATTTATACCCCCTTTCTCTCCTGTAAGGAGACTCAAAGGGACTTACAATCTCTCCCCCCCCCCCCCGCTCTCCCAACACACAACAAACACCCTGTGAGGTGGGTGGGGCTGAGAGAGCTCCGAAGAGCTGGGAATCAAGCCCAGGGTTACCCAGCTGGTGTGTGTTGGAGTGCACAGGCTCATTTAGTTCCCCAGATAAGCCTCCACAGCTCAAGTGGCAGAGCAGGGAATCAAACCAGGTTCTCCAGATTAGAGTGCACCTGCTCTTAGCCACTATGCCACTGCCTCATGTTTACATAGCAACATGCCCTAAGCAAAAAGCAATAGGCCCCTGTCCTCGAGTATCCTGCAATATAAGATTCACTGGGGGGACAACAGAGGGGAATTCAGGAGGAAACTGTAACAAAGGCTGAAACTGAGTGAATACAAATCTACTTTGGGCTGAGGAGATGGGGGGGGGGTTGGTGCTAAAACGTGGCAGCAAAGAAGAACGGAGTGACTCAGGAGTGGAAGACCTTCAGGTGGCTGATGGTGGTAAACCAACAGAATCCACTGAGCATCTGGGGGAAAGATAAGATTTAGTTAAGGAAGATTAAGCAGGAAGTGAGGGGGTGATATAAGGAACAGAACCATGCAGAACAAACTGGGAGAGTTGAGAAGAAGCAGGAGGGGAGAGAAAATAGGTGGGAATTGCCAAATTTTGCAAGGAAAAAAAAAGCTACTTTAGCTGCCAATGCGACGGGGTGTGAGGACAAGATCTCCATGGCAGAAACAATACAGGTTTCAAAGAAGAAAAGTGAGGATTTGTTGAACACAAGAAACAGAAAGGAAGTTGTGAAAAGGTAACAGTGTCTAGTGACAACTAGAAAGGGCAGAGCAGAAAGGAACAGAAAGGAGATTGTGGATGAAAGAACAGAATACCCAGACAGAGATTTCAGAACGTAAGCTCAGAGGAACAAGAATCTTCTACCTTCATACAGTTTTACATGAAACATTTAATCCTGAGTGCCCCCTCTCCCCTAGCATAACATGTGTTATGTTCCAAGAATGATTGGGAAGGCACTAACAGCAAACGTCATACTACATCAGTAGCATCCAAACCCCCATGTCTACAGTGAAAGTGACATTAAGACACACCCGCAGGGAGAAAAGCCAGATTGGCAAGGGGTGGCAAACCACACACAAAAGAAGTTTGTTGATCTCATTAGAGAAACTCTGGATATCCTTCTCTCAGAAACGCCAGCATTCCCTGGACAACAGTTTTTAAAGCTATCTTTCTATGCCATGGATCTACTAAGCCAGGGGTTTGCAACCAGCAGCTCTCCAGATGTTCATGGACTACAAATCCCATCAGCTCCTGCAGGCATGCCCAGTTGGCCATGCTGGCAGGGACTGATGGGAATTGTAGTTCATGAACATCTGGAGAGCCGCAGGTTGCAAACCCCTGTACTAAGCACAGTGAGTGTAAGATAACACTATCTTAAAGAAACAGTACCCATGCATTTTTTTAAGTCAAAGGGGAAATGACAGCTAGTTAAAAAAAAGGGAGGGGGTCCAGACATTCTGCTAAAACCATCCAACTTTACCCAGAAACCAAAGTGAAATATAAAAAGAAGCTTCAGAATCAGAGCAACTCCTTGCTAGTCAGCTGTTTGGCGAAGAAAAACTTTCTCATGGCAGGTCACCATTTCGATGTTGCTGAGCAGCAGTTATAAACCATTAACCGTGAAGCACCTGAACAACAGCTGGGGACTTTAAATAGCAATTATGACAGATTTCTCTTTTTAAACAATTATGACAAGTTCCTCTTTTTAAACAAACTACCCTCCTGGAAGCATAAAATGTTGTTAATTCTCTTCCATCTGTGCAGGTTTAGGGGCACCCAGAGACGTCTCCTGAAACGGCCGCTTTCCAGTTATGATTCCCCCCCCCCCCCGAGAATCATTTAAGCACAGTTTCGTGATGCTATAAAACAACTTGCTTCTTCAAGCTGCTTTTCAACAACGTGGGTTAAGCACGCAAAGGCCAATTTTTGTCGGCAGTGTATCCTAACAGTGCCATCGAAGTGAAATATAGCTACTGTAGGATGGATCAGGATGTAAATACATTTGGCCTCTGTTTCGAGCCTAAATGAAACACAGGATACTGGAGTGAAACACTTGATGCCCAAAAGAAATTCGTTAAAAAAAGAAGCAACGCAAACATCCAAAAATAAAACAAGGGTTATTGGTTTATCAGGCCGCTCATTTTAACAGCTTCTGTGACGCTGGCATAGGGCCAATTCATGCCGCTCATGTTGGAGCTCTGTGGTTGCAGGGGCATGCCAACATTGATGGCAGACATCTTAGTCATTAAGGTCACTAGGAACAGAGAACATATTCAGCCCCTACTACAGCCAGCGTGGTGTAGTGGTTAAGAGCAGGTGCGCTCTAATCCGGAGAACTGGGTTTGATTCCCCGCTCTGCCGCTTGAGCCGTGCGAGGCTTATCTGGTGAACTAGATTAGCTTGTGAAAAACACGTCAGCCTGGTGACTTTGGGCTAGTCACAGTTCTTCGGAGCTCTCTCAGCCCCACCCACTTCACAGGGTGTTTGCTGGGGGTGGGGAAGGAGATTGTAGGCCCCTGAGAGTCTCCTTAGAGGAGAGAAAGGAGGATATAAATCCAAACTCTTCTTCTTCTACTGCTACAATGATGTCTGGGTGTACTCTTCTTCTCCATAGGTGAATGGTAGTCACTGTTTTACAAATGGGAAAATGAAACTGTTGTACTTGGGGATGCTATCATACAGAGAACAAGGCCTGTCTTTAGGCCAGGAACCGGCGATCTCACAGACCCAGAGATGCACAGAAGGGGTAAAATTTGTCCTTGTGTGCAAAGAAGTCCACAAAAATCTATCCATTTACAATACACGAGCCTTCTAGACATGCCGTTCATGATACAGCTGGTCCATTGTGATCTGTACTCAAATACAAAATAAAGGTTAAAATTCCTGGCTTGTTCCCAGGAGATTCCCCCTTTTCTGGGTAACCAGGCCAGCTTTGAGCAGGTCTCTGGAGAAGTAGCATTTCTACATCAACAAATCAAACAGTTACCTTTTGGCTTCTCCAGCGCCCTCTGGCAGGTTTCTTTTATTCTGGAGAAGAGCTGAGGGCCGGCCAGTTGTTTGGAAATGCCAACTCTCAACATAACAGCTCCGGGAGTAAATTTCAGAAGGGCCGCTCCGGGCTCCCGCGGCTCCTTCGGCTGCTTTGGCATCAGGCTAGACCAGTCCACATCTATGACGTCTACCGGATCTGCAAATACGTGATGAGAAGAGAAGGGCCACTCCATTCAATGCATGTTAGGTCTTACATGTTAGGTCTTACAACAGGTAGTAAAAAACCCCACTTAAATGGATGGAATCTGGAACCTACCGAAGAAGGAGGAGGAGGAGGTTGGATTTATACCCCCCTGGGCCTTTCTCTCTTGTAAGGAGACTTAAAGGGGCTTATAATCTCCTTTCCCTTTTCCCCACCCCCCAACAAACACCCTGTGAGGCTTATAAACTCCTTTCCCTTTTCCCCACCCCCCAACAAACACCCTGTGAGGCGGGTGGGGCTGAGAGCTCCGAAGAACTGTGATTGGCCCAAGGTCACTCAGCTGGCATGTGTTGGAGTGCACAGGCTAATCTAGTTCCCCAGATAAGCCTCCACAGCTCAAGTGGCAGAGCTGGGAATCAAACCCAGTTCTCTGGATTAGAGTGCACCTGCTCTTAACCACTAGGCCACTGCTGCTTCTAAGTGAGGATGCGGCTGCCTGCTGTTCTCTAGAACAAGGGGAGGGAAGAGAAACATCATTCTAGTCTTCTCACTGCTGAGAAGTGAAAAGGCAATGGTCTTCATTTTGGCATTGGAGCAGGTTATCGCCTTGACAGAGGCTATGCATGCCGGCAAGTTAATGAAATACAGCCAGCCTTTCTCTGTGATTTATATATCCAAGGATGATTTCCCTTGAATATGGACACCGACTGGACATATTGTTTTTAAGGTCTAGATTGGCCCTGAAGAAGAAATCCACTTAGTACAAATTTTATGTAACAATTAGAGATTTACTTCTTTGTCAGAATGCACACTAAGGAACAAGAGTTCAATTGGAACCTGTGACTCTTAGAGCTCAGAAGACCATTTCCTATGGATCTACAATTCCTATCAGCCCCTGCCAGCATGGCCAAGTGGCAGGGCTGATGGGAATTGTAGTCCATGAACATCTGGAGAGCCACAGGTTGAAGACCCCTGCACTAGAAAGTCTACATAACTTCAGTGTTAGTTCTCTGTAAAATTACTAGTTTGTCCTTCAAATATGAATCAAAAGTTTCACCTCATTTCATCCTTTCTGCTTTTTTGGTGCAACAAACTTCATACTCTGATTTGTTTAAACTGGCTACACTAGTTTCAATTGTTGGTTTATATAATGAAATACTAACCCTTAGAACTGTAGTATCGGACTCAAAATTTATTTATAGCCCACCTTTCTCACTGGGAATTCAGACAGCCTCTTTAAGTTTATGTATCAGTTTTTAATAATGCTGTATCATCTCCGAACAGGACAACACAAACGCTCCTGTTAATGCAATAATCTTCCTTGAAGATACAGATGTCAGATTGAAGCTTGGTATGCCTTTTTATGATGGCCACCATCACTCATTTGAAAATCACCCCAAATCCACTTGCTTTTGTTTGCTGGTTTGTTTGTTGATTTTACATGAAAAGTTTATCAGTGGCTCTTGAGTTCAAAGATGCTCAGAAACAACTATGTTTGCAGCATCTTTCCACTTTTCCAGTTAAAACCTGGGCTACATGAACTGACTTCTCCTTGAAAAGAGTCTGCACTCATTCCTTACACTCACTCAGAGGCTTCCATGCATTTAAAAAAAGCTTTAGGAGAGGGGGGTTTAAAAGGTTCCTCACTTAGAAAAAAAACCCAATTGTCAAATGCTCTGGTGTGATTTTACTAGTATGGCTCCTTCTTCAAACAAACATTCCAAGTACAAACATTAAAAACCAGCCCCTTGCATATCATAGCCACGTTTAAATATTTGAAGGGAGCATGCTTGTATTCTGCTGCTCCAGAGACTAGGTCAAGGAGTAATGGGTTCAATGCACAGGAAAAGAGATTCCACCTGAACATTAGGAAGAACTTCCTGACAGTAAAGGCTGTTTGACAGTGGATTACGCTGCTTCCGGAGGGTGGTGGAGTTTCCTTCTTTGGAGGTTTTTAAACTGGATGGTCATGTGTTTGGAATGCTTTAATTGTGTGTTCCTGCATGGCAGGGAGTTGGACTGGATGGCCCGTGTGGTCTCTTCCAACTCTATGATTCTAGGACTTAAAACAAATGAACAAAAAAAAAAAATCTCCCAGAAGTATAAACCACATAATGATGAGTGGAGTCTAGGGGACTGACAGAAGTAAACCCCTGCAGCATATACTTTGGGAACACTCTCTCCTTCAGTATACAGTCTGAATAACCCCATACATTTGGCTATCCCAGAGTAGCAGTTCCATGCCCTCCTTTTTTCATAAGATTTGGGACATGTCTTAATGGGATCGTGAGGTCTCCTCAACTTCAAATACAGGTTTACATTGACAAATTCCATTTTCATCCTATTCTGGAGCAGGGTGGGGCATAATACTATTTCCCAACATCAAGAACATTTGCTTAACTCATGCAATTTATGCCAGGTGCCATAATTCGGATCCTCTGGCACAGAGGATTGGTTTTGTTTCTGCACACACCTCCCAATCTTACCTGGCATCTTCTCTTCATCCTGCTGATCCTCCCTCTTCTCAGCATCACCTGCCAAGATCTCGTCGAGTTCGTCATCACTGATTGGTTCATATTCGCCAGCACCTGATACCAATGACTGCATCTCGTCTATTTTGGCTTCTTCATCTCCATCTACCGAAGGTGGGGGGGGGGGGGGGGAACAGGAAAACATCAAATGCCTTTGCTGGCACCACTGCAGGCTCTACAATGCAAATAGCAGCTAAATGTGGGATTTTTCAGAGGATAGAAGTATGGGAGTTGGATAACATTTACGTGGGCAGCTCTTCATAAACATGTTGATCAAAAGATTGATATGAAATGTCTCCCTTACCGCACTCAATACAAATTTATGCTACTACCTGTGTTTCCCTGAAAATAAGACAGGGCCTTATATTAATTTTTGCTCCAAAAGATGTGTTAGGGCTTATTTTTAGGGGATGTCTTATTCCCTCCTCCCACCCCATGATCAGATCAGCTGTGCTGGAGATTGTTAACTAGGGCTTATTTTTGGAGTAGGGCTTATATTTCAAGCATCCTCCAAAAATCCCAAAAAATCATGCTATGGCTTATTTTTGGGGTAGGTCTTATTTTCGGGGAAACAGGTATTTATCTGACCCATATGGATTCCTTCTCTGTATAGTTCTACTCAGTCTTACCAAAAGAAAAAAACAACATTGTAATTTCATTCTCCACATGCTGGACAGTCTTTGTTTTAGAATGCTCCATTTGGGTCCTAGTGCCTACCTAACAGAACTAGGCAGACACTAGAAGAAGAAGAGTTTGGATTTATAGCCCCCCTTTCTCTCCTGTACGGAGACTCAAAGGGGCTTACAATCTCCTTTCCCTTCCCCCTCCCCCAACAAACACCCTGTGAGGTGGGTGGGGCTCAAACGGAGCATTCTAAAACAAAGACATTTGCATGTAGCAAATGAAGTTATAATTTTGGTTCTCCCTTTTGGTGAGAAAGAGAGCAGTCACTTATGTGAAGTGTCTCAGACAAATTTTTACCAAGCCTGGGTGACATTAAAAGAAAGATATGTACACTGCTGTGATAAAACATCTGGATAAAACATCTGGTGAGAGTGCTCAAACAAGGAGAGGTTAAAGTACTTCGCTCTCCATCAAGAGGACCCCACTCACACACATTTCTCCAAAAGATAGCAAAACTGAACTGACAACCAGTTTTCCCAACCTTCTACGTTTTCGGCTTTCTCAACCTCAATCCCGTCTTCGAATCCTTGCAGGGGTCCCAAGTCTTTCTCCGGTCTTTCTTTCTCTAGAGAGGCGGAGTCCTGACAGACCTCTTCAAACTCCAGATGCTCTTTGACTGGCTTGGTTTCACTGTGCTTGGATCCCTCGGTTTGGGAGGAAACGTGGAGGCCTCTCTCCCGATCAGCGCTCTCGGGCAGCGGCCTCTCTTTTTCGCGGTCCAGGTCCCTCCGTTTCTCCCGCTGCCGCTCCCGCTCCCTTATCCTGTCCCGGTTCCTCAGCCAGTCTTTATTGGCATCTCTGTCCCAGTCTCTCTGCCTTCCATCCCTCCTCTCCCGGTCCCGTTCTCGATCGTGCTCGTGCTTGTTGTCCCTGTCTTGCCCTCTCTCCCTGCTGTCAAAGGATCCGGATCGGGAGTGTGCCTGGCGATCCGATTCAGGAGAGCTCCGCCTTGAACTGTGGCTTCGGGAATCTTGTCGATCTGAACAGGACATTAAGAAGGGATGTGATCATGTCGTGCATCAAATACATTTTTTTAAACTATCAAAACAGAGAGACTGACGGTCAATTTCAGACTGGCGGCATTATGGAATTAGTCAAAATTGCAAAATTAACAGGTTATGATAAGTTAGAAAGTAATGAAGAATTTAGAAAGCAATGGTTACAATGGACTATATACTTGGAAGAAAAACGGCAACAAAAATACATAATTTTGGACCTTCTTATTCACCCAGGCCTTTGGCCTTCGACCCCCCGATGCCTCCTCTGAAGGATGCCGGTCTGGGGTGGGGGAAGTTATGTGGGTGGGTATTACTATGGTTTTATGACTGTTTTATTTGTTGATGTTTTTACTGCTGTTTTTGTAGTTATTTTTAATCTTGTAAGCCTCCCTGAGACCTCTGAATGGGGCGGGTTATAAATTCCAACCATAAGAAAATAAAATAATGAATGCAGGTGCTGATTTTAGTTTTGGGTTGTTTTGAGCTTTCTGTGGGAATCAGGTAGAAACTGATATAGATAGTCTCTGTTAGAGCCCAGAAGTGCAAGCTTGTACTGTACGGGAGGGGAGAAGAATCACCACACAGCTACTATCAATAACTACTAAATTTCCAGCCTAACAAGCACATCTGGAGATAAGGATTTAAACGAATTAAATATTTCAGCACAACTGGCAATACCTGAGGATGTACTGCGGCTGGGGACCCCTCGTTTTAGCTGATCGATCCTCGACTTCCGTTCTCCGGCGATTTCGAGGCACCTTCTCTCCCTCTCTCTGTCACCGGAACTGCTGTGCAGGATTTTCTTCATCCCAGTTTGGTCATCTCCACTACGGTGAGCAGAATCGTTGGAAGGTGATCGGAGTCGACTCGAGGTATGGCTCCGGTTGCTGCCAAGGCTGCTGCTGCGTTTCTGTTCAGCCGGTTTGAGGCGAGGCGCTTCTTCGACAACATGAGTGGTCTCCACGGTTTCAGCTCTTGCTCGGTGGCTATTTCTGTGGGGCTCCTCGGAAGCCCTTTCCAGAATCGTTTCTCCACGCTCCGGGACGTCTTCATCCGACCAGTCACTAAATGTTGTTTCCTCTCTTTTGGGGGCAGCTTCTACCACGACAGACTTCTCAGGCACTACCTCCACCAGTTCCTCCCTTGTGGTGACAGGAGGCGTCCTTGGGCCTTTCTTCTTCTTCTGGTGTAGGCCGCCGTCCTCATCAGACGCCTCAGAATCGCCTTTTGATCTTTTGCGCTTCTTTTCGGCATTCTTCTTTTTCTGGCCTTTTTTGGGAGAAAAGACTTGACTTTTCTCTATGACCGGCTCGCTGACGTACCGATCTAACGGCACGTCGTCTTCTTTCTTTTTCTTCGTGGCCTTTTTCTGGACTTTAGATTTTTTCTTATCTTCGTGCAGGTGGTCGACGGCCTCACGCTCCTCAGGAGGCTGAACGACCGTCTCAGGGACCCTGCTCCTCGCACTTTCGTTGACCTCCCTCTGTTCGCGCTGCTCTCTCTGTTCCCGCTGTTTGTCACCTGAAGAGGTTCGCTCTTTGAAATCGGTTTCTTCGTAATGTCTGGAGCTGTCCTTCCTCTCCGGCTTCCGCTCACTCTCCTTCCACCGACTCTGCTTGTCTTCTGAAAGATGCGTAGGGCTAAGCGAGCGAGATTCCTGAGGTCGCACAACCTGGCTCAGCAGTCGGCGTTTTTCATCTATGGAAGACGAAAATAAATATGTCAGCATGAGACTTCATTTGTCAACAAACCCTTCTTTTTTTGGCAATATCGCTTCGAAAAGGGGGGTGCATCCACCCCCAGCCTGAGGGAGGTCTTTGAGAACTCTTAGGGAAGGTGCAAACTATACTTTGTATTTGGAACCACCAAGTTAACAAGAAGCTAAAAGGTTTGGCATAGAGACTGCTGCGCACTGCAAAACTGTAAGAAATATGCACATGCTCCATATTCTTTGTCTTGTCAATCTCAAAAAAGGAGAGAGAGAAAAATCAAATGAATTTTAAACGAGGGCTTTAAGCATTTTATACAAGGCTGTTATGCAACAACAATTCCACTATGAGAAGAAGAAAAATGCTGAGGAAAAGAGATTGAGGGCTATTAACCAGTGTTAGCCATTTGAGGTTTCATTCTTCGCTTACGTTTCTGTGATATCTTTCAATAAAAAGGAAATGTCTGCATTCTGTGCTTCCACCTCATTAGCATTTCGGAGCATAGGAAAAATACCCTCTAACATGGCACCCACGTAGCTTTGGGCAAGGGAAGGAAGAGGGCATAACTTCAAAAATGGGACAGACTAAAAGAGAAACAAACATTGCACCTCCCCCTGAAAACAATACACTACAAGAAAGATAGCTTTGCACAAATCCAAGAGAGAAGATTCTGTATTTCAAAAATGTCCGCTTTCCTATCTTACCTGGCACCAATGTTTAACTACTTCTAACCTGTCTGTCAGTACGCTCCTACTTACTTTGATCGTCTCCACTGTTGTAGGCATCGCTGTCAGGGGAGTGCTCGCGGCGACGCTTGGGCGACTTTCGAGGGCTGGGGCTGCTTTCATTCCTGTGACGTTTTCTAAATCGAATAGGAAAGGCGATCAAATCCTCAGCACCTGAGTTCTAAGCACTCTCGCAACAACCCTACATGCAAAGAATTGTGGTGTACTGGGTAGAGTACCGCATGAGGACAAAGCCACGAAATCGACTGAGTGGGACCTGGGTCACTGCCTCTCAGTCTGACCAACTTCGCAGGGTCACTGTAATAATAAAAGAGAGGAGAGAACCAGGCGTGCCATGCTGTGCTCCTTGGAGGAAGCAGGGTTTTTTTTTGGGGGGGGGGGGGAGGAGCATGCAATAGGCCCACAAATACATATGAATAAGATGACTGTGATCCTTCCAAGAAGAATCTTTTAATTTTAATCTTCTATGAACTGCTGTTTCGCTTTTCATACTTGTTGGCATATTTTGACAAACTCAGTTCCTGTAGCTTGAAATAACTCTATTGATACCCCATCTACTCCTGGTGAGTTATTTTCTTTACCTACTTTGAGCGCAGCTTTCACTTTACTCTCTAAAACTGCAGGTCCTTCATTAAAAGATTCTTCTTGGACGGAATCCATCATCCTTTCATCTCTCTTGCAGTTCTTCAGGGTATTGTTTCCATCTTTCCTTTATTTTGTCCCGATCAGATAATGTATTTCCATGTTGGTTTTTCAGCATCCCTAGTCCTAGTTTGAATTTCCCTTTGATTTATTGGTGGAACAGATCTCATTCTTCCTTTTTTCTCTTTTATTTCTTTACATTGGTTATTGCAAACCGTACTGTCTGTCTCTACACGCAAGTCAAGCGAAAGGGGCATTTGGAATTTTGGTTCTATTTCTGTCTCCTTCTTTCTCATCTATCTTTTACCATTTTAGGAATGCCATTGCTCATCCATTGAGGTTTTTCATTTCTTTTAGCTACGATAATAGTCTTTGGTACATTATTCTTTTATAATGTCTCCAGTTTCAACCCATAGTTCTAGTTTATGTTCAATTGAACTCTGTAAGGCAAACCTGTTATTTCAAATGTTCAGGAACATTATTTAGGTTGTATTTTGGCACTGTGATTATTTTACTGTTTTTCATCAGTTTTATTCTTTTTTATATATATTAACCATTTGCGATCTGCATCACAATCTGCTCCTGGTCTCGTCTTAGCCAAGAGAACAGAGTTTCTCCATCTTCTGCTTCCAGTTAAGTAATTTATTTGACTTCTGTAATGGCCTCCCAGTGACATGCATGTATAGAGAATCAGCATGGTGTAGTGGTTGAGAATGGTGGGCTCCAATATAGAGAAGTGAGTTTGATTTGCCACTCTTTCACATGGGCAGTGAAATCTAATCTTGAAAACCAGATTTCATTCCCCACTCCTCCACATGAACCCTGCTGGTTCATGTGGAGGAGCTAGACACAGCTAACTCGGGACTCTCTCAGCCCTACCCACCTCTCAAGGTGCCTACTGTGGAGAGGGGAAGGGAAAGTGTCTATAAGACTCCTAACAGTAGAGAAAAGCAGAGGGTAAAAACCAACTCTCCGTCTTTTATACAATTGTCCGTTCAGTTGCCTGTGGTTGCAATGAACAATATGCTGACTTTACAAAAATCTATGAGGTGTTCTCCCACCACATCTCATAATCCTAGCCCCACATTTTTCAACAATATTTGATTCTGCTGTTTCCTAGTTTTGCATACTAGTCACCTAAAGCTATCAACATATCTTGTTTAGGTATATGATAAATTTCTTTCTGGACACTCAGATAAAAGTTTTCAGTTCCTTCCTTTTTGGCATCTGTGGTAGGGGTGGAAACAACTGTTTCACTGATAGGTTTTCCATGACCTCTGACTGATAAAAGTCAGTCAGACTTGCTTTATAGCTCTGATTGCTTATGCTAGATCTCACCTCATGATTAGAGCAACACTGTTTCTTCCAAGTTTTTACATTTTCTGAATGAAAATGTCCTAGTCCTACAGCAGTGGCGTAGTGGTTTAGAGCAGGTGCATTCTAATCTGGAGGAACCGGGTTTGATTCCCTGCTCTGCCGCCTGAGCTGTGAAGGCTTATCTGGGGAATTCAGATTAGCCTGTGCACTCCCACACCTGCCAGCTGGGTAACCTTGGGCTAGTCACAGCTTCTCGGAGCTCTCTCAGCCCCACCCACCTCACGGGGTGTTTGTTGTGAGGGGGGGAAGGGCAAGGAGATTGTAAGCCCCTTTTGAGTCTCCTACAGGAGAGAAAGGGGGAATATAAATCCAAACTCTTCTTCTTCTTACTTTACTTCAATCTGTCCCAGAATTCCAGTGTTTAAACTTTCCATTTCTTATTTTACAATGTTGAGTTTGCCTTGATTCATACTAGGAACACAGAATGTGAGAGGTATGAATCACTCAAAATTGTAAAATAAGAAATGAAATGTTTAAGCACTGTGATCCTTGGTGTGAGTGAATTGGAGTGGATGGTATTAGGAAATGTTCAGTCAGAAAATTATAAAGTCTTCTACTCTGGAAATGACAAACTCAGAAGAAACAGCGTTGCTTAATAAGTGAGGTGAGACACAGCCCAAACGATCAGAGGCTATAATGCAAAGTCTGACAAAGGAATATAAATCATACTTCATGGAGAGCATGGGAGGATTCTGACAGTGGTGTAACGCTGCTGCCCTGTTGACAGTGAGCTCATGACTAGGGAACTAACATCGCTTGGCTGGGACTCCTACGACTTAATGTAACTCAGAACCTGGCATCCAAGCAGCCAGTGGCAGCTATAGTCAATTCCAATCAGGCTTGTACTAGAATATCACACTAATAGATTAGCAGTTTGGACTTTAGTCCAACGTTCCATGACTCAACCACAGAAACAGCCTTAAAGCAACACCACATTTACCTCTTCTCAACTCACTAATTGCCACAAGAACCCCCCAAAGGCAACAAGAAACAAACATGAGCAACCGGACAGAGCAGCAAATGTTAGATACACTGAATAATTCATTCAATTTTTAAAAGAACAGACTTACTTTGTCTTCCTCTCATCACGGCTGTCTCTTGTGCTCCTTTCTTCACGGACGTCTTCTCTTTTGTCTCGGCGTTCTTCTCTCCCTCTCTCTTTTTCATCCCAGTCTCTTTGACGCTCTCTTTCTTTTTCTCTTTCCCGCCCCCTTTCTCGCTCCCGCTCCCGTTCTCGCTCCCTTTCCCGCTCTCTCTCCCTCTCTCTCTCCCGTTCTCGCTCTCTGTCGTGCTCCCTTTCCCGTTCACGCTCTCGATCCTTCTCCCTTTCTCTCTCCCGTTCGCGTTCACGGGCACGATCGCGTTCGGCTTCTCTCTCTCTCTCCCGCTCCCTCTCCCGCTCTCTCTCCCGGTCCCGGGGTCTTTCATCTCTTCTGTCTTCACCCCGATCTACCCTTCGTTCTTCGAGTCTTTCGTCGCGTTCAAGGTCATCGTTTCTTCCTTGGTGCCGTATGGGTGAGCTTGGTCTCTGATCTGCAACAGCAAATAGGTTTGATTTCCAGTGACTACATTAGGTAGATAGGCTCAGACTGATTTCTTGTCCGCTATATCATACTTCCCAAGAACATTCAGGGTACCAAAGATATGTCTGCTGCAGAGAGAAGGTGACTGTATCTCTGCGAAGAGGACTTCTCACAAGAGCCATCCCATTTCCTGTACAGATTCTAATGTTTTATACGTAAAACTATAATCTTTGACAAAACATTTTCGGTCCCAACTACTTCCTTGTTTCAACCTCCCTCATTTGACACACAGGATCAGCTCCCAGTTCAGGAGCAATGATAGTTCAAAGACTATTCCAGAGTTTTAATTATAACCCAGAACTCTCAGCTTGCCGCTTTGATGGAATTAGTAACGTATTTGAGTTATTTTATACTGGAGAACTATTCAAAGTTCCACCTGCTTCTGATTACATTCATGCTGGTCTCTGAAAGAATCCTGCAGTTAAAAATACAGAATGAAGGATTTAACAATTGGGGTGCCCTTATGGGACACAGATTCTGCTCTTAGGCACAACAACTGGTCATTCTCTTCTTCATGGAATCTAGAACTTCGCCACCTTCAAGGAAACTGTCCTGAGTTCCGGGAAGATGGCACCTTGATTCAGGAGCCTTTGTTCATCGCTCCTGGCTATTCCCACCAAGAGAGTTTATTAAGCTGGCTTAGGTGAGTGCTTGCACCTTTAGCCCCCCTGCAACATTCAGGGACTCCAAATCCAACAGGTAGGGAAGGGGGAAGTTTGATTAATATCCCTTCCTTTTAACATCAAGATCTATGGAAAAAATAGTAGCTCGGTAAGCTAAAGAGGCACCGCTCCCCCCAAACAACTATTTTCTTTGCTCTTCCTTTTTTTCCTATCTTTTTCTACCCTATAATCGATTTGGATCCCAAAACTACAATAGAGAGCCCTAGACAACCTCTCTTATGCTGAAGATTTATTACCAAGTAAAAAAACCCCTATATCATTGAAGGCTTTCAAGGCCGGAATCACTAAGATGTTTTCCAGGTTGTATGGCCATGTTCCAGTAGTATTTTCTCCCAACGTTTCACCTGCATCTTCAGAGGATGCCAGCCACAGATGCAGGCGAAGAGTCAGGAGAAAATACTACTGGACCACAGCCATAAAACCCACAACATAAAAAAGCCCTGTGCTGATAAACAGGATCTACTCCTGTGTAAGCTTACCCGCTCCATAAGCAGAATTCCAAAGTGAAACTAGCCTCTTAAAGCTTGGTGCAATGATTAAATGCAGAGCGCAATCCTTCTTTTATTTGTAAAAAGACATTTTAACCAGGGAAGGAGAAATGAATTAATAGTTTGAAGATTTAAAAGAGAGAATTCAGATCTATTTAAAGCCAACGGATTGTTGATGCGATCCTTCTCCGAGCCGGTCAATCTATCTACAAGTAGCCGGCTGGTTTGAAAATCCACCTCTCTCCCTCCACCAATTTGCAAAGGCTCCATTCAGCTTTGCTTTCTGCCCCCCCCCCCCCCCCCCCCCCAGCTGGTTTGCAAATCCTTAATAGCTTATCACTGCCCTTGGAGGTCTCTTTGAAGCACAAATTACTGAAGAGGAGAAACTCCCCCCTGGATGAAACACAGACAGCAAATGGGAACAGAAACAAAGTGCCTTTGCCTGAAATCAGCAGATTCCTGTCTTCTGAGGGTTGGCCTTAAATCAACTGAACGGTGTACTACTTAAACAGCGTTTTTCTCTTCTCTGGTTTTTCTTTCTTTTGGACTTCCTGGTTTTGGTCTTTTATTATGGGTCTCCTGGACTGTAAAACTGTTCTTGTTACTCATAACGAACACTCTCCCATAACACAAGGAAACGGTCCTGTTCCCATCTTGCCCCCACTGGAAAGACAAGCACATGGTAGTGGCACATTAGAAAATAAGAACTAGCCTGCTGGATCAGACCAGAGTCCATCTAGTCCAGCTCTCTGCTACTCGCAGTGGCCCACCAGGTGCCTTTGGGAGCTCACCTGCAGGATGTGAAAGCAATGGCCTGCTGCTTCTGAGCACCTGGTCTGCTAAGGCATTTGCAATCTCAGATCAAGATTGGTAGCCATAGATCGACTTCTCCTCCATAAATCTGTCCAAGCCCTTTTTAAAGCTATCCAGGTTAGTGGCCATCACCACCTCCTGTGGCAGCATATTCCAAACACCAATCACACATTGCGTGAAGAAGTGTTTCCTTTTATTAGTCCTAATTCTTCCCCCCAGCATTTTCAATGAATGCCCCCTGGTTCTAGTATTGTGAGAAAGAGAGAAAAATTTCTCTCTGTCAACATTTTCTACCCCATGCATAATTTTATAGACTTCAATCATATCCCCGCTCAGACGTCTCCCCTCCAAACTACAGAGCCCCAAAAGCTGCAGCCTCTCCTCATAAGGAAGGTGCTCCAATCCTTCAATCATCCTCATTGCCCTTCTTTGCACTTTTTCTATCTCTTCGATATCCTTTTTGAGATGTGGCGACCAGAACTGAACACAGTACTCCAAGTGTGGTCGCACCACGGCTTTATATAAGGGCATGACATTCATGAATCAGCAGTAATCAAACAATGCATACCTCTCTCTCTGTTGTCACGCTTATCCCTTTCACCATGTCTTCTCTCAAAGGAAGAATCTCTGGCGTGTTCTCGGCTTTCATAGCGATCCCTGTCAGGGTAACTGCTCCGTGATTCCCAGTTGTCATGGTAGCTGCTGCCAGTGGTGTGGCTATCCACCTGAGACCCCCTTGTTCCTCGAGTACCTAATAAAGATATATGTGTAGAAAGCACAGGAGATCTACTATCACAGCTGTGTATCAATTTTTTATGAGAAAACACTATATAAAACCTAAAAACAAGATCTCTTACTATCTAAAGCTTTAACTTAGAAAAAAAGCTGAATAGTACTATTGTTCCAATATTTCTTCTGGCAGCTCCACAACAACATTAATAAATTTGCTTGCAGTGTGAAAAAAATCCATCCTAAAATCAATATATACAGTAAACGCTTCTGGACAGAATCAAAAGTTGATCAGGTTCGATGCTGGTTCAAAAGCACAGACCTTCACAAATCAGGCTCCCTGAAAATCAGACTCAAAATCCAGAACACAGCACATTAAAAAAAAAAAAAAAGATCGGCAGTAACAAAACAGTAAGTGCTGGTAGAAGAAGAAGAGTTGCATTTATATCCCCCCTTTCTCTCCTGTAAGGAAACTCAAAGGGACTTACAATCTCCTCCCCCCCCCCGCCGCTCTCCCCCCCCACAACAAATACCCTGTGAGGTGGGTGGGGCTGAGAGAGCTCCGAAGAGCTGGGAATCAAGCCAAGGGTCACCCAGCCGGCGTGTGTTGGAGTGCACAGGCTAAACTAGTTCCCCAGATAAGCCTCCACAGCTCAAGTGGCAGAGTGGGGAATCAAACCTGGTTCTCCAGATTGGAGCGCACCTGCTCTTAACCACTACGCCACGCTGGCTCTCTAGAGTCGTTGGCTGAATTGGAACTCCTCGATTCAGGACAATAGTTTGGAGAACATACTAAAAAGCATTCAAATTGTGACAGGAAAGGCGACAATCAGGCAGACAACAACAGAGCTGCTATTTTAAATTTTCTATCACCCATAAGAGCATTTCATGGTTCTTGGATTCCATGCTTAAAGATGCATTAAGCAGGTTCCTGAACATGCATAGTAGTTCAGTGGTAGAAAGGAGGAAATGCAACAAAGGAAGCTGTTTTGATACTACACTCACGTTACGTTTTAGCACTGAATCGCAGAAGGACAAATTTAAGTATTGCATCTACTGTACCCTTGTCTGGTAGTTCAGGACCTCTCCCTCTACTTCTGCCGGTACTTCTTGTTTCGTTTCTGGTTTCGCTTCTGGAGTCTGTTCTTGTTTCAGTACGAGAACTCTCTTCTCTGCCGTGGGTTCTTCCATAGTTACGTGTTTCCTCTAGATATTGCTCTTCCTTTTTATGCGTCTCTCGACACTCTCTGTCTCTGTAGTCGTGCGTGTCGCGTGTGGAACGCAGGTCTCTCTGATCACGGCCTTCTTTAGTATCTCTGCTACAGTCCCGTGCGTCTCTTGAGTCCCGAGCATCTCGGGATTCTCTTAGGTCCCTGCGATCTCTAGTCTCTCTGGTTTCCCTTCGATCCCGCCCATCACGAGATTCTCTGTCGTCTCTATGATCTCTGGGGGTGCTCTGTTCTTGGTCATAGTCTCGATCATCCCGGGTGTCTCTCTCTCTCCCCCTTTTTCCTCTTGTGTCTGAAAATTAATTTAATACACCTTCAGTGACATATTTCAACTTCCTCAAGTATAAATCAATCAAAGCAAAGTACTCACCTAAAAGCTAAGTGAACAGCAGTCTACAGGAAAAAAAAGCAAATGGAAACTGAAAGGACACAGGTGTCTGCCTTAGGGAGCAGCAATTAGAGCCTCTGACATCCCTGCCATGATGGTAGGACATGGGAACTGTAGTCCATAACATCTGGAGGGTTGCAAGTTTGACACCTATGGTTTAGAAGTAGAGTTTGGAGTCTATTCCAAGTAAGAATCTAACCTCACCTGCTACATATAATTTTTATATGTATTTTGATATTCGTTAAGACATTTCTACATTGTGATTTTTCTCCACCCATTTTGAACAGAGAACTGTTCTTCTTTAAAAACTACAAAGGCAAAAAACAGTTCTTTCTCTGCCATCTGACACACAGCCAGAAAGTCAACTTGAAGTAGTTGCAGTAAAACGCATCCTGGAGAATTTTGTTTTCAAAATATTAACATAACACTGCTCTGATTCACATGTTAACACTAAATCACTGTTTCATCATTGGTGTGGTGTCTTGGTCTTGAATGTTTCCTTCTCTACGCACTGTCTGCTCACTGATTTACTAAAATTGTTTGAGCTTGCTCTCCAGAACTGAAAAGCCACTTCAAACCATGGTTTGGTGTCATGCGTGAACTACCTCACTGATTTTTCTTACTCTACGGCAGCACCATGAGCTGCTCCCAGCAAGCTTTACAGTATGCCCTTCATTACTTCTGTCCATAAGACCATCTATATTGGCCTATACATTAAAGCAGAGGTCTTCAAACTATGGCCCTCCAGATGTTCAGGAACTACAATTCCCATCAGCCTCTGCCAGCATGGCCAAGGCGCAGGGCTGATGGGAATTGTAGTTCCTGAACATCTGGAGGGCCATAGTTTGAAGACCCCTGCATTAAAGCTTGGAAAGATGGTTCTGGGTACTACAATGCACATCACTTTGCTTCACTGCAACATCTCTTCCACCACTTTGCTGTCCAGCTTGGAGAAATCCATTTGACACTCTTCGCAGGCACCACGGGATTTCATTCTTATTTCGTTTTAAGCAGTTACTAACTGCTGAATTTCATTCATTTGGAAAAAGGTCTTCATAAAGGTTTTTTTTTTTAAAAAAACATCTATGTATGTAAATGTTCATTAATCACATTCTTGAGAACCAGGGTTACAATCAGCCCAGGCCAGACAGGTAAACTCCCTGCCCGCCCACCCATTCTTCTGCTCAGGTCTGGAGGGGTAGGAGGGAGATAGATGAAGTCAATTAACATCACTTCCAGGTGAAAATCTGACGTGAAATCAGCATGTCAGGTGACACTCTAGAATTCCCCCAAAACTACCTCAAAGTTTTAAGGGAATTCCAGAGAATTGTCCAATGTGCTGACCTCCTGTCCAGGTTTTCATTTCCACCCCCTTCCCTTGCCTTCAAAGCTCACAGGGGCACAAGGAAACAGCCTGGTAACTCTATTGAGCGGATTTCTATTGAGTTACCATAGCGTGGTAACTCTACCATAGCCAGGTAACTCTATTGAGGACATAGCCTGGTAACTCTACCATAACCTGGTAACTCTATTGAGGACATAGCCTGGTAACTCTACCATAACCTGGTAACTCTATTGAGGACATAGCCTGGTAACTCTACCATAACCTGGTAACTCTATTGAGGACATAGCCTGGTAACTCTACCATAACCTGGTAACTCTACCATAACCTGGTAACTCTATTGAGGACATAGCCTGGTAACTCTACCATAACCTGGTAACTCTATTGACGACGTAGCCTGGTAACTCTACCATAACCTGGTAACTCTATTGAGGATGTAGCCTGGTAACTCTACCATAACCTGGTAACTCTATTGAGGACATAGCCTGGTAACTCTACCATAACCTGGTAACTCTATTGAGGACATAGCCTGGTAATTCTACCATAACCTGGTAACTCTATTGAGGACATAGCCTGGTAACTCTACCATAACCTGGTAACTCTATTGAGGACATAGCCTGGTAACTCTACCATAACCTGGTAACTCTATTGAGGACACTGGTAAGAACTTTAAGAGTGGTGAAGAATTATTTAATTTGACAAGGGCACGCTGATTCTTCTTTAGCAGCTGTTTTGCAATTTTGCAATTTTAAAAGAATTCAAGATTTAACAGCTGTGTCCAGTCACAGGTCTAGGACAAGAGACAAGAATAAAATGCAGCCAGACTTCTGCTTTTTTTTTAATATAAAAAGAGACTGAGGATTTTATGAATAATTCAACTAGAAATTTCAGATTTGATTTCAAAGTCTTGGGGGGAAAAGAATAGCTGACCCACAGTAACTTTAAAAACGATGCCATCAGCACGTTGTGGGTTTTCTGGGTTGTATAGCCGTGTTCCAGTAGTATTTTCTCCTGACGTTCCGCCTGCATCTGTGGCTGGCATTGAAAATACTACTGGAACACGGCTATACAACCTGAAACACCCACAACATCTTAATGATTCCGGCCGTGAGAGCCTTCGACAATACATGCCATTGTTTGTAGATATATAGATGCCCTGAAATGAGTTTACTATACCATCCCTCCTTTCATGGCGTCGATCATGCGATTGCGAAATCCGCTCACGGTCATGCCGACTCCTCTCTCTGGCGGGTGAACGGCCGCTCTGACGGGTTTATTTTGCTGAGGAGAAGGTGAGGCACGGTGGGGATAAGGAGAGGAAGACCGGCCCACGGGTGGGGAAGCTGTCCTTTTGTAAGAGGGGGAAGGAGTTCTTTTGTGACGTGGGGAAGGGGAGTGCCTTTGAACAGAAGATCCTGACTGAGATGAAGAAGAGTGATGCCGTGAAGATACGGGAGAATGATGCTGAGTTGGCGGTGAAGAGGACCTGCAGAAGCAGAGATTGGAAATTCTGTCGCGGAAACTGTTTTGAGATTTACAGCAGTGAACCGCTTCACTGATAAGAAAAAATCACCCGCAATCGTAGGAAAGCGTTTCCTAAAATAAGACAGTGTCTTATATTAATTTTGCTCCCAAAGATGCTTATGTCTTATTTCTAGGGATGTCTTATTTTTTCTGTGTTCTGTCTGCTGGCATGCTTCCCAAGCAAAAAAACGCATACGCCTACTTTTGGGGATGCCTTATATTTCTCGTGACTTCAGCAAAACCTCCACTAAGCATCTTATATTTTCAGGGATGTCTTATATTCGGGGAAACAGGGTAATTAATACCTTCGCTGATTGCTCTTTCCTCTCGTGCACAACGAAAGTGGTATTCACAGAATTAGATTCTGTGGAGAATTTCCACAAACAGAAGGGGTGCAATTTTTCTCCAGTTCCCCATTCCCAATATGGACCTATGCCTCTTGCCATTCCTGGGGGTTCTGTTTAATTGCATACCATTTGGGAGGACACTCTGCCCTGCAGATGGAAGAAGGAAGTCATGCTCCACAGACAGGAACTCCTTCCATCCACAGGGATTACTGATGGATTTGGAAAGTTAAGAGAACATAGGTGTCCGCCGCCTCATTAGATGCTATTTTCGGGACTACAGTTCCAGCAGTAACATCTGCGCCAGGGGCGCAAGTTGGTAACACCTGTGTGTTATATCGCCACTGTCTTCACCATTGGCCAACT
Organism: Sphaerodactylus townsendi; assembly: GCF_021028975.2. Lineage (NCBI taxonomy): Eukaryota > Metazoa > Chordata > Lepidosauria > Squamata > Sphaerodactylidae > Sphaerodactylus > Sphaerodactylus townsendi. The sequence continues at coordinate 171,646,340 of NC_059425.1, read as the reverse complement.
GCCAGCACAAGATAATGCCATCAGAATTTTTGTTCAGGCAGTTCCCTGACAATCATTTAACACATCAAGTAACAACAACGTGATCTACACATGAAACCAATACTCATCTACATACAGTATTAAACTTCCATATTATCTATTGATCCTGATTGATGTGACCCAGGATACAGACGGCTGGATCCAAAGGTACTGTTCTGCAGATCTGATGGCACTTTCTTCAGCAGCGGAACACCTCTGTTGATCTGCCCCTCCCCCCCTCATCAGAGCTGCATTTTCCCCTCCCTCCTACAGTGCTGTGGGGCTCTTTGGAAATCCAGAATCATAAGGAGGGCCACCAAGAAGCAAAGGAAGTCACATTCTGCGACCTCCACTTTACACTCAATAAAACTGATTCAACCAAGCTTTCAAACCGGAAAATTAGAAAAACCTGTAATAGTTGGAGAAAGCTTACATCTCAACAGCGAGGTAGCCAGGGAAGGCACTGCCACGCGCCACCTCCACAGGGCTTTCATGCGGCCCAGGAAGGCAAGGAAAACTCAAAATTCCCCAGCTGCCCGAGAGCCCTCTGTAGGACTAAGCAGCCACTGATGTTGCCAGAGCTTGGTGGGAGCTGACTAATGTCAGCTCCACCTCCAGGAACACCAACCCGCAGTCAGTTTCTGACTGCTAGGCCAGCATTAACTCTGGACAGGCCTAGCTCGCAGCTCTCATGCACTGGTTCCCTCGAGCTAATTGCCCCTCCGTGGCTGGCCCACGCATTCACTTACACTGGCTGGGAGGGCAAACATGTCTGTGTGAGCCAGAACGGACTCCAGTGGCTATTGCCCTCCTCATTTGGATTGGGCTGCTAAGCTGTTTATCTTTTGCCAATGTAACAGTTGCCAGAGGAAAGATTCTCTATGTTTTATTTTTATACTAGCTCAGCTATAGATTGTGGTTCCATACAGTTATTTATATACATTTCTAGCAGCGGCAAAGTAGTGTTACAGGGCAGCCATGTCGCTCTGCAGTAGAATTATTCAATTTGAGTCCAAAAGCACCTTAGAGACCAAGATTTTGGGGTATAAGCTGCCAAGAGTCAAGAGAACTGGTATCTTTTTTTTGGAGTGGAGTGATATTTGGGGAGTTTAATTTGGTTGTCATTGGTAACTTTTTATGATTTGTAAGCTGCCTTTGCCAAGAGGAAGAGCAGGTCATAAATACCTTAATACAATAAATACAAAATAAATATATCAAGAAATGAACGGAATGCTAGAAGGGTAGCTGTGTTAAGTCTGCAGCAGCAGAAGCAAACAGGTGACACCTTAAAAAAAAGAAAAAAATTGTTCTTGCATATGTTTTCATGCACTGCAGCCCACTTTATCAGATGCATGAGCTCAAGCCCTAGTCCACAAAAGTTTATGGCAAAATAAAAAGTTTATTTGTTAACACGCCAACAAGACATCTTTCCTCCCTACCCTCAGCATTCCAAGCTATTGGCAGCTTTGCACTGAGAGCTGAATGTGTCGAGTCAATTTTAAGCATGCTTACACCAGAAAATAAACATTCCCTGGCTACTACTAAGTGAGTTCCTCACACTCTTCCAAGCTTCGCCAAATATGCAAGTAGGAAATGCATCCCCCACATCCCATCATTCAACCCTATGTGTGTCTTGATTTGCAGTGAATTAAGGTAGACGCTGTGTCCCGCCGTTTTCACTATTCAGTGTTTTAAAAAATCCATTATCTGATTTTCATGACCAGTGTGTTTACGGAATCATGCTACATAGTGGAGCAACACCTCTTTTCTGGGTGCTCTTAACACTTCTGAAATCCATCACTATGCCCATAATAGGGTATATATACAATATGGCAAATAATTATTCTACCTGCAAGATGGTGAGAAAGAATGCTTGTGGCTGCTGGACTTAGCTGGAGCCCATGAAGTTTGCCTCCTTCTTGTGGTAGGAGAATATTCTCTGGAAGGAGAAGAATTGCTGCCTGAATGGTCTTCCGGACTAGGCGATCGTCTCTGCCTGTGAGAACTTTCTGAGGTATCTCTGAGGAGTACAGAAAAGATGAATGCAGTATCAGCAAGCTATCCAATGACCAAAAGCAATATCAGCAATAATAATCTCGTCTGCACTGTTTCCACTTATCCATTTATGGTATATTCTAAGCAGGAGTAATCTCCTTTCAACTATTGTATAGTGCGGCTTTACTGTAAAAACAGTATCATTATACCTGTTGTTTCGCTACTGATACCCTCAAAATGTCAATAGCATAGTTTGTAAGAATTCAGTGAACCACGTGAAATGATTTTCACATTCTCTGGACATTCTGGCAAAAGTTATTTGATTTATCCTTGGCTTGCTTTGGAACTTGCTTTAATTCTCAGTAAGTCCAATTCGGGCTGACAAATAAGCGTAGAAGAAATCTTGGGGCTCCAAATTTTCTGACTGAATGGGCTGGTGCCAGTACCATAGTGAAACCCTCGCTTTCGCGCAGTAATCCGGCCCAAAAAAAATCGGCTTTAGAAAACCCAACCGAACCGGCGAAAATCCGGTGGCAACCTTTTCCATGGGAATCAATGTAAATCCACTAACGGCTCTAGGTAATCTAAAAAACATACCAAAACACATTTTTGTAGGTTGTAAATGTCCAGTGTTTAATGCTGCTGCAACAAACAATAACACCTCATTCAGGACCATAGCTTCAGAGCCAGTGGACTAATGTCAGCACTGTGAAAGCTGCTGTCCAAAGAGGTCTGTTTCTGACGCTTCTTTAAGACTTGTCTGAAATGGGCAAGACATTGTCATTAAACAAGTTGCAGACATGGTCTCACAACAGCTTTGTCCCGGTGATTTTTTCTCCACAAAACCCTGCACCTTATTAAAATCGATGAAGGAACCGCAGGCAAATCGATGAAACCGGTGACAAATTTTCACTGAAAAAAATCGGCGAAAAACTGAAGGCAATGAAAACCAAAGGCAATGGAAAGTTCCAAATGGTTCCACCGTAAATGAAAAACTAAACTTGTATTGTTCAAAGGCTTTCACAGTCGAATCATCGATACTGGTGGCTTCCGGATGTATGGCCATAGTTTTGTAGTTGGTTCTGATGCTACTTGCCTGCGGCTGGCATCTTCAGATCCTCTGAAGATGCCAGCCACAGATGCAGGCGAAACGTCAGGAGAAAAGGCTATTAACACAGATATACAACTTGGAAAACCCACAACGCCCCAGAAATTGAACTATTTGCTGTTGGGTAAGGACCAAAGAATTTCCAGTAATGCTGCTCGGTTTTGTGTTTTAACAACTAAATACAGGAAATCAGTTCTCTTAGAGGAAGGTTAAAATAAGTTTTATTTTATTTTATATTTTAACTTTTTACCTCTTTGTAAAAATTTGGAATTTGGCGTTTTATGAATTACTGTATTACTGGTCATTAACTGTAAATAAACATTCATTCATTCAACAACAAATCGGCGTTTGCGTTGTCTGAATAATTGCCAGCACAGCCATATATGACGCTTCCGATGGCTATGTCAAGCACATGAAATAATACGGAAAAAGAAAATAAATGCAGAAAATTCCTCAAATGACAGCATGCATAAATTTATGAAAATCATCACTTCGGTGACTTTAACAGAGAGTGCAGCAAGCGGGACACGAAATGTTGCCTAATAGTGTTTGAATAACAGATTTAGCAGAATCAGACACGCCACCCTCAACATATGGCCATTACCTCTGCTTCTCTTTCTTTTCTTTGTGCCTTTCAAATTCACGGCCTCTCTCTTTTACCTCCCGCGGCTTCTCTTCTAACCGTTCTTTAACTTTATGCTTTTCCTTGTGTTTTTTGCTTTGCGACATCTCTTCCTGCAGTGGTGGCGGTGGGCTCGGAGTACGAGGGCCCTTCTTTTTGTTGTGGTTGCTTTTGGAACTCCTGAAAATGCACAGAACATACAAAATGTCCAAAGAGCTAAATCAATTTGCGTTTGAATCGTACAACGCAATCTGAACAAATATCCTAATTACTCCCAACTTTTACAGTGAGGAGGAGGAGTCTGGATTATTACCCCACTTTTCTCAATTGCAAGGAGACTCAAAGTGGCTTACAAATTCCTTCCCTTCCTCTCCTTACAACAGACACCTTGTGAAGTTGGTGGGACTGAGAGAATTCAGAGCGAACTGTGATTAGCCCAAAATCACCCAGTAGGCTTCATGGGAAAGAGCAGGGAAAACAAACTGGGTTCACCAGATTAGAGTCTGCCACTCACATGGAGGAGTAGGGAATGAAACCCAGTTCTCCAGATTACAGTCCACCGTCTCTAACCACTACACTATACTGTGTGGTTTGCTGCTCCTGCGCGCTTTTGATTTCTGTGCAAAGCAAGGGATTACTGCATCACTACTGAAGAACATTCTCCTGTTGAGTTTTGTCTGGCCTTCAGAAAATTCTGGATTTTAATATGGAAAATCCTAAAGTGAAAGAAAAATAGGGCTAATCCAGCAACATCAGGTTACAGGCAGGAGACAGCTTAATTGTAATGTGTTGTTTGGGGCTTTACCAAATAATGAAGTTGTCACCTGGATCTTTGTTTTCCTTTTTGGAATTTTTAAATGGTTAATTAAGGAGTTGTGATGCAGTGTGCATATGTTATCTCCCTTTAAATTCTGCTAAGGGGGACAGTTTTATTGGTTTTTATTTATTTACTGGAATCCATTAAACCTGCTTTTCTCCACCGAGCATGGGCTGGAAGAGAAATATGAGAAAGCAGAAAGCCATAAAGGTAACAAATGTACCTGGCAAATGTACCTGGCAGCAACAGGAGAGGGCTATAGGGCTAATCCAGCAACATCAGGTTACAGGCAGGAGACAGCTTAATTGTAATGTGTTGTTTGGGGCTTTACCAAATAATGAAGTTGTCACCTGGATCTTTTTTTTCCTTTTTGGAATTTTTAAATGGTTAATTAAGGAGTTGTGATGCAGTGTGCATATGTTATCTCCCTTTAAATTCTGCTAAGGGGGACAGTTTTATTGGTTTTTATTTATTTACTGGAATCCATTAAACCTGCTTTTCTCCACCGAGCATGGGCTGGAAGAGAAATATGAGAAAGCAGAAAGCCATAAATGTAACAAATGTACCTGGCAAATGTACCTGGCAGCAACAGGAGAGGGAAAGGGAGAAGGGGTAAAAAGCTCTGCCTTGAAGGCAGAAGTCTCTTCCCAAGCACTTCTTGTCTTCCAAGAGGAAGCTTCCCTTCCTATAGACCAGTGATGGCAAACCTTTTCGAGACCTTTTCGAGTACCCAAACTGCAACCCAAAATCCACTTATTTACTGCAAAATGCCAACATGGCAATTTAACCTGAATACTGAGGTTTTAGTTTAGAAAAAACGGTTGGCTCCACCAGCGTCCTTAAACCGTTAAAAAAGAAACCTTGCAAAGTAACACACAATACTTTGGCTACAAGACTTTCCTATGTACTAACCTTGGCTGCTCCAAAACAGGTGAAGATACTGTAGGATTCTTCTTCTCCCTCTTATTGGTAGATGTGGAAGATTTGGGACTTGACCTTAATTTTGGAGATTTACTAGATTTTCTTGGGGAAGGTGAGGAGGATACTTTAGATCTAACTGCTTCTGGAGAAATCTTAAAGAAGATAAAAATATTAATTGTATCACAAACGCTCCTTTCCATTGCAACAGGTATCACTGGACACAGAGATCACAAAAGACAACTGTCAACAAACTTCCCCTGCAACTTTTTTTTCAATTTGCCAAGGTAGAGATTTACAGTTTCTCCTTCCTTCAAGACTTTATTGGCTGGGGTGGTCCTAATGACCTGGCCCATGCTGAAATTAAGGGTAAGAAAATCAGGATGATATCTGTACTCTGAGATCATCCTTCTCTAGGCAGGCTGACATACTAAACTGTTCCACAGAAAGATGATAGTAGGGTTGTATATTCCTCCACCACAGAACAAAGCATGCCGAACCTTCAAGTTGTAGAATGCTCCATCTGGGTCCTAGTGCCTGCCTACCCCTGCTCCCCTCCATCCATTTCAAAGCTAAAATACATTTTGGTATAAATGCTCTTGCATCAAAGTACTATGTTCAATAAGGCACAAAATAATGGTTTTAATAAAGCCAGCACATAAAAGTGAATGATAATTCTCGTATTCGTTCAGGGGAAGCATTCAATGAGGAAGCATTCAATTTTCTCAACTGCTGCATCTCAACTGACCGAACTATCATCTTTCTGTGGAACAGAGTACAGTGGAACCTCGGTTTTCATTGCCTTTGGTTTTCATCGGTTTTGGTTTTCTTCAATTTTTTCAGTGAAAAATTTGTCTCGGTTTTCATCGATTTGCAGTAAGGTGCAGGGGTTTGTGGAGAAAAATCACCCGGACAAAGCCTGAAGAAAACCATCAGGTTCGTAACTTGTTTAATGTGGCAATGTTCTACCTACTTCCTTAGACACAATAAATCTTAAAGAGGCATCAGAAATAATCCTCTTTGGAGCAGTTTTCTGGTGCTATTATCATCCACTGGTTCTGAAGCTAGTGTTTGTGTTCCAGTAAGTATGCTACAAGTTTCAGCATTAAATATTATGTTTATTCACAAAAAAAATGTGTTTTTGGTATGTTTTTGGAGTGCCTAGAAGGGATTAATTGGATTTACATTGATTCCCATGGAAAAGTTTGCCTCAGTTTTCATCAGTTTCGGTTTTCACTGATTCTTTTCGGATGGATTACCAACTAAAACCAAGGTTCCACTGTATAGTATGCTTTGTATCACCATGCTTTAACACTGGTAAAGTATGCAAAATGTTACTTCAAATTAGTTACTGCAAATACTAATCAAGGGATAGCTTGTCCTGCCTTGATCAAGTAATTTCTCCAAACTGCCAATAGTATTGCTAGGAGACCTGAATGAAGGCAAAACTGTTAGGTATAAAAGCAAAGATGGATGATCTGGACAACGACTCTTCCTCAAAATGGGGAAGGCATTGCGTCTTCAGAGGAGCCATACATGCATTAAGCAAAGGAGTCTCAACTGAAGATGAATGATCCACTTGGCTACTGTCACAAGACCATCTAAGGATAAATTTCTGTTTCCTCCTAAAATGTTCCTGCCCGATTAATTATTCAGCGAGATCATTTACAAGATCTGTAAATGAATTGGTGAAATTAAGACTGTTGCTGAAATATGTTCAATACAGCTACGAAAATTCAGGGTTTGTCCAAACTAATAAGTGCATTGACAAAACAGCATGAAGGCACAGCTGTGCTGACTCAACAATGGTTCATGTATTAAAAATATCAAATTACTCTTTATGTATCAGGTTTGTTCCACCATGGAAGCTCACTGTGTGACCTTGGGCCGGTTGCTCTTTCTCCCAGCCTAACTTAAAATGGAGGAGGAGGAGGAAGAAGAGTTGGATTATATCCCCCCTTTCTTTCCTGTAAGGACACTCAAAGGGCCTCCCCCACCCCACAACAAACACCCAGTGAGGTGGGTGGGGCTGAGAGAGCTCAGAAGAACTTGGACTAGCTCAAGGTCACCCAGCCAGCATGTGTTGGGAGTGAACAGGCTAATCTAGTTCACCATAGCTCAAGCAGCAAAGCAGGGAATCAAACCCGGTTCTCCAGATTAGAGTGCACCTGCTCTTAACAACTACGCCACGCTGGAAGAGGGCAGAACCATGTTCTAAACTCCATTTAGTTCCCAATGGGAAGAAAAAATGATATAAATATCAAAACTGACAAATAATCATGGCATGCTGTTAGATGCACCTATTTAATATCCACACCGATCTTGAAGACACCAACCTCCTTTTTAATGACGATTTCTTCCCTTTTCTCCATGTTTTCTTCTTCAAGCTTCATTAACTCCCTCTGGATCTTCTGGCGCTTCATTTCCAAAGAAAGCTCATGGTCATAATCATAGTTAACATCTCCATTATCAGAATCTTAATTTACAAAGGAAAGAAACAACATGCGGTCAATGAAGCGTCACCTCTGACGGTCTCCATGTGAACACAATTTAACTTCATCACTGGGATATTAAGAGAGTCAGGGGTGCTTAGTTTTAACACTGGCACAAATGAAGAAAAAGACGTGCTTACTCGGGGATAGCAGAGGCCTGAAGGGCAGGCCACGTGCCAATGTGTGCACACAATAAAAACCCCGTAGAAAGAATATGACGTCTGTGTATGTGTGCATATTGCAGGCACCTTGAAAGTGTTGGACAGTTTGGCCCTCCGCTCCCCAGAGGAAGCAGCGTCTTCTGCTCAATAAAGGACAGTCAGACTACTAATACATTTGTGCGTAGCTGGGAAAGAACAGAGCCAGGAAACTCAGAGGTAAGAAGACAGTGAGGAGAAAAATCTCAGCATGTTCTATCACAGAGCATCACCATCCTCCCCTTTCAGAACCCTACTTTAAGAACAAGAGTCTAAAAGAATTTTTTCCCATCACAACAAAAAGAGGAGGAGTTTGGATTTATATCCCCTCTTTCTTTCCTGTAAGGAGACTCAAAGGGGCTTACAATCGCTTTCCCCTCCCCAACCCCCCACAACAAACAGCCTGTGAGAGAGCTCCGAAGAACTGTGACTAGTCCAAGGTCACCCAGCTGGCATATGTTGGAGTTCGCAAGCTAATCTCGTTCCCCAGATAAGCCTCCACAGCTCAAGTGGCAGAGCAGGGAATCAAACCAGGTTTTTCAGATTACAGTTCACCTGCTCTTAACCATTATGCCACTGCTGCTGAAGCAAGCTGTACTCCCTCAAAGCAGCTTTTTTTTTCAGTCCTGAAGTAAAATTTAAGATTTTGGCATTTGTCCTGGAGTGTCACCCTAAAGTAAAAATTAAGATGTCAACTTGACATCTTGCAGACAAACAACATTTTATTCCAGGATAGGTTTTTATAGACTACAGTCTGTTTCTTATGGTCAAATAAAATTCTGTTAGTCTTGAAGATGCCAATAGATTCCTGCTCACGAAGAAGGCCTCTTAGGAGGGAAAGTGGTATATAAACTCAAACTGCTTTGGATGTGGGCTTTAATCCATAAAAGCTTTTGCCGGAATAAAATTTTGTTTGTCCTTAAGGGGGTCACTGCCTATTTTTGTCATAACAAAGTAGCATGTCTTCCCTTCTGGAATTATCACCATGGGAGGCTGTTCATTATGAGTTACATTGGGGCACCTTCCGCACATGCAGAATAATCCACTTTCAATCCGCTTTCAATGCACTTTCCAGCTGGATTTTACTGTGTGGAATAGCAAAATCCACTTGCAAACAACTGTGAAAATGGATCGAAAGTGCATTATTCTTCACATGCGGAAGGGGCCTAGGTTTACAATGAATACCATAACATTTTAAAAAAAGTGAATTCAGACAGCAGAGTACCACAAACCCCATGGAAATATTTAACAACAGTATACACTTCCATCAACAGCATCTGAAACTTTTGAGAACAGAGTTGCAGAGGCCAATTATGCATATGGAGAATCCAATTAATTCCACATACCATCCCTATTTGTCTCCCAGTCTGGATTTTCTTCTTCGCTTTCTGGAGTCCTCTCCTTTGTAATTTTGATATCTTCTTTTCCCCTGTGCCTCCCCCTGGAGGATTCTTTCTACAGAAGGAAGGGGGGGGGGGGGAGAAAGAAGAGAAAATGATACTAGGATTTTCTAAGCCTGCAATTTCAAGTTCATATGAAATCCCTAAACGATTCCTTAGGAGAAACAAGCCACATGGAAATTCCTTCTAATTCTGATGTTTAGCAAGAACAGAAGCAAAAAGCAAAACAAACAAACCGAACGCTCTTCTTTTGGGCGTGAATTATGGGTTATCTTCCAAAAGTATTGAAGAGTTGAATTTTCTTCGTCAAGCAGCTAAGATTACAAAAATTTAAAAAAACAGAAGCAATCCAGAGGGCAAGTTGTTGTTTGATGCCAAGAATAACTCTTCCATTACTTGGGACGTTCCAGGTCTTCCAGCACTGCTCTGCTTCCGCCAATTGCTCCCCTGATCTAATTCTGCTCAGAGCTTCATAAGGGCTATTGGTCAATCAAGCCTGCAAAGGTCCCCAGACCAGCTCGTGTCAATCCAGCGGTACTACCATTTCAATACTACGTCCTGTGATGGCATTTCAACAGCTAGTGCCTTCCTGCCAATTCAGCTGCAAGTTAGTAAGGTGTAGAGTTTGAGTTTGGGTTTATCCCTCCCCCCTCTCCTGCAGGAGACTCAAAGGAGTTTACGATCTCCTTTCCCTTCCCCCACCCCACAACAAACACCCTGTGAGGTGGGTGGGGCTGAGAGCTCCACAGAGCTGTGACTACCCAAGATCACCCAGCTGGTATGTGTTGGAATGCACAGGCTAATGTAATTCCCCAGATAAACCTCCACTATTGAAATGGCAGAGCGGGGAATCAAACCCGGTTCTCCAGATTAGAGCGCACCTGCTCTTAACCACTATGAAACTGCTGCTCCTTAGAGGTGTAAGTAATTAGATATGCAGATAATTGAACCTACCAAAAATGGAAAAGGGGACCAAAGCGGGATTCCCAGTACAGTTTCTGTGCAGAACCAAAACCACAGGCCTTCGTTCTTGAACCAGAGTACCTTAGAGATGCACCCAAGACTTGATACTGATCATAACATATGTCTACAAACACCACATCACTATGATCATTTTAGAGCAAGAAGGGGAGAGGTAACAGAAGCCAGCTGAAGCATCTGTACAGCCAACAGGGCTGGAAGCAAACGAACACTTATCACTGTTCCACCAAGACCTCGTGCAAATGCAGCAAACGATACAAAAGAGCAGTTGCTCCAAAGCATCCAGGACAAAAATAATTGTAGGTGGGTTGAGATTTCCTTTATCTGGTAAACAAGGGGTTTTTTTCTGGCCCCACAATGTAGAATAATAGTACACAGAGTCTGTGTAAGACAGCTGCAACCATTTGAAAAAAATTAAGTTAATATTCCTGGAACTCTTATGTATGGACCAAATGTTTTTGTTGAAATGACAACTGCTTGCAGCAGAATGAAAACCAGGAGCTTTTAACCGATGTGAACAACTTTGTCCTTAAAAGGTCCAACTTTAAAAGATTAGAGGATCAAATAAACAAACGAGAATCAACAGAGTTTGTAGAAAAACAGGTGAAAATGTAAGAAGTTCTAGGAAACCGTGCAAGGATATATATTCAACAACAATGGTAAGAAAAAGCACCTTCTTATTCTGACCTTCTTATTACAAATATCTTAACAGTTATAAGGTTTCAAAACCATGTTTGCTTACATGCGTGTGTTTTATACCTACACGTCTCAGTTATGAACATAAGTGACACTGCTACCCTAAGCGGAATCACGCACTTCTAAATTAATTTAAATCAATGAGCTTAGAAGGATGCCCATGCTTAGGATTGCACAGTGAAGTCTGTTTCCTGCAGACTCGTAGATGCTGGTGGAAGTGCCTTTTCCCCCAAATTGAATCCTATGATCATCTTTACTCCCACCCCATTTTCAGCCTCACTTACTCTATGCGGGGGGATGCTCTTGTCATGTTTTCCAGCCCCCCCCCTCCCCAAGTCCACGCAGACTGGCTTTAAAAAGCTTCCCTGCACAGAGGGGGGAGTGGCTTGGGGGCATGGCACGCCTCCCCCTCGCACCCGGGGGCGTGGCCCCGTCCCCAAGTCCCCCTTTTCTGGCCTATGTGTAAGAAAGCCAGCTTTCGAAAGTCATGCCCCCCGGGCACTGGGGGGTGCGGACGCCCAGAGAAGGAGTTGTCTCTGGGCGCCATTTCCCCCCACATGCCTGATTCCTGCGCCAAAAAACGTTTACCTTGAGAGTGTGCAACACCATTGTTTGTCCTCAAAGGAAGTCTCTTCCCTTTCTGCTACACATGTTACTCATCTGCATGTGGTTCCTGCTGATTGGAAGAGCCCAGAGCAGAAACATGTGCAGAGAAACAGCATGCAGCCTTGCGTAACGGTATGTAATCCAGACTGCAAGAGGAGTGAGGAAGTAATCCAAGTACATCAAAGCAGAGATGGAGTGCAATAACTCTTCCTGCACCCAACCCACTAAGGTCAAAAGAAGGAGCCCTGCACAGATGGAATGGACAACAACCACTACGGAGGGATGCTTTGCCCTCACAGAAAGCCTGAATGTGTTTAATGTCTTGCAACACTATAGCAATTCTCTCACAGCACACTGAATGCACTGTACTGGCATACGTCTAGAATTATCTCTCTATTATATCTGGGGTGCCTCAATCTGTGCTGGAATACTGGGCTCAAGAAACAGCCCAGCGACCTCAAAACTCCAGACCAATGAGAAGGATGAACATCTCAATGATTAAACCACTGACTCTTATTGGAAATCCCCTTAAGTATGTGAAGGCCAACACAATTCATACATCCCAACAATTCATTTCACAGCTGACTCTGTGCTAGAGTGCTGCCCTCTTCTGGCCAACTAAGAATAACTTAACCTCAAATAAAGTTAAACCTTCTCAAGGAGTCTGGGATTATCTAATTTCAATATCCCAAGAGTCAAACACACACATACATTTTTAAAGGTCAATAATTCTATCAAGCGCATTCAAATTTCAAATGAAAGCAAAAAAGATCTTGCTACATTACTGGGGGTGGGTGGTGGGTAGTTCATCAAAATTGCATGGATCTAAATACCTGCCAAAAGAGCCCTGAGGCACAGAGTGGTAAGCTGCAGTACTGCAGTCAAAGCTCTGCTCGTGACCTGAGTTCAATTCTGCAGGAAGTCGGTTTCAGATGGTTGACTCAAGGTTGACTCAGCCTTCCAAGATTGGTTAAATGAGTTCCCAGCCCGCTAGTGGTACTCGTATTGTAAAGTGTAGACCACTAGGAATGGCAGTGGCAAACCACCCCACAAATATAGTCTGCCTAGCAAATGTTGTGATATGATATTACCCCATGGGTCAGTAACGATCCAGTGGTTGCACAGGGGACTCCCTTCACCTAAATATCTGCCCACAAGAGAATTTAAACATTTGGCTGTGCTCTCTGGGGTTCTATATACCAAAACTGCTGCACAGAGGTACTGCAATGGCAAGTGTATTGTGCAATATATCAAATTAATCCATATACGAAACAATAGCCCCAGTAAATGTGCACGTCCATTTACAATATTTTCCAATTACAGTAAAGTACATCTATGTAAACGTTTCAATTCGTTCAAGAGTTCATTCCAAACCTGTAGGTTGTATGCTTCCTTTATAGTCACTTCAACACTACAGATGAATCCTGTAATAAATCAACGTACGGCTTGTTGTCTGGGTCTCCCCGATCAATGGAATGTTTCCGGCCGTTAAAGCTGCAGCACTAATTAGCTGCACCTGGATGCTGGGACCACAAGTCGTTGTTATGAAGCTTGAACTCCCACACTCATAATGAGGGCATGAAACAGAACACGACACGCGTTCGAGACATGGAAGTACAGGCAAGAGAGTAATCCATAAAAGTTCAGAGAGGAGTTTCTCACTGATGAAGGAAAACCGAAAGCACGTACAAACGCGTGTGTCCTGTTTCATGTCCTTGTTGTGACTGTGGGAGTTCAAGCTTTATAACAATGACTTGTGGATTGCCTAGCACGGTCCCGACATCCAGGTGCAACTAATTAGCGCTGCAGCTTTAACAGCCAGAAACATTCCATTGATCACAAGCCATATGCTGATTTATTACAGGAATGTACTGATACAAGATTCATCTGCAGTGTTGAAGTGACTATAAAGGAAGCATACAACCTACAGGTTTGGAATGAACTCTTGAATGAACTGAAATGTTTACATACGTACTTTACTGTAATTGGAAAATATTGTAAATAGACGTGCACATTTACTGGGGCTATTGTTTCGTAGATGGATTAATTTGATATATTGCACAATACACTTGCCATTGCAGTACTTGTACGCAGCAGTTTCGGTATACTGAATCATATTTTCCTCCCTGGGGTTCTTCCATTTTTCCCTCAGAAAAGGAAGACCTCCTTATTCCACACCACAACACAAATGTGTTCTGATGGTCCCATTCCAGAAGTAGATTGCTGTGCAGCCATGAGTAGCTGTTGGTCGACACAAACAAGTCTGAAGGCCCTTTAACCACCCAAAAGTTGTTGCATGGTTCTGTGGACCCAAGCCAGAAAACTCTAGATAGCTGCTGTAAAGTAATAAAATTGCACCTAGCTTGACTTCACATGACACACCCCTCTTTCCACAACACTACTGAAGAACTCTGAGAATGATACAAGGCCTACCCTTACCCTAACAGGAGAAGACGACTCTTCTGTGTTATGTTTCTGTGTCTCGTTTTCAATGTCCTGACGCTTATTTTTCATTCTTTCCCGAAGATCCCCTGTTGGCCTTTCTGGAGACCTGTATAATACAGACAAGAAAGTGGGATTTTTTACAGAATTTTAAAAAGAACGCAGTTTATGGTTTCAAGTCTTCTAGTTTCAAGTGCAGAAGCTGAATCCCTATTAATAAACTAGCTAACGATTCCCCAGATTCACAATGTCCGGTTCACTTTCCCCAGTTTTTGGTCATTTTGTACAAACAAATCATGCAGAATGATCGTTCCCAGTCCACCCTGAACTGCCTTGAAGCTACTCAGCTTGGAAGGGCTCTGTCACACTAGCCTGCTCATTTTACACACACACATTTTACACACACACACACACACACACCTGTAAAAAAAGGGGGGGGGGGAAGGACCAGAACAGATTACCAAGACAAGTTCTACAAAAAGGACTGGCAAAAAATAACTACCGGTACAAAAACAAGGGTGATTGTAATTAGCTATTCCCCCAGTTAAGTAGCACTCATTCCTTTTAGCAGGTACTTACTAGCGGTTCAGGGGCAATGGACCGAAAATTGGATCAAGCTGACACACAAGGATTTATTAAACCAAAATCTCATATCAGTATTTTTTTCCTTTGGGTTTTTAATTTTAGTAGTTTTATTGGGGGGGAGGGGGTAGTTTTAGTAGTTTTACTGGGGCAGAGAGAAGTTACTAATAAACAGCTGATTGCCAGCCATCATTTCATCTCTCCAATTCACCCCCCCCACACTGACATCCTATAGGGTTAGACCAGGAGCATACCAGACCTAAATGGCACCTGTGGGCATGACCGCCTCCTGGCGCTGCCCTGGTCCAGCTCCTTGCACCTCCCCTAGCGCCGGGAGGGCAGGGTGCCATGACGGGCTGCCCAGGTCTGCAGAAAGGGCAGGGCTTGACCAAGCCCCCCCTCCCCCGCAGGCCGGCTTCTGCCCTCCTCAGGGCCTGCCGAGGGCAGGGGCCAGCCTGCAGGGAGGCGGGGCTCGGGGGAATGCACCCAGCGACATAGGTTACCCCATGTCCTAATTAGCGGTACGCCACTGGGTTAGGCCACTGGATTAGGTCTGGGAAGGGGCTGAGGTTCAAATCACGACTCTACCACGAAGCTCTCTAGGTGACTACAGGCCAGTCACCACGTGACTCTGAACTCCTTTGGAGGAAGGGTGGGATAAAAGTGTAATAAATAAACAAAGCAAACAACAACACCTCTCCCAGCATCTTATACAGGTCAATTCAAATGACATGATGACGGCAGAAATCTATACCTGACTGAATACAAACCATACCACATTTCGCTAAGAAAAATTATCCAGGTTGATAAACTATTCACCCACCCCAAAAATCCAATGGGCTGGCAAGTCTAATCTGTGCTTATTCACATATGATGAGGAAAAATTATTCATGTTCTATGTCCAAAACTACCTGGGTATGGCTTTTTAGCAAACAATGGTATCATCTTCAAATTACATGCGACAACAAGTTTAACAGCCATTAAGAGACAAAGGACAAGTTCCCTGTGGAAGACAGAATATGCCTTAATAGCAACAAAAGCAAATCAGCTGAAACTAGGCACTCAACAGCAGAGGCGTACCGCCCAGGGGGACATATAGGGTCAAATGTCCCCAGGCTGCTCCCCACATCTCCCCCACCCCGCCCAATCCATACACTACTTCAAGACCTGGTGCAAAAAACTGTTGTTTGGCCATGGGGGGAGGGGGGGGGGCTCAGATTTTGCACTGGGTTACATTTTTCCTAGATACACATCTCAGGCACACTTTAGTCAATAATTGTGTTCTATAAATTTTAAATTGTGGGGCATGGCATCTGAGCAATGCAGAGGAAAGCATTTCCCACATCTGGATTCCTGAGGCAGGGACTCAATTTTTAAGACTGCTTTGCACCAGGGATGGCAGGTGGTTTCTGATAAGAAAAATAGCCATCTCCCTTTCCAAATGACAAATCTCTTATGAAACTCACACATTCAAAAACTCACATTCAAAGTAAAAAAAAATTGTTCACATGGAGTCGTTAAAATAAAAAAAAAATTCCCTGTGGTGTCGAGGAGAAGAGCAGTGAACTCTAATCTGGAGAACCGGGCTCTATTCCCAAGTCTTCCACATGAGTCCTACTGGGTGACCTTGGGGCAGACCTTGGGCCTGAACCCTCTCAGCCCACGCGGAGGCAGGCAATGGTAAACCACATCCGAAAGTCTCATGTCTTGAAAACCTATGGAGGGGGTACTCTATGAGGGTGTCAAAAGTCAGCTGTGACTGGACAGCAATTTCTACCACCACCAGGGCAAGTAGTCGGATGGGCCTCAGGCAGGTTACTGAATCACGGTATTGGATTTCTCTCTGGCTCTTTCCGCACATGCAGAATAATGCACTTTCAATCCACTTTTCACAATTGTTTGCAAGTGGGTTTTGCTATTCCGCCCAGTAAAATCCAGCTGCAAAGTGGATTGAAAGTGGATTGAAAGTGCACTGTTCTGCAAGTGTGGAAGGGGCCTCTCTCTCTTTCTCTCTTTTTTCATACATTTTCTAAATTTAATTCTGTAGCTCAAAGATAGAGCAAACGGGTCTCTTTACCCCAAATGAGCTGGCAGAGTTCTCTGTGAACTGTTCTGTTCTTTTCAGAACAGCAAACCTGAAACCGCAACCCAACTACACCTAACTCAACTAACCTGAAAAACAAATCCAATCTGAAACAAATATAGAGGCACAGTGAAGCAGACAGAACGGTCCATTGGACACTTACCGTGAAGGGCCCTTCTCCTGGTGGGCTAGGAGTCCATCTCCGCTGGGTGTTTCTCAACCTTCTGTTAGGGAGGCAGGCCTAAACTTTCAATTTCCTGTCCCTGGCTCCTCCTCCTCTTTGTTTCCAGTACGACTGTCAAAGCAGTATTTAAGAATAGTGAAAGAAAAGAAATTAGGAACAGGAATAACAGTATAAACAGTTCTCCGGTAACTGGAGTGAACTTATGTGATAGAAAATGTGTAACAGTAACTGTAACTTAACTGTGGGTGTAAACTTGTGGACCAATGTGGTCGTGCTAGCATTCTGAGTTTGTGGTATCTAGTATTCAGAAAGTTATAAATGTTTTGGAACGCATCCTGTTGAATAGACGGTCGGGAAGGGTCGAGATGGACTCCTAGCCCACCAGGAGAAGGGCCCTTCACGGTAAGTGTCCAATGGACCGGTTCTCCTGGGCGGAGTCCATCTCCGCTGGGACCTTCCAGAGCAGTGTCCCTAAGTGGGTGGGACCGTCATTCTCCTATGATGTGTTCCAAGATTCTTTGTCCGAACGCCTTTTGTGCTGCGGACCAAGAGTGAAGTCTGTAGTGTCTGGTAAATGTAGATGGTGAAGACCAGATCGCCGCTCTGCAGATGTCCTCTACTGAGACCTGGTGCAGTAGGGCGGCATTGGTTGCTGTACATCTAATGGAATGTGCCGTGATGCCTGTGGGCACTGGCGAGTTCAGGGCCTTATGGGCCTCTGCGATACAGTTTTTGAGGGTCGAACTGATAGCGGCCGAAGACATCTGGTGACCTATGTTTGGAGCTGTCACGTTGATGAAGAGACTTTCAGTTTTGCGGATGTTCTCTGTTCTAATGATGAATGCCTTTAAGGAGCGCCTTACGTCCAGATTGTGCCACAGGTGTTCCCGTGGGTGTTTGGGGTTGGCGCAGAAATTTGGAATCACGATTTCCTGTTTTAGGTGAAATCTAGATGCTGCCTTCGGCAAGAAGGTTGGGTCTGTGCGAAGTATGACTTTGTCAGAGTGGAAAATGCAGAGGTTTTTGTTTACCGATAGGGACCTTAATTCTGAGACCCGCCTGGCCGATGTTAGTGCGATGAGGAACAGAGTTTTCATGCGCAGCCATTTGATGGGGATAGATTGGACTGGTTCGAATGGTGTTTTGGTAAGCGCGTTGAGAACGGAGTGTAGGCGCCAGGATGGAAACCTGTGGGTTGTTGGGGGTTGGAGTTGTTGAACCCCCTTTAGGAATCTGAGTAAGTCAGGGTGACGGGATGCCGGAGTCCCCTCGAATAGTGGCCATACGGTAGTGAGGGCTGGCCACCTGTCTGCGTAATGTGGAGCTTTTAAGTCCCGAATCCACTCCATCTTGGAGAAACTCCAGGATGTTGTTTATAGACGGGTGTTGTGGATTGACTTTCTTACGACTAGACCATCTGTGGAAGGCCTTCCAGGTGCAGTTATATATCCTGTTGGTAGAAGGGCGACGTGATGCCAATAGTGTGTTAGTTATCTTGTCAGAGTAGCCCTTGTTCCTTAGGTTGTTTCGTTCAATGTCCAGGCGGTTAGCTGAAACCAGCCGGGATCTGGGTGCACTATTGGGCCCTGGTGGAGTAGGTCTGGTATCGGTGGAAGTCTCAGTGGAGGACTGTTCGGCTGATCTCGGTTATGGTCGAGAACCAGGGCCTCCTGGGCCAGTGTGGTGCAATAAGTATTACTCTCGCCTTCTCTAGGTAGATTCTCCTGAGGAGTCTGGGAAGTAGTGGGAGTGGTGGGAAGGCGTATAGGAGGTCTTGAGGAGCCATGGTGCTGTCATTAAGGTCTACTGCTAATGCTCTTGGGTGAAAGTATCTCGTCATGAAGGCTGGGAGCTGTGCATTGTCCGCGGTAGCGAACAGGTCGACTTCTGGCGTTCAAGTATTGGGAGACGAGAAGGAAGGTCTTTCTGTTGATTGACCATTCCGCCTCCTGGATTGTGGATCTGCTCAGCCAGTCCGCTGAGACATTTAGTTTTCCTTGTATGTGGTCTGCTTGTATGGATTTTAGGTTTTTCTCTGCCCATGTGAGTATCTTGGCTGATTCTCGATATAGGTTTGAGGACCTGGATCCTCCCTGATTGTTTAAGTATACCTTGGCCGCCACGTTGTCCGTTCGTATGAGGACGTGTTGATTCTTTATCTGTGGATGGAATTGTATTAGAGCAAGGAGGATTGCTCGAGTTTCTAGGATGTTGATTGGAAGTGCAGATTCTGCTGTTCCAGGTCCCTTGTACAAAGTTGTTGTTCAGGGTTGCTCCCCAGCCCCTGAGGCTGGCGTCCGAGAATATCTGTGGGCGCTTGGGGAATAGGAAGGTCTTCCCTTGGGATAGGTTGTTTCGGATGGTCCACCAACGGAGGTTGGACTTCAGTGATGGTTTCAGGGTCAGTGAGTGGTCCCGCTTTCTCATGATGTCTAGTTGGAATGGGCGAAGAAAGATTTGTAGCTGACGTGCATGGAATCTTGCCCATTGCACCATGTCCATGGCTGCTATGAATTGGCCTAAGAGGCTGGTGAGGCAAAGTAGAGATGATTGTCTGGCTAGTATAATTGCTTTTGTTTTCTTTTGAATCGATGCAATCTTGGATGGGGGAAGGAAGAGTCGATTTTTTGTTGTGGAGATGATGGCGCCTAGGTGTTCCATTTCTTGTGATGGTGTCAAACAGCTTTTGGCTATGTTTACCAAGAACCCGTGTTGTCTTAGGGTGAGGAGTACTATCTGGATGTCCTTTAGTGCCCTTTCTCTGGAGGGGGATCGGACCAGAATATCGTCTAGATAGGGGTGTGCGTGAATCCCCTGTCCATGCGTGAAGTAGTGTTATGGGGCCTAGTAGTACCTTTGGAGAATATTCCCATGGTGATTGCCGTGGAGAGTCCGGGAATGGTATGCAAGCATCTAAACTGATAGTGCTGGTCGCTTCTGAAAATCGTAACCTGTAGGTATTGTCGATGTGATGGGTGGATCATTATGTGGAGGTAAGCCTCACGTTAGATCCAGGGATGTGAGGAATTCTACGGCTGAAGTGCCTCCGTGATGGTGCTGGAGGGATTCCATCCGAAGTGACGGAGTTTGGATGTGCCTGTTCCACGATATTTTAGGGTCCAGGATGGCTCTCCAGTCCCCGGTCTTTTTTGGGGACTGTGAAAAAATGTGAGTATATGCCTAATGACTTCTCGTGTGAGGGGACCCTTTCTATTGCTCTTAATGTCTAGTAGGTGCTGGACTGCCGGGTTGGATTGTGAAGACAGTGTGGAGGGGTTCCTGGAGTTTGATGTTTTGGAAAGAAACGTGGTTTTGGGATGTGAGCAAAAACTCTAATGAGGTAGCCCTGATGAAATGATTTCCCTGTGCCCAATTGTCTGTGTGTGTTCCCCTCTCCATTGTTTGGAGAAGTGAGAGAGTCTCCTCCTGTAACCGGTATGGTGTCCGGGCGTCATTGTTTGGCCTCCTGATTTGGTCAAACTTCCCTAATTTGTCTGCTCTGGTTTGTGTGGGTTGAGTAGTGGGTGGGGGCTCGAAAGGAGCCACTGCCACGAAAGGAGTTGTGGGGTCTCCCAGTTGTGTCGTGGGAGATCTCTTGGTGGCTCTCTTGGTAATGTGCGTGTGATCTGAATGTATTTCTTTGGAATTGGAGGCTCTATCAGCTCTCACCGAATTTGGGCATGATTTTTCTTTTTTTGTCTCTTGTTTTCGTGAGCACTTGGTCCAACTCTTTGGCCAAATAGCATCTCCCCTTGGAAGGGAGTAGTTTGCCACCAGTACCCTTGAGTGGGGGTCTGCCTGCCATGCCCTAAGCCAGCTGTTACGCCTGGCTACTACGGATGCTGCCATGGATCACAGCCGAGTAAAAGTGCATCCAGGTTGGAGTCGGCTAGGAAGGAGACTCCAAGCAAAGGAATTCTTTGGATGCTCTTCCCTGAGCTGCTGTGCTTTCGGGTGGTAACATTGCCATGACTCTGTTTGACCAGACTAAGAGGGCGCGTGCGACTACAGCTGAGGGGTGCTAACGCCTTCATTGCTGTGGCTGGTCCATTCGTGGGCCCTCTTCCTTCTTAGTGAAGCATCTAGACCGCTTTATCCATGTATGCATGTCTCTAATGGTTAGCCGTCTCCATCTTTGGAGACCAGTCCTCCCTGGATTGGAGTGCTGCTACTGGGGCTGTCTACTAGGGGGCATACTTTCAGCATGGAGTTAATGTACTCTGGTACCTCAGGTGGTATAGTTTCTTGATGTTGGAGGGTAAGCCTCTAGCTGCCACCCTCTGGTTGTTGCCATTCTTTTCTAATTTTTCTTTCTAAGAATTCCGGGATGGGAAAACATTTGGAGGCCGAGTCAGTGTGAGGGAAAAAATTTTTGCACCCTTTAGCCTTCCCTTTACCCGGTTTTGACGCGGTGGAAGAGGCGGATGGGTCTCGTGCCCCCTCCCCATCCTGTAATTCCAGGGCACTGGAGATAAGGTTTTATTCTATTAGCATGGGTAGGTCTTCCAATTTAGCAAAAAAATCTGGTGAAATGATTCCTGATGTTTACCTAGGGGGGGGTTCCTCCTCCGATCGGAAAAGTGCTCTGGTTCCTTCCAGAGTCTCTCATCTCCTCGCTGAATGTTTCCTCCCCTGGGAAGGCTAGAGGGATTCCCTGCCTGATCTGGGAGAGGTGTGCTTTTTATGGGAGCTGGTGCTACTCTTGAGAAGAGGCGGGCTTGTTGTAGTGGTGGTGTATTTACAGATTGCATCTGTTCTGCATACTGTCGCCTTGGAGGAATTTGGGTAAAGAATTGTCGCGGCAGTCAAGGTGTTTTGGAGGGTTAAAGGGCTACATCTCCAGAATTCCTCCCTACGTTTCGATTTCCATCCCGCCTCCCTCCCTCATCAATAAATTCTTGCCTGAAGCTATTGTCTTCGGAGTCCCTGTTCGGTGAAGGCTCGAGGGAGGGAGGGAGGGAGCAGCCGATGCCTACTCGGGCTTCTGGGAGCTTTGAAGCCTCTCGTGAGGGGCCAAAGTGATCCGGCCTGCTCTCCCATGCGTCGTTTCTTTGCCTCCAGCCAGTTTGAAACGGGAGGGGCTAGCTGACAGCTCCGGAGGCTTCTTCAGTCCGTTTATGCGTTTTCAGGCTTTCCCTTCGCGGTTGGCTTCTTCCTCCTCCGTTAGGTCATCAAAGGGACCTGAAGTGGAGGGATCCCTGGTGGCAGCCTCTGGGCCGTGGGATTTGGCAAATTGGGGTCCTGGGAGTGGTGAGAATGATCCGGGTCCGCCCCATTTTGTTTTTTGTGAGTTTTGGCGTGGAAGGGTGGGGGTTGTATGAGGGAAGAACCCTACCTAGTCGCAGTAAAGGTAAGGAAATTCAGAGTGCTGGTAGTAGAAGAATAAGAAGAATTAAGAGAAAAGAGGAGGTAGTAGAGTAAAATAGTGGAGCCAAACACTATAGGTGCACTCCCTAGCTAGGCAGGAAAGTATCTGGAAACAAAGAGGAGGAGGAGCCAGGGACAGGAAATTGAAAGTTTAGGCCTGCCTCCCTAACAGAAGGTTGAGAAACACCCAGCGGAGATGGACTCCGCCCCCAGGAGAAGTTACTAACTCGTGAAGACCAGACCTGAAACAATACTTCACAACTTGTCGTTTATTCTCATTATACATCCTTTTAAATTCAAATTTGTAACAAAAACTCATCAGTCAAAATAAAGGTTGGAGGGGGACAATATATCCGACTCCAAAAGCAAGTCGTTCTTCCCAAGCACAGATATCTGCAACATATTTAGGGGTTTCTTCCATAAGCAAATTAGGTCCAGTTTGAGATTTCTCTGGCCTTTGCCACACAGGACTTTTTCACATACTGCAAGTCCACCCCTCAGCATTTTTAGATATCCATTTTTAAATGTACACCTAAAAATGTCAGCTGTTAATGTGACAGACAAGTGCATGGAAACATGCCTATTATACAGGCTCAGACAGCTCGGCTTCAGGTCCTCAAGTAGCACAACATGCTCTGCTAGGAAACCTTGGTTTATCGCTATGTATTTTTTCAAAACTGACCCTCCTCTTTTGCCCTCTGAACTATGCTTCAGAACCTATTTCTCAAATACTAATGCAGAGAAGTAATTTCTCAGCTGCTGTAGAATCGTGGTTGGAAGTGTAAATTTTAAGGTCCCTGGTTCAAGCCCAGCCTCTTGTGGAGATCCAATTTCCCCACAGATTTGGCATAACCCTATAAGTCTTTTCTATACAAAGGACAGAAAGCACCCCAAATACATTACATAAAATATTATATTTAAATGTAGCTCAGTTTGAAATCCTGATGAGGTGCATACATCTGAACAGAATGCAGATTAAATTCAGAACTTGTAAATTCTTTGAGGTCCCAACAATAGTTACAGAACCAGGTTCCACTTCTGGCTCACAAAAGAGAACAACCCTTTCAAGTGTAAGTAAAGTGTGCTTTTTGTTGTTAATGGAATGGTCAAGGATTCTTTCTATAGATGAAATAACAAATTAACACAAGAAGCATGAACCAAACATCTCACCAATTTTCATGTCCAGGGGTTGATGTTTTTAAAACACAACTTAAAATGGGGAGCAGGAACTAATGGCTCAAAAGTGACTGACATTTTTTTTCTATGACTGGTAAACTACTATCACCCCCTTTTCAAAGAATGTCAATTTTTCAGATATTTGCAAGTTTAATAATTTTTTAACGTCTTCAATGTCCGAACTACAAGTAAACCACAGAGAACTTGGCTTTGCAAGCCTCCTGTCCCCATAATTTTACTAATTTTTTTTAAAAAAACTTATTAATTCCAGGCAATTAATAGAACGCTTGTGCAAATTCACTATAACAAAAACAAGACGTCAGATTCTGAAAATGGGCAAGTGTGCCACATTAATGCCTATGCTAGACACAACCCACAGTATCTAGGTCAGGGGTCTGCAACCTGTGGCTCTCCAGATGTTCATGGACTACAATTCCCATCAGCCCCTGCCAGCATGGCCATCTCCACTCATCTCAATATTCACTGTCAAGGGCTGTATTGTGCACATTCTGCAACCAAAATGATTAAAGTTTTAGTCACTAACCTAAAAATATCTTATACCTAGAAAATACCCTTGGCATCAGATTTTATCAATTGAAATTGAAAATACCTTTGGCATCAGATTTTGTTAACTGAAATTTGAGTGTTTGGGTTCAAAAAGCAAACCAAACCCATGCAATAAATAATCCGCTTTAGGAAACTGATACACACACTTCTTAACCTACTTCATTGTTTTAAAAAATCCTCTGTTTTAAATATCACAGATATAGACATGCAAGACATACTGAGGCCTGCGAGGATAGGGTGGGATACAAATCAAATTAGATGATAGATCGATAGACAGATCGATAGACAGATCGACCGACAGATCGACCGACAGATCGACCGACCGATAGATAGATCGACCGATAGATAGACCGACAGACCGACAGACCGACAGATAGACAGATAGATAAGCAAGTAAGTGTATAGACAAGTTTGTTACTTTTCGGCTTCCTGCATTCAAAAAACAATCTTAACCCACCAAGCGGGGTCTTAGGCTAACATATATATACTTAGTTTTCCAAACTTTATTGAATTAATGTATTGTTGAAGGCTTCAACAGCCCGGAAAACCCACAACAACCAATTATTGAATTACTTCTTCAATTAATTATTCCAAATGTTCAGGCTACGTTGGGCCATAAGTCTCACCAAAAATGTATTTTCAATCTACTCAGAAGAACATTTCCTTTAATGCACTGAAACTTCCTTCTGGGGAATGGGTTTAAGATCGGGGGGTTAGTTAAGCATAGATAATTTATAATAGGCAGGCCTTGTCTCAACTGCTCAAAGTTTGAGACATGGCAGCAATCCCTGTAGGATCCTAGTTTTAACGAGCAACACCCAGAAGAATAAACCATAGTTCTGAACAACTTTCCCAAGCAACTTTGTGACTCAATTCATAGAATCATAGAGTTGGAAGAGACCCCGAGGGCCATCAAGTCCAACCCCCTGCAATGCAGGAACACATAATCAAAGCACTCCTGACAGATGGCCATCCAGCCTCTCCTTAAAAACCTCAAAAGAAGGAGACTCCACCACACTCCAAGGTAGTGTATGCCACTGTCAAACAGCCCTTACTGTCAGAAAGTTTTTCCTGATGTTTAGGTGGAATCTCTTTTCCTTTACCTTGAACCTATTACTCCTGGTCCTAGTCTCTGGAGCAACAGAAAACAAGCTTGCTCCCTCATCAACATGACACCCCTTCAAATATCTAAACATGGCTATCATGTCACCTCTTAACCTCTTCATCAAACTAAATATACCCAGCTCCCTAAGTTTCTCCCTAAGGGCATGCATTCCAGACCTTTTACCATTGTGGTTGCCCTCCTCTGGACCCGTTCCAGCTTGTCAATATGCTTCTTGAATTGCAGTGTCCAGAACTGTACACAATATTCCAGGTGAAATCAGTACAGTGCAAATATGTTGCCCATGTAGAAAAGCCCTCTTGGACCAATTCAGTTTTGCACCAAATGCGGAAAGCCACGACAATGGGAGCCTTCCTGACCTCTTCAGGCAGGCCACTCCAGAAGGTGGGAGCCACAGAAGGAAGGCACATGTACAGACAGTTCTTGATTTTCACCATTTTCAGGTTGGCACCAGCAGAAGGTCTTGTTCCAATGAGCAAAGTTGTCATGGCAAAGCATAGGGACAGATGGAATCTTGCAGATATGAGATTCCAAGGGCATGAAGGCCTTTGTATGTGATAGGTGACACCTTAAGACTGAGTCCTGAAACTGAAGGGCAGCCAGTGAAGTGCTTTCAGAATGGGAGAAAGATGCATGCTCCATCTAGCTGAGCTGTGGCCTACGTCACCAGCTGAAGTTAACAAACTGATCTTGAGGGGAGACCTATGTACAGTGTGTTGCAGTAGTCTAGTCCCAATGTGACTTTGGCATAGATCCTGGTGGACAGATCAGCCATTACATGATAAGGGGTCATCTTTTGAGCTAAGCTGGCAAGTGCATTAACTTGCTGTTCCAGTAATAAAAGTTGGGTTCAGTAGAACCTCAACCAAGGTCAGCTGAGCCAACCAAGCTGAGCCAACCAAGGTTTAACTGAGCCAACAAGGGTCAGCTGAACTCCATCAAAAATGGGGAGCCCAATGTCCTTCAAGATCTCCACCTTCCCAACTAGCATTACATTTGTGTTTTCAGGGTTCAGTTTCAATTGGTTCTTAACCAAATTATCACAGTGGCCAGGCAGTTATTCAGTACTCCTACCCTATCCCGGGAGCATTTGGATAAGGATATATGTATCCTCTGCATACTGACGACATCCAAACCCAAAGCTGTGAAAGATTTGTTCCAAAGTCTTTACATAGAGGCTTTAAAGCATAGGTGTCAAACTCACGGCCCTTCAGATGTTATGGACTACAGTTCCCATCAGCCCCTGCCATGGATGATGGGAACTGTAGTCCATAACATCTGGAGGCCCGCGAGTTTGACACCTGTGCTTTAAAGCATGGAGGATAGGATTGGGCTCCATGCAACTTCAAAGATATATCACATGCTCATGAATATTTATTTATTTATTTATTTATTTATTCGGCTTTTATACCGCCCGATCCCCGAAGGGCTCCGGGGAATATTGGTCACCCATGGCAACTCTTTGAGTCCGATCTAGGAGGAATGATTTGAACCAGCTTAGAATGTATCCCCTAATACTGCCTCCAAGTGCCTCAACAAGATGTTATGATCTATTGTATCAACAACTGCAAGTTCAACAAGAGAAACATGGAGGCATGACCTTTGTCTATACTCAGATGGAGGTCACCAGCTAAAGCTAGCAGAGCAGTCTGCTGTCACACAGCCTAGCCTGAAAAAGGGCTAGAGCAGGTGAGTTATGAAAGAGGGCTTGACACTGTTCTACTACTCATCTCTCAACCACTTTGCCCAGAAAGGACAGATTAGAGCAGTGGTTTTCAACCTGGGGGTCAAATGACCCTTTCACAGGGGTCCCCTAAGACTCTCTGCATCAGTGTTCTCCATCTGTAAAATGGATAAATGTTAGGGTTGGGGTTCACCACAACATGAGTAGCTGTATTAAAGGGTCGTGGCATTAGGAAGGTTGAGAACCACTGGATTAGAGACTGGGCGATAGAGGGCCACATCACTTTTCTATAGGAATGGGTTTTAAAGTAGTGCACAGATAACCGCATGGAAAGGTCCCCTGAGCTAGTGACTGATTTATAGTATGTACTAAATGTCTGTTGCCATGGTCTTTACATGATTTTAGGAGCCAGGATGGACAGAGATCCAGAGTGCAAATCGTGGCCTTCAGTGATCCCAGGATCTTGTCAATAGCGATCATAGAAACCGGGACCAAATGACCCATGAACAGGCAAGGTGGTGTATTAGTCCTGCCTAATGCCATGCCTAGGTTATGACCGACATCCAGGGCCAGAGTGTATTCTCGATATTTTATCAGCAAAAATCCTGGCCAAATCCTCTTGAGACAATAACGGTTCAGATCTTGTCATCAGCAGTTAGAACAATTGAGATGATTATGAGCTAGCTGATGCTGTAACAGCAGAGCAGTAAGACTTCTTTGCCAACATCATCACTGTTTCATAGAGCTTCCAATGGGCTCTACAACATAAATCAGATTGGGTACAAATGTGGTAGAAAATGTGGACAGAGATAAATTTTTCTGTCTTTCTCACAATACTAGAACCAGGGGGCATACATTGAAAATGCTAGGGGGGGCAGGTGAGGGGGGGGGGGCTTCAGTGGGGGGGGAGGGGGGGAATTAGGACTAATAAAAGGAAACACTTTTTCATGCAGCGTGTGATTGGTGTTTGGAATATGCTGCCACAGGAGATGGTGATGGTCACTAACCTAGACAGATTGGACAGATTTATGGAGGAGAAGTCGATCTATGGCTACCAATCTTGATCCTTCTTGATCTGAGATTGCAAATGCCTTAGCAGATCAGGTGCTCAGGAGCAGCAGCAGAAGCAGGCCATTGCTTTCACATCCTGCACGTGAGCTCCCAAAGGCACCTGGTGGGCCACTGCGAGTAGCAGAGTGCTGGACTAGATGGACTCTGGTCTGATCCAGCAGGCTTGTTCTTATGTTCTTAAGCTCA
Source organism: Sphaerodactylus townsendi (assembly GCF_021028975.2). Taxonomy (NCBI): domain Eukaryota; kingdom Metazoa; phylum Chordata; class Lepidosauria; order Squamata; family Sphaerodactylidae; genus Sphaerodactylus; species Sphaerodactylus townsendi. Next base: position 171,618,025 of record NC_059425.1, on the reverse strand, counting down.
CTACCAGCATTGTTCTCGACATCTCCCAACACTCCTCAGGTCAGTTCCTTAGTAAACCAGGGGGCCAGTTTATGCCTCAGGGGCAGGAGTAGTCAGGGGGGCAACCTTGTCAATAGTGTCACATTGTCACATTCCACATTGCCACTGAAGCCTAAGCCAAGTGTGTGTGTTTTTGATCACTTTCTCAAATATCTTTACCTGTATAACTGGTCTAGCTTTGTCATATTTGCTCGGTACCATTATGCTTTTGAGAGAAAAGGGTTTCTAAAGACACCTACCAAACTACCAGAATGTGTACTGATGCAGGAACTAAGTCCTTCCGTCTTCCCCACAAAAGGAGATGCCTCAGGAATCCTGATTCAGCTGTTTCTTATTCCAATTACACCACTCTTTTACCTGACTGTAAATATTTTAGTTCATTAGGGCTCCTACTCTATATATTAAACAAGCAGTGAGGAGAATCCATGCCCAAGAGGGAAGAAGAAAAAGGAACATCACTTTATTCCCCGTATTCTATTTACAATTAAGAGAATTACATCTGTGCCAGAAATAGGCTTTCTTTCAAGTCTACAGAAGTGCAAAACAGAAATCCAACAATTTCACAGTTGCCCAACATTCCCCCCCCTCAGTCTAACATGTCGGCTTGTATAGGAAAATCTTAAGCTGCAAAATGAAATGCTTAAATTTAAACAATTAAGATATAAATACAACTCTATTCTTGCATATGGGACCCTCATTGTGCCTGATTATGATTGAGCCTTTGGTTTACGTAGTTCAAAAAATTTCCATTTTCTTCTGTACTCTGTGCATGGTCTGTTAAGTACCAAATAAATCAGCTTTGCCATTGTTGAATATTCCATTAATTTGCTGATTCCATCTTGCTGCAAAAACAACCCAGGTCGCTGTCACCATATATTTAAACAGTTCATTATACATTTGTGGTACATTATTTGGCAAAATATTTAACAACGTTTATTTTTCAGATCTAATACGAAACTTAACTATGACCAGCACAGATGCTTTAATGAAGTCACCATCATGCCAGTTCTGGGACTGGAATCTTGGATACTCACAATAAAAGTCCCTTCTTCTCTAAGGTTAGGATGTAATCTTTACAGATGGGTTAGTCCTTCCCATTCCTCTGGGAGGCAAGACTGATTCTAAACTTCCTGTGGTTGGTCCTCTATTGGCCCCAGGAACTCAGTTTAAAACTTTCTGAGCAAGAGAGCTCATTGAACGGACACATAAAAACAATAACTAGTTAGAATGTCATACATCCATGCAATCATAGAGACAGGGTAAAGGTAGATGTGGCCTAGAGAACGACCACAGGGGTCGATGAACTTGAAAGGATGGAAGTACTTCTTCCTTGGAATTTTGGAAAGGATAAACAATTTTTTATGCAGCTATGGATGGACCACTGGGCGCATCTCATCCTCTCCTTGGCAACGAATCATCTTGGGCCTGGGCTGGTCTTTAGAACATTTATCCTTCTGTGGGCAAGCCAAGATGCCCTCCTAACCTCAAAGAAGGAACCTTCACAGTGAGTTTCCAAAGTTCCGTTCTCTCTCTGAGGTGGAGGGCATCTTCACAGAAGGGATGTGTAGGGGTGAGCCCACGAACCCAGCAGAACCGTAGAAGGAGCGCCTGGCATGCCGGTGCCGGCTATGGCCTTCTGGGCGCACTCGCTCCCCCAACCCCCGTTCCCCCATGAGTCACGGGTCATGAGATGCCTGACTCACGGTCACCAGATGTCCCAGACAAAGGGACAAAGGGGCTCCTGCCTCCAGGTGTGGATTAGATCCAGACGCTGATGCTTCCTCCTGCACGTAGCAGCCCTATGAGATCATGCATCACATGATGGTCTCCCGCTCTCCTGCCTCCCGGTCCGCCCCACACATTGCCCCCCCCTCTTGTAAACCCTAATAAAAGGAGGCAGAGCCTAGCACACGGGAGAGTTGCCAGGATCACGGAATCCCGCACTTCCTGCCGCTGGCGCTCTCCACCAGATGGAATCTCCACGTCTCGTCTCTTCCTTGGGGCCTCGTGGGCAAGACTACAGGATGTCCAAAAGTAGCATCTGATAATGTCTTGGGAGAGTGTGCAAATGTTCCAAGATCTGTTCAAAAACACATCATCCAAAGGTGGCTTGAGATGAGGCCCACTGATTTATCTTGTAGTGGTGGACAAAGGAAGAGACTGATGCCCATGTAGCAGCCTTGCAGATATATTCTATGGATGCTTTGGATTCCATTGCTGTGGTCTAGTAGAATATGCTGTTCTCCTCTCAGGAGGTGAAAGCTTGCTTGAAAGGTATGCATGAACAATGCACTGTTTGATGGTATAGCTAATGGTGGCATTAGACATCTTCCCCTTGGAGGAGTGAGGGAGATGAAGAGAGAGTCAGATCTCCAAATAGCCTGCATACATCTCAGATAAATCTGCAGGGCCCTCTGAAGATCTACAGTGTGCCACTCCTTTTTACAGCGGTGAGAAGGATTGGGAGTGAAGGAAGGAAAGTGCAGATCCTGTTGGTGGTGGAAGATGAAGTTGACCTCGAGGGTGAAGGTGGGATCTGGCCTCAGAAGGACCTTGTCCTTGTGGAAGAAGACCCTTCCTGGTAGAAAGAGCTCCCAGATCGGACACCCTGTGAGCTGACATGATGGCTGTGAGGAACAGGACCTTCATCCTCAGCCACTTGAGCGCAACCTCCCTGAGGCTAAGTAGGGAACCTATGGACCAGGGAAGGCTAGTTATTGCTGACTCCCTTTAAATAAGCCATGACATGAGGATGATGGAAAACAGGCATGCTGGCTATGGAGGAAATGATGAAAGAGATGGCTGCTGACGGCATAGGGTAGAAGCCTCAAGGTTCTGTCTAAAGTCATCTCGAAGAAAACCCAGGAGCTGGCCCAAACATGGATTTAAAGGGTCCGCCCACTTAGGGTGCTAGCAGCAGATGAAGGCCTTCCAGGAAGTGTTGTAAATACGCTGTGTGGAGGGTCTCCTGCAGGCTATGAAGTTGTTCACTATTCTGGTTCATAGCTCAAGGCACTTAGCCTGTGCCTTTCAAAAGCCAGGCAGTCAAGTGGAACCAGGACAGATCCAGATGGTGTAATGGTCTCTGGTGAAGGAGATCCAGATGGGGTGGCAGTTTCCACAGCTTCTGGGCAGAAAGTTATACCGGGGTTGCGAACCAAGGCCGCCACAGCCATTCAGGAAAAATTGCAGGAAAAGAACTGGGGAAATTGTCAATTCTGAGCTGATGCAAATAGGTCCACAGAAGGCTGGCCAAATCTCTCTACAACCTGCTGAAAGATCAGAGGGCTGACGGATTACTCGTTTCCAACCAGAGTCCGTCGACCGAGTCAATCCACTATCACGTTCGAGGCTCCCTTAATGCGCTTGGTCGAGATGGCAAACAGGTGGGACTTCATCCAGATAAGGATGTGAAGGGCTTCTCGATGTAGTGAAAGTAACCTTGAGTCACCCTGTTAGTTCAAGTGTGCCTTGGCTGAGACGTCCATGCAGAGAAGGATGTGACGGTAGAGAGTCTATTGGTGGATGTGAAGGAGGCCATGCCAGATAGCCCGCAGTTCCAGGATACTGATGTTAAGTTTCTGGTCCTGGGGGGACCAGGAACCCGGCATGGGTTTGTCTAGTAGAGAAGCCCCCCACCTCGACATGTTGGCATCCTTCTTACTAGGGAAGGTTCTTTGGAGGAGCAGGGAGTTGGCCCAGCAGCCCAGGCTGTGTCGGACTCTCGGTGTTAGGGATAGGAGCTTGTCTCATTTGTTGGTAATGTCAAGCTGGAATGGCTGGAGATCAGCTGGGAGATCTTGTGTGCTTTTTCTTCCAGTAGGAAGAGAGTCTCTGCTTGAGTATCTACGATGACATGCAGATGCAGGAGGTGCTGTTTGGGAAGGAGGTTGCTCTTGTCCCAATTGATCATGTATCCATGGATCAACAGGAGTTAAAATAACATACTGGATGTCCCATCTGGAATCCTCTGGGGAAGAAGAGCATATGGGAGATACCAGGATTCTGAAAAAGACCGTGGGGGCCAAGGCATGCCCAAAGGGGAGGGCATGGGACTGAAAGTGCTGGTTGTGATAGAAGAACCTGAGATACCTCCACTGAGAAGTGAGAATGGAGAAATGGAGATGGGCATCCTGGAGGTCTATGGAAGTCATGAAGGGGCCCATAGTTAAGGCCTTCATAATGGATCTTACAGTCTCCACTGTGAGTGTCTTTTGGACTATGAACTTGTTTACAAAATTGAGGTCCAGAATGGACCTCTAGTCTCCATTCCTTTAGAGGACCATGAAAAATACGGAATATACCCCCATCTGTTCCTCTGAGAAGGGAACAGACTCAATGGCATTGTTGAACAGGAGGTGCTGGAGTGCTTCTCCTGTTTCCTGGGGGGTCGCAAAATTTTATTTAGTAGCCATATTTTAGAATTAGTAGCACCCAGTTGTCTGGCTGTGAGGCTAACTATTGGGAGAAAACCAAAGAAGATGACCCCCAATTGCTCCCTTCATGGCACCACTGTTTAGGTTTGGGAGTGAGCTCAAGCTTTCCCCAAGCAAGATGTCTGGAACTGATTAGGTCTGCTGAAGCATGAGCCCCAACAAAAGGAAGCTCTGGAATGTCCCCAGGACCTATGCCGCTTGGACTGTGGCCTAGGTAGCGTGTGGTAGAAGCGAAAGAAAGAGCAATAAGGAACGATAAGGGCATCAATCTACAGGAGAGAAGGACTGCTGGAATTCATCTCACATAGCATGTTGCATCTCCTCCCTTACGGAACACTGGATCATGGCTGAAAAATCCAAGGGACAAAGTGGCCGCCCATCTGCAGAGTAAGATGGCTGCCCTTCCACATGGTTGAAAGTAAACCAGGTAGGTCTTACATTGTGTCTGGAGTTTTGTGTGTGGGAACCACAGACCTGACCCTGAGGATCAGAAGCGGTGGGAATGGTGACTGGGGGGCAGTTCTGGCCATCATTACCTTGCCGGGTTGAACTGGCCCATCTCCCAGGCACTCTTTTGCTTAGCTGCCTTTTTTGCCCTTTTTTAGAGGATACATAGAGCAGCTTGCATTTGTGCGGCTTGAGCTTGTGTCCCTTGACGGTTGCCACACCCGCTCCACTTGTGAGAGTGTTGGGAGGGCTGGAGGTTGCCACTGGCTGTTGTGGTGGCAGAAGGGCAGAGTCCTCGTCCCCGCTTCGAAGTTCGACTTCCTTTTCAGTGCACAGATTAATGGCGCTCGCTGAATCAGTCATCACTCCTGAGGGGAGCGGAGGAGGCAAAAGCAGAAAGGAAGGAAGGATATAAAGGTTAAAGATTCGGAAGAGAAGACAAGAGTCTCCCTCTCTCAGCTGCTCTCCCATACGAGGCAGGAACTAAAGGTTTCTGGGGTAATAGAGGGCCAACCACAGGAAGTTTAGAATTAGTCCTGTTTTCCAAAGGAATGAGCGGGAATAACCCATCGGTGAAGATGCCCTCCCCCTCAGAGAGAGAACTTAACTGAAAGCACCTTGTTTTTGCAACACTATTTAATACAAAATAAAACAGAGCGATTTTTTTGTTTTTACTAAAGCATTCTGACACCTATTACATAATCACCTCTAGTCATGTGAATTATCAGCAGGCAATTATAAACTATACAAAGCTTCCCAGATATTCAGTTTATTAAGTAATACACTGGTAGAACTGAATATTCTGTACCTCCTTAATGCTCTTGGAGGGAAATCATTGTATAAATTCTGCAAAAGTACAGGCGGCAAATCAGACTATTCTTAAAAGGAGTTTGGACTTTATGTAACTATATCGATAACTAGCAATAGTCACTCTGCCCCTGTGCCAATAACAAAAGCAACACAAAGGTTCCATGCCTTAGACACAAGGTGGGGATTTCAAAATACTCTTAAGGATTCCCGAAAGGAAGAAAAAAATGACTTCACAAATTAACCAAAAGAAAAAGGAAAGCCCAGCACATTACATTTGTTAGTACTGTCTTAAGCAGGTGCAAAACAGTGTCCGAGCAAAACCGAAGCTGCAGAACATATTCGGCAATAATGACTTTATTACATTTATTAAATTTTAATTTCTCATTTGGCATCAGGTAAAATTGTTCAAGCAGAAATAGGCAACCACAAGACTTTATTATTAAATTTACACTTCGGCTAAGGCAGACCCACACTTCCAAATTAATGAACCACAGCACTGCATTTGATATCTTTTTAAACAAGTATAAAACCACACAAGAAAAACAGCTTTTGCAAGCATGTGAATATAAAGCTGGGTCCTTCATTTACCTTCTGTAACTGCTGCTAAAGCCTTTACCTCGTGGTGAAGGGCCATGTACGAATCTACACGTGTTCCCATAAAGGCAGTTCCCAGTCTTCAGCCAGTTACGACACTGTGTCTAAGAGACAGACGTTACTGGGTGAATTTCAAACTGATTTTGAAAATGCAGTTTGTATTTTAAAAAAATCACAGAGGGTTTTTTTTTAATCTACATATATAAAATCCAGCCCAACAATGATATGACAAAAACCGAAGAACATTAAATCTAACCATGATATTACCCACTACTCCTTTCCAGGAGTATGGATAACACGAGAAATTTCAAAGTTTATTTTCATTAACAGATAATTAGTCTTTACTTTCATTAGAATCACCACCAAAGAACCAAATTACTTTATCCTTCTTACATGTGGGCTACTTCAGACACAGAGCACGTATGCATTTGGTATGCATACCTTCTTTTGTGTATCTTAGGCCCCTTCCGCACATGTAGAATAATGCACTTTCAATCCACTTTGCAGAAGTGCAGAATAGCAAAATCCACTTGCAAACAATTGTGAAAGTGGACTGAAAGTGGATTATTCTGCATGTGCAGAAGGGGCCTTCGACAGGCATTTAAAAATTCACCCACACACTTCACATTCAACACAGTACAGATTCGTTTTATGTGAAAAGTGAGAATCAGCTCCAAATATTCATAGCACTCAACAAATCAGATAACTAGAGTTGAAAGAGAATTTTTTATGCTTTAAGGAAAAATACCCCATTCTCCCTTGACAACCCCCTTCCGTTAACTTACATAAGTGGTGCACTACCTTTCTGAGCCTGTAGGCAACTTTGGAATTCTGACACAGTGTGGTGGTCGCAACCACAAGATGGCTGCCATCATTTACTTGGAGTCGCACACTGTCGACCACAAGTGTCAAACTCACGATGCACCAGATGTTATGGACTACACTTCCTATCATCCCCTGCCATCATGATGCTGGCACATCTGAAGGGCCACGAGTTTGACACCTATGCTGTAGACCAGTGATGGCGAACCTTTTTGAGACCGAGTGCCCAAACTGCAACCCAAAACCCACTTATTTATTGCAAAGTGCCAACACGGCAATTTAACCTGAATGCTGAGGTTTTAGTTTAGAAAACACAGTTGGCTCCGAGGCGTGAGTTACTTAGGAGTAAGTTTGGTGGTAGTCGGTGGCTTTGCTTTGAAGCAACTGTGCATCTCTTCCAACAGGTGAATCACGACCCTAGGAGGGTTTACTCAGAAGCAAGCCCCATTGACAGCAACCGAGTTTACTCCCAGGTAAAGGATCGCGCTTTTGTTCTTTGAATGAAAATCAGTGGGGTTTAACAGCACTGAACAGGGTTACCTACACAGCTTCCCCAAGATTTGGTCTTAAGTTTAATGCTAATAATCGAGATCAGTGGCCCAGGCCAGCCTAGATGTGGGGGGGCATGGGGGGGGACTCTGTTTGCACGTGCCCACAGAGAGGGTCTTGAGTGCCAGCTTTGGCATGTGTGCCATAGGTTCGCCACCACTGCTGTAGACCTTTGTGCTATGGGGGCAGTTGTGCCAAAGCAACATTTTTTTAAAAAAAATCTGTTACTTCAATCAAATCTCCAATGGTCAACCAGAATCCTTGCTAGGCTATCAAAGCTCCAATGGCCAACCAGAATCCTTGCTAGGCTAAATCCTCACCTGGCCCCACCCACTTTCTAAACCCACTTGGCAAGTGTCAGGAAAGGTGTTAGCAAGCACAATGGTGCCCATGAGAATCAAAGTGGGGACCTCAAATTTAGCGCAGTATGAACCTCAGGAAGAAAGGACTGAACAAGATACATTACATTAAGGGAAGCTGCATAAAAAGAATATCTAGGTATCTTCAGCACTAAGCCATTACACAAAGTAAGACCATAATCAATAAAACAGCAACACCTTTACAATGGCTAGTCAATCTGACCAGGGGTAGGAATTCCTTTTCAACTCCAATTATCAGTATCATATATTGAATACATAAGACTATCCACACAGACTCTTACCAAGAGGAAGTTGGATAAGATTACGAAGTCAATTTCATCTGAACAGATGTCTATATGTGGCAGGCTCGAATGCCCCCCAAAGTTGGGCAGGGGAGAGACAGAAAAGGGCCCGTCTGTACTACAACAGACCATAATATGAGGAAGATGATGGAACCTTCCATCAACGCACTGAAGTCCTTTGAAACCAGCGAATCTCCATGATCTCTTCAAGGTTGTAAAAGGGAGCCCATCCTAACGAGGAAGTTCTATACTCAGAATAACGTTTTACTTCACTCACCTCTGCAGTACTTCCAGTGCTGGGTCCAAGTCTTTCAAACACGCTGGGTCTTCGGGAGGTGCTATCGGATATGGTCTTGGTATTTTCCACTGTGACCTTCCTTCTAATTTTTGACATTTTGTACTACTTCAACCAAAAAAAAGAGAGCAACACTGTAAAATTCTCAAGTTGAGCTATTGCAACTGTACTCATAGAAAAAAAAATAAGTTATGATATTCATTTTCAGGAGTGTCTGTAAAAACGTATGGGGAAACAAATGCAGCAAGTTCATCTGTGCATGTTTTTTTTAAAGACAGTTTGATTTGTCTCATGCTGGCCAGAAAAATCAAGACTGAGACCCTTATTTATGCCCTGCGATGGCTTCCCCTTTCATCACTTGGACCATATCCAGCAGATGAGGCACTTCTACAAAAGATCTAAAATTAGTTTCTCTCCAAAACAGTATTTGTCCATAGCAGCAAACACATGAACTGCTGTCACATTTTAACATTACCTATAAAAATACACCGGTTTTCCAAATACTGCAATAATTTTTCTGAATCTTTCAATGACAGCATAAATCAACTGCAGCATTGTCAATATAATCCATGGAGTTACAGGGCAGTACACTCCAGATATAGGCAAAGATGATCCTTTGTGCTATACTTGGAATTATCTGACCCACTTCCAATGGCAGTGCAAGGAACGAGCACAGGGATAAATCCAAGATAAAAACACAAATGTGAACTCGATTAAGCAATGTAGTTATGCACAGCACAATTCACTAGTAGCCAGGAGGCTAATGTTCCCAAGGCCATGGATCCACATAGTTTTACAGTTAAAGCTGTGCTTATGGTTTCTGGCGTTTAAACACAAGCAGTATTTTGCTACTTAGGAACCAGCTCCGATTTTGAAATACAAATCCACCTAAGCACATTACATGCCTAAGGAAAACTCACCAGTTTAAAACAGGAGGCAACATTTTCCAATGCATCCTAAATCATCTCATCGTGCCAGATAGTTTAACTTTGATTCTAATCAGCTCAACATGTAGAACCCATTTCTACCAAGAACAGCAACAGTAATCTGAACATTCAAATATTTCCCTACCTTACAGGATTTCCAGCCTTTCATGTACTCCCATTTAAAAACTTACAAGGCCCATTAGATTCCCTGTTAGGGGATTCAAAATAAACAAGCAATTGTACCTACACTCTTACAGGAAAGCAGAATTAGCACCAAATAAGCTACCTGTTAGGTCTCAGACCTTGAATCAATAAACGGACTCCGTCTTGTTGATCAGTAGTGTTTATCGGAAGGCATGAAGCACTCAGCTTGGAAAAGCCAGTTCTGCCAAACCTGGCTTTTGCTATCCCCTTTATTCAGAAACAATCCCCCCCCCCCCCCCCCGTTTTCCCAAAGAATGTGAGAAAGAGTTACGGTGGGGTGAAGGGACCCCAAGGTCAGCGACAGATAGAGATAAAGCCACCTGGGCCCAAGGTCTCCCAGCAGACTTCAATGGGGACGAGTGGGAAAAACAAACCCAGTTCTCCAGATCAGAATCTGATAACAATTTGGGAGGCAGATATTAATATGGAATTTCACACAGAGAAATGATAGCACTTAGATTCTAAGTGCTCTTTTCCCTTGAGGTTAGCATTTCTATTCATAGAAATGAGGGAGAGTGATCTTCACCAATTCCACCTTCTTAGTACAAGCTCTGACTTCTTCCCTATGTTCTGAACAAACTGTAGGGGAACAGGAGACTCGGGGGCAGCGGGGAGAGAGATGGAAAAGCCACTGTTGATACAGTCTGACTACGTAAGATCCCAACCAGACAGTAACAAGCATCTTTCAATACTACATTCATCTTCAATCGCTCTACAGAAAAGCAGCATGCCAACGTTCGAACAGCAATGAATATAAGATGGAAAGAAACAATTCACAGTTGAGAAAAAGTTCCCCCCCTACTCAGCGTAGGCAACCTTTAAAAAAAAATTAAAATACTTAGTACCAAATTTTTAAAAATAGAGAAAATAAAATGTTACCCCTTTGCGCACTTAATTGACATTCTTCAGCGTCAGCCCTGACCAAGAATGTCCAAAATACCTTCTCAAAAGTATTCAGGCTCAGACTGTGACACGGGTAAAGAGTTCCACAATTGCCAGGTAACCATGATGTGCATGCTTGCTATAAGAGGACACAGCGTGCTTATGCTGAAGGACACTTAGGTTTGATTATGAAGTAAAAGGTACAGTTTCCCCTTCAGTCGTATCCGACCCTGGGATACCACTGCGAGCAGTGATTTTATAGGCAAGCCGCTTTTGTGCAGTAGTTTGCCACTGCTTTCCCCGGCTATTTTTTACCCCCTAGCCATGAGCGAGCTAGGTACTCATTTACCAGCCCAAGAATGGATGGATGGCTGTTGACTGTGAGCCAGCTGCCAGGATATCTGACCCACAGGGGGCTCAAACTCCTAACTGTGCAAGAGTCAGTGCAAGCACTTAACCACTACGCCACGCGGCTCCTAGGTTATAAAGTACCAAAGGCTAAAAACAAACAGGAGAAGTCTTGCTTGCAAGCTGCTTGCACATCACCACTGACAACAGAATGCAGGCTTCAGTAGATATGGCAAGATCATTTTTATTATCTGGCAAGGTAATTTTTATATTCCTAAAAGAGAGATGGGAAGGCAGCTTATGAGCCTAACAGGGGTTTGGGTCTTTGAGCACAATATAAGAGTCTATAAAGGCACACACGTTTTTATTCTAACTGGCTCCAGTGATGGGATAAGCCCAGGAGAAGAATGATTTAGATTTCATCAGCGTATGTAAGCAGCAGCAGCATCTACTGACATTTTTGATGCAAGAACCGAACCTGAGAAGCCCCGGGGCCTTTTCACTGCGCAACTTGCTTTTCCAATCCTCACGCAACTGAGGGAATGATTTTTCGAGACATTTCGAATGACTGAGAAACAAGGAAGAAAAACACAAAGGTTTTCTTCTTCCTAAGAGCAAGCAGGCTCTATATTTCTATACTCCGTTCTGCAGAAAGATGACGGTTCAGACAGTTGAGGTGCAGCGGTTGAGAAAATTGTATTCTTCTGCATTAGAATATAGTCCCAAATGAATATGAGAATGATCACTCATTTTTAAGCGCTCTGTTAAAACCACTGCATTGTGCGTCGTGGAACACTGTATTTTGACACAAGAGCATTTATGCCAAAATGCATTTTTACTTTCAAACGGATGAGGAGAGCAGGGCTAGGTAGGAGTATTCTACAACAAAGAAGCTCTGGCTTGTTAAGTCCTGTGGCGGAGGAATATACAACCCTACTATATCTTTCTGGAAAACAGAGTATAGTTCACAAGTTTATCCATTATTTTATATTTATTTTTTATGTCTAAGAAAGGTTGTATGCATGCATGCATGCATGTATAGTTCACAAGTTGCCCTACCATTTCACGCACTACCCATTTGTTAAATAAGTCTACAACTTATATATTCTTTTCCAATACATGTGTACACATTTTCAAAAAAGAAACAAACAGGAAATGTTAACAAGCTGCCCTCCTGGACAGTGGTGCCTATTCAACTCCTTTTCATTCTTATTGTTTTTACCCAAGTCTCAAAATACCATGGAGCTTCTGTGCTTTTAAAAAGGTGTTGCTCCAATATCCTTGATCCCCTGCCCGACCCAGCCTCTGCCAGACTTTCATCTAGTCAAGAAAGGTCTATGGGGTGAACAGGAAAACGGGAATGAGTAATTCAAGGAATGGAGCCAAGAAATGTTAAAGTTTCAAAAGAACAGAATATCCAAGGGAGTATCCTGATGATGGAAGGTGCTCTTCAAGGGCCGTAGCTATACTGGCTCACATACGTTCTAGTGTGGCCCTCCCTCCGATCCCCCCACAACACACTTTTTAAAGGGCACGTACTCCAGTAAAGAGTCAGTGCAGTGTTGTGGTTAGTCAGCCTAGGATCTGGTAAACCCAGGTTTGAATCCCTACCAGCGCCATGGAAGCGTGCTGGGTGACCTTGGGGCAGTCACCACTCTCAGCATCGACTCTCACAAGCACTTGGATGGGAGTCCTCCAAAGAATACCAGAGTGATGTGCAGGCAGGCAGTGGCAAAACACCTTCGAATGTGTGTGGCCTTGAAAACCCTACAGAATCGCCATAAGTCAGCTGTGACTTGATGGTATTGAAACAAAACAAAAAACACACCAGACAGAAGTCGCCCTCTGCTGGCGGGGCGGGAGGAAGTGTGGCTGGGAAGCGGGCGAGGGCTGGACCTGTGTGATGGCAGCTTCCCAGGTGCCCTGGCCTCTTTGCCCTGCATGGGGCTGGCTGGTGGCTTGCAGTGGAGGGGGGGAGGAGGAGAGCAGACGAGGCGCCGAACAGCACCACCAGTGCAGACCAGCCCAGGCCACCCAACGCAGGGCGCATCGCCCCAACACCCCAGTCTCGCAGCTGCAGCAGCAGGAACCTGTCAGCTACATGGCGGCCGGGCCACTTCTGTGAGAAGGTGAAGTAAGGCAGCCACCAATGGAGGGGGAGGGGCGCGCGGAAAACTCAGTTCTTGCCCCGGGCTCCATTTTCTGTCGATATGCCACTGTGCTACTCAAATACAGAAATGCCTGTAAAGATATATGCCGGATGTAATGGGAACTCACATGTAAAAATGATCACATTCATACAAATACAAGAGAACAATCCTGTTCAGTAGCATTTTAAAGGGTAAAGCACTGAACTGTGGACAAGAATACACCCAAGTGCGAAACAGAAGTGCATCCACTCTTTTGTCCACACTCCGATGCATCTGAGTTAACACTTAATGGTTATGCTGGAATACATTTTGTTAGGAAAATCTCAAAGCTACCACTGGACTCGTGTTTTATTTTGCTGCTACTAACACAGCTATCCATCTGGAATAATCAGCAACAGTGTGTGTTAGCAAAGCAGCAGCCTTCAAATTCTTTACAATATACTTAAATTGGCGCAAACATTTCTGTAAACCAGGTCAAGTGGACTTCCATTTTCACCTATGATCAAAATGAGTATCATTGGCATGATTGGCAGGTCGGCCAGCTATCACAAAAGACAAAGAACTACGTGGAATACAAAGTTAACTTGATACATAGGTAGAAACTGAAAATTAATGTCTGCTTGTCAATTTGCTTGTAGCATTTTAAACAAACGTTTCACTTGGTCACAGTAATGTCCTGTTTGGGATACCAATGCAAAACCCTGGGCAGCAACTAATTTTGCCAGAGGGCTCATCTGAAAAGGGATTCTATGACCTTCACCATCTTCTGATCAATGCTGCTGCCTTAGCCATTGAAATGTGTACAGAACTATTTTATGTCTACCAATCTTGATCCTCTTTGATCTGAGATTGCAAATGCCTTAACAGTCCAGGTGCTCGGGAGCAACAGCCGCAGAAGGCCATTGCTTTCACATCCTGCATGTGAGCTCCCAAAGGCACCTGGTGGGCCACTGCGAGTAGCAGAGAGCTGGACTAGATGGACTCTGGTCTGATCCAGCAGGCTTGTTCTTATGTTCTTATTTAAAATATTCTACATTTAAGGATGCTGTTGGAAAAAGGCAGCCAGCCTCACATTTTCTCCTCGAGCATCTTTTCCCCTCAAAGTAGGTCCTCGTTCTGTATAGGTCCACATGATTAACTTTCTAAAAAATAAAGATTATTATTAATGCTGGATGCCCATTGCTCCTACCAATGTTTATGCAAAAATGGCATCCAATTAAGAAAGAACTTAAAAGAGTGTTCTATCAGATGAATGCTTAAAATTTGTAACTGATGACCCAGCATTCGTTTTCACAGCTCTTGTAGAACCTGCTTGTCCAAAGCTTGTGCGGGCATGTGCCAGAATTGGATTTCAGACTCACATTAAAAGACATATCTGTGCTACACATATGAATTGATTTAACAGTCATTCCCTTTCGTTACTAAAGGAAATCTGGGTGGGCATGCAGTTTTCAAAACGTTAGGCTTCCTGATTAGATCTGGGCCTATTTGATGAGCGTCCAACTTCGAGTGCCATCTATTTGTAAAGCACTGCTTTTGAATGGGAAGCACAACCTGTATCCTTCTCACAGAATTCTGACACAACTGGACAGGCGGAAAGATTTTTTTTAAAAGGTCTCTGATCCCAAAGTGCCAGGGATGGGGATGATTATTAAAAATCTAACCATTCTTTATGTTGTCACCAAACGATAACCTTCAAAATTTACTGGGTAGTACCACAACAATTAAACTGGTATCAACAACATCAGCTTGGGCCATGGAGAACTCTTTTCTCAAGAACGGCAGATATTGCCTGGAGCCATGTGCTTGAAAAATCTAATGAAATTCCCAGGGACAATCATCACAATTCTAAAAGTTGAGACCTCAAGGACACACCGGTACAACACTGGGCCACAACTGTACTTTCCTTAGACTTTATTTCTTCCCATATGAAAGATAACACTAACTTGGACTAACACCCCCTCAGAAAACAATTCTCCTATCTTCTATTCAAAAAGAAGCTTTTTCACAGTGACAGGTCTGCAAAATTCCCATTCGCCACAAGGCATTCTACGAAATATCCTGGGATAGTGGTCTTCGGCGTTTCCAGAGCTAGCATAGGACCCACTGAGCTGCATTCATGTGACCAACAGTCACGTGGCATCAGAGTCACGTAATAAGAGGACAAAGAGCCTGAAGATCTCAATGGTAAAGGAAGAGGACTCTGCCCTGAAACAGCCTGCAGAACATTGGAGGACTACGTAGGAGACGGTGTAGCTTGGGGAAGAAAAGTAAGGCAAGAGACAGAATTTGCAGGAGGAAGATTCTGGACCTGTATATGCTAAAATGGTATCTTCATCACCACCGAACGATTTCTGAGGGTTCCTATGTACTTTTCAAATTATCTGCTTGCCTCTTGGAGAGTAATCAGTAGTAAACGAAAATGGACCCACAGGGCCTTAACTACAGCTAAAAGACTCATGTCACAACACTGGAGAGATTAATGTCCACCTCCTGTAAATCAACGGACTGAGAACTTAACAACTTTATCAACATTTGAACACATGGCATATAGTTGACTTATTTTCAGATATCTCTGGAAACCTTTTATGGAAAATTAAATGTAGCTCTGCCATCACTGTTGTTTTGTTCCCATTCCTGCTTCACATATACACCTTTTCCTCCTTTTATTAGTTTGTGGTTTTTTCTGGTTGTTTTTGAAAGATTTTTTTAAGTTGTTGCTAAATTATCTTACTATCCTCCTACTTCTCTTGTAGCATGTACAAAGGAACATACCACCTTTGCTCACCCTCTGAGCTAGCAATAGGTCCTTCCAGTGGTGGGATTCAGCAGGTTCACACCACTTCGGCAGAACCGGTTGTTAAAATAGTGCTTGTAAACAACCAGTTGTTAAATTATTTGAATCCCACCACTGGAACCAGTTGTTAAATTATTTGCAACCCATCAATAAAACCAATGTTCTATTACAGTTTTCTCATTGAGAACCCCAAGATTCCTAGGAGCATATTTTGAAAATCACTTCTGTATCTACCTTTCCCATCAAACAGCCCTTCTTTCTCAGCACAAGTCTCCTCAGCTGAGGACATGTAGATACAAGATCAACCCCAAGTGGTTAAACTACAAATCTGTTAAAACTAACAAAGCTGTGGGGTAAAATTCCTCCCTCCTCACATTTTTTTAGAAGAATGAATGGAGGCGTATTATCTTATATTATCATTGTCATATTAGTAAACAATATCCTCCAAAGACAGACACTTGTCGATTGCAGCTTTTCTTCTCTAGACATACCTGCAGCGAAACAATTGCCCCTCAAAAATCTACAGATTTTATCCTTCTGCATGTTTTTGTCTTAGCCAAGGGATTGTACCTAGACTAAAAAAACAGAGGACACCTGTAACTGGAAGGTGATGCAAGCAATGAATGTCATAAGAAAGCATTTGCATCACCAGAAGAGCTTGATAAGGCGGCCCAGCAAAAGCTGGTGGAATTTATAGAACACTTTTCTCCCGATCTTGCGATTTTCAATTGAAAACTGAACAATCTTATCAGATCTCTTGGAAACCTAGCAACACAAATAAACCAGCTCCTGGTATTGAGCAGTTTTTGAGAGAAGGTATAAGAGAACTCTCTGTTCCACCTTGCAAGACAGAAAAAGGAACTTTGTTCAGAATCTGATAAAAACAAGAGCATGCTTTATCCAGATCAAACCAAAGAAGTGTCAGTGCAACAAAAGCATGAAATTTTGCAAGTGATATCAAATTAAATATCCTGCCCCTTTCTGCATGTGCAACGTTTCACATTCTAGCAGCTGCAGAATCCCTTGGAAATCAGCCCGATCAATCCAACAGGATTGATGAGAGGACAAAATGGGGAAGGAACCCATGCACACTGTTCTGAGTCCTTTGGAGGAAAAGCAAAATAATAATATACTATAGACAGAAAAGCCACACTGTCCTGTCATTGTAAATGACCCTCAAGAGACACTGAGGCCCCTTCCGCACATGCAGAATAATGCACTTTCAATCCACTTCCAATGCACTTTGCAGCTGGATTTCACTATGTGAAATAGCAAAATCAACTTGCAAACAATTGTAAAAATGGAATGAAAGTGCAATATTCTGCATGTGCAGAAGGGGCCTGAATCATACCACACATCAGATCTATCCAGTTACTTCATTTATACCCTCACCCCACTTTTCTTTGCAACGGTGAAACAAAGTAACGTACATCATTCCCGTCCCCTGCATTTCATCCTCACAACAACCCTGTGAGATAGGTTAGGCTGAGAGCAGCGACCAGCCCAACCTCACCCAGTGAGCTTCCACAGCAGAACAGGGATTCGAACCCAGCTTCCTGAAACCCTGATCCGACACGCTAACCACTACACAAACTGGTTCCCCCAGCATCCCAGCACACGACCACATCTTCAGGTAAAAGCTATAGAAAACAACAACTAATGTATTAATCAGATTTTTATCCAGCCTTTTCCCCACCACGGCGAGCCTCAGGACAGTTAATAATTTTAAAAAGTTCTAGCAAACAGCAAAAACTGCAATTGTGAGGGGACAATACTTCAAGAATGTGAGAAGCGAACGAATTCTGAGTTCTACTCCAAGGTCTCCTTGGTCAGATGTTCTGAATAATGGTAATAATCGGGGACGATCTGGCAGACTGCAGAGGACACCACTGCTGGACCCTAAAATGGCGGTAATTTATTTTTAAAAATGCAGAGAATTTGCAGATCCTTGCCCTTTAAAAATGGCATTATTAAATCCCAATGAGTTGACCCCGGGGGGCATAGATAAGGCTAACGGGGGAGGGGGCTTCCCTGCCTCTCCCCCTCCAGGCGACGCCCCCGTTTCCCCTCCCTCCCCGCGGAGGGGGGGCAATGACTCACCTGCTCCCTCCTCCCGCGACCTGCTCCTCCCCGCCGCCGCCGCCCCCGCCGCCGCCCAGGGCGGAGAGGGGGGGAGAGGGCGAGGGGGGAGTCCGTCCTCTCGGGCCTAAGAGCCGCGCCACACGAGGAGGAAAGTGGGGGAGGGGAGGCGAGGCTCAGGGCGGCGGAGGCCGCAACGGCGACAACGACGACGCCTCCCCTTCGCCTCGCAGCGCGACCGTGCGGGAAACCAAGCCGAGACGACGGCGCCCCCACCCCGTCCCCGAAGGTGACCCCCTGCGACTGCGCGGTTCGGCCCCGCTTTCCCTCGCGGTGGAACGGAGTTGCCGCACGGGCAGCGATAACTGCGTAGCCGGAAACCATCCGGGCAGCCAATGGCGAGGCATGTTGCGACGGAGGCGGGGCTACCGCCCTAAGCGGAGACATTTGCCCGTCTCTTTATATAGCTGACAAGGCCAGCTTTCATGGTAGAGTTAAAACTGTGACATTAAATATAATGCTTAGCCCATTGGTGTAGCTCAGTGATGGCGAACCTTTTCGAGACCGAGTGCCCAAATTGCAACCCAAAACCCACTTATTTATCGCAAAGTGCCAACACAGCAATTTAACCTGAGTGCTGAGGTTTTAGTTTAGAAAAACCGGTTGGTTCTGAGGCATGTGTTACTTGGGAGTAAGCTTGGTGGTAGTCGGTGGCTTTGCTTTGAAGCAACCGTGCAACTCTTCCAACGGGTGAATCACAACCCTAGGAGGGTTTACTCAGAAGCAAGCCCCATTGCCAACAACTGAGCTTACTCCCAGGTAAAGGATCACACTTTAGTTCTTTGCATGAAAATCAGTGGGGTTTAACAGGGTTACCTACACTGCTTCCCGAAAACTAAGGCTGATTCCGCATGGACCCAAAACAGCAGTGTGAAAACAGTGTGAAAATGGTATAAAACCTTTTATACTGTTTTAAACCCTTTTATACCATTTTCACACCACTGTTTTTGGCCCATGTGGAATCAGCCTAGGACATCTTAGGTTTACTGCTAATAATCGAGCCCAGCAGCCCAGGTCAGCCTAGATGGCGGGGGGGGGGGGGGGACTCTGTTTTCATGTGCCCACAGAGAGGGCTCTGAGTGCCACCTCTGGCATACATGCCATAGGTTCGCCACCACTGCTATAGCTGAAGGAAGCCAGCCCTCCCAAGTGGTCGTTCCCTTGTTGTAATATTCTGCTCCCAAGTCTATGTAGCTTTACCCCTTTCGTTCTTTTAATCTTTGGACCTGTTTGTTATTGTTAGCCAGATATTGTTTTTCTGTTGTACGTATGTTTTATTTAATGATTGATATTTTACATTTCTATTCTGCCAAATCTTCCAAGAGAATTTGACTGCTGTATGACTGGGCTACTGATATTGCTGCTACTGTTGATTAGATCTGTGTTGTTGGAGGTATTGGATGTTTTAAATTGTTTTAACTGAAATGTCATTTATTCCTTTTATTGGGGTATATGGATGTGTTTGTTTAATTTGTATACCACCCAGAGCCCTTAGGGGATAGGGCGGTATAGTAAATCAAACTAATAAATAAATAATAAGGGACTCGAGGCAGATTACATATATATAACAAATATATAATTATAAAAACATAAAATATAAATATTAAAAACCAGTTAATAACAAGATGGCATTTTTACAGGTCAGTTGACCGCAACAATAACATCTAAAGCTGTAGAAAGCTTCCTGAGCTTATAGATCTAGAGTGGGGTAGCCGCGTTGAAGGTTGGTGGCTGAGATAAAACGCAAATGAATAAGATACCATATAGACATGTTGCTAGTCTTTCAAGTGGTGCTGGACTTTTGTTTTGTTGTGCAGCGCAGTTTGTTGTGCTGCATTTAGCTTGCTGAAACTAGACCCCTGCTATGTAAATATTTATTTGTTTTATCTGCATACTTGTTTCTCGCCATCACTGAAGTCCCTGGGTTGGGTGCAATCAGAAAATTGTAGAACAGCCTTTAAAACTACCATAAAACTACTTAAAAAACCTTCCCCCTATGCATCATTTGGAGGGGAATCCTAAACAGGTCTACTCCAAAGAAAGTTCCATTTTATTCAGTGGGCGTACTTACAAGAAAGGGTTCCTGGGATTTCAACCTCTATGTGTCACGTTAATTGACTGTTGTGGTTTTCCTGGTCTTCGACAATACATTGTCACTTAATAATTATACTTTTCCTCAGTTTTGGTTTTAGATTTCTGATTGATTCTACAACTCTAATGTTATTATATTGTTTATTGCATATCCCATCCTGTCGATGATATTGACTCACTGTGTAATCTGCTGTAAATAACAAAGATAAAAAATTCAGAAGGCAGCCCTGCTGGGATCCGCACAAATATTACGCCGATACATTACAACTTCCTAGGCCTCTGGGTGAGGCTCAAATTGTAATGAAGGCCAAAAACCAGCTAAAGATCTGGCAGCTGTGAAATCTACAATAATAATAATAACAACAAACAACAACAACAACAACAATAATAATAATAATAATAATAATAATAATACTCTGCCTCAGAAAGCTCATTGGTTTCCTTTGTGCCTAAAGAGGGTTCTGGTTCCATGATAAGGCTACAATCCTATGGAACAAGGTAATAAACCCAGACAGGTCTCCATCTTAATTTATTTGTGGCAAAATAAACAGGGGCCTTCCAGCATGGCAGTGAGATGCTAAAAAATCTCAGCTGGCACTTCTGCCAACTGAGACTTCTTAGCATCTCTAGAACCGACTCCCCGTTAAAGTATCTATTGCAAAGCACTGAGGGTTTTTAGCCCTAGCAACGCCTCACCAGCATATATACAGAATTACTGCCAAGGGTGCCTATGAACGAAATCACGGGAGACTTAACGGCGTGTGGCGCAAAGAGAAAGAAAACAGGAAAACAGAATGGCTATGGAGTAAGATTGCTCCTTTCCCCTCTGCCTCAGCAGAAGAAACAAACAGACATGAGGAAACGATTTGCACCCCACAGTCGCGTTTTTCCCAGGCGCTGCAACGGGATGCAGCCTGGACTTCCGGTCTTCCAAGGCACTGCCTTCCTTCTCTATGGCCGCCGGTGGAGCATGTTGTAGGCCGCGTTCTCTATGGCCGCCGGTGGAGCGCCGCTCTAGGCCGCGACGCTCCATCGCACAAGGCATCACTCATGTGCAGTGGAAGTCACCAGCTGGGGCTACGTTGACACTGGGATGCAACTGGAGAAACTAGCGTGAAAGCCAGCCTTGGTGGAGGTCTGTCGCTCCCGCGGCAAAAGTTCTAGGTGAGAGAGCGGGAGGGGGACTACAACACCCAGGTTGCCAGGCTGTCGTGGGAATTGCAGATCACGTGAACCCGTCTCGTCCCTTTTCACCTCTCCTCCCCTTTTCTCCAAATGGAAAATGGCAGCGCTGGGCCATGGGGAGCGCTGGGCTGAAGGTAACTCTTCCCCGTGCGGTGACCTCAGAGCCTTGTGGGATGGAGGGATAACGGGGGAGGCTGGGGAGGGGCTGCGTGCTTGAAGTGATCACAAGGAAAGGGGTCTGTATGGTCGGTGGCATCTTTAAGACTAGCGGATTTCTTATGGCATAAGCTTTCGTGTATGGCATAAGCTTAATCCGGTGTATGAAACAGGCGCATATCATACACGTGTACAGACAAGAAAAATTGGAAAAAAGTGAGCCAAATGTATATGGAATGCAAGAGAGCAATAAGGTCTGGTGTTTCTGTGCCCAGCTCAACTACACACATAGCAATGTATTCTTGTTTGGTATCCATTTGAGGTTTGCTTAGACATATTACAGGTATGCCAGTGCTTTTGCATGGCTCCAGTTTCTGCATTCCCCTCCCTCCCCCCCCCCCCCCACACACACAGACACACACACCTCCCCGTGTGCATTTGCCAGTTCTCATCACGCACAGGATGAAGTGGGTTCTGCAAGAATTTGTGGTATGTGCTATTTGTTTGTCTTTAGGGCTGCTCTGTTAGATTAGCTGCTTGAACTGCTTCCCTGCAATTCTTCATACTAGAAGCACTGGAGGGGAGAGTAGGCTGTGAGATGGAGGGTAGTGGAGGGAGAGAAATGTCAGTGGAGTGGGGAAGGGAGTTTGCTGTTATTAAACATGATAAGGCGTTTTGAAGCAACTGTGCAGGATGGAAAGGAACAGCAACCTAAAAGCCTGAATCCAGGATTTCATCTAAATCTATTTACCAGTTTAAGTGAACACCCAGTGTCAAGTGTTGAGAAACCATGTCAGTGAAAACTAGTCCTGGTTTTTGCCTTTCCTTGTAATCTTTGAAGCTCCAGCTTTATTTCTCTTTCCATTTCCAAATGCGCCTGTTGCATGTGCTGGGGCCAGCTTCCTTTTCAAATCCTTCAGTTAGCACACTAGTTGGAGTTTACATGAGCAAAACAAGGTGTGAAGTTGGGTGAATCACCCCTTTATTTTGCTTTTCATCCTTTGGGCTCTGGTAACAAAAAACTTGTAAAACAGAGAGCTCCTATGATCAATGTGACATCAAAACAAAAGGTACAAATTCCAGTAAGTATCCAAATCCTGCAGTATTTCTTGTTTGTTTGTTTTCCGTATGAACGATCGCCTAAATTACACGTGTGGCAGGAACAAGGAACTCCTTTTTCTCTTTGACCTCAGGGGCGTGTGTGCATGTTTTGTGATGCCTGCATCTTTGTGTTGTCCACCAATCGCACCTGCCTTTCTTTGTAGCATTAATTGATGAGCTCAGAAGAAATCCATATGCAGCAGAGGAAACACGAGAAGACTTCGACTGCTGTTGCTGTAGTGACTATCTGAGGATGAAGGAGGATGTGTCTGACTGTTGGAGGAATCAGCCCCTCCCTGGAGAAGGAAACAGGACTTACACGAAAGAACAACTGCTTGGGGTTCAAAGGTAAGCACGAAGTCTCTGTGCCTACAATATGTATGCTTATCAGTTGTCACCTGTAGTCTGTATTACTAGATTCCTTGTGCAAAGTTTCCCTCGATGAAGAGGGGGCAATTCTCATTTATTTACTTCATGTGTACCCTACTTTGGAGAGCCAGCATGGTATAGTACAGCGGTGGCGAACCTATGGCACGGGTGCCAGAGGTGGCACTCAGAGCCCTTTCTGTGGGCACGCGTGCACAGAGTCTGTCATGTGGAGGGGCGGAAAATCACCCCTCCCACACACACACATCTAGGCTGGCCAGGGCGCGATTGTTTACTTGGGAGTAAGCTCGGTTGCTGGCAATGGGGCTTGCTTCTGAGTAAACCCTCCTAGTGTCGTGATTCACCCATTTGAAGCATTGCACAGTTGCTTCACCAAGCTTACTCTCGAGTAACGCGTTTCTAAACTAAAACCTCAGTATTCGGGTTAAATTGCTGTGTTGGCACTTTGCGATAAATAAGTGGGTTTTGGGTTGCAATTTGGGCACTTGGTCTCAAAAAGGTTGGCCATCCCTGGTATAGTGGTTTAAGTGTCAGACTGGGACCTATAAAAACCAAGTTTGAATCCACATGGAAGCTTTGCTGGGTGATCTTGGGCCAGTCATGCACTCTCAGCCTTGATCCTGGCTAGTATTTGGATGGGAAGACCTCCAAGGAATACCAGGAGCAAGAAGCAGAGGCAAGCAATGGCAAACCACCTCTGAACATCTGTTGCCTTGAAAAACTTACTATGAGTAAAACCGCTATGAGTCAGCCAGCTGTGACTTGATGGCAAAAAAGAAAAGCCCTTTCTCTCCAAATGATGTGCCTGCGTAAGTCTGCAGATCCACAATTCAGAATAATATACTAGAATAGCTCCTCTTTGAATTATGAGCCCTGAAACTTCCATTTGTGGGGGGCAATGGGGTTTCTGTACTCACAAGTACAAATTGGGGCTCAGTAAGAGATTTTTTTTTGTACAGGCTGTTTGTGACAAATGTGCCATTAAAGATTTGTGCTTATTTTGTAGAATAAAGCGGTGTAAGAATTATTATGAGATTCTAGGCATTGAGAGCAATGCCACAGACGAGGAAGTGAAGAAAGCGTACCGAAAGCTGGCCCTTAAATTTCACCCCGACAAAAATTGTGCTCCTGGAGCAACGGAAGCATTTAAAGGTATTTGACAACAATATCTGGATAGGCTGTGGTTCTGGGGTACAAAGTGAGTGTTGTGCTGTAGAGCTTCATGAAAAGAGAAAATGTTCTAGTACTCTGACCCCCCAAAAAATGTAGGACCAGAGAGATTGTAGAGGCTGATCTGAATCCTATCTGTGTTTTCAGCTGGTAATTCCAAATATGTAGGGTGATACCTTGGTTAAGTTTAGTAATTTCTTTGCTCTGTAGTGTTCATTGAAAAGGCACAGTATGTCATTCCATAGAGGTGGCTTTATATTATTCAATGGAAACTTGGGTAGAAATGTTCTACAAATGGAATGGTCACCCTACTAGGTAGACCTTCCCCAGGTTGCCCCTCAAGTTGCTGGTGTTCCCCAGGATGGTCATCTGAGGGACCCCAGGAAGTCCAGTGGGCTGCCAAAGGTTAGGGAAGGTAAAAAAATTCCAATTCCACTGACAAATATTCTTTCCTCAAATAGAAAATTATCCAACATTATGCTGCAGTCCCATTTGTGTTGCCATTGGCGTCTTGAAGGAAGGATGAAATATAAGTGTTACATCGTTGGAATGCTGTCCCGGCCATTCTGGAAACTAAGCTATTCCATAATAGGGGTCTGCAACCTGTGGCTCTCCAAATGTTCATGGACTACAATTCCAATCAGCCCCTGCCAGCATGGCCAATTGGCCATTCTGGTAGGGACTGATTGGAGTTGTAATCCATGAATATCTGGGGAACCACAGGTTGCAGACCCCTGTTCTATAATGTCCTGCTTATTTCAGTTGTGTTTATTTTAATGGCTCCAATTTTCTTTCCCAGTGTGGACACATTCCTTTGCTATAAAATGCTTCTCAGAGGCACAAGGTCATTTTACACTATCAGTAGCCACATCACGCCAGAGAAATACTCTGGCGCCCATAGAGCCAAAAATAAAGAATCCAACCTAAAGCCATGGAGGTTTTTTAAAAAAAAACACTTCAGGGCTACTTTCTGAGCAGCTGTTATTGCAAGCCAATGTTATGCCAGATTGCAGTCACCATGGCTAGTCCCAGGAACATAACTTCTTGTTTCTTGCTCTTCCACACTCTAGCAATAGGCACTGCTTTTGCGATTCTGAGCAACCCTGAGAAAAGACTGCAGTATGATCTGTTTGGGGATGAAGAAGAGCCCGTGTATAGCAACCTGCCCAAACACTACAATTATTATAGGGAGTTTGAAGCAGACATCACACCAGAAGAAATATTTAATATGTTCTTTGGTGGTCACTTTCCAACAGGTGAGTCTTCTTTTTTTCTCTGCCTTCACTTTTAAGTCTGACAAACGCCACCTTTAACTAGTGTTGCCCCTGTGTTTTCCCCTACAATGAAAGCTCCAGATACTAACATTTTTCTCTTCCTCCTTTGCAAATACTCCTCTAGAATTATAGCAGTTGCTGTTGTTTGAGGGAGCTTAGAAAACCACCTTAACGTGTTCTGAGGGGTGTGAACACAGGCCACTAGAAAACAGTGTAAACATTTACTTTTAATTCAGCTGACTTCATGCCGGGTGTATGCACGAGAGTTAGTGTAGCGTAGTGGTTAAGAACAGCGGGTTCAATTCCCCACTCCTCCAGATGAAGTTTGCTGGGTGAACTTGGGCCAGTCACAGTTCTCTCAGAACTCTCTCAGCCCACCCAGAGGCCGGCAGTGGCAAACCATTTCCGAACGTCTCTTGCCTTGAAAAAACTGAACAGCATTTTATACACACACACGAGAGAGAGAGAGAGAGAGAGAGAGAGAGAGAGAGAGAGAGAGAGAGAGAGAGAAATGAAAAGGTAGGATTTTATAAATTGGCTTATCTTGAGACTACTACGTCTCTAGAAAAAGGGTACAGACAGTAGTCTGGCAGTACATTTTTCTGTAGAGTTACATCCTTGGGTGCAACTCTTTTTAAGATTGCCCTGTTTCTAATCTGGTTGATACTATGGTTTTTTCAGGTCTGCCCAGCCAAGTATGCGGGCCCCAAGTAGACAGTAATTACATGGGCTAATGCCTGACGTCTTTGTCAGTTATGAACACCAGGAGCCTTCTGATGCCACCTCAAAATTTAATAATAAAATGGAAGAGCTGGATTCAAATTACATAATTTTAAAATAAGATGGTGTCCTTCTTTTGCCTTTTAGGGATTCATACTGCAGATAAGTCTCTTGACTATTCCTAAAAGTAAAAACCCCTTCTGACTTGCCTTGTTAAATTAAAAATACCCCCTTTATTCCTTTCTTTTTTTTTCCACCAGGAAATGTGCACATGTTTTCAAATGTGTCGGCGGATCCTCCCTGTTACCCGTCCCGGACCAGAAATGAAAGGACCTGGACACAGGAGGAAGAGGAGGAAGAAAGCCAGCCGCAGGTGACTGGGAGAAGGGAGCTGTCATAAGTATCCAGAAGGCTTCTCTAGTCTTCTTATTGTAGTACAGTTTCAGAGGGTAGTTCTGGTGGTCTGCAGTAGAGGAGCAATATTTGAGTCCAGTAGCCCCTTAGAGGTTTTCAGGGTTTAAGCCTTTGAGAGTCCAAGTTCCCGTTGTTATCTGATGAAGGTTGCTTTGACTCTCAAGAACTCACACCCTTGATCTTGCCACTGCAGAAATCCAAGACAACATTATTGGGGACGGGGACATTAAAAAGGATCCTTGTCTCTAACAATCGCAAGGGAGTACCAGTGGTGCCTTGATGCGAATCTGAAAGTAGTCTTTTCCCTATATTTTGTATTAAGAGTAGTCTTGATCAGAAGTGAATTGATGTCAGTACTGGTTTTGTACTAAGCTAAATCATAATCAGGAGCTGCATGGCGTAGTGGTTAAGTGCTTGCACTGCCACCCACACAGTCAGGAGTTTGAGCCCCCTGTGGGTCAGATATCCTGGCAGCTGGCTCATGGCCAACTCAGCCATCCATCCATTTCTTGATCGGTAAATGAGTACCTAGCTCATAGCTAGGGGGTAAAGAATAGCCGGGCAAAGCAATGGCAAACTACCCCACAAAAGAGGCTTGCCTATGAAATCACTGCTCGCAGTGGTACCCCAGGGTCGGACACGACTGAAGGGGAAACTTTACCTTTAAATCATAATCAGTCCTGTCTAACAGTCCCAAGTAACCTTTAAAAAAAATCTTGGGACTCTCTTTTTATCATCATGATTTAGATCTCATTCCATTTCTAGCTTATGCCCTTCACTGACCATTGTTTTCATTTCCAGAATACCTATTCGGCATTCGTTCAGTTACTGCCAGTATTTATTATAATAATTGTGTCAGTAGTAACTCAGCTGATGGCTACTAACCCACCTTACAGCCTGTTCTTCAAATCGTAAGTCTCAAATTTTGTCTTTGCAGTTCTCTGTTGATGTACGTCAGGAATGTGTTAACTTTTTCCAGATGACGAGGATGTTTTACGAAAAGGCTTAACCATTAGAATTATATATCAGTTGCTCTTTAAGTTCAGATGTATGCCCTGTGAGGTTGATAAATGCTTCTTGCATTAGAAGACCCCTTTCAACAGTCCAACATTTTATGCAAGGTGCTCCCCCCTCATAGGGACTGTAATATTTCAGAAAGTACATGTTTTGCATTTTACGAACTTGTCTTGTAGCCTTCTCTCTTTCCCTTAAAGAAGAAGTACACTTTGGCTTGGATCTTTTGTATCACTAGTGGAAAGCACTGATGGTCTGGGATCTTCTCTCACCTCCCTCTGGAGTATTTCCAGTCCTGGGAAAATTTCTTTCTGGGATCAAGAGACCCCTGTGTACTGATGGTGGGTCTAGTGGGGAGAGGGAAGGGAAATTTGCCTCTTGCTTGAGTGGAGCTTCTTGCATCTGCAGATCACAGGATGGAAATCTTCATACATAAAAGCATGAGTTCTACAGAATTGTTCTTACATAGTCTTAAAACTCTTTTCTGCACTTGCTTGTTCACACAGGACGGTAGGACACACTTTTGTTAGAGAAACACAGAACTTTCAGGTGCCTTACTATGTTGACAAACATTTTGAACATAACTATAATGGAGAAGCTCTTGAGCTGCTTGAAAAACAAATTGAAAAAGAATATATCGACTATGTCCAGACAAACTGCAGGAAAGAAAAGCAGCAAAGTAAGTTGGTTTTAACCATTTTCCCTTTACTGTCTTAAAACTGTAGCTATATCAACCTTTGTCTCAAATTTTGATAGACACTGATTTTGTGGCACAATGCTTATATTCTGTTTCGTTTGTTAAGCGCCCTGAAAGCACTGGCCACAAAAAGACCGCCAACAAATGTAAATCTAGTCAGCTCCTATTAACTGATAGTGGTATCATGGAACCTTCACAAACATTACTTTGCTGAAAGTAGTTCTCACTATATTCCTGACTTTCCAGAATTTGACGTCTGAAGTGAACCATCAGTGTGTGTGTTTACAGTGCTGTCAAGTTACAGTCAACTTTTAGCAACCCAGTAGGGCATAGGTGTCAAACTTGCAGCCCTCCATATGTTATGGACTACAGTTACCATCATCCCCTGCCAGCATGATGCTGGCAGGGGATGATGGGAACTGTAGTCCATAACATATGGAGGGCTGTGAGTTTGACACCTGTGCAGTAGAGTTTCAAGGCAAGAGACTAACAAAGATGGTTTGCCATTGCATCTTCCTTTGCTTAGTGACTCTAGACTTCTTTGGTAGTCTCCCATCCAAATACTAACCAAGGACGGCCCTGCTTCGCTTCTGAGATCTGATGAGATCAGGCTAGCCTGAGCCATCCAAGGCAATAGTAGATTTTTTTTTTCAAAACTCTTACACCTTTTAAAGGTGTAAGTACAGAGGTGTAAATACAGAGACTGAGAATTCTGAAGCTTTGTGGGAGTGGCTGCTGGGAATCAGCCAATGGCAAAGAGCCTAAAAGGCAAGAGATTGATGTCCTAGAAGGCAACTGTTAAAGGAAGTTCTTAAGAGAATGATAGAATGTGTGAGGGCCAGAATATCCCACAATCCTTGGCATAATCTTTGCAGGGATCTTGTGCCTATGGAAAAGCTAGTTGGATCCAAACCATTCATCATTTTACACTTAATAATCTCTCAAAGAGGCAGACTATAGTAGTAGTTGTTATTTTTTAAATCCATATAGGGAAAAAAATCATGTTGTCTACTTCTTCCCAGTATCCCACCAAGCTCTGTGTATTGGGAGTAGATGATGCAACAGGATCTGTAGATATTTACAGTATGTGTATATCTGCCAATGTAAATATGCCATTGAGTACGTTTAAATTTTGCAGAGTACTGCATTGCTATGATGAATTCTATCAACAGCAACAATATACATGTTCATAATAAGATGAACTCTCAACCATTCAGTCCTGCTTTCTTCTGTGTTGGAAGTAGCTATGGTGATATTGAACTCAAATCGTAAATGCATATGTTATCTACTTTCCAACATTATCCTCAATAGACAGATTAAAGTTATATTAGTATCTGTCTCTCCATGGAGGCAGCACTGTGTAGTGGTTAATGGCTGCATTCTCCAATCTGGAGAACTGATTTTGATTCCCCACTCCTACACATAAAGCCTGCTGGGTGACCTTGGCCAGTCACAGTTCTCTCAGAATTATCTCAGCCCACAAAGAGGCAGGCAGTGACAAACTACTTTCCAATATGTCTTGCCTTGAAAATTCTACAGGGTTGCCGTAAGTTAGGGGTGGCCAACCTGTGGTGCTCCCGATGTTCATGGACTACAATTCCCACCAGCCCCTGCCAACACGGCCAATTGGCTGTGCTGGCAGGGGCTGATGGGAATTGTAGTCCATGAACATCTGGCGCACCATGGGTTGGCCACCCCTGCCATAAGTCAACTGTGACTTGACAGCACATGCACCTCTCCACAAGTTAAATTAAATGTTACTTGTATTTATTTGTTCCATTAAAAAAATATTGTACTGCGATAGAAGCTAGAGAGAAGATGCTCATGGAGATTGTATAATTCTGAGATCTTGCCAAGGTGGGGGAGGCAGTGGTGGGATTCAGCAGGTTTGCACCACTTCGGCAGAACCAGTTGTTAAAATGGTGCTTGTAAACAACCAGTTGTTAAATTATTTGAATCCCACCACTGTAGGGGGGGGAGGGGGTTAATGAACCCAAGTCATCTCATGTTTTGAATGGCAGCTTTTCCTCAGTATTTTTCAGTACCCTGCAATATTTCCTTACCTAATACAGTGATGGCGAACCTTTTCGAGACCGAGTGCCCAAATTGCAACCCAAAACCCACTTATTTATCGCAAAGTGCCAACATGGCAATTTAACCTGAATACTGAGGTTTTAGTTTAGGAAAAAAACAGTTGACTCCGAGGAGTGCGTTACTCGGGAGTAAACTTGGTGGTAGTCGGTGGCTTTGTTTTGAAGCAACCATGCAACTCTTCCAACGGGTGAATCACGACCCTAGGAGGGTTTACTTAGAAGCAAGCCCCATAGCCAGCAACCGAGCTTACTCCCAGGTAAAGGATTGCGCTTTAGTTCTTTGTATGAAAATCAGTGGGGTTTAACAGTGCTTAACAGGTTTACCTATACTGCTTCCCCAAAACTAGGTCTTAGGTTTAATGCTAATAATTGAGCCTAGCGGCCCAGGCCAGCCTAGATGGGGGGGGGGGGGACTCTGTTTGCGCATGCCCACAGAGAGGGCTCTGAGTGCCACCTCTGGCACCCGTGCCATAGGTTCGCCACCACTGACCTAATAGATCCACAGCCACAAAACAAAAAAGTACAATAGTTGTCTTTTTCCTGTTTCAGAATCGGAGTTGTCTAATATGGCCACATTATACCGAGATGAGCGGCTGAAGCAGAAGGCAGAATCCCTAACCCTTGAGAACTGTGAAAAGCTTTCCAATATCATAGAAATACAAAGGAGTCGCTGACAGGCAAGAGCTTGGCCGTCCTGCCGAGTCATGGATGCTGCCAGTGGGAAGTTCCAACTTAGTTCTGTTTTTTTTCCTTTTTTACAACCAAGAGGAGAAAAAAAAAGCATAGACTTGGCACTTGGTCCCTTCGTCGTGTGTGATCTGTGCCGTATATAGGCAACGATTGCTCAATTAAATACTAGATGTTCGGTTCCGAGGGAGATTTAATTATGCTCGACAGCAGTCGTCATTTGATCATTTCAGCCGTTCAAGCACCGCCCAGATACTTCCCAGGAACAACAACTGCTCTTCTGGCTGTTTTTGCCACTCCGTATTAGATCAGTTAACTTGCTTGACATTTCACATTGTCATTTTTCCCTTCGTTTGGAGCCGCTCTTCTGCCTGGTTGACGACAAACGCTTAGCTGGGGCACCATTTTATTTATTTATTTATAAATGTATCTGTTTAATGGTTTGTCTATTTATTTATCTATTTATTTATTGGGTGCATTTCGACCCTGCCTTTCTTCCGTTATGGAACGCAAGGCATCTCACATACCGTTCCCATCCGAGCAGAGCCGTATCTGTTCCGCTTCAACGAGACTGCATCGTTACGAAGCCCACGAGCCGGCTGTAATACGTTTAGATCCAGTTCGGATATTCATTCCTGCTCTTTGCAACAAAGCTGGAAGGAAGGGCACTCAAGGAGGGGCGCCCCCCCCCCCCCATACATTGGAAGTCAGCGAACCAGGACTTTTGATTGACAGGACCACTTGGAAGAACAAAAACGCGCTAAAGCTGGAAAAAAGGGTGTCAGTGTTCGTTTATCATTCTGCCTGTAGTCATATTCTTATTGTGAAGTGTTAATAAGAATGCCTGTGGTGTGTTCTTAGCTTTGAAAAGAGCCTGTTTCCGAACCGTAGAGCCATATCCCCTATTGTTTAGCTGTTGCATTAGTATATTGGTTTGCCTGTGGAAATCAGAGGCAAGGCCGCAATTCCTTCTAAGCCTCAGTGTTGGGGTGTCAGGCAAAGTCTTTTGAAGCTGGAATGGGTGGAAGCCATCCCCGGACAGGAAAGAATTAGCTTCAGTTGGTTTCCTGTAAACATCAGTATTGACTTTCCTTCGCTGCTTTTTAATAATTACATTGAGAAAATCATCCTTGGGTTCATTAGAGGACATGTCAAATGCAGAAGTTGTATGAATGGTATTAATGAACTGACCTCTGAACTGACTCTGAACTTTCAGAGGTCATGAAGAGATCATCCAAAAATCTCTTTATGTTGCCACAGGAGGTGGTGATGGCCGCAAACCTGGATAGCTTTAAAAGGGGTTTGGCTAGATTTATGGAGGAGAAGTCGATCTTTGGCTACCAATCTTGATCCTCATTGATCTGAGATTGCAAATGCCTTGGCAGACCAGGTGCTCAGGAGCAGCAGCAGAAGGCCATTGCTTTCACATCCTGCATGTGAGCTCCCAAAGGCATCTGGTGGGCCTGCTGGACTAGATGGACTCTGGTCTGATCCAGCAGGCTTGCTCTTATGTTCTTATGTTCTCTTGTAAAAAAGAATACAGTTCTTGTAAATACATCATTATTTTGTGGGGGAAAAGTTTATTCTCAAGTTTCTCCATAGATACATTGGCCAGTTCGGATGCAAATTTACAACACAGCAGATGAATCCTCCAGTTCAAGCCCTTTTTCTAACCTGGACCGCTTAGAAAAAGCTTTGGCGGGTTGTGAGGATTTTTCTCTTGGGTGTTGTGGGTTTCCAGGTTATATGGTTGTGTTCCAGTAACATTTTCTCCTGGCGTTTTGCCTGCGTCTGTGACTGGCAAGATGCCAGTCAGGAGAACGTCAGGAGAAAATGCTACTGGAATATGCCCATACAACCCGGAAAACCCACAACACTCTGGTGATTCCAGCCGTGAAAGCCTTTGACAATGCATTTTTCTCTTGCTTTGTTCAGCCAGGATGGCTTTGCTGCTTCCTCCTGGCTAGATTTGGGGACTAGCTTTCCTGTTTTCATCCCTTTTCTTCCTGGCCTCTTTCTCTCTGTGTCCTCTCACGACCCTTTCTTTAATAAAAGTAGTTCATGATAGTGAAGACCATGACCAAAGCACCAATCCTCTGGTGAGAAGGGGGTGAATCCGTGGCATTGCGTGTGGTCTCTTCCTGCCCCGCCTCAATTTCGCTTTAATGCGATGTCTGATTTGGTTGACGTATGTTAACTCGGTTTTCTAAATTGCAAGGTGTTCTTTTTGATAGATTTCTGTAAAACATCTCGCAGTAAAAAATTCAGAAGGACTTCTGGTTGCGAAGCTGCAAAGAGTAATAGTAATTCTATTGAATAGTAATTAACAGTAATAGTAATTCTATTGAAAATTCATGTTGGGGTTTTTGCGGTGAATGGCCAACTGGAAGTTCTCTCGCCTGTATTTTCTCCCACTTTTCTGTGTGCTTTTGAGTTTGATTCTGCGGTTTTGCGTTGGCCTCTTTTCAAGGGAAACTGGTTCTCATATTTCCTGAGAACTAACATTTTAAGGATCTTTCACATTTTTAGCAGCTGGCTAAAACTGTGGTGAGATTCCTTACCTGAGTGATCTGTCCAAGCCCAATATATCCATAGCTTTGTGAACCGATTTTTAAAAGGTTATGCTAATTATTTTGCTGAGATTTGCTCCTCTGGAACATGGTAGAAGTCAAAAAACCACCTTGCAGTCTCTTCAGTTGTCTTCTGCTACAATCACCACACTGCCTACAAGCAAAAAAAGATGCAGTAATTCAAGATGTACCATTGAAACAATACGAATATTATAGGCCATAGGTGTCAAACTCGTGGCCCTCCAGATGTTATATACTACAGTTCCCATCATCCCCTGTCAGCATCATGCTGGCAGGAGATGATGGGAACTGTAGTATATAACATCTGCAGTCATAGTATATAACATCTGCAGTCATAACATCTGGAGGGCCACGAGTTTGACAACTTTTGTCTTTTGTCATTTTGTCATTTTTAAACAGGCAAATCTCCCTTTTGAACATCTGAGGGAAAAAATACAGTATTAACTGGCCAATGATACTTTTTCCACGAAAGCCAAAGTGTGAGTGCATTGCCCTGTTACGAATTGATTCATCCAGCTACAAAAAAAGTGTTAAATGCTTGCATTGATCCTAATAGGATGTTCGGTATATGAGTGCATTCAGAACCCTGTCTGAAATATTTGGTTTCATGCTTCGCTTACTCTTTTAGTGCTGAAAGGCAGGAATTAAAGTGACTTGAAGGTCACAGTAAACTACTAAATGTGACTATACTGTTGATTGCACTTGGCTTGGCTCTTAATATGCACATCCTGACGTTACTAAAGTAGACTTTATAGGATATTGATACCAGTAGCACAACTTTAGGGAATTGAAATCCTGGCACATTTTGGGGTGTAGTTGGAAATGCAGTAATACTGGATGGCCTTGCCCTTTGGATCCGAGCAGTGCAGGAAATCCTAGGGAGCAATCTTACACCCACCAACCCCAGCCCCCAACAGTTACTAATGAGCAGCTCTGATTCATGTATTTCTGTTTTAATTAGTGATATGATGAAACCCCTGTTCCCTTCTGAAAAGGAACTTCCAGCTATTCCAGGGAGCAGCAGTGGCGTAGTGGTTAAGAGCAGACGCACTCTAATCTGGGGAACCGGGTTTGATTTCCCCTTCTGCCACTTGAGCTGCGAAGGCTTATCTGGGGAACTAGATTAGCCTGTTCACCCCAACACACGCCAGCTGGGTGACCTTGGGCTTTTTGGAGCTCTCTCAGCCCCACCCACCTCACAGGGTATTTGTTGTGGGGAGGGGGAAGGAGATTGTAAGCCTCTTTGAGTCCAAACTCTTCTAAAGAATGGCACATATATGCTGATGCAGATGGGTAACATGGATATCTGTATTCTTCAGACTTTCTTTTTGCTGCAAAGTCTCTTCAACATTCAGTTAAATGCTGTTGCAAGAAACATTTTGTGTGCTAGCTCATTTCTAATGGATATGTTAGAGGATGCTAAGTAGCATAATTTGAATAGTGTTTACTTATAAATAGGCAGTGTGAGGATGCTGTAGTGAACCTGGTGGTCTTTGTTTTCGTGAAGCGTTGCCTCTCCATAGCAAACAGGCTATTTTTACAGACTGTGTGGCATGTGCAGTAAAATTCTGATCAAGTCTCTGGCTTGTATCTGCACGGTGTTTCACACGCTGGTAAACTATAACCTTTCATGTGGCAGAAGGTGGGGAAATTAATAGTTAAAATCACCTCAGTTATATGAATTGTACTGTAAAGTTTCTTCCTATGTATTTTACCACAAGCACCAAGTATGATTACATCTTACTTGCAATGGATTGCAAATTATTGAGAAATTATTGAGCAAACTCCTTAGGAGGAGATTTTGAACTAAAACAGATGACCATTGGCGCTTTAAAGACTTAATATTTATTTTAACATAAGTCAGAGATCAGTTAGATACATATGGTGCAGAAAATCATTTTACATATATTTTTGTATCTATAATAATCACAGCAGAGGTTGTTGAGTTGAGTTGTTGCAGGAAAAGATATGTCGTAAATGATTTGTGATTCTCTACCTGAGGGACTAGCACAGATGTGGTTATTACACATAATGAATGAAGAGAGAGGTCAGAGGTTCCAGCCTCTCATGGGGTACAAATAAAGCCTAATAGTGTAAAACATCTAATCTTGAGTGAGACAGAAGTGAAGAAAAAACTGCATAAGCTGATTTTTTAAAGGAATTTGTTCTTGCTGTTATTTAAAATACTGTTGGCATTTAAAATACCCATGGTATATTATTTAACACTGATTAAACTTCAGTGTTAACTAAATTGCATCTCTTCTGGCCTCGCCTTAACATTTGCTTTACCACCACAGAAATATTTAAGATGTAGTATGCTGCTGTTTGTTGTTATATGATTTCTATTTATGTAAAAAAAGTAGGTGCTATGTCTGTAGAGACCTGATTTTAGTACCAGAAGGCCATGTGACCTGGTATGAACCAGACGATGCACTCTCAAAGAGTTAAATTCCATCCAAATTAGTAGCTCTTCCTTCCCAAAACTACTTCCAATGTGGCATGAGCATCTAGACCGCCACCAAAATGTACCCAGAAGTGCAGAGTCCAGCAGCTGTAATGCTCTGAGCAGCGTATCACATAGATCAGTGGTTCTCGAACTTTTTGCAAACTTTTGGGTCAGGACCAACCTCAATCACTTGGAACCCTTGCTCCATGTTTTCCTTGAGATAGCTGGCAATGAGACATTAGCTTTTGCCCTTGATAACATTGTACTACATTTGGAAAGCATGAAGCAGTCTCAAGTGTAGTAATGTGTGTGTATAAAATGCTGTCAAGTCACAGCTGACTTATGCCAACCCAGTATGGTTCAAGGCAAGACACTAACAGTTGGTTTTCCATTGGCTTCCTCTGCATAGCAACCTGGTATTCCTTGTGGTCTCCTATCCGAGTACTAACCAGAGCCAACCTTATCTT
Source organism: Sphaerodactylus townsendi (assembly GCF_021028975.2). NCBI lineage: Eukaryota > Metazoa > Chordata > Lepidosauria > Squamata > Sphaerodactylidae > Sphaerodactylus > Sphaerodactylus townsendi. The sequence goes on along the minus strand of NC_059425.1, from coordinate 171,581,433 downwards.
CTGAGATCTGAAAATGTCAAGCTAGCCTGGGCTATTCAAATCATGGTAGAAAGTGATTTAGTCCTAAGTAAATGCAAACTTTATTTATTCTCAAGTGTCTTTTTGCCCCAAGGATGGGATAGCAGCATACATGGTATGTAATCAATTCTCCCCACCTTGTTTTATTATCACAGGGACTCTGTCAAGATAGTCACTAACTGAGCTAAGACCACTCAACATTGTTATTGTTATTATTATTGTAGATTTCACAGCTGCCAGATCTTTAGCTGGTTGTTGGCCTTCATTACAATTCGAGCCTCACCCAGAGGCCTAGGAAGATGTAATGTATCGGCGTAGTATTCATGCGGATCCCAGCAGGGCTGCCTTCTGAATTTGACAGATGTTAATTTTGTCAATTTGAAGATGTTTCAAGTGCTATTATTATTATTATTATTATTATTATTATTATTATTATTATTATTATTATTATTATTATTATTATTATTATTATTATTATTATTATTGGATTTGGTATACCGCCCAATCCCCAGGGCCAGGTCTCTCAGTGCAACCCTAAAGCAAAATTGCACTCTTCTGAAACTTCTGAGTTCAGTGGACTTAGATGGGTACAACTCTTGAATGGAACTATCCCGTTTAGAAACTGCCTGTTGAGTCAACAGCCACTGAACACTGGCCTTTCTGTGAGCAGCAAACTTTTCCAGTGGTCATGGCATCTATCACAAAAGATTTAATGGCCAGGATATTCTTTTGTAAGACTGCTTGATACTTTTGTTTGTGCTGAAAGAGACCGTGTGATACCTGATGTATTTGAATACTTGTTATTTAGATATGTACTGAAAGGATCTAAATGCAGCAAATGTCTATCCGGTTTTGTGGTTTAACTTTATGATATTGATGAATCACTTGAACCACCTCTCAGAGGAAAGAAACTGATGGCGTGATATTATTCCAGGTTCATCTTTGGTGTCCATACTTTGATTTTGAATTTTCCTGGCCAGTTTCATCCCAGCTGTACTTGCATATTTCCAGCTAAACCATATGCCTGGGAACATTTTAAGCTATGTTTCAGGGTCAGTAGTTCTGTTAGGTAGTATCTGATACACAGCATTTTGGTCCTGCTGCAAAGGTGTCTGCTTTATTAACATTTTGCGCTCAGATATGTCGCAAACTGCAGTAATGCTAGCACTTTGAATTTTAAAAAATATGCAGAATTAACTGTATTTGTATTTATTTCACCCGGTCAGGCAACAGGTAAATCTATGGCAAATTGTAGCATAATCTAAAGAACTGGTTACCCTTATAGTGAGATGGCTTTTTACATGTATTAATAGTCATCCTTTTTCCCCTCTGACATTTTTTCTGAATGTAAATATAAATAGGCAACATGGTTATTGAGTAGAACTGCACAGAATCTTGATTGTACCGTTCATTTTTCATAAGTTGTATATGTGTGTATTGTAACATCAGATGACTAGTACATAAGGTGTGGTTGAATTCTGGAAATACCTTATCGTCTGAGGATCATTGGACTTGAAGTAAACACAATTCTTTATTTTTCTGGCCTCAGTACTCAGGCAATTTCAGTGGGACCGCAGCAGTACCTGAGGACTGTGCCCTAAGATTGAGCGACAATGTTCCTTTCCCCCCTCCCCCCTATGTAGTGCATTGTTTATTCTTGAAATGACAACTATTGCAAATGTTATATGGAAATAAGACCTGAAATAAAAGCTGTATATCAAAGTTCAGGATGCTCATTATTTCCCATTACATCGCTGTAGTCAAATCCTTACTATGGATTTTACAGGGGGGAAACTACTTGGTCATCATGGAATATTAAATATTGCAACTTTTAAAAGCCAAATGTTAGGAAATGACAGCCAGGTCATCTCTAACGCAAAGTACAACTACCACTATAAAGAGAATTGGGTAGTCGCGGCCCCGCCCCCCGGTTAACTGTGTATTTCCCTCCTCCCCACCCTGCCATTTCAAGAATGCAAAATTCATTTTGGTAAAGTAATCTTTGTGAAATTTAAGATGGGAGTTAGAATAATGTTAATAGGATTACCAACCCAGAGACGGGGCCAGGAGCTCTCCAGTAATTTCTGACCGATTGCCAGACTACAGGGATCAATTTCTCTGGAAGAAATGGCAGCTTTGGAAGGCAGACCCTATGGCATACCATAGAGTACAGGAGAAACAGAAATCCTAGAGTGAAACCACCTCCCTACCTCTGCAGGAATTTCCCAGGCCAGATTTGACAACCCTAATTATGTTAAATGTTTGACTTGCAGTCTAACTTAAAGGATGGTAAAACACATGTTAGTGTTAGACTTAAGCTTATCAACTTGAGTCTGATGTTTAACTGGAATTATATAGTAATAAGCAGTGTGTTAAGCTGACATTCAAATGTTCATTCCTACTATTGAGACAGTTCACATTCTCAGAGAATCAGAAAAAATGCACAATGCAGGAACTGGTTGGCTTTGTAGAATCCTCTAGGGCACAGGTGTCAAACTTGCGGCCCTCCAGATGTTATAGACTACAGTTCCCATCATCCCCTGCCAGCATGATGCTGGCAAGGGATGATGGGAACTGTAGTCTGTAACATCTGGAGGGCCGCAAGTTTGACACCTATGCTCTAGGGCCTAGTGGTTATGAGCAAGCTTACCTCTGAAATCACCCCTCAGTCTTGCTGTGTAGCCAAGACACTGGCAGATGCAATAATAGGTCCCTTTATCCCTTCCAAATTGGACAGAATACTTACAGATGGCGAATACTATCCGCCCCAACTGGTATACTGCAACCAACATTGCATAGACCAAAGTGAAGGCCAAAGCAGGTACAACAGCTTTCTCATATCTGTTACAAGGATGCCCCAGCGGCTTTTTATCTTTATTTTTTGCAATTGTGAAGGTGTTGGTGGGATCATCAAGGCACCTCTATTCGCTGCACTGCTTCACAGCATTTTTAAATCACTTTAAAGTTGCAGAGTTGTCCCTGCTAGGCCAGGGGGTCCCTTCCTTGTGTAGGTTGCCAGCCTCCAGGTGGCACCTGGATATCTCTTGCTACTACAATTGATTTCTGATCCAATGACCAAGATCAATTTCCCTGGAAGAAATGGCTACTGTGGAGGGTGAACTTTATGTCATTTATACCCTGCAGAGGCCTGCCCTGTCCTCTTTAGGCTCCACTCCCAAAATCTACAGGTATTTTCCAACCCAGAGCTGACAACTTTGAAAGGTTTAAGTCAATGGTGGGATCCAAACATTTTAATAACAGGTTCCGATGGTGGTGGGATTCAAACAGTGGCGCCGCCGCACACACGCACCTCCAGTCCCTACTGGGCAGGGAGGTTGCTTTAGTAACCCCTTCTCGGCACTCAGGAAAAAATAGTAACCACATCTAGAGAAGTGGTGAGAACTGGTTGGATCCCACCTCTGGTTTAAGCCTTGAGGGCTCACTGAAAGGTATTCACACATTATCTACAACACAGGCTTAGTGTTCTTCATGTTCTTTCACAAGGGTTTTATTTTGGCTGTCAAGTCTCAACCAGCTTGTGACAACCTCTTAGGGTATTCAAGGCAAGAGGCCAACTTGTGGCTGTTGTGGGTTTTCCTGGTTGTGTGGCCCTGCCCTGACAGTTTTTGTTCCAACTGTTTTGTCCGCATCTGTGACTGGCATCTTCAATTCAGAGGCGTGTCAGGGTACCTAGACTAAACATTAGGAGCAAAAACTACCAGACCACGGCCTCAACAGCCAGTTGATTCTGGCCATGAAAGCCTTTGACAATACACAGACTAGCAGGGGACTTGCCATTGCCTTCCTGGACAAAGTGACCCTGATATTCCTTTGCTGTCTCCTGTCCTAACACTAACCAAGGGCAACCTCCCTTAACTTCTGGCATCTGACCAGATCAGTCTAGCCTGGGTCATCCACGACACCTGAAGTACAGTTCCAGTTTTAATTCAGGGAAAACCGATAACTGCCACAAGTTGAAATGTATGCAGCAAGGATTCTATACACATACAAATGGAGGGACAACAAAATTCCAACAAAACAAGACTGAATCTTGAAAGTCACAGAGTTGGCAGAGTTGGCCAGTGCAGGCCGACAGCGGTTATAAGAGACAAGAATATGGACAATTTTCTGAAAGACTGGAAATCCTTTGCGGACTACTTATTGAAAACATGTACAGAGTAACAACGGCAGGATTCAAGTCTTAAATTAAAACAGTGTATTGGATTAAGACAACTTTATAAGGTCTAAAAGTGGGAAAAAATGTTGATATTAATTATAAGCACTGAGTTAGAATTATGATATGTGTGCAGGCGTTTGTGCATGTTTTCCCCCTTTTCATTTAGTATTACTATTATAGGGCGGAGAGGGGTCTAGGTTGGGATTTTTTTCCCTGTATCTTTCTATGTACATGTTATTTACATGAGTAAAATAAATAAAAATTCTCAATAAAAAAAAGAAATTTATAAAACAAAAAATTTAAAGTGTCGTGTACTCTTTCTTTTCTATTAATTACAAGCGTATGATACCCAGGAAAACAGGTCCCGGTTTAACTCTGTCAATCCACATTTTAGGCGCCACTGTTTAAGCTTGCAAACGGAGGGGAAAAAGACTAGCGCGAGGATGCGCGCAACCGGCTCCCTTCCATCAACGACCGAGCGCGCGACCGCCCCCTCTCCATGAACCACGGGATGGACAACCGGCTCCACACCATCAACGAACGTCGGAGGCGCGGGGCGTTTTGATTGGCTGCGCGGCCTCTTCTGAAAGGGCGGAGCTTAAACCCGTGGCAAGATGGCGTCGCTGGTGGTTTTCCGGCAGTTGCGAGACGTGATTGCGACCCAGGAGGTGCTGGTGGAGAAGCTGAGGCAGCAGGTGCGGGGAAAGGAGATGCACCGTCCCTTTCGCTGCCTGAGCCCCAAGACCTCCCTGGTCCTCTGCAGCTGTCGTTACCCCTTGGCGATGAGTTAAAGTATAAGCCAAGAGCCCTTCACAGCCATGCTTACGAATATTACTACCCCTCCCTCCTTGCAATAATGTTTATATATAGCAATTGTTCTCCCCTTTCTTGTGAAAAGGAGTGGGAAGAAATCAGTAGATCTGATGCAGAGGAAAAGTAGAGTGTCTTCATGCCTCTTGTAATAAGCTTGTGAACCATATGGTGCAGGCACTGGGGTCAGGGGCTTTGTAAAGGGCGAGTGGGCAAATACACGGATGAGAGGCGGCTCGCTGGCAGTAACTGCTAAATGGTGCTGCCAGTTTGAGAGGCAGTGTGAATAATGCTTGCTGGGGGAATGGACACGGTTGGAAACTGGCTCTTACAGTGCAAACCTAAACAAACTTGTGTGTGAGTTTGCCATCAAATCGCAGCTGACTTAAGGTGACCCTACAGGGGTTTTAAGGCAAGAGATTTTCAGAAGTGATTTGCTATTATCCGCCTCTGCGGCTGAAGGGAGTTGTGAGAGAATTGTGCCTTGCCCAAGGTCACCCAGAAGGCTTTATATAGAGAAGTGGGGAATCAAACCTGGTTTTCTAAATTAGCACCTGGACTCTTAGCTACTACACCTTTTAAAATTAATTGAAGTTAGTGGATTTAGAAGGGTATAATTATCCTTAGGACTGCACTGTTAGTTATTCAGGTTACATACACCTTCCTCTGAAATATCAGTCATTGTCATGACATGCAGTGACATTTTGTTTGTACTCTTTCAGTAGAAAAGCAGGGATCTAGTTTCTGAATCTGGGGCACAAATGAATCATATTCTGGCAAATGAGCAAATATTATTTTGGCATTGCCCTTTGAACAGCCCAAGGTTCTGCTAAGTTAATCATGAAATCAGTTGGCTTTGGTATACCATATTCTGCATAAGATCACACTACAAAAATAATGTACATTCAGACATATTCCTGAATGATATACCATTTGTACAAATGTTTTAATAAAGGCAATGTCCTTTTTATAGATTACAGTACTGGAGGAGAATTCTGTTAGCAGGGTGGAATATGAGGCTATTGTCGAGAAGCTAGAGGTAAGTTGCTTTTTATCTGCAGTGGTTACATAGCCTTACCAATTTTTACACAGGTTTATTTATTTTTATTTATTTATTTATTAGATTTTTATACCGCCCGATCCCCGAAGGGCTCTAGAACACTTCTGTCTAGGTTTCCTATAGGTTTTCAATATTTAGATTCTGTTGAAAATTGGATCATAAATAAAGTGGTACTGAAGGTGGGAAAGTACTTTTAAATACCAGGGGCTGTGACAGCAGATAACAACCAGAATCTACTACCTGCGTTGCTTCGTTGGCAAATGAAATCTGTTCAGCAATTTAGTAACTTACATTCTTCAACTGTATTTCGATTTATAGGAGGAAGTAGAAGAACATGCAAAGACCAAGAGAAATCTGGCTAAGGAATCTGAACAGCTGGAGTTTGCCCTGGGGGAGATTGAAGTTCTGTCGAATCAACTTAAGAGAGAGAAACAAGCGTTTGATAATGCGTATGATTGTACATTGGAGAAGTGTCTGGAGAAAGCTGGTTTAGAGAGTGGCTGTTTTTTAAAAAAAGTTGTTTCTAATACCATAGGAATGGGTACAGCGTCAGTTATGGGCCCCATTGATTGCTAGCCAGTTTCTTGAGGCCATCAACCTTCATACAGGCCATGCTAGAACTGGAAGCAGGCCAGAATCCAACAGTTCTTCTCTCAAACTAGAACTGTTTGCCACTGCTGCTGGCACTTACCAAGGGAGGGACAGCTTCAGTAGCCTTCCCTCTTATGTGCTTCGGAGGCAGGAACAAACAGTCCTAGCACTGGAGAAGAGCAGCTGCATTCCATTATCTGCTCTATTACTGTGCATTTAGAAGATGGAAAGGAGGAAGAAGCTAAGTCCTAGCACGTGCTGTAACCAACTGTCCTGTTGCTCTTGGAGAGTTCTCCAGTTGTTGTAGCAGCTATTCTGAGGGGGTGGAGAGTTTTCCCCCTGCCCACTCTCACATCTAAGAGAACGGTTGTGCCTATAAGCCTCTGGTATAAAGCACCATTGACTTCAGTGGGATTTATGATTTTAAAAGTGCATTTAGAATTTCAGTCTGATCCCGTTCTTGTTTATCCTGAAACGTGTCCCATTTTGTTTAGCGGAATGAAGCGCTAAGTAAATACACGCAGGATTGCAGCTTTGGGGCAAAGTGAGACCATTGTGAATAAGTCCACATAAAGCTGGGTAATTTGCTTCCCAGTTGACAGGGAAAACAGCTGGCAGTTTTTCTGAAGATATCCTCATTAATATCGGATGTCTGAACAGAAAAGCCATGTGGATCCTGTATGAGTAATCTTAACCAGGTCACTATTTGGGGAGGGCAGTTTTGTTTCACTCAAGTGCAGGGGCGTAATGAGGCAGCCCTGGGCAAACTGTAGCCCTGGGCAAAACCTGAGTTGGATGCCCCCCCCCCCCAATTGGGCAGCCACTCCACCACAACCAATTTTTTTTTGCACCAGGACATTGGTGCCTGCAGGGGGTGCATCTTTAGACATATCAGCACCGAAATTTCAGCATATCATCAGGAGACTGTCCTTATGCTACTCCCCAAGTTTGGTGAGGTTTGGTTCAAGGAGTCCAAAGTTATGGACTCCCAAAGGGGGTGCCCCATCCCCCATTGTTTCCAATGGGAGCTAATAGGAGATGGGGGCTACAGTTTTGAGAATCCATAACTTTGGCCCCCCTGAACCAAACTGCACCAAACTTGGGGGAGTTGCCATCATCTCCAGATGATTACCCTGAAATTTTGGTGCCGATACATCAAAATGCACCTACTTGGGAACATCCTAGAAATTTGCCCAAGAATCTTTGTTCTGCATTGGTTTTCTGCATTGCTGTCAAGCCAGAGGGGTTGCACAATGGGGGCACATTTCTGAAGGCCCAGTCTCAAAACTTTCCGGGTCTCATCAGGAGACTGCCCTAATGATATCCCCTAAGTTTGGTGCAGTTTGGTTCAGGGGGCCCCAAGTTATGGACCCTCAAAACTGTAGCCCCCATCTCCTATTTTCTCCCATTGGAAACAATGGGGGATAGAGCACTGCAGGAGGTCCATAACTTTGGACTCCCTAGACAAACCTCACCAAACTTGGGGGGAATAGCATATGGGTGTCTCCTGATGATACGCTGAAATTTTAGTGCCACTAGACTAAAACTGCGCCCCTGCAGACCCAAAATGGAGAAAACCACTAAAATGCCAAAAGCGAGACCCAGCATTTTGATTACCCCATGAGTGATGCCTGGGCAGCTGCCCACCTTGCCCAATGGGCATTACGCCAGTGCTCAAGTGTGATTGTACTCAAACCCCTATGTTCCTGGCTCTTTTGAGAAATACAGCCACCACAACTGCTCTGAAAAATGCAGTGAATTTCATAGCAGGCTGCGCAAGCCTCCCATCTGCTCCATGCTGGCATTCAGAACTTTACATGAAAAATCAGTATGTTAAACGAGGTGTGATAAACTTTGGGAAATATTGTTGCTTCCTTTTTTAAAAAGCTACTTCTAGTTCTTCGCGGAACTTGGAGAGTAACCATCAGTGCCACAATTTTTAATTCACAAAGGTGCCTCGTTGCGATAATAATAATAATAATTATTAATCTTATTTATTGTTTTTGTGTGCGACCCTTCCCCCTAAGCAGGCTTCAGGCGGCTTACAGCAATTGTTCACAACAAAACAATTTCCATACAATGAGCATGGGCTCTAGACTTTTAGAACGCCTCAGGGGTCTGCAACCTGCGGCTCTCCAGATGTTCATGGACTACAATTCCCAATTGGCCATGCTGACAGGGCCTGATGGCATTTGTAGTCCGTGAACATCTGGAGAAACCTGATTCGACAACTAGGCTGATTACTAGTTTCCAGGAACAGGCCCCTTTATTGGTTGCAGAAGGTATTTCATTTAAATGAGAGAAGTTTTAAGAGCAGTGTCAATTACACGAGCGGCAGCATTTCTTTAGCCGTAAAATAACCTGGAGAAATATTTCAGAATGATTCCAATGAGGGGAAGGGAGTGCACAGGAAATTAATCTTAATGATGCCTATGAGCAACATGATCTAACATGGACAATCTGGGATTAGACTCTCTTGTCATGTAAAAAAAACCATAATTATCCCCCAACAACTTTGAAGATTGGGGAAGAGGCACTATTCAAAAATGATGTATATACTTTTCTGCTTCAGAGATATTGACAGCTGCAGGAGGTAGAATTTATACAAGGGAAATGGCTTGGGAACAAAGGAGCGAACACCCCCTTTCTTTAGACCTACTTGCCCAGAATTCAAAGCTGCCACTAACACACACAGAACTTCCTACCCATGGATTTTGTGAATATTATTTAGCTGCATCCTCTGAACATAGCTGAAGCCACACTTGAAATAAGATACCCACAGGTGTATTCAACAAACTTTCTAATAGATTTCTCTAGGTCATAACTTTTACAGCAATATATAAGTGCTCGTGCCTACATAATGTTAGGGGTGCTAAAACCAACCAATATCAAGGATCCCTTTCCCTGAGCAAGATCAGTCCACCAGTGATATTTAAAAAAACTCTGACCAATGTATGATCCTGTGAAGAATGTCAGTTGTGAAATAATTATGATATCATAGGAAAAGCTTAAAGGAAAGGTGCAGGGTGTGTTTTCCGACTGTACAGGTTTTTGTTGTTGCTTCTGTTGTAGACTTTCCAATGTGAAAAACAAAGCGCTGAAGGAGTCAATCCAAAAAGACAAACTGAAAAGCAAATGTACGGGTAGGTTTGCTAGATTACTTTGTTGTGTGAAAGTGTGTCATGTTACATTTCTAGATGCATCCCTGAGATGTCTTAAGTTTATACCTGGTGGTGGAAAATATGAATACACCAGTGACATAGGTGTACATTTTTAATGGGGTGGGTTCAGGAGGCGAGGCTCAGGGCAGGGCTTCCCCAAGCTCTACCACACTAGGACTCCACCCCTACCCGGGCTCGCAGCTGGCAGTCCCTTTTGCTCTTCTCACCGGGAAAGCCAGAAGAGACTACGGGTACCGGCCTTGGAGAGCTGCTTTTATAAGCACTGAGGCTGGGGGGTGGGACATAGGAAGGTGTGGCCATGCCCAGGGAGGGGCACCCAGAGACAATTTTCTTTGGACATGTAATGGGGGGGTTTGAACCCGTGAATCCCCCCTTACCTACATCCCTGCAATTATCACATGTTTGCTGACATGTATTACGTAGCCATAATTGGCTGCAGTTTGCTATTGAGAAAACAGCTGATAGCAAACTTGGGTGTGGCTTTAGGTCCGTGGTGGCGAACCTTTGGCACTCCAGATGTTATGGACTACAATTCCCATCAGTCCCTGCCAGCGTATTGGCCCATGCTGGCGGGGCACAATGAGAGTGTAGTCCCTCTTTATCCTGAGTCTGGGTCACTCCCTGCCTAGGTAATGGGATCTGCCCAAATACTCTGTTCAGCCATTGTACAAGATACTGGTGCCTTGTTTTGTGTGGGGGAAAGAACCTATAGACTATAGGCAGTAATACAATTAAAGAGAACAAAGGACAGGCTACTTCTATTCAGATGCCCTCACCTAGTGACTTTGCTATCTTCATTGTTACTCACATGCTAATGTGTGGATACCACTCAACACATGTAACAGACAATGGTTCTTTCCCCCACTCTGGACACTCCAACAGGTATATATACTCCACTTGTTTTCCTACCATCAGATCCTCTGAAGATGCCAGCCACAGACGCAGGCAAAACGTCAAGAGAGATTGCTGCTAGAACACGGCCATGCAGCCCGGAAACCACACAGCACCCCAGTGATTCCGGCTGTGAAAGCCTTCAACAAAATAAAGACATTATTAATCATGATATGTGCATATGCTTGCCATCTGCCCTGAGTTCTTCAGGTTTAGCATGCAGAAAGTTTGAAGCTGTGTTTTTTTTCTCTTTCAAATGTCTCTTACAGAAATTGAGAGCCATATTCAGAAACAGGAAGACATTCTGAACTCTAAAAACAATGAGATAAAGGAGCTGCAGCACTTCATAAACAAACAGAAGCAAACCTTGAAGTAAGTGTTTCATCTGCTTGTCTGTCAGTACTTTTAGACAATTAATTGAAAATGCATGCATTGGAACCAAAAGGCCTTTTCCGTCAGCAGCAGATAGGATGCAATTCTAGCCAGTTCCCCTACTCTCACTGTAGACCACCAGTTCATATCTTGTTCTGTTAGTAAGGTCCCGTCCCCCCCAGGAACAGCATTATGGGAAGCTTCAATGGGCATCAGCAGCAACAGAGAGGCAGGAAAGTTCTGTTCTGTGTGTGGAAGTGCCTTCCGTCAACCACTGACCTTTGTATTTAGTCCATCACGCTTTGACAGAGATAGCATGATGGTTCTTTTCTCTTTATTATTCTCCCACCTGAAACAAGGTATGTCCAGCGTCTGAAGGGGGAATGAACCGCAGTGTAGCAATGTCAGTGAATGCCAAGTAAAGAATCAAGGGGAATGTTTGACCAAGTCAAGGAAGGTTGTGCTGAGCTAGCACGGTTATCTGAGCTTTTAACTGAAGCCTCCAAAAGTCTGCATTCCTCACCTCATAACGAGAGTCGCCATGGCCACCAGTAGGGAATGGGGGTGTGGGGTTGCCATATCCAGCCTGAGAAACTCCTGAAGATCTGGAAATGGAGCATGGGGAGGACAGGGATTTCAGGCGGGGTCTCATACCATACAGTCCACCCTCCAAAATGGCCATTTTCTTCAGGGGAACTGATCTCTGTAGTCTGGAGATGAGCTATAATTCTGGTGGATCCCCAGAATACCATCTGGAGTCTGGCATTATTTTCCTATTTTCTTAAACGTAACAGTCAGCAGTTCTTCTTATGCTAGTAAAGTGAGACAGGTTGTTTGTTCCACAGAAAGATGATGGCTTGGTCAGTTGAGGGGCATTGGTGGAGAAAATTATATGCCTCCGCATTAGAATAATTCCAAACGAATGTGAGAATTATCATTCACTTTTATGTACTGCCTTTGTCAAAACCCTTATTTTGTACATTACCGAACATGGTACTTTGATACAAGAGCATGTATGCCAAAATGTATGTTTACTTTCAAATGGACGGGCAGGGCTAGGTAGGCACTAGAACCCAGACGGAGCATCGTACAACAAAGAATGTCTGGCATTCTTTGTTCTTTGGCAGGGGAATATACAACCCTAATATCATCTTTCTGTAGAACAGAGTATCGTAGTATTCTTAAAGGTATATTAAGAAGGAAGCATAGGTTGCTTTTCTACTGGTTACAGTTTGGTTCAGTATTGAGTTGTCATTGTACAATTGGTGTGAATGTTCTGCAAGGTCCTGATGTCAATTTGCCTATACATGCTGAAGTGTTGGAAACCACACTGAATGCAAAAGGGGAGGGGCAGTATAGAAACCAAATAAAATAAAATAATAAATATTTATTTTTAAAATTATTAATATGCATGGAGGGATTATTCTGTGAGTCCAACTTATTCCTGGTGACTCCCATTGAACTTCTTGATGTATGAAAGCAGTTCCAGAGTTGAATAAGGACTGCTTTATTTGGATGTGCCTGATGAATCTTTGTGAAGAAAATGATGTGATATGTGTTTTGTGATCTATTGTTGCAACTTCTCCATTGCAGTTTTTGTTTTGTTTTTGCAGGAAACAAGCATCTGACTTGAAAATACAAAAACAACAGGAGTATTACATTTCAAAAGTGCTCAGGGAAAAACCCAAGAAGAGTGTTAAGTAACTCTAGCAGCATTCCCTTATATGTTGTCTATCAGTTTTCTCATGAAGAAATTCTGTTGTTTGTAGGTAAAGAAACCATTTAGATGTTCACCTCCAAACAGTAATATCCAGCATAATCCCTATGGGTAACGCTCGCTAGAAGCATGTAGTCTGTCCGTACTTATCCACCAGGTCCCAGTCTTAAACTGGCATGTTTTGTATATAAGTTGAGATCGACAGGGATTGCAGAATTGGGCCCCTCATATTTAGGGCATATATCCAGATGATCTTGAGACCATCTGTGCACCAATCTACATAGTCTAATTATGTTGTGGATCTTTCTGCAAATTATTTAAACTCATTCCTGATACAGGTACATTTAAGGGATTCTGGCTGAGAGCTATCTTGTAATCTGTCAAGTGGCAGTCTGGTGTGACTCTTAGGTTCCATTCATTCTTCTCTGGAAAATGAAAAAGATGGCTTGAAAGACAGGTAGTGAAGTTTTAGCTATTGTCAACATCGAATGGAATCAGTGCACTGAAATTTACAAATAAATAATTTTAAGCTAATTGCCTGTGAATCCACTCACTTCCATTTGGCGATGGTCTTTCCAGTGGTTAAGAACACTTGTCCCAAAGCTACAAAAATGGGACAGCCCAGTGCTGTTAACAACTGCTTATTTCTGCCCAGCAGAGTGAAATCACTGAAACATCTTGTGTTCTTTCTTCCTTTGCTTACGACATTCCATTTCCAGTGTTTAATTTCTCAAGCATAATATGCCACGGCTCAAGTCTGGGATGAACTCCCATCCTCTGATCCGGAAGCCCTTCGTCCATATCCTTGGTGTTCGGAGAATCTTTGCACCAGGAACCCTTCCATCCACCCTTACGATTATAGTTTCTTGATGTTGAAAGTGGACCCTGTAGCAGAGCCCCAGCCTTATCCAATACCCAGTAATGATAGCCTGTGGTTCCGGTATGCAATTAGATTCTGAAGCTTAAATCAGGGCACACAACTTGCCATTTCTCTGGTTTGTTGGAAGTGTGACATCTCAGGCTACTGCATTAACATGAGATGTTTACAAAAGTTAAAGCAAACTAAATATGATGCCTCTAGCTTACCTCTGGCAGCTGTGTAAGACATAATGCAAGTGGGAAGAGTTCTGAAGCAGATCTCAAATTGCTAAGTCAAGAAATGATTGATTCCCACCCCCTCTCACAGGAGCGGAGCAAGGGGAAACTGTGCCTGGGGCACACGTGTACCCTGTGCCCCTGCCACGGCGCCGCCCAACCCGGAATGCCCCCAGAATGCCACCCCCCCCACTGCGGCTTCGCCTGGGGCGTCGCCCCCCCCTATCCTGTTGGTGCTACGCCACTGCCCTCTCCTATCAACCTCTCATTTCTTGTAGGCAAATGTATTTGTAGCCATCTTTAAGTTAGCCACATACATTTCTTCAGTAATGTAGGGTTTTCAATCTATTGGATTGTCCATCACAGTATTTCAAGCTCTTACCAGGACTTTCAGCCTTTAAAAGGTAATAAGGTTGTCAGTCCCCTGTTAACCTTGAACATATAATTCAATAATATGCAAAGGTCCTAATTTTTTTCTCTCTAAATTTTCTTCGTTCTCCATGTTTACCTTGTTATCTGTGGTGGGCTAGATTAGTGTCATTGAGTCCTCCTTTGCTACCATAACCCCATTTCCTAGCCGTGGCCATTTCTTGTTGTTTTCCTTCCTGATCTATCTTTCTGCCAAATTCATTTAGCATCCACATGCTGTAACCTCTCTCTCTGTTATTAGCTCTTCAAATTCTTACTAATTTTTTTTGGGTACTTCTGGAATGGGTCCTGGCATCCTTGATGCAAACCTGTGTGGTGCAGAAGCCAAACCCATTGAAATATGGATATAAACCACACTAATATCTGCGGCTTAAGCTTCATCAGTGGAATTCTGTGTGTAACAAAGTTTATTACAGGGAAGCAACAGATGCCCTAGGGGAGACTGCAGGCAGACATGAAAGCAACATCCTTTCCTGTTGCTTGTCCCCATCTGGTGTGCAAAAGTTTACAGCCTCTAAACATAAATATTTCATTTAGGTTTCATGTCCTGGATGTGGAACTTCAATGAGTGGGGCTTGGGTCGAGCAGATAGAATGCACTTCAAGAGGATGGACCCCGAGGAGAAGTGTGCTACTGCTAAAGCACTCCTCTTTTTTAGACAGAGTGCTGGTCTACAAATGCAGGAAAATTTGATGGTAGACTGACACAACAGAATCCCAAACTGCCACATCAGAAGGCAGGTACAGTGTTTAATGTTCCCCTGTGTAAAAATGCCTGGCCGTATGATAATCAAGGCAGGTGTACAACAGGTACTGTCACAAATATTACACCAGTGATGGCGAACCTTTTCGAGACCGAGTGCCCAAACTGCAACCCAAAACCCACTTATGTATCGCAAAGTGCCAACATGGCAATTTAACCCGAATACTGAGATTTCAGTTTAGGAAAAACGGTTGGCTCCGAGGCATGTGTTACTCGGGAGTAAGCTTGGCGGCAGTTGTTGGCTTTGCTTTGAAGCAACCATGCTCTTCCGGGTGAATCACGACCATAGGAGGGTTTACTCAGAAGCAAGCCCCATTGCCAGCAACCAAGCTTACTCCCAGGTAAAGGATTGTGCTTTAGTTCGACGCATGAAAATCAGTGGGGTTTAACAGCGCTTAACAGGGTTACCTACACTGCTACCCCAAAACTAGGCCTTAGGTTTAATGCTAATAATTGAGCCCAGCAGCCCTGGCCTGCCTAGATGTGTGTGTGTGGGGGGGCGATTTTCCCCCCACATGATGAACTCTGTTTGTGCGTGCCCACAGAGAGGACTCTGAGTGCCACCTCTGGCACCCGTGCCATAGGTTCGCCATCACTGTATTACACCCATGCGTACTCCAAGTACGCATGGGTGTAATATTTGTGACAGTGGCCGTATGATAAGAGAGCACACAAACAAGACAGGTATACTGAAAATGTGCTTCCTAAAGTGCTGTTCTATATACCATTTGCATGGTGTAGTGGGTAAGAGCAGGTGGATTCTAATCTGGAGAGCCGGTTTTGATTCCCCACTCCTTCACCTGAGTGCCAGAGGCTTATCTGGTGAACCAGATGCGTTTCTACACTCCTACATTCCTACTGGTTGACCTTGGGCTAGTCACAGTTCTTTGGAATTCTCTTAGCCCCACCTACCTCATAAGGTGTCTGTTGTGGTGAGAGGACGGGAAAGGAGCTTGTAAGCCACCTTGAGTCTCCTTACAGGACAGAAAAGTGGGGTATAAATCCAAACTCCTCCTCCTCCTCCTCTTCTTCTTGTTCAAAAATTTGATCCAGTACCTTCACTCTGAAGAGCCACCTCAGAGCTCCATTACCTTGTTGCTAGATGTACAGACCAGGTCTCAGTTTGTAAGGAAGAAAGTGAAGGTCCCTTCAGTTCAGCAACAAAGAGTCTAACTGTGTGGCTGAAACTCAGAATTGGCCCTTGGACATTTTTGTGTTGCTTGACTGATTTCTGTAGCAGTGATCAGCCCTGGGGTTTATGCCCACTTGGGAGCCCTGCCATCCATTCTGAAAGCCGCATGTGTAGAAATAGTGATATTGCTCAGTGATGAAGGAAGATTATATGGCACGTGTTCATCTCTCTCATAAGTCAGTTCTAGTGACTGAAAATATTCTGTAGCTTACCCTGACCCAGATGAAGCCCCGGTTGCTCCGTAGTGAAGAAAATGCAGTATTCCTCCAGAACATACGTCCGTTGCTGTGCAGAATCTAATTATGTGAGTACTTAATCTAATTATGTGGCAGGGGGTGATGGGAACTGTAGCCCATAACATCTGTAGGGCCGCGAGTTTGACACCTGTGCACTACACAATGTGTGGCATCTGTAACATTTCCACTTTGGATCCTGATCGTGAAGGTAATTTGGCCCTCTGGCTTATGCAGGCTTTATTTACCACTCCCACCGTGGCCTACATGACATCCAAGTACTAGATACTTTGTAGGGGGTGGGACATTTCTCAGCATGCCTTTTTAAACCAAAAACAAAAAAACCCCCACAACTCTCAGCTATGTAATTAAAAACAGAACAGGCCAAAAAAAGCCCCCGTTAAACATTTTATTGTCACTTTAAAAGTTAATTGTAATTCAGCTTGTCTCTAGTATTTTTAATTCCCAAGACTTTAAAATTAGCTGCATTGGTGAACCCATCTGACCCAGGGTATCCAGTAACGTATGGTCCTGGCATGGCTCCAGTGGATTAGCACCTGCTGCTGTTACTTTACTGGACTTTTTTTTTTTTTAAAAAAAACCCTTTACTATAGTTTCCAGTAAGAGTAGTCCTCTACAACTCATTCTGTGCTATAACTGCTGCTACTCTTGCAGTTTGCTTGTTTGCCTGCCATGCCTTCATCTTTTGCACCGAAAAGAAGAAAGTCTGATTCAAGCTTTTCCATTTTCGGAACACAAGACTCTGAAAAGTTGTTTTGTCCCGAGCTCTAAACAAAGTTCAGAGCCAGAACTGCAGCGGTTTTGGCATGCTTTTTGGGAATAGGTTGGATCCCTGCGCTGTGAATCAGCAAGCTAAGCTGGTGTGTCAAAGGTGTTTCAGCTATCTTGGCTTGGCTTCAGTATTGAGATGACGCTTGGGAAGTTGGGCTGATTAAAACCTCCTGACATTTAGATACTGAAATATTCACAAGAACTCGTGTTGCGCTGGTCGTCCAAGTACTTCCAAAGGTAATTTTATCCTCCCTAATTTAGCAGCTGTATGTCAATAGGGGTTTTGTTGCCCGCGTTGTCTGGCACAAACTTGAATATTGAAAAAGAAGTCTAGTTCACTGTGAAGAGCATAGCTGCCCTCTATGTCTATTTATTTATTTACTTTAATTAGACCTCCCTAGTGGGAACCAAAGCAGCTTGCATTGTCCTCCTTTTCTCCGTTTTATCCTCACAACAACTCTGCAAGGTAGAATAGATGTGACACACCAGACGTGGAAACGAGATGTGGAACACCACAAAACAAATAAAAAAGATGGGAAAGAATCACATTAAGTAGCTCCTGTATTAGTGCAGCAACTTTACTTTCTTGGTTTCAGGCAAAATACATTCCAAAAAAGGGAATGCTAAGAATTCTTTTTTCCAGATCCATCTTTGAAGAGGAGAAGTAAAGAGGTATTATGGAGCAGTTATAAATGTTTATTTACATTGCTTATAGTACACTTTGCTCAAGTCAGCTTATGCAGCACAAGTCAATACAATCAACAATGTAAGAGAATTTGGACCGCAGAAACCTGAAACAGCACAAAGTATAAGCATTAACATCAGAGACGTAGTGCCAAGGGGGTGGGGGAGGTCCGCGACGCACCAGATGGGCGCCCCTGCGGAGGCATTCCAGGGGGCGGGATGGGGCGTTCCGGGGGGGCTTGGAGGGGCGCGCAACGTGCGCGCACACCGGGCGCACTTCCCCCTTGCTCTGTCCCTGATTAACATGGTATGTTAAATGATGCAGAAATTACATATTAAGATCATATATCAACCGACAGCATGTGTTAAACACAGTAGTACAGATCACAGCCCCCATATCATTACCAAAGAATCTTTCTGAACCATTTGGTACATCCTTATTACCTGTATGAAAAAGCCCTCCTGAATAATTCTTTCTTGCATGGTTTTTGGAATGCCAGGAGAGTGAGAGGCTTCCTGCTCTCATCAAGTAGACCGTTCCATAAGGTGAGCACCACAGCAGACAGTGCACAGGATCAGACAGTTGACTTTTTGCCCATTTGCTAGGTAGCACCTGCAGAATCCCTTACTCAGATCAGCAAAGCTGTAATGGTTGAGCCTTGTGAGAAGCAATCCTGGAGATACGAATGCCCAAAGCCACGAAGGGCTTTGCATGTGATAAACCAGTGCCTTTGAATCGAGCCTGTTAACTGCGGGGCAGAATGGGAGTTAGGGTTAGGGTTCATGCTCTGCCTAGCTCCTGATAATGGTGAGCTCTGGCATTCTGCACCAGTTGGAGTCACTGAGCTGACTTCGAGGGGAGACCTATGTAGAGTGAATTACAGTAGATGCTGTGGCTCTGATGTGGATCAAGCCCGTGGACACTTGGAAATTAAGCTGCCAGAAGGGAATTCCCAGAACATATCTTGTCAAAACTCCCTGTGGATTTCCTAAACTGTGTATCTTCAGTGGCTTGATTCTGAGTTTTCTCCTCGTTCTCCTTAATTCACTTGGTTTGGATCCGACTCTCCTAATTTTATGCCTTTTCTAAAACCGTAACACTTTCAGGGGCCTTAATAATGAATTCGCTTTGTTTCATCTCTTAATTTATTCTTGTTTCAGTGCATATTTATATTCTTCTTTAAGCTGTATGAGTTGACTTGATCAATGGAAACACAATAAATGATAACATTTAGTGTCATGCAACATCAAAAATGAAGTATTGTGGGGTTTCTGGGCTGTATGGTTGTGTTCCAGTACCATTTTCTCCTGATGTTTCGCCTGCATCTGTGGCTGGCATCTTCAGAAGATCTGATGGTACCATCAGATCCTCTGAAGATGCCAGCCACAGATGCAGGCGAAACGTCAGGTTCAAATGCTACTGGAACATGGCCATACAGCCTGGAAACCCCACAACACCCCAGTGATTCCGGCTGTGAAAGCCTTCAACAATACAAAAATGAAGTAATTATAAAGAGGAGATAGTATACTCTTGTAAGAGCTGATCTGAGAGAGTAAAGGTTTAAATTGTGTCTCCATCAGAAAATAGTCATGTACATGCCCAGATACTTCGAAGGCTTATAGCCCCACTTGCTGTACATGGATTTACAAGCCATAATTACATAAAAGTCCTGCCGATTTAAGTGAAACATGAACGTATGTTCAGGATTGCATCCTAGAGTAGTTGCATTGGTTGTGAAAGTTTCTGTCTACAGCTTGAAATGGAGCCTTCTTCAGCCAACTGCTCTGCTGCTTTTTTTAATGAGCTTTCATGCCAGAGCGGTAACTTGAACTTGGGTCTCTTCAACTAGAGCACATGGTTATCATCAAATAGATGGAAAGGTAGCAAGAGCCACACATTTGTTTTGGAAAGCAGATCTGCAGTACAATTTTGGTGTTGATAACTCTGAATCGTGGTTGGTGGGATCGTGTCAGAGGCTATAAACGGCTCTGTTCACAATGGAAACTGCTTGCATAGCCAACAGATACTCCCATGAAGAAATCCTAGCTTTCAGCTTCAGGTTGTAGGAATAGGAACATATTTCTAAAGTATTCTTATTGATCATTTAAAAGAAGAAGGAAAGTACTGTTTTCCCATCATGCACGTTCTTTTGCATTCTTTCACAGTTGCAGTGAAGCCAAAATGGCCAATTACAGAGCAAAGAGAACCAAACAAGATTAGGTCATGTGATCAGTATTTTAAACTATTAACTTGATTTGAACTATTGAAGACTGTTTTAATCATTGTCTCAGAGGAATGAAATCAACTGCTGCAAAACAAAGTTAACCTCTTCAAAAGTAGTGAATTATAATTTTTACCAATGAGCTCTACCAATGTGGCTGAGTCGTGGCCTTGGATCATGTGGTAAACTTCCACTTGTGGAAGGATGTGGAGGACCCAAGGAGCAGCATTTTGGACATTTTGGGCTGGAGCAGGAGAGGCATTGGAGGTCCTGTTCTGCTGGTGGAAATGCTTTCTGTCTGTAGTGCTACCCAAAGCTTGGCTGTTTTTTATCACCTGAAAAGAAGGGCTTGTGTTAAGTCAGCGATGGGCTAATTCTTTCAGCCTTGAGTCCACTCATTCATAGGAATGCTGCAGGCAGCCAGGTGGCATGAAGAGGAAAAGATGCTGGTTACGGCATGAGAAGAAGAAGAGTTTGGATTTATACCCTACCTTTCTCTCCTGTAAGGAGACTCAAGGTGGCTTACAAACTCCTTTCCCTTCCTCTCCCTGCAACAGACTCCTTGTGAGGTTGGTGGGGCTGAGGGAGCTCAGAGAGAACTGTGACTAGCCCAAGCTCAGCCAGCAGGAATGTAGGAGTGCAGAAACACATCTGGTTCACCAGATACGCCTCTGCCACTCAGGTGGAGGAATGGGGAATCAAACCCTGTTCTCCAGATTAGAATCCACCTGCTCTTAACCACTACACCATGCTGGCTCTCTCAGCTATACCTTTCATACACTGTGGGGCATGTAGCTTGAAGTCAGGGTCCCCACCCTGTGTCTTGTGTAACAGATGTGAGTTATGGTGTCCAATTGAGATTGCAGCTGTGTTGCATGTGGGGAAGGAGCTTCAACCCCCTCCATACAAAACACTCACCATTTTCATACTTGAACTGGTTGGAAGGTGCTGTTTGGCCCCCTTGAAGAAACTCATCAGTGTAAAATGTTTCAGATTGAGTAAATAGTGGAAGGCGGAGGCACTGCATTCATATTGTGAATTGTGCACACCACAATATTGTGAATTGTGCACACCACAAACTGGAACTGAGAACCTGCAACTTTCATTTATTATAGATGTGGAAACCGGACTCAACCTGTGTATTGCATAATGTGCAAAACTATTATCAGAAATGACCCTTATCACTGACAGCTGCATATGTGTAACCATTTCGAGATGCATTCAGGTATAACCGGTGGCCTGGAGGAGAGGTTTTACTGTGGTGTCAAGTTTGTCCAGAATTGCTGCAGAGTTAGAAGCCTTCTGTCCTTCCCTTAGTAACAAATTTGGGGGGGGGGGGGGGATGCCAACTGTGGAGCGGAATTGGTGCCTTCAAGAGATGTTTGACCAATAGCAAATCAGCAACTCGCCCTCAATTGACAATATTTACCTGAACTGACCATCCTGAAATCACCTGAAATAGTTATAATGTGACGATAGAGCTGGATAAAATTTGATCTTAGTGTGTTGAAAGTTTGTGCAGCTGAAGAGGACCTTTTCCCGTGTGGAAGGCAGGAAAAGTCTCTATGAATAGGATTGGGAAAATCCTAAATGTTTTTTTCTGGCCTGGTGTCAGAACCCAAAACATTTAGACCTTTAGAAGACAATAACAAAATCCCAAATTAAGCACACAGGGCTACAGGAATCCAGTGCAAACACAGTGGTGTTTATCATGTGGTTTTTTTTTCTGACCCCTTCCTGATGTGAGGCAGGCTGATACATTCTGCATCAAGTGCCGACTGAGCCGACAGAGACCATGTTACAAGAGTCAGGTTGCAGTAAATGAAGTATGTTCATAAGAGCCACATTTGGAAGAAGTAATCATAGCCTTCTTTGAAATACTATGTGTGAGAAGCAATCCTGACCACCACCACCACCACCACCGTGATTTAAGCCTCAAGGTACAACTACTGACCCCGTACCGCCCAGGCTGTAAACCTGGCTTGCTCTCGAGAGACGATGGAAGGCACAAAGCCAGCAGCCGTAATTCCTTAAGCCTTGTCTGGAGTCTCCTTTAGTCCACTTGTCTGCATCTAGTTTAAATTGTTACTTGTCTTGAATTTCAACTCAGCAGAAGCACAATGTAAAATAATCAGTGGTATTTCGCCGCCGCTACATACCAGATCAGGGCTGTGTCTTTGGCAAGGATGAAAGGGGGCTTAAGGCAGGGGTAATAATTTCCCTCGTGAGGAATGAGAACTCACGTGATAAACGGTACAACTCGTTCGATAATGATGCGGTGGACCACTTGGTCTGGTTATCAAATCAAACTGCTGAAGTTTTACCATCACTCAGCTGCTTGCAGTAAAGACTGATATAAGGCCAGGCATTTATGATGGGAGTATGGGATATTTGAAATGAAGAGGAGTCAAAAATATTGTGAAGAAATGGTTATACTTATTTTAATCAAATGTGTCCGTAGGAAGCAAAAGGCCAGATAAGACTGATCATGTTGGTTACATCCAGTGGTGGGATTACAGTAATTTAACAACCGGTTCCTGTGGCGGGATTTAAATAATTTAACAACTGGTTGTTTACAAGCACCATTTTAACAACCGGTTCTGCCAAAGTGGTGCGAACCTGCTGAATCCCACCACTGGTTACATTTATGTAAAAGTCATGGGGTATTGAGATGTTTCTAAAGTACAGTACATCTAAAGGGCTGAAGTTTTGATTTATTTGTTCAATCTAATTGCTGCTTGATAAAATACCTAACGACGCTGTTATGACTACATGATTCTATGTCTGCATATGATGCACAGTTATTGGCTTGGATCTAAAGTTGGATGAGCAGAAATCAGCAAGTGGAATAAAACTTTCCAACCTTTTCATTCCCACCACAGTTCATTGTGTTCCCTGAGATATTGCCTGAAGCGTCAGCAGGGGACCTCCAGGAACAGTTTAGAGGACATGGGACTGGGGCAGGGGAGTGCAGTGGGAGGAGCAAATAAGAGCTCTTGCAAGAGTAGCAAACGAGCTTTGGATTTGAGCCATTGTCATTAAATATAATCCTGTTGTTATGACAGAGGTAGTAGCAAACCAAAACAAAGAATAATGCTAGTTTTTTACTGTAATGATGGCACCTTGTTCCAGTGTTCTGCATCACTGTACCCAGTAGCCAAGGGGTCCAACCCCAGTGTACTCCGGATTACCACTTCTGGCAGAACTCAGTTGCCCCTCTAACTGGTAATTCAAGTATAGGGGGTGCACCATAGATATGCCAGCATAAATCTCTTATCCACAGAACATCAGGGCCGGTGGCATTTTTTGGCTTGGAACTGAAAGTTCAGAATGTGACGTTCCAGTAATTTTCCTAATTTTTGGCTCTCATCTACAGATTACAGGAAGTGTGATGGAATGAAGTTCTGTGAGCAGTAACCCCGGAGGCTCTTTGTTGCCTTTACTCCATCACTCTGAGGACCAAAACTTAGCGTGGTTTTAGAAATTATTATCAATTAAGGTGTATTATATCTTATTGCTGCTGCTGCGTTTTATGGTTATAGATTTGTAAATTGTTTTAAATTACACTAGTTTTTCTGTGTAAAATGTTGTTTTTAGCCTGCTGTGTTTAATGTTATTATGTATTGTTGTTGCAGGCCTGCTGTACGCCGCTCAGAGCCCTTCGAGGATGGGCAGTTTAAAATCTAATATATAATAAATAAATAAATTAAATATTACTAAAGCACTTGTGGTGGAAAGCTCTCTTCTTGCGGAGAAAATGCGATGTCAGCTGACGGCTGCATTTTTTAATACCGCTAGTTACGGTTGCTCTTGGTTGCTATTTATTCACATAGCTGTCTCCCAGCTACATTTTATTTCAAATCACGTTTGCCTTCTGAAACACGGGCATCGCTCCTCTAAATTTCTGAGGGAGTTGCTCTGGAGAAAAAGAAAGCAAATATGGCGTTGATATTTTGTTTGTTTACTGATGTATGTGTTTTTATAGCACGCTGTTATTTATGCGTTTCTATTTTCCTCCGCAAGCTTCTCAGGCACATGACGCTGCCAGGAGGTTGCTTGGGGTTTTTTTTTTTTAAATCATGACTGGATTAAACAGGGAGAGGGTGGAACATGAGCTTCATCCAGAAGATCAGATTCTCAGCTTGACTGGGAACAGCCCCAGCCACAAGGATAAAACCGGATCCAGCCTCCCATTGTTCCCAGCTCGGATTCACATGGGCTACAGCATAAAAATGTTCTCCTGTGTGGCAAGGGATGGCCAGATTTCTCCTGAGCCCGGCGGACTGACTGAAGAACATTTCAACCACTACGGGTGCAGCCATTTTTCTCCCGAGAAGGACAGTCACGTTTCTACCCATTCCAAGGGAGACCACACTTCTGAGACATCTGGTTCCTCTTACCGTACAGCTCTGTGCTCAGAGGAAGCAGAGAGTTTTAAGGACTGCGTCGAGTACTTCGAAGAACCTGGAGATCATACCGAGCAGCGCACTTACTGTGACTCCGAGTACAAGCAGGACAGCGTAACAGCAACACCAATCCTCTCTGCAGGTCAGGCAAGCCCCGTCGACAGGAACAAAGTTTCCAAGGGCACAGGCAGCCAACTTCATGGGACTCTGAACAGCTTTGGCAAGGCCTTACAAGATCCAGGTGGAGACAGCGAAGGGGAAGCTGATACTTATGTTGCTACATCTGAAGGAATTCACGCTCATTTTGCTGTAAATGGAAGCAAGGCTTTCGGAGGCTCGTTGGCAGTCCAAGACATGAGACCCCAGAGCCTGCAGGCGGGCAGAAATGGTGCTATAAAAGATCAAACCTGCAGAGACGGACTCTGTCCCAGTGACAAGGAGAGCCAACAGGTTCAGATGTCAATCAAATCTAAGAATAGCTCGGACCCAGTGTGCAGCAGCAGCATGGGTCCAGTCACAAGAAGGCTGCAGCCAGGAGACGGCGGATCTAAATACTTGGATTGCCCTACACAGTTCGGTTCTGAGAAATCCAAGGAAATGTTCCCCAATGTCCGCAAGCTGAAGAAAAACGTCCTTGCTGGTCGAGCTCATGGTCCTGTAAGTAGCAAAGCAGCATGCCCCAAATATTTTGGAGAAAATTTGAGTGTGCTGAGTGACTCTGATGAGGCTGATAACGAAGTAGAGAAACTTACCGCCCTGTCTTTCCAGAGCCTCTCGTGTCCCCAAGGCAGTTACTTAGATATGTACAGTTCCAGTAACAGGACGTCATCCAGCCTGTCCAATTCCTTGCCGGAAGACAATATTGGAATGAACAGGTGGCCAACGTGTAGCGACCCAAGGAAAACAGTGGTGGTTAACCACACTAAAGGAAGCTGGCAGTTCCCATCAGCCAACAAGGCCCCAGAGAAGGACTTGTGTGCTAGTGCACTGGGGAAGGAACACTTTGAGTGTGTTGACGTCACACTAGACAATGCTGATGGGAGAAGGAGCCTTTGTAAAAAAAGAATGGTGCCCAAACGTCAGATTCAGTTGAGGCGGAAGGAGAAGAAAGACACAGGCTTTTGTGCCGCTGGTGACTGTGCTATCCTCCAGCCATTCACACAACCAAGGAAAGAGTCGTGCATAAAGGGTAGGACTATCAGTGATGAGTTTAGGCTCAATTATAAGCAATTTATGAGGGCAGCCTCTCTGAACAGTTCTTACAGCAAAACTAGGATGGCTTCAAGTCTGGTGAAAAACGTTTTGGCTAAAAAAATGCAGTACGAACAACGGATCAAAACGGAGCAAGGGTCTGTCCGAGGCAGCTCCACCTCCTCTGTCCCGTCCTCCGTTAGCACAGACCTCCAGGGGGACAGTTTAGAAGGCAAGTCAAGTTCTTTGTCCAAATCAGACTGCAGCTTTTCAACCGAGGATGTGCAAAGTCATTCTACCAGCGAGAGATCTGAGCCCGTGGCCGTGAATAACAAGGGCATCTGCGCCGTCAGGCCAACGAAAGGTGTTGTGTTGAATGAACAACTGAGGGAGAATGTCTGCAAACTGAAAAAGACATTTAATGAGCTGAACGAGAGGATGAAATATCAAGAAGCCAGTCAACTGATGAGACTCCCTGTCTTGGCAGACGATGATGTAAAGCTGATAGAATCAAGCAACACAAGAAAACCGGCAACTGGAGAGAGAAAAGAGTACCGGAGAGCCCGGGCTGTGTTTGAGTCCATGCAAGATGATACTAAAACCACAGGCGCAATCCCAAAATTTGCCAAGACGCCAAAGCCTTGGCCAAACCTGAAACAGCGAGCCATTCGGCAGAACAAATACACCCAGGCGAAAGAAGAGAAGATCCCCTTCAAAACTAAAAGCCTTGTGGCAGCCAAAGATACCTCCAGGAATACCTTCACATCCAAAACCAAAGAAATGAAACTCATCCCTCAGGTTACAAATGAACAGCCCAATGTTCTAAATGCGTTCAAGCACTTGTCTTTAGACAGAGATTCCAATACCAGGAGGTTGCCCGCAGCTCAGAGTACGAAATTTTCATCGCTGGTTTTTCCAACTTCTGGCAAAATATGCTCTGATGAAACACTCCACTTGATCGAGGCCCCCCAGATGGAAAGCAGAGGAAAGATAAGAAAACATCAGCCAAGAGACGTCAGGAAATTAGTCAACGACACCCATAACCTTGGTTTCAAATCATCAGACAGCTCCAGTGCCGAGCAGCTTTCCTACTCAGAAAGCAAAAGCGAGAGCAGCCAAGGTGTGTTGCCAAAAGACTCTATGTCTATCTCACCTCTCTTCATTCACTGCACCTCAGTACGCCGGAAAGAGGATACACAAGCAGTAAACCAGTTACAAGAGAAAAGGCAAGATGAAACGAGAGACGTGGATGCATCAACCCTTTCTTTACACGATCTGGGCTCGAGTAGCACTGATCATCCTCACGCCCCAACACAGACACCGGGGAACATATCTACATGTCATCCAGAAAACAGATGGCCCACGGTGAGTGAACCTGCAGTGCACATCACTTCAATTCAGTCCAGGAAGTGTGTGGTTGAGAATAAAGAACTTCAGCCCAAAGTTGAAAATAAACCAGTGCTTTGTGAGCGGACTGAGTTAAACGTCAGACCTTCTTCTGCAGCGACCAAGAAAGAGTCTCAGCTGAACATTAAAGTCAACAGTTCTGTCTCCAAGCAGACACACAAAACGGAAACTGATCATTTCCCCGCTTCAAGTTGTTCTGTGTTGGAAGAAAGGACCACAAATGAAGCTTTCTCGCCGTCCATTCTCAGTTCAAGAGAAAACGAGGCTGCTTCTTCATCGGAGGCCAACGTGATCCCGTCTTCTAAATGTCTCCAGGAGATCGGTAAGAAAGATGGTGGCCATGTAGCAGTGAGCCATAGTCATGACCCATCCAAAGCCCAGGAACCTGAACTGTCCCATCAGAAACATTTGCCCAGTGAGAATATCTCAGCGATGCCTAAAGACAGTAAAAATTCTTCAGGCTTTTTGAAAGACGAAAATGCATTCTCTGGATTAATCCATGGAAGCAGCAGATACCCACAATCCATCAGACCCCCAGTGATGAGCACCCAAAACAATCAGGCACAGACTGCAGCCAACAGCCATTTTGCTGACAGTTTATTTGAAACAGGAGTACTGGAAGACTCCAGATCCTGGGATAACAATAACAAAATGCCTCCAGAATGTGACATTTCAGATAGCCCGTTCCCAACACGAGAGTATGCTGATGGGATCAAGCCAATATCAAACCCTCCTTTCACTCCATCATCCTCTTATGGAAAGTTCCATGACCCAGGGTTCGATGGCCTTAATAAGCATCAGGTGACAAATGAACAGTACTTTTCGTCAGCACAAGCTGACAACACAAATTACTTGACAATTCCTGTGAGAGCCCATCAGTCCGAGGCAGTTGCTAAGCACCCATCACCTGCGCACCCAGACAACAACTCCTTCATGTCCAGTGTCTCTTTCCAGCCTAGCGGAGAAGCTCCGGGAAACAAAGCAAGTGCTGAACATTTCCTGCCAAGACAGTTAGAAAGAAGGGTGCCCTCTGACAATTTGTTACAGGGTAACCTGAGCCACGGGCAGATCCCCCCACAACTTGACGAAGCTCCCAATTTCTCGAGAAGAAACGAAAGGGTCTCCCCATCTGGTAAGATTCCCCCAAGCCCAACCAGACACTTTGCTGCTCCTCCACAGGCACACAGGAAAATGTTAGTCGACCCAGAGAGCGGGAAATGCTACTATGTGGAATCACCAAGGCAGCCTCAGCTGAAGATGCTTTACGATCCAGAGACGGGGCAGTACATTGAAGTGTTAATACCACCAGTCCCACTGTCATCGCACAGCGGACTTTACCAGCCTTCTTTCCCACCAGTGGTTATGAATCCAGGAGGCTATGGTCCACCGTATATGTCGTACCCTGGATTCCCAGGCTTCCCCCCTCCCCCTCCTGCGATGCCACCTGTGCAGATGGACCTTCAAGACCAATCACCCATTCAAGAAAATACCAACGAGGGCTTCGGCCATTTCCCATTGACTGAAATGCCGCCAGCCACCCAAACGACTGACGGCAACTACATGGAAAGTTTATATTATATTCCCACGGGGATGAACTCAAGTCCAAATGCAAGCCAAACTGCATTCACCCAACCTGCAAGTTCTGGTCCTCCTATGGCAGAAAAGGGGACCTTCCCTAGGATGTGACATTTATGTGCTTACAAGGGCGTTTAGGAAGACTGGGGGGCGGGTTTTGTATTTCAGATCATTCTTTTTTTAAAAAAAAATCAAGCCGACTTCATTCCCTGGAAATTGGGAGGGAAAGGAATACCAGGAAAGAGGAGGCTTGGGGGCTTTTTGTTCAAGTTTTCAGCCACTCGGGCTCTCACGGACTCATGAGGTAATGGTACAAGCAGAGTTTACAGCATGTATCATTTGCTCGATAAATGTTATTTTTTAATTAATGTAAACATCCCTGGTAATAATAATGGGCCACATTCTGGTGCTAATTGAAGCCAATGTGAGCTTTGGGATTGACTTCAAGGGGACCAGGATATAGGCTATAACATTTTAACTGCTTAGTTTGTTTCTTGGGGCTTGTTGTAGACAGTGTACTATTTGAATGTTTCAGCCTACACCCAAGCAGTCTGGTTATTCATCTAACTCAGCTCTTCCATAGCAATTAAATGTTCCTCCAAGCTTTTCAGATTTGGTATTTTCATACCTTGCACACAGATATATCTCACTGCTGCTTCCAGGTTCTATGTACTCTAACGGGCCTTTACACCACAACTGCTGTCAGAGAGGTTTTCTGTAGTACAAGTTCTATCATTATAAATGCTTTGATGATAGAGACACATAGGAGCTGCTTAAGAACAGGTAGCTTCACAGTTCAATTGGGCTTCACTACTTCAGTGAGCTTCAGACATCCCAGAGCCTTTCACTGAGATTTTCCTCTTAACTCTAGCCAGATTTGGCAAACAGCAAAGCAGCAGGAAAAGAAAGATCACCAGAAATGCTCAACTAAGGCCTCCCGTTTACCCATCTAGGATGAGGAATGATCAGCTTCTAGTCCTAATTCATTACCCCCTAGAAACTGAGGAGTAAAAGAAAAAAAAATGACCTCACATAATGACCCTCTAGGAATATCCCCTATTCTCTGTGATAAAGACCATGAGTTTGGGAGAATTAGCTGGAGGCAGAGAGCACAGGGGTTAACTGGGATCAATAACCTAAGTATACCAGGATAGTACAGGTTCATTTTAGAGCTCACAAACAGAGCGAATGGACAAAGGACCAATACTTATACCCCAAAATGAGACAGTATGAGGTAAACTGGCAGGAAAACCAGAGAGAAAAAGATTGATCACTTTCCCAGGGTTTCAACAAAAAGATAGGAGGGGCTTGATCACATGTCAGGACCAAAGAGAATGCCTGGGCTATTCTCCTGAATACTGATTGATTGCTGGGATGGATGCAGATAGGGTAAGTGCTGATTAAATTACCATAGGCCCCGGGTGACAGAGTGGGCATTAGTCAGCCCCATTGTCTAGCCAGGCATACCTTAGAGCCTGGGGAAAAGATCAACAGCCAACCGCCTTCCTGCCTAGGCTTGACACAAAATGGACCCCAAGGCCGTTTGAGAGGCATCCATTTTACGGGGAGTGTTTTGTTCTGATGCCAGGCCCCTGTGCCTTCACGGTACCCCTTAGTAAGAGGAGGAGTCCAATTGCAGAGGCAGCCTAGAGTGTAACCCCAGTCTGAACACTGTGCTAAAAGGCCAAACTAGGCCCTGATCAACCTGTTTGTTTATGCAAAAGGATGAATGTACATTCTATTGTTGAAGGCTTTCACGGCCGAAATCAATGGGGCGTTGTGGGGTTTCTGGACTGTATGGCCGTGTTCCAGTAGCATTTTCTCCTGACGTTTCGCCTGCATCCGTGGCTGGCATCTTCAGAGGATCCTCTGAAGATGCCAGCCACAGATGCAGGCAAAACATCAGGAGAAAATGCTGCTGGAACACGGCCATACAGTCCAGAAACCCCACAACACCCCATTGTACATCCTTCTCATCAAAAAGGGATGAGAGAAGCAGTGGGTGACAACTGTAACCTTAACAGTACAGCTCTTAGGTTTAAAAAATGTCTGAAATGTGTGATAAACATTTGTGATCAGATGGCAATAATTTAAAGTGAGGAATGGGCCTTAAAATAGTGGACCTTAGGCAATTAATTCAACCCCCTATTACGTATATGTGTCTAGGTAAGTACCAGCACCCTGCTGTCATGGGGCAGGGCAGCTGCTTGAATTTATAGCACCCTCAACTTACTCAGGGTGGGTCTCAACAACATATTGAGGCTTTCTCAGAGAGTAAGAAGGGATCGTTCCATAAGCAGCCGAACAGAACATCAGCAGCTGTTACCCAGACTATATCGAATAGAGACTGGCAGTATTGGCAGGAAGGAAAAAAACCTTCAGAATATCAGTTTGCAAACAGGTGGGTTGAACAAAGGCTGCCTGGTACTACAAGATATGAAAAAAAAAATTGTCGTTGGACTTGAATATGTTTATGGATAAAATGAGCCTCAGGCGCAGCAGCACATTGGACTAAAGCTCTGCTTCCTTTCCTCTCGCATCCCATTTAACAATTCCACATAGTTTGCATTTTTAGCGTCACAGATGGAAGTGTCGTTTGTAAACCACTTAAGACTGGGTCTGGTTTTACTTTTCATTGCAGTGATTAAGCTCCTATCCACTAGCATCGTTGTTTACCAGACACCTCCAGAAATTATTTTTTCCTAAAAACACAACATGTTGTAAGCGCAACTCATTGTCAGGAGATTTTTCACTCCGTTCCCTTGGGGAGCAACTAGTGAGTATTTATAGAAGAGGAGTTGTTATTCAGGTGAGAATGAGAGGGAATACGTGGGAGGTTCCCATTTTGGAAGCGGTGCTGCATCGCAATGTAACTTACAGATGCCATGGAGGTCTGCCTGCAAACTGTAACCAGGAAAGGAACAGAGGGGTAAGATGAGGCCAGAGTTGTTGTTCTTTTCCTTATGAGTCTGTGCCTCTTATAGGCAACAGATGGATGGTGGAAGCAAAACAAAGGCTTGCAGTTGCTACTGAGCAGAAGGACCATAACTGAAGCGGCTCAGATCCATCTGGACCCAGGATTTGCCTTCCTTGCCTTTGCTGCACAGGTCTGGCTGACTAGATTAATTTCACCATCTCCCCTCTCTGCCTCCTTAGGGTCTCCAAATCCCGACTTAAAGAGCATCCTTGTATCATAATACAAGCGAGTTAATTCCTCACGTGTGGTTTTCTTTTACCTTAACAGAGTAGACATGGAAGTAGTTGCATTGGATGAGATTCTCCCTTCTGTTGCATCTCCTGTATCCAGAGGTGGGATCCAGCAGGTTCTCACAGGTTCCTGAGAGTAGGTTACTAATTATTTGTTTGTGCCGAGAGGGGGTTACTAATTGGTGATTTTGCCACATTATTTTTGCCTTAGTTACGCCCCTCCTCTCAGCAGTAGCATGCAGAACTTGAAGCAGTCTAGCAGGAGGTGCACCGGCGTGCTTGGCAGCCTGCGCCTGCGTGAATTCATTTCCCGCCCAAGGCCCGGCGCAGCGGCTGCGTCCTTGTCACAGCCCTGCCCAGGAATGCCCCGCCTCCGGAATGCCTGGCCACGCCCCCGTCGTGCCCCGCTCAGCCCCATTGGCGCTACGCCACAGTTTGAATCCCACCACCATGGGAACCTGTTACTAAAATGTTTGGATCCCACCACTGCCTGTATCCATAGGAACCTTTTCTGGCCCCCTCGTGGTTCTCTGGCTTCTGTCCCCCTAGTCCTGTTCTTGTGCCTTTTCCACATGAAGAAACTATTTTGGGTGTGTGTGGGGGGGGGGGGTGTGGGGGTGTGGGTTAAGTGACAGGACCAGGGATCGAAGAAAAAGAAAAGCAAGGAGTCTATGTGCCTGCCACAAGTTCCAGGCCGCCCTGATCTTAAGGCACTGCGGAGGGTAACACTTTTTCCGGGTATGGTCTCTATGACTTTAAAAGCTTCATGACAGGCAGGAATGCAGCAGCTGCTGCTCTTCCCAGCACATGAGGGCAATGATGAATAAACTATCTCTTACATTTCTGCCCACCAGGGCGCATTTAAAGGCGCAGGAGTCTTGCCAGAAACAAAAATTGTGGTGACTATTTTGTCCATAGGTTTTGCTTTTCGTTGGGGAATTGCTTCCTTGTTTGAGTAATAAGCAGAGTGAGAGGAAAGATCAGGAGACTTTTGCTGTGATTATAAAAGATGAAACTTTACTTAACTAAATCTGGGTAGGGTATACCTGGAATAAACACAATAAATCCTTACTATTCTAGTACAAACTTAGTTACAGAACTTAGGCACATGTGAGCCCACGTGTGGCCTAGGCATTCACCTCTTGAGGTGAATCCATCTTACAGGTACAAAAGAAAAAACCCGTGTGCCGTGAGACAAAGAAACATATGCTCATTCCGCCCATGCAGAATAATGCACTTTCAAACTGCTTTCAGTGCTCGTTGAAGCTGTGCGGAATAGCAAAATCCACTTGCAAACAGTTGTGGTTTGAAAACGCATTATTTTGCGTGTGTGGAAGGGGCCATAGTTAACTTTATAACCTCTGACCAACATGCTCTGCCTCACATAAGCAATGTGGGATTAACTGCCCAATGACTAATCAATGAACTGGTCGCAAGTCACTGACCTCACTGGCTAATTAACATGCTCACAGTTAACCCCTTATTATCAGGATTGTGACAGACACTTGCCAGACCTAACACTTTTCTTAGCTTTTTTTCCCTTGCTTGCTTCACCATCCATTGCCAAATACACGCTCCCTTCTTCTGTCACTTACTACCAATAATATGTCACGTTATGTGCCCCATCTATGCTTATCTTTGCTCCCCACTCCACCCCAGTGAGCTCTCCTTTCTTTAGCCTTTTGCTTGGCTTCTGTTTAGATTTCTCTACGTTACTCCCTTCCTATGGCAATTTCTGCCCCAGGGGTGATGTTGGGAAGCGTGGGGTTTTTTTCCCCCCTGTTTCCCCACAACATCATGGTTCATTCATGCAACCATCTTTCGCAACCCTCATGCAACCCCCCCAATCTTTTGCAAACCTGCTTTGCTGCAAAGCTTTAGGAAGGATCATAATGAGACCTGGATAGCTACTGCAAGGGTGGGAAAGCTCGTTATTGTCTCAACAAGTGTAAAAGATTTTGTGAATTCTTAGTTTTCATTTTCTACAAGAAGTATCCCCTTTCGTTCCAGAGATGCAAGAGGAGACATGTTTTTTTCTCAACGAACAAGGATAAATACTTTTTATCAATGAAAATTGGGAATTCACAGTTGCATTGGTAACGCTGGCAGATACACTGGCAACACGAGACCCACCTTTACTGATTTTGGTCACACTGTCTCTGACTTCTTCCCTGTCTGTGCACAATTGAGTGGGCTGACCTTTCTATTTCACCTCTTCCTAGTCCCAGAAGCCAAAACAATCTTTCAGAGGAGACAGTTCCTCACTCCCTGTTTCGTATGATCAGAAGGTAGAATGTTCATGAGTATTCCAGGCACCTCATTGGTTGAAGCCAAAGGCTTCAGGGCTACCAACTTTAAATTCCCTAAATGCACAATGTAGTCTAGTGCAGGGGTAGGGAACCTGCGGCTCTCCAGATGTTCAGGAACTACAATTCCCATCAGCCTCTGTCAGCATGGCCAATTGGCCATGCTGGTAGGGGCTGATGGGAATTGTAGTTCCTGAACATCTGGAGAGCCGCAGGTTCCCTACCCCTGGTCTAGTGCATAGGTGTCAAACTTGCGGCCCTCCAGATGTTATGGACTACAGTTCCCATCATCCCCTGCCATGGATGATGGGAACTGTAGTCCATGACATATGGAGGGCCACGAGTTTGACATCTGTGCTTTAAAGCATGGAGGATAGGATTGGGCTCTATGAGGGGAAAAAATAGGTAGTAAGTGATGTGGATGATTTCTGAGACTCCCGAGAGCCCCCATCAATTAAAAACACGGTCCCAAGCCTGATCAATCAATGGTCTAATTCAGCAGAAGGCAGCTTCCTCTTGCAACCACTTTAAATTGCAGCCTCACTGACTGCATTGAGTAAAGAAGCTGGGAAGTGTATGTGAAAAATAGCATCCAGTGGTTGTAGCCTCTGCGCCTGCTGTCTGTCACACCTTT
The DNA here is from genome assembly GCF_021028975.2 of Sphaerodactylus townsendi. Lineage (NCBI taxonomy): Eukaryota > Metazoa > Chordata > Lepidosauria > Squamata > Sphaerodactylidae > Sphaerodactylus > Sphaerodactylus townsendi. The sequence continues at coordinate 171,546,480 of NC_059425.1, read as the reverse complement.
CAGCATCCTGATTTCTCAACCATGTATCTTTCTGCCCTTCTCATAGCATGTAGCCTGAGAAGTTTTCCCCCAGCTTGCCACTTTAAATAGACCACCTCCTATTCCCAAATGTTATCTTCTTCTTCTATAGCTCTTTCCCCATATTCTAGGTTGCATGGTTCTTGCCACCTTATGTCAATCATAGTCTGCCTCTTTGACTTTAGCGTCCCTAAAGCACCAGTGGTGTAGTGGTTAAGAGCAGGTGTACGCTAATCTGGAGGAACCGGGTTTGATTCCCCACTCTGCCACCTGAGCTGTGTGAAGGCTTATCTGGGAATCCAGACTAGCCTGTACATTCCAACACACGCCAGCTGGGTGACCTTGGGCTAGTCACAGTTCTTCTGAGCTCTCTCAGCCCCACCTACCTCCCAGGGTGTTTGTTGTGAGAGGGGAAGGGAAAGGAGTTTGTAAGCCTTTTTGAGTCTCCTATAGGAGAGAAAGGGGGGATATAAATCCAACTTCTTCTTCTCCTTCGCCTTCTCCTTCTCCTTCTTCTTCTTCTTCTTCTTCTTCTTCTTCTTCTTCTTCTAACTCTTAAGACCTTTCCACTCTTCAGTTTCCCTATTTTCCCCCCGAGAGCTCTTCCTGGTCCTAAACGTTTTAAAATTTGATTCCCAAATATAATATGAAGTTTTACAGTCAGCAATTTCTCTCAGCAGATGAAATGTTCAAGAGCATTCCGAGACATCGGCCTACCTCAGCCTACCTAATGGGAGTCAGAAACTTCATGGCTGTCCTGGGGAGCTATAACCTCAAAATTTGCTAGCGTATGAAGTAGATAATATCAGAAAGTGAACACGACAAATTTATTAATACAGACTAATAAACAGTTAAAATAGCCCTCTGAAATATAAGATTGTAACTGTATCTTGCTTCCCACAGTGCAGTTGGCTAAGTGAATTAAACCATCAAAAGGAAAGCAGGCATGGACTTTTGATGCCTCATATGGGTCTGTAATCTCCAAGGAGAATGGAAGAAAAGGAACACAAAAATGTCAGTTTGGGGAACCCCAAGACACTGAAGTTAATATGGTTACAAGTACTTAAGCCGATATAGAACCTGGCTAACACGAGACTGAAGTGTTTAAAATTTACAAAGTCGGAGCATCAGTGGGAGGTGCTCTGTTTTCCCGAAAATAAGACCTACCCCAAAAATAAGCCCTGGCATGATTTTACAGGATTTTTGGAGGATGCGTGTAATATAACCCCCACTCCAAAAATAAGCCCTAGTTACAGATTCCCTGGTGTAGCCAATCTGGTCACATGGGGGGCATGAAAAATAAGACATCTCCTGAAAATAAGCCCTAACGCATCTTTTGGAGAAAAAATTAAAATAAGACCCTGTCTTATTTTTGGGGAAACAGGGCAGTAGTTATAGGGCTGCATAGAGATCTCAGAGACTCAGTTTTGAATCCCCCGTGTACAGTGGAAGTTGCTGCGTTACCTTGGGCCGACCTATCTCAGTGTGGCTGTTGCGAAGACAATATGGAGGAGGGTAGAATGATGACATAAGCCACATTGTAGAGAAAGCTGAAATATCAATTAATAATTCACGGGGGCGGCAGGACCCTGAGAACAAGAAAACATTAGATACAGTGGGAATGTAAGAATTCACCTGGAATGTATCCCTGTAATAATTATATTGACCCATTTGGGAGTGGTGTAAAAGAACAGTCTTTGCCCTTCCTGCCTCATTCCACTGCTGGTCCTTTCACCCACCCTTCTGCTCTGCCCCCAGCTCCCAAAATTCAACTGCTGTTCATATATTCTAATTTTGGGAATTCTGTACCGTTGATAATACAGTAGTTCCACATGGTTCTTCCATCTCTTTGTTAAGGGGCAAGGGCTGTTGCATTCTATACATTAGTTGGTTCCCACTGTATGTACAGTACTTCCAAAACCCTTGGAAGCAGACGTGGTAGTATTCAGAAAACAAAATTAAATGTGGAGTCTTTCTAGGAAATTCACGCCACTTACAAGTTTTCACATCTTCTTTCTGCTTACATAAAATTTCCAACTTGTTTTGAGTTTTATGTGCCTTTATCAAGGGATGGAACGATGGAAGAACTCTTAGGAGTTCTCTTGGAATTCTCCATTGTAAGTAATGGGTGTGGCCTTTTTATCGCTGTACAGGGAAGCCTTTTCCATTCTCTTGTGTCAGGAGAGTCTCTTTTCTGCCTGGGGGTTTGGGGACTGGGGGGCTTCCGCTTCATCATTCAGATCTCCCACAGACTTTTTTTTGTTGGTGGGGGGATTTTTCTCACTTTCCCCCCCTCAGATCAGGGGAGTACATTTCTTAAGGGAGTCAGAAGATAATGGGTATGCAGAAAACAGTTCTCTAAAAAGCTATGGTGCCCAGTGCCAAAACAGTGCAAAAGTTTTGTCAAACGCTTTCATGGCTGGATTCAACTGGTTGTTGTGGGTTTTCCGGGCTGTGTGGCCGTGGTCCGGTAGATCTTGTTCCTAACGTTTCACCTGCATCTGTGGCTGGCATCTTCACTGGACACAGTGTGTAACATACTTCCCTCTGTGATACACCTCTGAAGATGCCAGCCACAGATGCAGGTGAAACGTAAGGACAAGATCTACCAGACCACGGCCACACAGCCTGGAAAACCCACAACAAACAGTGCAAAAGTTTATTGAAACAAAAACAGGGCGTGGTCTGGGGCCTGCTAGGCCATCAGCAGCCGAAGCTAGCAACAGTACACAGAAAGACTGCAAATATAGCACTCTTCTCATCACCAGCAGAAATGTCTGTAGCCCTAACACAAAGTCCAATTTCTTTCAGCGTCTGTGAATGGTTAGCATCCAAAATGTGTAAGATGAAAAAAGATGGTTATTTTAAAAGCTTGGAACCCTGTGCACACTCATAATGAATCTTCCATAAATAAGAACTTCCTTAAGTTACTTCTTGAAAGCACCCCGCCAGGCTCACAGTCATGAAGGCTAAAAGGGAGATTTCCCCCCTGGGATCACTTGACTGGAATACGGGCGGGAGTGTTTTTGAAAAATCATCTGGGTCTTGGATGATGAAGCTGGGTGGGTCAGATTGATGGAATCTGGCATATTTCTACTTTGGGGAGAAGCACTGTCCATGCCTGGTTGGTTTTTTGCTTGTTTTTTAACCAGAAAAAGGTACTTTCTAAGGTGACCAGATTTTCACCTTTTTAAACCAGGACCCGGGCACGCACGTGCGCAGCAGCAGGAGCACACTGCCTTTTGGGGCACTCCCCGGTTTCCCGCCCTGTCACAGGGTGGGAAACCGGGGAGTGCCCCAGAAGGCTGCCGCACTGCCTTCTGGGGTGCTCCCCTGTTTCAGGGCGGGAACCGGGAGCGCCCCAGAAGGCTGCCCCACTGCCTTCTGGGGCGCTCCCTGGTGGGAAAAGTGGAGCGCCCCAGAAGGCAGTGCGGCAGTCTTCCAAAAATCAGGACAGTTAAAAAAAACCCGCGGGACGCGGGACAAATTGGTTTAAGGCGGGACTGTCCCGCCCAAAGCGGGACGTCTGGTCACCTTATGCTATTCTAAAAACAAAACAGTATAGGAGAAGAAAGTCCTTCATGTATCCAGACATCAAGTTGTTTAAAGCTTTAAAGGTGAGAATCAGGACTTTGCCTGACAATGGGTAATCAGTGTAGATCTTTCAGCACAAGAATGAGACAGTCCCTGTATCCAACTTTCAACAGCAATCTGACTGCCACATTTGAGGTAATTCTCAAATATATTCTCTTGCTTGATGGGCTTGTAGGCTTTGTGGAGGTCTACAAGTTGACTCTGGGCTACAGAACCTGATCTGTCTGTGTTCCTTATTAATTTCTTAACTCTTAGGCACTTCTCTACTGAATAAGGACCTAAGAACCAGTGTTGGACTATATTTTTTTTAACTGGTGTACCTACAGAATAGGCCTTTGTCCTGTTCACCTGGCATCAAGCTGCACTGGTGATGGAGAGCACCAATCTATCACTTTTCAAACTCCAGAACAGGAAGAACCACTCCCATTCCACTCAAGGGTGGGGAAAGCAGTACTCTACATCCAATTCTCTGCCACAGTTTGAGAGTTACAACTGCTTGACGATGGCCATCCATCTGGCTTGGACAGTTTGCCTAAGAGTATGTTTCTCCAGAATTCCTCTCACACCATCTGCTGGACATTACTTTGCCTGCATTTTCCTTTAAGCAAAGATACAACAAAGTCCTTAGCACAGATCAGGGGGCTGCAACCCGTGGCTCTGGAGCCGCATGCGGCTCTTTCAGCCTTATACTGCGGCTCTGCATGGCCAGGAGATTGGAGGGTAGTATGGGCATGTCCCTCCAGCCCTCCAGAGCAGCGCTAAAAGGAAAGGTGAGTGGAGGGGCCGAACCGGAGGTGGCTCCGTGCATGAAAGTGCCACTTTTAGCTTCCTCTCCACTCTTACTCCACTCCACTCCGCTCTCCTCTCCACTCACCTCTCCTTCCAGCACTTCTCTGGAGGGTTGGAGGGACACGCCCACGCTGCCCTCTGACCCCTGGAGGTCGGAGGGTAGAGTGGGCGTGTCCCTCCAGAGCAGCCGCCATCCCCCCTCTGCCATCCCCGCAGCCACCATCCCCCCTTTGCCCCACAGAGCAGGCGGCTGCCTATGTCAGGCAGAGGGGGTTTCCCTGCCTGCGCCGCTGCCTCCCGCAGCGCAAGAGGCGGCGGCACTGGGCAGGCTGCAGACGCCATCCCCCCTCTGCCCCATGGAGCAGGCGGCTGCCTGCTCCGTCGAGCAGACAGGATTTCCCTGCCTGGCGCCTCCGCCTCCCAGCGTTAGAAGGGAACGTGAGTGAAGGGGCACAGAGCTGCGTCTCTGACTCAGTAGATCTTCAGGACCGTGGAAAATGGGTCCAAATGGCTCTTTGGGTGGTAAAGGTTGCCGACCCCAGCTTAGATGTAAGAGTTTCTCCATAGCTTTCCCAGAACTTCTTAGCCTCTCAGAAAGTCGGCAGGGCTACTGTAAAGCAGGGCTCATTACTGATTGCCCACCACTCAAATAAAAGGTGTTTCCACCACAACAGCAGCAGAAGCCACGGGAAGACCAGAAGGACAGGTAAACCAGGGGCAGATATGCCAGAGGGACATGTGAGGTCACGTGTCCCAGGGCGCCACTCATTTGATCACGTGCTGGAGAGCAAAATCACGCCCCCGTGTGATCAAACTGCCACCCCCGCACCAATATCAAGGTCATGCCTGCCTCACTCAAGCAGGCGCTGCCTTCGATGGAGGTGGGGGGTCAGCCCCAGCAACAGCCAGCGCTGGGCCGAGAGCAGCAGCCACTTGAGCCACGGCGAAAGGCTGCTGGAGGAGTGCTTCATCGACTTCAGCCCTTTCTCCGGCCACTCCAGCCCGCCCTTGGTGGTGTTCAGTTGTGCCTCAGATCACCTGGAATGGGGCCACTAGCCCCACACTCCTCAGAAAAGCGGCTCTGGGCTGCTGAAGCAGTAAAAGGGGCCGGAGGGGCACAAAATAAGGTCTTGCTCTTGCCCCAGGCGCCATTTTTCACTGGTACTTCTCTTGAGGGAAACACCCTGGCTTTCCTTAGTGTGTGATTGCATTCTCCCTACATGGTTGGGGATCCATTGGTTTAAGAGTTTCCTTGCAAGGTTAGAACACTTCCGCACAGAGAGATGGTTGCAAGTGGCATAGACCCCATTAACACGGTTCTTCAGAGCTTTTGGTGCTCTGAAGGTTCAATAAATCCCTGGGAGTGAGGATACTCCTTAAAGGCAACCTAGGCAGTTGTCTAGAGTACCAGAGTTTGAGGAGCATCAAAAAAAGTCAGACCTGCACTAAAGCTAGGGTTACTTAAACTTACTCAGAGTGGGTAAGAGAAGATTTTGGATTTATACCCTATTTTTCTTTACTGCAAGGAGTCTCAAAGGGGCTTACAATCCCCTTCCCCTACCCACTGAAGACACCTTGCAAGGTAAGTGGGGCTGAGAGATCCTCCAAAGTGGGGCTGAGAGACCCTTGCAAGGTAAGTGGGGCTGAGAGATCCTCCAAAGCAGCCATTTTCTCCAGGAGAACTGACCTCTGAGAGAACTATGACTGCCCTAAGGTCATCCAGCAGGCTTCACGTGTAGGAGTGGAGAAACAAATCCAGTTCCCATATTAGAGTCCACCATGCATGTAAAGGAGTGGGGAATCGGTTCTCTGGGTTAGAGGCCACCGCTCTTTACCACTACTCCAGTTTCCCAACTAGGATGCAAAATGGCTGCCAGAAGGCTGTCGCTATTGGACTTTCCCCCTCTTAGTCTCTATTGTGCTTACCATAGAGTAGGGTTGCCAACTCCAGAGTGGGAAATTTCTGGAGATTTGGGGATGGTACCTGGGGAGTGAGAGGTTTGGGGATGGTAAGGGCCTAAGTGAGAGATCCTCCAAAGCAGCCATTTTCTCCAGGAGAACTGACCTCTATCACCTGGAGAACAATTGTAATTCTGGGATATCTCCAGACCCCACCTGAAGGTTGGCAACCCTGCCATTCAGGCTAGAAGAGGCACAATGCCAGAGCATCTTTGCAGATGCTGACAGCATCAGCTGCTTGCACATGTCTGCTCTCCTTCATTTAGTACTTGCCAGGACACATGGAGTAAGCAAGAGGTGAGCCTTTGCCAAAACATTGGGCACCTTCGCACATGCCGAATAACGCACTTTCAATCCACTTTCAGTGTACTTTGTAGCTGGATTTTACTGTGCGAAACGGCGAAATCCACTTGCAAATAGTTGTCAAAGTACTTTGAAAGTGGATTGAAAGTGCATTATTCAGTAGTTGTGAAAGCACCTGTTGGATCTATTGAAAAGGCTTGGTGTTGGATGCTTTGCCCTTTGAGTCCTGATTGGCCCCATACTGCTTTCCTCTTGAATCATCTGTCAGTGGCTACTCTAGTTGTATGGGTAGCCTCCTTTCAAGGACGGAAGCTGGGGGTGGGGTTGTCGGATGTGTCTGCCATAGAGTAGGTCGGCAATCTGCAGCTGAGGAACACCTTGCAGAATTTGTTCTGTCTGCACACAGGTACTTAAGGCCTGGGCTTGCCCTGAGACATGGACTGAAGGTCTTCAGCTCTGAGCCCGAGGGTTATAGACCACATCTGAGTGGCAGATCAGCTAGCAGAGAGAGAAGACAGCATCTTATAGATAAGTGGTGGTGAACCTATGGCACTCCAGATGTTCATGGACTACAATTCCCATCCAATTGGCCATGCTGGCAGAGGCTGATCGGAATTGTAGTCCATGAACATTTGGAGTGCCATAGGTTTGCCACTACTGTCATAGATTTCATTCATTCATTCATTGGATTTTATAGACCGCCTCATCCCCAAAGGGCTCTAGGCGGTTCACAATATAATATAATGTCCAATAAATTACTTAAAACACATCTAAAAACATCTAAAATTCAATGCGCAGCATAACAAATCAGATAACAACAATCTAAAAACCCATGTTGGTGGCACCCGGTCTGAAGGCCAGGAGGGGCTGGCAGCACCCAAGATGGAACTGATACGGGGCACTGCCAGGGATAACAAAATATGGCAGGGCCTCGTGAGGGCGCAGCCAATCCGCGGCCAGCCTCACCAAAAGCCCGGTGGAACAGCTCAGTCTTACAGGCCCTGCGGAACTTGCCAAGGTCCCGCAGGGCCTGAATAGCTGGAGCAGGGGTAGGGAACCTTTAACACTCAAAGAGCCATTTGGACCCGTTTTCCATGGGAAAAGAAAACACTTGGAGCCGCAAATAATTTTTGACATTTAAAATAAAGATAACACTGTATATATTGGGGGTTTTTACCTTTTACTCCGGGCTTTATTCTGAGAAGCGATGGGATGCGCCCGCTCTGATGACGCAGGGCGGCAAGGATAAATAATGCTCCGGCCTTGTCGTCAGCCGGAAAGCCCCACCCAACGGGGCAGTACAGAGCCAGCGCCGCCCAGCCAGCCGGTAAGAGCACCACCTGCCGCCCGCAGTAAGTGGGCAACGATGGGACAGTGGCTCGCCCGGAGCCGCAGGCGCGACGATGAAGCGTTTCCGGAGTCGCGAGGTTCCCTACCCCTGAGCTGGAGGGAGAGCGTTCCACCAGGCAGGGGCCAGCCACATCATTGAAGGGCCAGGGACTTCCAGTAACTCTGCCGTCGCAGAGCACAGCGGCCTATTCGGGAGACATGGGGTAAGACGGTCCCGTAGGTACAAGGGCCCCAAACCACAAAGTATTCTACTTTCTTATTACTTCTTTAAAAGGTCTCTCTGGTCCTAGAAATGTACACAGGAAGATATTTATTGCAGCATACATGTTTGTGAATCTCACAGATTGGTTGGAAATGTACCTCTGTTATGTTGATGTCTTTATATCCACAACACAGAGGTGGCAGGGGCTAGGGAGGCGGGAGATGATACAGAGATAGACCAGTCTAATAAAATATGTTTACCTTACCAGACGACTGTACATGAAACATGCCTTGAACATCTGTGCCATTTGGGAGTTGTATCTCTCTGTGCCGCAAAAACAGCAAAGACTTTTCATCATCTCTTTCGGTGACTAGTTAACCAGAACTACCGTGTCTCCTATACCTAGTGGCAACCAGCCAGCAAGGCACATGGGTTCCTTCTCTAGTCATTGTTTATAGAATGGAAGGGCCATTCATTCTGGCCAATCACCAGGAAGCTCCAGTTATGTTGTTAACACTTGTCTCCAAGGATGCTACACGACTGTTTTCACCTTGCCCAAGTGAAGTGGAATGGGAAGCTTTCTCTCTGAAAATGTAAGGTAAACGGCTCATGTTACCTACTTCCTCACCTCCAGAAGGCTATTGCACATTTAGGGGTGGGTGGGTGCTTGTAGAGAAAGAGTGACCCCCCCCCCCCATTTCCAAATCTGTTGGCTTGTTTGGTCCAGTAGCTGCCAAATGGGAACAGTGTGGATGTTGTTTCAGTGGTTTTTTTTTTTACTAATGGTAGTTATTCCTATTGGTGACGTCTGCCTCCAAACCCTTTTCAATGTTACGTGCTGGGAAGCCAGGTTGATCATCATTGAGGAAAAGGTCTAAAGAAATCACCCAGGAGAGCGAGGGGTAATTTGTTTGGCTGGAATGGAAATAATTATTTTCCTTGTGCAGTGACTGCGTGGGAAGGGGATTGAAAGAACTCCTGAAATATATGAAACACAGAATGACCAACTGTGATTGAAATCCAGGAACAAGTTATAAGAGGAAGGCTGTAGGGACCAGGCTATCCTGGAAATTTTTCAGGCACATGTTCATCTTTCTTCTCTTTTTCTTCTCTTTCTTTCATCTCCAAACATTTAACCCAAGAATCGAACTTTTTTGCAAGTTTAAAGGGAAGGGAGGTTTGGGAAGTTTTTAACCTAATTATCACTTGTTGGGATGTCCAGAAAGGCAGGCACCTGGCCCACAAACTAGTATTCTAAAGTCCAACATAATCCTAAATATGAAACTTGTTCCTATTATCCACTAAATGGACAATATGTATTGTACAGATCAGTCATGCAAATCTAAAATTTTATTTACACATTTGCATATCTGGATATTAAGAACATAAGAAAGATCCCTGCTGGGTCAGACCAGTGGTCCATCCAATCTAACATTCTGACCCAAACGGTGGTCAAATAATTCTTCTGGAAGCCATAGATGCTGAGAGCGCCCCTTTATGTTGCCTGTTAGCACTGGTGCTTTGAGGTTTACTGCCTCTGAAAGACACTGATAGACCAACTCTCTATGCCATATGTCTACATATCACACAGACATACAAAACCATTCTTATACAGTGGAACCTCGGTTTTCATTGCCTTCGGTTTTCATCGGTTTCGGTTTTCATCTATTTTTTCAGTGAAAAATTTGTCACGGTTTTCACAGATTTGCCTCGGTTTTCATTGATTTGCAGTAAGGTGCAGGGGTTTGTGGAGAAAAATCACCTGGACAAAGCTGTGTCTGCAACTTGTTTCAAAACAATATCTTGCCCATTTCAGACAAATCTTAAAGAGGTGTCAGAAACAGACCCCTTTGGACAGCTTTCTGGTGCGACATTGGTCCACTGGCTCTGAAGCTGGTCCTGGTGTTATTGTTTGTTACTGTTTTCAGCATTAAACACTATGTTTATTCACCAAAAATGTGTTTTTGGTTGTTTTTTGGAGTGCCTAGAACGTATTAATTGGATTTACATTGATTCCTATGGAAAAGTTTGCCTCGGTTTTCATCAGTTTCGGTTTTCATCGATTCTTTTCGGACGGATTACCAACGAAAACCGAGGTTTCACTGCATTGCATATATTGTTAGTGATATCATGATCTACTTCGTTGTAAAGCTTCCAGATATCTGTCCAAGTATTCTGCTTTCTTATTACCTTCTTTAAAAGGTAGTTTCATCCTGGTCCTAGAAATGTACACAGGAAGATGTCCAGCCACAGGCAGAGGCGGGCTGGAACTAGGTGGACTGAAAACAGCCTCCAAGTGGGGCCTGAGGATTCCTTGGAATGACAGCTCATCTCCAGATGACAGAGATCTGTTCCCCTGGAGAAAATGGATGCTTTGGAGGGTGGACTGTATGGGATTGAACCCCACTGAAGTCACTGCCCTCCCCAGGCTCCACCCCCAAATCTCCAGGAGTTTCCCGACCTGGATCTGGCAACCGTGCCCCCCTATCACCCACTGGTGGCCGGGGGGGACTTGGCAAACATAACTGGAATGTTGAATCACATCACCTACTAGTCCAGGGGTCTGCAACCTGCGGCTCTTAAGAACATAAGAACTAGCCTGCTGGATCAGACCAGAGTCCATCTAGTCCAGCACTCTGCTACTTGCAGTGGCCCACCAGGTGCCTTTGGGAGCTCACGTGCACGTTGTGAAAGCAATGGCCTGCTGCTGCTGCAGCTCCCAAGCACCTGGTCTGCTAAGGCATTTGCAATCTCAGATCAAGGAGGATCAAGATTGGTAGCCATAGATCGACTTCTCCTCCATAAATCTGTCCAAACCCTTTTTAAAGCTATCCAAGTTAGTGGCCATCACCACCTCCTGTGGCAGCATATTCCAAACACCAATCACACGTTGTGTGTTTTCTTTTATTAGTCCTAATTCTTCCCCCCAGCATTTTCAATGAATGCCCCCTGGCTCTAGTATTGTGAGAAAGAGAGAAAAATTTCTCTCTGTCAACATTTTCTACCCCATGCATAATTTTATAGACTTCAATCATATTCCCCCTCAGACGTCTCCTCTCCAACCTAAAAGTCCCAAATGCTGCAGCCTCTCCTCATAAGGAAGGTGCTCCAATCCTTCAATCATCCTCATTGCCCTTCTCTGCACTTTTTCTATCTCTTCGATATCCTTTTTGAGATTTGGCGAACATCTGGAGAGCCTCAGGTTGCAGACCCCTGGACTAGTCCGTCTTTTTAGCTGGGGACCCCGGGTATTGAACTAATGAGGGTCCCTTAAGATTGCCTACCTCCAGATGGGGCCTGGACATCTCTCAGATGTACAACAGATCTCCAGAGCACAGAGATCAGTTCCACTGGGAAAAAAATGGCTGCTTCAAAGGGTGGGTTGTATGGCACTATGCCCTGCTGAGGTTGCTCCCCAGGGTTCACCACCAAATCTCCAGGAATATTGCACCCAAAACTGACAACAGATTAGGAAGGCCAACCGCCAGGTGATGCCTGAAGATCTCCTGCTATTACAGTTGATCTTCAGACAACCCAAATCAGTTCCCTCGGAGAAAATAGCCACTTTAGAGGGTGGACTCTATAGCATTAGACTCCACTGAGGTCCCTCCCCTCCCCAAACATTGCACTCCCCAAGCTCCACCCCTCAAAATCTCCAAGTGTTTTCGAACCCAGAGCTGGTCACCCTAACCCCAGCTCAGGGCATTAGTGATAATGGGTATAAAGGCCAGGATCTGAGCGGCAGAGCATCAGTAGTCCTGCCAGCTCCCCAAAGGCCACCAACTCAGCTTACAGCTATTTGCTGGTGTCTTTGCAGGGCAACATCCCACCAGGAACTTCCTCAGTAAGTTCAAGGGCTGGTCCACCCTTGCCACAGAATCAGGATCCTTCCCTGCCCCTTGCAATATGACGTGGGAGTAAGGCTGCCAGCTCCAGGTTGAGAAATACTGGCGAGTTTGGGGGTGGAGCCTGTGGAGGGCAGTGTTGGAGGAGGGGAGGGGCTTCAGTGGGATATGATGTCATACAGTTAACCTCTCAAAGCAGCCATTTCCGCCAGGGGAGCTGAATTTGACCATCTGGAGGCCAGTTGTAATAGTGGGAGATCTTAGCTACGTCCTGGGTTGGTAACCTTACTTGGGAGAGGAGGCATTTACTTTTCCTCAGGAATGGGGACACCATTTTCATTTGGGGAAAGAGTCTGGAAGAGCAATGCTTTGGCATCCCGTCAAAAAGGGAAAACCTGAGAAAAATTAACGTTTCTTCCCTTCAGTTCCTTTCTTTTGGAATAGAATCATGTTTCAAAAGGGTTTTGAATTCAGTCTTAGGCACTCCTCTTCCTTCTCCTTCTCCTTTGCAGCTAATTTTTTTTTTCTGTTGCAGGAGCGTTAAAAACACCCAATTATGGCTAAACCAAAGCTGCTCCGTCGGCCTCTCCCTCCAAAAGTGGAAACTGTGCTGCTTATGCCAAAGAGAAAAGACCGCAAAGGTAACATAGCATAGTTCAAGATTGTTCGTGCAATTCATATTTTGCAGACTCTCGAAAGCTGGAGCAGGCTGGGCTTCAAATTTTTGATCACTTATGATCAGGTGCTCGGGAGCATTAGCAGCAGCAGCAGAAGGCCGTTGCTTTCCCCTCCTGCATGTGAGCTCCCAAAGGCACCTGGTGGGCCGCTGTGAGTAGCAGAGTGCTGGACTAGATGGACTGTTTTGGATCCCACCACTGCTCTCCTGCTGTCTGGAGGGAAGGGCCCCACCCCCTGGCCTCCCTTTCTCATGGCCGCTCTGAAAGGGAGTGTGTGGCCAGCTCCTCAGGCTGTCCAGGCAGGCCAGAGCTTAGCACCCCGGCTTCAGCCCAGCTTCTCAGTTCCCCAGGAGTGCTCTGGCCTCTAAGGACGGAGCTGAGGGCGGAATCCCTCTACATCAGTGGTGGCGAACCTATGGCACTCAGGGCCCTCGCTGTGGGCATGTGCAAACAGAGTCCCCCCCCCACACACACACACATCTAGGCTGGCCTGGGGCGCTGGGCTCGATTATTTGCATTAAACCTAAGACCTAGTTTTCAGGAAGCAGTGTAGGTAACCCTGTTAAACCCCACTGATTTTCATGCAAAGAACTAAAGCGCGATCCTTTACCTAGAAGTCAGCTCGGTTGCTGTCAATGGGGCTTGCTTCTGAGTAAACCCTCCTAGGGTCATGATTCACCCATTGGAGGAGTTGCACGGTCGCTTCAAAGCAAAGCCGCTGACTACCACCAAGCTTACTCCCGAGTAACGCATGCCTTGGAGCCAACCGTTTTTTCTAAACTAAAACCTCAGGATTCAGGTTAAATTGCCGCGTTGGCACTTTGCGATAAATAAGTGGGTTTTGGGTTGCAATTTGGGCACTCGGTCTCGAAAAGGTTCGCCATCACTGCCCTACCTTATTAAATGGCCGTAGCCCAGGGACATTTGACCTCATGTGTCCTCCTGGGTGGTACACCCCTGTCTAACCCCATTCTTCTAGTTTCTCATCACATTTCAAAAACCAACACACCCCTTTTCAAGCTCACCTTTCCCACTCTATCTGCCAAGATATCTCCCCACCTTTCCTTTGCATCATTCCCCCAAACATACTTTGATATAAATTGGCATGCATTTCTACCAGTTAACCTTTCATATGCCTCCATTTACATTTCTACTTGAACCGGAATGGCAAAGGAGGATCTTTTGTGATTAATTTATGTACGTGCATTTTAAGTGCATGAGCTGATTCATTCTTAGTTGGGCCCTAATTCCACCTTGGGCCCTGCCTATCTCCTCCCTTTCCTTCTTCTTTTTTCTTTCTTGGCCTTTTAGATCGGGCGCCTGTGTATATGTGTTTTACACAATCTTGTTGTTTTAATTTATTTATTATTGTTATTAACTGCTGCTGAGTTTTGATGAGTTGACTTTTAGGCTGTATCAGTTGCTGTCGGAAACAGCCGTGTTGTGAGCTGCCTCGAGCCCTTCGGGGATGAGGCGGCCTATAAATGAATGAATGAATGAATGAATGAATGAATAAATAAATAAATAAATAAAAACATCAAGTTAATTGTATTGTGTGTTGTTAGGGGCCGTGTGTGAAGAGTTCGCACCTATTGGTAGCCTGAATTTGTTAATTTGTTCTTTTGGCCTCCTAGGGGAGGGGGAAAGGGTTTTTTTTTAAATCGCCATCTGTTTTTAAATACCTGTTTAATACCTGTTTTAGTATTGGTTATTTATACATTGGTTTTAAATCTTTTAATTATTATGTCATTGTGATGTTCACGTTGTAACCTGCCCTGAGCTCTAGGGGGGATAGGGCAGGATAGAAATTTAAGAAAGAAATTAATAATTTTCATGTGTCTTATCTTAGCTACCTCTGCCAAACACCCAGGGACTCATGGAGAAGATAAAGAATCTAAAGAAATCCCTGGAGACGCGGGAGCCACTCACGTTGAATGTTCTATGACCACGAAGAGCCATCGTATTCTTCTTTCTTTGCCAGACTCCTTGGATACTACTTCAGCTGCTATGGAGCCAAGCTGTCTGCCTTCGGACAGTATTAAGAGAGACTTTGTCATACCTCTGCAACCCAGTGGGCCTCCTTCTTTTCCGTTACAAAAACGGCGCATCCCCTTGCGACTGAAGCTACCTGCATTGAAGCTCCGCCGGTTGATTTTACCATCAGACTATGTCCTGACAGGTTGTACTGCGGTGGTCTCTTGCGTTTCACGACATGTGGAAGCCCCATATCCAAAGCCATTTATTTCCCGTTTTAACTATGAAGTGCTCTGTAGACAGCTGATGCATGAGGAAATGAGGAGCCGCCAAGAGGGAGTCAATGCTGTAATGTTATCAACAGCAGATCTTCCATTCGTTCCAGCCAAGAAAACTGCACAACAAGCGCTGTTAGGTACTGCATATGACAGTTGTATGGATTCTGGGTTGATTAGTGCCATGTGTTTATTTGAACAAATCTGCTGCTTTTTGACTGTTTCGCTTCAGTTAACACCGTTGTTTAAAGACATGCCTCTTTATACCTTTGGGTTGTTGAGAATTTGGAATCCGGCACTGAACTGGGTAACATGTGGAGGTCAGAACAAACCAGGATTCAGTACAAACTAGGTTTCTTTTCTTCCTTGCTCCTCCCATTTTCTGTTTTATCGTCTTGATAATAGATGCAATAGGTTAGGACAGATGGAGAGTGACTCAGTCTCGCCCAAGAATCTTCATGGATGAGTGAAGATTTGAACCCGGGTCTCTACAGTTCTCGTTCTCGTTCACTGCTCTAATCTGGGGTCCCCAACCTTGTTGATCTCATGGACACTTTTGCAAGTCTGAGAAAGAGTAATGAATACCAGCAGTTATGGCTGCCATGGGAGGTAACTGCAAAATATTGGGAGTTCCCAAGCCAGTGTGGTGTAGTGGTTAAAAGCGGTGGACTTTCATCTGGTGAACTGGGTTTGTTTCCGCACTCCTATGCATGAAGCCTGCTGGGTGACCTTGGGCTAGTCACAGTTCTTTGAGAACTCTCTCAGCCCCACCTACCTCACAAGGTGTCTGCTGCAGGGAAAGGAAGTGAAAGAGTTTGTAAGCCACTTTGAGACTCCTTATGGTTGACAAAAGCAGGGTATAAATCCAAACTCTCTTCTTTTATGATGAAGGCAGCTATTTCCAAAAGGGTTCTCTCTGCAGACCCAAAGGTGATGCCTCCTAGGATATTCTAAAATACCTTCTCCTTTTTATTTTGGTTTGCTTTTTTAGTCCATTTATTTCCCATCTATCTCCCCCACAAACCCAAAGCAGCTAACAGTGTTCTCCACTCCTCCATTTTATCCTCACAACAACCCTGTGGAGTAAGATAGGCTAAGAATGTGTGACTGACCTAAGGTTACCCTGCAAGTTTCCATGCCAGAGTGGAGATTGGCACCTGAGTTTCCCAGATCCTAGTCCAACACTCTAACCACTGCACCACACTGCTTTGGGAAAGAAGCAACTGGGCATAAGGAAATATATTGAAGGGAACCATGAGGCCTACGAACATCACACTGGGGATCACTGCTTTAACCACAAAATCTAACTCTCATTTGGGTGCCTTAAACACTTGGAGTGTTATATTCGTTCCCAATAACTAGGATGCTAAATCAGGATTAAACCATGGGCGTTTCCCCACTCACCATGATCCCCCCCCCCCGTGCGGCATCCCGGGCATCCCCTTTGCAAGAGCACCAGGGATTCCGCGCGCTGAGGGGGCGCGACAGCGGCAGCATCGGGGCGGCTGTGCTGTTGCCGCCCCTCTCGTGGGGAGTCCCGGGGGAGACCGCGCTACTCTCCTCAAGTTGCATGGGGCTTAAGGTAAGTGAGGAAAGGCTTAAGGTAAGTGGGGAAAGGCATGGCAGAGAGAAATCGGGGGTTTTTCTTAATCAAATTCAATTTCTGTTTTATGCATATAATTCATGCTTAAACACGGCTTGATACCAACAAGCAAAGAGTTACCTCATAAATAAACAATAATATGTCTTGTACAGGTTTCTAAGACATGATAAATGTTACCTATTTATTTTAAAAAATTATATGAGTGTACTTCCCTTAGATGCAAGGGTTCTGTTTAATTATGAATCCCTGTTTTCATTGCTTGATATAGTCATTAGGAATGGGCTGTGAAAAAGGAATTGCTAAAGTGAAAATGTCAAGTTTTGATTTAGGACAGGCATTTACAGTGAAATCCTGAACAGTTACACCTTTCTAAGCCCACTGACTTCAATAGAGTTAGAAGGGATAACATTGCTTAGGACTGCAGTTCTAAATGCCCTTCTTGTGTGATAATTATAAATCAATTAATTCTGCAGAAAATTATTAAGTAAGAAAGACACATTTCCCATTGTGTACCCTGTAGTCGTACCCACGAGGCCCCAAGGAAGAGACGACACGCGGAGATTCCATCTGGTGGAGAGAGCCAGCTGCAGGAAGCGCGGGATTCCGTGATCCTGGCAACTCTGCCGTGTGCTAGGCTCTGCCTCCTTTTATTAGGGTTTACAGGGGGGGGGCAATGTGGGTGGACCGGGAGGCAGGAGAGCGGGAGATCATCATGTGATGCATGATCTCATCGGGCTACTACGTGCAGGAGGAAGCATCCGCGTCTGGGTCTAATCCACACCTGAGGGCAGAAGCCCCTTTGTCCCTTTGTCTGGGACATCTGGTGACCGTGAATCAGGCATCTCATGACCTGTGACTCACGGGGGAACGGGGGTTGGGGGAGTGTGTGCGCCCAGAAGGCCGTAGCCAGCACCGGCATGCCTGGTGCTCCTTCTACGGTCCTGCTGGGTTCGCGGGCTCACCCCTACAGTACCCCAAATTTAAAACAGTTATTTTTTAAAATGCTAAACTGGAAAGCATCTGAGGAAATTTCCATTGTCTATGAACAGGATCCATTCTAATGTAACTCATGGTATTTTTTAAAAAGAAAAATTGCAAGAGCGGCTATTAGAAACTTCCGAGGCAACTGAAATCTCAGAAGAAGCCACAGAAGAAGAATTTGCATTCCTCAGTCTTGAACTGAAAAAAAGAAAGAAAGTGACTTATTCAGGTAGCAACAATTTTATACCTTTCATTTTTGAAAAAATCCGATAGGTTGTTATGGATTTAAAAGCCCCAAGAAAGTACAAAAAAATTTAAAATGACAGGCAAGCATTCTTGCAGTCAATAGACAACAGTAAGAAAATGTAAACTTCAAACAGTAAGCTTATCAATTACCTCAGACAGTATATAAATATTGGTGAAGCAATATTAATGAACTTCATGACATCACAAGATTAGAATTATTCGTTAAATCTCTAGATCACCCCTCTCCATTTAGTCTTGTGGTGGCTAACAACATAGTAATCAGGTAATAAACCCATATAACATAAACCCAATACAAGACTAAATAATCCAAAACCTAAGTTATATCCATAAATCAATATGGCGACAGAATTTCAGTTTCCAAAATTTCTCACGCAATGAGCTTGCTCCAGGTGAATTCAGTCCATTTACCACGACAGTTCCGCTCGCAATGAAATTCAGCAAATTCCCAAAGTAAGTTACGAAAGTGGAAGTTGGGAAGGGGTTGTGCAAGATGGTGAAAACATTGCTCCCTCAACCATATGCCCCTGCAGAACTGTGATAGATCCCGCAGGGCCTGGGTCTTACTCGACAGAATGTTCTGCCAGATTGGGGCTAAGGCTGAGAATATATGTTGAATAACGAAGATATCTGTTCTGTTAGCAGAGGCACTTTCCTCTGGTGGCAAGACCTTTTTCCTGTAGCCACATTCTCTTCTGAGCATCCAGGTGTAACTCCTGAATCACAGGAAAGTACCTCTGCTGCTAGCAGGGATCCGCAGGATCCAACCCATTATCTTGCTAGGTTGCACAGATTTTCACTGCTGTCATGAATGCAATTTCATTTTAGTGATGTGACTTGCCCCTTTGCTTAATGTTTGGTGTTATGTTTATTACAGATCAACTACTGGAAAGTGAAGATCTGACGCTTGTCTCTGGTGTCGGGTGTAGGTCTGGTTTAGGCTCAGCGGATGAGGATGCGGAGATGGCGACCAGGGCCGAATTGGCGGTTGTCTCTTGCCTGATGCATAAAAGAACTGGGCTTAGTCTTAAGGTACTTTCTCCCTAAAAATGTATGTGTGTATGTGTGTGTGTGTGTGTGTGTGTAGGCATGGGTGTGTGCAGGGCAGCACATCCACTCTGCCAGGGGTGTCCAACTCTGGCGCTTCAGATGTTCATGGATTACATGAGCATCTGAAGCACCAGAGTTGGACACCTCTGCACTATGCAAATCTAGATGCTCACCAGGGTACCAGAGCAAGGGCTGGTGGTAGTATCAAGAGGTCTATAGGCAGTGCTAGGCAGAGGCGTACTTATAAGGGGGGTGGGGTGTGTGCGTTGCACTGGGCGCGCGACTGGGGGGCAGCAAAAATTTCAGGTTTGTTTTTTGTATTTTTTAGTGTTTTCAGTTTTTTGTCTGCAGGGGGTGCAGGTTTTAGGCTAGCAGCACCAAAATTTCAGGGAGTTTTTGGGGGACTCTCCTGATGATACCACCAAGTTAGGTGAAGTTTGGTTCAGGGGGTCCAAAGTTACGGACTCCCAAAGGGGGTGTTCCATCCCCATTGTTTCCAATGGGAGCTAATAGGAGATGGGGCCTACACCTTTGAGAATTCATAACTTTGGACCCCCTGAACCAAACATCACCAAACCTGGCTGGTATCATCAGGATAGTCTCCTAAAGATACCCTGAAATGTTGATGCTGCTAGCCTAAAAACTGTGCCCCCTGCAGTTGTAAAACTGAAAAAACACTAAAAAAATACAAAAACCTCAAATGAACATGGAGGGGGCAGCAAAACTCAGAGTTTGCACCGGGCTCCATTTTCCCTAGCTACCCCTCTGGCGCTAGGGGTCCATGCTGCAGGGCACAGAGGACGCTGATCCATTGTTCCTCCTATGCCTGTCTACCATGCCTACTCAAAAGTAAGTTCTACCATAGTCAGTGACGTTTACTCCCAGGTGAGCATGCTTCAGACTGATGTTCCATTAGGTGTGTGTATGAATGTTAAATGGGGGAAGGGTGACACTAAAGTCATAATTTGCTTAGGGTGCCAGAAATCTTTGGGCCAGCCCCATGTGTGCATTACCCTTCACAATCATCTGTCACGCTAGCAATCTGATTTCCATAAGCCATTTTTTTTCTAATAAAAAGAGCTTATATAGCTTAAAATTGGAATTTCCATTGTATATCCATAATAGGCTAGGTCCAGTGATTTGCAGGCACAAAGACTGCAGATCTTTCCTTTGTTTCTGTCCTCCCTGTCCTCCATTCCCGTCATGAGAAGGCCGATTCCTGGGGTTGCTGTGGGACTTACTTGGACCAAACTCAACATGACATTTGTCAGATGGTTGCCGTGGAGACTCACATGCCCACTGGAAGTTTCTTGTGGAAGCTATGTTTAGCAGCACCCTAGGCGCCCAACTCTGGGTAGGGCTGTGGTATTATGGGAGGAGGAGAAATTCCTTCTTTCTCCCCTGCACTGTTTTTCTAACCAAAAACGGCACCGTGGCACTGTTTGCCCTGTAAGAGGGCTATATGTGTAAGCATTCAGTGCATAATAGTCACCTGATGTGACATATTATCTTCTGGGTTGTTCTGTCTCCAGGAAAATGGCCCGGAAAGAGGCAGTCGTGTCTAGTTTAGCTCTAATGGTCATGTAGGTCAGGGGACTCCTCTGAGGAGAGGAAGAGAGCAAAGTCCGTTTCCTACCCCTTTCATTAACAGAGATGCACCACCCGAAGAGTGGGTCAGTTTCAACTCCCTTCTATATGGCTACCGGTCCACCCAGATCCCAGAACTCTGGGGATCAACTCTCCCAGGATCAGAAAGGATTACCTAGAGCAGTGGTTCTCAACCTGGGGGTCGGGACCCCTCTGGGGGTCAAATGACCCTTTCACAGGGGTCGCCTAAGACTCTCTGCATCAATGTTCTCCATCTGTAAAATGGATAAATGTTAGGGTTGGGGGTCACCACAACATGAGGAACTGTATTAAAGGGTTGCGGCATTAGAAAGGTTGAGAACCACTGACCTAGAGGAAAGGAACAAGGGAAAGATTTGCATGCATCAGCACCTTTTGCTGGTGTATCTCTGGATCTAACCCAATATCCCTTATATTTTTTTTCCACTGGCAGTTAGCATCCAACTGTTCTTCCAACTTAGTGCCAGCAGTGAATTTGCTAAGAAATCTTTGCTTGCACAGATGTTCATCTCTCCCCCCCCACCCCCCGCCTTGGCAGATTTGCTTCTTCTAACAATTAATTTGTTGCAAATCTTAACTGTTTATCTGTAATGCCTTCACTTCCATGCAGGAAGGGGATTATGTGCTTCTTCCTACCTATCTCATAAAAGGGACAATCCAACAGCATATGAGATACTGTTTCCACAGAACCCATGCCACACGGGCATTTCCTTTCTTTATGTGGGATTCCAAGGTGGCGTCCAAGGCTAAAGGAAGAAGGCAGGGCATTACACCTAGCTAAGGTGATTGCTCTACGCCACCGGGCCTCAACCAGGAGATAAAGGTACTGGGCTGCAATTAGTCTATCCATAGGTATTCCCAGAGAGATCGGGGAACAGGTTTTATTAGCTTCCTCTAGCATCTGTTGAAACTCTCTGTCAAAAAGTCTCTTCTTGATAGCCCCATAGACCTCCTGCTCTGTTAGCATTAGCAGGTCCTCCAAGGAAATGCCCAACTCATTAAGTTTGGCTTCGATTTTAACCCACCACTGGGTTGTGTGGAGGATGGAGCGTCCCTGGGATGTATAGTCCAGTTCATCTCGATTAAAACAAATCCTGGCCCAAAACTTGAATGTACGGCACCAGGCCAAATCTTAACTGTACTTTTGTTTGCTTAGGGATATTTTCTGACTACCCTTCCAGACCTTTCAGTTTTCTGCGACTTCTTGTTGTACCTAAATCTGTCATTTAATGACTTGCACTTCTTCCCTACAGAGGTCAGTATGTGCCTGATGTTTCATGTACACTTATTGTAAAGATGCTAAATGCTGTATGCGGTTTTTATGCTCCGGATGGGTTTTAACAGTTGGTTAATTTTTTTTAACAATGCTGTTTTAGGTTTTTGCCAAGTTTTGCTTTGTAAACTCCCTCAGGCAAGTTCTCTGCAAAAGCAGCATAGAAATGTTCTAGACAACGACAAACATACTAGAAATAAAATGTAATAACTATACACTAACACTTTCTTTTAACTGAAAGTTCCACTCTTCTGAAAGAGACTTGCAGAGTGATGAAGAAGAGTTTGGATTTATATTCCCCTTTCTCTCCTGTATGGAGACTCAAAGGGGCTTACAATCTACTCCCCCCCCCAACAAACACCCTGTGAGGTGGGTGGGGTTGAGAGAGCTCCGAAGAGCTGTGACTAGCCCAAGGTCACCCAGCTGGCATGTGTTGGAGTGCACAAGCTAATCTACCGTAATTCACCAGATAAGCGTCCACAGCTCAAGTGGCAGAACGGGGAATCAACCCAGGTTCTCTAGATTAGAGTGTACCTGTTCTTAACCACTACACCACAGAGGCTCTCAGTAATTCCTTTAAACAATTTGGAACATTTTTGGTTGACAGCCTTTCACAGTCATTGGCCTGCCTTTTTTCAGATTTCCTTTGCTTCCAAAATTTTTAAAATTTTATATCAGACTAGCATGTACATGACACATGTCAAGCTTCAATATGCATGAACAGGTATCCTGTAACAATCCAGGGATTTTGATTGCACGTACTGAAGCTTATAAGGATGCAAATGGACCTGTTTGCATGGAATGATGAATGCACCACCGAGCCCAAAAAGAGAGGGGCGGTCAGGCGGTCTAGAAATTTAATAAATAAAAATGAATAAATATTGTGTATGCAAGTTAGAGGCACCAAAAAGGTTATGACTAAGAAGGATCCAGTCAGAGGAATGTTAGGACTCTGATGGATTATCTAAGTTCTACAGTCCATGGAGTTAACTATTTTGTAGAGTACTTACAGGTATTTTCCATAACAATAAGCAATGCCTCGTTTTCATAACTGTGTGGCTCTTCCTAGCTAGATCTGGAGATACATGCAGTCATTGAGCCTAACTACTTGTTGGCACACTGTTTCGGGGTCTAGACAATCAACTACGCATTGGATTTCCGTGCCGAAACTTAATTCCCAGGTGCATGAGCAGTGGTGGGATTCAAATAATTTAACAACCAGTTCAGGTGGTGGGATTCAAATAATTTAACAACTGGTTGTTCATAAGCACCATTTTAACAACCGGTTCTGCCAAAGTGGTGCAAACCTGCTGAATCCCACCACTGCGCATGAGGTCTGATTTGAATCAAGACCCTGGCGTGTGGGGAGAGGGGGCCTTCTTTGCCCATGTGAAGAAAAGTGTGTGTTTTTTTCCATGTCTGAAGAACATGTTTTAACCACTTCTTTTCCTCCAGTCAGGAGGAAGGGAGATCAGTTAAACTGCTTTCCAGCCTCACCTCAGCCACCTTTTAAAAAATGCTATAGAGGTAGCAACAGACAATAGATGGGTCAACCTCCCCTCCCCCGCCCCCAACTTCTTCAAACAGGGATCAGAGATTTGAGCCGTTTCCCCACTCACCACGATCCCCCCTATGCCGCACGCTGCTCTCAGCGCGCGTCATTTCAGACGCGCGCCCGGGCATCCCCACATCATCAAAGGGCGCCATTTACAAGAGTGCCAGGGATGCCGCGCACTGAGGGGGTGCGACAGCGGCAGCGTTGGGGCAGCTGCGTTGTCGCCGCCCCTGTAGTGGGGAGTGCCTGGGGACCCCGTGCTACTTGAGGAGAGTAGTGCGGGGCTTAAGGTAAGTGGGGAAAGGCCCTTGGAGGCTCTAACAAGCTAGAAAGGACTTCAGGAAGAAAAAACGCTTGGAGGCATCAAGAAAAGGTTCTTTGACCCAGGCTGGTCAGCGGGTGAAAAAAGCGAATGAATAAAACTCCTGGGAGCAAGGAGGAAGATCTCTTTTTGGCTTAATTGTTCCAATGCATGAACACCTGAAGTAAAAAAAAAGATATAGAAGTAACTGAGGTAACATGCCTCATAAGATATCTTACGATACTGTTATCATCTTTTTTCCCTCCCACAGGTGTGTGATCTTAAATCCCTGCAAATCTTAAAGCTCCGAAACAACCCGATCAGATTCATCCCAGAAGATATCAAAAAAATGACATGCCTTAAAACCTTAGTCATGTCCTTCAATCTGCTGACTGAACTCCCACCTTGGTACAGTAGCAGTTTTAATGAGTAAACCACATATGAGAAAAGGCATTCCTATGTCACGCAAGGGCAGGGTCCTCAACTCATTCCCTCTCCCCTCCAAAACCCAGACTTTCATGGGGTTTTTAAGGCCTGACCAGTTGCTAAAGATGGTATGGAGAACTATTATTTGGAAAAAAAACCTGAGTGAATATTAATTTGTTTTATTTTTTAACTTCTTTTTTAATTTGTAAGAAAAACATTTTTTTCAGCATATATGTGCCACTAGGTAGAGGAAACATGCTGGCTATTCAGAAGGGGTTGGGAGGATGGGAATAGTAGGTACACATGTGCACAAAAATGTCAAATACCCTCTCTGCCCGCACTTGGGGGCAGACTCTCGGGGGGCAATATCTGAATAGTTCTGTTGGGTGGTAAACATCACTGTCAGTTACATGCTGATGATGCCCGCTTTATTCCCCCTCATTCAGTTCTCTGTGAATCTTATCCAGTCAGACAACTGCCAGAATAATGGCTGCATCCAAAGATTTCTGGATATTATTGACTACTGGTAACTTTTCATTTCGGAACTGTATCACTGAAATGTATGTTTTTTTCTGAAATTTTATTGTGTTCTTTATGTTAAGAACATAAGAACATAAGAACAAGCCAGCTGGATCAGACCAAAGTCCATCTAGTCCAGCTCTCTGCTACTCGCAGTGGCCCACCAGGTGCCTTTGGGAGCTCACATGTAGGATGTGAACGCAATGGCCTTTTGCGGCTGTTGCTCCCGATCACCTGGTCTGTTAAGGCATTTGCAATCTCAGATCAAGGAGGATCAAGATTGGTAGCCATAAATCGACTTCTCCTCCATAAATCTGTCCAAGCCCCTTTTAAAGCTATCCAGGTTAGCGGCCATCACCACCTCCTGTGGCAGCATATTCCAAACACCAATCACACGTTGCGTGAAGAAGTGTTTCCTTTTATTAGTCCTAATTCTTCCCCCCAGCATTTTCAATGAATGCCCCCTGGTTCTAGTATTGTGAGAAAGAGAGAAAAATTTCTCTCTGTCAACATTTTCTACCCCATGCATAATTTTGTAGACTTCAATTATATCCCCCCTCAGCCGCCTCCTCGCCAAACTAAAGAGTCCCTAAAGATGTTGATACTGTACAATGCCCTGAGCCCATGGGAATATCATAAATAGAATGAATGAACAAATGAACAAACAAATGAATGAAGTCCTCATCCTGGGACCCTGGAGAGCCACTGCCAGTCTGAGCAGACAATAGTGATCGTGATAGACCAGTGCTTTAAATGACTGTAGGGTGGCTTCATGTGTTCATAAACAAGTTTACCAAAAGAACAACAATAACAATAATTTAGTAACTTTTAGGAATGCTTTTGTATTTAGAGGCCTCTCATAACTTGAAGGCCTAAGATGTAGCTTACTTAGTGAGTATATAAATCTGACTCTGACCAACAAAGGTAACCATCTCAACATGATGTGGATGTAGCATACCTTGACTTCAGTAAGGCCTTTGACTAGGTGCCCCATGGCATTCTTGCAAGCAAGCTAGTAAAATGTGGGCTAGATAAGGCTACTGTTGGATGGATTTGTAATTGGTTGACTGACCGAACCTAAAGGGTGGCTCACCAATGTCTCATCTTCATCCTGGAGAGAAGTGACTAGTGGAATGCCACAGGGTTCTGTCCTGGACCCAGTACTATTCATTATTTTCATCAGTGACTTGGATGGTGGAATAGAGGGCATGCTAAACAAATTTGCAGATGACAGCAAATTAGGAGGGGTAGCTAATACCCCAGAGGACAGGGTCAGAATTGAAAATTACTTGGACAGATTAGAGAGCAGGGCCAAAACAAACAAAATGAGTTTCAGCAGAGATAAATGTAAGATTTAGGCAGAAAAAAATTAAATGCACAGATATAGGATGAGGGACACTTGGCCTGACAACAGTACATGTGAAAGGGATCTGGGAGTCTTAGTAGATCACAAACTGAACATAAGTCAACTGTGTGATGTAGCAGCCAAGAAAATGTGATTCTGGGCTGCATCAATAGGAGTATAGTGACTAGACTGAGGGACATAATAGGTACCACTCTACTCTGCACTGGTCAGACCTCACCTGGAATACTGTGTCCAGTTCTGGGCACCAAAATTCAAGAAGGATATTGACAAGCTGGAACGGGTTCTGAGGAGGGCAGCCAAAATGGTAAAAGATCTGGAATCCATGCCCTACAACGAGAAACTTAGGGCACTGGATATGTTCAGTTTGGAGACGAGAAGGTTGAAGGGTGACATGATAGCCATGTTTGAATATGTGAAGGAATGTCATGTTGAAGATACCATGTTGAAGATGGAGCCAGCTTGTTTTCTACTACACCCAGCTGGCTTTTGCAACTACTGTAGCTGAGGGAGGGCAGCATTTTGTGTGTAACTACAATTGAGGTAACAACAGACAAAAGCGAAGAGAAACAAGAAGCCTTAATTAAGATAAAGGGATTCACATTCCAGCCTTGAGGTGAGGGAGCCATCACCCTGCTGAAAAAGTCAAGACATCCAGTTTAAAAAAGGAGTAGGAACTGTAGCTCAGTGGAAGAACCTCTGCTTTGCATGCAGAACGTCCCAGGTTCAATTCCTGGCATCTGCAAACAAAAAGACCAGGCAGTAGGTGACAAGAAAGACTTCTTCCTGAGTCCCTGTACATCTGCTGGTTGTCCATGTAGACAATACTGACCTTGACAGACGGACCAACAGGTTCAGTGTAAGGTGTGTGCGTTCAGTTGAGCGTGTGTGTTCAATTGAGTTGGAAGAGCCTGCCATCTTTTTTGAGTTAAATCTATGACTGTGTTCGGCAGAGCTGAAAATACTAGAACTGCTGAGCGAGGATGGAATTATAAGGAATCCTTTAGGTACTCTTAACTGTGGATAAACATCTCTGGAGATGGTACAGGAAGGGTATCAGGGGATATTGGTGCCAAGATTTAATTGTTATTCTTCCTTCCCGTCCGCATTCTTCCTCCTGTTGTTTGCCTCATTTTCTTTTGATCATCTTTTTGCCCACTTGGCTGTGACACCATATGTTCTCCTGCATAAATGTGTGTCAATCCCACCCCCAGAGTTCCCAAACACTGGTATCACAATAATGTAGCCAGGGAAGGGAGGTAACAAATATTTTTGTGGAAAAATAGATGTTTACCAGATGGTTGCCACCTGCCGCTCCTTCTGTTCACTTCTAATTACTTTACACAATGCTTATCAGCCCGCAGTTCTTCAACTCCTGTTTACCATTCTTCTTGAAAATGGGTGTTTCAGTCTCCTGCGAAGATTTGTCATTGAAAAAACCTTGGCAAGAGCCCACCAGTTTATACTTATATATAATATATAAACTTGTGGTTGTGACAAAACTGCAGTTTTTGCTTAGTATTTTATAATTTTTTTTGTGGATCAAGGCTCCTTTGTTGATTTTTGGGAGGACCTCTTGCCTTTGTTAAGGAAAGTTGTGAAAATGACAGTTATGTAACTCACAAGAATGCATTTCTGAGTCGACTTGTGTGGCCCGCCATTCACCCTCCTACTATTTGTGGTATGCTCCAGTAGCCTCCTAACTA
Source organism: Sphaerodactylus townsendi (assembly GCF_021028975.2). Taxonomy (NCBI): domain Eukaryota; kingdom Metazoa; phylum Chordata; class Lepidosauria; order Squamata; family Sphaerodactylidae; genus Sphaerodactylus; species Sphaerodactylus townsendi. Next base: position 171,518,827 of record NC_059425.1, on the reverse strand, counting down.
TGCTAATCAGGTTTGAGCTGGATTGATGGTACCATATGAGGTATAAAACTTATCTGCTCAGCCTAAGAAACTTCAGAAAGGTGAAGGAAGCCTGATTTTCCCTTATGGCGAATCCCCCTTTTCAAGGCACCAGAGAACTGAGGTAATTTCAACACAGAGAAGTAAAATTTATTGTGCAAACTAGATGGGATCAAGAGATATTTCAAATGGACAGAAGCAGGCAAGAGATAACTATATATAAATATTCATTTTTTGCACAGGCACAGTTCTTAATTAAGCTTTACAAGTTTCTACAGTTGCATAGATGCTATGATAGGTTCTTATACGTTTCACAGTTGCTTAGATGTTATGAGAGTTCAGTTAGAGAGGTTCAGTTAGATGTTACTAGCTAATATTCACAACAATTTTGGGTTTTAACAAGCTGGTATCCTTTCACACAGAACACATACAGGCTTGACACTGTTAGTTACCCATTTCATATAAATCTCCTTCCTGAGCTAACTTTAGCAAAACACTGGTATGCCAGTCTGGTATGCCAGACACTGGTATCCCTTTATTTATGGTCACCTGTGAAAAGTCTCTCTACTATTCCACCTTCAGCTTTGACCACTAAATAAAACTCCTAGTTCTCCTGTCTGTATATTTTCTACTTTTCAGCACACACTGAACTCAGTATATTTCCACTCCCTGACTGAAATTCCCCCAGAGTAGATATTTAACACATGCAGTTAAGGAACTCGCAGGAATCCAATTCCAAAAGCTTACCAAACTCTTGTTGTGATAGCACCTTGATCCACTGACTGACTTGCACTTTTAAACCTCTGTTTTTCTGTGTAGTCTGTCACAGCTTGCTCATAGCCCATTGGCAAAGGTGTTGCCCCAAGGGAGCGGGGGGGCGCGCGAGGCGCACTGGGCGGGCACCCCTGCGGAGGCGTTCCGGGGGCGGGGTGTTCCGGGGGCTTGGAGAGGCGCGTGGCGTGCACACACACCAGGCACACTTCCCCTTTGCTTCGTCCCTACCCATTGGCAGAGGGAGGCCTTCTGTCCCCTGCCACTCAGGCAGTAAGGGGAGAATGGAGGCAAAATGAGGGACAAGTGATTTGCATCCTCAGCATAGTGATGACACTTCTAGCATGATTGGGAAGTGATGTTATCACATCGAGTGACGCTTAGCATTTGTCCCAAACTCTATGGTTAAACTATAGAGATTGAGGTGAATGCTGGACTGTCACCTCTGGCATGCTGACATCACTTCCTGGTTGTGCCAGAAGTGATGCCATCATGCTAAGAATGCTGGTTGCCTGTTCTCTGCTGTTAAGTCCCCATCTCCCCATTTCTCTCTTGTTGTCCTTCTTTAGTTTGTATTACGCTCCACATAAAACTGGAATAGACATCCAGGAATGCATCACAGTAGTAGTAGTAGTAGTAGTAGTAGTAGTAGTAGTAGTAGTAGTAGTAGTAGTAGTAGTAGTAGTATGGATTTATATCACCCCTTTCTCTGCTGTAGGAGACTCAAAGGGGCTTACAATATCCTTGCCCTTCCCCCCTCACAACAAACACCCTGTGAGGTGGGTGGTGCTGAGAGAGCTCCAAATAACTGTGACTAGCCCAAGGTCACCCAGCTGGCGTGTGTTGGAATGTACAGGCTAATCTGAATTCCCCAGATAAGCCTCCACAGCTCAAGTGGCAGAGCAGGGAATCAAAGCTGGTTCCTCCAGATTAGAATGCACCTGCTCTTAACCACTACGTCACTGCTTATGCTTTCTATGCATGATAATGTAAGATATTTTACTTCCCCCCCTCATTTTGAAGTAAATTCACGTTTCCAGTGTTAGGATCTTGAGCATTTAAGAAAAAGACATCAGCAAGTGGTAAGAAGTTGTTTTACTTCAGCTTTGTTCACCATCTGATCTCTCGATCCCAAGGTTTTCAAGCTGTGACTTGAAGAACTTCTGAACTCTTTAGAAGTTTATCTGGAGCTGCCCACTGAGGAGATCAGAATAAAATGAACAAGTTTTTCTCAGAGACAGCATTTTCCATTGTTACCAGCTGTCCCATAAAATCGAATCTGCTCAGGGCTGTGTTGCTCTAGTTTAAAAATTCTTCATATTTCTGAAAATGAAAGCCTTTTATAGCCTGCCTGATCCTCAATATGTCCAAAACCATGAAGTCTGTGAAATTGTCCTTCTTCTTTAATTTATTTTAGTTACCACATGTATAACCTGTATGTGCCCCAAAGGCTGAAGGTGGTTAAAAGGAAAGCAGAGGCTTTTCGGAACATTTTGTTTTTACCTCAGGCACCTGTTCTTGTAATTGCAGAATGAGAACGGCTAAGGCAGAGGTATAAAAAGTTGACATTTGGTGTGGTATAGTGGTTACAATGTCAGACAAGTGCCTGAGAGAATGTAGCTCCACATCACCACTTTGCCATGAAACCTTTCTCTGGGTGACAGGAGCCCGGTCACTCTCTCTCAGTCTAACCCACTTCACAGTGGCTTGGGAGGATAAAATGTAAAGGGAAGAGCTGCATATCTTGTCGCTACTTGGAGGAAGGATGAGGAAATTGTGCTCTTGCATAAAGAATAATCAGATTCTGAAGTGGCCACATTTGGAACCTCAGACCCTGCCACTTCTGCTGTATTTTTGCTTTGGTTACACTGGGAGGAGTTAACTGTAAAAAAACACCCTCCTTACTACTGGACTAAAACTGAAGACTGTGCTTATTCTTTTTTATAGGATGTCAGCCTCCAGGCAGAGCCTGGAAATCTCCAAGATTTACACCTTATCTCCAGATACAGAGATCAGGTCCCCTGGAGAAAATGGATGCTTTGGCGGGTGGACTGTAAGGCATTGTACCCCACTGAGATCTCTGTCCTCTCTCAGGCTCCACACCCAAATCTCCAGGAGTTTCTCAACCTGAAGCTGGCAACCCAGTGGCGGAACTACAAGGGGACAGAGGGTGCGCCGTGCACCAGGCACCTGCCTGGTGGTGCAGAAAATTGCTCCAGGCCCCTCCCCCTTTCCCCCCTGCGGCACCCCCACCCCACACTTACCTGAGTCCCCCCTGCGGTGCTTCCACCCCCTTCCCACACTTACCTTAGTTCCTTTCCTTTTTCTTGAACTTTTTCAGGCTGCAAAAGGCCTGTTCGCAGTAAAAACGGCCTGAGGAACTACAGTTCCCAGGAGACCTTGGGGCTCACAAGGTCTCCTGGGAAGTATAGTTCCCATCAGGCTGTTTTTACTGCGAACAGGCCTTTTGCAGCCTGAAAAAGTTCAAGAAAAAGGAAAGGAACTAAGGTAAGTGGGAAGGGGGGCACCGCAGGGGGGGGCATTGTCCTGTGTACAAAATGGATGCTCTGCCACTGGGCCACAGCGTGTAATGTGCTGACTGTCATATTTGCAAGTGTCTGTCACAATACAGAATGCGCACCGGGCACAGTTTGGCCCAGCTACACCTCTGTGGCAATCCTACTCTCCCATCCCGTCAGTGGCCCAGAGGGATATGTTCCTTACTTAAAGTGATTCTGTAATTTTAGCCGTGTTTTGTTTTTATAAGGCCAACCCCCAAGGTTTTGAAATAATATTGTGAACCTATGTGGCCTTTGTCTCTCCTGCACACTCCCCATCTCGATAATACGTGTCCAGTGGTGGGATTCAAATAATTTAACAGCCGGTTCTGGTGGTGGGATTCAATTAATTTAACAACTGGTTGTTTACAAGCACCATTTTAACAACCGGTTCTGCCCAAGTGCGGCCAACCTGCTGAATCCCACCGCTGAACATGTCATGATTATTACAATGTTATACAAACTCTCCACCTTTTTGACAGAATTATACATCAACAGCTTACAGCAAGTATAGTATTCACCTTATTTAGCATGACTGTTCAAACCCCTACTACGTTTTATGGCTGTGAACACATGAAGCAACCTAAGATGGCCTTTCTGTATCAAGATTAGTAGTGTCTACTCTGACCGGCAGCCGCACTCAGATCCTGTCATATTTAACATCTGATCCTTTGAGCTGGAGAGGGCGGGGGTTGAACATGGGACTTTCTGTGTACAAAATGGATGCTCTGCCACTGGGCCACAGCGTGTAATGTGCTGACTGTCATATTTGCAAGTGTCTGTCACAATCCAGCTACAAAGGAGTTAACTGTTTGTAGGTAAACAAGGTAGTGATGTCACTGTTTTACAGTGGCGTAGCACCAAGAGGGAAGGAGGTGCATGATGTACTGGGTGCGTGCTGTGGCGGGGGCGCAGGGGGCATATGTGCCCTGGGCGCAGTTCCCCCTCGCTCTGACCCTGCTGTTTTAGGACCAGTCTATTGATCAGCTATTGGTCAGTAGATCGCCATTGGTTACATGTTAGCAAACACGTATATCAGAGGTTACAAAGTTACCTAACTTTTTTTGTTCAAGAAGAGAACATGAGATGACTTCATGATCAGCTAGAACTAGACAAGATGTAGTCTTAATTGTGTATTTGCTAGTGTAGCATTTTTTGTTTTATACCCATGTTACCCTTCCCTACTTTTTGCTAAGTGAAGTATATTTTTATAGAAAAGCAACCCAGTATCCCTGTGTAACTTTACTTTGCCGTTATGCAACTCTGCTACTTAAGAATCTCTTTGCATAACTTTTAAAAACCCATCACATATGCTTACTTTTGTAGGTTGTTTATGTTACCAAATCTTGAATTCCTCGATGTTTCCTACAATGAACTTGAATATATCTCAAATGGTATCAGGAATGCCAGGTATATCACTTTTTTCATTTTCTTATTATCAAGTTTTTGTTCCTTATTAGATTAAAAAAAACACCCCCCCACACATTTTTTCATTACCCACAAGGTCTTATCTGTGTACTCTGTTGACCTGGTGCCTGGTTGGGAAATGAGTGGGTTTGTTTCTGTGGGTATTAGCCACGTATTGAAGCCCTCATCAATGTTCTGAAATGCCTGGGACATCTGGAACACGTACCTTTTGGGGCACTGTGTGGCAAACCAAGCAATGTAGAAAATAGTCATTTTAAATTATCCTTTGTTCTGCCACTTTCATGTTCTGTTCTTGTGCTCTGACTGTAGAAAACAATTTTATGCAACAAGATGAAAGGTGTTTAGATATTATGCAATATGACTACAAACGCCAGTCCTCCATAGTCTCTGATGGACATGTTTCCCAGACAATTTTTTAGCTGAACATGCCAGGGATTCAGCCTGGATCACACATTCACCCTTACAAAGTTTTTTTGTACTCAGAAAAGCAAAGGTGACCCACAACCCCAGTTGTGACAATTCAGACTGTTCAGTCTTCACAGCAGCTCTTCTCTGCAGCTTGTGCTTGTTGAGAAAGAAGCTATGGGGATTTAGCACAATTCTGCAAGCAGTTTTTAAAAACATCCTTTGCTAGCAGATTAACCGCACATTCCTTGAGTTACATCCTCCCAAACCCATTTTCAGTGCACTTAGAAGGATGTAACTCTGCTTATGACTGCACTGTAAGGCACTGTACATAACTGAACTGACATGTTTACTGCTTAGAAAATGCACTTAGGATAACCGTTACAGTAGTGATCTTCAGTGAGTGCCATGATGCCCACATGTTTCTTCTCCTAAACACCTCTTCCCCAATGCAAAGACAGAATCCTGGCTTTTCTCCATCTTACTGAAGCAGGTGTCTCAGAAGAACCAGGCAGGAAGTATCCAGTTTGGGTTTACAGAGAGCACCCATTCTAACATAACTGCTCTCATCACAGGAGAAAGCTTTGCTTGGGATCTTCCAGTTTTTAGCATTGGCCTGCCATGGCAGTCATTTTTGGTGGTTTCTAATTTTATCAAAATTTCAAAAGTGTTCAAAGACCCATTAAAGGCCATTGACTCCTGCTTTATAGAACGACAGCTGCATGTTTAGTTATTGATATGTGTACAACTTGTGAAATATCTGTCGGCCTGTGCATTTTCAGGAGTCTCAATTACTTCATCGTAGAAGGCAATTTGCTGTATGTTTTGCCTTGTGGGATTTTGAAAATTCCACTGAAACGCCTGAAGGTAGAAAACAACTTCTTGCACCCCTTTTTCTGGAAAGAAATCAAACAACTTCAGCCACAACGACTCGGTGATATGGCCGCCCTTTGTTTTGTTCAAAACAACCTGAGGAAAAGATACCCTGGGATCCCAGAGGACATTCAAAAGCAATTGGACAGGTAAGTAAGAGATAAGCCTCTACCTCCATCAAATGGCCAAGGAAAATTCTGGATGTAGTTATATCTCCTCCAGTGGTGTATCAAGGGAGAACATTTCAAGCTGTACTGGAATTGCAGGTATCTTTGCCGCAGTGATCTAGTATTCTAACCCACAATTTGGAACACAGTACATTTACACCCATCACTCACAATGAACATTGTGCCTAAAACATTACACCAGGTATATGTAAGTGATGCAAATCGCTCCACAACTCAACTCACATTGGACTGAGTTACTCTGTTCATAAATGTGTGTCTTTTTTCCCAACACAACTAATGAATTTAAACTTTTGGTTCAAAAGATAGGCATGAAATAGTCATTGCTTTGTTGACTAGGCCAAACAATGAATAGTTTGATTTGGGCCACTAGAACTGCTTGTAAGCCCTGGATATACATTGTTCAATTTTTTTATTTTACTAGATTTGATATTCAGCTTTTCCTGACCCAAAACCAGGCTCAGAGCAGCTAGGTCAAAAATGTCAATAAAACAACAATAAACAATCAACAAAGTTAAGGTATTTTAAGGCATTAAAATACTAATCCAGAATGTAACTGGACTCGAAATGAATTCATCAATCCCCAGCGAATGCTGTAAAACATATAAGCAAGCAACGGTGAAAAAGTCATACACGTCCATTTTTATTTCATAGAACTAGATCATATTCTGATGTGGAATGATAAATAAGCTTTCTAGTTCCACTAAGGATTGCCAAGAGACAGGACAATAAAAATCGCTGCTGAAAGTACAAGGTGCCACAATGAATCATATTGATGCCCTGATGGCCCAACACGTGGGATTTGATGAACCCAGCACCAGGTGAATGCTGAGGCAAACTTCTGGCTTTAAAGATGGTTGTTAGATGGTTGTTAGGAGATTTACTTGGGTAAGTTAAATGGAGTCTCAAAGGAAAAAAAGTTCCCTTCTATTAGCAGACTGCCAGCTCCAACCTTATATAAATGCTGGGGAATACAGTACTATCTTCAGAGGGATATTACAAGCATGAGATGGTCTTTCTTTTTTAATGGCAGTCATTTTGGGGGACGATGTAAGGAACATGTCATATCTTACTCTCTCCCTGTTTCAGCTGTGGTACTTGTGATTGCTGCTTAGGACCTTTGTATGGCCAAGGCCTTGGTTTCCTTCGCCCTTACAGGAACATCTATGGACTTCGGCTTCCTTATTTGTTTTCTGCCTGCTCCCCGGCCTGTTACATGAACTATATCACTTGAACTGCCTGGAACACAGTGGCTGGCAGGCTTGTCATGAATCCTCCTTGCTCCTTGAGCTGGTAACTTCTTGAATAAAGAGTTGACCATCACCCCGCATGCAGATTTGACTCTCAGCCTAAGGATTCCAGGAGCATGACTTTGCCTGCAAAATCATCTGGAATATCTATAGTATATCTTGTTTTCCAGAAACCCTGCTAGGGAGAGGTGTCAGCTGATATTTATATTTTAATTCATTGAATTTTTTTAAAATTTCATAAACATAAATATGTTTGGTATGAGATACCCCTTGGCTTTGGTTCCAAAAATCCCATTCCTTGCCCATCACCTCCGAGATGTAAAATATCACCAAAGTAATTAACAAACAAAAGTAACGAATGCAGACAATTTATCATTTAGCCTTGAAAGGAATCCACACTGACAGCTAATTAGAATTGCCAGTTGGTGGAAACAAGCACAATTTTACCAGCACGGTTTTAATGGGGCTGTTCAAATATATTAACTAGATTATGTTAAGTGGTCTTCTACATGTTCCAAAATTTGTTGTTTCTTAATATATCTTCTGCTTCTCCATATATAATAAAACTGAGTATTATTAAGATGTTGTTTGATGACAGTATTCTTCAATAAACTATATATAGCCTGGTAGCATCTTAATCCCATGTCCACCATAGCTATATTTTGACTGTGCAAGGCCAAGCCATGTGTGCATGTAGAAGTAGTTCAGTGTCTAATTTGTTATTTCAGCCAAAATTAACATCAACCCAAACTCTATCCATTTCTTGCAGTAGTACCAACAAAGGTTCCTGGACTGCTGCATTACACTGTTGACTCATGTTCAGTTTGTGTCTACTAAGACTCCCAGATAACTTTCACATGTACTGTTGTCAGGCTAGGTAGGTCCCTCCCCGCCCCCCCCCCCCCATCATATATCTGTGCCAGTGATTTTCAACCAGGGTTCCGTGGTACTCTGGGGTACCGTGAGCATGTCCCAGGGGTACCGTGGCAATGTTACTCCCCCCTCACTTTTGTGGTGTCTCCTGCCAGCGCCAGCAAGGACATGGAGCTGACTCAGGGCAGGGCCTGCCACAAGGTCAGCAGCCACTTCCTGCCCCCCCCCCCCAGTTCTTCCCTTCACCCTGGGAGGGGAAGGTGGGTGGTGGTGCAAGCAGGGGCATTGGGAGAGGAGGGGGGGGATGGCAGGGGTACCGTGAGATATGAAGAGTGAGGTCAAGGGTACCGTGACATCGAAAAGGTTGGTAAACACTGATCTGTGCATTTCATTTTTTCTGCCTAAGTGTAGTCTCTTGCATTTAGCTCTGCTGAAATTTCAGTTTGTTAGTTTTGGCCCTGCTCTCTAATCTGTCCAGATCATTTCGAATTCTGACCCTGTCCTCTGGGGTATTAGCCACCCCTCCTAATTTGCTATCATCTGCAAATTTGTTTAGCATGCCCTCTATTCCATCATCCAAAACACTGATGAAAATATTGAATAGCACTGGGCCCAGGACGAACCCTGTGGCACCCCACTAGTCACTTCTCTCCAGGATGAAGATGAGCCATTGGTGAGCATCCTTTAAGTTTGGTCAGTCAACCCAATTATAAAATCATCCAACAGCAGCCTTCTCTAGCCCACATTTTACTTTGCTTGCAAGACTGTCATGAGGGATCTGCATCTCTTGGCTGAAACAGAGGAACTATACCGGGATACAACTGCCTGTTCTGCTGTTGACTACTGAACTGTCAATTTCCCTGTCAGGCAAAATGGAACTTTGCCATGGTCTTCCCTACCGCGCTTAAAATACTTCAAAATTCTGCAAACGTTTTCAAAATATTTATTCACAGAATTTCCTCCCCCTCAAAAATCAGGACGTGTCAAAGGACATGAATTATGTAAATCACTCTGTCTGGTGATGTCCACTGATAGCTTCAATTGTCTCATGTCGTCAAAGGCTGCCTACTGCAGGGATTCAGTCAAGCATTGAGGTACTTTGCATGGTGTCTGACGTGGTCGTTAATGAACGTCATTATGAAGTAGTAACTGTGATCGTAGCCCTAGGGAAAAGGGGGGAAAACGGATCACTTTCAGGCATTCTGTCTGAATCCTTGGGCAAGCAAGTATCTAGCTTTCTTCAAAGATGCCCTCTGTACTCCTTTGCAAATACCTCGTGTTTTAGACAGAATAAGGCTAGGTACTGGGGCTTGAGAGGAAAGAGAGACGTGGGTGAAAAATCATTCGGCCCCTATACAACTTCATAGGTCTTTTGCTATTGGCTCAGTCCCCAGTTTTGGAATCCACTTTCAGGTCAGGAATTGAAGCACAAGGAAGCACAAGGGGGTTCGTTCTTGTTCCTCTTCTTTTCTCAAGGAAATCAAAAGGGGATCTTTGGCACCTCCCCTCCAAAAAAAACTGGGAGAGACACAAGTTTCCCATTGCAAGGGGGAGCACAACATCTCCCCACCCAGGGAGATGTGAATATTGTTCTTTGATCATGTATGAAATAGGAAGTGTAGATTTGATGCGTATCCAAGCCCCACACGGCTGACTGAGGATCAGGCGTACAGTTTTCCAACACTGATCCTTCAGTAGGGCTACTTAGGGAACCAACAGGAGTCTAGAGGGCTGATTACAAGCTGACAGGCAAACAGATTGTGGCGGAAGACAGGAGCTTCAACCAAAAAGCTTTGCCCCTGAGGAACAGACTGCTTCCCAGACTGATCCGAAGCACGGCAAAGACAGCTTGTGGCTTCTCATTGCAGCCGCAGTACAAAGGATACAGCCATCTGGTACACTTCTCTTCAAGGATAAAACCCTGGAAAACTGAACCAGGGAATGGAGAGACTGGGGCGGTGATGGTGGCTAAATTAATCTAAAGTATCAAGACTGACTACTAAGAAGAGAGCTGCCATTATGAAAGTTCTGCTTCCAAACAACAGTGTTTGCATCTTTATGTTTGCTAGGATATGTATGAGGATTTGGGGTGGAAGGGGAGCAGTAGTGTAAAAGAAACCACCTTTGCCAGTGTACACCGAACAGGTCACGCCACCTGGACCTACAGCAGGCAGCAATTTATATTTCTCTTGCATTTTCTGACCTCCATCAGGTTTCACCAATCAAAACTCGCTGTGGGTCTGTTTGCAATCACCCGGGATTCTGCACACTCTTACTGCAGGAGCATATAAACTGTTTATAATAAATAGAAAGAATGTTAGGGAGTGCTTGTGTTCCATGCCACAATAAAGACCTAAATGGCTTGGGACCAAGGTATCTGAAGGACTGTCTTCTTCCATATGTTCCTGCCTGAGAATTAAGATTACAAGGGGAGCCCTTCCTGATTGTCGCATAAATTTATTTATTTATGTATTTATTTATTTTCAAAGACACTTGTTTGGTGGGTACGTGAGACGGGACCTTTTCAGTGTCGGCCCCACAATTGGGGAACCACCTCCCCAGGGAAATAGTCTGGCCCTTCACTTTTGATCATTAGGAGGCAGCTGATGAAAGTTTTATTTAGGACTGCATTTGATTAAAGCAGATTTGAACTGTGATTTTTAAAGTTTGGTTTTATATCATCTATTTTATGTATTTTATCAACGTTGTAAGCTGCCTCGAGCTCCCTTTCCTTCCCCCTCGTGTGGGTGGGCCATGACCAGATGCTGAGGCCCCTCCCCCCAAGGTGGTTAGGCCATGACCAGATGACAGGTTCCATTCCTCTCTCCCTCCCTGTCCCCTCCTCCCCAGGGTGGGTGGGCCACAACCAGATGACAGGTCTCCTCCTCTTCCCTTCCTCTCCGCTTCCCAGAATGGGTGGGCCATGGCCAGATTACGGGCCCCCTTTCCCTTGGCCCCTCCCTCCTCCTTCTTGACACTCCCCCACCAGCATTTCCAGGAAATCTGTGGGGCTTCTTTTTTTGAAATGTTAATACTTTTGATCTATGGCTCAAGCAGTAGAGACTTAAAACAGCCTTCTCAAAAACCAAAAAGTGGTGGTGAACATCTTCCCTACATGGAAGCAGAGGTCAGGCAAAATGGCAATCTAGGCTTGGGGGAAATAGTGAGGCACCTCTTTGCATGTAAAAAGGAAATGTGGGGAAACCCCACTGTGAAGCACAGAGCACCACCACAAACTGTTAAGTGCACAAACAGAAGGAAGAGTGTGTGTGTTAATAAATATTATAAAGAAATAAATATTCAAAGTTAATCTACAAAAGGGATGTGGCATCTCTTCCCAGTGCAAGGAAAGGGGACTGTAGGTGCCCCCCTACTCTTTCTACAGAGGAGCGCAGAGATGCACTGTCGATGTTTCCTACTGAAATGTGAAGTGTCAGCCACACCAAAAGTTGTTGGCCTTACCTCCTGCATTCTGAAGACCACTGGGATTTTACGCTCTGTGCAGGCAGCAATGAAATTATCAGGCAGCAACTGCCCGGCCGAAAGGAACTGGTCATCTTTGCCTTGATCAATCAGAATATCCAGAGGGGATCCTTGGTAGGACTTCACAACGTGTGTGGCATCATATGCCTGCCCGGGAGAGAAGTACATTTACTTCTAAGAGAAGTGATCATGCAAGATCTTCAAAATCATGGACAGTGGCTCCAACAAAAATCTGTCACCCTGAGATTTAAACTCAATAGAAGCCAAAGTAAGGATTTAATGTTATGGAAAACTTGCTGTGAGATTCAATGGAGAAAGTGGAGTATAAATTAAGTAAATAAATAACACCACACATACTGGTGTAGATTCCCCCACCCCCACCCGACGTTACCTCAGTGATCCAACTTCCTGCTGTATGTTTTAATTACTGTTCCATGTGCTTTTAGTATACATTTATATTTACATAAACATTGGCATTTTATACTACAATTTTAGTTTGGGTTCTAATTGTTTTTATGCTTATTATGTTTTGTTTTATTGGTAGCCCTCTTGGTGGCCTTGCCTGGGCAGGAAGCTTGTAGACAATTTTTGTTAATAATAATATTTTGGTGTGCATAAATAGGCTCCCATCTGCAAATGAAGCTAGGTATATCTGAAGGAATGCCTCTTTCCATATAGACATGCCCAGGCGCTGAGGTCATGGTGGGAGGGGCCTCCTGGTAGCCTTGTTGCCCTTCGAGATTTGGGGGTGAGGGCTGTTCGAGGGGGGCCTTCTCTGCGATAGCACAGCGCTTTAGAACACTCTTCCCCAAGAGGTCTGCTGGGCACTGACTCTGCAGGAGTTTAGGCACCTGGCCAAGACCACCCTCTCTTTATGGGCATGTGGGTAACCCCTTCCAGGTGGTGCCCCCCCATACTCCCTTTTATTTTTGGTTTCAGTGCCAGCTCTCTCCTGGTTTAGCCCCAGTCCCAGCCCAAACTATTTGTTATTAATTCAATAAGCCTTTATTGGCATACAGAACATACAATATAAATACAGTTAAAATTACTAGATAAAACTTCACACTGGATCATAAGTTCAGTTTGCAAACCTCAGCCAGAAACTTTGCCACTGCGAGACAACAGTCAAGGTCATTACAGTTTAAGAGCATATTTACTTTATCAAGCTCTGTCAGGGTTTTCATAGAGTCAATGATTTGTAATAATAAACTGGATCTTGGTTTCTGGTAAAGTGGGCAGTGGAGGAGAATGTGCGCAATGGAATCCAACTGCCCTGGGCTGCAGGGGCAAAGCCTCTTATCGTTTGGTAGACCCTTGAGTCTTCCTCTATGGAGCGGGGATGGCATAATATTAAATCAAGCCAGCATGTAGGCTCTCCTATATATAGGGTTGGTAAGCGCTGCAATATAGTAGGCTGGGTTTCCCTGCACAAATGGAATTGCCACGTTCATTGGCGAGCAGGATTTGTTGGCCAAGCTCTGCAGTTGTTGATAATCCATTGCTAGTAGCCACTCTTTGATGAGGGCAAATGTCTCAGTAAGGGTTAGCATGTTCAGAGAGTCACTATCATCGCCCAATTCCGCAATCTTTGTCTTCTCGGCCTTTTGGCTAAGATCAAGTGTAGTACCAAACTATTTGTTAGGTTGGGCTTTATGTGGGCTGGGTAGTTATGAATTTTTAGGAGTGAGAGGGGAGGCTAGGGAGAAGGATGGGAACCGTTGATTAAGGACTTTTTAGGATAGTTTTTATATAATTGTATTTTATGATGTTTTTATGAGTGTACACCCCCTCCCCCCGGGGTCTCTGGTGATGGGTGGGAAATAAATCTACACACAATAAATCAATATCTTCAAACACTCCTTGGTTGCTTGACAACGGTGAAGTCATCATAAGTATGAAAGTCAATTCTAAATGAAGTAGCAAAAGGACTGAAACCTTGATGAGTGGGAAAGTTTGAAGAGCTGGCCTTCCCCATGAAAACATATTTCTCCCCCTCTGTGGCAGCCTGTGTAACATTGAAGCTTGAGATCCCCTACCTCCCATGCAGTGACATTTGATCCAAGATATCCACCGAATGCTTTTTTCCCCCATGGGCACTGGACAGGGTTGCAGATGGGAGCAAACGCTGAAACAGACTGTTTGGAACAGAAGAAGAAAGAACAATGGAATTTAGTGTATTGTTGAAGACCACAGAGAAAAACACATCTTGCCGTGACATACCTGAAAATGCCAGCCATAGATCCAAGCCAAATGTTAGGACCAAAAACTACCAGACCAGGCCACACAGCCCGGAAAACCCACAAGAGCCATCTGAATTCTGGTTTCCCAAGTAAATCTCAGGTATATGTGAAATTTACATAAGTAAGGTTATGCCAAAGCTTTAAGATAGGACTATAGTCTGTCTCAGAAAAGACGTTCGTAGAGTTGTATATTCCTCTGCCGCAGAACTCAGCATGTTGGACATTCTTTGTTGCAGAATGCTCCACCTGAGTCTAGTACAGTGGTGGCGAACCTTTGGCACTCCAGATGTTATGACTACAATTCCCATCAGCCCCTGCCAGCATGGCCAATTGGGCCAAAGGGGCTGATGGGAATTGTAGTCATAACATCTGGAGTGCCAAAGGTTCGCCACCCACTGGTCTAGTACCTACCTAGGCCTGCTCTCCCATGCCCACCTCCTCTCATCTGTTTGGAAGGTTTAGTAAAAATACATTTTGGCATTCAGCTCTCGCATTGAAGTACCTATGTTCAATAATGCCCAAAATAATGATTTTGACAAAGACAGCATGTAAAACTGAACGATAATTCTCATATTCATTCGGGACTATATTCTAATGTGGAAGCATACACATTTTCTCGACTGCTGCATCTCAACTGACCATACTGAAATCTTTTTTCTGAGACAGAGTATAGACATGGTGTTTTTTTCATGCTGGGTTCCTACAACTTTACTCTTATATGCTTGTGGTCAGATGCTAGGAACTTAAGTTTCCAAGAACTACACTGGTTCCATTTGGATCAGGACCATGACATGCGGGGAGGAGGGACTTCACCCTCCCCACCCATGATGTTTCCCCAACCTAAAATGAAGCCCCAAATGCCCCTCAAAATGATGCAAAATGATGAGGGATAACTTGAGGGAGTTGGAGGTCTGCTCAGGGAGGGGAAAATTTGTGGAAATAAACCCATCCCTTGAGCATGTGGAAATCCACTCTGGTCTTCTCCCTCAACATTCCCACACAGCAAGATAAGTTAGCCTGAGAGATAAACAAGTTGCCAAGGTCCCCTGCCCTATGAACGTCATGACCAAGTAGGAATTTGAACCCAGTTTGTCCCTTTAAGTCCAACTACACCAAGTAATACTAGATTACCTTTTCCCTCCCCCTGATAAAAATCAAGTTGTTTTTGCTGTTTTTTGGCTTTGCCGCATTTCCATCAACATTTTCAGCTGTCAAAAACATTACTCTTACATCTGTTGTGCATATACTTGTAAACATTTTGTGATTAAAGAGGCTTGTTTTGCCATGGAATGTAGCATTAGTTGACGTCCTTCAAGCTTCAGAATCTTACTTTATATTTCCCAGGGTTCTTCAAAGCAAGGATGAGAGCTCCATGACCTCCCATTGAATGTCCTGAAATAGACATCCTCTCAGAGTCAACTGGAAAATTGGCATTTATCAGTTTAGGCAACTGGAAAACATTTGAGAGGGGAGGGGAGAGAAGATTTAAGAATATTCACATTTTCACCCACACACACTGCAAAATGACACATTACCCGCTCTCTCAATGGATGAATGAATGCTGCCTTTCAAATTATCTTTTCTCAATCAGTTAGCTCTGGAGTAGCTTCACAATTTCTTCCTGACTTGGGGAGGTTAACTGTAATACCCTAAAGGCTCTTAATTAGCAGGAATAATTGTGGACTTCAGGATGGAAGGATTTTACATATTTAGATTACAGGCAGTGTCCTTATCCATCTGCTTTGGGGAAAAGTCCAAAGAATTCAGCTAAATGACAAGAATTTCTAAGGCGTCATAGAGAGTCTCGCACCCATAACTTCACAGAGGTAAGAGAAGTGGGTGAAGAGCAGACATATAAGCTTACAGGGAAGGACCAAAATAGATCCTATCTGTGTCGGAGTTTCTGAACTCTGGGCAGAACAGGAACCAGAAGGAACCTGCTAACCAAAATTACTCTAAAAGGGAGGAGGGTGAGAGAAAACCCAAGAAATCCCTATCTTACACTGCATTCTTCATAGATACAAAACCAAAGGTAATTGTACACTCCTACTGAACATTTGGGTACTTTGCCCGAGCTGAGAAACAGTCACCTCATCCTTTATGTAAGAATACATCCGATAATTGGTTTTCCACGGTTCTTCAGTGGCATCCACATAAAAGCCAGCACCCGTGCCAAAATCCCAGCTCTCGTCTTCTCCTTTAATATTGCATCCACCTGCCATTGAAAGAAATTCTGCACTGAGCATCGTTACCACCTTGAATACATATGCAAGGATGACCACTCACTCCCCCCTCCCATGAGTCTAAGGAGAAACATAAAAAAGCAAAAAAAGAATATTTTTTTAAAAAAATCTTGCTCTGAAAGGTCTCTACTGGTCAAAAAGTCTCTGTGAAAGGGAAAGGTATTTTAAAAGGTGGGCCAAAAACAAAAATCTGCCAAGAAATCAGGAACTGTTTGAAACCTGGCCAGGAAATAAACTTTGTGGGAACGGGAAAACCATACAAACCTTGGGTTCTACTATAATTCAAGGTATTATGTGAAAGACAGCTAACTGCTGAGGTGTTATCCCGATCTGGGAACTTTGATTGACGGGGGTTCAAAAAGAATTCTATTGTTGGCAGTTGAGAGTGACAGTTGGAGACTAACAGAAGCTGGCAGCCAGAGTGAAAGGAGGAGAATTATGTAGGGTCCTAGGTGAGGGAAGTGAAACCAGTACTTCCCTGAGGGAAACAGAAAATGAGGGGATGCCTATCCAGTTTTACAGAAAGAAAATAGGAACCTGCGTGTATTGTTCCTGCTTCCACATAAATCTTAGAAATTTTGTATCAAAGAAGCTTGTTAGAATTGATCTTCTAAGTAGTGATTGCCAAATAACCTCTCTCTCAACAATAACACCTGCCAATAGGTCCCATCAGCTACTTTCTTATAACAAAATATCTACTGTATATAATACAAAGTTTCCCTCATTCCCGTTGCCTTGTCACCTGCCAAGTTTAAACACGAACCCTCCCCGACCATCTGACTTGCCCTTTTTCCACAAAAGAGAAAACTAAAAATAGTTTTGTCTTAATTCGTTCAGCCTCTCATGTGCCATGTTCAAACAACTGCTAACAAAGAGTGTCTCGATTTCTCATCTTCCTAAAGATGTGACAGAAAACAACTAGAATTTTTTCATTTGTTCTGTGGAAAGTGGTAGAAATGCCATATTTTGCAAGTAGAGGCAGAAATTCAACACGGGGGTGTTTTTCCCACAGCAAGGAAAAGCAGTAATTCGAAAACCGGCATCTCTACCAGTCAGGCAGATATCAGGGCTGCTCTAGAGGACAATCCCAACTAGGAATACAGGAAATATGAGTCTGCAAGATTTTTTAATGCTCTGCGGACTTCTCCGCTCTAAGTCCATTATTTCAATGGGTTTAGACTGCAATAAATCTGTACAAGATTCCACTGTTAGTCCAGTTGCATTTGGGTTGCATAAATTTTAGTCTTACTCCATGGATGCATGGCCCAGTGCATTCCACAATCTGCCTCAGTTTAGCCTCTTGTTTGCCATGGGGTTGATATGCAGACCCCAACCAAGCCCTGCTATTCATGGAACCTCTCTAGATAAACCTGAGCCACTCAATGCACATTCAATCCACTTTCACAATTGTTTGAAAGTGGATTTTGCTATTCCACACAGTAAAATCCAACTTCAGAGTGGATTAAAAGTGCACTATTCTGCATGTGTGGAAGGGGCCAAAGGGAGGGAGCCATGGCTCAGTGGTCCAGCATCTTCTTGGCATCCAGAAGGTCCCAGCTTCAATCCATGGCATCTTCTGTTAAAGGGATCAGGTCACATGACATGAAAACCCTCTGCCTGTGTCCTTGGAGAGCTGCTGCCAGTTTGTCTAGACCACAGGTGTCACACTCGCACCCATCCAAATGTTATGGGCTACAGTACAGTTACAGGCAGCATGATGCTGGTAGGGGATGATGGGAACTGTAGTCCATAACATCTGGAGGGCTGCGAGTTTGACACCTATGGTCTAGACCAGTGATGGCGAACCTTTATAAGACTGAATGCCCAAATTGCAACCCCAAACCCACTTATTTCTCGCAAAGTGCCAACATGGCAATTTAACCTGAATACTGAGGTTTTCGTTTAGAAAAAATGGTTGGCTCCAAGGCGTTCATTACTCGGGAGTAAGCTTGGTGGTAGTCAGTGGCTTTGCTTTGAAGCCCCCGTGCAACTCTTCCAACAAGTGAATCACAACCCTAGGAGGGTTTACTCAGAAGCAAGCCCCATTGCCAGCAACCACGCTTACTCCCAGGTAAAGGATTGTGCTTTTGTTCTTCGCATGAAAATCAGTGGGATTTAACAGCGCTTAACAGGGTTACCTACACTGCCTCCTCAAAACTAGGTCTTAGTTTTAATGCTAATAATCAAGCCCAGCAGCTCAGGCCAGCCTAGATGTGTGTGCGTGGGGGGGGGGGGGTGTGACTCTGTTTGCACGTGCCCCCAGAGAGGGCTCTGAATGCCACCTCTGGCACCCGTGCCATAGGTTCGCCACCACTGGTCTAGACAATATTGACATTAATGGACTAGTAGTCTGATTTAATATAAGGCAGTTTCACTCTCAGCCTATTCTATCTCACAGGGTTGCTGTGAGGGTAAAATCGAGAGTGGGAAGAGAGAGATCAATTTATACAACTGAGTGCTTTGGAGAAAGGGCAGTAGAAAAATGAACCAACTAGTAAATAAAGAAGCGGGAATGCAATCTGACAATCTGGTCTGGGGAAACAGTACATCTTGTATTATCCACTGCGGTTCTGCCAGAAAGAAGTCTGAACAGAGTTCTAACAAATTTATCATTGTTTTTCTGCTCCTTGAGAGTTTGTATAAAATAAAACAAACAGTCAAACGCAAAAACTAAGCCACAAAAGTGTTTTTGTACAGAGGCACACAAAGCAGGCCATCACTATTACTCATTTGTGGAGATGACAAACTTAACCCAAGTATTAGCAGTAGTTGATTACTGCCTTTAATTACTGGACTTTTATAACTAGCATAAAGAAAGGTGGTTTTCTTTTTCAAATACAGCCACAGCTAGCCAGTGACGTACCGCTAATGGGGTCATAGGGTAACCCAAGCCTCTGGGCACACACTGTTTTGGCATCAGGGGTGTCACCACCGGGCCTGGAGCCTGCCATAGGCAAGGCCTTGTTTTTGCGGGGAGGGGGGGCACCTCTATTGGAGGCCGGGGGCATAGGGGAGGGGCAAACACATGGCCTTGTTCCCAGGCGCTGGTTAAGGCCGGTACGCCTCTGCTGCTAGGCAGTGTGCTTGCACACTGAATATAAATCATGCACCCCAACAGTCTAGATTTATACACCAGCTTTGCAGTGCAATGCTAAGCAGAGTTACACCCTTTTAGGCCCACTGGCTTCAACAGACTTAGAAAGGCCTGGCTCTCGATTCAGATGGCACTATTACTTTATGGACAAAATGAACAGCTGCATGCAATCAATGACAGACTGGATTTGATGCTCAGTGGTGCATCACTCACGCGGGCTGGTATCTGGAGCAACCACAACCAGGTCATGTTCAGCTGCAGCTTGATGGAAGGCTGCTTTCGTGATGAAATTTTGTTCTGTGCATGTTAATCCTGGAACAACAGGAAAATATTGTAATAGTAAGAAGGTGGTGCTTCGGCCTCTCCTCTTCCACTGCAGCCCAATATGCTCCACCTCAATGTGCTGCTCCCGGGACTCCCAGCAACAGCTTGGGGGTGGGGGGGATGGGATGCCTGTCTTGAAAGGAGAGAACTAGTGAAAATTCTTGCCCCCTCAGCCCAAGCAGAACTTTTAGGTGAAATACAACTCTGTGTTCCTCACTTAAAAGAAAGAAATCCATGTTACAAACCATGGAACTGCCAGCCCATGTCTGGTGAGGGCCTAAGGCCCAGTTGGAAAATGTCTGCAGATTAATATACCAAAAAATCTAGATATTCCTGTTTGTTGAACATAAACATAAATCCAATATGAAACCTACTTCAGTCAATAATACTCAACATACTAAACCTTTCAAACAAACGGCTGTTTTGCACATCCACCAGGGGCATTTCTACTAAAGATGGTGACCAGGGCAAGTACTGCCCATTGCTGAGCTGAGTACCCCCACCTTTCCCAACGCGACATGGGTGGGGTGGGGGCACAGATCAAGGCTGGGCTTGGCTGGTTCCAGCTTTCAACTGTGGGTTTCACCTCCAAAGCCTGTAGTTTAAAGCTGAACCTTGTGGACTTTGGAGGAGGAGGCAACAGTATACAACTCCACATGGAGTTCGGGGACAGGGGCTTAGTTCAACGGGGCAAGACCTCTGAGGTAGGAATGCTCTGGGCTGCCTAGCACCTCTGCCCCCAAGCAGCGCCTGGGGTATGCGCCCTGGCTTGCCCCACCTTAGACATAAACAATCCAAGATGGTACAACGACCACTTTAAGGAAACCAACACGCGTTGTACCAGCCGCTATTCAACATCTTATATATTATACAATACTCATAACATAAACATATCAACAAACAGTGTAAATATGAAAGTGCAATCCTAACTATGAAAGTGCTATATAACATATGACCAATCACAACATCCTGTGAGGTACTGCAGAAATTGCCAAAAGCAATAGAAAAGTCCTGCAAGGTAGCGCACAAAGTGTCAGCAGTGATAGAAAGCAGTTAGTTCAATGGAAGTAATCCCTTTAATTTGTGCGATCTTCCTCGCTACTGAGTTCTCACAAAGAAGAGAAGATGAACGGGATACGCGATTTTTTTTTTGGCCATTTTTGAACTTTGTCTTCATCAGGTACAGAAGCTCCTATTCCTAATTATGCCTCTTAAACAGGGTCTTTCTTCAAAGTCACATCCTTTATATTCCCCTTCAAGGCTGATTCTGCTTATCACCTTAGACATGCCAGTACATCCAACAATGTATGGAATTGTGGGGAGAGTACCTGAGAGCCAGCATGGTGTAGTTGTGAGTGTCAGACTATGATTTGGGAGACCCATGTCCAGATCCTGACCCCACCATGAAAACCTGCTGGGTGATCCTGGGTCAGTCACACACTTCCAGCTTAAACTACCTCACAGCCTTATTGTGGCAATCAAATGGCAGCAATTTTGGGTTCCCAATGGGGGACTGATGTGGGATATAAATGAAGTTATTTTACTTCATTTATATCCCACATCAGTCCCCCATTGGGAACCCAAAATTACTGCCATTTGATTGCCACAATAAGGCTGTGAGGTAGTTTTAGCTGGTAATTTAAAATATCTGAGGGAATTTAAGGAATTATTATTATGTTCTAGCTTTCATCTTCAGAAACTAAAACCATACAGAAAATGAATTAATTGTCCCCTTTATCCTTGCGTAATATATGAAAACAGTCACACTTCAAGAGTATCACGCAAACCCACTGGCAGAACAGTATTAACAGCCAGAACAGATTATGCTAAAAATAAAATACCACAATTAGTTACAACCACTGCTGGTGCAATTTTTTAAAAAAATAATTACCTGAGAGCCAGTACAACACGGGGCATTTCTTGGTTTCTGCCTTTGGGGGCAGATAAACCCCAAACTTCATTTTGCATTTCAGCTCCACACTGTAACAATAAAATCCAATTATACTGCAATCCACCAATCCCATCAAACTGTTTAATAATCTACTCAAATCAGAATTGCCCGAAATGAATGCATAAAGCAGACCCTTTGATTACACAGGCCTTATTCCAACACTAGATTGACACCAGACATCCCACACCCTGCTGAGTCAATCAGCAAAGATCATCACAACCTTTCATTTGCAGAAAAACTCTGCTGAATACAAAGTCACAATCCATCCAGCATCAAACTTTGGTATCACATCCTCTAAATTTTAGAAAATTATTTCTATTAAGATAAAGATCATCTTATTAAGATAAGCGTTTTCTGCTTTCTTAAGAAAAGCAGACTATGGACTGGAGCCAAAGTAGCATTTCTGCAGATGAAGGACATCCACCTATACAGTCTGACTTTCCCACCTTCCCCTAGCAACCCCAAAATCCTGTTTTTGGGGAAAAGGAGTTCCTCCCCTGAATAGGCTTTGAAGGGGTGTGTTGGATTGCCACAGGAAGGACAAAGTAGGACAAGCGTGCTCCCATGGCCTGTGGAAATGCTGGTTTATATTTTACTCAGATTATGGTTGTAGTTTTTACCTGTCATGTTCAAACACCTTCTGAAACCCCCCAAAGCACTTATTGCTAGAAACTTCTTTCAAAGACATGATCTGCGCTGAGAAAAAAAGAAAGAAAAAGTAGATTTCATTAGTTAATTTTTCTGTCAATGATCTTAATGTGTTTATCATCTATTCCTTGGTCAAAAGACTTGCATTGAACTTCTATATCAAAGCCTTCTTTTTAAACTACAATTAACAGCAGACCCCTATGTTAGTGATGCCTCTTTTAATAAAAACGGGTGGCAAAATTTTAAGTCACATAGTTAAAACCATGTATTCTTTGAAAAAATAGGCACCAGTTCAGTTCTCAGGGCCGGTGGCTGTCTTCCAAAATGCATTTTATTATTTATTTAACCATATTATTTATTTATTTAACAATATTACTTATCGTTTGCCTTTTTCACTAGGACACTAAGACCAATTAGTGCGCACTGTATATTTTATGCCCCCTAGCCCCCCTGCAGCACCCCCCCGGGGCGCCCCCCTTCCCACACTTACTTTAGTTCCTTTCCTTTTTCTAAAACTTTTCCAGGCTGCAAAAGGCCTGTTCACAGTAAAAACGGCCTGATGGGAACTATACTTCCCAGGAGACCTTGTGAGCCCCATTTTTACTGCAAACAGGCCTTTTGCAGCCTGAAAAAGTTGAAGAAAAAGGAAAGGAACTAAGGTAAGTGTGGGAAGGCGGGGGGGAGCACCGTGGGGGGAGGAGCCTGGGGGCGATTTTCCGTGCCCCCCCAGGTGTGCGCCCAGTGCACGGTGTACCCTCCGCCCACTTGTAGCTCCGCGACTGGAGCACAGCGTATTTCTGACTTGGGTAGTCTGCTACAGTGACCTGTCCAAGACAGAAAAGCTGAAGTAGGGGATCTCATCCTGCCTCCTGAACCTTTGTCGAGTAGGGAGGCAAAACTCTAAGCTCCATGTATGCATTAACGCCTTTGAACACATCAAGCAGTTTTCTCCCAAGTCAGACCATCGGTCTCTCAAGGTTACTGCTGTCTTCTCTGGCCTACAATGGCTCTTGAGAGTATCAGAAAGAGATATTTCACATCATTACTTGATTAGTTTAATTGGAGCTGCTGGGGGCTGAATCCAACCGGGACTCGATAATGAAATAGTAAATACAAAGAGAAGATCTCCATTTTATTTTTTTGTTATTATTCACTCACAGATTCTTTGGATTCATTTTCTTTTTTAGGCAAGCCAATCTTAAAAAGTTTGATTGGAATGTTTCATTGAGATCAGGGAGAGTATGTTCAAACCCTTACTCTCCCATGAAGCTCACCAAGTGACCTGCAGCCAGCTGGTCTCCCTCTCTCTAGCTCTCTCTCTCATCCTAACTTTCCTCAGTCTTGTTGTCAGCATAAAATGAGGAAGGAGGAAACATGTAGGCTCAGACTGACAGGCAGATATCAGTTGCAGTTCATGGGCAGGCACCTATTTGCCAGACTGCTAAAAATAGGGTGACCAGAGGTAGTGGAATATGGGGCTCCAATACCTTTAGAAGTTGGGTAGAAGAGGCTGTTGGTTGTTTATTAATGCAGCTTTTCATGCAGATGCCAAGTAAAAGAGATGCCAAAACTTTCCTTTCTGTTCCGTACATTTTAGTTACTTTTAAGACCTGGCAAACAGCAGGAAAATCACTTAATATGTTACCCATTTATGGTGTTACTGATAATCACACTCTAAATAATGCTGGTCTCTAAACTTCTGGTGTAGTTCTCTTCACCATACCAATTCAATCCTCATGCAAGATAACAGAACTGCGCCCCAAATCTCAAAAATGCAGCAAGAATGGAAGCTACTTGGTATCAGCAGCAGTTGTGCTGATGGAGCACTGAAGTGGAGGGCCCCTTCCGTATATGCAGAATAATGCACTTTCACTCCACTTTTCACAATTATTTGAAAGTGGATTTTGCTACTCTTGATTGTAAAAGTGGGCTGAAAGTGGATTGGAAGTGCATTATTCTGCATATGCGGAAGGGGCCAAATACTTGCTCACCAGGCGTGCCTGTTTGGAAAGGGGGAGGAACAGAACAGCTGGCCTGTGTTCTGTTAAGAGGGCCACTCTTGTGCTTTCAGAACGAGAAAAACCACCAAAAGAAGAAACAAAATGTCACAACACAAGAAGGGAGAAAAGAACAAAATGCAGATAAAGCAAGACACCAAATTGCATTTTGATTGCCCACCCTTAAAACACATTCCATAGGACATCAGGAACATCATGGTTTGGTAGAAGGGCAGAAATAAAGTGGAGCAACAACAGAGAGTCAAAGGAATAAGTGCTTTATCGGAACGGGAGAGGCAATCAACGAAAAAGGTTTTAAAAGAAAGCAACAATGACCGTAGACATGCTGGGAGAACCACTACGATGCCAAATTCCTTGTTGGACACATTTGATAAGCCAACCCAGCCAGATATTCAAGCAGTTGTCAAGGCTTGGAATTGCTGGTTCAGACAGGACATTTCGCACTGATAACATCGGGACTAGGTTGGTCCCAGACACTTGCAAGGCAGCACTTGAACTTTGGACCAAAAAGATTATCATCCAACGCCCGTTGACTTTATTGCTATTACTTTGTTCTGAAACCTGCGAGGGCAGTAAAGTGTGCATGTCTGAAAGAGATGACTGATAGCCTACTTTCCAGGGACAGTAATGGGAGCCCTATCGGGATCCAGACTGCTAGAGAACACCTGAAAAATAATTTAAAACACCGTTACGTCCACACCTACCTCTTTAGTGAGTTTTAACCCTAAAAAGGCTATGGCAAGATGAGCCGTGCAGAACAAAACAAGCCTTGCAGGGGTAGGAGGCGCCACTCACATGGTCCTCCGCGATGTCTTCTTCGTGACTTGTGATAGGCTCCTTTAATTCACTCCCTTCTGTGGGTTCATGGGAGTTGTAGTACAGTAGCCAGTAATCTGCCTTGCTTGCAATTAGAAAGAGAACTCTATTTCCCGAGATGCTTTGCTCAATTCCTGGGGGTTTAGTGTTTTGGGCATGCGCAGATGGCCCGAAGGAGGGGCGTGTCGCCCCTGCCCTGGTGAAACAGAAGTGAGTCGTTAAAGCGACTGGATGGGGCTGCGCCAATGTTGCCGCGCTCGGCTGCTGCTGCTGGGAGGGCTGGCCTCGCTTTTGCTCCTGGCAGCCTTGTATGGTTCAGGGCTGCCAGCACAAGTAGGTTGGCCAATACAATAATGATCATAACTTATTGGCAATGATGGTGATTGACATCCCCATTAGTGGCCCCAAAGCTGATTATCTTATGGGTTCATGTCTTAAAGCTCTTGTGATCCACTTGCGAATATTTCTTTTGTCAGGGGATAATCCAAATACATTTTCTTAAAGACTCTTCAGCCAGCTTGGAGGCAGGTTCTCATTTCTAAGAAGCAGATTCTGCAGTTTCAAAAGAGCTGAAACCTTTAGGCTGTGTATATACAATGGATCATCTGACTGTGTCAGTTGCTCATGTCATCCTTACAAAGATCCTGTAAGGTAGGCTGGGGTGAATCTGAGGTGAAAAGAGACTTGCCTACAGTGAGAGGTGACATTTGAAGGGAGTTGCTTCAGATGTCCCATTGGCCACTTTGCCAGAGCTGACTTGAAAAAAGACAAGTTCTGGCATCTCTTCTACAGTAGGAAAAGGGGGAAAACCCATAATCCTGTTTCTGTTGAGCTATTTAAAGGATGTTGAGGTTTGACATGGGAGGGAATGGAAGTAGTGGGGAATCCCTATTTCAGATTCCTAGATTAAGGAGTCAAGTGATTTGGATATTTCCTTGGCTCTTTTCCTACGGGTTTGGAAAAAATTGACATAAGAACTAAAAGGCAATATCTGTTGAATGTTCTGGCTAAAGGAGATGTTATGCTTGTGTCCAATGAACTCTGGCAGCGGTTTAAGGATATAAGAAATACTGTGCTGCGTCAGACCAAACACCCATGTAATAATAATATTTCATTTCCTTTATTAAATGTCTATACCGCTTTATATGCTTGGGGCAGTTATCTGGCATATATTCAGTTCTTCTGAAAGTTCTAATTGCTTCTTATATGTTGTTCTTACAACTGTGTTGTAATATCAGTGTTTGTATCCCTGTGCTGTTCACAAAGGGCTAAGCAGAACAGCCGTCCATGTAAGGAAAGGCGGAGGGAAGAGTCAGTCCTGCTTTGTACTGCGTGTGGCATAGGAGGTTAAGAGCTCGTGTATCTAATCTGGAGCCTGAGCTATGGAGGCTTATCTGGGGAATTCAGATTAGCCTGTACACTCCCACACACGCCAGCTGGGTGACCTTGGGCTAGTCACAGCTTCTCGGAGCTCTCTCAGCCCCACCTACCTCACAGAATGTTTGTTGTGAGGGGGGAAGGGAAAGGAGATTGTAAGCCCCTTTGAGTCTCCTGCAGGAGAGAAAGGGGAGTATAAATCCAAACTCCTCCTCCTCCTCCTCCTCCTCCTTCTTCTCACTGTTAGAAGCAAGGTGAGTGAGTCCCACGCACAGAGCCCGTCTTCTGTGGCCCCAAGGTTTTGGAATGCTTTTGCCAACGTTTGTGATAAATCTGCTCAGTACTGCTGGTTTTGTATGCTTAGCGTTAAAGATTGTAAACCCATCGAGATTATTTTACTGAGAAAAGGGGAAATGCATATTTCAAAATGAATAAATTGAGCCTGACTTCATGCTGCCAGCTGTTTGTTCCAGCATCCTGTTTCTAGTAGTGACCAGCCAGAGGTTTCCAGGAAGCCCATGAGCAGGGCTTGAGATGACTGCTTTCTCCCATTGGATGCTTCCAGCAAATATTCTGAGTCAGAATTAATTTGGAGCCAAAAGGAAACATTTCTTCAGTAGAATAATTACATTGTGGAATTCATTGCCAGGGGGTGGATGATTTTTTTTCTGTTGTTGCAATAATCAATCCAGTAGCACAGATGGCTTTGAAAGGGGGTTATACAGATCCATGGAGATGAGGTCCATTGATGGCTAGAAGGCAAAGTAACTAAAAGGCACCACCACATTCTGAGGGGGTTAACCCATGAACACCAGTGCTAGGAGTCAACATCAGAGAAAGGCCTTTTCCTCTGTGCCGTGTTTTTTGGCTCTCCAGAACCTGGACTAGTTGGATCACTGATCTGATAAAGCAGGCCTTTCCTTATATCCTTAAAGCCATACTGTATCTGCCTAATTACCCACTGCTGGCATTTCCTGGCCTCCTCCCGCCCACATGAAAAGACATGCCAGAAGTGCTTTCGCTTTCCCTGGGGAAAGCGAGAAGCATGCACAGGGTAAGAGGAAATGCATTGGGACAAGAGCTTTTTGCCCCGATGCTCCTCCTCTCTTGGTACCCCGCAAATAGAAAGCGCATTGAGACAACAGATCTTGCCTTGATGCACCTCCTCTCTTGGTACCCCGCAAATAGAAAGCGCATTGAGACAACAGATCTTGCCCCGATGCAACTCCTCTCTTGGTACCCCGCAAATAGAAAGCACATTGGGACAAGAGATTTTGCCCTGACGCCCCTCCTCTCTTGGTACCCTGCAAATAGAAAGCACGTTGGGAGAAGAGATTTTGCCCCAACGCACTTCCTGTCCCACCGTGCAGCATAGCTCCAGTAAGTAATTGGCCTCTGACTGTCATTGCTATTTTGCCACATAACTTGTGTAATGTTGGGCTTCAACTGGGGAGATTTTGCTTCATATACTGAACACGCCTGAAAACTGCCTTATCTTGCGTTGCGCTATCAGTTCGTCTGGCTCAGATGATAGCGACTCTCCAGGCAGGGAATGATTTTTCTCAGTGTCTCTTTCCTAAGATCCTTTAAATAGAGATGATGCATGGAAACTAGGGACCTCTGGTTTGTAAGAGATCTCTGGTTTGTGCTGTACCTCTCCTCTATAGCAAAGTTTATGTACTCCATACGTAATAGCTTAATGTAACCCTGCCTCACGGGTTTGTCAGAGTTTGTCTTTCACTCCACTCTTGACAGGCACTGAAGATTAAATCCTACTCTTTGAAAAGGACCAATGTTTACAGTTTATCGTTTGTTTTAAAGCCTTTGGTGATGTTCTTCTCTCCCTGGAGGGTCGAGAAGCAGCTCTACAAGCTTGATCTGAGCTGGCCTAAATTTCCAGAACTATTCACAGGTCAAACGTTTTGCGTTGCTGTCGACAACATCCATGGATTAGTTTACGTGGGACAGGTAAGGAAAAGCAGCGCTCTGCCATCATCTCTAATAGAGGGGATCCAGGGATAGCATTGTTCATTAACAGTCTTGTAGTTGCAGCAATTAACCTGGTATAGTGTTGCCAAATTCCAGGTGGTGTGGTAAATATCAGCTCTGCTCTAACAGCTTTAGATCCCAAAGAACCAAACAAGATTCAAAAGTGTCTCAAAAATGGACAATTGCGTTCACTAATATTTCTTATCGTTCACAGGTTTTGCAATTCTCCAGTGGAGTACAAAGAAAGTATAACTTCTGTTGGAAGTTGTATTTTCTTTGTACTCCGCTGGAGAATTGCAAAACCTGTGGCTGGTAACAAGAACTATTGCTGAATACATTGTCCATTTTTGAGATTTTTTGACTCTTGTTTGGTTTTTGGGGACCTAAAGTTGTTGGTGATGCCTATAGGTGCACCTAACCCAATTAATCTAATATGGTAAATTCCAGGTGGTGGCTAGAGATCTCCTGCTGTTACAACTCATCTCCAGGTGACAGAGATCAGTTCCCCAGTATGGTGTAGTGGTTAAGAGTGGTGGCATGCAAGGGAGGGGAGGGGAGGGGTGGAATGCAAGGGGACGGAGGGGAGGGAGGGGAAGGGAGGGAGGGGTGGCATGCAAGGGAAGGGGAGGGGCCCCGGCATCTGAACCTGGCCCACCCACCTTAGTGGAGGAAGAGGGAGGGAGGGAGGGAGGGGTGGCATGCAAGGGAAGGGGAGGGGGCCCAACATCTGGACATGGCCCACCTAGCTGAGGGAGGGGGAGTGGAGGGAGGGGGAGGGGTGCCATGCAAGGGAAGGGGAGGGAGGGGTGGCATGCAAGGGAGCGGGAGGGAGCTGTTTAATGTTTTAATGTATTTATTGTTGTGAACCACCCTGAGCCCCTTGTGGGAGGGTGGTATATTCCTTCCTTCCTTCCTTCCTTCCTTCCTTCCTTCCTTCCTTCCTTCCTTCCTTCCTTCCTTCCTTCCTTCCTTCCTTCCTTCCTTCCTTCCTTCCTTCCTTCCTTCCTTCCTTCCTTCCTTCCTTCCTTCCTTCCTTCCTTCCTTCCTTCCTTCCTTCCTTCCTTCCTTCCTCTTCTTTCTTCTCCTCCTCCCATCAAATCACGGCTGACTCATGGCAACCCCGTAGGGTTTTCAAGGCAAGAGATATTTGGAGGTGGTTTTCCATTGTCTACTTCTGCATCACGACTGAGGTGTTCCTTGGAGTTCTGCCATCCAAATACTAGCCAGTGTCAGAGCTGAGAGTGTGTGGCAGGCCCAAGGTCACTCAGCAAGTATCCACGGCATGAGTGAGGATTTGACCCTGGGTTTCCCAGGTCCTGATCCATGGCTGCTTTAGTTTCCCACACATTCTGAACATGTTGGGCTGATTTGAAAATGTTCATTGTCTTTCACCAGCGATATTTCCCGAGGTACAAATAGAGGAAGGTAGATGACTACTTCTTGATTTGTGTGCTTCCTGGAGGAAGGTGGCTGTTGTGGGAATAGTTTCAGACCAGAGACTCAGCCAGTTCTCAAAAAGAACTTGAATACTGGCTGTGACGTGGTGTTTCAGGTAGTTGCACTCACCAGCCACTTGCTTAGTGCAGTTTTTCAGAAAATCTCCTGGTAAACTCTGATTAGTACTGCGCCCCCCCCTCCCCCCCCGTGAGAGAAATAGAGGTTGTGGGAAGGAACTACTTGCCAGGCTCATTAAGAGACATAGGGATATGTTGAGTTCCTATGAGGGGT
This sequence comes from Sphaerodactylus townsendi, assembly GCF_021028975.2. Lineage (NCBI taxonomy): Eukaryota > Metazoa > Chordata > Lepidosauria > Squamata > Sphaerodactylidae > Sphaerodactylus > Sphaerodactylus townsendi. The sequence continues at coordinate 171,488,555 of NC_059425.1, read as the reverse complement.
TGAGAAATATCCAGGATTTCCCACTGTGATAGCTAAACCTTACTGGTCGTCTTTGGTTATGTTTATGTGCTTTCAGAGGGGTGATCGTGTGCCAAAGGTCCTAGTGTTTAGCGAGGAAGGCTATTTCTTGCAAGCATGGAATACTACCCTTGAAATGCCACATGGCATCTTTGCATTGAACACAGCCAATGATAGTTCAGTGTGGATCACAGATGTCGGGACAGGTAAGTAAAAATGTTGTCATGTTCGATATTGTACTGTGGAACAAGACTGTGGCTTGCATATGTGCAGTAGAAACATATAATAGGGAATCAACCAAAATCAGCTTCCCCCTTCATCTGTACGTATCGCCCACTGGATCCACAACAATACTTTTATAGTATCTACCCTGTTTCCCCGAATATAAGACATCCCCAAAAAATAAGACATAGTAGAGGTTTTGCTGAAGTGCAAAATATAAGGCATCCCCCGAAAGTAAGACATAGCAAAGTTTTTGTTTGGAAGCATGCCAAACAAACAGAACACAGAAAAATAAGACATCCCCTGAAAATAAGACATAGCGCATCTTTGGGAGCAAAATTTAATATAAGACACTGTCTTATATTCGGGGAAACACGGTATGTTGGGGTCTGGAGTAACTATTGGGCAGCTCACACAAAGTGCTTAAATATACTTCAATGCACCCCCTGTTGCCTTGGGATGTGAAAAAGCAACTTTATCTTCATATGGTTAGTTGAAAAAGAGCAGTGGTTAATTTGGAGAGCCACATTTGTTGGTCTTTTGGACAGGGGAACAAAAACGACGCGCAGATGGCGCTTGCCTCGGAAAACATTTTCCCGTCGCAATGGGCAGATAACACCAAACACTTTGTCCTTGGAAATGCAATTACTTGGAAGTGTTTTTATCATGCGTAATGTTTCAGAATTTACTCTCCTGGATCTGTGCAGCTTGCTGACTTTCATCTCCACATATATAAGAACATAAGAACAAGCCAGCTGGATCAGACCAGAGTCCATCTAGTCCAGCTCTCTGCTACTCGCAGTGGCCCACCAGGTGCCATTGGGAGCTCACATATCTCCACATATACCCTTGTGCCAGTTTTTCTGTGAATTGAGACTCTTTCGGTGTTCGTGGAAAAGCTGGAAGATGATGGAGGGGGGCAATACAGATCAGTTTGTGGTGGGATCAGGGATATACTGCCCAGGGGAACCTATGGGGTCAAATGTCCCCGGGCTGTGGCCATTTAGTCATGTGGGGTGGAAAATTGGCCCCCGCACCCCTTCTCCTTCCACCGTTGTTTGGTCGTGGGGGGGAGGGTGGCCCCCCCTTTGGGGTAGAGTGTAGGGAAACTCGGATTTTGCACTGGGCTACATTTTCCCTAGATCAGGGGTAGGGAACCTGCGGCTCTTCTGCCCTTGCACTGTGGCTCCACGAGCCGAGCCGCCGGCCCCATCCTTGCCCACCCTGCAGGCAGCAGGGCGGGCGCACCAACTGCCCATGGTCGCTACGCGCTGGTTTCCCCTCGCCTCACCATTGAGCTGGGCGGGTGTTTTCAGCGGCCCGGCAAGGCCGAGCCGCTGGCTTCATCCTTGCCCGCCCTTCAGGCAGCAGGGCGAGCGCATCCATGCGCTTCTCAGAATGAGTGGAGTAAAAGGTAAAAAAACCCCTATATATATAGTGTTATCTTTATTTTAAATGTCAAAAAATTATTTGCGGCTCCAAGTGTTTTCTTTTCCCATGGAAAACGGGTCCAAATGGCTCTTTGAGTGTTAAAGGTTCCCTACCCCTGCCCTAGATATACCTCTGAGTGGGACTGAGTGCAGTGCAGTGCAAAAACAAAGCTTCAGTGTGTATTGTCAAAGGCTTTCATGGCTGGAATCAACTGGCTGTTGTGAGTTTTCCAGGCTGTATGACCATGGCCACACAGCCTGGAATACCCACAACAGTTCTTTCAATGTGTGCTTTGGAAATGAGAATTCCATCAGTGGCTTCTCTGGTTTCTGTCCATTTGTACCTGAGCCCACATTTAGCGAGATTCTACACAAAGAAAATGTCTTTTTGACTGAGAAATCTCTGCCTTTTCTGACTGCAGGCGAGTATGGACACACAATTAAGCAGTACAGTCCTTCAGGCAAACTCCGTCAAATTATAGGTACCCCAGGAGTAGCAGGTTCAGGGACAAGCCCCGTTCAGTTGGATCAGCCCGCAGAGATTTTTGTGGAACACACCGGAGATATCTACATTGTGGATGGTGATGGAGGGATGAATAATCGCCTGCTCAAACTTACAGAAGGTGAGAAGGGAAATGTAATGTGGCATACTTTATATACTTGCGTATAAGTCTACTTTTTCAGCACTTTTTTTGTGCTGAAAAAAGACTCCCTCGACTTATACGCGAGTGAGGGACCCACTTAATTCTTGTGTGGCGTTCCCCCTCTCCTGTCTTCGCTCTCTCCTGCCTTCTCTGCCTTCCCCCTTTCAGCCGCTTTCTCTGCCTCTGCTTTGCTCTCCTCTGCCTTCTTCTCTGCCTCCCCCCTTTCAGCCGTTTTCTCAGCCTCCTTCTATGCTTCACTTTCCTCTGCCTTCTTCTCTGCCTTCCCCCTTTCAGCCACTTTCTCTGCCTCTGCTTTCTTCTCGGAGGCGGCCGGCCCCCGGCTCTTGGCGGGTGACAGCCAATCGACCTGGGTGAGTTGGACAAGCTGTGGGATGGAGAGGTTGGTGGCAGATACCTTGGGATTGGTGAGATGGGGGGTCAGTGGCAGAGACCCCCAAATAGCGCCCGACTGTATCTATTTTTATTTTTGAAATTTCCCAGTAGCTGCTGCATTTCCCACCCTAGACTTATACTCGAGTCAATAAGTTTTCCCAGTTTTTTGTGGTAAAATTAGGTGCCTTGACTTATATTCAGGTCAACTTATACATGAGTATATACGGTATATGATTTTTGTCAAACTGGTTTAGTCTTGTAGCATATTAGTAGATTTTTGGCAATGCAGGATTCAGTAGCAATATTCAGCTACAATATTGACATTGTAGTTGACCCAAAAGTCCAGTCCTTCTAAGCCAGGGGTAGGGAACCTGCGGCTCTCCAGATGTTCAGGAACTACAATTCCCATCAGCCCCTACCAGCATGGCCAATTGGCCATGCTGACAGAGGCTGATGGGAATTGTAGTTCCTGAACATCTGGAGAGCCGCAGGTTCCCTACCCCTGTTCTAAGCTCACTAAAGTCAAGAGGCTTACAGTAAGAAATGTGAGATGTTTTAGGAAGTGTGAAGAAGACAAGTGATTTATTCATTGATTTACTATTTTATGTAGCGTATACTAGAATTAGAAAAGAAATGTTAACAAATATATAACAGAAGAATTTTCCAATTGCACCCTCGTACCCCTACCTGGGAATTAAGATAGCAGGGAAAGGCCCTTCTTAATGCCCCAGCAATCACAGAGCCCATTGAGAGCCAGTGTGGTGTAGTGGTGAAGAACAGGTGGATTCTAATCTGGAGAACCAGGTTTGATTCCCCAATCCTCCACCTGAGTGGCAGAGGCTTATATGGTGAACCAGATGTGTTTCCGCACTCCTACATTCCTGCTGGGGGGCTAGTCCCAGTTCTTCAGAATTCTCTCAGCCCCACCTACCTCACAAGGTGTCTGTTGTGGGGAGAGGAAGGGAAAGGAGTTTGTAAGCCAGCTTGAGAAAGGGGGATATAAATCCAAACTCCTCCTCCTCCTCTTTCTTCTTCTTCTTCTACTACTACTACTACTACTACATGAGAGACGGCATTCTTGGTAGTAGCCCGATGATAACGGAACACTTGGCCCATTTCCTTTGAATCTTTAGGCAGCAGATGACAATGGTTTCATTTCGGACTGCATTTTATTAAAGCGATCCTAAATTGCGATGTTAATTTTCAGTGGATTTTATGCATTTTATTTGTTACATATTGCAAGCTGCCTTGAGCTCTGTAGGGAAGAAAGGTGGTGTGTGAATGTTTGAAACGAATGCTCGTGACTATATCGGGTGGCCAGCTCAACAGGAATTGCTGCTGACACAGAGGACAGTAACTCTGTTCACACCACTGTGTCAGGTAGATGTCAAGTTGCCGGGCGATCCTCCTCGTCAACTTGATTCAGTCCCAATTGTTCTTTTCAGAGGTCCTGCAGCCCCCCCCCCCCCTCGAGGGGCTGGCCTCTTAGCAGAATATGGTTGAAACAGATAAGCCTGCAAGCTTCAAGTTCCATTGCTTTTTGCTGACTTCGTAAGGGACTTGTGTCTTTCTCTCTTTGCCGGCTCCCTCCCACCCTGTTTCCTATTCTTTCTAGCTGGTGGTCTGTGCACACTGGCTTGGGTTCTTTCATCTCATATTTGTTTTTCTCATCCTTCTGTGGAGACAGCTGTTTCTTGTTATTTCTGCTGCTGACTTTTGCGTCTTTCTGGATCCTTTTTGGTTCATTCCCAGCCACTCGGCCCATCTTTCCCTCTTCCTCTCAGACAACAGCATTACAAAAGTTAACAGTTAAAGCCATAAATCCTTCATGATCCCTTTAGGTCACAGGTGTCAAACTCGTGGCCCTCCAGATGTTATGGACTACAGTTCCCCTGCCAGCATCATCCTGCGAATAGACGTTCTTTCTTTTAGGGTGGAGAGTGCTGCTGGGATCCAGTCTCCTGGCTTCACAAAATTAAGTCAGACCACTCTGCTCATAGGGAGAAGCAAAAGAGAAAGCACAGTTATTATTCAGAATAAAGCTCATGTAAGGGCTCTTCATTGGTTTGCTTTATTTACTGATTTGGGGTGTTTCTAGCTAGTTCCAAATGGGTGCCAGCGTGGTGTAGTGGTTAAGAGTGGCAGACTGTAATCTGGAGAGCTACATTCGATTTCCCATGAAGCAGGCTGGATGGCCTTGGGCCAGTTACCTTTGCCCAGTAGCGTAGCTGCCACAGGGCAGGGGGGAGCATGCCCCAGGCGCACGCCATTGGGGTCACATGGGGGCGGAAAATCGCCACACACCTCCCCCTTCCCCCACCAGGCCTGGCAAAATCCTGGAGCAGCCTGGAGTTCAACCAGCTGCAAAGAGCAGCTGGCTAAACAAAGGTAAGTGGGGGCGGGGGCCCTTGGTGGGCAGGGCCACGGGGGGGTCGGGCCCTGCAGTGGGGGGCAGCCTGGAGCAGCCTGAAGTTTAGCTGGCTGCAAAGAACAGCCAGCTGAACTAAGGTAAGTGGGGGGGGGAGGTTTTTTTTGGGTGGGGCCCCACAATGGGAGCAGCTCGGAGCCTCCTGGAGTTCAGCTGGCTGCAAATAGTTCATCCAGCTGCTCTTTGCAGCCTGAAGTTCAGCTGACTGCAAAGAGCAGCCAGCTAAACCAAGGTGAGTGGGGGGGGGCTCCACAGGGGGGCCATGGGAGGCAGAGTCCAGGCGCCATTTTGCCCTGGGCGCCATTTTCCCTCCTTACGGCTACGCAGTTCCCTCAGAACTCTTCCAGGCCATGTGAAGGCAGGTAATGGCAAACCACCCCTGAATGTCTTTGCCTTAAAAACCCTACAGTCGCCATCGTCATCTGTGACTTGATGGTGCGTGCACACACAGCTGATTCTGCAAAGTTGTTAAGATAGAGTGCTTGAAGAATTCTAGCTGATTTTTTAATCTTTATCCTATCTGCCAGCCACAAATTTTACATAATCTCCTGCATACGTGTAGAACTGTTGCTTTGTGAAGTTACTGACAAGCTTTAGTGTTCACAGAGTTGAATAATACTTTCTGCATGGTAGCTGTGGATCATAATCCCTACTTCTTGAAACAGGATGATTACAAAGTTTCTTCGAACAGAATGTTTGCTATGATCTTGCTGCGCTCATTCTGGTAATGCAGGGGGAATAAATCAGTGGACGTTTAGACTGACCTTCAATGGTGCCCTATGGGTGAATAGCATCTTGAAAGAACAAAATGTGTTTTGTTCTTATTTAAAAGCTACATGCATTCATTTTTTCCCTGCTAATATTATTCCACCTTCACAGTTTCCTTGAAGAAAACATATCCTTGTGTTTGAGTGTTTATTCTGTAGTTGACATGCAGTAAAGCAAGTGTAACCTTCACAAAAATATTGAAACGCTTGAAATTAAAATTACAGCTCAATCCAGAGGTGTTGGCTGGGGATGGCTCTGCTTGAGCACCTCTCCATCCACTCCAAAGGGCTTTCCCATGGAGCAGGGATTTCAAAAAAGATTTTAACAACCCTACCTGAAACTCCCCCCAGCGGAGAATAAAAATGCACTGTGAAAATGCACTGTATTTCCACAGGCAGCCCTACTGGCATATGGGGACTGAGAGGGCTATGGCCTCTGGGATGCTGGCGTAGCTCTGGGCAGCACTGGTGTCTGGGAGCTGGGTGCCACAGCGGGGTGACCCAGGGCCCTGTTGTAGCCAGATGGTGGTGGGTTTGTCCCTCCACTGGCGACGGCGTAAGTGCCCCAGGGTGGGCAAATCTCCCGGCATAAGCCTGCACCGCTTCCAGAGGGGGGTTCGTTTTCCCCCTCTGGATTGGACTTCCCAGCGATCTTTCATTGGCAAATGCTCCTCAGGTAACAAGAGAAACACTGTTGATGTTGAACTTGTACCAAGTTTGAAATTCTCCTAAAAAGGATTAAGACCAGAAAGTTGTCTGAATTTGTGGTCTTTTATTGTAAGCATAAATGGTGGCGTGGTATTTTCTGTTTTGTTTTCACAGATTTGAAGACTTTGTGGCTGCGTGGGGAAAATGGATCTGGCGTGGCCCAGTTCAGGATTCCACACAGTGTAACAGTGGATTCTTTTGGACGGGTAAAGTATCAGTGAGATCTGTTGTGTGGTTTGATAGATTCTCCTAATGGCCAGTTTTGAAATAACAAAGCTCCACTTGCTCAACCAGGCATTGTAGACATGAGCTTTCTAGGATATACATTCTATTTTTGCATATGGTTCTGATTTCTTCACTATTTCACAGGTTTTACCCTGCCTTTGAATGGGTTCTGCCTGCTTTTCTGTAGCTTGTCAGTGACCTCCCTGTATACACTCCATTGAGTTATAAAGTTTGTCCCTAGATTTTCCTGGTGGTGGTAGAAAGGGCCTTCAAGTCATCGCTGACTTATGGCAAACCCATAGGGTTTTTCAAGGCAGGAGACATTCAGAGGTGGTTGCCATTGCCTGCCTCTGCTTGGGCTGAGAGAGTTCTGAGAAAACTGTGACTGGCCTAAAGTCACCCAGCAAGCTTCACAGAGAGGGGTTGGAACTCCAACCCAGTTCTCCAGATTAGAGTCTGCCACTCTCAATTACTTCACCACGCTGACGTCATTCTTATTTTTTTGTCTCTCATTTTTGCCAGCGTGATATAGTGGTTAAGAGCAGGTGGATTTTAATCTGGAGAACCGGGTTTGATTCCCCACAATTCTTTGGAACTCGCTCAGCCCCACCTACTTCACAAGGAGCCTGATGTGGGGAGAGGAAGGGAAAGGAGGTTGTAAGCCTCTTTGAGTCTCCTTACAGGAAAGTTGGGATATAAATCCAAACTATACTACTGCTCCTTCTTCAAAAAGAAGTTTTACAAATGGCTAAGAAGAGCTCTGTTGGATCAGACCACTAGCGCAGTATCACGTTTCACACTGCACCCAAACCAGTTGCCCTGAAGGACCAACAAACAGGGTACAAAGGCCAAGGACCTCCCCTCACGTTGCCTCCCAATACTGGGTCTCAGAGATTTGTGTCTGTGAAGATGGAGTGCAGAGTTATGCCTGGCAAAGACCACTGATTTCATCGGAAAAACTCCATGTCAGATTGCGCTTAGAGGTAACGCAGAGACGTGTGATTACACGTTAACATTCATAGGTAAATAAACTTGGCTTGCGTTTTCCACTAGGCAGAATGCATGAAGGCGGTGGTTTCTGTGCAAGCCCACACAAAGAGGGTATTCAGTGAACGGGGACAGGGATAGTGGTAACTAGATGCAGCTCTCCTTCTGGTCCTTTTAAAAAGTGGAGAATTCCAGCAACCACAACAAAGCCACCGAGGGCCAGTGTAGCAGGCAAGCGCTTTGATACTTGGCAGGCATAAATGCCTTGAAGTTGGCTCCGGAGTCTCAAATGGTAGCATGGGATGCAGGACCAAGTTCGGGCTGTGTGCCTGCTCCAGGAGGTGGATGCTGGAAATGTGCCCTGAGGCAATGAGTGATTAGTATGCGAGATGAGCAGTTGGCAGGCAGGGCGATCATGGGATGATTAAGTGCAATTCCTCTTTCCCTGCTGGTCTCTGTGCTGGTGGCACAAAGGCTGTGTCGGCACCCAACTTCCTCTTTGGGGGAATGTGGTGGCTGCTGGGGGAAGGTGGGGAAAATTTCTGAATCCCTCACATTCACTTGTATGAGAGTGTCATGAAACAGTTCTGAAAGGCTAATGAGGCAGGACTTAGGTTTGCAGCTGACTGTCAGGTCTTAAGACTGAAGTCAATAAGTGGACTCTAGATGCTGGATCAGAAGTCTTTATTGATAACAGCAAGTACCTGGCTTTCAGAAAGCCGGTTCTGCCAGACTCCGAAAATACAGTTGCCTATTTCCCCAGAGATCCTGCCATAAATCTGCCCTCCCCGATTCCTATGGAATGTAAGAATAAAGACAACCGAAAGAGAGATGTTTGGGAGCTGAGCATTTCAAGGGCAGCACAGCTGTAGTTCTCAGCCATGTGCCACTCCGTCCGGCTGAGAAGGCGCCAGGGTTGCTACAGTTAGCTACAGTTACTAGCATTAAAGGAAAGCGAAAGGAAAGGAAAAGGTCCATTAACATATCAGAAGGTGAAGACAGCTGCCCCCTCCCCTCAGCCAGGCGTGAGTCCTCGCACCCAAGCCCAGCCCTTTGATGGCAGGAGCGGGCATATCCTGACACTAACCTTATTGTATTGTCGAAGGCTTTCACAGCCGGAATCACTGGGGTGCTGTGTGGTTTCCAGGCTGTATGGCCGTGTTCTAGCAGCATTCTCTCCTGACGTTTTGCCTTCATCTGTGGTTGGCATCTTCAGAGGATGCCAGCCACAGATGCAGGCTGCTAGAACACGGCCGTACAGCCCGGAAACCACACAGCACCCCACTAACCTTATTCTTTCTTAACCATGTTTGCTCTGTATGCTCAACCACTCTAGTTTCAACCATATCTTTCCACCCATTTTAACTGGTACTGGTATGTTGGTTAGCCGAATCTAATTTCTACCTAATTGTAGCAATAAGCTTGCAATGTCAATGTACTTCAGAGTGGATTCTTATGGTTCTTTTTAGCAGTTTTAATTTGCTTTGGAAAATTAGGTGTGGGAAAGGTGCCTTCAAGTTGCACCTGACTTTTGTAAGATTTTGACAGTGAGAGACAAGCAGGTGGTTTTCCAGCACCTGCCTCTGCATAGCCGTGCTTCCTGGACTTCCTTGGTGGTCTCCCATCCAAGTACTAACCAGGGTCAAGCCTGGTTAGCTTTAGAGATCTGTTGAGCTTGGCTTAGCCTGGGTCCTCCAAGTCAGGGCCTGGAAAACTGAGAGGCAATCAGAATCATTTGATGTAATGTTGCTTCTGAATTGTGGGCATAGATCAAGCACAGCTGGTGCATTGCATAGCATTAACTGCAGAGAATCCAGCGACTATAAAGTAATACAGACATGCCTAATTAGGAGATGACAAGGAAGTAAACTTTTAGTACTCTGCTTAAGACTGTAGGAGCTCCTTTCTGCATTGCTTTTTGAAGGTGAACTCACTAAATGTGTATTTAATGGCCCTTTGTGCACTCATGTCTGCTGTGTGGCTGTCTGCCTCGTAGCAGGGTCTCCTTGCGTTTCCTCATTTACACAGGAGGAGGTGCCCGCCTGCTTCTCTTGAGCTGAGCCGTCATTTTTCCTGGGGCTTTGTTTCTGCCTCTTTTTTACACATCATTTCAGTGATGTGTTGCAGGGGCGACAAATCAGAAGTCCTAACATTTGAAAACAAAAAGGAGGCCCCACTGATTTCCTGGCAATGCCAAGGAACTGCTCCTGCTTGGGTGGGGGAAGGCGTGCTGGAGTGGAAAAGCTGAGTGAAGCAAAATGCATCTTGTTGTGCTCCGCTTTCCCCTGGTACGCAGGGGAAAAATGCACTTTCTCCACTCTTGGAAACCATGGGGCTTCTCTGATCTGCCGCACGGTGAGATCTGAAGAGGAGAGAAAATGTTTGCAACTGAGAATCTGGTCTGAAGGTAATTTCCACTTGTCCCAAAGAGACCAAACATGTGTAAACGCCCAAAGTTTTAGTGAAAAGACGCTGCCTCTTTTGTTTTTCCAAACTTGCTTTCCTTGGGATATATAGATCAGCAGTCCAATTTCAGACACGCTGCCACTGGAAATAAATACTGCTATTGCATCAGTCTTCTGCTGGGGCCTGACATTGCATTTTGTGTCAGACAATAAACCGCATGATTACAAATGCATGTATTGGGTGGGTCATTCAGCAGGAAGATTGACTGCTGCTCCTGAAAGAACATGCTTTGTGCTGCAATAACTGGTTTGCTGTCAAGTATAGATTTAGCTAGTGCTTCTTAGGAGGTGATACATATATTTGTCAGAACTGATGATCAGATGTGTATTTGTTTCCACGGCTGCCTTTCTACCCAACCATGGACACCAAGGCAGCCAAGAGTTAAAACAAGGCCTTACGATTGTCTTTAATTTGTATTTCTTTTAAATTCTGATTTTAAATTGTTTTAATGATCTGTTGATGGGTTGGTTTTGATAGCTTTTAAGAAGAGATTTTCATGTGCATGTTTTAGTTTGTTAGCTGCATGGATGGTCCTGCAAGGGCGAAGAAAGGGTAAGAATCTTGTTACAGGAAAACAATAAAAACAAATATATATATATATCCAGGAACACACAAAAATTAGTTGAAATGTAAGGCAGGAAGGAGGGATCACTGAGGGAACGCCAGAAGAGACAAAGTCTTTTCTCACTGGAGGAAAAACAGTGACAGAAAGAGACAGACAAGTCTCTCTAGGGAAAGAGTCTACTTGTTAGGGTGCCACAACAGAGAATGCCCTTTCTCTAGTTGCCATCCACCTAATCTCAGAGAGGAGGCAGCAGTACGCAAGGCCTTAGCAAGGAGTAGGCAGTCCTTTTTGTTGCTATCTGTATAATACTGGGATTGATGCAGGGGAAAAAACAAGTAGGGACCAGCAAGAGACTAGTCTGGGGAAGGAAATCCCAATCCCTCGCTTGCCCACAATCCTTTTTACCTCCCACTTGCCAACACTGCTGACTCCCTCCTCCAGCGTGGTGTAGTGGTTAAGAGCAGGTGAATTTTAATCTGGAGAACCGGGTTTGATTGCCCACTCCTCCACCTGAGTGGCAGAGGTTTATCTGGTGAACCAGATGTGTTTCCGCACTCCTACATTCCTTCTGAGTGATCTTGGGCTAGTCCAGAGGAGTACCGGGGCCAAATGGCTCCCGGAGACAAAAACCCCTCCGGGCGCCCCCCCCCCGGCATGCAGAGCCCCACTTACTCGCAAGTAAGCATGGCTTGCTCATGAGTAAGCCACACTTACTCATGAGTTGGGCTCCAGCCCCTTTTCACTGCCTAGAAGGGAAACTTGCGCCCGGCTTGTAGGCAGGGAAGAGGGGCTGCCCGTTTGGTCATGTGGGGAGGCCATCCAGCACCCCCCACATGACCAAAAGGCACAATGTCCCTACGATGTCCCTGATGTCCCTACGGCCGTACACCACTGAGCTAGTCACAGTTCTTCGGAACTCTCTCAGCCCCACCTACCTCACAAGGTGTCGTGGGGAGAGGAAGGGAAAGGAGCTTGTAAGCCACCTTGAGGAGAGAAAGGTAGGGTATAAATCCAAACTCTTCTTCTTCCTCCTCCTCCTCTCCTGCTGCTCTCTCTTTTCCTTCTACCTTTTCCTCTTTTTCCTCAGCCTCTGCCCTTCTTTCGCCCTCCTACCATCTCCTCCCTCAGCTTCTTGCTGCTGCTGCTGTTGCACAATGTTTATAGCGGTTACTTGGCAAGGTCCAAAATGGCAGCCAAGATGTCTTTTTTATTTCTATAAGGTCGATGTCTTGTGCTTGCACAGACATTGTTTTGGCAGCTGGAGGCATTTTAAAAAGCCTCCACCCTTTTCTTCCGTTCTCTGATTTTTCCCCTTGTAAACCTGTGAAGATTGTAGAAAAGTCCCTCCCTGTCTGTGGATGACTGCCATTCACGAATTTTTTTGTATGCACAAGGTGGAGCAGGCTCATAAGTTGACTATATTGACTAATACTTGCCTTCTATTTGTAACGAGCTGTGAAATGTTATACCAACCTATTCAATAGTTTGATACAGTCCTGCGTAGTTATATTCATAGACCTTTGGCACACGTTTGGTCTCTTCGAATCAAGTGTACGTTACCTTCGGGTCAGATTCTCGCTCAAAACATGAAACTGTGGGGAAACTCCCCTGTGAAGCACCCAGCTGCAACACAAACAGTAAGTGCTCCAAGTTGTTTTGTTTTCTAATAAAAGCTATCTGACCGCAGTTTCTCTGTCTGAGTAGGTGTGGGTTGCTGATAGAGGCAATCAGAGGATCCAGGCGTTTGACAAAACCACGGGCGAGTGGTTGGGATCTTGGAGCAGCTGTTTCGTAGAAGACGGCCCTTACTCTGTTAGGTATTCTATCTGTTCCAGGCAGGGGTGTACCGCCCAAGGGGACATATGGGGTCAAATGTCCGCAGGCTGCAGCCATTTAGTCACTTCGGGGGCAGAGAACCGCCACTATGGAGCCACTAAATTAGATTAATGGGATTATTAAATGTGTCAATAACTATTCAGACATGAAAATGTAACTGTTGGAAGATTTTAAAAAACCTGGAACCATTTAAAAACATGCAAACAAGATAAATAGCTGTTGAAACACTCAAGAGAGAAACGCTTCCATTTGCCATCATGTGCCATGTTTAGTAAGAGAGTTCAAAGTGTTTTTCCTGTATCTTCCAAGGGTGCAAAGGGGAGGCAGTGTTGTGGGGAAAAGCATGCAGTGCAATAACTGGGCCGAATAATTAGACCATCAAATGTCCATTGATGAAATGGCAGTGTTTTAGGTCTTTTGCTCTGATAGCTCTTTAAGAACAAATGTCTACACATCTGGTTGGTGATCCAGCATGCCTGGTACAGATGTAAAAGATGCCCCCACACCTCTCCTCCTTCCCCCGGGTCCATACCATGACTTTAAGACCTGGTGCAAAAAAAGTTGTTTGGTTGTGGTGGGGGAAGGGGGCCACCCATACGCGGGGTGAGGGGGGGACCTCAGATTTTGCTCTGGGCTACATTTTCCCTAGATACGCCTCTGGGTCCAGGCAGTTGTGGGCAACTGGAGAGGGGAGCCTTCTCAGTTGATCATGCTAATACCAAAACATGAAGGATTATATTTGTAAAGTGGGCAACAAGGAGCCCGCATTTGATGCATTTTTTGCTGGGCATGTCCATCTCCAAGGACGGGAAGGCACACGCCATGTTGAGCTGCCACAGTTGTTGGCTCATGGTCGTGGTTTAAGGCACCGAGCAAATCCTCCAAGCTAATTCACATTTTTGTTTCATAACGGCTATCTTCTGTGATCCTACTAGTTGCCTTCACAGTGTCAGGAGACCCTCCAGAGTGGCTGTACCCTCCATTTGGACCAACTGTGGATTGTTAGGCAGGGCGGTCCTCCAGTAAATTGTTAGCATGTTTAATGTTTAACTGGTTTTATTACTGGAGTGTTTTAATGTTGATGTTTTGGATGTCTGTTGTGAGTTTTATGCTTTGGATGTTGTCGGTCACCCGAGCCACAAAAGGGAGGGGCGGCAAATTAAATCCAATTATTATTAATAATAACAACTTTCATAGGTGCAGGAGAAAGTCAGTGCCCCCCAAATGTAAACAAAAGTTGAATACAGTACGATGTTTGTATCCAGATTAAATTCTATCATTTCTTTCCCCTTCGCCTTCTTTAAATTGTTTCTCTTTCTCTCTCTCTCCCCTCTCCCCTCCTGGTAGGCTAACTGCTGATGAGAAATACATGATCGTGGCTCAACTGAACATCGACAGAGTGTTAATCTTGGCTGCCCCGCCTGTCGGCTCTATCGGAGACTGTGTTGTGGTGGACAAAATCCAGCTGGCAGCCAGAGTCAGGCCCCACCTTGTAGACATCAGCCTGAAAAGCGGAGCCATCTACGTGGCAGAAATCGGGGCTCAGCAAGTCCAGAAATACGTTCCTTTAGACTAATGCCCTTTTCCTCGCTGCGCAGCTTCTGGACACTCCTGCTCCTGTGGGATTGCCATTGGGGGAAAGAAAGATTAGCGGACCGCCGTGTGAGAATACTTGAATTGCACATTTTTTAACTAAGCAGGGTTTAGGGGTGTGTGTTGTTGTTTTTTAACAGAATGTGTTGAAGGGGGCATATTGCTACTTTTAAACCATACAAAGGTAAAGCCTGACATGCTGTTCACCACTCGAGATGACTCCAAAAGGGATTCTGGTCTCGTGCAGCTCCAAGCGTCAAGATCTGGAAAAGGGTGCGTCCTCATGGGCCATTTTCAGTTACTTGGTTGCTGAACATGCCCAGTTAAGTAGCTGTACTTGATCTAATGTTCAAATGGGAGGAATTATACAGACCGTTTGGTCTGCATGCTAAGCTAGCAATGACTTCACTGCATTTGTGCGCCTAAGATTATTTGGTTTCCTGATGGTTTGAAGAACGGCCAAGGATTTCGGCTTTGTGTACTACCAAACCAGACTTGCACAGGGTGGCTGTGATGGACTTGTGGGAGAAATGTAATGCATTCTATTACATGCATGTTCTTTTTAGACCGTTATGATGGTGCGTAGGAGCCGTGTGGCGTAGTGGTTAAGTGCTTGCACTGCCACTCACACGGTCAGGAGTTTGAGCCCCCTGTGGGTCAGATATCCTGGCAGCTGTGGGTCAGATATCATGGTCAACTCAGCCACCCATCCATTCCTTGGTCGGTCAACGAGTACCTCGCCTAGCTCATAGCTAGGGGGTAAAGAATAGCTGGGGAAAGCAATGGCAAACTACCCCACAAAAACGGCTTGCCTGTGAAATCACTGCTTGCAGCGGTACCCCAGGGTTGAACACGACTGAAGGGGAAACTTTACCTTTTTGGATGGTGCTGGTCACATACGGGAAGGCAAGCTTGCTTCACCACGTAAACAATTTGAGGGCTGTTTTGCCCACCACGTGCAGCAGAAATGTAAGGTTTTTGAGTGTGCACCTTAAACTGTGATATGACAAGCAACTGTATGGAGGCGGGGAGAGAGCAAGGAAGAAAAAACACACACAAGACTGAGTGCAGGCCCCATTTCAGTTTGCAGAGTAAAACAGTCTGCACTTGCAACTTAGTCTGATATTTGAAATGACTATAAAAGTGTGTGTCTAAGCATTCAGACATAGAAGGCACATGAATTTCCCCACGTTTCTGTCCATTCCTGCAAGTGGGTCAGTGGGGTGAGTGGGGGCCAAGGAATGAAATTGATGGTTCCCCTAGTAGAGCTGCATTTGCAGAATGGGATTCTATGACCCCTTTGTCTTTCCTCATTTCAACCCCTCCCCCAACACATACAGCTATTCCACTGAGTGGGTTCTGTATCCCTGGGAATGTTTCCCTGCGTTGGAAGGAGCTGTTGGGACAGAGAAGGACACAGGCAAACTCTGTGTTCTGTGCACTTGATGCCTGGATACACACCCAAGGCAACAACAACAACAAGAAGAGTTTGGATTTATACCCCACCTTTCTCTCCTGTCAGAAGACTCAAGGTAGCTTACAAGCTCCTTTCCCTTCCTTCTCCCCACAACAGGCACCTTGTGAGGTAGGTGGGGCTAAGAGAGTTCCAAAGAACTGTGACTAGCTCAGGGTCACCCAGCAGGAATGTAGGAGTGCGGAAACACATCTGGTTCACCAGATAAGCCTCTTCCACTCAGGCGGAGGAGAGGGGAATCAAACCCGTTTCTCCAGATTAGAATCCACCTGCTCTTAACCACTACAAAATGCTGGCAAGCAGTTGATCTTGTAGGGATGCTTTGGACCAGGCCGGACCAGCACTGGATCACCTGGAAGACTTCATTTCTCTGAAATAAACAGCTTCAGCCCAATTTGTATGGCTCACTTGTCAGAAATACTGTAACATTTAACGTTTGGAGCTAAACAAACAGGAAGCTAGTACAGGGGTCTGCAACCTGCGGTTCTCCAGATCTCCATGGACTACAATTCCCATCTGCCCCTGCCAGCATGGCCAGTTGGGCATGCTGGCAGGGGCTGATGGGATTTGTAGTCCGTGAACATCTGGGAAGGTGGGACATAGGAGGGAAGGTGACACGGGATAGCTGGGTCTCAGAAACTCAGCAGGGTCAGTACTTGGGTGGGAGACCCCCAAGAAAAGCTCTGCAGGGGAAGGCAATCGCAAACCACCTCTGCTCACTCTCTCTCTCTCTCTCTCTCTCTCTCTCTCTCTCACACACACACACACACACACACACACACACACACACACACACACACACACACACACACACACACACACACACACACACACACACACACACACACGGTGTGTCAAAAGGAAACTAAATGACGGCATGAAAAGCAGTGTTGGAACACCGGAGTTATGGGGGTTAGCTAATAAATATGCAAGGACAGATCAACGAAGGATTGACTTACCTGGGGATTTTTTTCTTTGTGTTCACTCATGCCCCAGGGTTCAAAAAAAACCCCATACCAATAAATTTAAGAAAATTTTGAAGGCCACAATAAATAGGCAGTTGGAAACAAAACGGTATCAACGGCACATATCATTGAACTCTGCTGAAAACCAGGAAACAGCAAGACCAACACAAAGTTTGGACCATTCGAGGAGCTCCGTTTAAAAAAGAATCCTGTTAGTGTGCTCCTGAAATTCAAAAGGGAACAGGGCCAAGCGGGTATCCTGGGAGTTCCACAACCTTGGCAGCAGAGTTGGCTTATTAGTCAGTGTTCAGGCAGGGAAAAAAACACACACACAACTTAATGGGCCCCCAAATGTTGCACTTTATGTTAGCGAGTGCACATTCTTGAGTTCTTTATAAACAGCAGTGCAGATCCCAAGATGCACCTTTGTTTCCCACTTCCTCCAATTATAGCCTGTCCTCTGTCTGGACAGTTTCACACAGTGAGGTAGAAACTTGTGTTTGGTGGGGAATGTAAATTATTGTGGTTGACTGTCTTGACCACGCACAATGTAAAGTGAAGATTTAAAAACCACGTTGCCTTAATTGAAGCACAGAATATACCCTTGTGGCCTCCGCTGTTTTAAACTCTGTTTCAGTTTGCTCCTTAAGACTATTTCACAAAGCTAAAAATAACATGAAGGTTTGGGGATGCTGATGTGTGTTAACTAGGGCAGCTTTCCCCAGAGGCAGTTCTCTGTTGTTTTTGCTGGAAATGTAGAGAACTACACAGTGGCTTTCCCCAGACTTTCCTTAGCATCGTGTGACCCATATTTCTTCCCCTTCTACCCAAGGACTTTTTTCAAAAAATTAGGAATCACTGGATCACTAAGGCAATTATAACAGACTATGGCCATGACTTACTAGTTTCCAGCTTTCTTTTTTTTTTTCAAATAGTTAGCCCTCTGGCCATTTTTGTTGTGGTGTTATAAGAGGAAAGGTGCAATGGATATTGATTTGAGCCCAAGTCAAACATTCTAGTTCCTATACCCGTGGTGGTGAACCTTTGGCACTCCAGATGTTATGGACTACAATTCCCATCAGCCCCTACCAATTGGCCATGCTGGCAGGGGCTGATGGGAATTGTAGTCCATAACATCTGGAGTGCCAAAGGTTCGCCACCACTGTCCTATACTGTAACACATCAGAAGCTGGTATGAGTGTAAAAGCTTACTAGATTCACGCTTTGAATAATGAATTATCTTTTTTTTAAAGTGATCATTAAATTGATCTAAAAACACTATGGAGCATCTAAATTAGATTAATGGGATTATTAAATGTGTCAGCCATTCAGACATGAAAATGTAACTGTTGGAAGATTTTTAAAAATGTGGAACCATTTTAAAACATGCAAACAAGATAAATTGCTGTTGAAACCCTCAAGAGAGGAACGCTTCCATTTGCCATCATGTGCCATGTTTAGTAAGAGAGTTCACTCAATGTGTTTTTCCTGTATCTTCCAAGGGGGCAAAGGGGAGGCAGTGTTGTGGGGAAAAGCATGCAGTGCAATAACTGGGCCGAATAATTAGACCATCAAATGCCCATTGATGAAATGGCAGTGTTTTAGGTCTTTTGCTCTGATAGCTCTTTAAGAACAAATGTATACACATCTGGTTGGTGACCCAGCATGCCCGGTACAGATGTAAAAGGTGCAGTGCATCTTTCTGTGTAATCATACATCCATAAACCAGATTTATGCATTTGCCACCGGGCCTCTTTCCTAATGAAGCATTTGCAAACTGGGCCTACAAGTATAGAGATTTGTGTCTGAGTTGGCAGCCTTGCTAAGCACAAAGGTATCAGAATTTGCTCTCCTACCACACATATCTGTGTCAGAAGATGACAATTGGATTTATATCTCCCTTTTCTCTCCTGTAAGGAGACCCAAGGTGGCTTTCAAGCTCCTACGCAGTGGCGTAGGACGTTAAGAGCTCGTGTATCTAATCTGGAGGAACCGGGTTTGATTCCCAGCTCTGCTGCCTGAGCTGTGGAGGCTTATCTGGGGAATTCAGATTAGCCTGTACACTCCCACACACGCCAGCTGGGTGACCTTGGGCTAGTCACAGCTTCTCGGAGCTCTCTCAGCCCCACCCACCTCACAGGGTGTTTGTTGTGAGGGGGGAAGGGCAAGGAGATTGTAAGCCCCTTTGAGTCTCCTGCAGGAGAGAAAGGGGGGATATAAATCCAAACTCCTCTTCTTCTTCTTCCTCTCCCCACAACAGACATCTTGCTTTGTTCATTTTTTTTGGATTCTTCTACCCCCCCTTGCTGCACAGTCCTCTTTCAAGAATTCCCCGACAACCTGTGATGAAACAGCACTATCCACTTTTAAACTGTAATCTCCCAGTTTTTTCACCTAGGCCCCTCTTGGAATTAGAAAGATCTGTGGTGGGTTATGTTTAGAGAGGATGTCACAGGCCATCTTGGATAGCTTGCAGGACAGGCAAGACCAGGTCACTGTCACAGTAACTATTGAAATCTGTGGATGTTCTCCTGGTAGGCTGATAACCTGCTCAGAATCCGCCACTTGGACTGCCTTCAAGTCTCAGGAACACTATAGAAACCAGGAAAGTTGCCCTGTTGCCTTTATTTCATGACGACTTTGCAAAACACAAGCAGCCTGTTCCATTTACAGGTAAAATGCTAAAAGGTGTCAATTCACTGTGAAAGATTTGCATACCCCTTTCTGCTGGATTCCATGCCCTCAACCTTCCTGTTCATTTGAAAGGGCCCAGGTGGAAGTTAAAATGCAAGAGAGACTGGCAAACTATAATTGATGAAGCGGGGGGGGGGGGGGGGGTCAGGCCAGAACCATGTTAACAATAATCACGAATTGCTCCCCATACTAGGAATCAGGGAGGGTTCTAATTTGACAGAAAATCACCACCTCTTGAATCCTTCTTTCCACACCTTTTTTTCCTTTTAACTCCTTTCAACACTTCAGTTGTCACCAGGCTTGTCAGAAGGGGAGGCAGTTTTCCCCCGACTGAATTAATTTACAAAGGTATCTTATTTGGGCCCACAAAAGAGTTCCCACCTTCTTGGAGGGTGGCCCACTCATGCTATTTTTTAAATCATCCCAGGAACCAGCCATTTTATCATTATGGTGATTTACAACCCTGAAACTTACTGCCATGGTCAGTCCCCTCTTACTCAGAACAGGGGCATACTGGAGGAAGGCAGGGAGAATGTACAAGCAACAGTGTAGGACAGTGGTGGGATCCAAAAATTTTAGTAACAGGTTCCCATGGTGGTGGGATTCAAACTGTGGCGTAGCACCAATGGGGCGTGGCGGGGCACGACGGGGGCGTGGCCGGGCATTCCGGGGGTGGGCATTCCTGGGCGGGGCTGTGGCAAGGACGCAGCCACTGTGCCGGTCCTTGGGCAGGAAATGAATGCACACAGGCACAGGCTGCCATGCACGCCAGTGCACCTCCTGCTAGACTGCTTCAAGTTCTGCGCGCTACTGCTGAGAGGAGGGGCGTAACTAAGGCAAAAATCACGTGGCAAAATCACCAATTAGTAACCCCCTCTCGGCACACACAAATAATTAGTAACCTACTCTCGGGAACCTGTGAGAACCTGCTGGATCCCACCTCTGGTGTAGGAGAGGCAGGGAGAATGTACAAGCAACAGTGTTTGTCTTGCGTCAGGGGCGTACTGGCCACGGGGACATGCTGCTTAGCACACCCCTCAGCCCGGCCCCACCAGGCTGCCCGAGACTGCCGCCAGCTAAGGTAAGTGGGGTGCGGGGGCGATTTTGCACCCCCCAACGGCCTCAATGGCTGGTGCCCGGGGACATGGGACCCCACATGTCCCCGTGGCCGGTACGCCCCTGACTCAGACAAACACTTCAGTTGCTAGTACATTCTCTCTGCCTTTCCTACCAGGCTGTGCAAATACAATTGAGAGAGAACAACGTAAGTTGCTGTGCATCTCTGTTTGGGAAAAAAGGGCAGGGCAAAATGGTGCAAGTCAGTCCCCGTTTTGCTACAATGGTGCAAATGATAGAGTTAAATTTCACCAACTGTGATTCATACTTTTAGGAAAGCTTCTGAGTCTGCATGGGGACACCCCACTTTGAAAAGAGACCAGCATTTATAAACATTTGGGAAAGGATAACACTGCCGACTATTAACAGTTTAAAAAACAGAATTAAAACAGCACGTTGGAATTATCATAAAGACATTTATACTGATTCTAAAATACAAACAATAGTACAGTTTATATTGCATTACAAAGACACATATTAAAAACGACAAAAACAATACAGCACTACACAACAACAATTACCTACTGGTATTAGTAACAAAATCTGGAAGATGTTTGTCGTTGCTTTTTGCATAAATAGTAACATCCTACTGTACCGCACATATAAGACGTTGCAGTGGACAGAACTGCCCTTCACAGGAATATTCTATCTAAAAGGCTACATACGCTGAGTAAAATATTGCATTTTTTGTAATAACCTTGAAAAAACATTGCAGTTAATAAAACTTGTACAGGTCTGAAAAGCCCATTAATAAAATTTGAGAACGTGTATACACAGATTATACAAAATACTGAAGAAAAAAAGTGGCCCGTTGGGTTTTAGTTTTTAAAAATGCGGTTTAATACTGCAATTCGACGCTTTTCGCGAACGACGAAAAAATTAAAAAAATAAAGAAGTGCATGGAGTGTTCATTGTAATTGCTCTGTTCCACAGTGCTCGTGTTACAGGAGACGCTTCTGGCATTCACCTGCAGCAGAAACCGAATAAGTCGGAGTGACCCACCCACACATCCTCTGTTGCTATTTTTGGGTCTTGTGCAAAGAGGAGAATTTCCTGTGGGCCACGTGCCCATCTCCTCTCCCCTTCATAGGAGACCCAGATGCGGCATCTGAGAAATCAATAGGCTTGGTTTTCTTCTGTTACCGAGTCAAGTGAACGTCCGAAGCCACATTGCGAAGGAAGATAATGGGAGGCCGGATAGGTTGTGTCACTTCTCCTTGGAATAAATGCAACGGTTGAAGAAGGAGAGCTTGTGGGGGGACAGAAAGAGCGGGGCGGGGATTTTGACGAAAGGGGAAATATGCACAAAAGGGACAGAGAGAACGTTGCACTCTGTGCTGCGTTTCTAAGGAGGGAGAAAATCTGTTTTGAAGGGAAATTGCCTGTGTAAGTGCAGGGGGAGGGAGAATTAATGTCTGAGCGCGCGATGAGATTGTGAAGAAAATGTGGGCTATATGTTTCACATGAGTGTGCGGAAGGGTACCTCCTGCCATTCAGAAAGGAGAGATGGGGAGGGGAGGGGCACTCATCTTTTTCTTTGCCTCTTCTTTCTCCACTCCCCGATGCCTCTTCTGTGCAAAACAAAACAAAAAGCTGTTCACGGTTGCCATTATGTGCATTTGTGCATAACGTCGACCCTGTATGCTTCGTGGGAATCAAAAAGAGTGAGTTGGTGTGCGCAGATGTGAACGGAAGACTGTCGCGTGAATTCATGTGCTTCTATATGGAGGATGAAAAGACCCTTTCGGCCGTGACCTTTTGCCTGAGCGACAACGTGCCTTCCAGGGTGAGCTTCAGCCGGTTACAACTGAAGCTTCACAGTGGGCAAGCTAGTCCAAGACTAGTCAAAGTGTTTGTCGGCCAGTCGGTTTTCATATTCTTCTGCAAGGCTGTGACATGTCGGGAAAGGGAAGGTGTTTGTGCAAAGATACGCAGGTGTGCTTGTCAGGAGTCTCATCATAAGGGAGGTTTTTTGTCTCCCTTTTTGTGCTGAGTTTGCTTCAACTCCAAATGGGGCCAACGCATCAGGTTGGGGAAGCTCTACAAGGCTAACACTTTAAGGCCTAAAAACAGGTGCCCTCCAGCCGCACCCGGCAACTGCTCCAGCCGCAAAACGGTCTCGCTCATCACTCCAAGAAAATCAGTGCATCTGTCCAAATGAATGCCAGCTGTTAGGAAACACTCTTGATCCTTCCCTACCCTTGCAGGGCTGTGAAATGTCCTTTTAAAAGGCTGCATTCTTGTATTCCAACACGGTAATTTTTGCAACCCTTTCAATTAATAATCTGCTTTAAAAAACACACACACACACATTTTTTTTTCCAAATAGGGGACATTTCCAGCAGTTTTACACTACCGGAATCTCCTAGGAATAATCTGTTCGAATCCCGCATCTTGCATGAGACTTGGTGGATAACCATCAAGATGCAGTGACACTCCCACCAACATTCACAGCATTACACATCAGTTCCAACTTTGTTTTGTTTGGGTCCAACTACACAAAAGAGCTAATGCAACTCTCCAAGAGAGGCTGGCGCAGCTCATTGCTCCTATTTCTTTTTTGCTTTCTGGACACTGGTTCACTTGCTTCCTGGGAACTCCTCGTCTCAATAAGGATATTGTTTCTGTTTCTTGCCCGAAAAACAGGCCAGCCAAGTGCAGATCAGCATCGCTGCGGCGGCCCCTCCTCCGGTGCAGTAATAAGCCCAGCCAATTTCGCAAGTGCCTATGGGCGAATCAAACAACATGCAAAGGACAGTGTCATTCATTACTTTTATTTACATTACACGTACCCCACCCACCCCAGACTCTGCCTGAGGGATTTCATGCATTCTCAGTTTCCTGGTTTCTAACTTCCTGTTTCTTCAAAGTTTTTTCCCAGTTCTGCACGCATTTTGCTCCCTCTGATGGTCGATTTGACGTCACCCAGCTTTAAATGAAGTGTTGCCCTCTGCAGTTTAAATCAGCAGGTTTTTGCACTTGACAAAAAATTGGCGTCGCGTTGAATTAACCACTGGACAGAGCAAAACGTATAAAGAACTGAACTCCCCACCCCAAGAAACTTGAAGTCAGGTGGGAGGAAACGCAGAACGCATAAAAGCGTTGAGATGGCTAATGCAGAAGAAAACTACAGACAAAATATGCAGATCTCTAAAATGAGCTGTAATAAATTGAACTGGCTAAAAGCAGTTTAGTGAAACTATTATTTGTGATAGTTCCTTTCAGCCACCTATTTCAGTGAAAATGAGTGGTGTTTTTTTTTTTGAAGCACCGTCTGTAATAATTTGGTGCAACTCTGTGAAGCACGATCAAATGGTGAATTCTGTAATGCTCTGAAGAGTACTAGTTCAGCCAGATCATTTTGAGAAGCATTGGGAATGGATGCCAACATCTGGTTTTTTGTTTGAAACAATGGGTGTGGTACAGCCTTCATTTACAGACTTTGACATTCCATTCAAAAGGGAGAATTCAGAGCCCACTTAAATTATTTCCTGTATAAAGATTCTTCCTAATTCTGGCAGGATTATGACCAGTGTGTGATTTGGCATTCCATCAGCAGAATTTTCTAAGATCCCAAGTGGGGCTTCTTCAAACTTCAACCATCAGACAAGTTGTGTACTCTTTTCAGGATAGAGATGACACCAGATTTGAGAATCCATCCGCCATTTCCTCGACCGTCTTTGTTCTACAATGCTCCATTTGGTTTGTAGTTATCTTTTGTATCCTCTGTATTTGCGTCTGCATGGAACCTCCGCGGCTCAAGGCAGGAATCCACCCCTGCTCCACCTGAGCATGTCCCTTTCACTTGTAAAACTCTTAATGGACGCTAACAAAGGGGACCCCCGGAAGAAGCGCCTCACTCTGTCTAATCTCACCAGCAGGCAGATAAGGGGACCATCTCATCAAGTTTAGTTTCCCAACCCCAGGCACCCAAGGGACTCTTTGTGTTCTTCCCGCCAGTGCCTACGTCATCGCCTCGCCTTACTCCAGCCGCGAAATTCAAGAAGGGGCTGCCCATTGAACTCTGATTGGTTCCCATGTATTGCAAATGCATGATTGGTTACTGTGTACTTTGTTAATGAATGGTGGTGGGCTGTCCTGTATTTTCTCCCGGACTCCCAACGGGGAAAGGGTATTTAAGATGTTGTAAAGCTGCTAGGCAGTTGCAGTTGCCGTGGTGCGGAGGTGCTGACACATAGGTCAGCATCTCAATAAAACCTTCTTTTTATTCACTATACTCGCTGTGTTGGGTCCCGTTTGTGTTCCACTGCGCTGCCGAGAGCTGGGTGGTCTGGAGCTATTAAAAGTTACCAGGCAGCGCGGTAACACTTGCAATCCACTTTCACAATTGTTTGCAAGTGAATTTTGCTTCTCTGCACGGTAAAATTCAGCTGCAAAGCAGATTGGAAGGGCATTATTTTGCATGTGCAAAAGGGGCTCAAGTCACGGCCAATTTATGGTGACCCCCCCATAGGGTTTTCAAGGCAAGAGACGTTATCACACTACAACAACTGATCGGTTACTGTTAACCCTCCTCAAAATACTCTAGGGAGGTGTGTACAAAAAGAATGGCTGCCCAGTGGGAATGAGGCAGGGAAAATGTGGGAAACTCATCTGGCAGAAGCCTCATTTTTGCTGCATTTAATTGGCAGTTTCAATGGCAGCAAGGAACCCAGGAGACTCCTGACTCTGTGAAGTCACCATCTACTGACTGGAAATCTTTTGTTTACCCAAACAGCGAGCTGAAGTTAATCTGATCTTATTTGGTGACCTTTAATCACAAATTTGAGCATCTAGGCTTTAAAAAGAACTTGAACATTATTTCACCAGAGAGTGCCTTAGAGAGCCACGGACCGGTTCTTACTGTACTTTGGGTTGCCAACTAGCCTAGAGAAATGTCTCTGTTAAAGGAATTAATGAGTGGAAATGGGCAGTTGGAGTTTTTCACTACCTGAAAAAAAAATCCCTTAAGCCTCTGTTAAATGGGCAGGACATTTTCTTCTCTAGATGGTTAGCAAAGCAATCCTAACCGCAGCGAGGAAAGAAGTTTGTGGGGGTTGAATAGCTACATATTACAACACAACTTCAAGTAACATATTCTTCAAGCAACACAAAGAAATGGGTTAACCAGTTGTTTACCTCAGAAGAAGAAGAAGAAGAGTTTGGATTTATATCCCCCCTTTCTCTCCTGCAGGAGACTCAAAGGGGCTTACAATCTCCTTGCCCTTCCCCCCTCACAACAAACACCCTGTGAGGTAGGTGGGGCTGAGAGAGTCTCCTGTTGGAGAAGCTGTGACTAGCCCAAGGTCACCCAGCTGGCGTGTGTGGGAGTGTACAGGCTAATCTGAATTCCCCAGATAAGCCTCCACAGCTCAGGCGGCAGAGCTGGGAATCAAACCCGGTTCCTCCAGATTAGATACACGAGCTCTTAACCTCCTACGCCACTGCTGCTCCTGAATACCCAGGTATCACTCAGAATACCCAGGTATCACTCAGTCAGTGGCTTGTGAAGTTATTTGATTCAAAGATCCATTCAGACTGTATCTTACCTCTTTAAGAAAGAATTACAAATGGAAAACTACGAATCAACTTTATAACAGTGTCTGCTTTGGGCATAGGGTGGGGTTTTCGGTTCTGTTCACTTTCTGTAGACAGAATCTCTGCAAGTGCTTGTAGCATGACCCATCTACTATGTCACTTTAGTCACTTTATAAAAAGCAGGAACTTTAAATTAAGCAAATGCAAAGGGCACAAAGGACTCTATAGAACCCTAATCTTCTAGAGAAGCTGACTGGGTTGTTGTGTTTGATGAGATGCCTCTCACATCTTTTAAAAGCATTTTTAGGCCTCTACAATACAAACATCTGCTGTACAGAATTGTTCCAGATGCTTTGGGTTCTGCACAAGTCCTTTCCTACTTCTGGCTGTGCTATAAGAACACGCTGCAAAACATCTGCAAAACTCCGTGACTGTATCCGTGAAGAATGTGAGCCGTCTCTTACCCAGTTCAAACTGGTTAGAAAGGTTACCACAGGTTTGCTTGACTTCCTCGCTGTCCCAGCCCAGAGGATAAAGAGCACAGCCAGAACCAATTAGCAAGCCTGCAGAGATAAAAACAAAACAGATACATTTTTTTAAAAAATCCATATTCCATAACTCAAACCTCTTTACGTGCTGCTTCTCATTACACGTGAATAGGTTACAACAAAACACTGGGTTTTGGAAACAGTGTCCAAATCTTCAGCATCATTTATTGGTCTACCATCTGATCCACCTATAGCAGTGATGGCGAACCTTTTTGAGACCAAGTGCCCAAATTTCAACCCAAAACCCACTTATTTATCGCAAAGTGCCAACACGGCAATTTAACCTGAAAACTGAGGTTTTAGTTTAGAAAAAACGGTTGGCTCCAAGGCACGCGTTACTTGGGAGTAAGCTTGGTGGTAGTCGGTGGCTTTGCTTTGAAGCAACCATGCAACACTTCCAACGGGTGAATCACGACCCCAGAAGGGTTTAGTAGCAAGCCCCATTGCCAGCAACCGAGCTTACTCCCTGGTAAAGGATTGTGCTTAAGTTCTTCCCATGAAAATCAGTGGGGTTTAACAGCACTTAACAGGGTTACCTACACTGCGTGCCCAGTGGCCCAGGCCAGCCTAGATGTGTGTGTGTGGGGGGGTGATTTTCCGCCCCCCCCCCATGAGACGAACTCTGTGCACACGTGCCCACAGAGAGGGCTCTGAGTGCCACCTCTGGCACCCGTGCCATAGGTTTGCCACCACTGACCTATAGCGGTTGGTTCAGTTAGGGGTATTTATTAAATGTTAATTGGACCGTTTCAGTTATAGAATTAATTTATCATAAATTTTAGACCACTGCTCGGCTTTCCAATTTTATGGGTTTACATACGCCGAGAAACATTTATTGTATTGTTGCTGATCTGTAAATCGCCCCAAGCCAGTTCTGGTGATTAAGACATTCGAAAGGTAAAATAAATAAAATAAGACTTTAGTTGACTAACACCAAGTTTCTGCATAAAAAGGAAGGATGGCCTGAGTTTAAGCACAGCAGTTATTCTGGACTGAGGACAAAAATATGGTGCTTGCTGTGAAAAGCCTAAAATCTTTTTGACTATTGAGAGCCAGTGCGGTGTTGTGGGTGACAGCCACCCAGGTTTGAATCTGGCTTCTGCTATAGAAGCTCACTGGGAGACCTTGGGCTCAACACAAACTTTCAGTCCGGCCTACCTCACAGGGCTGTTGTGAGAAAACGGGGGAAGGGTAGAACAATGTTACAACAGCTGCTTTGAGTCCCAGTTGAGGGGAAGGGGGAGAAAAGCTGGATATACACATGAATGCAACACAGACAGAAAACAAGCACTTGGGTTGGGGACATGATTGGTGGTTAGTTGGTAGGGATTTGTGGTAGAGTTGCCAGCAACCTGGAGAAACAAAGTGTCCTCCTCCCTTAACACAGGCTCAATGGGGTGTTATGTACCAAGTGATGTTATTCACCTCCATAAAACTCCACTGGACCATATAAAACTTCACTGGACCATTTCCACACACTGAGACTTTATTAAATGGTCAAGATGGTTTTTTTCCCTCCAGGTTGCTGGTAACATTAATTTTGCAGTTTTACAGCATTTAATAAGCAAGAAAAGGCTAAAAGATTGTGCCCATGTAACAATGGCTCAGTTGAATCTCTGGCCCACCAATTACTTCACTGTCTCAGATTCAAGGAAATCAGATCCAAGTATGTGAATCTTACTCCTTTACATTTACCCAATCTCCCCGATTTAATTAGATTACACTACTTGTTGGACAACCCTGATCCTTCTCTCTGCATGATAGTGGCAGACTTTCTCCTGGAAATTACTAAACACCACTAGATTTCCTTCGACCTAACATGCATTTCCTGTATTGTATATGCTTTTTAATCCGTTTTTTTAATTATTGTTGTACTGCTGTCTATGCCAATAAAGGCTTGCTTCTTGTTCAGTTTTACAGCATACCGACAGTACCTAGCCTATATTATGCCAAAGCTGGGTGGTAGTAGTGGTGGTTTCAGGTATGCACAAAGCACGCACCAATCTTGCATGGAATTCCGGAAAAGTTAACAGCCCATTTATTCACTAGTGCATAGATAAATATGCAGATCTTTTTCTGCTACAAATGCCTGTTTGGGATTCTGCGTAGACAATTGTGATGCAGGTCTCTCTCTCTGAACTTCAGGGCAGTCAAGACTCGGGAAGAATGTGAGGCATGCCTACAAAATGTGGGATTCCTGAAAACATTCCTGCAAAATTGACAACAGTCTATTGTCGAAGGCTTTCACGGCCGGATTCAGCTGGTTGTCGGGGTTTTCCGGGCTGCATGGCCATGGTCTGGTAGAGATCTACCAGACCACAGCCACACAGCCCGGAAAACCCACCACAACCAGCTGACAACAATCTGTTTACCAGATGCGCCTTGCTTGTTGATACCACTGTTTACTGATGAAGAATTAACAAACCATGAAAAAGGGATGGGGAAAAATGAGCTCATGTTTCACTAGAAATCCAAAACAAACATAATATAAAGAACCTTAAAGGATTTCATGAAAAGTATTTGATTATTATTTTGGGGGGGGGGGATTAACTGTGAACTGGAGTTTCTAGACAAGACAAGGTTTTGAATCTATGAGCCTTTCAGAAGTTAATTGAGAATGAACTGGGCATTTACGTGCAAGGGCTTATTTTAAGAAGCCAAAATTGCACTCAAGGATAATATCTTACCATCTGTTTTTGTATCTGAGCAGCCAAGGAATTTAGGCAGTTTAGACGGATTTTCAAGATGGAAGCTTAGAATGTGGCGGCTAAACCGTATATCCCACTTGCATTACAAACCCATAGCTTATTCCGCACAACAGATTATTGCATTACAGGGTTTGGAAATCTGAAAGTCCAAGAGTGAGTCTTTTGGCCTGTATGCCTCTGTGCAAATACACAAATCATTGGAATATATTTTACAAACCTGGAGCTCTGCAAACAAATGGTAAAATATGTCGCTTGTCTCAGTTGAATAGAGGGCTTTCAACCTCCATGTGGGGCTGGGTCTTCTCCCAGATTGACAACGAACCTCCAGATTACAAAGTAAGCTTACCAGTTCTGCCACCAAGGTAGGAATCTCCAGATGTTCTTGCTGCCACTTCAAGAAGAAGTGTTTGGATTTATTCCCCACCTTTCCCGTAAGGAGACTCAAAGTGGCTTACAAACTCTTTTCCCTTCCTCTCTCCACAACAGACACCTTGGGGCTGAGAGAGTTCTGGGAGAACTGCGACTAGCCTAAGGAATTTAGGAGTGTGGAAACAAATTTGGTTCATTAGATAAGACTCCGGTGCTCAAGTGGAAAAGTGGGGAGTCAAACCTGGTTCTCCAGATCAGAGTCCACCTGCTCTTAACCACTACACCATGCTGGCTCTCCTACATCATTACACCACTTGGCAAGCCAGAGGGGAAAAAGGAGGCAGAAGAGTTGTCACACCAACTGTGTGATGTCATTTCCGGCTCAAGTCCAGAAATGACATCATGATATCGGCTTGATACTGTCTAGGATCCCCTTGAAACTCTATCATTCATCCCGTTCACCCAATCCCTGATGCTGCCTGGCAGCCCACAGAGATCAGTTCTTTTGGGGGAAATGGCAGCTTTAGAAGGCAATTTCTATGGTGTCACATTCTCACTAAGACATTAGTAGGGTTGTATATTCCTCCACCACAGAACTCAACAAGCCAGACCTTCTTTGTTGTAGAATGCTCCACTTGAGTCAAAGGGTCTACCTAGCCACGCTCTCCCCCCTCCCCATCCATTTGAAAGTAAAAATTGGCATCCATGCTCTTGTCTCAAAACACTGGGTTCAATAATGCACAAAATAATGGTTTTGACAAAGGCTTATGTTTTTTTCTGTTTTGTTCTTTGAGTATTGGTTAATTGTTTTTAGGTATGTTTTTAGGAATTTTTATCTGGATGTGATGCTGTTTTTCTTATAATGCAGGAAGCATTGTTAGATTGTGATATAACCCACCCTGCGATACATTTGAAGGCTGGGATAGAAAGCAATTAAATAAAATAAATAGATAGAATATTCGTTCGGGACTATATTCTGATGAGGAAGCATACAGTTTTCTCAACTGACCATACTATCATCTTTTTCTGAGACAGCGTATACAGATCACCAGAGTTGGCAATCATACCATATGTAACTTTCTGTCTCAAAAGAGATGTTAGCAGGGTTACATTCCTCCACCACAGAACTCAACAAGCTGGACTTTCTGCTCCATCTGTCCTAGTGCCCACCTTGCCCAGCTTCCCTGCCCCCCTCCCAGCCCAGGTATCTTTTCTATGATATGGTTGTCTTTCCTGATCAATCCTACAAAACTAAAGTGACCAGATGGTCACCTTTGTGATCCGGGATGGGGGAGGCGGCCGCACGCGCAGCCGCAGGAGCGCACAGCCTTCTGGGGCTTGCCGTTTCCCGCCCTGTGACAGGGCAGGAAATGGCAAGCCCCAGAAGGCTGTGCGCTCCTGCGGCCACGTGCGCATGCGCCCCAGAAGGCAGTGTAGCAGCCTCCCAAAAATCGGGACAATTTGAAGAACCCGCAGGACGCGGGACAAATTGTTTAAAGGCGGGACTGTCCCGCCAAAAGCGGGACGTCTGGTCAGCCTATACAAAACACAATTTTTATTTTATTATTGCATGCAGGCTTTGGAAATGACAGGGGTTTTTTTTCCCATTAGGCCAACTGCCTGAAGTCTCATGAAAAATTTAGTTCCATCTAGATGGGAAAACCTCCAGCGCTTTTGGTATCGCACACTGTGCGCTTGGCAAGAATCCCTAGCCCAGGGAAGGCAAATGACCTAGCTATTATCTGATCTGATGTTTAGATGCAGCTGCATGTATTGGATCACAACTCTTTATTATTGAAACAATCGTTTCCGAGCAGCAGGGGCCCCAGAAAGCAGGAATTAATTTAGTAATATCCATTCATGAATTTGCAAATAACACAAGCAGCTCCAGTGGAGGATGAAGGCTGTGTCAGTAATTGCTGAATTGAAAATGCTGTAAAAGCCCCGCTGGCACTAAAGCGGCTATTAAATGAGTTGTACTTTCTGCAAAATGAATGTTAGGACCCCGTAAAGACCCTTGCTTAGTGAATATCAAAGCGATGATTAAAGATTCTGCAACCACTAATAATTACTTCCCATGTGACCATTGTTCATAAAGATGCCTTATAACAAAAGTGGCTGCGGCAGACCCGTTAGCTCATTAAACCCATAATAAAGGTTACATTTAATACCTTGCTTTGCTCAAATTACAGTCAACTCGGCTAATTAAAACATCTTCCGTACAGTAGGAAGTACAAAAAGCCAATACTAAATAACTCAGCCAGAGAATATAATAAAACAGGCATGGCATAGCTACCGTATATACTCGTGTATAAGCCGACCAGTGTATAAGCTGAGGCACCTAATTTTACCACCAAAACCTGGGAAAACTTATTGACTCGCCTATAAGCCAAGGGTGGGAAGCTGGCGTTTGAGGAAGCCCAGCCAGCGGGCAGGCAGAGGGAGCTCCTTATTTGGGCAGTGACATCAGGGGGAGTCACTGCCCAAATAAGGAGCTCCCTCTGCCTCCCGGCTGGGTTTGAGGAAGCCCAGCCAGCCCGCAGGCAGAGGGAGCTCCTTATTTGGGCAGTGACATCAGGGGGAGTCACTGCCCAAATAAGGAGCTCCCTCTGCCTCCTGGCTGGGGTTTCAGGAAGCCCAGCCAGCAGGGATGCCTTGGGGTTCCCCCTTCACCCTCCTAGGAGGGCAGCAACAAGCAGCTGCAGGGAGGTTGTCCTAGGCCACGCCCCCAGCCTCGGCAGAGGCCAGAAGAGCCTGCTGGCTGCGGGGGTTTCCCCTTCACCCTCTGGGGAGGGCAGCAACAAGCGGCTTGTGATTGCTGGTAAGCGGTGACTCATGTATAAGCCGAGGGGGCATTTTTCAGCCTTAAAACAGGGCTGAAAAACTTGGCTTATACGAGAGTATATACGGCAAATAACTCCATTCAAAATGACTTTTAAAAAAAACCCCTTCCTCAAAATGTGAAATGCTGGAAGTCCAAGCAGAAGGAAGTCCACATGAATAAGGCCACAAAGATGAAGATACCATTTTATACCTTGTTCCTAGCAGAACACACGCAACAGACTGACCTTGACATAAGCCTCCAAGAAGCATCTTAATCAGCACTGGGGTTCAAACAAGGAGAAACCACTATTTTAGCTATACCGAGCTCAAGTACTTTTAGAGCTTTATAAATCAATACCAACCCACTGAATTGTACCAGGAATCTGCAGAGCTAATGCAATTGCTGCGATGCAGGTTTTATAGCCTCCATCAGCAAACGGGCCACAGCACTCTACATTAGCTGCTGCTTCTGAACAAACAGTGTCCGGAAAGGCAGCTCATGTGGAGTTGTCTGCAGGAGTTAATCCACACATTCCTCATACACAGCAGACAGATAAAACCCAGTCACTCGTAACATAAACAGAAGCATTTCGTCTCCCCTTCCGTTTCCCTAGTCCTGAACAGTGGCCTGCCACAGAAGATCCACCTGCCCTTTTAAATTCAGGAAGTGACATGTCAATTCACTAGGTAACGAATCTTTATTTTAAAGATACTGGATGATGTGGTGGCTAGCGTGAAGGTCTCAGAATGGGTGACCTGGATTCAAGTACTCACTCAGCCACAAAGGTATGCTTGAACCATTTGTGCTTTTTCCACCAAAACCAACCTCATGATGTTGTTGTAAAGATAAAATGGAGAAGAGGAGAACCACATAACCACTCTGATTTCCTTGGATAACACATCAGATCACACCAGTGTTTCTCAACCTTTTCGATGTCATGGTACCCTTGACCTCACTCTTCATATCTCACGGTACCCCTGCCATCCCCCCCACCTTCCCCTCCTAGTTTCCCTTCTTGCCACCCCCCCATCTTCCCCTCCCAGGGTGAAAGGAAGCACGGGGGGGGGGGGAGTGGCTGCTGACCTTGCAGTAGGCCCTACCCCCTGGGCCAACTCCGTATCCTTGCTGGTGCCTGCGGGAGACACCGCAAAAGTGAGGGGGGCCGGTAGCATTGCCGCGGTACCCCTGGGACATGCTCACGGCACCCCAGGGTACCACAGAACCCTGATTGGGAATCACTGCATCACACTGTCCCAGTGAGATAGTTTTGAGGCACTCAGGTTTGTAAAGCACAACAGTTATAAACCACCATAAGCCATCCTTCAGTTACATATTTGTTTTTATTGGGTGGATCCTGCTACCACTCCACTGAACAAAGTTGACTTATTAATTTGTCTATCTGCTCATAAATAAAATACTCACAGCCCACATTTCCTTCTGGCTCTTTCACTGGACAAAGAGCCACTGACGTTAGAGGAAGGCTTCTTAGCCTGGAGAAAGGCCACGTGGAAGATGGTTGGATCCACCCCAACATTTATCTCCTACTTTTTGTGGTCAAATCCCCGAATGTAAAATTCATGGTTCAAACACAAAATAAGGAAAGAAGGAGGATCAGACTGATGGACCCACACAACAAGACTGAAGGACAAGGATTAATAACAGTAGCTACAAATGGAATGTATCTAGTTTAAAAAAAGCCTCTCTTAAAATATAAGTGCCAGACAGTGGCGTAGCTACCATGGGACTGGGTGGGGACAAATGCCCCAGGCCGGCCCCATTCAGTCACGTGGGGGGCAGAAAATCGCCCCCATACCCCTCCCTCTTCTCCCCTCAGCTGGGCCCAGCCACGCTAGGCTGTTCCTTCAGCCAGTGGAGGCTCCGCCGGCTGAAGGAGCGATCTAGCAGGGCCTCCACAGGGCGCCCCTCGGCCCGGCCCCATCAGGCCCAACGGAGGCCACAGCTGAGCACCCTTTGGTCCTGCCCCGCCTGGCGGAGGCCACAACCAGGCACCGCTTGGGCCTACCTCGCGAGGCCCCGCCAGGCTGCCTGGGACCACCGCCAGCTCAGGTAAGTAGGGCACAGGGGGCCATTTCCCCCCGCTACGCCTCTGGTGCCACATGGGAAGGAGCAAACCAAGATTCCCTTGGGGAAAGAGTTGCTAACTGTCTTTGGTCCTAGTCTGTACATATGTATATAAACAATGTCAAGTTGGAAACAACTCATGGCAACCACAGCAAAGGGCTTTCAAGGCAAGTGAGAAGAGGTGGCTTGCCAGTGCCTTCTTCAGTAGGGTCTCTTCTTTGATGGGCTCCCATCCAAATACCAAGTATGACTGTATTTATAATGTATATGAATGGACTATCATTAGCCACCCTCAACCTAACTTTGTTGGGAAAGGGTGGGATATAAATCTAATGAGCAACATCTAATAAACTGAACCAATCCTGCTTAGCTTCTGGAACGTGACCAGATCAGGCTCCATTTCCACCCTACAGGTCTGTATGATACCTCACCACTAAATAGTTTTGAGTGAAAGCCAGCGTGAGGTAGTGGTTAAGAGTGGCGAACTCTAATCTGGAGAAACAGGTTTGATTCTCCACTCCTCCACATGAAACCTGCTGGGTGACTTTGGTCCAGTCACAGTTCTCCCAGAGTGGTATAGTGGTTAAGAGCAGCAAGCTCTAATCTGGGGAACCACTCCTTCGCATGAAGCTTGCTGGGTGACTTTGGACTAGTCATAGTTCTCTCAGAACTCTCAGCCCCACGTACCTCACAAGGTGCCTGTTGTGAGAAGGAAAGCCAATTGTAAGCCAAGACTCCTCACGGTAGAGAAAAGTAGGGTAACTCTGGCCATTTCTGCACGGGTTACCGCTCGGGGAAGTGCGCTCGCTGCGATATACAACGCAGATCGCAACACCCCCGGGGACGGATTAAGCTTCGGCGACAAACGGTCCTTCCAGTAGAGGCAGGGAAGACGGCGCGCATTGTTGATGCCGTCAGCTTCAGAACGATATCTTCCTCCGACCCGTCTAAGACGCCGCTCAGGCCTTGGGACACGCCCCCCTGCCCTGCATGACAGCTCTGGAGTTGTAGGGCAGGGGGGGCATGTCCCCAGGCCTGAGCGACGCACCGGAAGGTCGGAGGGAAGGTAAGTCGTTCGGGAAAGGGGGGGGGATGGCGTCTTCCAGCCGCTGCTGTTCGCACAGCAGCGGCTGGAAGCCACTGTTTCCAGAAAACCTCGCTCAGGGAGCGAGGTTGGGAAACAGCAGCTTGGTGCCACTGGGGGGGAGTAAGGGCGGCGCTGCTGCAATGCAGCAGCGGGGCCCCCCCCATGCGAACAGCTCCCTAGGGATGGCATTTTTGCCGTCCCTAGGGCGCTGTTATTGGCCCATGCGGAAAGGGCCTCTTTGTCTGATGCAATGCTCTAACCGCACTGGCTCTCAACCTACTCTATCCACCTACTCTAGCAGGTGAATCACAAAAGGTGTAGAACAAGCAGCAAACAAAGCACATAAAGGAAGAAAAAAATAGTTGTGCAATCTGTAAATATGACAATCAGGCCATAAGCCTGAGCAAATCCTAGGAGGATTTATTTATTTATTTATTTATTTATTTATTTATTTATTTATTTATTTATTTATTTATTTCTTTCTTTCTTTCTTTCTTTCTTTCTTTCTTTCTTTCTTTCTTTCTTTCTTTCTTTCTTTCTTTCTTTCTTTGTGGTGATATTCTCCAGTACTGAGTAACAACACCTTTTGTGGTGGCCTTCCCAAGTACTGAGGGAGGAACTGGTGTTAATTGGTGCAACCTTATATCTGAGAGGCTGTGGTGGTGGAAAGTGAAGCCGAGTTGCAGCCAACTTATAGCAGCTAGCCCAGGCCACCCAATCCAGGGCTATATGTGAGTACTTTAAAAAATTCACTGGAAAACGTATCTACCATGTCTGCCAAAATCATTGAGGGGGAGGGCTACACAGAACTCCACGCCAAGCAACATTTCACCTCTATTGTGATAGACCATAATGTCTCCAAAGGGGTGTGTGTGCTTCCTAACCTCAGCAGACCATAACTGAGGCCCCACAGTGGAAACACAAAAAAGGCCTCCCTAAATCTACTCACTGTCTTTGAATGACCTCTGAAAACCTGCTACAAAGTGCATCT
This sequence comes from Sphaerodactylus townsendi, assembly GCF_021028975.2. Taxonomy (NCBI): domain Eukaryota; kingdom Metazoa; phylum Chordata; class Lepidosauria; order Squamata; family Sphaerodactylidae; genus Sphaerodactylus; species Sphaerodactylus townsendi. Next base: position 171,451,877 of record NC_059425.1, on the reverse strand, counting down.
CAGCCCTTGCGAAATACTCCACGAGCAATTTCTCAGAAACAACGATCCACTTCACTCAAGCAAACTACCGGCTTTAGAGAGCCAAGGACTTGGCACCATTCTTTGAGCCAATAATAGCCCCCAAGTGATACGTGGGAAGAATGCCTACATAGCTTTTGCCTACAGTCGGGGCTAGGGGGAAAGATTCTTAGGAACCCGTCTATTTTTAAGGATAGTTTTTGATATTTAGGCACCGTGATTGACTGCAAAAAGTCATTACACTGAGTGGTGTACCATCTATCATTTTCTAGAACATAAAAAATACTGTTAAATATTTCATAACATTTCACAGATGACAATTCTGGCATAGCTGTAGCACCTCCGTTCTCAAAGTGACGATCGATCGTCTTCCCTCCCACATAATCACATATCGCTTAAGGCTTTCCTCTGCCTGCCGAATGGCGTATTCATTTTCTCAGCAGCAGGCTGGTCTTTTCTTCATTGATTAGAAAGCAAAGATGGTGTTTCCTCATTTGGGTTCAGAACAATCCTAGGCTCATAACAGTTAAAAATGAACACTGTCAGCTACAATATGGGAAATGAGCGACTTGCACACAATATGGACAGCTCACTTTTGGTATCCCTCTTTTATTTTCCAGGTATATTATTTTTTTGTGTTAAAACACACTCTGGACAATAGAAAAATGAAACATTAGAGAGTATTTGGTTTTCAGTTGATTTAATCGAAAACTAGGATTCTAGGTTTGATTTTTTTTCCCAGTTTACATTCCAGTCAGAAATAGAGACTGAATTAGATAAGTCAAAAACACTTGTGAAATGGTTAAATCTAAACTGATATACACTTTGTTATAGAAAAAAAAAAGAAATAATGTCTGAAGTTGTTCCCACAGATTTCCATTAGTTGCCTCACTGGACAAAAAAAAAGTCCCATCAAGAGAACATTTTTTTAAAAAAACTATAAATGGATAGCTATAAATAATTCGAGACATTATTTGAGTCACAAAGAGGCATTTCAACAATACATATTTAATGAAGTTCTCACATTTTATAGTTTCAAAAATTCAACTTGATGCTGTTTAGAACGTCCAAAATCTGAAAATGGGACACTTGAACACCTTTTTCTCAACCCAAAGACCTCAAAGCATATTCACAAATGGTTAAGATGCTTTAAGGCTATCTAGAAAAATGAAAAATGAAACAGGAGAGTCTGAAATCTGGATTTTTTTTTACATTGGATGCTCAACATCTGGGACATGAAATTTACCTCATAACAGAGCCCAGGCAGGAAAGGATGTTAAACTGTGGGAGTTCTGTTATTGCCCCAAAACACTTCAGGCAGGCTATGATTTAGTGAAGAATAGCTTTTGCCTTAACTCAGGGAATATGTATTTAAGTTATAGAATGTAAGTTTCGTTTTCCAGCATATCTATATCTTAAAATAAAGGCGCCTGGATCTTGCTGACTAACTCATTCCAGGTAATGCCAAAATCAGTGCAGTTTTTTTCCTTGCCTGATTAAGGGAATTCATTTCACTTAAGGCTGTTAAAAATACTAATGTTAAGTAACGTTAACACATGCTCTCATTTCTTAACTTGCTCTCAGACCTCTTTTTAATTGAAAAGCCGCTAAAGCTGTAATCATAAGCGTGATTACTAGAGAGTAAGCCCCACTGAACTCAATAGGATTTCACTTCTGCGTAGACATGCTTAGCATTGTGATGCAGTAAATGTATACAATAAATAAACGACATTTCTACATCATGAATACGTTTAGTAGACACACAGCCTGAGATACGCCACTGGCTAAAGGCGTCTGCAAGGATTATATCTTTCACATTACACTCTCTCCAAATGAGGGCATGAGTTGTACTGTAGAATGGCTTAGCTATTCCCACATGGGCTAAAGAGCTGGAATTTTGTGCATATGTAGTCCAAGACAGCCAGATTATGAGTAAAACCTAAAATAGGACAGTTTTCAATAGTCACAGTTCGATAAATGATACATAGGGTGCTGTGTGGTTTCCGGGCTGTATGGCCGTGTTCTAACAGCATTCTCTCCTGACGTTTCGCCTGCATCTGTGGCTGGCATCTTCAGAGGATCCTCTGAAGATGCCAGCCACAGATGCAGGCGAAACGTCAGGAGAGAATGCTGCTAGAACACAGCCATACAGCCCGGAAACTACACAGCACCCCAGTGATTCCGGCCGTGAATGCCTTCGACAATACATAAAATGATACGTAGTTTGCAAAGGCAACAAGTACTCCAATATCACACATACACCCCAAAACAACCCTCATAGTTATAATCTCCAGACAACAGAAGTTCCTCTGGAGTAAATGGCTGCTTTCAAGGGTAGACCCCATGACATTGTACCCTGCTGAGGATCCTGCCTTACCCAAATCTGTCCCTCCCCAAGTTTCACCCCCAGATCTCCAGGTATTTCTGCTCCCAAATCTGGCAACCCCACACATTTTTGTATAAAGATTCCTGGCTCTAACTAAATCTCTCATATGTTGAAATTGTTAGTTTGCTTCTTGATGAGCCAGAGCCCTGAAATTTGGTATTTCATAGTCCAAGATTCCCTGATTCTTAAAGCTGATGGAAAGGCCTCAAACCGGGAAAAGAGTGCACCCCAAAAGTACTTCCTAAATAATTAAAGCACGGAAGTGCTATAGCATTGAGAGTCTGGCACAAGAACAAGCTAGAAAGAGTGGAATACCTGGGGAAATGGTGGGATGTACACAGGGTGAAAGGTAAGGAAACACATTCTGGGAAGAAAGAGGATTCAGAAACAAGATTTGAAGGGAGGGAACAGATTGGAAGGCATGTTTGGGGAGAAAGGATCACATCCATGAGGTAATGAATAAGAGAACTGGGCCATGCATGAGGAACAAAGATGGAATTAATAAGGAATTTCAGCATCTTGCTAAGAGGTCATGGGAAGTAACTTTTAAAGGTCCGTTCCACCCACCCACCCAGACTGACTGAGCTGGAAAAATCAAGATCATATCAAAACTAGAAAGTTGGCAGGAGTTCCTTGGATGGAAGCATCCATATTTTTCTTTCTCTAACACTCTCCTCCTCCTCCCTTCCAACTAACTACATTAAAGCCTTCCTTGTCTGACTCTCTGGGGTCTCAGACAAGGGTCTAGAGAGCCGACGTGAGGTGAGGTGAATGGGCTTGCAAGAGAAGGGACTGTAGTGTTAGTTACCATGGCAGCAAACCATATTTGTTCACACAGCCAGTGAACTGCCACGGCTGCAAAAATAAGTGTGGCGCTGAAATATGGTGACAAAGCCAAACAACATCTGGAAAGTCTTGCTTTGCAAAACAGAGACTGATGGCACAATTCAGGCATCACAACTAAACTAGTGTTTGTGACGAGCACAGGCGTAGTTAATTGCAGACTCCCTCTTTCCTCCCTTTGTGTTGTGTCAGTACTTCAGTCCAACTCTAACCTGTGTCAGTACTTCAATCTAACTCTAACCTGTCATGAATACAAATGCCTGAATAAACTGATGTTAGTTTTTTCCCCAAGTAACTGAGGACCAAACTACCAGTGTGATTTTCAGGTCTGGCTAGCTTTTCCGGCAGCTAAACAGCAGCTGTGGGGAGCGGCTCTTTATAAATATGATGGGCCTCACTTGGTACAAAACTACAGTGCAAGGGGCGGAGATGCTCCTGCTTTCCCCCCTCCAGCGTGGTGTAGTGGTTAGAGAGCAGGTGCACTCTAATCTGGAGAACCGGGTTTGATTCCCCGCTCTGCCACTTGAGCTGTGGAAACTTATCTGGTGAACTAGATTAGCTTGTGCACTCCAGCACATGCCAGCTGGGTGACGTTGGGCTAGTTGCAGTTCTTTGGAGCTCTCTCAGCCCCACCTGCCTCACAGGGTATTTGTTGTGAAGGGGAAGGGAAAGGAGTTTGTAAGCCCCTTTGAGCCTCCTTACAGGAAAGAACGGGAGGGATATAAATCCAACTCTTCTTCTTCCTCCTCGGGTTCATTTTCACTAGATGAAACAGCCCAGAGCGGTTATTTGCCCCATTTTGAAGCATGGAATGCTACTCATACAGCTCCAAAGTGGGTCATTTCGACTAGGGAAAAGAGAACCAGTGAAAGGCAGAAGCCCTTCCTTATGCCTTAACAGACCAGGTGCTCGGGAGCAACAGCCGCAGAAGGCCATTGCTTTCACATCCTGCATGTGAGCTCCCAAAGGCACCTGGTGGGCCACTGCGAGTAGCAGAGAGCTGGACTAGATGGACTCTGGTCTGATTCAGCTGGCTTGTTCTTATGTTCTTCCCTCTGCACCATGCTCCCTAGCTGAATTGGACCCTTATAGCCTTTTAAGAAGCAGTTCTTTGCAGCTGCTATGTGACAGTATGGAAAGAGACTTGGGTTGTCATATCCAGCAGTCCGGCTCCTGCTGTACAATCCTAAACAGAGTTAACACCCTTCTACATCCATCAGAGTCACTGAGCTTAGAAGGGGATAACTGTGCTTATGATTGCACTGTAAGATTCTTAAACATGTTTTTCCCCCTTCGCCCTGTTTAGGAATGTTTCATTTATTTTTATTTAAGGAATTTGTAGGTCACCTCTCCAGAGAATTGCTCGAGGCAACTGGTGATGAATCCTTGGATAAAAAATCCTAATTACTGGGAAAGAAATAAACTTCAGTTGTTCGGAGGGCTCTCATTCAGACATCAAAACAAAGATGGGAAGACTGAAGGCACAGAAGGAAGTAAAAAATGGTGTAAACCAGCTATTGACTACATCCATCTCACCCCAAAAACTCAAGTTTGTTTGTGATGTGTGAATGGAGCTTTTGAATATGCACAGTCTTGCTTCATTTGTTTTCAAACTATTCACTGTACCACTGGAAGATGAAACATGCCACCCTTGAGACCAATGTGCCAGTGGTGGAAAGTAACACACATAAATGTGTATTACATTAGAAGTTTTCTCTTCACAGCCATATTTGTTCTTGGAACATTTTAATTTTTTTAAGTCTTCATTAAACGTGTCAGGATTTTTTTTACTCACTCTGGGCCTTTCCCCACTCACCTTAAGGCTCCGGTGAGAGACTATTTGAGGAGAGTAGTCTTGCGGGGTCCCCGGCATCTCCTCACGCAGAGGGGCGGGCACGGTGCAGTCGGCTTCGACGCTGTCAGCTGTCACACCTCAATTCGAGGCATCCCCTGGCACTCTTGCAAAGGGCACTCTTTTGATTGGAAGTCCTTCTGCCATTGAAGCGTGAAAGGGTTGTGGGGATGCCTGGGTGCGCGCCAAGGATGCCGCGCGCTGGGAATTGCACGCAGTGACGGCGGCCAAGGGAAAAGTGGGGAAAGGCCCTCTGTTTCTACTGGCTTCAGTCAGAGGCACATTCAGTCAGAGGCACCCCCCTCCCACACTGTCCTATTGGAATCAGGGATTGCACAACTACCTTTCCAGTCTGATCTTGCCATGGTAGTCCACACAAGTCACCTCCAGGCTAGATCTCTGCAATGTGCTCTACGCAGGGTTACCCTTGGGTCAGCTCTGGAAGCATTAGGTGGTCCAGAATGCGGCACCGAGGGTCCTGACTAGGATTCCATGGTGGGCACACATCCAACCAGTGCTCCCCCAACTGCACTGGCTCCAGGTGGAGTACCGAAACAGGTTCAAGGTGCTCATACAAAGATCTAAACATTCTGGGGCCCATTTTAGGGACTGTCTCTCCCGGTACATTTCCCCAGAGAGTTTTGAGATCAGGAAACAACAACTTACTGATGGTCCCTGATTCCAGAGATGTGTGGTTGGTCTGGACCATTGTCAGGGCCTTTTCAGCCCTGGCCCCAGTCTGGTTGAACTCTCAGTCTAGTGAGACCAGAGCCCTGCAGGATCTTATGCAATTCCGCTGGACTTATAAGATGGAGCTGTTCCACCAGGCTTATGGTTGAGGCCACCATGGTACCAGTTGTCCTCTTCCTTCCTTCCTTCCTTCCTTCCTTCCTTCCTTCCTTCCTTCCTTCCTTCCTTCCTTCCTTCCTTCCTTCCTTCCTTCCTTCCTTCCTGCCTGCCTGCCTGCCTGCCTTCCTGCCTTCCTGCCTGCCTGCCTGCCTGCCTGCCTGCCTGCCTGCCTGCCTGCCCCCACTAGTTAGGATGCTAATAGATTAAACCTGAAGAGGTGAATATTTCCACTTGAACGGTTGAATCTTGGAACAGTTGAATCTGTGCAATTTTACTGATGAAGTTTTAATGTTGACATTATGCATATAGATGGTTATTTATTGTATCTGAATCATGTTGTAAGCTGCCCCAAGCCCGGAAAGGGAGGGGCAGCCTATTAAATGGAATAAATAACCAATAAAAATAAACTAACTTCACTTAAGATATTCCCCAAATTTCAGGCAGACAAATATTCCTGCTCTCTAGATAATTAAAATTCTCATTTGCAGGGCAGATACAAGGAGATCTGACAAAACTGACAAGTGACTTTTCCTGTTTCCCAGGAACCTGGTGGATTCATTTTTAAATAAAACAGGAATACACAGGCAAGAGAAACTCCTGTCTTGCCTCATTATACTCAGTTGATTTCAGTATTTTTCTCTCTACCCAGATGACCTCTAACAAAAGAATGCTTTACGCACCAGAGGAAGACAGGATCTAGTTTCTCTCAGCTACATCAAATTGTTTTATATTATCTACACACACACCACACAAACACACGGCCAAATCCCTATGCTTTGCAGGAGGATGGGAAATTGCGTGCCAATTTTCTTGGCTGGAACTTTTGGGAACAGTGTTCTGTAGGTGGGTGATCTGTGTAGAAGAAACAATGCACTGATGTTGCATGGATTAAAGACACTGGCAGATCTCATAAACAGGATCCTTGCTGATCTCCCACTCACATATATTTCAGATCCATTCTTACAACAGATCTCTCCCCTTTCATCTGGTTTAGTCTTGCCTTTCATGGATGGGGAGCAGCAGGGAAGAATTTGCCTCTATTCTATACCCCCACCCGGCCCCATCCCCAATGTCTGCCTGCCTTCCAGAGGTTCCAAGCAATATTTTCTTTTCTTTGCTACAAGTGGGGAGAGGGGAAGAACATAATACTAGTGAACTTAGTCTGTGGTCCCAGAGGCACATATCTTAGAGCAAACTGGAGACAGAGGAGACACATACTCTGCATTATGGTTTCATGGCCAAACACACAAACCCTCCCCCACCACAACCAAACAATGATTTTTGCACCAGCTCACAAAACACCTCCCACCCCCAGCAAAACATACATGGCTCTCTCCCCACTCTTTCCTAATTTTGTCTTCACACCAACCCTATGAGGTAGGTTGTTAGCCTGAGAAACAGCTCCAAGCCAGCACAAGCGGGTATTAAGCATGTAAATCTCTCACAAATCACCCCCCGCAAAACATTTACCAAACAAATGTCATCATCATCTCTCACAAAACCCTCCAGTGGAATCCACCCTCAAACAGCATCATTTTCAATGGTGGTTAAACTAGGAAGCCCAGATTCTTCTTTTAAATCCACCTTAAAGGGAGAATCTGGGGTCCCCAGTTAAAACAACATTGAAAGTGATGCTGTTTTGGGGTGGATTCTCTCCCACCCTGAAGCATCACTTTCAATGTTTAAACTGGGGACCTCACATTCTCCCTTTAAGTCCATGCCGAAGGGGGTGGATTTAAAAGGAGAATCTGGGGAAATTTGGAGGGTGCCTGCTATCAGGGGTGCAATTGTTAAGCTAGCAGCACCAAAATTTCAGGGTATCTTTAGGAGACTCTCCTGATGATACCACCCAGGTTTGGTGAAGTTTGGTTCAAGGGGTCCAAAGTTATGCACCCTCAAAGGTGTAGCCCCTTTTTGGGTGTCCATAACTTTGGACCCCCTGAACCAAACCTCACCAAACCTGGGAGGTATCATCAGGAGGGTCTCCTGAAAGATCCCTGAACTTTTGGTGCTGCTAGCCTAAAAACTGCATCCCCTGCAGGCCAAAAACTGAAAAAACACTAAAAAATACAAAAAACACAAACGAACCTGAAATTTTTGTGCCCTCAACTGGGGAAACACCTGGGAACATAGAGTACCCCATGTCGCCTAGGCAAATATGCCACTGCTCTGTCCCTGTCTCCAGTGCCTGCACTCCACAGGATACAAATCAAACAACATGTATCCATCCTCAGATAGAAGATGAGCCACAGAATTTGAAGAAAGGTTTATTAGACTGGAACAAGGATTCAAACTTTGCACAGTAGAGGAGTAGGATATATGCTAATTTTTCCCATGGTCACATTGTCTATTGCAGGATGAGGAGGGGAAATGTATCCTCTGCCTCTATCCCAGTTGTTAGTGCCTGTCTCCTCAGCGTAAGCACAAAACCTTTGTCCCTGGCAGGGAAGGAACACAGCTACAGAGCAGAGGGCACACTCGAAAATAATCAGGATCTGCTTCTACTAATACAAAATCAAGAATGTACTGTAATTTGTGGAAGCTCTGTGCATGAAAACACCTAGCAGTGATGGCGAACCTTTGGCACTCCAGATGTTATGGACTGCAATTCTCATCAGCCCCTGCCAGCATGACCAATTGGCCATGCTGGCAGGGGCTGATGGGAATTGTAGTCCATAATATCTGGAGTGCCAAAGGTTCGCCACCAGGGACCTGGAGGGACAATGTTATTTTGTGGGACCACCAGCTAACTCTTCTGGTCGAAAGACATCCCTGTCAGATCTGCTGTCATGGTCTCTCCTACTCCCTTTGTCTCAATAGGAGACATCATTGGCAGCAAACACCAGAATAATGGTTATTTCTAAAGATTATGGGCTATTATTATTTTTAATAACATCATACATTATATTAAATATATTATACAGGAACTCAATCCAGGTTTTGACCGCCTACTTTAGAATGCACTAATGATTAAGCAGTGCCTAGACTAGATGAAACTATCTTCTGTTGGAAGTGTTTAAAAAATCAGTAGCATCAGTGCCATTTTCCTGATTTAAATCACACCTCTCTCTGCAGGTAAAATTATTTAAAGGATACTTAATCCATCTTTGTGAGTGGAAATAAGAGAGAAGGAAAGCAACACGTTTGGTTATTTTAGTGCCCTCCTTGTTTAAAAATCAGCTGTAGCACTTCCACAAGATGTTGAAAACCTCCCCTTTCCTGCACCCTGCACAATTCCTTGCAAATCCCCACTCGTACAATGCAATCGGGGATCGTGTTTAACATATGAATAATCACACTTGCATAAATGTTGGACTGATGTTCATTTCTTTGCACTTCTTGTGAGGCCAGAAGAATGATGCTTGGTTTACAGTTGAGTCTTCCCAGTTACTAGCACAGGGTTTTTGTTCCCGACAGATAGAAAGATGAAACATCATCTTGCCTGGATCTTCACCACATGGTATACTGATTCGTGCTTTTCAGTCCAATGTTGCTAACTGTAATCACTCTAATGATGGTCAATAATACATACCAAAAATCTTAGGGCACTTTCCTGTGTCCACAACTAGAAATCTGAAGAAGAAGAAGAAGAAGAAGAAGAAGAAGAAGAAGAAGAAGAAGAAGAAGAAGAAGAAGAAGAAGAAGAAGAAAGAAGAAGAAGAAGAAGAAGAAGAAGAAAGAAGAAGAAGAAGAAGAAGAAGAAGAAGAAGAAGAAGAAGAAGAAGAAGAAGAAGAAGAAGAAGAAGAAGAAGAAGAAGAAGAAGAAGAAGAAGAAGAAGAAGAAGAAGAAGAAGAAGAAGAAGAAGAAGAAGAAGAAGAAGAAGAAGAAGAAGAAGAAGAAGAAGAAGAAGAAGAAGAAGAAGAAGAAGAAGAAGAAGAAGAAGAAGAAATGGAGTTTGGATTTATACCCTGCTTTTCTCCCCTGTGAGAAGTCTCATAAGAACATAAGAACAAGCCAGCTGGATCAGACCAGAGTCCATCTAGTCCAGCACTCTGCTACTCACAGTGGCCCACCAGGTGCCTTTGGGAACTCATGTGAAGGATGTGAAAGCAATGGCCTTCTGCTGCTGCTGCTCCTGAGCACCTGGTCTGCTAAGGCATTTGCAATCTCAGATCAAGGAGGATCAAGATTGGTAGCCATAGATTGACTTCTCCTCCATAAATCTGTCCAAGACCTTTTTAAAACTATCCAGGTTAGTGGCCATCACCACCTCCTGTGGCAGCATATTCCAAACACCACACGTTGCATGAAGAAGTGTTTCCTTTTATTAGTCCTAATTTCCCTCCCCCCCACCCCCCAGCATTTTCAATGAATGCCCCCTGGTTCTAGTATTGTGAGAAAGAGAGAAAAATTTCTCTCTGTCAACATTTTCTACCCCATGCATAATTTTATAGACTTCAATCACATCTCAAAGCAGCTTACAAGCTCTTTCCTTCCTTCTCCCCATAACAGGCACCTTGTGAGGGAGGTGGGGCGGAAAGAGTTTGGAGAGAACTATGACTAGTCCAAAGTCACCCAGAACGCTTCATGAGGAGTAGTGGGGAAACAAAACCAGTTCTCCAGATCAGAGTCCACCGCTCTTAACCACTACACCATGCTGACAAACATGTAGCCAAGAGAAAATCCTGAAAATGAAACTCTTTTACATCATGGCAATGAAATCCATCACAACTAAGAGCAGTTTCCTAGCACAGAGCCAGGAAAAACCATCTCTATGAAGCACCTCTGTCTTCTCTCACACTTTAATCAGCTAAGGAGGGGGTGATTTTGAGAAACAGTCAGGAACATGCATCTACTACATGAATGGAAGCTTTATTTACCAATAGTCTGGGGCTCACGATGTCCCAACCAAAGCTGATATCCAAAGATCTTGTGTGAGTGCGTGCGTTTTAAGTGTTCTGAGAGAGAAGGGAACAACACAGCTCTCGAGAAGCCAATACCATTTGTCCCCCACTCTGTGATCACAAACGAGCCTCCAGATTTTTGCACAAGACTAGCTTTCATAAAAACAGAAGATATGGACGTTTTTTGCAGATCTCATGTTTCTTTCCTCAATAGAGCTGCAGAGAAGGGGGGAACGGAGCACTTAAGGGGAAAGAACACAAAGAAGTGAGGATTGCTGCCACAACGCTGGAAACGCTAAAATTAAAACCATATGGAGAGGGATGGTAAAATGAATACAGAGCTGAAAAGACTTAACAGGCTTTTGTGGCAATTTAAGACAGAGGGAACCAATTTTTGTGGAATTCACTCTCAAAGTATAAGGACCACAGGTCTGAATATAGTTATTAGTGAACAAGTCTCACTAAAACCAATAGGACTTGCTTCCAAGTAGACAATAGAACTGGATGGGGACTCAAATGCTTTCCCCTGAATGTGATGGTGGTGGAAGAATGGACAGAGGTGGCCACTACAACTCTGACAGACGTCTCCCCTGCGCATGAACACACAGGCAATGGAACTTACAATCGACCAGTGGTCTTCAACATTTTTTAGACCCTGGACCCAAGGAACTGGTAGTATACAGCACCAGAGTCATGTGGCGGGAAGAGAACCAGAGTTATGACTTCACTGGTGTCAAAACTGGGACAGAATTGGGCAGAATACCAAAAGAATTGGAGACAGGAATCAAAAGCTGAGCCATGAGCACCAAGAGGTCTACCATGATGAGGAATAAGCCAAAGGTCAGAGCCAGGGAGGAATCCTCGGTCCGCTGTGTGACCTTGTCTCACTGCTCTGTTGCTTTTCTGAGTGTGCATGTGAAACCCATGCCATTTTAGTATTTGTGTTTTGGTTGGATTTTAGGACCCAGGGAACAAGAGCTCAACAAGCATGTGCAGTTGGTAAGATTGCTTGAGTATTGCCAACTGCAAGAGCCCCGCCCTCCTGAGTTGATCCGGCCTGAAACAGGAGAAGGGAATTGGTTATTTTTTACAGGTATGTGGTGGGCGCAATAAAAGAGAAAAGTATATTAGAATTTCCCCACTGCAACGGAAGAGTTTATTAGGTTGTTAATTACATTATGCTGAGTTGATCCTGCCTGCAACAGAAGATGGAAGGCCCACAGCTTAATTAAAGGAATTCCTTTCTCTTTTTTTGTTACAGGCCCAAGTGGAAGAAAGACATTTAGCAGCCATAACCTGTGCAGAAGAACAGATGGGATAAAAGAAGCCGAGCATTATTTATTGTTTGAACTTTCTCACTTTTCTTTATTTACTGGGCACTGTTAGTAATTGTAACTGTTCTGAGTGCTTTTCTTGAAAGGCACTGAAGATTTTGTATAATTGAGTTGTGCTATTCATAACTATCTATCTGTCTATCTGTCTATCTGTCTATCCACCTATCCACTATGATTTATTTCTAATTGATATACAATTGTTGTGTTTAAATTAATTGTTAATTTGTTGAAGCAATTTCATATTTGTTTGACAAGCCACAGGGTGCTGTCATTTTATTAAATTTAAAATTTTCCTAGGTCTCAGTGGAGGTTGATGTAGCCAAGGATTTGTTGGTTACCCATGCAAACAGAAGTAGGAAATGTGGCACTCTTGCTCTCTGTGCATAGGTACTAGAAGTATGAACCTCCCCCCTTCAAAAAAAAATGGCTGATTTTTAGGGGTTCGTGATTCACCAGAGGGCCCCAATCCAGGAGGTGATCACTGCGACAGAGTACTGTACTGTAAAGGAAGACATTTGTTCATTTGGAAAGTCAGAAATGAAATCCCAAGGCTTTATGGAACCGATACCACCACTGTCTTTTTTAGAGAATTCCAACAGATGTTGGAGGCAGCCAACAAATCCTGTTCCCCTGTGTTTCTGGAAATTCCCTTTGTTAGATTAACAGCTGCCAGATATCGGCCCCTTAAGCACACGCAAAATAATGTGTTTTCAAACCACTTTCACAACTGTTTGCAAATGGATTTTGCTATTCCGCACAGCTTAAAAGAGCACTGAAAGCAGTTTGAAAGTGCATTATTCTGCATGTGCGGAATGAGCCATCTTTATCTATTGACTGAGGCTCGGTGGTGTAGAGCACTTACTCTTGCCAGGTGTAATGTTCTACCTTCCTCCCTCCAACAAGGACACCGTCTTGGGATCCCATATAAAGACAGGAAATGCCTATGTGACCTGGACTGTGTGGAATCTGTACCCCACATGTTGTTATACTGTCCCTTCTATGTTCCAGAAAAGGAGAAGTATATAACCCTCCCTCTTGTGTGAAAGGGAAGGGACAACTGGTAAACAGAAGGTTATGTTTCTTCTAAACAGTCATTGCTACGTGGTGTTGGAAGCTGTGGCTAAATTTTTAAACAGTGTCATTTTAAGTCATTCTAAACTGTGTTAACTGGAAGGTTATGTGATATTTTTCTTTCTTTCTATTTATATGCCGTTAAAGGTATTTGATTTGATTTCTCGGTGCAAAGAGTCTTTTTCCCCCCACTGTTCTTTTTCTCCCTAAATATATTCCTAACATGCAGAAAGTGCAAGATCGAGCCAAAAATATAACATGAGAATACAGCTAGATTCTCAAAAAAAAAAACCCAACGACTCAGCAAGTGTAAAAAGAACAACAGAAGGATTGTGTATCCAGAATGGCAGGAAGTGGCTTCTGAGGTCAAAAGTTTGCAGTTACTCACCTCCCAGGAATTGGATGCCTCCAGCAACCCTGCCCACAGCTCTGGAGATGAGCTCGGACACACAGCAGCCCATGAGTGCAGTCAGGGCCACCAGAAGGAGAAGGCCGCAACCCAGCCCCGTCACCACAGTGCAGATCCTCCACTCCACGCTTGGAATGGCTTGGAAGGATGCATAGCGTCCACACTGCTCCACCATCACAGTGATCTGGCGGCTCTCATCTCGTACTGGGTAAGAGCACCTCCGGAAAGTGCCAAACGACACTGATTTCTCCAGCTGAGATCCCAGTAGCCAGTAAGGCATGAAGAACCCCACGCAAGAAACACCGGCACACAGGAAGGAACAAAAGGCCCAGATCACTCCCGTACAGGTAAGACTAGATGCCATCTTTCCAGTCATAGCTATGGATGTCAGCCAAGGGACGTCCGGTGTTCTGTTTTGGATTAGACGATGAGTGAGCAAGTCCAAGGTCTTTAATCCCAAAGATGCTGCAGTCCAGCAAAATCTTCCCTGGAAGCCATTGCGTTCGATTCTTGGGTCACTGAGATTAAAGCGAAGCGCAAAGTTCTCTCACTCTTCTCGATCCTTCCTCCCTTCGCAAAGATAGCTGCAGAGATTCAGAAGCAATTTCTCATAAACTGTTTTTTTCCCAGAGGCTCAAACTATGCAAAACAAAGCCACGTAGCCAATAACACAGCATGAGCAGAGACAAACATAACTTGCATCTTCTTCAGTGGGGTGAAGAATGCAGAAGGGGATGCTGGGATGGGAATGAAAACATTCAACATGGAGCTTTAGGTGAGTTGCAGCAGAGGAAGAGGCCACGGTTTAGTGGTAGAGCTTCTGCTTCACATGCAAGAGGTTCCACGTTCAAATCATACCATCCTCGTGAAAAAGTGACATGAAAGACCCCAGGTGGCAGCTGCCAGCCAGAGTAGAAGAATTTTGGATTTATGCCCCACCTTTCTCTCCTATAAGGAGACTCAAGGTGACCTACAAACGCCTTTCCTTTCCTCTCCCCACAACAGACACCTTATGAGGTAGGTGGGGCTGAGAAAGTTCTGTGACTAGCCCAAGGTCACCCAGCAGGAATGTAGGAGTGCAGAAACGCATCTGGTTCACCAGATAAGCCTCTGCCACTCAGGTGGAGGAGCGGGGAATCAAACCCAGTTCTCCAGATTAGAATCCACCTGCTCTTAACCACTACACCACTCTGACATTGATAGTACGAGGTGATTTCATGTGAAGAAGGTAGAGTTAAAGAGAATTGGATTAGGATTGGATTAGTTTTGGGTGAGGATAGGATTCCCTTGGGACAGGGAAACGTTTGTTAGGAAAGGTCTCTTGTCACTCTCCTGTGAAGCGTAGATACCCCACTTAGGACTCCCCACTGGACACGAGGACAAAAAAACAGCCTGGCTTGCTCTTGTATCTTTAGCAACCGCTTGACACGGAGCAATGGACCAGCGAAACTCTTCACAGCACAGAGAATAGCAGAAGCAAGCTCACCTATTCATGTCTGTGCATTTTGGCAGCTGCTAAAGGCAGAAGAGCAGCGGCTGGCCGAAAAGCTGGCCACCTTCCAGTGAGCCTGATGTGGAGGCAAAGGCAGTTCTGGGTTGCATGTCAATACACGGTTAATAACCCAGAGATATTTCTCCCTGGCTGGCACGATCGGAAAACAATTAAGTGGAGAGACCGGCAGTCTGGGCTGTGGGTAGCGTGCCCTGTTGTGCTACTCTGGATGGGCAGGAGGGGAATAAGAGGCGCCTTGATCTTGCAGACTGATCCGGGAAAGGAACGCTGGCGCACGGCACAGATGCCCTGGCATTTCTTCCCGAGCAGGGCACCAATCCCACCGGTCTGATGTATTGATCTTTGTGCAAAGTAGGGCTGGGAACTTGAGCGGACGGAGCCCAGCCAAAACTGATAGGAAAATGGGACCAAATGAAGCAGAAGGAGCCATCCCATGAAGAACAATGTCTCTTGCAGCCAGGGGTGTTGGTTGCGAGCGACCCCCCTCCCTCCCCATGTTTGAGAGCTCCTCCTTCCTTTCAAAGCCGCTTGAAGGGAAAGCGCATTGTTAGAAGCGCTCGGGAAGAGCACCCAGCGTCGGGCGCCTTCTCCGTGGGGGGTGAAGCGAGGGGGAGACCCCCGAAAGCGAGGGATCCCTTGCCCGCTCCGATGCCCACGCGCGCTGCCAGCCTGCTATGCCGGACTTGGTGGGAACTTTGCGCCCGCCTGTCCCCATCTTCCCAGGCGCAATGAAGCCGGCGCCTGGGAGGAAGGGAGGAGAGGCGAGCCCCGTCTCCTTTCCCCCTCCCTGGCTTCCCGGGATCGGGGCCCGCCCTGCACGGCCCCCCCCCCCGGTGCCCACTCTGCACGCCCCCCGGTGCCCCCTCACCTGCCGTCTCGGGCGCGCACGGGAGCGGCAAAGCGGCCTTTCTTTCTCCAGCGGGCGCGCAAAAGAGGAGGCGGCGGCGGCTGGCCCGGGAAGGCGGCACAGCCAAGCTCCCCGCCGCCCGCCTCTGTGCCGAGGCGCAGGGCTCCAACCCGGAGGTAGGGAAAAAGGGGCAGGGCCAGGCGGGTCCCAAAAGCCCGGCCTGGGGAGCTCCGCCCCCCGCCAGCCCCGGAGAGGAGGGGGCGCTCCACAAGAAGCCTTGTAAGGCAAGGAAGAAGAGACCCCCCCCCCCTCGCCCCACCTCGAGAGAGAAAGCAGAAAGGCGAGGGCGCATCTTCTCCGGCAGGGCCCCAGGCGTGGCTCGGTTGGAGGGGTCTTTTAGCGAAATAATTTCATTCTTCAATGCTCTTTGCCTTTTGTTGCGCTTTGGGAGCCACTCTCGCCAACTGTAAGCATCCAGGGTAGATACTTAAAAGAACCTTAAACGATTAAATGATGGTCTCTTTTAAAGAGCCCAAGCGCCTCTCTCTGACAAAGGGAACGTGGATTCTCCCGTTTTTGTTGGTCCAGTTCCAATCCCAAAACCTTTATTGGCCTGGTAAGATCCTGTCAAAATCACTACACGTTCATAAATTACAGTTTACAATTGATAGAAGATTTTATTTCATCGTGTTTATTGCATCATATTTTATTTCATCTTATAATTATTATATCTCTTATATCTAGTTTTTCATTGTTTTTATCGCTGCTTTTATAGGTTTTAACTATTTTATGATTGTCTTATGATTGTACTATGACTGTATGTTGTGCACCACTCGGAGCCCTTCGGGGATATGGCGGTATAAAAGTCTAAAGAATGCATAAATAAATAAATAAATCTTCAGATCTGAAGATGCCAGCCACAGATGCAGGCGGAACGTCAGGAGAAAATGCGACTGGAAGATGGCCGTGCAGCCCGGAAACCTCACAACACCCCAGTGATTCCAGCCGTGAAAGCCTCCGACAATAGATAGCAGATCTATTTTTCCGTTGCTTTCATTAAAAATAAAACCACAACTAGAGTTCTCTGGCGATTAAAATAAAAAAAGAAGCTTTTGGCCATTCACAATGTCTGAAGAAGAAGAAGAAGAAGAGTTTGGATTTATACCCCCCCTTTCTCTCCTGCAGGAGACTCAAAGGGGCTGACAATCTCCTTGTCCTTCCCCCCTCACAACAAACACCCTGTGAGGTGGGTGGGGCTGAGAGAGCTCCGAAAAGCTGTGACTAGCCCAAGGTCACCCAGCTGGCGTGTGTGGGAGTGCACAAGCTAATCTGAATTCCCCAGATAAGCCTCCACAGCTCAGGCGGCAGAGCTGGGAATCAAACCCGGTTCCTCCAGATTAGATATATGAGCTCTTAACCTCCTACGCCACTGCTGCTCCTGAAGAAGGGTGAAGGTGGTTTAGATGCATTCCCGGGGTTGCACACGGACATCAGTATATAATTCACAGTCAAACAGAACTTGAACAACTGTTTCAGGCCGGTTGGAGGAGCAAGGACACAGTCTTTGATCATGAGGAATCCGTGAATATCAGCCAATTTACATTCTTAAATGTCCTTTTCCTTTTGTTGCGCTTTAAAAGCACTCTCTCCAATAGTAAGCATATCATGCATATACTTAGAAACCCCTAAATGATCAAATGATGGTCTCTTTTGAAGAGCACAAGCGGCTGTCTCTGACAAAGGAAATGTTGATTCTCCAGTTTTTGTTAGTCTTTAAGGTCCTATTGGGCTAGGGATGCCAGACTCCAGATGGCACCTGGGGACCCACCGGATTTACAGATCATCTCCAGACTACAGAGTTTCTTTGGAGAAAATGGATGCTTTGGAGGGTGGACTCTCTAGCAGAGGCGTAGGGCCAAGGGGGTGGGGGCATGCGGGATGCACCGAGTGCATGCTGTGGCGGAGGTGTGTTGGGGGCATGACAGGGGGCGTTCCGGGGGCAGAGCAGGGGGGCAGGGCGCACGCATGCCCCAGGTGCAGTTTCTTCTCGCTCTGGCCCTGCTCTCTAGTGGGTTCTGCACTGCATTTTTATAATGAGTTGCAACAGTTACAAATGAACTCGTTTTCCCTTGATTGGGATTGCTGTTAGTCAGAGCCAATATTGTTAAGAGCCAATGAACTTCTCTTGGAATTGGGGCAAGCTGTTCCTTTCGACCAGCCCTAGTTAACAATTGGGCTGAACTGTTTTCAGAACCAGAGTTTCTGAATCTCACATGTAATGTGTTACAGTGTTCAAGTTCGGAAGTCGAAGTCGCTAGAACATATCAAATAGATACAAGGAGTGCCGCCGATCCACTTGCTGAAGGCGATGAAAAGCAGCAAGTACTATATGGCCAATTATCCACCAGCATTGGGGTGCATGGCAGGACCAGAAACACGTCAGGGCAAGAAATCTTGTCCTGACGTGCTTCTTCTTTGCGGCGTGCTGATAGAAGGAGGCGCATCGGGGCAAGATTTCTCGTCTCAACACACCTCCGCTTGCCCCGCACGTGCTTCTCACTTTCTGCGGGGGAAGCGAGAGCACTTCTGGTGTGACTTTACACGCCACAGTGGGGCGAGGGCAGGGAACAGCTGGCAGTCGGTAATTGGTCTATGTGACAATCTTGCTATAAAGCTGGATCTAAGAATATCTCCTGAAAAGCCTGATCCCTGTCTGGAACAAGGAGAAAGCGCATCCTCGTGGGTTAATTGATCACTTACAGAGAGCCTCTGTTCATCTTGCAGGAGTGGGTTTCACTTTATCCATCCTGAATCATCTCAAAACACCTGTTCAAATCTGTGCTTCAAGAAGAAGAAGAAGAAGAGTTTGGATTTATATCCCCCTTTTCTCTCCTGTAGGAGACTCAAAGGGGCTTACAATCTCCTTGCCCTTCCCCCCTCACAACAAACACCCTGTGAGATAGGTGGGGCTGAGAGAGCTCCGAGAAGCTGTGACCCCAAGGTCACCCAGCTGGCATGTGTGGGAGTGCACAGGCTAATCTGAATTCCCCAGATAAGCCTCCACAGCTCAGGCGGCAGAGCTGGGAATCAAACCCGGTTCCTCCAGATTAGATACACGAGCTCTTAACCTCCTACGCCACTGCTGCTCAACTAATTAGGACGTAACTATAGAGCTGGTTGTCGCCAGGATATCAGTGAAATCCTAAGCCCTGGAATCAGTAACTCAGAAGTTTCACGTAGGCATTTACAGAGCTGGTCTTTGAGGAATCCCATAGTACAAATGTCCGCGGGATGGAATCAGTCCCCCAGTCCCAGTTTCTGGAATCTTTTGGATGGGTGGTGTGGTACTTCCCATTCCCAGACCTAATAGTTAGTCCAGAAGGTTACCATGGCTGATAGCACTGAAAGGCACTGAAAGATCCAAGAGATTCAACAGGGTCACTTGCCTCTCCATCTCTTGATATAGATTACCCAGAGGTGTATCTAGGGGAAATGGAGACTGGGGCAAAATCTGAGTTTTCCGCCCCCCTGTCCCAGGCTCCATTTTCCCTAGATACGGGGGGAAGAGAGAGTTCGAGCTGTCTGCTGATCTCATGGAGGAGTGCCAAGTTGGTGACAGCGCCCAGGTCTACTGCCCGAAGCCAGCAAGGCGACCAGGTCTACCACCTGAGGAACTGCCACCGGTGCCCAGGTCTACCACACTGAGCTGCCGCCGGCTCCCAGGTCTGCCACCCTGAGATGTCGCCGGCTCCCAGTCTACTGCTCGGAGCCAGTGATTGCGCCCAGGTCTACCGCCCGGAGCTGGCGGCAGTGCCCTGGTGAGCGCAGCCCAGGCCTAGTGCCCTCCCCACATGATTAGATGGCATGCACCCAGGGACATGTGATGCCGCTGAGATTACCCATTAGGGTGACAGAAGCAGTTCTGTCACATTGAAATAGATCTACATAATTAATCATTTTCAGCGGGAATCTTAGACTATACTTCAAGTACCTTGCCCCAGAACAAGTTGGTCAGCTAGTGACTGCATTGCATCACTGAAGCAAGGTGCGTTGGTCATCTCAGGGAGAAAATCTGGGTGGTGATAAATCACCCCATGTCTCCCAATCTTGCTACGACCCTGCTACCTGGTAGTGGGAGGAATTATAGCTCATCATCTCTACTTCCTCAAACCTCTCTAAAACCAGCATGGCAAGCCACAGATGCCCTAAACTCTCATGAAAACCATTTGCCTCCTGGCTGCTCAACCAGCATTTTGGCACAATTTGCCAAGTACGTATCTCAGCTCAAAATGAGTTTTACAAACCTCAGGTTCTTTCCTTCAGAATCCAAAGCAAGAAAACAGATAACAGCCTCTGTGGTGTAGCAGTTAGAAGAAGAAGAAGAAGAGTTTGGATTTATATCCCCCCTTTCTCTCCTGCAGGAGACTCAAAGGGGCTTACAATCTCCTTTCCCTTCCCCCCTCACACAAACACCCTGTGAGGTGGGTGGGGCTGAGAGAGCTCCGAGAAGCTGTGACTAGCCCAAGGTCACCCAGCTGGCGTGTGTGGGAGTGTACAGGCTAATCTGAATTCCCCAGATAAGCCTCCACAGCTCAGGCGGCAGAACATCTGAAGTTAAAAAGTCAGTCAAGGATCTGGGAGACCCAGATTCAGATTTTTACACTATCATAGAAATTTACTAGGTGACCTAGGGCCAACCAAACACTCTCTGCTGAAACCATCTTGCAGGGTTGTTGGGAGAATAAAATGAAGAGAACAATGTAAGCAATCTTCAGTTGCCACTGGGGAGAAAGTTGGCTTATAAATAATGCAAACAAGCAAACAAAAAATAAGATATATTTATCTGAAATGTACTATAGCAGAATTGGGGTGCTGTGTGGTTTCCGGGCTGTATGGCCGTGTTCTAGCAGCATTCTCTCCTGACGTTTCGCCTGCATCTGTGGCTGGCATCTTCAGAGGATCTTCAGATGTTCTGAAGATGCCAGCCACAGATGCAGGCGAAACGTCAGGAGAGAATGCTGCTAAATTCTGTTTCCTTAAACCCTTGTGAATCACAACACCCTAGTGATTCCGGCCGTGAAAGCCTTCAACTATAGCAGAATTACCAAATTAGCCTTTCAAACAATGCTGATTATGTATTGTGGAATCAACCAGCTGTTGTGGATTTTCTGGGCTGTGTGGCCGTGGTCTGGTGGACAAAATATATACCCTACCACAAAATCACTCAACACTATGTCACAGAAAGAAACACATCTTACCGTGACATGCCTCTGAAGATGCCAGCCACAGATGCGTGCAGAACATTAGGAGTTACAACTACCATATCACAGCCACACAGCCGGGAAAATTCATAACAGCCAAACGCTGATCATATTTGTACTATTCACTTTCTTTAGAAAAAGCTTCCTGTGAACAATTCTGTTTTGTTTTTTACAGACCATAAAAACTTGGTAACAGCACATTCAGCAAAAGGAATCTGTGATTAAAAGCATACTTCAGGGTGCAGTGATTAATATTAATGTCCTAATATTCTTTCCAACGACTATGCAGTATTTCACCAATGACACAATCCAGGCAGATATTTAAAAAAAACAAAAACCCAATACAAACTAGAGACAAGTTGCAGACCACACGTTGAGTTGAGTTTAGCTTTGTGTAATTTGCCACTTAGAAGATACAGAGAAAACCCAGGCAAACATCAAACGGGAAATTTCCCATTGATTGTTGAACTGCTGGCAAAAGCCTCAGTCATATATAAATGAATATTAATGATAAAACTACTTTTAGTGCAGTTAAAGTGATACCCTAAATGAGATCTGAACTGCACATCCCACCCACAATTGTCAATAGCATGACACAGGATATTTCAGAAACACATGTGTGACATGTATCATATTCACCATTACTGTATATCAGAACTGTATAAATGTGGAAATCTCCCAAACTATTAATGCAAAGGAAGTATTTTTTTTTTCAGATAGGCGCTGCTTGTAGACATACAAGTCGGAAAGTTTTTGTGGCCCCATAAAGTTCTTTGCTCCAGAACTCAACATCTTGTTGCTATAAGCACTGGTTCACGCACGCAAAAAAAAGTGTCATTTTAATACAAAGCATCTGCTGTGGAACCCAGAGTCCAGAACATGGGCCGCGTGGGCACAGAGCACTAGCAAGGGGGAACTTTGCCCAGGGCAAACGTGCACCTTGTGCCCCTGCCATGCCCCCACCTGCTCCACCACACCCCTGCACTGCCGCGTGCCCAGTGCGTCAGGCCCTCCCGCCCCTTGGCGCTACGCCACTGCGTGGGCACATGATAAAATCTCAGCAGATGGGAGCTATACTTTAAGGATTATATAATGGAAAGATCCACTTAGACATGCACATACATATACAAAGTTACAATTTTATGTATTAATAAAGATCACTACATACTTTTATTTATATATATCAACAGATAATTTCAAGTTAAACGTCAGTGTCACTATAACAATCTGACTAGAGTAAGGACTTTTTGTAGTATTGTAATACCTTTTTCCTATGTACACAAATTTATATGTATCCGCTTAGTAATTTTTTAAAAATATAATCAATGAAATTGTAGCAAAAATAATTAGATTGTTTAAATGATTAATGACTCATTCCCTTTCAGTATTTTAGTTAATATTAGTTCATCTTTATTAATTTGATTAAGAAGTTTACAAGATTAGAAACGCAGATCCACTTAGCCCTTATTTCTGATATAATTATAATTGTATTAAGGTTATGTTGTCTGTTGATTTACTTTTTTGTTCTTTCAGTCTTTTTTTGGTAAATTTTGTCAGTAAAGCATAAAAATATTTTTTAGAAGAAGAAGAAGAGTTTGGATTTATATCCCCTCCTTTCTCTCCTGCAGGAGACTCAAAGGGGCTGACAATCTCCTTGCCCTTCCCCCCTCACAACAAATACCCTGTGAGGTAGGTGGGGCTGAGAGAGCTCCGAGAAGCTGTGACTAGCCCAAGGTCACCCAGCTGGCGTCTGTGGGAGTGTACAGGCTAATCTGAATTCCCCAGATAAGCCTCCACAGCTCAGGCGGCAGAGCTGGGAATCAAACCCAATTCCTCCAGATTAAAATTAGAAGTTTGGCAGGTATGAAGTGGCTCAAAATCTGGAAGTGTTACTGTTTCAGGTGAGGTTCTGTCATACTGAAAAGCCATTTTTCAAGTTATATTCCAGGCAGGCTACATTGGAGAAGATCAATGAGCTGTTTTAATGTCTGCTTCTAGTAAATTAGATAGATGTGTGTTTTATTTTATTAGATTTGATACTCTGCCCTCCCTAGGCTGGGCTCAGGGCAGCTTACATACTTAATTCTAAAACAATAATCATAAAACAGTTTCCAAATAAAAACATAAATGATTAAAACATTAAAAACATTAATAGATGATGACTGAAAAATATCAAAGGACTCCCGGATATCAAGGGATGCCCCCATTATATCAGGGTGGTAAAAAAGAGAGTGTACAAGACTCAGAGGGCCAGAGTGATGTAACAGACCCATGGCAGCTTCAGCCATAAGCCTGGTGGAACATTTTGGTCTTACAGGTCTTGTGGAATTAAGATCCTGCAGGCCCCTGACGTCCACTGGTAGATTTTCACCAGATAGGAGCCAGGGCTGAAAATGCCCTGGCTCTACTTGACGCCACCTGAATTTCTTTAGGGCCAGGGACCACCAAGAGGTTGCCACAGGTGGAATGCAGGGCCCTCCATGGGCAATATAAGGAGATGTGTCCTGAAGATATGAAGGCCTCTTAGGACCCAGCCAGCACCCGGGGGCTCCCTCTGTGCCAGGGCTGCACTCGCCGACTTCAAGCCCACAAGGCATAGTGCTCCCATGCCTGCCGCAGGCCTGCTGGCTGTCACGGTTGCTGCCGTCACTGCCAGATTGATCTTTGGCCTGTCTGTCGGTCTCTTCCCAGCCCCAAAGAGTGTGTGGTGGGCTGACCTACCCACGCCAGTGTCTTTTTAAAGTTGATCTAAGGAGCTGGGATCTAAAAGAGCTGCTGCCATGTGGGGGGCAATTCTCCACCCCCGATGTGACTAGATGGCCTCCATCCGGGACATGTGACCCCCCACATGTTCCCATGGGTGGTACGCCCCTGCAAAGGAGTTATTCACAGTGCTGACTGCTTGACTCATGTGTCAGTCAGGAAGTCATATCTATCCTTCCCATGCCCCTCCACCACACTGCCAAATCAGAGAATCCCCATGGTTTCAAAAAGCTCTCAAAGTGCAACTTTTCCTCACCCTTCACAGGGAAAGTACAGGATGCACCTCACTTTCTGTGAGTTTTCTAGCTCCTCCCTGCCATCCCCCACAGTTTCTCTCACTCTTCCATCCACCACTTCAGAAGGATCTGAAGTTTTCACCTCTGATGCTGAGGGTCTATCCTGAAACCGACGTAAAATGTATATGATCTAGTGCAGCGGTTCCCAATCCTTTTTCATGTGCGTTCTCCTTGGCAACCTGTTTCCCTAAAATTGTACCCCCATATTAGCAAACCCATTACATAATTGTAATGTACTCCAAGACAGTCTGAGAACCACTGATCTAGTGAATTACCACGAGTCCAAAGATGCTCCCCAAAAAGGAAAGAACAAGGAAGCGGGGGTGGGGGGCAGGCAACATGGCAGCTCAGCTTGACTAGGGACACTTTGCAGCAGGAGAATCCCTATGTAAGCAATCAATCACAGGAAAAACCCTGTGTGCAGCAAACAGCAGTGGGATAAATAGTGCATGCATGAATGCCCATCGTTTAAAAGTGCAAAAGGGCATTTTTAAAAGCACTGAACACATGTTTGATAACGTCAGTATGCAAAGCAGTGGAAAGGTCAAGAAGAAAAAGCAAACAGCATTAATTTGGGAGGGTGTCCGTGCATCCTTTGAAGATGGTGAAGATGAGGATACAGGAGAAAGAAGAAGAAGAAGAAGAAGAGTTTGGATTTATATCCCCCCTTTCTCTCCTGCAGGAGACTCAAAGGGGCTGACAATCTCCTTGCCCTTCCCCCCTCACAACAAACACCCTGTGAGGTAGGTGGGGCTGAGAGAGCTCCGAGAAGCTGTGACTAGCCCAAGGTCACCCAGCTGGCGTGTGTGGGAGTGCACAGGCTAATCTGAATTCTTCAGATAAGCCTCCACAGCTCGGGCGGCAGAGCTGGGAATCAAACCCGGTTCCTCCAGATTAGATACATAAGCTCTTAACCTCCTACGCCACTGCTGCTCTGTTATTTGCATGTATGTACATATGCACCCTGTATTAGCTTACTGAAGGTATTTGTACCCAAAGATTAATCTGTGAACAAATATCAGATTAATGAACACTGGTCAATAATAGTTGGGCATCTGCTATTTAAGAAAGAGAAATTATAGTTGTGTGGTGTGTGAGAGTTATGAGCTTTCGACATATGGCAGTCCTCCAAAACTGCTATCATTGACTGCTTATGACTTGCAAACTGAAGGCCTCTTATGGTTTAGAATGTTTATAAAGGCATTAGTTGGAAATAGCTATCCTACTTTCGTATTCAATCACGTACATTAAAGGATTATACTTCTCTGTAGAATGCACAGAAATTGCCAAGAGGTGAACAATCGGAGAATTGATTGGATATGAAATCTTTAAAACTCATTACTAAAAAGGAGAAGAATTTACTATCGTACTTTGGAATACGCTGGTAAGTGTAAGCTTCTGGCAAGCCTCTTTGAACTTAGTTGGATTTTCTTTTGAGCTCACAAGACTGTGCGGCGTATGGAAGAAACTCATGAAAAATGTCTTCTTGGGCTTCATCATGCACATCATGGCATATCCTGGTAAAAATGACTGTTTGAAGTCTGTGTACAAATTATAAACTTTTAAAAAAATAAAGTTTTAAGGGAGCTGATTACTCTGTGCCCTTACCCTTATTAAAAAGACAGATACACCCAGCAACAACAATCTCAAACCCAAATTAAGTGTAGTAATAAGAATGCATCATTGTTTTAACAGTAGTCTAGTGTAGTGTTGGATGTGACCTGGGTTCAAATGCTCTTTCTGCCATGGAAGCTCACTGGGAGGCCTTGGGCCAGTCACACACTCTCAGCCTCACCCACTTCACAGGGTTGTTGTTGTGATTACAAAATGGAGAATGGGAGAACGATGTAAGATGCTTTAGGCCCTACTTGGGAGAAAGGCAGAATGTAAATGAAGTAAATAAATAAATACTGTTAGTGACACAGAAAGACAATGTAGTATAGTAGCTGGAAATGCCAGACTAGGCCTAGGTTTAAATCTTCCTCTGCTGTGAAGCTCATGGGGTGATCTTGAGTCCTCACATTAATAATAACAGAATTGGAAGGGGGGACATGTGCTTCAGTGGCGTAGGATCTTGAGTCCTCACATTAATAATAACAGAATTGGAAGGGGGGACATGTGCAGCAGTGGCGTAGGAGGTTAAGAGCTTGTGTATCTAATCTGGAGGAACCGGGTTTGATTCCCAGCTCTGCCGCCTGAGCTGTGGAGGCTTATCTGGGGAATTCAGATTAGCCTGTGCACTCCCACACACGCCAGCTGGGTGACCTTGGGCTAGTCACAGTTCTTCTGAGCTCTCTCAGCCCCACCTACCTCACAGGGTTTGTTGTGAGGGGGGAAGGGCAAGGAGATTGTAAGCCCCTTTGAGTCTCCTGCAGGAGAGAAAGGGAGGATATAAATCCAAACTCTCTTCTTCTTCTTCTCTGAGCAACTTGGAGGAAAGTAGGATGGATGAGCCATTACGGGACTGGTAAAAATCCCATTTGGATAATGGCTTGATAACCTCCCCACTGGGGCCGCCCACCACAATCCCATGACATGGGTGGCTGCTGCCATAAGCAAGCTCCATATGAGGTGGATGTGAGCCGACACTTCCTTCCTTATTCCTTGACCTATGTTGCTCTTTAAATTCCATGTATTTTGAGGGAAAGTGAACTAAGAGAAACAATAATTGCCACTATCAAATCTTTACACAGGGTCTGGTAATAATGAAACCAGGGACATCTGGTTTCTCATTGACACTGGCTTGTCTTGCAAAAGGAGACGAAAGATGCCTTATCTAGAAGTAACGGTCATGTGTTGTAAATTAGAGACTAGCCTATGAATTGGATGATCTCTTTCAGCTCACCTTTTAATATGTGGTCAATAATACTGGCCTGCCTACTCTGCAGGGGTATTTAAATATGATAACAATAATGCATGTGTGTTTTGAACAGTCAGGCTTGCCAGCTCCTAGATGGGAAATTCTTGGAGATCTTGGCATAGACCAGGGGTCTGCAACCTGCGGCTCTCCAGATGTTCATGGACTACAATTCCCATCAGCCCCTGCCAGCATGGCCAATTGGCTATGCTGGCAGGGGCTGATGGGAATTGTAGTCCATGAACATCTGGAGAGCCGCAGGTTGCAGACCCCTGGCATAGACCCTCGGGAAGACATAATTTAGATAGGTCAGTGGGGTGTATAATGCTATAGAATCCACCCTCCAAAGGAGGCGGGGAACTGATTTCTGTAGTCTGGGGATCCGTTGTAATTCCAGGAGACATCCAGGCCGCACTTGGATGTTGGCGGCAGCACTACCCAGGCTTCCCAACTTTGGCTCGAAGAAATTCCTGGAGATATAGTGGACAAGCCTGGAGTGAGCAGGGTTTGGACCTCTGTTGGGCATAATGCCATAGAATCCACCCTCCATTTCCCCCCAGACAAACTGATTTCTGCCGTCTGGAGATCCACTGTAATTCTGGAAGCTCTCCAGGGCCCACCTGAAGGTGGCAACCATATATCTTGTCAGCTGTCACATAATCCTATTGCTGTTGTTATTGCTAGCACCCAATGTTGTTGTTCTGCTGTGGAGAGAAGTCCATACTTGGCCGACGGTTCATAAAACTGCAACGTCTCTTTTTGTTTCCACCATATTCCTGTTCAAACTCCTTCTGCACACGCAAAATAATGCGTTTTCAAACCACTTTCACAACTGTTTGCAAGTGGATTTTGCTATTCCGCACAGCTTCAAAGAGCACTGAAAGCAGTTTGAAAGTGCATTATTCTGCATGTGCGGAATGAGCCCCAGTGTGGTGTAATGGTGAAAGAACTGGGTTTGATTCGCCGCCACTCCACATGAAACTGCTGGGTGACTTTGAGCCGGTCACAGTTCTCTCATCCAGGTCATAGACTCACACATAATAAGAATTCTGCAGGATTGCACGGCGCTTTGTGTCATTTTCGTTGCTTCCAATGCATGATGTGGATTCTGCTTTCCAAATGCAGGTCGGGAGGGCGGAACCACAGTCACCCAGCGGCATGGAGGCCGGACCGGTGCCACCGCGCTCCTTGCTCGGGTGGCGACGCCAACTCAGAGCAACGGGAGAAAATGGCGGCGGCGGTGGCGGCGCCGGAAGAGCAGCCGCGCGAGCCCGCCGGGGCAGGGGCTGTTGCCTCCGCTTCTGCAATGGGCTTCCCCTCCACACAGGGTCCAGCCGGCACGTCGGGATCCAACCCGCTTTCGCGCAAGCTCCGCAAAGTGCTGGAGACGCGGTTGGAGGCGGACAAGGTGAGCGAGCCGGGCGTGCTGTTGCTGCCCACTCCTTGCCTCTGCAAGCGAAGGCGCCGGTGCCGCCCCCTGTCTCTTCCTGGGATGGGGACGGGGTAGCCTTGAGCCGGTTCTGTCACCCAGCGCAACTTCCACTCAGCTTCCTCTTTTCCTGTCTCGGCAGGGAAAGCTGTTTGCTTCTGCAAGCTGGTGATAGTTTTCTGTGCCCCACTCCCAGTCTGAGGTCTTCTCATGCATTTCTCAGGCAATCATCATGCGCTAATAACAATAATCTGCGAGGCATGTATTTCTCAGGCATGCATATACCACCACCACCAATTTGCGAAGCGTGCATTTCTCTGGCATTCACGCACTAACAACAACAATAATCTGCGAGGTATGTGACTCATTGGAAAGCCTTGTGCATGCCTTAGCCCCAGCCTTGACATTTGGACGCCTACATAGTTTAACAGTGCTCCTTGACCAGTAGAGATACTAACTCGCTTATATGGCCCCTTCCGCACACGCAAAATAATGCATTTTCAAACCACTTTCACAACTGTTTGCAAGTGGATTTTGCTATTCCGCACAGCTTCAAAGAGCACTGAAAGCAGTTTGAAAGTGCATTATTCTGCATGTGCGGAATGAGCCATAATAGCTAGGGAATGGTCCCTGTATATTTTTGCAGTCTGGAGATCAATTGTAATTCTGAGAAATCTCCAGGGCCCACCTGGAGTTGGCAATCATATATCTTGTCAGACATTACGTAGTACTTTTACATTTTACATTATTACATTTATTACATTTTACATTATTACATTTCACCCTGTGCTTCCTGTGTTATTTGGCCCGTTGACCCAGCTGTGTGGCTGAGTTTTTTTTAGCATCCCTAGTATGGGGCAACTCATGACTAGGAGAAAGTTGTCTTGCCTCATTGGTAGAGACTTAATGGGTGAAAATGAGCATCTGCAGCTTTTCTTGGTATGGAGGAAAATAACATTTTAAGTCTGTAGACCCAAGGCAGAGGATGAATGAAGTAAATCAAGTTCCCCTGTGAGTTACATTCTGTTAAACTCTTTCAAAAGGACTGGACTTCTTTCTCTATGCCTGTTGACAATCCTGCCATCTGAAGAGATTGGCTGTACTCCATAGAAACTTATGCTGAAAGTTGTTAGTCTTTAAGATGCCTTCAGACTCTTGTATTTTTGCTGCAATGGAATAATGCAACTATTCCTCTGGAATTACTTCCTGCATTTCATGAACCCTTGATTCCTGCTGGGTGTGTGGTATTTTTTCTTATACGCCTACATAAAGTAACAACATAGTGAGGGTCTACTAAAGAAATTATCTGCAGTCTACGAAATCTTAAAGTGGAATAAAATTTTGTTAATCTTTAGGATGCCACAACAAGGTCCCTCTTTGTCTCAGTCCTTGAACTATTGACTCTCATACAGTCGCACTGACTTTTGTATTCACTGCCTGAATTCTCCTTTCCCTCTGGGGCTTTTCTTGTTCTTTCTTGGCTTTGTATTAATGTGCTTGGCAAATAGCTTATCCTGTACTGGCTTCTGAAGCAAGCAGGTACCCATATTTGATCTCACCAGCACTGTGGTCACTTTTTAATTTTATGTAATTGCACTTCCCCCCTGCATTTCTTTCATTTTGTGGCTTTTTGATCCTTCTGGGTTTTTTTTCTCCCTAACCTTACATGTGTGAGTCCACTACATGCATCTGGTGGGAGTCCACTACATGCATCTGACAAAGCTGGCTCTAGAATGCCAGAATAAAATTCATTATTTACATGGCTACATGACTTCTGGTTACTTAATCTCACAGTGGATCCTGTTATACCCATTAACAAAGAACTGCAACTCCAAAAGGGGTATATTTGAACATCCCATTCATACATTGCAGACTTCAGTGTTGTACACTCTCTTGTCCAGATACTGCAAAATCTAATATTTAGGTAACACATTCATTAGACAGTTATAATAATGGCTATTAATCACATCAAATAATGAAGTTGCTGAACTGGGCATATTAATTAATTGAAGGGGCAGTTCCTATAGGGTGTAATTATTCTGAGGACTTTTGTGGAATACAGATCTGTTGCGATCTTGTTGAATCTGTTTGAGTTGACTTGAATTTTAGAAATTGTTAAAATCCACGCTGATATTATAGTTGACTCTGATGTCCACAGAGTGGACTGTGGAAATTGGGGATCTGATGCTTCTTGTAACCTTATCTGAAGGAGGCATTAATTTTTTCTTTCCACTGGGTTACTTTTCCTCCTGGCAGATTTAACGTGACAGGATAAATAAGGACCAAATGAAGAAGAGGCAGATATTAAATTCCATAAATGCTGTCTGTGTTTTCAGTTCGTGCAACCTAAGAATTATCGACATGAGAGGTCTTTGGCAGAGATCTCTGGGTGCATTAATTGTGTCTGCAGCTCTCAGTTTAACTCAGTATAATGCAGTTCGTTGCTTTGTGTCACTACAGGACCACAAATGTATGGAGCGGTTCTAAATGGCTAATCTGACTATTATTATTCTTGGGGAGGGTTTTGTTTAGAAAATATGTTGTACCACCTGGTCAGAACTAGGGTCAGTTCACAGTTGAAGCAATAAAGCAAAGCATGACAATAAAACCGTGTCAATAAAAAGCAATCATTGAAACAAGCAAAGTCATAAACTAAATTAAGACCAAGTCAATAAAAATGTCAATGAAATACACCATAGAAGCAAACCAGGTCATGAAGAACTTAAACATGACAATGCCTTGTCCAAAATTGTAGGCAATATCTTTGTTCAATTATTTTTTTCTCTAGGATTGTTGCAAACACTCTTTGGGAGAAAAAAAAAAGAACCTGGTGGTTAAATATGTTGTCAAAAATCATGATTTTATTGAACCAGAGCATATTCTTGTGTTATAGGAGTTTTTAAGGCATACAAAGCTATTGCTGAGACTTAGGCCCCTTCCGCACACGCAAAATAATGCGTTTTCAAACCACTTTCACAACTGTTTGCAAGTGGATTTTGCCATTCCGCACATCTTCAAAGAGCACTGAAAGCAGTTTGAAAGTGCATTATTCTGCATGTGCGGAATGAGCCAAAGTATTCAGAATAAAACAAAGCAAAATTATTGAAAGGTTTTTTTTGTTCTCTTTTTTGTTTTTGTTTGGCTTTTTTTCTGTTCAGAACAAAACAAATTATTAAAACATGTTTCTTCCGTGAATCTCTTTGCAAGAGGAAGAGTACTGTAGAGGTCTCACAAGTCAAATATGTCTTGCCTGTTTCTTCACATACCCTGTTTCTCTGAAAATAAGACATCCCCTGAAAATAAAACATACCAGAGTTTTTGCTGAAGTGCTAGATATAAGGCATCCCCCGAAAGTAAAACATACCAGTAGCAAAGTTTTTGTTTGGAAGCATGTGTCCCCCCTTCCTGCCTCACCTGGCCCCACCCCAACAGACTGGTTTGTGATGACAACTAGTGTACAGTATATAATAAATGTTCTTTTTTTTTTGTTCAACAATAAATGTGAATTCTTCTTCATGGAAAAATAAGACATCCCCTGAAAATAAGACGTAGCGCATCTTTGAGAGCAAAAATTAATATAAGACACTGTCTTGTTTTCGGAGAAACAGGGCACAACTACAACTGAACTGCTTTATAACACCCACTTAAATCCCCCAGAACTGGCTGGATGCCGCAGATAGGGATGGGTTGTTGGAACATTGCTAAATGCATGTAACTTGAAAGGCCCCAGAATAGTTCCGTGCTAGTGAGATTTTAGTCTGTTCTTGCAAGTGATTGAATTGGTGTTTGCTTGTTTTTAATCACTCATGTTTAGCACGATCTATGTCAGATTATGTTTGTATTTAATTATGTTTGTTCTATTTTGTAAGACAAATTAACTTCTGTTTGATTTAACTTGTAAAAGTTAAAAGCTAGGTAACATAATTTTGTCTGCATTAAACCCAGAGGAATCTTGGATTACAGCAATGAACAAGGTCAGGGCTGGCAGTTACCCAGTACATCTATCAGTCAGACCAGACAAGAGAAAGAGACTTTACTATGGCCCATTGTCTATTCAAGTCTTTGAATGCAGTTCTGTTGGTTCTTTGTGTTAAGACAGTCCAATCAAATGTTCAGTATTTGCCTAATTATGAATCAGCCAGTTAAAATCTATCACTGTTATAATGCAGGAGGAGGGGCAATAAGGGATATTATAAAGTAATTTTCTTTGTTTTACTCTCTGGTCATGTGTGTGTTTCCCCCAAGCTTTCCGCTTGCCAATAGAAAGTTTGACTACGTTTAGACCAGTCATTTGGATGGAGATTTTTTATTTCCAACAATCTCATGTAGTTCATTAGAATATTTTTTTTGTGATAAGTTGTAAGGTTTTACACTGAAGTGTGACGGGATCTGAAAATGCCTGCCTCCTTTGGTGTGTGTGTGTTTTTTAAGTTAAATTTGTGTACGTCGTATCAGTATTATTCTCCGTAACGGTATGTCATGCATAGACCTGGGTTCCTCAATCTTTTTGAGTCTGCAGGCACTTTTGGAATTTTGACAGAGTCTGGTGGACACAGTGAAAAAATGGCTGCCGCAGGAGGCGGAGTCAGTCACAAAATGGCTGCTGCAGCATACCTTCAATTACAAAGTGAAGATCCCTGGGCTGTATTGCAGCTGCCGCCGAAGCCTTGTTTTTAAAAAGTCTGCACAGCCAATAAAATCACCTATGGTTAATCAGAAGCCTTGATGGGGAAAAAGTCCTTCTGGCCACATCCACTTTCTAAAAATGCTCAGGCAATGTTTATTTACATCGTTTTCCAGTCTCAGACCCAAACAACATTTGACTGCAGCTATGGGATGCAATTTTAGAGGAAAATTTGGGCATTTAAAATTGCTAAGAGGACCTGATCCTGATCTATATCAGCATAAGCATAAGCATTTTATTGTCATTGTGCACGCACAACGAAATTTACAGCAGCATTCCTCGATGCACACAATTTCAGACTCATACAATTTCAGACTCATGCAATTTCAGACTCATACATCATCATCCTCCACCCATCCCTACATAGCCCCAAATACATCAATATGAAGCAGCGGAGTTTAGCATAGCCACAGCTCTAGAGTAGAAGCTGTCTCTAAGCCTCTTTGTCCTAGTTCTGAGGGCCCTGTATCGTCTGCCAGATGGTAGCAGTTTAAAAAGAGAGTGTGCTGGATGAGACGGGTCCCTTAGAATATTTTGGGCTTTATTTAGACTTCGGGCATTATAGATTTCTTCCAAGGAGGGGAGAGGGCAGCCGATAATCCTTTGTGCAGTATTGATCACCCTTTGGAGCGCTCTTTCAGGTGCTCTTTCTGTCTCCCCCCCCCTCCCCAAATGCCAGTGCCTTTTCAGAAGCCAAAAACATGAAATTGTGAGGGGAACAAGATCATCTATTGCTGCCACAGTTTTTAAATGGCCACATTTGGCAGTTTTAAAATGACTAAGGTGTCCTCTAAAATGGCTTGGGCAGCCACAGATTGGAGCTATGTATGCTCTATCACAGTGGTGGCGAACCTATGGCACTCCAGATGTTCATGGACTACAATTCCCATCAGCCCCTGCCAACATGGCCTCATCTCTGCCCAATTGGCCATGCTGGCAGGGGCTGATGGGAATTGTAGTCCATGAACATCTGGCGTGTCATAGGTTCGCCACCACTGCTCTATCATGTAGTTTGGCTCTTACAGCCCAATCCGGTAAGGGTGGGGTGGGGGGGAGAGTGAAACAGGTGTGATGTAGTGTGTATATTTCTTGAAGAGAATTATGCAACTGTTGGATCATGTGTTTTACATTGCTTGGTTTGAGATTGAATAAAGAGACTTGGAACTTGGAGGCATATTGAGTAGACATAACAACAGGCTTCGGGTGCAGCACAGTCTCATGTTGACATATTTGCCACCTCCACTGGCATAAGGGCTCCAAGCAATGGGTGTGCCACAGAGCTACACTGGTGTCCAAGTGGATGCTGGTGCAGCACAATGAGTCAGGGCGTTTTCAGGGGTGGAGCCAACAGTAGAGCCGGGAATACCACGGCATGATTAACTCCACTCTGTCCTTTGGCGGGCTTTCCAAGGGGATGGGATTGTGGGGTGGGGGTAGCTGCCTCCTTGCGCCAACTGGAAGTTCTTGTCCACAGCCACCAGAGCCTTGTGGATTGGACTGCCTGTCAACCTAGTCCCACTGCATTGTTTATTGGAAGTATTTGTTGTAGGGCTGAATTGCTTTTCATACTTTATAGTCCACCTTGAGTCTCAGTGATGAAAGTAGACTACAAATGAAGTTAATAATAATATGGTCTTTATGGATTTGGTTTCTTTTTACAGGAAATGTTAGAAGCTCTCAAGGCTCTTTCAGTGTTTTTTGTAGAAAACAGTTTGCGTACCAGAAGAAATCTGCGTGGGGATATTGAACATCGCAGCTTAGCCATAAATGAAGAATTTGTCAGGATTTTCAAACAAGTGAAGGAGGTATGCTCTCTAATTAATTAGCACTACCTGTCCAGTGCAAAGTTGTTCTTAAAACAAACCACGGATGACAAGGCAAATTAGTTTTGTATTGACTATGATTGAGCTTTGTGTATTTTGTCTTGTGATATTATAATTATATATTTTTTTCCTATCATGTGAAATATTGTCACAGGAGACTGATGCTTTCAGAACCTGGGCAGGTAGAATAACGCATATTGTCTCTCAAACAAAACAACACATTACAAATGGTAAATTTAAATTAAAAGACAAATGGTATACTTACCTATGCTTAGGAAGGGAAGTTTGCCTAGTTTTGGACACAGCTGATCTGGCTACACTCATCAACGCTATTGTAACGTCAAGCGTTATTGTAACGATTGTATGTGTAAAGGGCCGTCCAGTCACAGATGATTTATGGCAATTCAGTAGGGTTTTCAAGGCAGGAAAATAATAGAGGTGGTTTGCCATTGCCTTCCTCTGCATAGCAATCTGGTATGCATTGGTGGTCTCCCATCCAAGTATTAACCAGGGCTGACCCTACTTAGCTTCAGAAATCTGATGAGATCAGGCTAACATGAGCTATTCTGGTCAGGGCAAAGATATGATAAGAAAATGCTAATGACTGAATCCAGTCCTTCCATGAATGAAGTGGGTTTTCTGCACTTGCTGTGGAAATGAAATAGAGGTTAAAACATGTACCACCGTTATCCTGTAATGAGAATAAGATTCCATAAGTCTACCTGTATCTTATCACTTGATTCTAGGGTTATTTGCAGGGACGGATTTGACTGCTAGCCAGAGGTGTAGCAGAAGGAAATTGTGCTTGGGCAATGGCGCTCGATTTTGTGGCCCCTCCTGCCAGTGCCATCCCTTTCCCCCTCAACGACCCAGCTCAGATGAGTTGAGTTGGCACGGGGAGGCGTGGGCGGGAGCTCAAAATCGCCCCCCGCCGCAGCACACCCCTCCTCCCCCATGCCAATGCAACTTGGAGGAGCCAAATTGGTGCAGGGGAGATGGGATGTGGGGGGTGATTTTACACGACCCACGGGTGCCATCCCTTCCTTCCCTGCACCGACTTGGACTAGCTGAGTTGGCACGGGGAGGTGTGGCCCCCCGCAAAATCGGCCCCTACACAGCACACCCTTCTTCCCCTGCACCGACCTGGCTCATCCGAGCCGAGTCGGCACGGGGGAGGAGGGGTGTGGGGGGCGATTTTGGACTCCCCCGGTGAAAGGATGGCATGTGCCCGGGGATATGTGGCCCCACATGTCCCCATGGGCGCTTTGCCCCCTGCTGCTAGCACAGTATTCTTCTGAACTCATGTGACCATCCCTGGACAGGGAATTCACGACAAGTTAATTGCTTTATCAGCTGTCAGGTTTTTTCTTCTCCATACATGGAACTGAGAAGAAGCTGGAGGGAATGTGGAGGAAGTATCCTGATCATAGCTATCATTATTCCAGATGTTGAAAAGCAAGACAGATGCCTGCTGAAGCAACAGTTAACTATCCCATCAGTATTCCTAAAGATGTAACTATTTTAGTTACATACCATAGTAAGGTGACCAGATTTTCACTTTTGGCAATCGAGGGATGCGCACAAGACCACTCGCGCTAGCCGCATGGAGCATAATAACTGCCTTTTGCAACCGCCTTTGGTTTCCCGCCTCCCCTGTCACAGTGCCTCCCGCGCTGCCGCACTGCCTTCTGGGGCGCTTCCCTGTTTCCCACCCTGTCACAGGGCGGGAAACCGGGGAGCGCTGCAAAAGGCAGTGCGCTCCTGCGGCTGCATGCACGCTCCTGTGGCTGCATGCGCGCTCCTGCGCTGCCACACTGCCTAATCGGGAGAATTAAAAAACCCCATTGCCCAAAATTGCCCAACCCCATTGCCCAAAATTTGGACACATTGCCCAAAAGTGTGACTGTCCCGCCAAAAGCGGGACGGCTGGTCACCTTATACCATAGTGAAACATGGATGCTTAAACTCTCTGTGTATGCTCAGACAGTTTTTTGAGTTGACAGTGGGTGTAATTGATAATGTCTGATAACTTTTGGGGCGTAGTCTGTGTTTCAGACTATTTCATGAGATAGTTCTGGTGTTTCAGAAGACGAAGCAGGAGGATGGTGCAGAATAGTTGACTGTTTGTAAGCAAGAATTTTAGGCCACTAAGACTTCTGTACATTTTTTTCTGTACATTTTCAGGAGCTTGAAAGCATTAATGAAGATGTGCAAATTATGAGTAACTGCTGCCAGGAAATGACCAATCACTTGAAGGTACTATAAGAAAAAGGAATAGTATATTTTCTGCACCTTGAAATGTTTTTTTTCCTGTTATACAACATTTAAAATATCCTTTTGCTTCCAATATGTACAACTTAGATCTCTCATACAGAAAATGTATTAAAATTATGAAAAAAATTAATTAAAATTTAACATAGAACACCGTTCTAACATCGTTACATTTTTTGGCTTGGATTCAAGCGGTAACATTTTGATGGAAATAGATTGAAATCTGATTCTTGAAAAGATAAATGGAAGAAGGACTAGCAAGTGAACGTTTCAGATTATCAGTGGAACTACACATATAAAAAGCCAATTAGAAATCTGCCTGATGTAACTCCCAGAGGAAATTATTGTAACAGTTTCTATCACACTGCTATGAAATTAAGAAATATTTATAGAAAAGTCTTGGAGCTTTTTTTGGTAACGTAAGACGGGAGAGGAAATTTTTTTCCCTGCAAGCTGGAAACAGTTTTCTAAAAAGCTGATTGTATATGACAGTGATGGCGAACCTATGGCACGGGTGCCAGAGGTGGCACTCAGGGCCCTCTCTGTGGGCACACGCAAACAGTGCCCCCCCTCACACACATCTAGGATGGCCTGGGCTTCTGGGCTCGATTATTAGCATTAAACCTAAGACCTAGTTTTGGGGAAGCAGTGTAGGTAACCATGTTAAGCGCTGCTAAACCCCACTGATTTTCATGTGAAGAACTAAAGCGCGATCCTTTACCTGGGAGTAAGCTCGGTTGCTGGCAATGGGGCTTGCTTCTGAGTAAACCCTCCTAGGGTTGTGATTCACCCGTTGGAAGAGTTGCATGGTTGCTTCAAAGCAAAGCCACCGACTACCACCGAGCTTACTCCTGAGTAACCACGCCTCTGAGCCAACCGTTTTTTCCAAACTAAAACCTCAGTATTCAGGTTAAATTACCATGTTGGCACTTTGCGATAAATAAGTGGGCTTTGGGTTGCAATTTGGGCACTCGGTCTTGAAAAGGTGCGCTATTACTGGTATATGATATTACTGGAAATAAGCTTAGAATATTCCCTGTAGCTGCTCTGTTGGAATACATAAGCAAAGAGATTAAGAACATGAAAATTTACAGTGCAGTCAAAGACTTTCCTGGGAGTAAGCCTCATTGAATGTAAGATTTGGGGTAGGCCTGTTTAGGATTACTTTCTTAGTTAACGATGGATTATAATGTACATTCTAGTTGCAGTGGTTTGGACTCAGTTTGGGTACGGCAGTCCATGCAGGTACAACAGTGCTATATAAAGTTTGGCATCTAATTCTAATGAATAACTTATATTTTTGGGAAGGTGAATGTTAATTCCATTGAACGTTTTTAGCACATTACTGCTTTAATAGAATATTGGATGGATGGAAAAGGACAATGGCTAGGGGAAATGTAAAAGTTGCATTTCCGTCTTTAATGTGATAATATGGTTTCTTCTGTCTCTGTCATTTAAGTTCTATAATTTGGCTTCCTTTGAGCTTCATGTTTTTTGCCTCCCCTGCGTTCCTCGCCCTCTTTTTGGCAAGGTCTTTCACTCCCCTCATCATACTACAATATGAGGCAGCTGTTTCCTACTGTGCTTTCTGCTTCTCGCCTCCTGCTCTCCGCGACTGTTCATGGCAGCCGGGCATCCACCTTTGAGGTACTATCCCAGAAATCTGCGATAACAACGGGGGTGTCGGTGGCAGAGACCCCCCAACCTCCCCTTTTGGTTCCTAGGAACTCAGGGGAGGGGTGCAGCAGAAACGGGGAACAAGAGCCTCATGGTCGGTAGAACTGGGAGGGGCTGGAGACGGATTCTGCGACTACAACAGGGTGTCGGTGGCAGAGGCACCTCCATCAAACCCAGCCCCAGAGCCCTCCTTGGGAGGAGCGTGGTTGAACCGGGGCCATCAGAACTGGGAGCCCCGCAAGGCGTGGTGCATGGAGTTGCAGACGGGCAGCTACCGGTGGGACGACTGGAGCTGGTGACGAGAGGCTCCGGAGTGGGATCAGAGGAAATCGACCCCGGTGCTGCAGAGGCGACGATCTTGCTGGTGAGGTCCATCAGGCCCGGCTGTGAGGGCGGGGCCCTCAAGAGACACTTCAGTGACCCGGATGAAGGCGAGCACTGCAAGCTGTATAGACGACCACTTAAACATCAGAGGTTGGCTGTGGAACATACAGCCAGTGGAAACTTTACAATTTTGCAATTTTACAATTCCAGCACCATTGCTACCTTCTGGCCTTTTTTTAAAAATCAGTTAATTAGGATTTTGTGATTCTTGGGCAAGGAATTGGCACCTTTGAGATCAGGGGAGGAGTGGCCAGTGGCAGTGGTCCTCCAACCTTTGCACTACTTGCCCATTACCGCTATCGTCTTTATCCCCTTCCACTTCTTGATCCCATATGCTCTCTGGACTTACAGATCAATACAGGAATCTTCCCTAGGTGGGGGGTGTTTCAGCCCTAGGGTTTGAATTTTCCTGCAGCTTAACTAAATAGCGATTGCAATCTTGTGACTATTAGTGACCTACGGAGGGCTTAAGGGCATAGAAGCTGCCCCGCGCCTAATTCTACATCGCGGCCAAGAGTGACAGCACTTAGTTAATTTTGCCTCCCTGTGAAGCCTGGACATTGCTATCGTCCTAAATGCTGGTATAACTGACATCTCCGCTCTGATTTTATTGTGTAGCCATTGTAAATTTATAAGTAGATAGTTAGCTTTAGACTTGGGGAGTTGGTTGTTAGAAACTTATTTGATGCTGACTGTAATCTTTGTTAATATTTAATTAGGATTATTGTAGGCTGCTAGTCAGATAGGTTATTTTAGTGGCGGTCCGAGCCCACATAGTGGGGAGCCCTCGCCGGGATGTTAGGTGAGATAAGGGACGGCAGGGGAAGGGGGTGCCACCTATGGGTCTAGGGATCCCAGTTGTTGATGGGACGGGGCAGATATGACAGTAGACGGTGGCCACATCAGAGAAGATGGGCGAGATGCAGATATGCTCTCGGCCTCGCCTCTTCTGACTCTCCGGGATCCTATCCCGAGGAACGTGGGTGAGTAGGATCAGGGTTACTCTGCTTCGGGTCACTGAATTGTTGATAAATGCCAGGTCCATAAATAATAAGACCGCTGTTCTCCCGAGAATATCTCAAGACCTAAGCAGATGGACCTGGCTTGCATTACCGTAAACCTGGAGTACGGTGAAGGGGAGACCGTGGCCTTAGGCGCAGGTCTCCCCACCGGAGTTTCAAGCGATGCCTCCACCAGTCACTTCGCAACACAGGGCCGGGGGGGTGGAGTGGCAATGTTCATCCGGTTGGATACTATCCCCTTCAGGGCTGTCCCAGTCCCAGAGATTGTAGGTCTGGAATGTGTCGGCCTGGAGTGGTTGGCTCGAGAGGTTGGCTGTCCTCCCTGGTGTACCCGGGTTTCGCCCTAAGCGCGACCGGGGACCAGCCTGCTGCGATTGCTGGAGGTGGTGGCTGATCTGGGCGTTTAGCGGTTCCCTGGTGACTTGGCCATTGTCTTGGGTGACTTCGCTAACGCCCATGTCGACTTACCGGCTCGGGTAATGGGTAGCGCTGTACGTGACCTAGTGTTATCCATGGCGGTCGCTGGGCCTCTCCTTGGTAAACTCTGGCCCCACTCATGAGGCCGGGCACACACTAGACCTAGTCTTTGGGTCGGGAATTGATATGGTCATATCACTCTTATTGATAGAGTGCCATGGTCTGGACCATTTATGCCCTCAAGGTCCGGATGGATATGCCGCGACATCTCCTGTTCAGGGCGATTTCGGCGGATTTATGCCTCGCCCGCTGAGACTTATGGATCCTATTGGATTCCTGGAATGCTCTGCGGGACCCTGAACTCTACTGGCACCCTCGATGAGCAAGTGGAAGACTGGAATACCCGCCTTTCCGATGCCATCGAGGTTATTGCTCCCCGGCGCCCTCTGCGCTCAAGGCTCAAAGCCCCAAGCAGTCTTTGGTACACTGAGGAGCTAATACGCCATGGCTTGAAACGGGAGCTCAGACGGCTAGAGTGGGAGTGTGGAGGAAATCTCGCGGACGGGCTGGGCTGCGCTAACATCTTATAGGGACGCTTATGAAGGCCTATGAGATGGTGGACGGCGAGGCTAAGAGGACTTTCTTCTCCTCCTCTCTCAAGATCTGCTAGCTCGCCCTGCACAATTATTTCGCATCATTCAGTCACTCACCTCATTTAATCTGAGGGTGGCTCTACAAATCAACAGTTGGCTATTAGCTGTGAGGCATTTATGAGCTTTTTTGCGGAGAAAGTCGCGTCGCTCCGCCAGGACCTTCCTTCCACCTTAGAGACAATAAATGAACTGGAGGCTCCCTTGCCGCCTTTCTCTGGCGCTTTGTTTGACCCAGTTTTCCTTGCCTCTTCTGAAGCCGCTTGCTCGACAGGGTCCTGGCTGCTGTTAGACCTACTACCTGTCCTCTGGATCCGATTGCCCTCCCTGGCTTATTAAAGCATGCCGGGTGGAGCTACCGTAACCCCACCTGTTGAATATCATCAATAGCTCCCTTGAGCAAGGAGTTTTTTCCGGGTGGGGTTGAAGGGAGGCAGTGGTCCGCCCACTCTTAAAAGATCATCGTTAGATCCTGGAGATCTGGCTACAATTACTCGCCGCCTGCCTCGAATCTTCGCTTCTGGGAAGGTAATTGAGAGAGTGGTGTTGGAGCAGCTTCAAGGGCTTTCTGGAGGACACATCGGCCTTCAATCCCCTTTCCAGTCCGCTTCCGTGCTGGGCATGGGACGGAGACTGTTCTCGCCGCCGCCACAGATATCGCCCGTGATGCAACTTGACCCGAGGCGGATCGGCGCTGCTGGTGTTGTTAGATCTTTACCGCCAGCGCTTGATGTGGTTGACCACGCACCTTTGGACCCACCTGCCTGGCCGCTTCTGGGGGGTGCGGGCACTGTCCTTCAGTGGATTGCCTCGTTTCTCCGGGACCCGGGGTCAGCAAGTGTGGTGTGGGGACCAAGCTTCCCGGAGGTGCCCACTTCATTGTGGTGTGCCTCAGGGGGCACTCGTTGTCCCCGGCCATTATTTAACATCTATATGCTGAATTCCCTTGCTCAGTTGGTACCGAGCTTTGGGCTGACTCTGTCATCAGTAACGCTGGATGACACTCCAGCTCATTCTGTTGATGGAGAGGGGAACGGGTCATCGCAGCTCTGGGCGGGCTCTCCAGCATTGTTTGGAGGCGTGTTGCTGGTTGGTTGAAGCAGAGCAGATTAAAACTGAACCCGTCAAAGACGGAGATCCCCTCTGGCTGGGGCGGGAAGGAGGGGGTGGGGATCTCCAGACGCCCGACTACGGGAGGGGGCTACATTGGCACCGGCCTCCCTCCGTTCAGTAGCCTGGGGGTCCACCTGGATTCGCCTCTTTCAATGGAGACCCCGAGGTGGCCCATGCTTAACCCGGGTTGCGTTCCATCTGGCGCTTCTTAAAGCCCGCGGCTGGCCCCTTCCTCTCATCATCCGGACCTGGCCACCGCGTGATCCACGCTAACGGTCACCTCCAGACTGGATTATTGCAACTTCGCTCTACGCAGGCCTTCCCTTGCGTCTGATCTCGGAAATTCAAAATTGGTCCAGAATGCGGCGGCACGCTTTGCTCACAGGAGGTGCCGCCAGAGACCATATCTCGGCCTGTGCTGTGTCACCAAATTGTTTCACTCCATTGAATTCTGAATCAAGCTTTTCAAGGTGTTGGTTTTGACCTTCAAGGCTCTTATGCCTGGGACCCTCGTACTCCACGTGGACCGCCTTGCCCCATATGTTCTGCAAATAGGCCTCTGGCGCTTCAAAGCAGAGGCAAATTTACTGGTGATCCCTTGGCCCCTCAATGATAAAGGGTTGGTTCTTTCACCCTGGCCAGAGCCTTTACAGCTCTGGCCCCCCCTGCCTGGTGGGAACGCCTTTTCCTCCAGCTACTGCTGGCCCCAAGTGGATTCTAATGAATTTCATGAGGGCCTGCAAGACGGAGCTGTTCCACCGGGCCTTTGGGGAGCCCGGCCGCTGATGCCCCCCCCCCCACTTTCTAAAAAATCTGTGGACCCTGCTGCCTCTCTCCCTCTCTCTTTCCTCCCCCCCTCTTTTCTTAGGGGACTACAAGTAGGGACGTTTCATCGGTACCTTTTGATAGATGCTGCATTTTAATGGGGTCGACATTTTAACTTATAGAGCCATACTTAATAACTATTTAAAAATTTTGATTTTATTTGTGCTCTATCTATTTGTTTGTTCGCCGCCCTGAGCCCTTCGGGGGAGGGCGGTTTATAAATATAAATAATAATAATAATAATAATAATAATAATAATAATAATAATAATAATAATAATAATTTTTATGTGGGCTACAATGCTATAGATGTAGTAGAATGTGGGAAATGTATATGCATTTATGATTCTCCATACATAGTGGCTAAGGATGAATCCTGCCTGAAATTTCCATGAATGGAAGGATTTCCTTCCACAAAAATTCAGCTTCTCCCATACAGTGGGAAGGCACATCCCAAAATACTACTCCTGATAGGGTGCAATTTTGCTGCAGGAGGTGGGAAATTGAGAATTAGCCTCTTCCCCTTTTGCACATGTCTGTCCTTAAATAAAACTTGTGTTCCAGTGGTCGTTTTACAAGACTATTTAAAAATTAGCAAAAGAAGAGCATTTATTATGGGAATG
The DNA here is from genome assembly GCF_021028975.2 of Sphaerodactylus townsendi. Taxonomy (NCBI): domain Eukaryota; kingdom Metazoa; phylum Chordata; class Lepidosauria; order Squamata; family Sphaerodactylidae; genus Sphaerodactylus; species Sphaerodactylus townsendi. Next base: position 171,407,816 of record NC_059425.1, on the reverse strand, counting down.
CTAACAGCTCGGGGGGGAAAACTGTAACAAACCTGTATATTGCACAGATGGGAAAACAGGATATTATTGACTGATCCCACAGAATGTAGGCATGGAATCTTATGATAATAGTTTGGCAACATTTGTGAAGTTCTAGAACAGTGTTTCCCAACCTTTTCGAGGTCAGGGTACCCTTGACCTCACTCTTCATATCTCACGGTACCCCTGCCACCACCCTCCTCCTTCCTCTCCCATTGCCCCTGCTTGCCACACCCCCCCCCCACCTTCCCCTCCCAGGGTGAAGGGTAGCACTGGGGGTGGTGGCTGCTGCTGATCTTGTGGCAGGCCCTGCCCCATGGGCCAGCTCCATGTCCTTGCTGGCGCCGGTGGGAGACACCACAAACATGGGGGGGGGGGCGCGGGGCGCGGTAGTGTTGCCGTGGTACCCCTGGGACATGCTCATGGCACCCTGGTTGAGAATGGTACCCTGGTTGAGAATGGTACCCTGGTACCCTGGTTGAGAATGGCTGTTCTAGAACAAGAAATTAGAGTAGATGACAGGTTTCAGACTATGTTTCCCTCCAGTATTGTGCTTTTTTAAGGTATATAATTTTGATTCTGGTGGTAGTGGTGGTTTATGTAAATTATAAAGCATGATGACGAGACAGAGGTTTGGGGAAAGGGAATGGGTCTGAGGGAAGGAGGGGTAAAATGTAGCAGTGGGGAAACAAAGGGAAGGTTAGGTAAAAGGAAAGCTGGCTAAAGAGAGGAAAAATAGGTATGTTTTAGTTTTTTTTAACTAGGCAGCAAAGGTCTGAGAAGTTGTGGGCAGAGTATGCTTAGTGAACCAGCCTCCAGATGGGACCTGGTGATTTCCCGGAATTACAGCTCATCTTCAGATTACAGAAATCAGTTCTTCTCAAAGAGGGTGGATAGGGAAAATGGAGCCCGGGGCAAAATCTGAGGTTTCTGCCCCCCACCCCATGGGCTCCATAGTTACTGGGGTAGGGAGAGAGAGATCGAGCCATTTGCTGATCTCACGGAGGAGTGCCCAGATCTAATGCTGGGCAGGCTGGAAGGGGCCGAGTCGGCATGCTGGCACGGGCTCCGGCTCTGTAGGGTTGGCTTCTCGTAGGGCCTGGCCCACGAGCGCCCTCGCCCTGCCTTGCAACCCCCATGATGTGTGCATGGAGATTTTCAGGTTGTTGCTGCCCGGGCTGCGTCGGGCTTGATTGGTACCTTCACATGGTAGGAGGGGCAATTCTCTAAGCGCTTCCGCATTATGACTCAGAAGGTTTATACCGGAACATGTGACCCCACATGTCCCTCTGGCAGGTACGCCCCTGACTCTATGGCATTGTACCTCACTGAGGTCCCTGTCATTCCCACATTCTACCACCAGTTCTCCAAAAGTTTTCCCAATCTGGATCTGGTAACCCTACTCCCATTCCCGCTAGTCCCTTGTTGGTCAGGGGGGACATGGCAGCCCTAGGTATGCTCAAAGAGGAATGGGGAAACATTGCAAGGTTTAGGCATGGGAGGGGGTGTACCCAGAGGTGGGATCCAGCAGGTTCTCACAGGTTCCTGAGAGTAGGTTACTAATTATTTGTGTGTGCCGAGAGGGGGTTACTAATTGGTGATTTTGCCATGTGATTTTTGCCTTAGTTACACCCCTCCTCTCAGCAGTAGCGCGCCGAACTTGAAGCAGTCCAGCAGGAGGTGCACCGGCGTGCATGGCAGCCTGTGCCTGCGTTCATTCGTTTCCTGCCCAAGGACTGGTGCAGCGGCTGCAGCCTTGCCACAGCCCTGCCCAGAAATGCCCCGCCCACGGAATGCCTGGCCACACCCCTGTCGTGCCCCGCCCCGCCCCATTAGCGCTACGCCACAGTTTGAATCCCACCACCATGGGAACCTGTTACTAAAATTTTTGGATCCCACCACTGGGTGTACCGTATGATGAGTTAGTGTGATGGGGAACCTTGGAAGGCAGAAAGATTAAGGGAGAAGGGAGTGGCTAGATGATGGGGAAGGGAACAAGGAGAGACGGCAGAGCTTGAAAGACACATTGTATGGTAATTCACTCTGAACCATCCAGACTTCAGTTGGATTCTGTATTTCTGCTGGGCAAGGAAAAGAAATGCTTAATTACTTCTAAAATAGAACAGCTTTCTTCTGTCTCACCATGTTTAAATAGCATCTAATTACATTGAAATTAAAACCGTATAAACCATACCTTGAGGCGGTCCAAGTGCTTTCGTTCTAATTAATCAGATTCCGTATTCCAGGCAGCCAAGGAACAAACCCAGGACTTAATAGTCAAGACAACGAAGCTTCAAGCAGAGAGGTATGTATTTATTTGTGCTCGTATTTAATATAAAATGGGAAGGGTCCCATGGGCTTTGCTCATCTGGTCTAATTCACTTGACAGTTGTTTGTTCAGCTTTTCCTCATATATGATGATATGTAGGACTGGGTGGTAAGACAACATGCTGGCATGGCTCTGCCAGAGTGCTTCAACCAATGGTAAAAATTGGTAAATGTGCTAAGCTCAAAGAGTAAGAATCAAGTGGCCCAAGCAGAGATAAAATAGAAGGAGGAGGAGAATTTGGGTTTATATCCCCCCTTTTCATCGATTTTTTCAGTGAAAATTTTGTCTCAGTTTTCATTGATTTGCAGTAAGGTGTAGGGGTTTGTGGAGAAAAATCACCCCGGACAAAGCTGTTGCAGGCCATGTCTGCAACTTGTTTAATGACAATGTCTTGCCCCATTTCAGACAAATCTTAAAGAGGCGTCAGAAACAGACCTCTTTGGACAGCTTTCTGGTGCGGCATTGGTCCACTGGCTCTGAAGCTGGTCCTAGTGTTATTGTTTGTTACTGTTTTCAGCATAAAACACTATGTCTATTCACCAAAAATGTGTTTTTGGTATGTTTTTTGGAGTGCCTAGAACGGATTAATTGGATTTACATTGATTCCTATGGAAAAGTTTGCCTCGGTTTTCATTGGTTTCAGTTTTCATTGATTCTTTTCGGATGGATCACCAACGAAAACCGAGGTTCCACTGTAATGGTATTTGCGAATTCTAATTCCTGTACACAGATATTGATAAAATGACCGGTTATGCAACACGTTCAGCAGTTTTGGCAGATACAATTAGCTACTTTCTGCACTGGCCTGCAGTGACTTTCATGGGTCATTTAAATGACCATCAGGAGACAATTTTTAAAAAAATATCTATATACATTCAGTTTATTAACTGGGCTGCCAAGTACATGTTGAGATAGCTTGTGAACTCAGAACCACAATGAACCAATGAGCATAAAGCTTGCTGCCAACCTTCTTCTTGCAGCCAGAGATTAGAATTGAAAGCACAAGTGGCAGATGCGTTCATAGCAGAGTTCCAGCTTTCTCCAGAAGAGATGAGTATCCTCCGAAGTGCAAGGGATGGACCTGTTACAGAAGTAAGTATTTTAAACTGCATTGCAAAAAAAACTGCATTACAATAATTACCGTACTCTTCTGACTGACTCTTATTGTAAACCAATGATACACAAATTAATTGTGCAGTATAAGTTAACAAGACCAAAATAATATAAGCAAAACATAAACATACTGCAGCTACCCTGTTTCCCTGAATATAAGACATCCCCTGAAAATAAGACGTAGTAGAGGTTTTGCTGAAGTGCGAAATATAAGGCATCCCCCGAAAGTAAGACATAGCAAAGTTTTTGTTTGGAAGCATGCCTGACGAACAGAACACAGAAAAATAAGACATCCCCTGAAAATAAGACATAGCGCATCTTTGGGAGCAAAAATTAATATAAGACACTGTCTTATTTTCCGGTAAACATGGTACAATCTGATGCTATATAAAAATTTAATACAGTGTGATGCCTTGAGCAAGGAATACAATACTAGAAAAGTACAACCTAGAGAAGTGGTGGCGAACCTATGGCACTCCAGATGTTCATGGACTACAATTGTTCATGGACTACAATTGGCCAGATGTTCATGGACTACAATTGGCCATGCTGGCAGGGGCTGATGGGAATTGTAGTCCATGAACATCTGGAGTGCCATAGGTTCGCCACCACGGACCTAGAGTAACCATGTGCAGAACAACAGTGTACAGCAACCATATGCAGTGAAACAGTTAGTAATCCAACCAGTACAACAATGAAATGGCCAATAGAAATATTCAAGTAGTGACCTCTCAAATCAATACAAAAGGGTGGGCTTTCTGGATAATAGTTCCTGTTCATAAGGAAATAAAAACCCTGTTGCTGCCATAGCTTTGTAGGGAAGGAAGGTGATTACAGTAGCACTGGAGGTGGGGTGGAGAACTATTTTTAATTGTTTGACAAGGGATGGGTCGCTCCCAAGTGAACTTCTGCCCGTTCCTCATCCTTTTAACATACTACTAGATAATTTTAACTGGAGATTCCAGGAATAGAGCCCGGGATCTTCTGCACTCAAAGCAGATGTTCCACCTCTGAGCCACTGATGTCATGATCATAAGAGACCACCATATTCACAGTAATAAAATGTGGGGACCGTTCCCGCCTTATTGCGTATCTTGAACGAATGCACATGTATCGTGACTGCTGTCAGGGGTTTTCTGTGTGAAATGAATTTAGAGTTCTGGAGAGGCTTATAGTCCGTACGATTCTATAGAATCATAGAATAGTTGCTGAAAGGGGAATGATAAAGATCTGTTTTGTCAGAATACTGATATGATTCATTCATTCATTCATTCATTCATTCATTCATTCATTCATTCATTCATTCATTCATTCATTCAGATTTATATACTGCCCTATCCCCTGAGGGCTCTGGGCGGTGTACAACACAAGATTTTTCCCACAAAATATAGCCAAAACCAAACCCAAAAAAACAGGTGGAGCAAATAAAAGAAGTGAATAAATTACAAATAAATAGCACAGGCTCCACGAACTATAGCTATAAAAACATAAGATCCATTAAAACAGCAATTAATACAATAAAACTGTGTCCAGCAAAACCCCCGTAATTTAAAACCCTCCCAAGGGGGAAGAACAGTGGGTCCCATTGATGTTGAGGGACCACTGATGTTGGAGAACAGGAGGGGGCACTTCCTCAGTGGCTGGTCTCTCCAAAGACCCGGTGGAACAACTTGGTCTCACAGGCCTTGCGAAATTCACCAAGATCTCGCAGGACCCGGACAGCTGGAGGAAGAGTGTTCCTCCAGGCCGGGGCGAGAGCTGTAAAGGCCCTAGCCCGCGTGGAGGCCAGCCGCATCATTGAGGGGCTGGGGACCACCAGCAAATTGGCCTCTGCCGAACTCAGAGGCTGAACAGGGACATATGGGGTAATCCGGTCCCCCATATGATTGTAAAAAAATATCAACTCCCCTCCTCTAATAGTAGCTGAAGATTCCATCCTGGTGTAGCATAACACCAGCCTCCTGCCAGTCACGATTTAAGAACATAGGAACAAGCCAGCTGGATCAGACCAAAGTCCATCTAGTCCAGCTCTCTGCTACTCGCAGTGGCCCACCAGGTGCCTTTGGGAGCTCACATGTAGGATGTGAACACAATGGCCTTCTGCGGCTGTTGCTCCCAATCACCTGGTCTGTTAAGGCATTTGCAATCTCAGATCAAGGAGGATCAAGATTGGTAGCCATAAATCGACTTCTCCTCCATAAATCTGTCCAAGCCCCTTTTAAAGCTATCCAGGTTAGTGGCCATCACCACCTCCTGTGGCAGCATATTCCAAACACCAATCACACGTTGCGTGAAGAAGTGTTTCCTTTTATTAGTTCTAATTATTCCCCCCAGCATTTTCTACTGTATGCCCCTGGTTCTAGTATTGCAGTGAGAAAGAGAGAAAAATTTCTCTCTGTCAACATTTTTCTACCCTAAGTATAATTGTATAGACTTCAATCATATCCCCCCTCAGCCGCCTCCTCTCCAAACTAAAAAGTCCCAAACGCTGCAGCCTCTCCTCATAGGGAAGGTGCTCCAGTCCCTCAATCATCCTTGTTGCCCTTCTCTGCACTTCTTTTTCTATCTCCTCCTCACATCCTTGTTGCCCTTTCTCTGCACTTCTTTTTTCTATCTCCTCAATATCCTTTTTTTGAGATGCGGCTACCATTGTGAACTGGACACAGTACTCCAAGTGCGGTCGCACTCCAACTGCTTTATATATGGGCATGACAATCTTTGCATAGAGTCATTGCCTTTTTTACAGCTACATGCATTGAGTTGACATTCCCATGGAACTATCAACTAAGACACACCTAACTCCCTTTCCTGGTCTACAGACTGATAGCACTGGACCCCTGTAGCTGCAGGTATGTGAAGTTTGGATTTTTTGCCCCTCATGTGCATCACTCTTACATTTTGCTACATTGAACTGCATTTGCCATTTCTGAGCCCACTACCCACTTTATCAAGGTCCCGCTTGAGCTCTTTCAATTCTTTGTGGTTCTCACCACCCTACATAATTTGGTATCATCTGCAAATCCCACAACACTTACCCACCCCTACTTCCAGGTCATTTATGAATAGGGTTAAAGAGCACTGGTCCCCAAACGGATCCCTGGGGACACCACCTCCGGTTGATCTCTCCATTGTGAGAACTTCCATTTATTAATCTACCTCCCTTTATTTCCTGTTTCTCAAACTAGTTTCAACCCATAGAGGACTTCCCTCTTATTCCCTTCATTGCTGAGTTTTCTCAACAGTCTCTGGTGAGGAACTTTGTCAAAAGCCTTTGGAAATCCAAGTAGACAATGTCCACCAGTTCACCCCTGTCCACATGCCTGTTTACACCCCTCAAAAGAACTCTAGTAAGTTTGTAAGACAGGATTTGCCTCTGCAAAAGCCATGCTGACTCTTTCTCAGCAGGTTTTGCTTTTCTACATGTTTTATAATTTTATCTTTAATGATAGATTCTACTAATTTGCCAGGAACAGATGTCAAACTGACTGGTCTGTAATTCCGGTCCCCCCTAGATCCTTTCTTCTAAAGATTGGTGACATTGGCCATCTTCCAGTCTTCAGGATAGAGCCTGATTTCAGGGATAAGTTGCCTATTAAAATGAGAAGATCAGCAATTTCATGCTTGAGCTCTTTAAGAACTCTTGGGTGAATGCAATCTGGGCCAGGGGATTTGGTAACATTTAGTTTATCAATGGCTGCCAGAATTTCTTCCTTGTCTACCACTACCTTCGCTAGTTCCTCGGATTCGCCTCCTAAGAAGCTTGGTTCAGGTGCAGGAATTTTCCTCACCTCCTCTTGGGTGAAGACAGATGCAAAGAATTCATTCAGCTTCTCTGAAATCTCCCTGCCATCTTTTAGCACACCCTTTGTTCCTTTGTCTTCTAGCTGCAATGAGCTCCTGGCACTCAAGGAACGTGTGTGTTCTCTTGAAGCCAAGGTGGCAGACCTGGAGAAGCTGAAAGAGGCAGAGAGGGTGACAGACGAGGCTTTCAGGGACCTAAATGCCGGGTCCCACTCCCAAGGTGACATCTCTTCAGATGTCATGGAGAATGAAGGTCTTGGGGACCTGAGGGTGCCAGTCTGAGGTGGGGAAGATGTCTCAGATGGGATCCCCTCTCCTTAACTGGTGATCAGATATCCTCTCAAGACTGAGGATACCCCTCAGGAGGTGGGGCCCTTGCAGTGGGTGATCTCGGATCATTAGAAAATGTAGAGAGCTAGGTTTGTGAGAGGCTATGGATGACCGTGACAGGACTTGGTCTGCCTGGTGCTGGCGGTTATGGATGTCATTGCCTAGATAGGCTTTAGACAGTGCTAGTGGAGTCAGCAGCCAGGGTCCACATTGGCAACCACCCATTGGGAAATGTGGCCGGAGGTTCTGAAGCCAAATTTAGCTGCTAGGAAACAGGGTTGAAGTCCAGGACCCCCAAGGTGGCATTCTCAGAAATGCTGCTACCCATTCCATCAGCAGGGCTTAGCTAGGCAAGCGGAGATACAGGGTCTCAATGTATGGATGAGAAGGTATGTAAGGCAGAGGGTTTCCAGATTTGTCAGAAACTGGGAAACCTTTTGGGACAAGGCAGGCCTGTACAAACGGGATGGGCTTCATCTTAACCAAAGAGGGTCCACATGCCAACATTAAAAAAAGGCAGAACAGCTTTAAACTGATCACTGGGGAAAGCCACAGGAGCCGAGGTGACTTCGGTCTGAATACAGTATCTATGGGGATGCAGACAGAGAGGGAGGTTTTCTAAATCAACCACATACAAGTTTAGGAACATAGCAATGCATGTGACAAGGGATAGTGTCACAAAAAAGACTTGAGGGTGCTACATAAAATCCCAGGTTAAGGGACAGAGACAGATACAGGGTGTCTCTATGCTAATAGTAAAAGCATTCGACCTAAAATGGGGGAGCTGGAGTACAGAGTTTTGAAGGAGGACTTTGATATAGTGGGCATTACAGAGACATGGTGGAATGAGGAGAACCAGTGGGATGCTGTTATACCAGGCTACAGGTCTCTATATAGGAAGGAGCAGGGACAGGGCGATTGGGGGGTGGAGCTGCTCCCTTACATCAAAGAGAGCATAGTACCATAAAATAGACAATGCAGGGGAGCTGGTTCCCCACAGAATCACTGTGATATCACACCAGGTGAAGGACAGTTTAATATTAGGAATATATTATCGTCCCCCTGACCAAAGTGCACAAGAGGATTCTGAGATGGAAAAAGAAATTAGAGAGGCCAACAAAAACAAAAATGTAGTGGTAATGGGTGATTTTAACTATCCCCATATAAACTGGAAAAATGCATGTTCAGGTCATAGTCAGGAGAGAGCATTCCTGGATATGCTAAATGACTGTGGCTTAGAGCAAGGCAAACCAGCCTTGAGGGAAACTAGCCTGCTTTCTCTCCTGTTTAGCAGTTTTCCCCCTTTATTGCCATTAAATATGATTTAAAGCAGGGGTCTTCAAACTATGGCCCTCCAGATGTTCATGGACTACAATTCCCCTCAGCCCCTGCCACTTGGCCATGCTGGCAGGGACTGATGGGAATTGTAGTCCATGAACACCTGGAGGGCCATAGTTTGAAGACCCCTAATTTAGAGCATACCAACCACAAGCCACGGTTCCTTCCTGAACCAGGCTGAAGTATCCTGTTGGAAGTCGGTTTGCAAATCATGGTCCTGAAGGAACTCAGTAAGTGTTTGCTATTGTTGGTGTCAGCACTCTTGACTCTAAACCGTAGTGATCACAAACTAGGAGAGTGAGAGGGAAGTTCCTTGGCTACTGATCTGCAAACTATTATTAGCAAGAGAGTTAATGTTGCATCTGTATGTCATCTGAGAGTGCAGAGGCGGAGTGCTTACGGGGACATGTGGGGGTCCCTGGGCGCACCCCAGCTGGTCATGTGGGGGGGGCAGAGAATCACCCCCACACCTTTCCCCTTGGCCCGCCCCACCAGGCTGCTCCTTTAACTAGCAGAGCCTCCACTGACCGAAGGAGCAGCCTGGCTGGGCCGTCACCGGGCAGCCCCCCGGCCCACGGCAGGCTCCCACCAGCAAAATAAGTGGGGGGCGGGGGCAGGGTGCCCAGAGCAGGTGTTGCCCCAGACATCATCCCCCCATGCCCCTGCCACTCAGTGTTACAAAAGGCAAATGTGGAGTTGTCCCTTGAATCGGGCTGATAATTCATCAAGCCTACCTCTGCTCATTCTGACCGGCAGCAGCTTCCAGGGGTCTTTCCCAGCCTTGTAAATTGGAATTATTTTAATGAGAGATGCCAGATTTTGATCCTGGGACCTTTCAAGAGCTCTCCTTTCAAACTCAGGAAACTTACAAGTGAATGCCTAGCCCCCCCATAGTGATGCAGATTATGTTGAAATTGGCGGCATCTGATATTGATTTCTACCAGTAGGGGGTAGAATACCAGAGAGTGGCCTTCAAGCATCCTGACAACGGATGATCCCATTATGTGTGTTTCAGCGGAGCTGCCGCGTTCTGAGGCTGCGGTACTCTGGAGCAAGGTGCATTGAGAACCATCCCTTCACTCTCTTTAAGCTCAGTCTTCCAAACACAGTCTTGGCCACGCAGGATCCCCCGGAGAGGAAGATGAATGGCCGACGTCAGAAGAGTTACCATGATTCATGGTTCTCTTCGTGTCCCTGCTGTGCCTGATATTAAATGTACTAGCAGTAAAGCTAGTGCAAAAAATACAAAGGGCTCCCGAAAGCCGTTGCTCCGGTTGCACCCCGTGCCAACACAAAGATAGCGGCAGGCAGAAGAGGCTGTAGGGAGGGTGTTCTGTAGGGAGTTCTTTTGTTCTGTAGGGAGGGTGATTTTTTTTAGTAACCTGAGGGGTTATTTGTGTGGATAAGCTCTACTACAAAGTGCTGCAAGTATTTTTTTTAATTGAGTAAGGAAAAGGCAGAAATTCCTACAGCTACTGCCAGTCTTTGATGGCCGCAAATTTCCCTCTCAGCGACCTGACAAGGCTTGCTACTCTGGTATTTTTTTTACAAATGTAATTATCTTTATTTCAGTTCTACATTGATGCATAAAATTAAAACATACCAACAATTACATGCTTTTAATTAGTTGCAACTTCCAGCTAGGTGTAGAAATCCTTACAAGAAGAAGAAGAAGAAGAAGAGTTTGGATTTATATCCCCCCTTTCTCTCCTGCAGGAGACTCAAAGGGGCTGACAATCTCCTTGCCCTTCCCCCCTCACAACAAACACCCTGTGAGGTGGGTGGGGCTGAGAGAGCTCCGAGAAGCTGTGACTAGCCCAAGGTCACCCAGCTGGCGTGTGTGTGAGTGCACAGGCTAATCTGAATTCCCCACATCAGCCTCCACAGCTCAGGCGACAGAGCTGGGAATCAAACCCGGTCCCTCCAGATTAGATACACGAGCTCTTAACCTCCTACGCCACTGCTGCTCCAATAATTCAATAATGTACTTTATAACTTTCACTTTATATTAATATCTTCTCTAATCCCTTAATGTATTCAAATAATTATCATAAACATTAATCCATATGATAACAATAACCTGCGTTATTTTAATTCACGTATGACATAACCTGAAAAACCAATACGATTAATACATACTGTACTATTTCTATTCCTTTTGTCTCAAAATCCAATATTCTTGTAAATTAATACATCGTTTGGAGAGGAAAGTGGAGGATAATCCCTGATGAACGCGACTGGCTTGCCACTCTGTGTGGGACAAGAGGCCCTCTTGCACATCCTCATGGACTGCAGGGTTCAGAGGGTGAGAAAGGTCCCGGAACTGGAGATGGGAGTGCAATTCCCTACTTCCCTCAAGCTCACATCTTCCTGCCTAGACTACAGCCTTTTGTACCAGACAGGAGATGGGGAAAAAAGCCACCTCAGGAAGGCACCCACCTCCCGATCATGCCCTCCGTGAGGTTAAGGATGTTGTTCTCTCTCCTTCCTTCCTTCCTTCCTTCCTTCCTTCCTTCCTTCCTTCCTTCCTTCCTTCCTTCCTTCCTTCCTTCCTTCCTTCCTTCCTTCCTTCCTTCCTTCCTTCCTTCCTTCCTTCCTTCCTTCCTTCCTTCCTTCCTTCCTTCCTTCCTTCCTTCCTTCCTTCCTTCCTTCCTTCCTTCCTTCCTTCCTTCCTTCCTTCCTTCCTCCCTCCCTCCCTCCCTCCCTCCCTCCCTCCCTCCCTCCCTCCCTTCCCTTCCCTTCCCTTCCCTTCCTTCCTTCTCCTCAGTCCTTACTTCCTGGCTGGCCTGGGCTCGACCCCACCGGATCCTTCCGTGGCCCTGCTCCCCATTACCTTTCCCTGCCTTCTTGGCTCATCCTCGTTGCTTGCCAGGTCTGCACCCCCCAGGTCTTTTTACGTTCTAAAATTTGCCTCATCGGGGCCTACCCCCTCCACTTGTGTGCCTGTTCAGTTGCTTAAAAAGTGAGTTGTCACCAATACGCCTTGCCTTTTGTATAGATGGAAGACAGAGTTTTTGTTTGCTTCTGTTGGATTTTATACAGTAATGTGGTATAATTACAGGTTGGGTGAGAAATGTGTGTCACCTTCTTGGAAGTTAATATCAGAAGTTTGTGTGAAGGGGATGCAATTGATTTTGTCTAAGTCAAGTTACCTATTTTTTTAAAGTGTTATACACGGTAGAACTGCTGCCAAAATGTGCTTGTTCTGTCTTGTGAAAATTGAGAGCGCTTCTGTGTAGACAGTTTGCCTTACCAACATTTTAAATCGTGCCATTTAATTTTCTTACAGAGTTTTTTCAAAGTGTTAGGAAGGGTGAAGCAAATTCACAATGATGTGAAGATCCTTCTGCGTACAAACCAGCAGAGAACAGGGTGAGTTCTTATAGAATTATTACAAAGAGATAGGCTTGCTTTTTCTATTCGATTAAAGAAGACGTAAACCTTCGTTTATGAGCTGTTGTCAAGGTCAGAGTAAGGCAGCGAGAAATATCCATGTGTATGAGAACATTTGCAAGACTTTTGATTATGTGAAGCACTTTTTTTGTGAAACATTTTACACGTTTTAAATTTTCAGCCTAGAAATTATGGAACAGATGGCTTTGCTCCAAGAGACATCTTATGAGCAGCTTTACCGATGGGCTCAAGGTACTGTTATGCAGTGGCTCAGCGCCAAGGGGGAGGGGGGTGCGTGACGCACTGGGCGCGTGCCAATGTGGGGGCGTTCCGGGGTGTGGGCGTGGCAGGGACACAGTTCCTCCTCACTCCAGCCCTGCTGTTATGCATATGCAATCAGTCTTTTTCTTTGCCAATTCAATCCCATTTTGCAGACTCTTTAGTTCAGCATGACAGCAGATTCGTCATCATCAACATTATGATAGAGAATTGGGGTGCAAATATGAGTCTCCCAGATCCTAGTTCAGCTGTGTCACGCAGGTATCCCCAACCTTTTTGAGTGTGCAGGCACCTGTGGAATACTGACACAGCATGGTAGGCGCAACTACAAAATAACTGCAACAAAACGGCTACTTCAGCGGCCCATGGGCACCACATTGGGGATCCCTGCTCTGACTACTACGCCGCACCGGCTCCTGATGCTTTCAGTCAGTCAGGCTTTTTTCTAGCAAATCCAGCTGCGTTGCTTAGGAGTATGTACAAACCCTGTTTTGGGTTCGCAGAGGCTTTTAAAATAGGATCAGTACTTTCTGGGAAACGGAGTCAGGGCATAAAACTCCTCACATTTTGATAATTTCGTGGTGTTTTTTGGATGGCGATTGTCCAGTGGTGCACAATTTAGAATTATGAAATGTCTGTCTGTCTGCCATCTGTGTGATTTGTACATCACCCTTTCCTTTCCGAGCTCAGGGCGGTTTCCAACTTTCTCAACATACAATATGGAATAATACAATAATATCATAACAAAAATAAAACAGTATAATTATAGCTTTAAAATTTTAAATTTAAGAGCTGTCACTTACTTGTTTCAGACTAAAAGACCCACCATAAACACCTACATCATTAGAAAAACAATATTTTTAATGTTTTGGATACTTAATTTGTAATAGGAAAGGCCATGACCTGGATAGCCCAGCAGAGGCGTAGCTGGGCCAGAGTGCGCCCGGTGCACACTCTGGCTCCCCCCCCCCCCCCAGGGTCTCCTGGGAAATGTAGTTCCCACCAGAACAGGAAGGCCTGTTCTTCAGCCTGCTCGGTTTTCTAAAGCAAGTGTGTGTGTGGGGGGTGTGTGTGCCGTGGGGGGGCACTGCGAGGGGGGTGGGGAAAGGGGAAGGGGCCGGGGGATTTTGCACCCTCCATTCTCTGGGAGTTTTGCCGCTGTATCCCAGGCTAGCCCAGTCTTGTCAGTCACTTGAAACTAAGCACGGTTGACCTAGTTATTATTTGGAAGGGAGACCCAAGGAAATCCAGGGTCGCTACACAAAGAGAGACAATGACAAACCACCTCTGTTTGTCTCTTGCCTATTGGATCACCTTAAGTCCCCTACAAATTTGACAGCACTTTCTACTACTAATAGGAGGCCCATCGGAGGCCTAACCCTAACCCATCGGAACTCCTTGGAACTGTGATCCTAAAACATCTTGGTTTGAAAATGATTAGGTATGAAAACCCTATAAAAAGAGTCTGTCAGCCCACCCTTCAAATAAGTGTGCCAGATTAGAAATAGGATTGGAACAGACTTTCTCAGTAATTTGCACGTTATGCTTTGCAGTCCATTTTCTGTTAATCCTGCCCTTGCAAACTACCCTCTGCGTTGGTTAACATTTGACAGAAGTCTGCGTTGGTTAACATTTGACAGAAGACTGCATCAGCATGGTGTAATGGTTAAGAGCAGGTGCACTCTAATTTGGAGAACCGGGTTTGAGTCCCCGCTCCCACTTGAGCTGTGGAGGGTTATCTGGTGAACTAGATTAGCATGTGCACTCCAACACGTGCCAGCTGGGTGACCTTGGACTAGTCACAGTTCTTCAGAACTCTCTCAGCCTCACCTACCTCACGAGGTGATTGTTGTGAGCTGGGAAGGGAAAGCAGATTGTAAGCCCCTTTGAGTCTCTTACAGGAGAGAAAGGGGGGATATAAATCCAACTCTTTTTCTTCATCGGGAACACCTGGATTCTGCTGGTTGGTTACTTGAAACAAGCACATCTGCATATTTAGGTTTGTTTTGCCTCATTCTGAGCCAGTGGTTTGAGTGTCAGACTAAGATGTGGGAGACTTAGATTTGAATCCCTGCTCTGCCGTGGAAGCTGAGTGACCTTGGGCCAGTCACATACTGAAGATCTACTTTATATTAGTCCCTGGATATCTAGCTGGGTCTCAGAACCCATGATACTGAAGGATTCTGACAAGGAAACATTTCTAAGTTTAAGAATGGGTTAATTCTACCTGCACAAACCCTTCCAACACTGACTACCAGTGGCGTCGCGCCAACGGGGCAGTGCAGTGCCCCGGGCGGAGGCGTGGCCAGAGTGTGGTGGGAATGTTGCGGGGCGGGGGAGGGCAGCAGGGGGCACAGGGCACGCGTGTGCCCCAGGCACCGTTTCCCCTTGCTCCGCCCCTGCCGACTACACAGTCACCTATTGTGAGGAAGCGGCCTCTTTCACTAATGTGTGTACTTCCTTAGAAGAAGAGTTTTTATACCCCACTTTTGCCTTCCCTTCCTCTCCCCACAACAGGAACCTCGTGAGGTAGGTGAGGCTGAGAGGCCTCTGAGAAAACTGTGATTAGCCCAAAGTCACCCAGCAGGCTTCATGTGGAAGAGCGGGGAAACAAACCTGGCTCACCAGATTAAAGTCCACCACTCATGTGTAGGAGCGGGGAGTCAAACCTGATTCTCCAGATTAACGTCCATCGCTCTTTAGGGAGCTCAGTGAGTTGCAGTGGGAGGGAGGAATTTCTTCTCTGCCCTTTCTGTTGCAGAAGTGACAGGTGGTTTTTGATGTTATTATTATTATTACTACTACTAGGATTATTATTTTGCTCTTTCATAGGTGAATGCAGGACTTTAACACAAGAATCATGTGACATTTCTCCAGTTTTGGCCCAAGCGATGGAAGCCCTACAAGACAGACCTGTTCTTTATAAGTATGTTTGTGTGTTAATACAGCAATCTTTTGTTTCCTTGTCAAAAATTAGGATGCCTGACTCTCTTGACTGGACTTTGTCAAGAGCTGCTAGCATGATAAGGGCTGTGTACACCACCACATGTTTTAATGGAGTGTGTAACAAACAGTTCCAAACATTATTAGAGACATAGAAGCATTGCCGGTCCATGTCTGTCTTATCACTTCTTGGTAACACCAAGAATAACACAACACTTGTCAAGAAAACTGTGTGTTTCTCTGCTTCCCATCAGCAGCTGTCAGCACCAGGGTGGTGAGCGATTCATATTTCAAGGTGTTAAATCACATGTCCTATCTAGCTGTTGCCACGTAAAGCGGAAAAAGAGTCCAAGGCCGTTTCCGCACAGCCAGAGAAGCAGCTTCCTACCTGCTTAAAGTCAGTGGAGCATTGAGACCGCTCTCACAGTCCTGTGCGGGCAGTCCCAACGATTCTGCTGCCCTCAGGGGCGTTGTGTGTTGCCCAGTGTGTTTGTGAGGCACTTATCTTTCCTTCCTGGGCAGCTCTGGATGGTTGGAAAGACATGCCCACGCTGCCCTCCGACACTGCTTTTGAAAAACCTTGCTCCCCGAGGTGTGTAAACAGCACCCCTGGGACGGTGTATTTACCATCCCTAGGGCGCTGTTTTTTTGGCCGTGTGGAAGCAGCCAGAGAACAGAGGTAGTCCTGATTTTTTTGGTGATGTTTTGTTATGTCCTGAGTAAGGGCTGTTACTCTTTTTCAGGTGAAGGTCAAAACTCCAAGGCTGCACTCTAAGGCTACAGACTGAGGCCCCTTCCGTACATGTAGAATAATGCACTTTCAATCCACTTTCACAATTGTTTGCAAGTGGATTTTGCTATTCCGCCCAGCTGCAAAGTGCATTGAAAGTGCATTATTTTGCATGTGCGGAAGGGGCCTCAGAGAAGTTTAAAGCCTTATACATTTCCTTTGTCCCAGATTGGGGGCATGATCAAGTTTCATTTTTTTGATATATATGCAGTTTTCTATGTTTGCTTTTTCTGCTTGGCTTCTACACTTTTCTATTCCTGTCTGCCAGGAAGTTAAGGAAAGTTTGCATCAGGCATGGCAAAAGAAAAAAGAATGGGGAAAAAAGGGAGGAGAAGATGGTGGAAAATAAAAAAAAATTGCCTTTAAAAGTTTGTATTTCCAACATATCTGTGAATAAAGAGCCAACCCCGGGGAAAGGCTTAGCGGTCCTTGAGAAGAAAACAAATTGCAAGAATACCAAATATTTTATCAACAATGTCTCCATGGGAAGAAAGCAAAAAATAGCACACAACTTTAATGTAGCAATTTTCTAAGTCACAGTGAGAAAAGGCTTACATAATTTTTCGTTGCTTTTGCAGTTAATGAGGACAGCTCACAGAGGTTGACAAAGGGTCATGGGAAAGTACATTCTTGTAATACTGGGTGGATTTACCCAGAGCTTCTAAATTTATTTTCATAATAAATAACTTTAATGAATCAGTGTATTGTCAAAGGCTTTCACGGCCAGATTCAACTAGTTATTGTGGGTTTTCCGGGCTGTGTGGCTGTGGTCTGGTAGATCTTGTTCTTGGTCACAGTGTAATACAGTCTTTTCTCTGTGATACACCTCTGAAGATGCCAGCCACAGATGCAGGCGAAATGTAATTTATTTATTTATTTTATATTTCTTTCTTAGATTTGATATACCGCCCCATCCCCTAAGGGCTCTGGGCGGTTAGGAACAAGATCTACCAGACCACGGCCACACAGCCCGGAAAACCCACCAGAACCAGTTTAATGAATCAATTTTCTAAGACACTGTGAGAAAAGGCTTACATAAAAATATTATGAAAGTAAAGTAAGAAGTCTCAGAAAAGCACCATGACACTCTACTTCTGATAACATGTAATGTTCTACTTTCTGGAGAGGGTGTTGACAGAACATTTGGTATTAGCAATCATAATCTTGCCCTGACTTGGATGGTCCAGGCTAGCCTGATGTCATTGGATCTCAGAAGCTAAGCAGGGTTGGTGCTGGTTATTACTTGAATGGGAGACCTCCAAGGGATACCTGCCTTTTTGTAAAGTTGTGCGTGCCATTTTCTTTCCTGTTACTGCCATGGGAAAGAAAATAGCAGGTGCAACTTTACAAAAAGGTAGGCCTCACTAATAGATATAAATAGGGAGGATATAAATGCTATTTTATCAAAATTCTACATCTCCCAGTGCAGATAATAATGGTTTTGATGGCAGCAGCGAATAAGATTTTAAAATGTTACCAGAGAATCAGAAAGGGAGGGGCAGGCATGCACTTCGGCCCTGCAGAGTAGTACAACACAGGAATTTGTGTTGGATTACTGCACATGTTTCCTGTCACCTTTATCCTGAAAGGGGTATAGATCTGATAGGAAGCTGGGGCGCGATTTCACACAATGATTACTTAGCCATTGAAAGCGTTTTGAGAGTCAGCTGATAAAACTGCACTATAATTCTATTTATGGAATTTACATTCCCCATAAAACAAAGTACCTTGATTACTGTGGCGACAATAACTGTGCGCATCACCTTGTTCTTATCACTTTTTGTTGCAGATATACCCTTGATGAGTTTGGAACAGCCAGACGAAGCGCCATGGTCCGGGGCTTTATAGATGCTCTCACAAGAGGTGGTCCAGGAGGTACACCCCGGCCTATCGAAATGCATTCCCATGATCCTTTGAGGTACAATGGTGACCTTGTATGTTGCAGTAAAATTGGGGAGGGGTGTTTCTGGCAATGTAGCAACCTTTTATGCAGCAGAGTATTTTTGTTTGTTGCTGTTTTAGGTATGTAGGAGATATATTGGCCTGGCTACATCAAGCTACTGCTTCTGAAAAAGAGCACCTGGAAGCCATGTTAAAATTTGTAACTGCGGAAGGTATGGCTGAAGTGGAAAGCAAAAAAAGTTTGACAAATGGAAGGCGGAGGGAGTTGTTCACACTCATAGAAATGTGTGGCCAAGGTTTTTAAGAGTGGGGAAGCTTTGGACATCTTTTTGAAAAAAATGCAGAGTAGTAATCTAACCACAGCAAAGACCAGCAGAATGGAGGCAAGGTGGGGGAGGAGCGGGGGGGGGGGGGCAGGAACAAAGGAATTAAGTAGAGAGGCTGGAGGTGAGAAGGGAAAACAGTCATTTTGTATTAAAGGAGAGGTCACACAGAGGAGGAAATAGGTGAAGATTATGGGCCCAGTTACAGGTGGAAATTCTTCTGGAAGAAGACTGCAAGATGTTGGACAGTGCAAGAGAAAGTCCTTGAGGAAGAAGAGAAGGGGATTGTGAGTCAGGAGGGAGGATCAATGAAGATACTCATCAGGGAAAAAAGCAGAGAGAGGGAGGAGGAGAGAGGCTGCTTACAATAGAGGAAACCTACTCCATCAGATCTTGCCAGGCCTGTGATCCTGATTGCCGTCCTAGGAGCAAAGGAGGGACTAGAGGTGCTCAGAGTACAAACCACAGTCACCTTGCTGGAGGAAAATAGGCCACAGCTATTGTGGAGCACAATCACAGGAGCATCGAGTCTGGATCCAATATCGGGTGACCGCCAATGACACAAACCCTCATCCCATCCTGCTTGCTGGAGGAAAATTAGATGGGATGGCAAGTCCTGAGTTCGACTCAGGCATGAGCCTCTGCATAGTTCCCTTGCCACCTGAGGGATCGAGCCAAGTGACAGCCCTGAACTGAGTATGTTGCTGAACAGCCTAATCCCCAAGACCCCATAGCAAGGAAAGCAGGCATGAAGGCTCAGTCTGCCTCCAAGATTGGATCCGGTAAAATGCTCCAACCATCCATGAAGAGCTGTGACAGGAGCATATAGTCCACCATGCTTTCTACCGGAAAATGACAAACCAGGGTGGGGAAGGGGGGAGCCAGTGCAGATTGAGGGGCCTGATCCCATATGGCAGCTTCATAAATCTTCTAGGAGAGGACATCAGTGAATTCTGCTGCTGACTGGCTTCTGTCTTGGATGCCACCGGCGTGGAGCCCGGTACAAACCCCCTTCCCTCCCATGGTCCCAAGCCCCTTGGTTGCAGGGCTAATGCTTCTACAAAGTATGTTTGTAAAGAATTATGTTTTCCTAATGTGAAGGATTGCATTTGTTGTTGAAGCAGTTAGGAGAAGCTTATGACTTTGTCAAACATAATATCAAAATTGTATTGTCGAAGGCTTTCACAGCCGGAATCACTGGGGTGCTGTGTGGTTTCCGGGCTGTATGGCCATGTTCTAGCAGCATTCTCTCCTGACATTTCGCCTGCATCTGTGGCTGGCATCAGAGGATCTGAGATGCAGGCGAAACGTCACAGATGCAGGCGAAACGTCAGGAGAGAATGCTGCTAGAACACGGCCATACAGCCCGGAAACCACACAGCACCCCATAATATCAAAATTACTTTAAAAATAATGTATAGAATACCTCTGAATAACTTCTGTTGTTTAATTTTCAGGTGTGGAAGAAACTATGCAAGAAGTAGTTGGACACATCACAGAAGGTGTTTGTCGACCTCTTAAGGTAGAATATTTTGCTTTGTGAACTCTCAGTGTAAGCAAGAGTTATTTTTAAGCATTTCCTCATATGTCCATAAACAGTGAAAAAGCAGGTTGAAGGGTATTTTATACATTTAGCTGTTTTATTTTATTCATATCCCGCCCCTTGTTCACCAAAGTCAGGCTCTGGATAGCTAACAATACAAAAAATGTCAACAATTAAAATACTTGAATTAGTTTCGAATCCCATTCAGCACTGTAGTTATCACATTAAAATTCTGGTTCCCAGGAAGACCACCCCACAGGGTGGGAACATAAAGTAAAACTATAAACCAAATCATAATCAACTACTGATTCAAGTAATGAAGTAAATAAAAATTTTTATCGTAGGGATAGGGCAGCCTGTTGTTGCTGCCTTAGCTATAGGCCTGGCAAAACATCTCTGTCTTATTGACCTGGCGGAATTGAACTGAATCCCTCAGGGCCCGGGTCTCATTTGACAGAGTTCCCCCAGGCTGGGGGAAGGGCCAGAAAAGCGCTGGCACTAGTTGAGGGCAGCCGGATATTTCTAGGACCAGGACAGGCTGTTTACTGTAAACAATCCTCCAGGGGTTATATGGAAGAGGTGGTCCCATAGATATGACAGTCCCAGACATTTAGAGCTGAAGAAGAGGAAGAAGAAGAAGAGGAAGAAGAAGAAGAGGAAGAGGAAGTAGAAGAAGAAGAAGAAGAAGAAGAGTTGGATTTATATCCCCCCCCTTTCTCTCCTGTAGGAGACTCAAAGGGGCTTACAATCTCCTTGCCCTTCCCCCCTCACAACAAACACCCTGTGAGGTAAGTGCGGCTGAGAGAGCTCTGGAAAGCTGTGACTAGCCCAAGGTCACCCAGCTGGCGTGTGTGGGAGTGTACAGGCTAATCTGAATTCCCCAGATAAGCCTCCACAGCTCAGGCGGCAGAGCTGGGAATCAATCCCGGTTCCTCCAGATTAGATACACGAGCTCTTAACCTCCTACGCCACTGCTGCTCCTACACCAAAACCGTGAACGTGATCCAGTGTTTAACTGAGAGCAGCGCAGCTGGTGAAGCACAGGCTGAATATGTGATGTTCGAGATGTCCCTGTAAGGGCTCTGGCCGCTGTATTTAGTCCAGCTGAAGTTACTGGCCATAGAATCATTTCTTAAATCCAGCCTTCTTATATTCCTTGAAGCTGACTTGTGTGTAGATGCTGACTTGAAGTGTCTGCATGGTCAAATGTCTAGTCAATGTTTATTTTTGTCTCATCCTATTGTCTCATCCTCAGGTGAGAATTGAACAGGTGATTGTGGCTGAACCGGGAGCAGTCCTGCTATATAAAATTTCTAACCTTCTCAAATTCTACCACCACACCATCAGGTAAACTCAGAACAGACCATGAAGAAAAAGCAAACTACCTTTGGCTCTAGATTATTGAGGTTAGCAAACTACCTGTCCTTGGCCTGAATCCGAGTCACCAGTAACTCAGATTCACATCAAGAGGGACAGGTAGCTTGACTGCTTATGATACCCTTATCAAATGACTGACTACCTATCATGAAAGCAAGCCTGGGAGAGCCACACTTCTTTCAGTAAAATCCTTTGGGTCTTTTTCTCCAATAACTCCAACCAGCTGAGGTCTCAACGATTTTTATTGAAAAACAGAAATCAAAGAAATAAAACATAAATGCAGTTAAGAGATTGCTCAGCTGATTTCATTCCTTTTTGGTTCTTTGTCCCCATTCCGGGAACCCATGGCCCAGAGATGCTTCTCTGACCACCTCTCAAGATGGAATTCAAAAACCTTTGTTTTCCCCCTCTCAGGAAAACTCTGTTCAGGCCATGAGGTAACTTAGGCCTTTGAAGTTTCATCCTAGCACCTCTGCATAGTTTCCTGTCCTCCCTCCAGGAGATCAAAAGGCAAAGATGCTTTTCACAATCATATGTGACTTCCCTTTACTGTAGCGATAGCATCATTCCATTACACTACCTACTTTAAGCTGAAGAAGAGTCTTTTGGAATACACACGCAGCCTGTTTTAGATGCCCAGACGGAGAGAAAAGAGAAGCCTATCTTTTTGGATGACCTCCGAGGCTTGTGCCTCATTGCAGTTTTGTTATGGACAATTGAGTTGTTTTCATGGTCCAAGAAGAGGAGGAAACAAATATTATTAGACTATAAAAACTGGAGGGGGTGACACCCCCAACCTCCACATTCTTTTTTAAAAAATAAAGTTTATTAAAGTTGCAAAATTACAGAAAAAACAAATATACACTATGTAACAGTTAACATTTTCCACCAAATCTTACAAGTAAGAAAGAAATCTCATACATATTATAATCCCCTATTTGGGGGTTGTCATATTTGTAATTATTACTTACTAAACTATAATCAGGTTTGACTTCACCAATCGTTATAATATATAATCTAGAAAAGATTCCAACCTCCACATCCTTAATGGTTCTTGAATATTTAATTGTATGTTATGAGTAGAATGGTATGTTTGGTAATCAGTGTTTTTAATGTGTTAGAATTAGGCAGTAGTATATAGTGGTAGTCCGTTAGGTATAGTGATAAGTGGATGTTTAGGAATCACAATAGCACAATAAACGCACTGTGCACTTTATATCGAGGCTCGTGTATTAGCGAGATATATCTTTGTGTTGGAACTTATCCGCTATACACCGTTGGATATTGGTCGATAAAACAAATCCAGTTCACCAGGTAAGACTCCGCCACACTTCCACCACACTGGGGAATCGAACCGGTTCTGCACATTAGAGTCAACCTGCTGTTACTCACTACACTATGCTGACTCTCGCTCTACCACACTAGCTCTGAATTAAAAATCCAGTTATAATTTGATCATTCAAAACCCCTCTAAGGTGTATTTTCATATTAGCTTTTCATTTAAGGTACCTTTCTGATGGTGGCTCTTTCTGCCAGTCCATACTTCAAGCAGAGGCAATTACAGTACTTTGCTGGACCATTCGGTTTGCCTGGTTTTCATCATTGCACCATTTTTGGGAGAGATCCTTGCTTCTCACGGGTCTCAAATTTGGTAACTTCTGAGCTTTCCAATTTAGTGCAGCAATCAGAGTTCCTTAGGATGGCTTTCTGGTTTATTTTTAAAACTTTATTTCTAACAAGAACAGAAGAAACTTGTTTCACAGTATGAAGGCTGTAAATCAGCAGTTCTAAATAAGATTACTTTCATAAGTGCTGTCAAGTTGCAGCTGACTAACGGCAACCCTAGCAAGGGCTTGCAAGGCAAGTGAGAGGCTGAGGTGGTTTGTCATGTCCTTCCTCAATGGTCTCTCATCTAAGTACTAACCCTGCATAGTTTCCAAGATCTGATGAGATCAGGCTCTCTCTTTGGAGAGCCAGCGTTGTGTAATGGTTAGAGTGGCAGACTCTAATCTGGAAAACTGGGTTTGATTCCTCACTCCTCCACATGAAACTTCCTGGGTGACCTTAGGCTGGTCACAATTCTCTCTGAACTCTCTCAGCCCCACCTGTCTCACAAGGTGTCAACTGAGTGGAGAGGAAGGGAAGGAATTTGCAAGCCGCCTTGAGCCTCCTCAACAATAGAGAAAAGCTGCGTATAAAACCCAACTATTCTTCGGTTGCCTACAAATAGGGCATCAGTTCACCATGCGAGAAACAGTGTTCTTTAATTTTAGGTACAGAATATTACAATAAAAAGACCTGATGTGTCTTTCTGAGATATAATTAAACCTTTTTCTCTGTTTTTTTTCAATTTTCAGTAATATTGTGAGAAACAGTTCAGCCATGCTTTTAACAACGATTGAAGAGATGCACCTGTTGAGTAAGAAGATATTCTTCAACAGTTTGAGCCTACATGCAAGCAAACTGATGGATAAGGTTTGTTTTGGGGATCAGTCGCTCTCTTGTTTCTATAGCCTGCACTGCACGGAATCAGTTCTGATCTCCCAGATCCCGCTCTTGACACTCTCACACTGGTTCTGTTAGGTACAGTTTCGGACACAAGCATTTCGCTCTGTTAATCACACACACTACTTTGGGAACAAAGTCGGAATTTCAAGTAGCCAGCATAAACATTCATCCAGAATGTTGTTCAAAGTTAAATGATAAGAAAAGAAAGAGAAAAAGGGGTTGATGGAAGGAAGAATACAACAAACTTTGTGAAATCGCATAACTATCTAAGAGCACACTGTTTCCATTTTGGTGCTGTGTTCTTCAGGCTAGTTGCACGTACGGTGTGGGAAAGTGTTGTTAGTTGCAGCAGAATTGTTTGTTTGTTTGTTTGTTTGTTTGTTTATTATATTTGTATACCGCCCTCCCCAAAGGCTCAGGGCGGTGTCCATCAATTGTAAAAACAGCTTAAAACATCGTATATAATTTATATAAATACGTAAAATAACAAGACTCCCGATGGCTTCAGCCCCTCCCTCCCCCTTTATATACTCACGGGAGGCCAGCTGTTCTTATGGCAGAGTTGACATCATCCCGGCTGGCCAAATGCCTGGCGGAACAGGTCCGTTTTACAGGGCCTGCGGAAACTTTGTAAGTCCCGCAGGGCCCTGATCTCACTTGGAAGCCTGTTCCACCAGGTAGGGGCCAGAGCCGTAAAGGCCCTGGCCCTTATAGAGGCCAGCCGGATCGCCTTATGGTTTGCTACAGCCTGCCTCCTGAAGATACCATTGCAAGTTTGACATTACCAGTAGTTAAACAGATCTTTTGGCTTCACACAGATGTCAGTCTTTGACAGTTCAAATAATATTCATGTATTCACTCTATTTATACCTAGCCTTCCCAGTGGGGACCCAAGGTGTCTTAACATGGTTTTCATCTATTTTATCCTTGCAACAACCTGGAGATGCATGTTAGACTGAGAATGTGTGACTGACCCAAAGTCCAGTGGCGGGGGGTGGGTGGAAATCCCCCCCCCGTGGCCCCCCACTTACTTTAGTGCAGTTGACTGCAACTCAAGCCAGCTTAAAAAGCAACCTGGCTGGGCTGCTGGTTAAACTAAGTAAGAGTGTGTGTGTGTGGGGGGGGGGGTGCAAAGAGCAGCCAGCTAAAAAAGCATCCTGTCTGGGCCAATGCCCACCCCCGTGGCCTGGCCCTGCCAGGCTGCTCCGGGCCATGGGACCTGGCTGGTGGGGTGGGGCCAGGCAGGGGCACCCAGCAGTGGCCTGACGAGGGGGGTAGGGGTGCAGGGGGTGATTTTCCACCCCCCACTTGACCCCAATGGCGCGCTTCTAGCGCCCACCTGTCCCGTGGCAGCTCCGCTACTGCCAAGGTCACCCAGCAAGTTGCCATGGAAGAGAAGGGATTCGAACTTGGGTTTCCCAGATTCTAGCTTGACACTCTAACCCAGGGGTCTTCAAACTATGGCCCTCCAGATGTTCATAGACTACAGTTCCCATGAGCCCTACCACTTGGCCATGCTGGAAGGGGCTGATGGGAATTGTAGTCCATGAACATCTGGAGGGCCATAGTTTGAAGACCCCTGCTCTAACCACTATATCACACTGGCTTTCCCAAACAGCTGAACCAGAAAATTGTGGTCCACTGGCAATTGAAAAACAGTTCCCATTTATGCTGTGGGAACATGAATATGTTCTTCCCATTCCCAGTTCCTGAAAGAAAGGGGAGCATAGAATCATAGAGTTGCAAGAGACCCCAAGGGCCACCAAGTCCAACCCCCTGCAATGCAGGAACACACAATCAAAGCACTCCTGACAGCCTCTCTTTAAAAACCTCCAAAGAAGGGAACTCCACACTCCGAGATAGTGCATTTTTCTTGATGTTTAGGTGGAATCTCTTTTCCTTCACCTTGAACCCATTACTCCTGGTCCTAGTCTCTGGAGCCGCAGAAAACAATCTTTCTCCCTCACCAACATGACATCCCTTCAGATATCTAAACCCGGCTATCATGTCACTTCTTAACCTTCTCTTCACCAAACTGAACATACCCTAAGTCTCTCCTCGTAGGGCATGGATTCCCTCCTCTGGGCCCATTCCAATTTGGGAGCAGATGGGTACTCAGAACTCTCCTTCTCCTTTGTATCAAAGGGAGCATTTCTACTATCAACAAACCAGACAGAGGGGTTGAAGTTATGCAGAAATGGATGGAAAGAAGGACTGGGGCTAGCTTTGGGCCATTGAAAAGGGTTTGGTATGCACTGGTTGTATGCCTGTCCCCCAGCATGATTGGGTGGCCCTGTGTTGTGTCATGTAGATAGGTTGGATTTTGAGAAATGTATTCGCAACAGGACTGTCTCTTCTCTTTCAGATTGAGCTCCCCCCTGCTGATCTGGGCCCAAGCTCTGCGCTGAACCAAACGCTGCTGCTGCTGCGTGAGATTCTAGCGTCCCACGATTCCTGCGTCGTCCCAGTGGATACTCGACAAGCTGACTTTGTACAGGTAGACTTTTCTTTTGAAAAGCTGGGGGATGTGCTGATCTTAGCCACCTGGCGGCAGGCAGTATGTATGTGAACACTGGAGCTGTTGAGGGAAATGAGCAGAGTCCTTGAAAGGGACTTGGCTTGTGCGGAGCCTTAGCATATAAGGAGGAAAGAAGGACCCCACAAGTGTGAGGAAATTGTATTGTTGTTATCATTGTGAGTGTGTTTTAATAAATATGAGGAATGGTTCACTCTGGTCAGTATCAGAGTTAACCGTTTATCAGTATGCAACTGAGCGGCAGCTCAAGAAAGATGTGATAGTGGAGATACCAGGATGCCATGCGTGATTTTCTCTGTAAAAAGCTCAGAGAGGATGACAAGGATGGAGGAGAAGGTGCCTCATAACCAATAGTTATGCCTTCGGTAGGGAACTGCGTGGAAGTTCTTTATCACTGAACGACCCAAAGCTACCTGCAAGAGCTCTGCGAGAGCTCCCCCTGCTGGTGGCCGCCTGATCTGCATGGCACCAATATGGTGTCTGCGGGGCTGTGCTGCTTGAAGGAAACGTTGCTCATAACCGCGTAGCCACTTCTTACAGCACCAGTAAATCGACCCTGATGGCTACTCCTGCAGGGGAGGTCGGGCTGTCCCGTTTTCTTCCCACACTCCCTGACAAGTCACTTACAGGTCGCTGTTTTCATGTTCTTCCACTGCATCTGTCAATAAATTTGAATTAATCTGCTCACCTTCTATCTCTGCCTTCAAAAAATTGTAGTACAATTCCCATCAGGCCTTGCCAATTGGCCATGCTGGCAGGGGCTGATGGGAATTGTAGTCCATAACATCTGGAGTGCCAAAGGTTTGCCACCACTGTAGTAGGCTGTAATTCTCAGTGGAGTAAGAATCGATTTTTAAAAAGTAGTTTTGTTTTTTTTAATCCATCGCCAGCTTCTCCCAGGGTCTTAAAATAAGTACTGCGTCAGGAACTTTTTTTTTTGCTGCACTGATCTCTTCCTGACAAGACCGAGGCGAGGTGAGGTGAAGAATGCACCTGTCTTCTGAACACAAGAGCTGTTGAGGGAAATGAGCAGAGTCCTTGAAAGGTGGTTGGCTTGTGTGGAGCTTTGGCATACAAGAAAGAAAGGAGAGCCACAGAAGTGTGAGGAAATGTATTGTCAAAGCCTTTCATGGCCAGAATCACTTGGATGTTGCGGGTTTTCGGGTTGGCAGGCGGTGGCCGTCTCTTGCCTTGAGCAGCAGTAGCGTAGTGGTTAAGAGCAGGTGCATTCTAATCTGGAGGAACCGGTTTTGATTCCCCACTCTGTCGCCTGAGCTGTGCAGGCTTATCTGGGGAATTCAGATTAGCCTGTGCACTCCCACACATGCCAGCTGGGTGACCTTGGGCTAGTCACAGCTTTTCGGAGCTCTCTCAGCCCCACCCACCTCACAGGGTGTTTGTTGTGAGGGGGGAAGGGCAAGGAGATTGTCAGCCCCTTTGAGTCTCCTGCAGGAGAGAAAGGGGGGATATAAATCCAAACTCTTCTTCTTGAGTGTAGTGGTTAAGAGCAGGTGGATTACTTCACTGATCTGCCAAGGAGACAGTTTTCCTTGGCAGGTGGCCAATTTCCAGTAGCATGACGTTTCACCTGCATCTGTGGATTGGTTTCTGACTGGCACTTGCACAGTGAACTAGCTTTACCTTTAAGTGTCTCCAGAACTGTTCATTTTTCAGTTTCCATTTTAGAATCAAGCCATCTCTTCCTTGTATTGTCGAAAGGTCACCCAGCTGGCATGTGTGGGAGTGCACAGGCTAATCTGAATTCCCCAGATAAGCCTCCACAACTCAGGCGGCAGAGCCGGGAATCAAACCCAGTTCCTCCAGATTAGATACACAAGCTCTTAACCTCCTACGCCACTACTACACCGATACATTACAACATCCTAGGCCTCGAGCTGTAATGAAAGGCCAACAATAACCAGCGAAAGAACTGACAGCTGTATAAACATAACAAACTAAATATGAAACTAAATATCATGATCTGAAGATAGAGATTCAGCGACTATGACACAAACCGGCTGAGGTCGTCCCAGTGGTAATCGGCACCCTGTGCACCGTCCTGAAAACATGAGACCTCTTTAAATTGACAATCAACATCTGTCAGATTTGAAAGGCAGCCCTGGTGGGTTCTACACGAACACTATGTTGATACGTTACAACACCCTAGGCCTCTGGGTAATGATAGGCCAACAACTAGCTAATGAACTGGGAGCTGTGATATCAGACAAAATTAAAATAATCATAATAATAGAACAATGCATGCATGAGAAATGCCATCAGTCACAGCATTTCTTCTGTGGTTTCTCTTTCCCTCCCTAGGTGCTATCCTGTGTCCTGGATCCTCTGCTGCAGGTGTGCACCATGTCTGCCAGTAACTTGGGGTCTGCGGACATGGCGACCTTCATGGTGAATTCCCTTCATATGATGAAGACGACTCTAGCTCTGTTTGAGTTCACCGACAAACGACTGGAGATGTTACAGTGTCAGGTAAACGTCCAAAGTCAATCTCTCAATGTTTTCTTTGTCATTAAACATTAACGCTTAATAAATATAACACGGTCTTCTTAAATGTGTGTATCCTCGCAGCCTTCATATATAAAGTAAACACGCAAATGCATACGGCCGCAAGGGGGGGGGGGGACTTCCATTAAGGGGAGGTTGAAAGAACCTCTCAAACGAAATGCAGCAGAGCAAAGAAAAGCAGAGGTCAGCCAGAGCTGCAGCACCAACTATTTTTAAAAGAATGGAAGGTGTCCAAAATTGGCTACCGTTTTCCAACGTGTGTGTGGGGTGGGGTGAGAGTCTCCATTTTTATTTTAGTGAGAAGAGAAGAAGAAGAAGAGTTTGGATTTATATCCCCCCTTTCTCTCCTGCAGGAGACTCAAAGGGGCTTACAATCTCCTTGCCCTTCCCCCCTCACAACAAACACCCTGTGAGGTAGGTGGGGCTGAGAGAGCTCCGAGAAGCTGTGACTAGCCCAAGGTCACCCAGCTGGCATGTGTCGGAATGCACAGGCTAATCTAGTTCCCCAGATAAGCCTCCACAGCTCAGGCGGCAGAGCAGGGAAGCAAGCAAGCAGCAGCTTGCGATTTTAATGCAAATTATATTACATTCATGGGAGCAACTGCTTTTGAAATAGTTTCTGGCGAAGGGCTCGATAGCTGAGTAACTTCATTTTGCAGCATAGTCAGAATCCCATCCATTGCACATAGCAACTGTCTCCTGGCATGCCCAGTAAATGAAGATGTCTTCTTTTCCTATTTTAGATTGAAGCACATTTGGATACACTTATAAATGAACAAGCTGCCTTTGTTTTAACTAGAACAGGCTTAAGTTACATCTACAATGTTGTACAGCAACACAGACCAGAACAGGTAAGTACTAGTTTGGGGAAATAGCAAAGACCCAACCTTTCTGGTCTAAACTGTGTGTAGTACTCTCAAACAATCAATACGCTTGAGAATCCAGAATAATTAACTGTACACTGTCCCCCCAAAAGATAAAAATGCGGTTCTGCGTTGGTTGGGGGAAGTGAAAGTGGTGTGCTTCCACTGTAGAAAAAAAAGATTCCATAGTACGAGTGGGGATTCAAACCTGAGTACACCATGATAAACTAAGTAATAATAATGCCCAATCCAATGTCCCTCTCCATAATCCAGACACAAGAATGTTGCATGTTATGATGACTGAACCCCTTTCCCATTATTTGTGTAAACTCAAGACTGCTCTAGAGTCCCGTGGGACAGTGGCGGAGCGCCGTGGGAAAAGGGGGGCGTCGTGCCCCGGGTGCACGCCTGGGGGGCGGAAAATCACCCCCGGCCCCTCTCCCTTTCCCCCGTGCCTCCCCTCCGCAGCCCCCTGCAGCGCCCCCCGCAGCACACGCTCACCTCGCCCCCCTTCCCACACTTACCTGTGAAGAGGCCGCTTTTTCAGCCTCAAAAAGTACTAGAAATAGAAAAGGAACGTAGGTAAGTGTGCGAAGGGGGGAGGGGGGTACCGTGGGGGGATGTCACGAGGGGGCCATGGGGGGGGCGGAAAAAACACACTGCGCACCGGGCGCAGTTTGGCCCAGCTACGCCTCTGTCGTGGGGTGGCAAACACACACACGGTTTCCACCTATAGAATCGCAAAGACACAAGTTGATCCTCTCTTGTCTGTTTAGGTTTTAACTTATTTATTTATTTGGCTGGGTTTCTGTACTTTTAGGGTCCCTTGGCAAATGTACCCAGTATGGATTCCACATCACTAAAAGCTGCAATGGTAAGGCATGCTATGAAGTTGTTCAGTGGTACATGTTGTTGTGTTAGTCACTGTTATGACATTGGCGGGGAGGGGATACTATAAAATATTGTTATTAAGACTTTTAAAAAGTACAAACACAAAAGAAAAGACACCCCCCCACCCCCGAAAATACATTTAACCGAAGGGCTCCCAATTTCACCCGCATTAAGTCTTGACACATAAAGATATTACTACTGGCTCTCTAATGGCATATATAAAATTAGTTCTTAATTGTCATTGATGATAAACTTTGCACTTTTCTCTATTAAATCTTATTCTTCTATCCCTCAAATCCGCAAGTCAACTCAAAATTTAATGTTCTTTTCTCCAACCATAGAAGTGAGTTTAGCCAGCCCACTTGCAATAACTTCACAAGCCATTCTTCTATTGTAAATGTAGATGGAGTTTTACATTTTTGCGCTATCATGTATAAAAACAACTTTCCATCATTTCCTTCCAGATATCCGTCCGCATGTCCGAAAAGAAAAGCCTCTGGTTTCATTCGTTTATTAATCTTTGAAATCTTTTGAACTTTGTCAACGCATTTCATAGCCAGAATCAACTGGCTGTTAAGGGGTTTCAGGGCTGTGTGGTTGTGGTCACACAGCCAGTTTGTGGTCACACAGCGAATGTGGGACCTGCCTTGGAAGATGTCAGCCTTAGGTGAGCGCAAAACGTTAGCAGCAAAAACTACCAGACCATAGCCACGCAGCCCGGAAAACCACAACAGCCAATCTTTTGAACTGTTGAGTGCTGGAAATCTCATGAAATATTGAGTAGGTTAGATAATGGTTTTATATATTTAATGGGATTTTGAAAGCTTTTAAAAAAGTAACCTCATCCAAACATGGTTAAGCTGTTGCATGGCAACTGACAAAAATATTTTGAAGGAACCACACGGACGCTTGTACCCTGTTTGCAAGAGCTCAGTCGAAACTGTGTTTTTGTTTTGGCTGTATTTTGACATTTTCTTAAATCATATTATCATCTTGCTAAAAGAACTGTCACAAAGTTGCACCATAAAATGTTTTAAAATTCAAGATATAAAATAAGACACCACACCTTTGGTACAGATGGTTAGATGCTTTTTTAAAAAAAGAGATTTCCTAGCAAATTCCTGACTTAGAAACATAATTTTCTAAGCCAGGAATTTGAGCCAGCGTAGTGTAGTGGTTAAGAGCAGGTGCCCTCTAATCTGGAGAACCGGGTTTGATTCCCCACTCTGCCACTTGAGTTGTGGAGACTTATCTGGTGAACCAGACTAGCTTGTGTACTCCAATACACACCAGCTGGGTGACCTTGGGCCAATCACAGTTCTTTGGAGCTCTCTCAGCCCCACCCACCTTACAGGGTGTTTGTTGTGGTGGGGGGGGAGGGGGGAAGGGAAAGGAGATTGTAAGCCCCTTTTAGTCTCCTTGCAGGAGAGAAAGGGGGGATATAAATCCAAACTCTTTGTCTTCTTTCACAGCAGTTTCACCGTGGTGTTCCAAAATACATCCATTTGCTTCTAATCATTGATATCTAGCATTGCTTTAATTTAAGCAACCAAAATAGAGTGGCAAAATAGAGCTATTCATATATGAGTTTTACACCTTGGAAATCAACAAACAAAATTTTGTCTTGAGCTCTAGGACCTTTGTGGTTTACCTTTAATTGCAGAAAGCAAATCGTAATTGCCAAGAACGCGAAATGGCTTTTTAGCACATTTGAGGCTGGGTGCATCTGATTTGCATGCCGAAGGTCCCCAGGTTTGATTTCCCAGCATCTCCAGTTTAATTATAATAGGCATGAAAGACCTCTGCCCAAGAAAGCTGCTGAGTAGGCCAGAGTAGACAATATTAGCCTTGATAGACAAATGGGCTGACTCAATACAGGGCACACATTCATGTAACTAGGCATTAAATATCGAAGCTCTGGGTAAGCATCCTGCAATCCTTTATTTCATGCTTTTGGGGTAGCTAGTAAGGTCAAGGAAGAGTAAGAAGTAGAAGAGTTTGGATTTATACCCCACCTTTCTCTCTTGTTAGGAGACTCAAGGTGGCTTACAAGCTCCTTTCCCTTCCTCTCCCCACAACAGACACCTTGTGAGGAAGGTGGGGCTGAGAGAATTCTGAGAAAGTTGTGACTGGCCCAAGGTCACCCAGCAGGAATGCAGGAGTGCAGAAACACATCTGGATCACCAGATAAGCCTCTGCCACTCAGGCGGAGGAGTGGGGAACAGGGGCGTAATGCCCATTGGGCAAAGTGGGCAGTTGCCCAGGGCACCCCCTTGTGGCAGGCGCCAAAAATGCAGGGTTCTTTTGTGGAGTTTTTTGGTATTTTAGTGGGTTTTCTGTTTTTGGCCTGCGGGGGGCGCAGTTTTTAGGCTAGCATGTTTCAGGAGATTCTCCTGAAGCTATCACCCAGGTTTGGTGAGGTTTGGTTCAGGGAGTCCAAAGTTATGGACTCCTAAAGGGGGTGCCCCATCCCCCATTGTTTCCCATGGGAGCTAATCGGAGATGGGGGCTACCCTTTTGAGGGTCCATAACTTTGGACCCCCGGACCAAACTTCACCAAACCTGGGTGGTATCATTAGGAGAGTCTCCTAAAGATACCCTGAAAGTTTGGTGCTGCTAGCTTAACAATTGCACCCCTGACAGTAGGCACCCTCCAAATTTCCCCAGATTTTCCTTTTAAATCCACCCCCTTTGGCATGGATTTAAAGGGAGAATCTGAGGTCTCCAGTTTAAATATTGAAAGTGATGCTGTTTCAGGGTGGGGGAGAATCAACCCCAAAATAGCATCACTTTCAATGTTGTTTAAACTGGGAACCCCAGATTCCCCCTTTAAGATGGATTTAAAAGGAGAATCTGGTCTCCCTAATTTAAACACCATTGAAAGTGATGCTGTTTGGGGGTGGGTTCCAGCATCACTTATTTAAACTAGGGAGCCCAGATTCTCCTTTTAAATCCACCTTAAAGGGAGAATCTGGGGTTCCCAGTTTAAATAACATTGAAAGTGATGCTGTTTCCCCCAATTGGGGGGACTGGAGACAACACTATCAAATGTTTTCATAGCAGTAATAAAACATTTTGAAAGCATTTTGAAAATGTTTTCAAAAATATATTTCTGCTGTGTTGCATGGCCTATTGCTGTGTTCAGATTTGTGAGTTGGGACATGTTCTATAATGTGATGGTGGCTTTGAAACAACCTGGTGTAAAAAAATCATTGCTTGGTCATGGTGGGGGAGGGCGGCTGCCCATGGGGGGGCACCAAACTCTAGTTTGCCTAGATATGCCACTGGGCGTAGCTACAAGGGGGCCGGGGTGTGTGCGTTGCACCGGGCCCGCGTCTGGGGGGGGGGACATCAAACTCAGGTTTTTCCCAGGGCTCCAGTTTGCCTAGTTATGCCACTGGAGGGGAATCAAACCCGGTCTCCAGATTAGAATCCACCTGTTCTTAACCACTACACCAACCTCTTCCCCAGTATTCTCTCCTTCCCATTTTTTTCATCGTTTCAATGGACTCCTTTCCTGCTAGCTATTACTACCATCACACCTCATAAGAACATAAGAACTAGCCTGCTGGATCAGACCAGAGTCCATCTAGTCCAGCATTCTGCTACTCGCAGTGGCCCAGCAGGTGCCTTTGGGAGCTCACATGCAGGATGTGAAAGCAATGGCCTTCTGCTTCTTCTGCTCCTGAGCACCTGGTCTGCTAAGGCATTTGCAATCTGAGATCAAGGAGGATCAAGATTGGTAGCCATAGATCGACTTCTGCTCCATAAATCTGTCCAAGCCCTTTTTGAAGCTATCCAGGTTAGTGGCCATCACCACCTCCTGTGGCAGCATATTCCAAACACCAATCACACGTTGCGTGAAGAAGTGTTTCCTTTTATTAGTCCTAATTCTTCCCCCCAGCATTTTCACTGAATGCCCCCTGGTTCTAGTATTGTGAGAAAGAGAGAAAAATTTCTCTCTGTCAACATTTTCTACCCCATGCATAATTTTATAGACTTCAATCATATCCCCCCTCAGACGTCTCCTCTCCAAACTAAAGAGTCCCAAACGCTGCAGCCTCTCCTCATTAGGAAGGTGCTCCAATCCTTCAATCATCCTCGTTGCCCTTCTCTGTACTTTTTCTATCTCTTCGATATCCTTTTTGAGATGTGGCGACCAGAACTGAACACAGTACTCCCAAGTGCAGTCGCACCACTGCTTTATATAAGGGCATGACAATCCTTGCAGTTTTATTATCAACTCCTTTCCTAATTATCCCCAGCATAGAGTTTGCCTTTTTCACAGCTGCCATGCATTGAGTTGACATTCCCATGGAACTATCAACTAAGACGCCCAAATCCCTTTCCTGGTCTGTGACTGATAGCACAGACCCCTGTAGCGTGTATGTGAAGTTTGGATTTTTTTTAGAATGTGCCAGTACGGATTGCTATGGCAACCCCAAATTCCATCTGAGCTCCTTTAAAAAAAAAAAGTCTGCATATGCTAGGGTTGTGGCTGGGGACATAGAGGTGGAGAATGACACCAATTGCAGCAGTACATCACTTCCAATAAAGACCTGGAAGTGACATCTGGGGGATCTAGGAATTGCTGGAAACTATGGTTTTTACTTTACTATGGTTTACTATGCTATTCTGGAAATTCCTGGAGCTACCCTGTGTCACTTCCATGTTTTTACCAGAAGTAACGCAGTGCTACATGCGCCACTGTTGCTGCTGAGAGCAGTGGCAGGCAACAAGAGCTGTGGGCCAGGAATCCCTGTATCTCACCAGGCACTTGGCAGCACTAACTAGCATATGTACACACATTGCTCTTAACATGAGTGGAGCTGACTCCCAGATGGAAACCATTTTTTAAAATACGTAATGTTTAAAAAGGGATAGTATATTTTTGAAAACCTTTAGCTTTTCCTTGATATGCTGAATTTTAAACTGTGTCTGTGCCTTGCCTCGTTCTGTGGTTTTTTAAAATCTGTACATGGGCCATCCTTTGGCAATCAGCTATAAGAATTTGTGTACCATTGTGTACCATTCTGTGAGTCACAAATTCCCTATAATACTATATGTTCTTCTTTTGTTTAACCATAGGTTCAGTTTGATCGTTATTTGTCTGCTCCTGATAGTCTGTTAATGCCACAAATAAACTTTCTTCTCAGTGCTTCTGTTAAGTAAGTATTTGGGTTTACTTTCTGTTTTTCCATTGTAAATGAGGTAGCAATTCATAATTCATTGTTTTCTTGTGTGTCTGCATGAGGCTGTTTTGGCAGTGTGCTGCAGATGCTAAAACACAGGGAGGCTCTAGAACTTGAACCAAAGTCCAGAGTGCTCACCCACTTGACTAGCAGCTACATTTGGGCATAGGATGGCAGCGGACATTCCTCCATTCCTACCTCACAAGGTGTCTGTTGTGGGGAGAGGAAGGGAAAAGAGCTTGTAAGCCACCTTGAGTCTCCTTACAGGACAGAAAGGTGGGGTATATATCCAAATTCCTCCTCCTCCTCCTTCTCCTCCTCCTTCTTCTCCTTCTCCTTCTTCTGCTTCTCCTTCTTCTCTTCCTCCTCCTCCTCCTTCTTCTCCTCCTCCTCCTTCTTCTCCTCCTTCTCCTCCTCCTCCTCCTTCTCCTCCTCCTGCTTTTCCTCCTTCTCCTCCTCCTCCTCCTCCTCTTCTCCTCCTCCTCCTCTTCTTCTTCTTCTTCTTCTCCTCCTCCTCCTCCTCCTCCTCCTCCTCCTTCTCTTCCTCCTCCTCCTCCTCCTTCTCCTTCTCCTCCTCCTCCTCCTCCTCCTCCTCCTCCTCCTCCTCCTCCTCCTCCTTCTCCTTCTCCTTCATAATTCTTTCTGAATCACTGTTGAAGCAGCTGCAGATTCTTTGATCTCAAACTAAGGTGGGCATGCAAAGAGCTGCAAACTCTTTGATCGCAAAATCTTTCCCTTCTAGTTAATCACCCTCTGTAAAGTTTGTTAGTGGGTTGGTTGCACCTGTCTTTTACCCCCAGCCCTTCCGGGGAGGGTCACCCCCTTCTCCCCATCTCCTGTTGGGGCAAAGCACAGCTCTCCTTCTGAACGGATCCAAGAGGAAGGAAAGGGTCGATTTCAACCTACCCCCTCGATTGATAAAAGTTTGCAAACTTCTGTAATTAGCACAGAGATTGTGAAAAGTCAGGAAGTCTCAGGTGGACCCCTTTCTACTCAATTCTTTCAGTGATGATCCTTGGGGGGGGGTCACATTGGGTTCAAGGGGGTAAAAGTCAAACAGCAGATGCTCAAACTCCAGGGCCACTTGCAATCACTCCTTCGCCTCCCTCTGGTGCCAGTGCTGATCCTAGAGCCAAGGGGGAAGCATGTAGTTAACCACAGTGGTTTTGGGGAGCAGTGATCCACTTACAGTCTTTTTGCTCCAAAGGGGTTCTTCGTAGCACTAGCATGGTGTAGTGGTTAAGAGCAGGTGCACTCTAATTTGGAGAACTGGGTTTGATTCCCTGCACTGCCGCTTGAACTGTGGAGGCTTATCTGGGGAACCAGATTAGCTTGTGCACTCCAACACCTGCCAGCTGGGTGACCTTGGGCTAGTCACAGTTCTTTGGAGCTCTCTCAGCCCCACCCACCTCACAGGGTGTTTGTTGGGGGGGGGGGGAAGGTGACGCCTTTGAGTCTCCTTACAGGAGAGAAAGGGGGGGAAGTATAAATCCAAAACTCCTCTCCTTCTCTTCTCTTACGATTAGATGCATGAATGCCAAAGTTGATAGATAAATATTTGTGTATGCATCATCCATTGTGTATTTGTATAACATTCTATTGCTCCTGTTGTTTTTAGACAGCACATCATGAAACAGTCCACAGGGCTAGTCTGCAGAGCCTACACTGAAGTCTATTCAGCTTTGATGCATCCAGACAATGAATATAAGGATCCTGAAACGATATTGCAGAGATCTCCCCATCAAGTTCAAGCGCTACTCTCCTAAGCTTGCCAGCCGCAATATCTGTCCTTTGGATTCTCTCAGTGTTTTAAGGTGGGCATGCATTCCCGCCAGTGCAAAACAATCGCGGATGGGTTGATTTGCTTCTCACTGGCAGCCCTGCTTGGAGCTGCACTCCGAGGTTGCAGCTGTTCACTTCTTCTGTATGCCGAAATCCTGCTGATCACTGCAAGGTTTAAACTGCCTCGTTCTTTGCAGGATTGTGGCTGTATCGGTAGATACATGACAGAAAGAAGACCATCAAAGCATTTTTTTTAGATTTAAAATTATTTTTGCGTTCTACAGAAACTGGGGGATGGTTGTGAGAAGATCCAAGTTAATTTGGGTGAGAAATAACCTATGATGATTTTTTTTAAATTGAAGGACTAATGTAACGTGATGATAATATTCTCTACTTCTATTGCTGATATTCCCATCCCAACCTTACTGGGTTGTCCCTGACACCGTTGCTAAGAAGGTGCAAACCTTATGAGCAAAGCAGGGTCTGAATTCTGCTTAAGTGTTGTTGGGTTTTCCTGTTACCTGTTGACAGTGGGCCTGTTGAATGTCCAGAACTGGTCGAATCATTTTTTTAGTATGAGAACTACCGTAAATAAATAAAAATGGCAACAATTGTGAAACGGAATACTTTTTTGTTTTGTTTTTAAAAAAATATATTTATTGCATTTCAAACAAGACAAAAGTAGATGTGTCGCTTTTTACAGATTTGCAAATAATAGTCATGATAATAATACTCAATAAATGAAAGCAGTTTGGTCCACTACTCTATATAACACATAAAAACTTTAATATCTAATACATAAATTTGTCTACTCCTGTAATCATTAAATCCCCCACCCTCTGATCCCCCTTCTCCCCTTCCCTTCCCCCTCTCTGACTTCCCCTCTATAATTAAGTCTATTAGTTACATATCGAAATAATACTTTTTGATATTCTACGAGTCAAAGATTCTCAGGTTCTAGAATGGAGTTTATCATCTCTGTGATCTGTCTTACAATGTTTTCATTGCCATGGAGTTAGAAAATACAGCCAGATATCACATTTGTTCTTAAAACATGTGGTACTGTATGATAGTACTTTCAGAATCATAGGGTTGGATCCTGGAAGAGGGAGGAGCAGCCATTTGCCCTGGATTCTTTCCTTCATGGCAACCGTGCCCCATGCGGCTTTTGTTCATACAAGCCCCTGAGATCTCCATAACTGCGCCAATTATAACTGTGCAACAGCAGAAAAGCCAGTGGGATCCAACCTGTGCATTTCAGCCACCACTGCTGTTCAACAAGATTACAACCACTTAGCCTCAAACAGAGAGTTGCTTTAGAAAACAGAGAAGAGGATATCCAGTGGGAAGTAGGTTCAGACCTCATTTGGACAGATCAATAGCAGGACCTCTTGGCCTCTGTTCCTCATGTGTAAAACAAAACAAAAAGAGAGCAACAACAAGGTCACCAATCACAAGCCTTAGGAACGGAGTGCAAATTTAAAGCCGTGAAACACGTCGTAGTAGCAGCAAAGCGAAATACTGGTATTTGGGAAAGTCCCTAGAGCTTTGCAGACAGAGCTTTCCTTGATGGCCCTGCTCACTCCTGTGGTTTTGCCAGACAGTAGAAGAATGTTTGACAGACGGCAGTGCCGGTTATATTTAGAAGGGAGTAATTCAGAGCATCCTATTTATAGACGTTAGATAAATAAGCGCAGTCTTTAGCAGCTCAAGGTAACGGCGGCAGTGATTTTCTTCTAAAATAGTGTTGCTAATTTAAATACCTTTTTAAAAAGATAATGAATGTTATTTTTTAAAATCAATTTAAAACAGCTTGCTGCATGCCACTATTTTAGTTCACTGGTTGCTTTTCTTGCAAAAAAAAAAAGCATATTGTGGCTCTGGGATTTAAAAAATGTGTGCAGTGGATATCAGCATGGAGTTGCAAACAGATTGGTCACTGCGAATTGAATCAGTTGTCCTGGCAAAGGTTTCGGCACCAGACCCAAGGCCCAGTCTTGTGGCTCTCCAGACGACCAATGACTCTGAATATTTATTTCAAATGACTCTGAATATTTATTTCAAATGGTTTCTTATGGCAGCTTCTTACAGCTCACAATGCATTTGCCTTTTCCTTCCAAAGTCCCAGCTAGTGGTTTTCAGTTGGCGAGACTGAGGTTTATGCTCAGGAACATTCCACCATGTGAATTCCCCACCTGCACTCTGAAATGCAACAGACCTAAAACAAGGTTATTTCCTGGAGAGAACTGGGGCTTAGATGCAAGAACATACAAGTTTCTGAAAGAAAGCATGCAAATCGAGTCATCGTCTGAGATTGGGAGACCAGTTAGATCTGTGATCCCCCCCCCCCCGCCCCCAGTATGCTGTATCTTATCTTAACCCTTTTATTGCCACAGGAAAATAATATATATAAATATTCTTCAAGTGTGATAAGCTGTTTCCCTTCTGTTTCTTATACATCCGTAGATATTTTGAAAAATAAATGGACTCAACCATTCAACCAATATGGCTGATTGGTTTATTGGCATATACATTTAAACAAGGTTATTCTTGAAAACTTAGGCGCAGCAGATATAAGACAGTCGACCGTTAAAATAACCACAGTCCTAATATTATATAAAGAACGTTTAAGGATTACAAGACAAAGAAATTTAACTGTCTGTTCAAGAACTTCTGTAACTTCATCCTTTAAAAGAAATACAGTCTTTTCTTGCTCACCGCGACCCAATAATAAAGGTTCTAGCAACCTAGATCTAGCAATACTGTACAGGGGGCAATGATGTAGCACATAATCAACTATTTCTTGACTTTTCATCTTTCAAACACACAGCCCACACAGCCTTCCATGGTTAGGGAGTTTCAGTTCCCTTCCCTGCCTCACAGGGGCGTACCTAGGCAAACTTGAGCCCTGGGCAAAACCTGAGTTTGATGCCCCCCCCCCCGCCCCACGGGTGGCCCCCACCATGACCAAACAATGATTTTTTCCACCAGGTCGTTTCAAAGTCACCATCACATTATAGAACATCCCCCATCTCACAAATCTGAACATAGCAATGGGCCATGCCACACAGCCGAAATAATATTTGGAAAACATTTCCATAATGCTTTCGAAATGTTTTATTACTGCTATGAAAACATTTTATGGTGTTGTATCCAGTCCCCCCAATTGGGGGAAACAGCATCACTTTCAATGTTATTGTGGCCCCAAACTGGGGGGGGGAGCAGACTTCTCCCCTTTAACGTGGATTTAAAAGGAGAATCTGGGCTCCCTGGTTTATACAAGTGATGCTGGAATCCACCCCCAACCAGCATCATTTTAAATGGTGTTTAAAGGCTGGGGACCTCAGATTCTCCCCTTGAAATCCATGTGCCTAAGGGGGTAGATTTAACAACAACAACAACAACAACAACAACCTTTATTAGGCACTGAGAGAATAAAAGAAAGAAAGAAAAACAAGCATTGGTGGGAAGGGAGTGAATTTAAAAAGAGAATCTTGGGGAAATTTAGGGGTGCCTGTTGTCAGGGTGCAATTAGTTAAGATAGCAGCACCAAAATTTCAGAGTGTCTTCTTCGTGAGACCCCTACTGATGATACCACCCAGATTTGGTGAAGTTTGGTTCAGGGGGTCCAAAGTTATGGACCCTCAAAGGTGTAGCCCCCATCTCCTATTAGCTCCCATTGGAAACAATGGGGGATGGGGGCACTCCCTTTGGGGAGTCCATAACCCCTTTGGACTCCCCTAAACCAAACCTCACCAAACCTGGGTGACATCATCAGGAGAGTCTCCCAAAAATCCCTGAAATTTTGGTGCTGCTAGCCTAAAATCTGCGCCCCCTGCAGGCCAAAAACGGAAAAACACTGAAAATACAAAATCCCTCACAAACCTGCAATTTTGTCGCCCACCACAAGGTGGCGCCCAGGGCAGCTGCCCACTTTGCCCAATGGGAGGTACGCCTCTGCTGCCTCAAAGAAAGAAGAATGTTGCATCTTGCAAGTGAGAGAGCACGGCTCGGGTATTAGATATAAATATTTGGCCATGCCAGTAGTTCTTACTGAATGTTCTATATACTGGTAAATAATTTTCAGGGTTCCCTCCAGGATGGGATTAGTTCCCATCATCCCCTGCCAGCATGATGCTGGCAGGGGATGATGGGAACTGTAGTCCATAACATCTGGAGGGCCGCGAGTTTGACACCTATGGTCTAAGGAAATGGGAGAACAAAATTTACTCGCCTGAGAAACCAAGTTCTGGTGCTCTTGCTCAAACAGCTTACTTTTAATAAGGCAGATCAGCTCATTAGAATGAAGCATGATGAGTGTATCGACAGCGACAGGGAGGCCCAAATCACATAATTTAGCTTCCATGTGGGCCCACCGGTTGGTGGTGATAAACGGACTCCAACACAATATGCAAGACCATCTGCTTTAAAGCACACATCGTTGCTATTGTTGAATGATAGAAGCTGAATGTCCCGGCCAACATGACTCCATCCTGACTTGGCTGCCAGTATAATGGATCCACAAAGAAGAAGCTGGTTATCTGCTGCAGCATCCCTACTGGGCACCGCTAGTAACTGCGTGTTGACACCGCTAGTAACTGCATGTTCAGTAACAACAATTGGTTTTGAACTAGGAACGCTGACTTGCTCAGGAATACCTAAGCATTTGGTTCCACACGAGAGCCTATAATTTTTGGATTTGCTAATTTAGAGCTCACTAGCGGTTTGGATTCAGTGGAGCTTTTCCACGGGCGGAAGGATTTCTACCCACAAGAGATTTACTTTCTTATCTTCCCCTTCCTGCTGCAGCCCCAAATGCCCCTCATCCCTGGCTGCTTGCAAATAGCAGGGAATCTCCAGGAACAACATTCAAAGGGGAGACATTTTGGGCTGCAGGAAGAAGGGGAAGGAACAACCATTGCAGTGCCTGCACAGAAATCCTTCCACCTGCAGAAATGCTCCAGTGGGTCCAAGCAATACGTTGACCGTATCCGGTGCTTGCTGGTACAGCTACACTGGTTGGTTACAGCATTTGGGATTTTTTAGTGAAGTCACCTTATACTTTCAAAAGCTGGCTTGTAAGTCTGCAGTAGAACAGCTAGATTCAAGTCCAGTATCATCTTGGAGACAAACAAGATATTTGGGGTATAAGCTTTCAAGAGGCAAAGCTCCCTTCATTGGATTACCTTATCAGAGCATCAGCCTATCAAAGTTGGTAGTGTTGATTTTGATGGGCAGCGACTGTCCAAGATCTCAAGTCCTTCCCCTACCTGATTCTTTTAACTGGAGATGCCATTAATTGAACCTGGGACAGTCTGCATTCCAAGCAGATACTCCACCACTGAGTCGTGGCCCCTGTCACCTGTTCCCTA
Source organism: Sphaerodactylus townsendi (assembly GCF_021028975.2). Classification (NCBI taxonomy): domain Eukaryota; kingdom Metazoa; phylum Chordata; class Lepidosauria; order Squamata; family Sphaerodactylidae; genus Sphaerodactylus; species Sphaerodactylus townsendi. The sequence goes on along the minus strand of NC_059425.1, from coordinate 171,364,670 downwards.
GGTCCACAACACCACATTTTTGTCAGGAGGAAAGTCCCTTAACTTACACCTCTCCCAATTTTAACTCCATGACATTTTAACTCTATTCCCGTGGTGGCGAACCTATGGCACTCCAGATGTTCATGGGCTACAAGTCCCATCAGCACAGCCAATGACTGTGTTTATGATTGCGTGCAGGTCTCCTGCTAGTTTTGCAGCTAGACTAGGGCAGGAGGCGTTCCATGATATATAGCTACTTTTGCAAGGCCTTATCAAAGGTCACCTTTCCCCACTGCCTGAATCTTTGAATGACTTTCACGTTGCTGTAACTGAGATGTGCCAGTGTTTCAAGGGAAATAAAAACTGTTGTGGTTAAACGACCCTCTATGGATAGAGGCATTTCTATGAAATGTTTTCCAGCCTTGAGAGCAAACGGATCTTTGGCTTTTTGTCTGCTGTAAGATATTGTAAAGAAAATGTTTATTTGAACTTTGAATACCGAGAGTTCCTAAAGAGAGGGTGACGTCATCAATGACAGGGTTGGCTCAAACAGCAAAATGTTATCAGCATTCAAGGGGCCCTCTTAAATGTACCTTTGTAAATTGCCGGTATGGATGGAAGGTGAACCATTGTTTGTGAATCAATGTACTTTGCATTAGACTTTGACTTCACAACATGTCTGCTTTTCAAAATAAATGACACAATAATTGTTTTTGACCTCCACTTGAAAAAAAAGTAAGTTCCCTACTTCTGTCTTAAACCGAGGACATTTATGTTCACAATAAACTTCATTAGATTTTTTTAAAAGGTATAAATGGAATATCTCAAAAGAGAATTATTGTACAGAAACAATGTTTTGTATGTTTTATTAAAGGATATGCCTTTATTAAGCAAACACATGCTTTTAAGTCCATCAGAAATGAATGGCTGCATTTGATTCTCCCATTTATTGCCTCCCGTTCCACTTTCTAATAGTAGCTTATTCTGTCCATTAAGCTGAGGTAAATGAGTCAGCAGCTAGAAAAAGCAAACATCCAGTGATAAAACGAAAAGCAAAGGCCAATTAATTTTCTTGATAATGTGCAAGACAGCAGCTTGGATTTTTTTTCCTTTTAGATCTACAATATTGTGCGTGTTTCTATGGCTCATTCCGCACATGCAGAATAATGCACTTTCAAACTGCTTTCAGTGCTCTATGAAGCTGTGCGGAATGGCAAAATCCACTTGCAAACAGTTGTGAAAGTGGTTTGAAAATGCATTATTTTGCGTGTGCGGGCCTATGTTTTTTTCTTTTGCACTTGTGGAGTATCAATAGATTGGTGAAGCCATTGGTTGTTATAACCAGCATGCATACCCAGAAACTCCGTTATAGGTCTTATCACTTTTTCATTCATTTGATTTGTTTAAATAAACATGTAGCTCAACCTAACCAAGTCATCTGGAATAGGCACAAGTTATACTTTTTTCTAAGTTTAAACGTATGGACTGTATAAGCAAAATGTAATTAAAGCACTGAAATAACTTGGCAAGTATTCTGCTGTCCTGCCCAGCGAAGTTGAAGCCTTCCAGCATGGTGTAATGGTTAAGAGGAGGTGCACTCTGATCTAGAGAACCGGGTTTGATTCCCCGCTCTGCCACTTGAGCTGTGGAGGCTTATCTGGTGAACTAGTTTAGCTTGTGCATTCCAGCACATGCCAGCTGGGTGACCTTGGGCTAGTCACAGTTCTTCAGAGAGATCTCAGCCCCACCAACCTCACAGGGTGTTTGGGGGGGGGGGGTGTAGGAAAAGGAGATTGTAAGCCCCTTTGAGTCTCCTTACAAGGAGAGAAAGAGGGCATATAAATCCAAACTCTTCTTCTTCCTCCTCCAACTGAATTAGTTCTTCTGGCAGCCCATGGCCAGTTTCTGTCCTCCCAGAGATTTCCACCAAGAAAAAAGATTCCTGTCCACATTCCTGCTTCTCTCTGCTGCCCAAAATACCCCTAGAATACTGTTCCTGGAGAGAAGGGGGCCACCACCAATCCAGGAAAAGGGGAGGGGTTGTGTCAGAGGGCAGTGGTGGGAAGTTGATGGATGCCCGTGGAAAACTTCCCTGGGTCTACACCAAAAACCATAATTTAAGCACAGTGATAATGCAATCACTGGTTTCTTGTGTTCGCCAGTATCTTATGGCACATTGAGCACCATCTTAAGTTTCTAAGCCGTCTTCAAGGGTATCTCCATGCAATAGACTGACAAAGGCATGAAGTGTAGTTGCCATCCCTGCATCTGAGCAAAATATGGTAAAGGGTCAGGAATCCATGCACTACGAGGGAGCTGGGTATGTTTAGTTTGGTGAAGAGAAGGTTAAGAGGTGACATGATAGCCGGGTTTAGATATCTGAAGGGATGTCATGTTGGTGAGGGAGCAAGATTGTTTTCTGCGGCTCCAGAGACTAGGACCAGTAGACTAGGAGTAATTTTATTTTTATTTATTTATAATCAATTTTATATACCGCCCCTCCCTCGAAGGGCTCTGGGCGGTGAACAACATAATAATAACAGCAATAACATTAAAATCCCAATTAAAACAGCGGATTAAATAAAATTGCAGCGGCATCCAACAAAAACTTCCTAAAACGTAATACACCCACCCTGGAAACAGACCCAAAAAGCTGAGGGCCCCATAGAAATTAAGGGCCCAGAGCGTAAAAAAGGAGGGAAGGAAGGGGGAGGGGTTCAAGGTGAAGGAAAAGGGATTCCACCTAAACATCAGGGAAAACTTCCTGACAGTAAGGGCTGTTCGACAGTGGAATGCACTACCTCAAAGTGTGATGGAGTCTCCTTCTTTGGAGGTTTTTTTAAACAGAGGGTGGATGGCCATCTGACAGGAGTGCTTTGATTGTGTGTTCCTGCATTGCAGGGGGTTGGACCTGATGGCCTTTGGGGTCTCTTCCAACTCTATGATTCAGTGATTCAAACATTAAAAATGCTTCCAGTTGCTTCTCAGTCCTGCTGTTCCAGACACAGTGATTAATCTTGGAATTTGCATTGCAGCTGCAGCAACCAGAGACAGCTCAGCCCTGGTGGTTATAGGTCTCCCAACCACACTGCACACACTGCCTGCCAATCATTGTTACTTCATGTCTGCAATCGGCTTCAGCCAATTCACTCCCATCCAGCCCTCAAAGTATACCCTGTACGACGTGTATGGTAATGTAAAGTAGCCCTTAACTCTATTATATATGCTCTATTATATATTATCATATATTATATATACCAACAGTGAATTCTTGTATTTGCTAATCAGAATCTTAGTAGATCCAGTCCAGCTCATACAACCTCTAAATGAGACCCACAGCATAATGAACAATAAATACTCCAGGTGCTTGTGGTAGCTGTCACTTATTTTCTCTCTCTCTCTTAATTTTTTAAAATATAATATACCTTTATTCGTTGATTTCAAAAAAATATCAATTAACATTTAAAATTTCAGACTTAACAGATAACATTTAAACACTCAATTACATTTTACAATTTTTCTCAGTTTAACATTTTCTTTCATATATTTAATTATTACAGTTATGCAAAGTCTAATAAAACAGAATTTAAACTTCAAAATATCCTATAAACATTTTCGGTATTGTCTGACTTATTTGTTCAAACAATTTACAAATACATTCCATGTTTTATAAAACTTTTCAGGATGTCCTCTCAATTTCCATGTAAGTTTGTCTATGGCCATTATATTAGCTATATTTCTTTCCCAGTTTTCAAACTTCGGTATTTCATTTGTTTTCCAAATCTCTGCTATCTCTATTTTGGCGATTGTTAATAAATAAATAAATAAATAAATAAATAAGTTAATATTACTATTTACTATTTTATTTTTGGTCATTCCCAGTAGAGTTGTTTCTGGTTTCCTATCTATTTTTGTTTTAAATATCCTATCCATAACCTTAAGAATATTGTTCCAAAATGATCTTATTTTTGGGACACTCCCACCACATGTGTATATATGTGTCTATGTTTTGCATTTCCAACATTTGCCATCTTGAATTTGGTCAACTTAGCAGGGGTACAATGCCATCTATAGAACATTTGTATAAAATTTTCTTTTAAATTAATTGCTAATGTGAATTTGTTATGTTTCTTCCAGCAGGTTTCCCATTCCTCTAAAAACATTGGTCTTTTTATATCTGTCACCCATTTGACCATCCCTTCTTTTATTAATTCTTGTTCTGTTTTGTATCTCAGTATTAATTTATATAATTTACTTATTAGTTTCGTTCTGGTAGCTGTCACTTCTGACAGCTGCTGCAGGTGCTCCTAGTCAGTCCTCTTTCAGAACAGTTCTTGGCCTCGTGCTCCTGGCAAGCAATATGTGCTGTTACTTGTTCATATGTCCAGCAGTATCTTTTCCTTGGATAACCAAGCAGACAAAGACATTGATGCAGGTGAAAATTTTCATTCCCTTGCTTGTCTTAATGGAGCTGCTTTCCCCCTCTTCTGCTTGACTTTGCCGGTGAGAGGTAGCAGGGGATGGAATGCTTTCAACAACGTCGTTTTGTACGCTCAGCAATCAGATAGCTCTTCCAGTAGAGTTAACCACCTCATTAGGAGAGCTTAGTTATTTTCTTACTGCATAGTGGATGAGAAATATAGGAGGATTCAGATACGCACCACTGCTGTTTTTAAGCAACCTCTCTAGCCTGCTTCTGCTGTTGCATCTGCCCTTTCCATTGCAGAGCTGAAATTTCCAGTGACCACATCCAAAGGATGGAAGGGAAATTGAAAAACAGTTCAGCTGGTCTGCAGCCCTTGATGGGTGGGTCTGCCTCTATAAAGTGTTAAAGCAAAAGTCTTCTATTGTCCGCCATGCTCTTCCATCTCTATGGCCGCTTCCGCACACGCAAAATAATGTGTTTTCAAACCACTTTCACAACTGTTTGCAAGTGGATTTTGATATTCCGCACAGCTTCAAAGAGCACTGAAAGCAGTTTGAAAGTGCATTATTCTGCATGTGTGGAATGAGCCTATGTGAAGCCCTTAACAGAAACCGTGTGTGGTTTTGGAATTCTACATTTCTTTACCCAAATAACCTGGTGACCCTTTAGAGTGCCCAAACTTCTGTAGGTGAATGGCCAAAGTTAAAGAAGCTCATCATGAGGCCCCTTCCGCACATGCAGAATAATGCACTTTCAATCCACTTTCACAATTGTTTGCAAGTGGATTTTGCTATTCCGCACAGCTTCAAAGTGCATTCAAAGTGGATTGAAAGTGCATTATTCTGCATGTGCGGAAGGGACCTAAACAAAGTCCTCTGAAGGTGCTGAAACAGGTTAAATCAGAGTGTGTCCATTCACAGGCATTCACTGAGGCAGCTCCCTCATCATGGAACAAGCTACCCAAGTCTGGTCGATTTCCTACTTCAAAAAAAGAAAGGAGATACGCACCGGTTTGGTTTTTGTTCGGGACCTTTTGAGCGCGGTTTCATGGTCCCCACCGCAGCTTCTGCCCCCTTGGTCCAATAAATGCGGCAGCCACGCAGCAGCCTCGCAGGACTCCCCACTGTCGGATCCGCTCAGGGGCTGTCCTGATTGGCTGCTGTGTTGTGCTGGGCCGGGATTTTTTTATTTTTAAAAGGACAAATCAACGTCTCTACGAGCATGCGCAGTTCACCATTATACTATATAGCTTTGCCGATGAATCCACGTCTATTTGAGCAGATGTCGATTTGTGGTGTTAAAAACGGAAAAAAACAGGCTGCGCACGCATCGCGCACACCCCACCATGGCCTGATTGGACGGAAGGCTCCATGTCACTATCAGCAGCGGGAAACTCAAACCCAGAGTCAGCCCCCGGACTTTCCCACTGCCCCGCGCTTGGTGCGTGGTTTTCAAAAAGGTGTACTTCCGACCAGGATCCAAAATGACACACACTGAGGAAGTGGGAGAACAGCAGAATCAGGGTGGCTGCGTTGTCGCCACTGGTGTAGTGGGGAGTGCTGCGGGACCCCAGATTATTTGCCGTGAGTAGCCCGCATCAAATGGTGAGTGGGGAATCGACCTCTATTAGAAAGGGTCCCAAGAGAGCGTTCCAGTTCAGGAGAGCATTCTTGTAGAGGCATTGAGCTGTGATGTAATGGACCATTTGGTAAGTGGCCACTGTTAGACAGAACTTGTTTTTCCTTTTTCCATCTCAGCTCCACTGCAGGGTAGCCAACCTCCAGGGGGTGGCTGGAGATCTGCTGTCATAACTGATCTCCAGGTGACAGAGATCAGTTTACCCTGGAGAAAATAGCCACTTTGGAAGGTGGGTTCTATTGCTTTACACCCCACTGAAGCCCCTCCCCTCCCCAAACTCGCTTTTCTCAAGCTCCACCCCAAAAATCTCCAGGTATTTCCCAACCCGGTGCTGACAACCCAATTTTACTAGAGAAAATAAGAAGAAAAACTGTTTGGATTTATATCCCACCATTTTCTCCTGTAAGGAGACTCAAGGTGGCTTCCAAGTTCCTTTCCCTTCCTCTCCCCACAATAGACACTGAGTGAGTTCCAAAGAACTGTGACTAGCCCAAGGTCACCCAGCAGGAATAAAGGAATGCGAAAATATATTTGGTTCACCAGATAAGCCTCCGCCACTCAGGTGGAGGAGTGGGGAATCAAACCTGGTTCTCCAGCTTAGAATTCACCCGCTCTTAACCACTACACCATGCTTTGCTATTGGACTCAAATGTCAGTTTGTAATCCACTTCCTGATTGGGGTGTTGTGGGGTTTCCGGTCTGTATGGCCGTGTTCCAGTAGCATTTTCTCCTGATGTTTTGCCTGCATCTGTGGCTGGCATCTTCAAAGGATCCAGCCACAGATGCAGGCAAAACATCAGGAGAAATACTACTTTAAAACGAACCATACAGGCTGAAACCTTGCCAATGATTCCGATTACGTGACAGCCTTCGACAATACACTTCCTGATTGATTGGATAGCTTTGTTTTACTAGGAATCTTTGCTGTTAAATTCCAGTATTGTTGGCATTCAAGCATTACATATTTTGTAATGGATTTATTAATTGACAAAAAAAAATCTACTCTGTTTTCCCCCAGTGAGAAAGGCAAACTGTACATGAAAATTTAAAAACGAAAGTTTAAAAACTTTGTGTACAGAAAATCCCAGGTTCTGTGATAAGATTCTGGCAGCCATCGTTAACGTATAGTGGCTTTATAAAGGGGAGGGTAATCAATGTGAAGCGTGTGTAGTTATAATTAATTTCTTTACATATTTATATCCTGATGTACTCCTCAAAGAAACCCAAAGTGGCTTGCAAAATTTTTCTCCTCTCCTCCATTTGATCTTCTCAACATGCACCCAGTGGTGGGATCCAAAAATTTTAGTAACAGGTTCCCATGGTGGTGGGATTCAAACTGTGGCGTGGTGCCAATGGGGCTGGGCGGGGCATGACAGGGGCGTGGCCGAGCATTCCGGGGCGGGGTATTCCTGGACGGGGCTGTGGCAAGGACTCAGCCGCTGCGCCGGTCCTTGGGCGGGAAACGAATGCACGCAGGCGCAGGCTGCCACATACGCCGGTGCACCTCCTGCTAGACTGCTTCAAGTTCTGCGCGCTACTGCTGAGAGGAGGGGCATAACTAAGGCAGAAATCACGTGGCAAAATCACCAATTAGTAACCCCCTCTTGGCACACGCAAATAATTAGTAACCTACTCTTGGGAACCTGTGAGAACCTGCTGGATCCCACCTCTGTATGCACCCTGTGAGAGTGAGAGAATAAGCAGCTTAGGGTCACCCAACAAGCTTGCCTGGCAAGATGAGGATTCAGACCAGATCTTAGGACAGCACTGGAGTCTGAACAGGTTGCCGCCTATCCCCACTCCCATGGACACCACCTCCCAGCTATAGGAGTCAGGAATGTGCAGGCTACCCGCAGGTTTATAGTCCCGCAGCATGTATATCCAGGCCCTGTTTGAGTAGCTCAGCGCATTCCTTGTGATTTCTACAATTACATCAGTGCGGTGGCGGCTTTCTGCACAAAATTGCTAACTCTGGTCTGCAGCCTGGTTATGTCATCTTCCCAACGCAGACGGCAGCTGGAATTCTTCCTGTTTCAGCAGGGTTATGTTCTTGTGCTCCTTGTTCATGACTGCTGCCTTAGAAAGGTTGTCTGCCGGATCCGCACCACAATGGACTTTTGATCACATTTGTCCTATTGGAAAAGTAGGGTCTGTTGCTAAGGAAAAAGAGTTCCAGGCTGTCTCAATGTGTTTGGGAATTTCTGGACTTGCCACAGTTTGGGAGTGCATTTCGTCTGGTTTTACCAGCCGTCGCTAGATGGCACCCAAAGTCCATGTGCTGAAAGGGAAGCTGCGCAGAAGTGGCTTGGGAACTTTGCAGTTTCTGTGCGAGTCAGGAGGCGAGGCCAGATCTACCTCTGTCCAGCAGCAGGAGCGTTTGTTTCAGCTGCAGCTGCAAGATCTGTCTCTCCCTATCCTCCCACACTTCTGGCTCAGTCTCCAGAGGAAATGTCTGTACTTCCCTCTCCAATCTTTTACCGCCTTTGCTCCACAGCCTTAGCATCGTTACCCATTTAAATGTTTATCCGGCATTTTTAAAAACTACTCAGGAATTTATTTATTTTTAGTTGATTCGTTGATCCTTTTACAGGGGGCTTTTTTGACTTTGAAATTGGTGGGGAAAGTCAGCACTATTGTGCAGCTGGTTTCTCCTAGAAACAGGAAGTACCAGTCTTTCCTGGCTGTATTTGCTTTGCTAGTTTGCCTCCCCAAAAAGGGGTAGAACAGACCCACAGCACACTCATTGCATAAGATATGCATAATCAGCCTTCACCCTTAAATGTGTGGTGTTACATCCAGTGGTGGGATCCAAAAATGTTAGTAACAGGTTCCCATGGTGGTGGGATTCAAACTGTGGTGTAGCACCAATGGGGCTGGGCAGGGCACGACAGGGGTGTGGCCGGGCATTCTGGGGGCGGGGCATTCCTGGGTGGGGCTGTGGCAAGGACGCAGCCGCTGTGCCGGTCCTTGGGCGGGAAACGAATGCACGCAGGTGCAGGCTGCCCTGCACACCGGTGCACCTCCTGCTAGACTGCTTCAAGTTCTGCGCGCTACTGCTGAGAGGAGGGGCGTAACTAAGGCAAAAATCACGTGGCAAAATCACCCATTAGTAACCCCCTCTCGGCACACGCAAATAATTAGTAACCTACTCTCGGGAACCTGTGAGAACCTGCTGGATCCCACCTCTGGTTACATCCTATGATGTATAACACCTAAAGTGTTCTATTCCTTTTGATTTGTTGTTTTTCTGGCTCTGCAGAACGATTCTTCGAGAGATCTGCCTTTTGTCTGCAACCTCAAAGAGCTCTTTTTCTTATATGAGATGTAAAGTGCCATCAACCTGTAGCCAACCTGGTGACCCTGTGGAGTTTTCAAGGGAAGAGAAGAACAGAGGTGGTTGGCCATTGCCTGCCTCCGCGTAGCAACCCTAGGCTTCCCTGGTGGTCTCCCATCCAAGTAACTAACCGGGATCAACCTTGCTTAGCAGCTGGAATCAGATGAGATCAGGCTAGTTTGGGCTATCCAGGTCATGGCCTCTTCTGTAGTTCTCTACATAAATTTCTCTCAGGACAGTTATTGTCCAAGGTCTTGAGGAAAGAAGGACCCCCCTCATGAGCTAGTGCTTTCTCTTTTTAAATTTCTCTCATCAGAATGAAGGAAAAGTTTCTTCGTGAAAGGATCCACATTTCCATGTCTCCTTCCGTTTCTCACATCCCACTCGTGTGTCTGTGTCATTCTGTTCCCTCAAGGTTGACCCATTTCTCATTCACTTTCATCTTGGGGGGTCTTATGTGCAGTCCCACATGGGGCTGAGCATGCTCAGGCCTGCCACTGAAAAGATTTTCAAACTTTTATTCTCTAGTGAGTTCTCCCCCCTCCCCGCAGCACCGTAGGTGGCAGATTTCCCACCGAAATGATTACGAGGTTGGAGGGGATGGGAGCAATCCCCTCAGTTCTCATTTCATGGCCACTCAGAGAGTCTTTTCCCGAGTTCTTTTGCCTCAGCCTGTTCTGTCGGATGCCAATATGGCTTCTAAAAGTTCGGCGTTCTTTTAAAAAGTGCTCTAAATGTGGCACAAAAATGGCCAAAAACGATGGTGTGTGGTTTGTTGCTGTGGTGCTCCTCCTATCTTCTGCATCTGGCCCATAGTCACATCATTGGTCCCTGATTTGTTTCTTTCATACTGTATCTCCATGGTCAGATGACTGATATCATCAAGATCGGTTTCATGGCAGTGTCTGGAATGTGTGTGTCTGTTGCCAGAAATTTCTTCATTTTCCCAAAGCATTCTCACTGATTCTATTCTCTTCATGAACCAGAACACAGGGCGTTTCCCCACTCACCCCGATCCCCCCTATGCCGCGCGCCCGGGCGTCCCCACAACCACGCGCTCTGCGCAGGGATCATCAAAAGGCGCCGTTTACAAGAGTGCCAGGGATGCCATGCGCTGAGGGGGCGCGACAGCGACAGTGGCAGCGTCGGGGTGGCTGCGCTGTTGCCGCCCCTGTTGTGGGGAGTGTCCTGTTGTGGGGCTGTGCTGTCGCAGCCCCTGTTGTGGGGAGTGCCCCAGGACCCCGCGGTACTTGAGGAGAGTAGCGCGGGGCTTAAGGTAAGTGGGGAAAGGCCCACAGACTCCTGGTGAGACTTGATGATCCCCCGGAATTTCGGTTTATCTCCCAACTGTGGAGATCAGATCCTCTGGAGAAAATGAATGCTTTGCAGGGTGGAGTGTTGCACCCCACTGAGATCCCTGTTCTTCCCAGGCTCCACCCCCAAATCTCCAGGAGTTTCCCAATCGGGATCTGGCAACGCTAACTTCCCACCCCCTCGCTGGTGGCCAGGGGGGACCTGGCAATCCTAAATTGCCTGTTGTGTTCTGAGGTAGTGTAGGGAGCCAATGTGGTGTAGTGCAGGGGTCGGGAACCTGCGGCTCGCGAGCCGCAAACGGCTCTTTAGAGCCTGTGGTGCGGCTCCACGCCCCTTCCTGGGCAGCGTGGGATTCGCTTCCCCGCCAGAGACTGCCGCCGTAGCGAAAGCGCCTCCCGCGCCACCGCCGCCGCCCGAAGCGGCCTCCAGCCGCCGCCACCCGGAGAAAGCGGCTCCGCGCCACCGCCCCCCCAAGAGAAAAAAGCGGCCTCCGTGCTGCCGCCCCAGGGAGAGAAGGCCTCCGGCGCCGCGCCCGCCCGGGAAGAGAAAGCGGCCTGGCGCCGCGCTGGGGGAAGAGTGGCCTCCGGCGCCACGCGCTAAAGAGAAAAAAAGCCAGCACCAGCCGTTCGCCCAAAATCCCCAGAAACAGCTCAGCCCTGGAGTTGGCAACGCAGGGGATTTTTTGACGGAGTCGAAGGGAGGGGGAAGGAGCCGCAACAGCGGTGAAAGTGAAACCAGCCGAAGCAGCAACAGAAGCAGCAGAGTCGAAACAACAGCCTCCGCTGCCTCCCCCCCCCAGAGAAAAAAGCGGCCTCCGCGCCTCCGTCCGCCCCCCCACAGGGGGGGGGGAGAGAAGGAAGTGGAATCCCGCAGGGTGCGGCTCCATGAATTTTCTTTTCCGGGGAAAATGGGCCCAAATGGCTCTTTGAGTCTAAAAGGTTCCCGACCCCTGGTGTAGTGGTTAAGCGTGGCCAACTCCAACCTGGAGAATCCGGTTTGATTCCCCACTCCTCCTCCACATGAAGTCTGCTGGGTGACTTTGGGCTAACCACAGTTCTCTCAGAACTCCCTCAGCCCATATGGAGGAAAGTAATGGCAAACAACTTCTGAACGTCTGTTGCCTTGAAAATCCTACAGGGTTGCTATATGTCAGCGGTGACCTGACAACACTTTCCACCCTTGACCTGATTTTTCATTTAGACAAAGGCCGTTTCCCCACTTTAAAAAATGACGTCGGTTTCATCCGGCGTGGACCTTTTCAAAGCGAAGATTGTGTTCCCCTGAAGCCTACACTGCCAGCTCTGTGAGTCATCAAAAGACACCGTTTTCAGCAGCGCCAGAAATGATGCTTGTGATGGAAGCGTGACAGGGGAGTAGAGGCGGCTGGGTTGTCGCCCGCCCTGTAGTGGGAAGTGCTGGACCCAGCTACTTGAGAGAAGGTAAGGCAGCGGCAGCAAACGATGAGTGGGGAAAGGCCCAAAAACTGAAATGGGCCTGAGAGTTTTTTGCCCCATTTGAGGCTGAGGGAGCAGCCCAGAGGGCAGAAGAAGTGGTGCCAGGAGGGGTTGTGGATGAACGATGAGGACTAGGAACTTGGCAGCTACAAGGAGCAGCAGTGGCGTAGGAGGTTAAGAGCTCGTGTATCTAATCTGGAGGAGCCGGGTTTGATTCCCCGCTCTGCCGCCTGAGCTGTGGAGGCTTATCTGGGGAATTCAGATTAGCCTGTACACTCCCACACATGGCAGCTGGGTGACCTTGGGCTAGTCACAGCTTCTCGGAGCTCTCTCAGCCCCACCTACCTCACAGGGTGTTTGTTGTGAGGGGGGAAGGGAAAGGAGATTGTCAGCCCCTTTGAGTCTCCTGCAGGAGAGAAAGGGGGGATATAAATCCAAACTCTTCTTCTTCTTCTTCTTTGATTCCCCACTCCTCCTCCACATGAAGTCTGCTGGGTGACTTTGGGCTAACCACAGTTCTCTCAGAACTCCCTCAGCCCATATGGAGGAAAGTAATGGCAAACAACTTCTGAACGTCTCTTGCCTTGAGAATCCTACAGGGTCGCTTTATGTCAGCTGCGACCTGACAACGCTTTCCACCCTCGACCTGATTTTTCATTGACAAAAACTGAAATGGCCCTGAGAGTTTTTTTGCCCCATTTGGGGCTGAGGGAGCAGCACAGAAATGGTGCCAGGAGGGGTTGTGGATGAACGATGAGGACTAGGAACTTGGCAGCTACATCCAGGAGGTAGAAAAAAACCTGCCCTTCTTGCAGTAGCACTGTGTACCACCTATGGAAGTATTCTTGCTCTGGAGTGCTTGCACTTCTGTGCTTCAATTGATGTCCTGTCTTTCAGCCACTCCCAGAATGCTTTGCAAGACCACAGCCTTCAGACTTTTGATTTTAGTTGCTGCAGAGATACTTGGCACGTAATTCCACAACACAATAGTATTATACAGCAAAGGATAATGTCAAGGAAATGTAAATAAAGTGTGTGACCTGCTTTCTCTCTCTCTGTTGCTAACTTTTAGTATGCTGGATTGTGGTCATATGTTCACATGCCATGTGCTTATTACATAACAATCGACCTCGCTTGGTTGGCCAGAACAGGATAGACTAAGAGTGGGCGATCCTTGTCTAGTTCTGTAGAACTAGACGCAGTTATACACTCTTGAATCGATCCTATTCTAACCAATAATCAACTATTATGTAATAACATGGCACTCGAATGCCTGATACCTAATCAACATACTAAATTAACAACGGCAGAAAAGACAGAATCTGACCTAGCTTCCTAGTATAAACAAACCCACAGGGACGAAGTCTCTTCTGGCTATAAAGGCCGAGGGAATTCAAGGGGCAGGGAAGCTAAACTTTGAGCCTCTCCTGTTGAGCAACACGGGACTATGGAATGCTCTTCTCCACCCCCCCCCCCCATTTTCACCTTGTTTTTGAAATGTAGCTGGTGTTCTGAAGGCCACAAGGTGATCTAGTTGCTGGTACATCCTTAAAGCACTCACGGGGTAGAGATGAGTGGCAGAAGCCACGGGAGTGTTATGAAAGTATTGTACCACAAACTACTGATCATTCAGGAAAAATGTGGTGCATTAAGGCCATGCACAGCTCTTCTGTATGTGCAGCCGGTCCGTTGTGGAAGGATTCGCACGCATTGCTGCCGCTTGCCTCTTTCAAAATGTGTCACATAGGACACAGCTGCCTTGGCTGCATGCTCCCTCAGAAGAGCTTGACTGTAGGGGAATTCAGTCCTTTCAAAGGTTAAGGAGCAGTGTTAAGGAGCAGGCAACAGGGATAGGTAGTTTGAGAAGCAAGTAATGGTTGATACAGATACTAGCCAATTGGTACCTTTGATGCATATTCGACCGCATTCTGTTTAAAAATCATAATGGCAGGGAAATGTGCGCAATATGGTCTGACAGTAAGTGACCAAACTAAAAATGAGGGCTGAACTACATGTTACACTTTACAGTAGTTCACTGCGGGGACTCTTAGCCAGCCAGCAGCTGTGAGTCCCTGGTGGCAACTCTTGTGTAAAAGCACAGCTGGGCCCTGATTCAAATTGTGTGGGAGGCTCCTGCTGCCTCCACACACAATTTTGGGGAGCCAAAATGGCCGGGGGGCTGCAAGAGAGAAGAAGAGTGTGGATGTATATTCCGCTTTTCTCAACCTTTAAGGAGTCCAAAATTGGCTTATAAACTCCTTTCCTTCCTCTCCCCACAACAGACACCTTGTGAGGCAGGTGGGGCTGAGAGAAAACTGTGACTAGCCCAAGGTCACCCAACAGGCTTCATGTATTGGAGTGGGGAATCCAACTTGGTTCTCCAGATTACAGTCCACCTGCTCATAACCACTACACCACGCTGGAGGGCTTTATTTGTTTTGGCTCTTGCAGCATCCCGGTGGGCATGCCCCCCCCCAAGGCACTGGGCCATTTTGGCTCCTGAAAAGGACAGTGGCAAGGGAGTGACTCCTCCTCCCCCCATGCCACAATCCCACAAGGCCAAAGAGGTGCCTTTGCTTTCCATGAAGTCACCACGAGGGACATGCAGTTGCAAGATCATGGCAGTCTACTGTAAAGTGTAATGTGTAGCGTAGTGGCCCTGGGGATAGACTAGGTGGGACCTCCAGATGTGACCTGGGCTTCCCCTGGAATTCCAGCTCATCTCCAGACTACAGAGATCATTTCCCCTGGAGGAAATGGCGGCTTTGGAGGGCAGGCTGTCTGCAGTCATGTCCCCACTGCACTTCCTTCCCCTCCCTAGAATTCCCCCTTCCCCCAGCTCTGCCCCCTAAATCTCTAGGAATTTCCCAAGCCAGAGCTGACAACCCAATGCATCTAAGAAAGAGGGGCAGATCCAAGGTCACTCAGTAAGTTTCTGGGCTTGGGTGACCTTGTGCTAGTCACTTGCTGGAGTGAACCCCCCTACAGAGTTGGTGTTAGGAGAGAAGGCTCATCTGTGCTGCTGCTATCCCCCGCTGTTGAAAGGAAAGGCAGGAGAATAATGTGATTAGCAGACAGAGGGATGACTGAACTCAGGCACTGAGGCCACGGTTCCCCACGGGCTCAAGCAAGATGGGCCATAAGTGCCAAACCCAAATGCTCCGTTCTGAAGAAAGGGCACCCGCTTGTAAACAATTGTGGGCTGGGCACAGGATCCTGACTCGTAACTGAGGAATATTGATATGGACTAAACCTGGCAGGCAATTTTACACTTCTTCATCTTCTCCTTTCCCTAGTCAACACATCCCTTGTTTACATGAGCCTGGTCCACTTTGCTACATATATTCATCGCGCCTCTTCCTGCTCTACGCTGCAGTACATCGATGTGACGGCTGAACTGTTACCTGTGTTCGGTATAGAGCCCATGGATAAACTCTGGAGCCTGTTTTCAACCCCTTAGCTCTGATCTAAAGAAAACAAAAGGTTAGTAAATCCTCTGAGCATGTGCAGAAAGTCTTGCTTTGCTTTTTTGTCAAAAGAATGTTCAAAGGCGACCTAGGTAAAGAGTCCTGTCCTTGATGCCTCTCTTTTTAGAAATTGCTTGTACCCAGGGAGGAGGATGCATTTATTCATTGATACCTTGCTTTTTTTACCCTCCAATTGGAGCTAAAAGCAGCTTAAAGCACCCTTCTCCCCTCCTCCACTTTCTCACAACAACAACCCTGTGAGGTAGGCCAGGCTGAGAGTATGTGATGGGCCTAAAGTCACCCAGTAAGCTTCAAGGGTAGGATTCAAATCCATGCCGCAGTGGCCTAGTCGGCCACTCTATCCACTACACCATACTGGCTCTCACTGAGAAGAAGTTTGGATTTATATTCCCCCTTTCTCTCCTGTAAGGGGTTTACAATCTCCTTTCCCTCCCCACCCCCAACAAACATCCTGTTAGGTGGGTAGGGCTGAGAGAGCTCCGAAGAACTGGGATTAGCCCAAGGTCACCCAGATGGCATGGGTTGGCGTACACAAGCTAATCTGGTGCACTCCACAGCTCAAGTGGCAGAGCAGGGAATCAAACCCAGTTCTGCAGATTAGAGTGCACCTGCTCTTAACCACTACACCAGCTGGCTAAAGGGGTAGTTTAAAGAGAAATATCGCCACGGCAACCCTGACATTCTGTGATCCCAGGCGGAGCATTTCTAAAATCAGTGAGGGATGGAAATGTTTCTGACCCTCTCCGGAATCTTGCACTGCTTTAAATATGGACGGCTGCCCAGGATAAAGGGGTCACGAGGTTTCCCAGTTGGTCTGGCCTAGCCACTTCAGGCCTAACAAGCCAGTCCTTCCACATTGTGTTCGTGTGACCCATTTCTTCCCCGCTTGCACTCGGTAGCCTCCTTTCCCCATCTCTGTCCTGCAGCCCAGGACTAAACAGCAGCGTAATTGGTT
This sequence comes from Sphaerodactylus townsendi, assembly GCF_021028975.2. Taxonomy (NCBI): domain Eukaryota; kingdom Metazoa; phylum Chordata; class Lepidosauria; order Squamata; family Sphaerodactylidae; genus Sphaerodactylus; species Sphaerodactylus townsendi. The sequence continues at coordinate 171,348,082 of NC_059425.1, read as the reverse complement.
AAGAAGGGTCAGGTCTCTGGCCCTGCAGTCCTAAGGAATGTAGCCTCTGGTGGGGTGTGGGGCAAAAGGTTTCCTCCTAGGAAATGCAGGCCTGGCCTGGATGGCCCAGGGCCCAGGGGTCTGCAACCTGCGGCTCTCCAGATGTTCACGAACTACAAGTCCCATCAGCCCCAATTGGCCATGCTGGCAGAGGCTGATGGGAATTGTAGTCCATGAACATCTGGAGAGCCGCAGGTTGCAGACCCCTGGCCCAGGCTAAGCCTATCTCATCAGGTCTCAGAAGCTGAGTAGGGTTGGCCCTGGTTAAGGCTGGGATGAGAGACCACCAGGGAAGTCCAGGGCTGCTCCACAGAGGCAGAAAGTGGTAAACCACCTCTGTGTGTTTCTTGCCTTGAAAACACCATGGGGTCGTCATAGGTCAGCTGTGTCTTATCAGAATGGGACTGAACCACCACAAAAGGCACACACACAAAACGAGGGTATCAGGGAGTCGGCACAATATCCATGGAATCTTTGGAGTGACTTCGCCTTCGCTTCGGTTCCCCTTTAGATCTCAGAAAGAGTTTAGGGACACCATTCATCAAAGGCACTACGAAACCCCCACTTCCAAATACAGGACTGAGATCATTGAACTAGTTCCACTGATTTATACATCTGAATTGGGCACCAAGTTACAAATTCTCTGTCATACTTCCAATCTCTATATTCATTTCCCATTCAAAAGCCTACACACACACACACACACACACACACACACACACACACACACACACACACACACACACGGGCACACACACACACACACACACACGGGCACACAGAGTTGCTGCTTTCAGGCAGAAATTTTTCTCTGTATAGCTCTTGCTGAAGGCAATGGAAGAGTTAATGTTACCCAGCAAACAGTAGGCAGAACAGACCCCCCTCAGTGTATTACGATGATGGGACGGAGACAGCAGCGGCCCGGAGGCCATCCTGCTGATGAGAACTGAAGGGTTAAAAGCTCAGCCCTGTTTTCATCTGTGAAATGTCAGAGGGCATGTTATTGCCAGGAAACAGCAGTTGGTCTACACGTCTTTTGTAAACGGAGCCACTTGGCTCGGGCAGGTCAAACGTCATAACAGGTTACACACAATCCAGGCTGAGTTGCATCTTACTTCATTTCTCTCCCATGATTGAAAAAACTGATTTAGGATCCTCCCCCTAACCTCCTAGCTTTCTAGAGGATTTTTTTTTCAGTCAGGCAAATTTGTATTTCTAGAGAAGTATCCATCACATAATATTTATGTAGTTCATCGCCCATTGAACAACCATAACCTCGGCACCTTAATGACCTTCCCTTTCTCTCTGCTAGCTTTGCCACCCGACTTACTGGCACCATTACAAGATGTAGAGGGGATGGGACCCAATAGTCACTTGTCTAGAATGGCAAAAAATCATTGTGACAGTCCCCACAAGGACGTTCAACTTGGGAAAATAAACTTCCACTCCCTAGGGACGGAGCAAGGGGAAGTGTGCCCATTGAGCACACACGCCGCGTGCCCTTTCAAGCCTGCAGAATGTCCCGTCCCACCACCGCCCCGCCCCAGGAATACCCGTCCTGCCCCCATCCTGCCCCCGTCCTGCCCCCAGACGCCTCCGCAGGGGTGCCCACCTGGTGTGTCGCGCACCCCCCCTCTGTCCCCTTGGCGCTACGCCTCTGCCACTCCCTTTTCATTAAGAATTTCATCCAGTGACTGTGGGAAATCTGTTTCCTCTAGTCTGAGGTCTTTCCTATAAAAGGGACCTAGGGGAGAATTATAGGGGGTCTGTGGAATATAGCTTGATTTCATCAGATCTTGGAAGCGAAGCAGGGTTGGTACTTTAATGAGAGATCAGCAAGGAAGGCTCTGCAGAGGAAGGCAATGGCAGAGGACGACTTCAGACTCTAAAGCCAGCTGGTGGGATCAGTGGCGTTTCTGCCTAGGGACAGGGGGTACCCTATGTCCCCGGGCGCCCCCATTTGGTCACGTGGGGGGGGGGGCGCCAACATTTTAGAGTCGTTTTGTGTTTTTAAATGTTTTAAGTGTTTTTTCACATTCCGGCCTGCAGAGGGCGCATTTCTAAAGCTAGCAGCACCAAAATTTCAGGGTACCATCCAGAGGCTGTCCTGATGATATCACCCAGATTTGGTGATGTTTGGTTGAGGGGCAGCAAAGTTATGGACACCCAAATGGAATGCCCCCATCCCCATTGTTTTCAATGGGAGCTAACCTGAGATGGGGGCTACCCATTTGAGGGACCATAACTTTGGTCCCCCTGAACATAACTTCACCAAACCTGGGTGGAATCATAAGAATAGTTAACAGATGATACCCTGAAAATTTGGTGTCACTAACAAAATACACCCTTCCAGGCACCCCAAAGAAATTTGCCCAAGATTCTTTGTTTTGCAGTGACTTTTGCTCTGTTGCTTGTAATGGGGAATTTCTGAGTGTGTAAGGCGGAGCTGCACATTTTTGAAGATAGAGGCACCAGACTTTCAGGGTGGCTCCAGGAGGGCCTCCTGGTAATAGCATCCAGGTTTGGAGACATTTGCTTCTGGGGGTTCAATTTTATGGGCCCCCAAAAGGCTTATTTTGTTTCCCCGCTCCTGCATATGAAAGCCTATGGGCTGAGTTCTCTCAGAACTCTCTCAACTCCCCCTCCCCCACTCCAGAAGCAAAGCTCACCAAGCTTGGATGCTATTACTCAAGGCCTCTTGGAGCCACCTTGAAAGTGTGGCACCTCTATCTTCAAAAATGTGCAGCCTGCCTCAGAAATTCCTCATTAGCTACAATGGAGCAAAGTCACTGCAAAACAAAGAATCTTGGGCAAATTTCTTGGGGTGCCTGGAAGGGGTGTATTTTTAAAGCTAGTGACACCAAATTTTCAGGGTATCATCTGTTAACTATTCTTATGATGCTACCCAGGTTTGGTGAAGTTATGTTCAGGGGGACCAAAGTTATGGTCCCTCAAATGGGTAGCCCCCATCTCAGGTTAGCTCCCATTGAAAACAATGGGGATGGGGGCATTCCATTTAGGTGTCCATAACTTTGCTGCCCCTGAACCAAACATCACCAAACTCGGGTGGTATCATCAGGGCTGATGATGCCCTGAAATCATGGTGCCGCTAGTTTTAAAAATGCGCTCCCTGCAGGCCGAAAAAACACCAAAAATACCCCCCCCCCCAACCCAAATACCTTGCATTCGCATTTGTTCATATTTGGGCAGGACATAATCGGACAATTTTTGTCCGAATGTGCCCAAATTTGCCCAGATTCCATCTGAATCTGCTATTTGTTTCATTTGAATCTCCAACCCTCAAAAGTGATGCTGTTTCAGGGTGGGGGAGAATCCACCCCCAAACAGCATCACTTTCAATTTTGTTTTAACCGGGGACCCCAGATTCTCCCTTTAAGGTGGATTTAAAAGAAGAATCTGAGCTCCCTAGTTTAAACACCATTGAAAGTGATGCTGTTTGAGGGTGGATTCCACTGGAGGTGTTTTGTGAGAGATGATGCTGACATTTGTTTGGTAAATGTTTTGTTGGGGGTGATTTGTGAGAGATTTACATGCTTAATACCCACTTGCACTGGCTTGGAGTTGTTTCTCAGGCTAACAACCTACCTCATAGGGTTGTTGAGATTAGGAAATTAGGAAAAGAGTTGGTGGGGAGAGAGCCATGCATGTTTTGATGGGAGTGGGAGGTGTTTTGTGAGCTGGTACAAAAATCATTGTTTGGTCATGGTGGGGGAGGGTGGCTGCCCATACGCCGGGCCGGGGCGGGGGGCACCAAACTCTGGTTTTGTCCCCGGGCGCCAGTTTGCCTAGCTACACCCCTGGGTGGGATTGTCATAAACTGGTTGTGACTTGGCAGCAGGTAAGTACATTCCAGCATTCTCCCTCAAGACATCAGAACGAAAGTTTGTGTTTAGTTTATAAGTCAACACAGAGCTTTTGGGTTATCAAAATAAATATCATGCCTATTTTCCAACAGGACAAGGTCACAGTCACCCACGGTAATCCTCGAGGCAGATTTAGCATTAAGAGCCATTCTGGCTACACAATGCTCACTGTTGGCTCTTATAAACAACAATTATCCTGCTTTGCACGTTGTCACCTTTGATCAACTTGAAGTGTTGTGTAAGAGAGCAGTACAGCTGAAGGCACTTTGGGTGCTGTAGTGGACTGGGTTTTGGACATCATAATGTACATCATAATCATACATCATAATGTACATCATAACTGGCTGCACCAAACCAAAATCTCTTACAATGCCACCTTTCTAAAACAGCTCAGTTTTACAGACAGTTGGTGTGGAGACACTAGCAGAACGATTACATTTCTCCTCATTTCGCAGTTATGTATTCCTACACATTTTTAGCAGAACTTGTTGAACACGTGAGAACAGGATCTCTTTCAGAAAGTTTAGTGAACCTTACCTAACAAAAAAAAACCCTGCCTGTTTGTTTTTGGGAACAAATCAAGGTGCTGGCTGTCACCCCTTTGAACGTTAAAAAAAGGTTTTTTGGGGGGTGGGGTCTTGAAGGATGATGTGCTTTGTCTCTGATGGTGGAAAGTGCCGCCAAATTTCAGCCAACTTACAGTGGCCTCGTAGGATGTTAAATGCAACAGACTTCTAGAGGTGTTTTGGCATAGTGCCATGGCTTGTCTCTTCAGACCAATCCTGGTCTTCTTTGGTGGTCTCCCATACAAGTACTTACCAGGGCCAACTCTTCTTAGCTTCCAGGATCTGATGAGATCAGGCTAGCTGGACTATCCAGATCAGGCAGTTTGTCTGTATTGCATAACAATTAAGTGATTCTTGTGTGCCTGATATCACTGGCCCCAGCGGTCAAGGTGAGACAACCCTAACCCTTAATGCCAAAGAGTTTCAGATACCACTTACAGGGAAACGATGGATTTTAAAACACCTTTCAAATTGTAATACCACCTATTGTGTTTATGCTATAGTATGTCCATGCCCCAAATTATATATAGGGAAAACATCTCGGGCTTTGAAAATAAGAATTTCTGAACACAGAAGTTGTATCAGATTGCAGAAAGAGGATGCACCACCCGTGGAACACTTTAAAAATATGAGACATAACGACACAGATCTCAGATTTTGTGTCCTTCAACGTTTTTATTTTTCAAAATATACAGATATGGAAAGTGTTATTTTACAGGCAGAACATCGGTCGATACATCGATTCAGTACACATAAGGTGGGTTTAAACAAGTCCTTAGATTTTCCTTGCCATCTGTAATTGAAATAAAGTTCACACCATCTAGGTTAGTTGGTTTGTCTATTAGCGTTCCTAAGACCACATGACAGGTATTTCCAATTATATCAGGTATATCAATCAGACTAGCTCCAGCTGCAGTAAAAATCCACAGAAGCCTCGGGGGAAAAGAAAGCTCTGTAGTGAGAAAGTAAGTTATTTGTATTTTTGGTTTATTTGTATTTTTCTATCAATAAGTCAGCAAGTGCTGACTATATTCAATTTACATTCTATGGTACTACCATTATGTTGTTTTACACTTATAGAAAGTAACCCCAATGATGGCTGAAAAAACTTACTAAAGAATACGGAAGGCAAGAAGCCAAAAACGCAAATTTACGCGCGAGGCGTTTTACTATGTGCTTGTGCTATTTTGTGCTAATTTGAAGGGATTATTGCCTCATCAAAAGCCTTGGAAGGTGTGAGTGGAGCTTATTCCATTTGGATACCTACAAAAGGATTGAGTACCTATTCAAAGACTTTTGCTCCAGTGTTAAATTTATTGTGTGCTGGTGCTACTTGGAAAAGACTATTTCTCATCAAGAGTCTTCTATAAAAAGGACTGAGTACTTCTTCAAAGAGGCCACTTCCACACGGCCACGCTGGGGGTCGGGTCGGCGTACATGACGCCGACCCAACCCCCCCGGGACCGTTCGGACGAACGGTCCCGGTAACGACCACGCTGCGCTGTTGCCCGATCAACTTACTGTCCCTGCGACTGTCTGGCGCATCGCTGAGGCCAGGGGACATGCCCCCTGCCCTGCGTGCCCGCTCCAGAGTTGCAGGGCAGGGGGGCGTGTCCCCAGGCCTCAGCGGTGCGCTGGACGGTCGCAGGGACGGTAAGTCGATTGGGCAAGGGGGGAGGGATGGCGCCTTCCAGCCGCTGCTGTTAGCACGGCAGCAGCTGGAAGGCGTAAGATGGGAAAATGGCAGCTTCGCACCGGTGGGGAGGAGCGAGGGCAGCGTGGCTGCGAAGCAGCTGCGCCCCCCATGCAAACAGCTCCCTCGGGATGGCGTTTTTGCCATCCCCAGGGCGCTGTAAAAGGCCCATGCAGAAAGGGCCATACATTGCTTTATGTTGGAAATGTATATATATATTTACGCAGGCGTATTATCTGCTGCTTTTGAAGATTTTTACACATTACATAACTGATTGTTCTCTTAGATTATTTTGTGGTGAAGTGTATATGGACCTAAGAATATAGAAACTTATAAAGTCATTTGTATATGGCAAAGTCGCATCACCAATTTGGTTGGGTACCTATAAAATTGGGCTTATTTAGTGCAATATTTGGTTTGTATTATTAGAGATACTACCACTCAGTTCATTAGAGTGTGAATACATTTCTCGTTACCTATGATTTAGATTTACACTCTTGATTGTTATTGGTATTGAGACAATAGACAGGGCCTTTTCGGTGATGGCACCTCATCTTTGAACTCTTATCCAGAGAGAGGTACCCAATCTTGTTCTCATTATTAGAATCAGGTACAACTGATTATTTTCTCCCGTGCTCTTAATCAACTGTTTTATTTTTGTCTTCCCTGTCTCCGGTCTTACATTTTTTTTCTGGTAGAAGATTTATGTTTCTAATGTTTCTCACTTGTTTGTAGGCTGCTGTTTTGGGGCTTAAATTGTATTAATTATTGTTGTTTGGGCTGTGTTTTATAACGATGTTTTCATTGTTCTACACTTGCAGCTTGGAAGCAGTGTTTGGAGACACTTTCGAATGGGAATAAAATAAGATATTTACATTGGCCTACAAATAACTACCGCTTCAGAATAATCTAAAATCTGACGTGCAATTACATAAAATGCACTTGAATCCATTGTAAGAGGCAAATGCACTGGTATGTATTGATATCCAGCTTCTAGAAAAGAGATTTTAAACAGAATAAAAACAGTTGCTTCAAAGCGTAAACAGAAAGTAGAGTCTTGGGGGGGACGGGGACGCAAAGAATCCTATCTAAACCAGGCTCATTATGGGGAAAGGAAGCTTTTAGCTTGGAGACTCTCCTGGAAATGGAACTGTAATATAATTTCCTGGCAGAACGGCAAATGGAGTGAATAGATGCCCAAACCTACAGAAATAACGAATGCATTTGCTAAATATTGCATAAACAAGTAAAATGCTCATCAGCGATCCTTCAGTGATGTGCAAGAAAAAGAAACAAAAAACTCACACAAAAGCATGCTGATTTTTTTAAAGATCAGCATGTCATCCAGATGATTAAATAAACATTATTTTAAATACCTGATTCATGTCGCAGTCTACATATGTCATGCCTGAGTTCATCGCTGTATTTTTTTCAGTCGGATGTGATTTGTGTGTTTCCCACAGTTCCCACATGTACACAATACCTGCAGGGCACATAGAGATTTCACCAAAGGGGCAAATAATACTCCCTGTGTCACAGCTTTGAACAGGAAGACAGGAGAAGTCAGAAGACCTTCTCCCCACATGTTGTGGTCTCAATCCAAATTGGGTACCAGATATGCGGGATTGAGTCGAACCAACAACCTATATGTAAATTAAAGACAAAGTGTGGAATCCAGACACAACCTCTGGAGATGTTAATGTATATGCCAACCCTTCTAGACTCAAGGCAGGACTGTTCCCTACTGAGATGTATAAGAAACACATCTCGCTGTGACATACCTCTGAAGATGCCAGCCATAGATGCGGGTGAAACGTTAGGAGCAAAAACTACCAGACCACAGCAACACAACCCAGAAAACCCACAACAGCCAATCATAAGACATTTTGTCCCAGCCCTTAACTGAAACAACATATTGGCCAAGGGAACAGTTCTTAGAAGCTTAGAAAATATAGTAAGCCCAAAGTCAAGACAGGATTGTTCTTTGGTTGCATGCTCTGAATATATAATATATATTCTTGAATTCTTTCCGTGTCATCTTACAGAAACCACTTAATCAAATTTGTTCACGAAATCTGCCAAATGAAATTTGGCCCCAACTTCTTCTAGGCAGCTGAAGCTTTATTTAATTGAGAGTGGGAAAAAGTAATATGGACGAACAAATTTCTAATGTAGACATGGCCATGACAGGAATACCTGCTTTCCTAATTCCTCCTTACTCTCTCCACAAAACCACCTGCAGAAAGAAATAGTCAAAATGCTCATGTTAGATCAGGGCAGGCAACCTTCTGGCAACATTCCAGAAGCAGTAAATGTCTGCTAGCGCATCAGAGTTCTCTGAGCTAAACCCACAGAATTGCTTCCAAGTATTAACATAGAAAGAGGCCTGTACGTATGCTTTGAGTTTAAATAGATCCACCTGTGTTATTAAACACAACACATGATTAAAATTTTGCTACTCAGCAAATGTTGCCAGAACAACTCTGTTGTGACCTGAAGTAATCTGGATCATATTTTTTTCTAGTGAGGGTATTCTACCCCCTGCCTCAAATACACGCTTCCTACTTTTTTTAGTATAGAGTAGGTCCACAGGTGCTGTATGTGGCAACAGTGCTTGTGCGGAGAAAATTAACTGATGAAAACACCCTCGATTGTTATTCACACATTTTTCTCATGGCTATATAGAGCTTCTAGGAAATAATAAACACACTCTTGCTCTTGTTAAGCCATCACCCAAAACACAATAACCCTGGATTGTTGAATGTACATCTGACCGTAAAATACCCTATTAGCAAACAACGCATTGAATAACTGTCTTTGAGTGACCTTCAGAAAAGTAACATAATGGGCTCCGATTACTTATTATCATTGTGCTACTGTTTACGTTCGCCACCACCATCCAAACGAGGCATGGCGTTGGCTGGCTGAGGCAAAAGGTGCAAATTGGTGCAAACTGAGAAAGAGCGACCACAGCAAAGCCTGGGGTACTAGAAAAAAGGATTGAGGAAGAAGCAGGGTCAACCCCAATTAATTCCTCCTTGATGATCGGATATAACTGTTATGCACTGGCTGGTGAATTCTGACAACAGCTGTAATCTTTGACAGGAACACCTCGTTCACTAGCTTCACGCTTCCATGCTCCGCTAGCTTACTTCGCCAGGGCAAGAAGCACAGTTTATCTGCACCATCTACTAAACAAAAGCCATAGCCATTTGTAACAATACAGCTGTTTAAAAAATGAAAGCTGAGCATGTAGAATGTTATAAGGTTGTAACACTATCTGGGTGCCAATCTCCTGATGGTAGCAGGAGATCTCCCCCAATTATAACTGATCTCCAAGTAGGGTTTCCACTTTCCAGGGGGTAGCTCGATACGTCCCACTATTACAATTGATCTGTTCCATTGGAGAAATTAATAAGTCTGTAAGTTTTCTTTTTAAAAAAATTATAAATTACTAGCATGCCTGGCCACGCATTGCTGTGGCTGAGTCTGGTGAAGTGGAAAAGGAAGAAAAGGGGAAGTGAACGGTTTGAACATGTGTCATTGCACAATGATTGCAAAGGAGGGGAGGGGCAAGGGGCCCCTCACTCCCCTCCCGTTCCCTTGCATGGCACCCCGCCTCGTCCCTCCCTAACGTTCCCCTTCCTCTGCTAGGGTGGGTGGGCCATGTCCAGGTGGCAGACCCTGTCTCTTTCACTCCCTTCCCTTGCAGGTGAATTATAGCGTAAAACACGCTGGGAGGCATGAGCTATGTTGTGTTCAAATTTCAGAGCGTTTGGTCCAGCAAACCCCCGGACCCTCCCTCACCTTCCCCTTCCTCCGCTAGGGTGGGTGGGTCATGTCCAGATGGCGGGCCCCATTCCTTTCACTTCATAAGGCAGTGGTTTTCAAGGAAGGCATGGTTGGTTCCCTTGTATCAGAGGGTGTTGCTTTGACGGCCAGCAGATGGCGCTGTTGTGGAACAGAACTGTGGTTCCAACTGTCACAGGTGTGGCATGTACACAATAACTGGTACAGTTGTGACATGTACACAACAGGAGGTGTGAAAACAGTATGGAAACCTGGCCGCACGCGAATGCGATGTTGTGTGAAAATTTCAAAGCAATCGATCCACTAGTTTGGGAGATTACCTGTCAGCAGAAAAATGCACTGATAGATTTTTATATATATAGATTTTGTATGACTATGATAATCAGAGGTGTACCGGGAGAAAATGGTGCCTGTCCCTCTTGCCCCACCCCCCGCACCCAACTTACCTTAGCCGACTGAGGAGGGCAGAGGTGGAAATTCAGGTTAAAGTCACTTTGCAGCAATTTCTTAAGCATGGCTGTACACTTCTAAGTGCAGTGAAGTCAGAAGGCTTAGAGAGGTATAACGCTGCTCAAGATGGCACCATTAATTGCCTGCACAGTTCAGAAACAAGACCGATAGCTGTCAGTGAAATTCATCAGAACAAGAGAAGGAAGCAAAAGAGATAGGGCAACAATAGCAATAAGTTCTTAAGATAATGGTGGGTAGATTACTTTTATCTGGTAATCGTAACCATTTTCTACTATTTCTTTCCTTTTTCTGACTATTTAATATATGATGAAAAATAATTTTAAAAAATAGTTAGCAAGAGATAAAAGGTCAAGGGAAGGCATTTTCAGATCTGGAGAGACAACAGCAGACTCTAAATAGGAAGGAAAAGGAAGACAAGGAAATGTTGTGGTTGTGAATAGAAAAGATAAGATAGTAGGTGGTGCAGACTTCAGAAAGGAATAGTGTATGAGCTTGTGATGTCGTTCTGGTCTTTCAGTAGCTTTGCACACCACATAACAAGTGGCCTGCTGACTTCTCCAGCAAGCTTTCAACCAGGCTTCCAAATAAATGATCTCCTCTGTAGGAGTTTCCTCCTCCAGACAGAATAAAACAAAACAAGAAAGCTCCTGTCTGCAAGACGATAAGAAAGTCCAATAGCCTTTTTATTTAGGAACCAGAGGAAGTCTCTTCAAGTAATCAAGAGAGGATAGATAATAATTCTTAAGAAGTCTAACCTCTGAGTACATTTTAGAAAAGATTCCTGAGCCTCGTTGTCCTCCTCACCTATCTGACTTCCCTTAGCCTGCAGATGGTGCTTGTTATATCCACCCTTGCCATTAATCCACCCTCAGGAGTCTTCACTCTAAGAAATAACCTTTTTTCCTACAGGCAACGCCCCAACTGGTAGTGCTCAAGGCTACCATGCAACTCCTACATACAAGGCTACCATGCAACTCTTACATACAAGGCTACCATGCAACGCTTACATACAAGGCTACCATGCAACTCTTACGTACAAGGCTACCATGCAACTCTTACATACATAGCTGGCTGGTCATGATCCTTTACCTGGGAGTAAGTTTGGTTGGTGGCAATGGGTGTCACTTCTGAGTAAACCCTCTGAAGGGCGCAACGCAGCCATTCAAAGTATGTCACGGTTGCTTTACCGAGCTTACTCCTGAGTAACACGTGCCTGGTATTCAGGGAATCTAGGCTGGCTGGCCCCTCCCTCCCATCCCTTGCATGCCACCCCTCCCTCTCTCCCCTCCCTCACTTATCTTCCCTTGCATGCCACCCCTCCCCCTCCCTCCCCTCTCCCTCTGCTAGGGTGGGTGGGCCATATCCAGATGCTGGGCCCCCTCCCTCCCTCCCTCCCTCCCCTCCCTTGCATGCCACCCCTCACTTTTTAATAATTGTTTTTATAACAATTTTGGTAACAATTTATGACTGAATAAATTAAATAAAAATACAAAGTTAGGGTTCAGGCAAGGGTTAAGGCAAAACCCTCAAACCTGAAACTGACCATACCACTATTCTTGGACTATGCCCTAGAACTCAACATAACACTAAGGCAAGCCTGAGCCCCTGCCCTTGCCTTAACCCTAACCCTAACTTATTGTTTTTATTTATTTTTTTCACTCATAAATAGTTACCAAAATTGTAACAAAAATAAACTAAATAAAAATAATGGGTTAGGGAAAGGGCAAGGGCAGGGGCTCAGGCTTGCCTTAGTGTTACATGGAGTTCTAGAGTGCTGTCCGAGAATAGGGCTATGGTCAGTTTCAGGTTTTGGGTTTTTGTTACAATTTTGGGAATAATTTATGACTCAATCTACATATATAAAAAGCTAACAGTGACTTTGTTAGTCACTCCCTAACGCTGAAACGGCAGGACGGATCGCCGCCAAATTTTCACATGACGTTCCTCCCTGTTGTGTGCAGGTAGTTGGACCTTCAAATTGCCGGAAGTCCATACCTGAGCCAGGTAAAACATCTTTTTCCTGGCACACCAGGCCATGAATCTGTTTGTGCTTAACTGTCACCCTTAGAATGTTCGTGCAGCCTGTCTGTCTGTGGCCTGAGGGCTTGGTATGAGGGCTTAGAATGTTCGTGCAGATGGGCAGAGATGAGCAGTGAAAACAGTAAATAGGTAACACTGTTAGGTAATATGACTGGAAGTGAAACACATACACACTTTGCCATGTGAGACACCAGGTGGGGTTTCCCACCCCCTCACACACAGGTAACTTTCACTCTCTGTGCCTCACCCACTGCTACCACATAACACACATACTTTCATACACATCCAGCTCATCCTCACACACCTTACTCTGCCCTCCCTCACATCCAACCACCACTTACTCACTTCCTCACCCATATTCGCCACAGCTCTCTTGTACTAAAAGCGAGCTGGAGTTTGCCTTTTTCTTCTAAGAAAATCTGCGGGGTGGGGGCGAACCAACACTACTGGCTCTGCTTCTTTTGCACATGGCCTTTAAGAACCCAGGGAGCTGGCCTCGATCCGAGCGCCTCACCACCCTGCCTCTGCTGCCTGACTGGGATAGCCTCCTTGCCCCAGTTCTGCCTTACCCAAGCCAGGACTGTGCGTATCAACCACCCTCATGGACAATGGGATTTGCACTCTGGACAGTTCCGTGGTGGAATGGAAAGGGTTACCTTATACTAAAAAAAAAGACACCACCATATAACAATGTGCATTGAAACGGGAAAGAGGGATTCCATTTGACCACCCCAAAAGGCTATGCTGCTGATCATTGGACCTGCATGGACATCTGTGTGGGTTGCGGACTGTGATGAGAAGGACAATTGCCACAGCAACGTGTGGCCAGGCCCTGCTAGTAAATTAAATAAAAATGAAAAGTTAGGGTTAGGGTTAACACAAGGGCCAGGGCTGAGGCTTGCCTTAGTGTTTCGTTGAGATCTAGGGAGCAGTCCAATAATATTGCGATGGTCAGTTTCAGGTTTCGGGTTTTTATAACAATTTTGGGAACAATTTATGACTGAATAAATTAAATAAAAATAAAAAGGTAGGGTTAGGGTTAGGGTTCAGGCAAGGGCAAGGGTTAAGGCAAAACCCCCAAAACAGACCATAGCCCTATTCTCAGACTGCGCCCTAGAACTCAACGTAACACTAAGGCAAGCCCGAGCCCCTGCCCTTGACTTAATCCGAACCCTAACTTATTATTTTTATTTAATTTATTCAGTCATAAATTGTTCCCAAAATTGTTATAAAAACCCGAAACCTGAAACTGACCATCGCGATATTTATTTTTTATTTATTTATTTTTTCAATTTATTATACCGCCCCATCCCCGTAGGGCTCGGATATGATTGGACTGCTCCCTAGATCTCAACAAAACACTAAGGCAAGCCTCAGCCCTGGCCCTTGCCTTAACCTGAACCCTAACAGACACGAATACAGGAATCTTAACTGCTCAGAGACTGATCTACCGCCCATTGAGAAGCACTGGGTAGACCTGCCCTCTGCAAACCATCTTTGTTTTTCTGTGCAGTAAAAGTTTCCTCCCTTCAGTCCCTTCCACACAAGGCTCCAGACTCTTTCACCCTTGGGGAACCCCACACAGCAGGCAATGATTGGCAAGAACAAAAATGGCACCTTCCCTTTCCCAACATGTAACAGCCTTGCAGAAGAGTATGAAAACTGACTGGCTGACAAACAATTTGACTAGCCTTTGACTAGCTACACAATATTCCAGGTGAGGTCTAACCAATGTAGAATGGAGAGGTACAACTACATCCCTCAATCTAGACACTATACTCCTATTGATACAGCCCAGAATCGCATTAGCTTTTTTGGCTGCTGCATCACACTGCTGACTCATGTTCAGTTTGTGGTCTACTAAGATTCCCAGATCCCTTTCACAGGTCCACTGGGACCTCTCCTGTTTTCCAGGAGTTTTCAAAGATTATAGCAAGTGGTTCTGAGATTACTTCTGCCAGTTCTTTGAAGGCATATTAGAATGTGCGTTCAGCACACATTCTGGACAAGGTAAGTCAAGGTGATGACATCGAAAACATACCACTTCCCGTTCCTTTAAGATGTAAAGTTTTCCCCAAACTAACCAGCTGTGGGCAAAGAAGAAAGTGCCTCTGAGCATGCACAGAAGGTCACACAAACCTACATCTAGCAGCAGGTTTCCCAGCCCTGACCAGCTGTATAGTCACGGTTGTAAAATACCTTCCAGAACAGCCTAAATACAAGGGAAATCCATTGACTTTTAAATTTCTGTTTGTTGCATGGCCCTGAAAGAGATAGGAAAACCAAAAGAGCAATCCAGGGAGAGACACTGCAGACATTAACCTATAGCAGCTTCCTGCCTCACCACTAAATCCAATCTGACTTCACTCAAGACTGCTGATACTGGAATCCGTTAGGTTAGTCTCCGTCTAAAGTGCCACTTAACCTCTGCTTTGTTTGGCTGTCAGCCCCCCCCTCCCCCCGCAAGATTTAAAGGCACGGGAGCGTGTGATTCAGGAAGGGGGGGGATTCCAGGTGAGAAGCTGAGCGCCTTCAGCCCCTCTCCTTCTTGCCCCACCCCCACTTTTGGGGAAGATGCCCCGGGGCCCGCGGGGGTTCCACGCAGGACACTCCCCTCCTCCAGACATTCGGCCCTTTCTTCCCTGATCGGGCTAGTTTCAGGGGTCTGCAACCTGGGACTCTCCAGATGTTCATGGACTACAATTTGTGGTCCATGAAACATCTGGAGAGTCGCAGGTTGCAGCTAGTTCAACACTCGGCCTATCAGCGGCGGGAGGCGGCGCTCTCCTTCCCCCCGAAATCGGGCGCAGAAAAAGGTGGAGGGAGGCAGCAGCCACAGCCACCAGTGGAGTCTCTCGTGGGCGCCTCCAAGACATCACCCGGTCCCGGCAGAGGAGGATGAGCAGCAGCCACTTCAACGTGGGGCCCAGCAGCTTCGCTACCGGGTGAGGGGCGCAGGGGGCGCGCTGCCCTGTCAGATGCGCCCTGGGCGCACGGAGGACGCTTTGGAGAGGAGGCGCGCCTTTGTGCGCCCTGGAGAGGGGGAGCACGGAGCGGCTTGGACGCCTCTGTGTGTGTGGGGGGGGGGGGTGTCCCCTTGTCCCATAGCTTCCCCTTTGCAGATCGGGTCGCCCGCTGGGAACCTCCGTCTTCTTGCTGTGTGGTGGCCGGAATTGGACGCTAGGAATGGGGCTAACCGAAGGAAGTTTTTGGTTTGTGAGACGGCTCTTGAAACCCCCCTCCCCTAATAACTAAAATCCAGAGTAGCGCTGAGCATGTGGAGAGTGCGCGACGTCAAGATTCCCCTTTCCAGTGAGGTGAGTGTTTTCCCAGTTCATTTATCCTCTGATTCGTTGAGATGTTGATGCTTTTGAAAACCTATTCAACTAGAGAATTAGTGGCTGGGTTTAAAAACTAAAGAACACAATAGACTGTAATCAGTAGAATACCTGAAGAAATAACTGTCGAATTAATGTTTTAATTAGAGTGTTGTGGGTTTTCCCTATGGATCAGATCATCTGAAGATGCCAGCCACAGATGCAGGCGAAACATCAGAAGAAAATGCTACTGGAACACGGCCATACAACCCGGAATACCCACAACTCCCTCGTGATTCCAGCCGTGAAAGCCTTCGACAATACAATCTTTCAATTATATGTGCATGAATCTTAAGATAACTTCTAATCAGCAATGGGGTAGCTGGAACTCGGTATATTATGTGAGGCGCTTTGTGTTTGTATGCTTTGTTTGTATGTGTGAGAAAATAAAATTGTATTTACGGAAAATCGCCCCCCACACACACACATCTAGGCTGGCCTGGACTGCTGGGCATGATGTGTAGGTAACGCTGTTAAGTGCTGTTAAACCCCACTGATTTTCATGGGAAGAACTAAAGCACAATCCTTTACTTGGAAGTAAGCTTGGTTGCTGGCAATGGGGCTTGCTTATAAACTCTCCTAGGGTTGTGATTCACCCATTCGAAGCATTGCATGGTTGCTTCAAAGCAAAGCCACCGACTACCACCAAACTTACTCCCGAGCAATGCGCGCCTTGGAGTCAACTGTTTTTTTCTAAACTAAAACCTCAGTATTCAGGTTAAATTGCCGTGTTGGCACTTTGTGATAAATAAGTGGGTTTTGGGTTGCAGTTTGGGCACTCGGTCTCGAAAAGTTTCACCATCACTGCCCTAGATACACAGCTAGATGAGTTAGTGGTCTTCTGCAGTTCATGGCAGTGTTATATGTTCATATTCTGGAGCTCGGGTATCTAAAAGGATACTGGACATGCTCTTTGTGGGTAACAAAAGCCACACTATGAAGGTGCCTACTTAGGAGGCAACTCAGATATGCAAAAAAATGAGACCTGTTCTCCAAGAAGCGTGAATGTTGAGAATAGCAAAGGATTAGTTAGAAACAGAAGGGAGAAGAAATTGGCCTTCTGAACCCCCTGAGAATTTAGAACATCTCAGACTGGCAGAGGGGTATCCAAGTTGTGGTGTGGCGGTTAAGAAAAAGCAGTGGGCTCTAATCTGGAGAACTGGGGTTGATTCTCTACCCCTGCACAAGGAGGCTGCTAGGTCACCTTGGGCCAGTCACTGTTCTCACCAAACTCTCTCAGCCTCACCTACCTCACAAGGTGACTGTTGTGGGAAGGGGAAGAGAAGGCAATTGTATGCCTCTTTGAGACCCCTCAAAGGGTGAGAAAAGCAGAGTATAAAAACAACTCTTCTTCCTTTTCAAGCTTCTTCACAAGCCCCTATTTGCAAATGACAATCAACATGCTGGCTATCCCTATTTGGTTCACACTTGATCTTCAAATATTCATTACGTTCCGTTAGAGATGTAAAATTTCTGGAAATGTTGAAGCCTTGGAAAAACTTTATAGTTCTTGTTTTCTTTTTTTTTTTTGAGGGGGACTAATGACATGGGGGGGGGAGAGTGAAATACATGCAGTACTTAGTGCCCTTTCCAACCTAATGTCACTGTTTTAGCTATAGGGCAGCAGTGGCGTAGGAGGTTAAGAGCTCGTGTATCTAATCTGGAGGAACCGGGTTTGATTCCCAGCTCTGCCGCCTGAGCTGTGGAGGCTTATCTGGGGAATTCAGATTAGCCTGTACACTCCCACACACGCCAGCTGGGTGACCTTGGGGCTAGTCACAGCTTCTCAGAGCTCTCTCAGCCCCACCCACCTCACAGGGTGTTTGTTGTGAGGGGGGAAGGGCAAGGAGATTGTAAGCCCCTTTGAGTCTCCTACAGGAGAGAAAGGGGGGATATAAATCCAAACTTTTTTCTTCTTCTTCCTCCTCCTCTTCCTCCTCTTCTATATAAAGTGCATCGTTTATAACTTAGCATGTAAAACTGCAATTTTGCTTGTAGAAAAGTGAGGCGGTAATAACTTTTAAATTCCACAAATAAGTCAAATATTGCAAACATATCCAATGCTTGAGAGAACTGCAGGCTGATTCACTCACTGTTGCCTTCGCACATGTACCTCAGTTCCAGCCAGATGCTGCTGTCTTCCTTCCTTCCTTCTGTTTGTTTGTTTTTTAAATGTTTTATTGTCTAGCTGGAATGATTCCATATATACATATACAATACTTTATGTTATATCCAAACCATACATTTCCCCCCTTTTTGTCCCCTCCCCAAAGTTAAATTCTTCTTCTTTTCTTAACTAAGCAGAAGCAGGTTCGTTCTTTCCAATCTCTTCACCCATCTTCCTTCAATTACATCCAGTCCCCATAGCCAGTCCATATCTTCATCATATCAGCCTTTCTAATCTTTCCATAATTGATTTCTGGACATGATTTCAAATATTTCTAACTGTGCTTGTTCCCAAACGTATTCTAGCCATTTCTGTATTGTCCATATTTTCTTGTCTTTCCAGCCCAACACTATAACTGCATGTACAGCTCTTATCACTATTTTATACATTATTTGTTGTCTTATTTCTACTCTACTATCCTCCAAAATACCCATGAACAATAAGTCTTTATTTAATGCTATTTTAACTTTCACTGATTTCTCTATATATCTCAATACCTGTTCCCAAAATTGCACCAGCTCCTTACATTCCAACCACATATGCATGTAAATTGCATCTTTCCCCCCACAATGCCAGCATTTTGGACTGAATCCCCTTATCATATATGCTAATTGCTTTGGAGTTCTATACCATTTTAATATTATTTTTCTTTCCAGTTCTAAATATGTTTCTAGCTGTCTTCCTTCTGCGGCTTCTGGTTGGAGAGAACTCAGTTTCTTTCAGAATTTTCCTCTGAGGAAAATAACTTGGGTTATGCTCTTTTTCCACCCCACTGCGGGAAGAGAGCATCTTTGGCCTCTCCGCTGTCTTCTTTCTGTGCCTGTAGGGACGAGAAACATGCCATGATTCCAAGCCGCTTCTCCCTGCAGGCCAAAATGAAGGGGATGGACAGTGGTCTGGACATGGGGGGTGAAAGGTTTGGAGAAACAGCAGAGGAATTTTGATGACACGAAGCTGAAAGCAGGGCAACGTGTCACCGTCTACAGGTGAGTCAGTGGAGCAGGGAGGGAAGCTGTCCGTGGTGCTGGTATTCCTGTGTCCCCATGTTTCTGTGCACTCTAAAATGTGGCTGCGTTCTGGGGTTCCTGCAAGCCCCATGCCCTCATGGAGAGGCAAAATAGGACAACCCCCCCCCCCACTTCTGTTGCATGGGTAGTTTTACTTTATTTATTTATATTTATTTATTTATTAGTCTTGGTAGACCGCCCAACCCCCGAAGGGCTCTAGGCGGTGTACAATGAGAAATAAAACAAATACAATATAAGATCTCATAAATACAATATAGCAATAAAACATTAAAATTCATTAAAATACATTATAGCAGCAATTCCAAAAATTACAGATAAAAATACATGCACAGATGCATGCACAGATGGCGCCCAACCCAAAGGCCAGGAGGGCCAGCATTGCCCAAAAGTAGATGGAATCAGCAATCAGGCAATGCTGAAGATTGCAAAACTGCATGCTGCTACAGTACCAAAAAACTATCCCGTTTCCGAGCCACTGTGGTGTTGTGCTTAGAGGGCTGGACTAGGACTTCAGTGGCCCAGAATCAAATCCTCATCTAGCGATGATGCTCACTGGGTGATCTTTAGCCAGTCACATGTTCTTGGCCTACTAACCTACCTTGCAGGACTGTTGGGAGGATAAAATGGAGGTAGGGTGTGCCGCCTTGAGTTCCACGGAGGAGGGGTGGGTAAAAGTATATATGTAGATTTCCAAGTTATTGGGGTGCATCAGGATTATGCCATTCCAGCTTTCTGTTTGTTGTGTTAGTTACCCACAATGGCTTTGATTGCCTCATGAAGCAGTGAGCGAAGCCCCAAAGCTCATATTGAAATTAAAAGGTGTCATACTAGTGTCTGGACAACCCAGGTTGAAATCCCCACAGGAACCACGGAAGCTTGCTGGGTGACCTTGGGTCACATTCTCTCAGCCTAACCCACCTCGCAGAGCAGTTGTGAGGATTAAATGGGGGGGGGGGAGAAGGGAATTATGTAAACAACTTTGAGTCACCACTGGGGAGAAAGGCAGGGTAAAAATGGATTAAGTAAATAATAATAAAAGCAAAACTGAAGAAAGCACACACACTCTCTTTCTCTCTCTCCTCTTCAGATGGGCACTAATAAATGTGCCAGTCAGTCAGGGATGACAGCCTATGGCGCCAGGCAGCACCTGTATGACCCCAAGAACCAGATCCTACCACCAACGGACCACTCCACCCTCACTCTGCAGATGGGCACTTTCAAATGTGCCCGTCAAGTTAGAATGGAACATCTTGCCTTTTGAAGTCTGGCACTGATTAAGGGGTTTGTGGCCCCTCCTGAGTGATGGAGAAGCTTTGGAAGAAACTTTTCAGCGATGGCTCATTTTGACCTGGCCCCAGGGATTTCTTGTATATTGTTTGCAAGCCACTGGTGGGCAAGGGCTTGTGTTTGAGGTAGATTTTGTGGGTGTTGTTGTGTTGGCTGGAGGGTCAGTATCAGTGGCCAAGAGATGGACATGATTCAAACATCGCACTCTCCCTCGGCTTTCTGGTGTGGACCAGTTCGAAACACATCCTGACTAGTGATCAGTCGTTGCATGACTTGACCCTGTCCTTATCTAGTGCATGGCTGGATGTGAGGACAGTGCATCCCAGATAAGTCTGTGCAATAATGCATCCAAGCTAAGTCTGTGCAATGCACGCGGGTAAACGTATTTGGAGGACGAAGGCACAGTCTCACCCCCAGGTTTGTAAATGCTGAATAGAAGTCAACTGCTCTGGAAGGGTTCAGCAAAAAGAACAGTGATCCCCCTGATGAAGCTTATACAGTAAACCAGTGATGGCGAACCTATGGCACGGGTGCCAGAGGTGGCACTCGGAGCCCTCTCTGTGGGCACACACACACAGAGTTCATCATGTGGGGGTGGAAAATCACCCACACACAAACATCTAGACTGGCCTGGGCCACTGAGCACGACGTGCGTGCATCATGGTGAGCAGGGAGGACTCGGCTGGCAGGCCTGGTGCCTGTGCTCTGGGTGGCTTCTGCCTGGGGGGTGGCGCAGAGGAGGCAGAGATGCTAGAGAGGCACAGAGTGGTGCATGCAGGACTTGCTAGAGGCTAGAGCAGGCTGGCCCCTGCTCAAGCGGGTGGGGAGGAGGAAGAGGGAGCCAACCAGTTTTTTCTAAACTAAAACCTCAGCATTCAGGTTAAATTGCTGGGTTGGCACTTTGCAATAAATAACTGGGGTTTGGGTTGCAATTTGGGCACTAGGTCTTAAAAAGGTTTGCCATCACTGCAGTAAACCATGTAGGGCAGGGGTCTCCAACCTATGGCCCTCCAGATGTTCATGGACTACGATGCCCATGAGCTTTGCCAGTTGGTCACTCTGGCAGGGGCTGATGGGAGTCATAGTCCATGAACATCTGGAGGGTCATAGATTGGAGACGCCTGATGTAGGGGCTTTACATGACAATAAAACTGTCACCAGGTGTTTCCACTTTAGTTGGGGGAATCAGCTGGAGCCAGAAACCAAGAGGGGCAACTGGGATCAATGGCCTGTGTATGCCAGGATAGTCCTGCGTGAAAACTCTCAAATGAGCCGGCAGTTGTACCATTGAAACTGGTTCTATCGAATAATAAACTAGTAAAACAAGAAATATATATTAAGCAATGGACATGCACACACAACTCATGCAAGAGCTGAATAGCAGAAGAGGTAGGAAGTCAGGTAGGGTTTCAGGGCTGGGTGCTAGCTGCCAATCTTGAACGGGTGTCCAGGGAAAGCAGAGCTGAAGAGGGGAACAAAAAGGTGCATTTCCAGGAGCAAAGGAAAGAGCCCACACGCAAGTAGTGGTATGCACATGGATACAGAACCCACACACACTATGAATGTCTCCTGAGGCAGTATGAAGTAAGCCAGTGGGAATATGCCCTTTCCGCATGGGCCAAAACCAGCGCCCTAGGGACGGCAAAAACGCCATCCCTAGCTGCTGTTTCCCAACCTCGCTCCCTGAGCGAGGTTTTCTGGAAACAGCGGCTTCCAACCACTGCTGTGCGAAAGGCAGCAGCTGGAAGGTGCCATGTCCCCCGCACCATCCCTGAAAGCTTACCTCGTCTCCTGGCTTCCGGTTCATCGCAGAGGCCAGGGGACACGCCCCCTAATTCGATTCTAGAGTATTGCTCCAGCCTGTGGGGAAGTGCCTAATGGCCTCTGTGAGCGAATTAGGCCAGGGAATGAAGTACGCTTTTAGGGTAGCTGGCCTTACTGCCTCTGCGAACCGCCGCCTGCCACCCTACTGGGACCGTCCATGCGCACGATCCTGGGGGGGGGGGGGCTGCGTCGGCGTCTTTTACGTTGCAGTGCGGAAAGAGCCTCAGAGACCAAGAATTGATTGTTTTTCTGGAGTTATGGCAAAAGGATAGGAGAGTCTTAGGGTGTTTTCAGGACCCAAGAGAATGCCTGGGTTATTCTCCTGAATACTGATAGATTGTTGGGAGGGGTATAAATAGGGTAAGTAATGGTCTGCTCAGAGAACTGATTAAATCGTCTTAGGATGACACAGTGGAGATTAACTAGCCCCATTATCCAGCCAGGCTCACCCACTGGCGTAATGCCCATTGGGCAAGGTGGGCAGCTGCCCAGGGCATCACCTTGTGGGGGGCATCAAAATGCTGGGTTCGTTTTTGGGTATTTTTAGTGGTTTTCCATTTTTGGCCTGCAGGGGGCGAAGTTCTTAGGCTAGCGGCACCAAAATTCCAGCGTATCATCAGGAGACTGTTCTTATGCTACCCCCCACGTTTGGTGAGGTTTGGTTCAGGGAGTCCAAAGTTATGGACTCCCAAAGGAAACAATCCCCATTGTTTCCAATAGGGGCTTCAGCGGAAGTGGGGGCGGCTACAGTTTGAGGAGTCTAACTTTGGCCCCTGAACCAAACTACCAAACCTCGGGGAGTATATATCATTAGAAGTCATTATGAAACAATTAATGGGGATGGGGCACCCGCTTTAGGGAGTCTTTGGCTCAAACCAACCATCCTCACAAACAGGTAGCACTTAAAGTCTCCTGATGATACGCTGAAATTGTAGTGCTGATATGTCTAAAAATGCACCCCCTGCACGCACCAATGTGTCCTGGTGCAAAAAAAATTTGATCATGAATTGATTAGCCACCGCGAAATTGGAGGGCATCCAACTCAGGTTTACTTAGGGCTACGGATTTGCGCCCTGCAGTATCTCTCCTTAGTGGGAAGGAACCTGCAACTACGTTACCGCGCATTTCTTGTTTTCTGGCATATGACTTGGTGTAGTCCTATTTCCCTGTCTCTTTTATGTATAATAATGCAAAACACATTTGCATAACTTTAGTTTTACTAAGCCACAGAAAGGGGCAAGAGGCAAGCGTCGGCTCCAGTAGCTTCTGAGATCTCAGCGGGCTGTATGTGGCCTCTTAGAATTACCGCAAAGTGTCCTGGCAATGAGTGGAATTATCAGAGTGGGCCTTTAAGCAGATACAGGCGGGCAATTTGGTGGGCACTTAATGTGAGCACTTACGTAGGAATAGGGCCACTTACGTTCCCCTTATATATCCTCTTACATGGCTTTTTAAGGAACCTCTGGACTTTTCAAGTAAAGTTTCAGGAGGGCACTTGTGGGCATTTAACTGGGCACGTATGTAGGCCAGACACTTAGCTGCAGTGGGGAGAGCCCTGACCAGGCAGCATTTAAGGTCACGGGGAGATGCAAACATTTTCAGGAAAACTGTAGCCGATGACTCGAACATAAGAACACAAGAACAAGCCTGCTGGATCAGACCAGAGTCCATCTAGTCCAGCACTCTGCTACTCGCAGTGGCCCACCAGGTGCCTTTGGGAGCTCACTTTCAAAAACAAAACAGTTAACTAGCGGATATCTTGAACCCTGAATCCATTGGTGGTGAGAAGTGCCATAAAGCAGCAGATCAGTTTGGGCAACTCTGTGGGATTTTCAAGGCCAGAGACAGGGAGGTGGTTTGCCATCATCTGCCTCCTCACAGCAAATCTGCATTTTTTGACAGTCTTCCACCCAAATGCTAACCAGGTCAACCCTGCTAAGCTTCCAAGAACTTACAAGATCAGACTAGCCTGGGCCATCCAGATTTGGGTTAGTGGCCTAAAATATTTAAAAAATCAAATCCCCATGTTGTCTCCCTCAGTTTTTTGTATTACGTTTGTTATTCTTTTACACCTTTAAAAGTCAACTGCTTTGCCATTTTCTGAAGTTTTGCAATTCCATATGACAAATGTTGAGCATTAATGCTAATTTCTACAGTAAACAGGAAAGTCCAACAACTGAAAATACATACACCACAGCTGAGAGCGTATAGCAGCTGAAAGTGTGACTCGTGCTAATCGATGCGACGATAACGGTTTGGTTTCTTGTGCCGGCAGCACCAGCGGTTTTGAGGATAGCCAGTCCAGAGTCCTACCTATCAAACATCTATCAGTACATTTCCTCGCCCACAAAACATTGTTCAGTGACACTTCCAATCACCAGACAGCCTCATTTCTTGCCCTGTTTATGTAGCAAATAGGAGAAATATTGTTTGAAATGGCTTGGCCAGTGTTGACTGACTGCTTATTAGGTTGATGAGATGGTAATGGTTTATAATGGCGATTTTGTGACAACCGGTTTTTGATCGAGTCTTGTTAGAATGTAAGTAGTTTTAAAATTAGTTTAAAAGCACCGAATTTAGTAGAGCTGTTATTTTCAGAATATTGTGTAGTTCCCATCATCCCTTGCGAGCATCATGCTGGCAGGGGATGATGGGAACTGTAGTCCATAACATCTGGTGCTCTAAAGAGAAGCAATGCATGCGGAGCAGCATCTGATGACAGAAGGATATACCGCAGTGGAATCTATTGCATAGCACAGAGTTGAATACAAGCCGTACAGACTGAATTTGAGCTAAATACCTTTCCAGTTCCTAAACACACCCTTTGTCCAAATCTCAGGCTTCAATAAAAAGAGGAATTTCACTGAGATTCTTGGTGATGCCATAGATGCTTGGCCCTTTATTCAAAGCATGCCTAAGTACTGGGCTCTTTTCTTTTTTGATCCATAGTTCTTTGGATCCATAGTTTCTTTTGGCACTCTTTCTCTTGAGCAGCCTGTCTAGGACTCTGGTGTCTTGAGTCCCAGCCATGACAAGCAGCCCCTTCAGGATATTTTAGGGAATAACCAGGTCAAGAAACTCCCTCTGTATCATAGTTTCAGTCTGAATTGGGGTCTTGTGCAATAGCTGTTTGAAATGAGGAAAAACCACTTATGCATGGAACTCACAGCATGTTGACTGATTTGACCTATTTTTAAGTTTGCTAGGCGATGAGAGCCTATGGGTTTTTTAGAGCGTGGAGACGTTCAAAATGATGTCACTAACCCAAAGGTGACATCAGCATAGTGAGGCAATGTTCTATGTTTACACCCAAAATCTATCACAACCATATGCCCCTGCTCTGAACCCCAGTACTGTATGTGGGATTGTGAACACTGCTTGCGCTCAGTGTAAAACTTGATGTCAGTGCAAGATACATCCACATTAGGAGAATATTGTTACACACTTCCCAGAGCAGCGAGAAGTTCCAGTGGTAGATATCCTTTGGACTGAGATGGATGAACCTACCATGAGATCCTAAGCTTTTTAAAATTTAGAAGACTTCATTGCGTTACCAAAATACTCTGGTAATTTAATTTTTTTGGGTAAATTTTGGTATATTTAAAGGCTGGTCATAACCTGAGACCCCAAGCTGCAGGTGAATTACCTTGTGGCTTTGGAGAAGAGGCCATAGAAGGTTTAGGACATTTTTTCTAACAAGGTAGAAATGGAACACAGAGCAAGGGAAAGAGCCACTCTGAGCAAACAGCAGTTCCAGTACCTCACATCAAAACAATTCCTACACCTCTAAGGTTCTTCAGTCAGCTCTCTGACACATCTGCCCCCTTGCCTTAAGGTAAGAGGTCACTTTCCCCACGTCCTGATGGTACTTGAACTAGCTTTTCTTAACCTGACTCAGGGAAAGTTACAGCCTTTAAAGAACATTAACATTCAGTTGTCAAGTAGCCCAAATTGTGGTGCTCATCATTTCTTTACCAAATATCAAGCCAACAGAAGAGAGTTTTAAGTAGCTTTATTTGCAAAGAAAGGGGAACCTTCCCAATAAGGGCAGACTCAGCTGAAATGGTATATCCACTGCACGTGTATCCCCTTCTCCCGAATTCGCCACACCCTCTCTGGCTAAGGGTACTTAGAGTCACAACTTTCCGGTCCGCCTATTTACGTTTTCCTCCTTAATATGTGCCACCCTCCCATATTCTTCCTATATGTTCATTATAATACAGTTTGTTGTCAGAGCAGGAGAAGTTAATATGCATTAGCCTATTAAGCATGATCAGTATGTACAATCTGATACAAACCTTGCCCTTCAGCCCGGTCATCCCGTGGGCTTATCTTGTCCTGCCCCAAGGATCCTCCCTTATGACTCATCTCTTCATGCCTAGCAGAAAACACATTTCTCATTTATCACACAATCTGGGAGGGGGGTGGACCCACCTCTGGAACCAGCACAGCCCTGCACCAACTTAGGTGCCCACTCCACCAGCACAAGGGGCAAAGGCACCAGTGGAGGGACAACTTACCCAAGAGGGTAAGGACTGTGTTGCTCGGTGATGCTCAACCCATACGCCACCTCGGCCCTAGGCCTGCTTGTGCAGAAAACTGCACTTACATGGCTGGGGACATTTTGAGGGTGGGTTGGGGGAGGAGGAGTCAACTTTAGTCGGCTTCCACTCAGTGGTGGGATCCAAAAACTTTAGTAACAGGTTCCCATGGATTCAAACTGTGGCGTAGCGCCAATGAGGCTGGGAGGGGGCACGACGGGGGCGTGGCCGGGCATTCCGGGGGCGGGGCATTCCTGGGTGGGGCTGTGGCAAGGACGCAGCTGCTGCGCCAGTCCTTGGGCAGGAAACGAATGCACGCAGGTACACCTCCTGCTAGACTGCTTCAAGTTCTGCATGCTACTGCTGAGGAGTGGAGGAGGGGCATAACGAAGGCAACAATCACGTGGCAAAGTCACCAATTAGTAACCCGGCACACACAAATAATTAGTAACCTACTCTCAGGAACCTGTGAGAACCTGCTGGATCCCACCTCTGCTTCCACTACCTAACTAGCCCCCGTGTGCTGTTTTTCATGGCGTATATACCAGTTATCCCCTATGGAGGATTTTCACCTGGAGTTTTTTGGGGTTTTTTGTTTTGGGGCTTCCTGCACTGCAGGGAAGCCTTTGGGAAAAGGCAGGGCAGGGCTGGAGTTGCTCTGTCCCTGTCTGTTCCCCCCCACCCCAATCTGGATTGGCTAAATACATTCACCTTGATCAGACTCAGCAGAACACACATGGGAGGCTGGAGAAAGAAGGGAGTCACTTGCACCTTCCTGATAAATACTGTTTCAGTAACCCTACCTGTAAATATGGTGCCTGGAGAAAAGGGTTAACCTCCAGGGGGAGCCTGGAGATCTCCCAGAACAACAACTAATATCTGGACTTTACTTCTTCCTGAGAAAATGGCTACTTGGGAGGGTGGACTCTATGGCATAATACTTTGCTGAGATTTCTTCCCTCCGCAAACTCAACCATCCCTTGTCTTCACTCCAAAATCTCCAGGAATTGCCTAGTCCAGAGTTGGCAGCCCTAAAGGAGAAAGAATGCCCTGAACTTTTAAATAAAGGCTTAATGGAATTTATTTACTAGGCAAACTTATTTACCTCGATGCCATGAAAAGCTTTCATCTGCCTGTTCTCACACATTAAGCCTTTATTAATGTTTTACTCCAGCTCCTGGCCTTTCGGTGACCCTCACTGGAAAGCATACATGGGAATGGGGGGAAAAAAGAGAAAATAAAATCTATATTTTAAAAAACTGTACAGATGAAAACCATTTCACTAGGCCTTGCTCATTTTCCAGGAACTGTCAGCGACTGTTGCCTTATCTCTCTGTCAGGAAAGCTTCATTTACTGGTTTGTCTTGTTGAGAATGCAGCTGAGACACCGGTATATCCCCACGTCAAAGCCTTCGACAATACCCCGGTGTATCTTGGCCCCATGTTAGGGGCAATCTGCCCAAATTGCAGGGTGGCTGTCCGCTGATGAATGCAGGCACCTGCGCTAGCAGAGAGACAAGTTGTGGGCAAATTAATTAATGTTTTGCATGGGGACAAAGACAGGCTTACCATACGGACTTGCACTTCTTTTTCAAAAGTTTTTCCCCCCACCCCTCTAGTTTCTCCCTTTACAGCTCTGGATCAGACGAGCAGCAGCAAAGGGGAGAGAAAGAAGGCAGCCAATTGAAAAGAGAAGGGGGAGACAGAAAGAAACTTGTGCTTCTTTTTAAAAAGTTTCTTTCCACCCCTCCCCACTCTGGATCAGCCGCAACGGGAGGGAATGAGGCAGCTAATTAAAAACTAGAAAGTAGAGAGAAGGGAGAGGGGAACACCCTCAGCCCTAATAGTATGACCAGTGTGCAAAAAGGAGAAAGGCAGTCCTTTAATTAAGGGCAGTTTATTACTACTAGTAGAAGCAGTAGTGTTAGTATTATGGGAAATAAATCTACCAATGCATCTCGGGGGACAGCCCCTTTCCCACAATGTTCATTTGGCACATAAACTTGAGTTCCTGTGGTAGTCACAGAGAAGAACACCATGGCCAGTAGAAGTCTGTGAGGGATTTCAGAGACCCTTAAAACAGTGGTTCTCAACCTGTGGGTTGCGACCCCTTTGGGGGTTAAACGACCCTTTCACAGGGGTCGCCTAAGACCATTGGAAAACGGTCTTTTAATATTTTATATATACCAATTTTATGGTTGGGGGTCACCACAACATGAGGAACTGTATTAAAAGGTCATGGCATTAGGAAGGTTGAGAACCACTGCCTTAGAAGGTTGAAGGCCAATTGCACCAAATCCACCAAGACTCTTTGGAGGAAGCAAAGATAAAGTGGAATAATACCAACTAAAAGTTTCTATTGTGGACCTAAAACAATGCTAAAAATGATGTTGAAGGCTTTCACAGCCGGATTTAACTGGTTGTGGTGTGTTTTCCGGGCTGTGTGGCCGTGGTCTGGTGGATCTTGTTCCTAATGTTTCACCTGCATCTGTGGCTGGCATCTTCAGAGGAGGAGTATTAAGGAGCACAAAAGACACTGTCGGCTTAATCATCCTGAAAAATCTGTAGTAGCAGAACATGTCTGAAACAAAACTGGACATAACATTTTATTTGAAAACACTGAAATTCTGGACAATTCAGAAGGTTACTATGTCAGGCTGCACAGGGAGGCCATTGAAATTCACAAACACCAAGACAACTTCAACAAGAAAGAAGAGACTCTGAGAATTAACAAAGCTTGACTACCAGTATTTAAAAACACCGGAAGCAAAGGTCGAGGGCATTCTAAGTTAATTGACAAAATCCAGACACAGGATTTTTACTGCTCCAATCTAACACAGCTGCCCATCATGTTCTGTATGTCAGGCTGTAAGTGTGCCTGTTTATACATATTATCATCATCATCATCATCATCATCATCATCATCATCATCAACATTAAGGGCTCAGGGCGGTGAACAAAGCAGAAAGATAGAGATAGAAAGATAGATAACTTACTTTACATGTGTCACTTTTGAAGTAAAGTTGGAAATGACCATGTACATAAAATTTGATGTGGGCGCAGTGGTGTAATACCCAGGGGACGGGGGGGGGGGGCGTCTTGCATCGGGTGCACGCAAGGCAAGGGCGTGGCAGGAGCATGGCAGGCGCAGTTCCCACTTGCTACGGCTCTGTGTGGGCGCAAAGGAATTTATGGATTTTTCTCAAGCTTTGCCTTGGTGTGGCACCAAATAATTCTTTCATATATTCTTAGCAAACTAATCTAATCTGTGTGCTTGTTGTTAGATTTACAGCCCTATCCAAAGGGGGAGACAAATCCACTGGTGGGACCAGTGTAGAGCCGTGCTGGTGGATTTACCCTCCCCAGGGCACATGCCCTGGCAGAGAGGCCAATCCTCAGGCGGGTGGCCAGTTGCCCCAGTTTGAGCATAAGAAATTGTGGTAAGACTAGACAGAGACCAAGTATTAGTAAAGATACCTGCAACGCCGGGAAATCTGTAACTAAGGCTTATTTTTGGAGTTGGGCTTATATTTCAAGCATCCTCCAAAAATCCCCCAAAAAATCATGCTAGGGCTTATTTTTAGGATAGGTCTTATTTTTGGGGAAACAGGGTAGCAGAGGTGACATGGCTAGGGCCCCTTCTGCACCTGCAGAATAATACGCCTTCAATCCACTTTCACAATTGTTTGCAAGTGGATTTTGCTATTCCACACAACTGCAAAATACATTGAAAGTGGATTGAAAATACATTATTCTGCATGTGAGGAAGGGGCCGAGGGCAGACAAGCATCATCCTGACATAGGTCCTGGCTATACCACGAGACACTATTAGAACCCTCACGTATGTCTCCAGCCTCTAATTTTAACTGGGGGATATAACTTTAACTGAACCAGGAGCTCTTCCTGCTGATTCATGCACTCTCTGGGCGTGTAGTGACCGCATTACATTTCTCTGTGCCATGGGTTTTGCATACCACTGCACAGACCTATAATTACCTTAGTTAATTTTATTTGCAGTGCTTACTGAATAAAAATTCCTTACCATCTCTAGTCAGAGCAGCACAAATCCTTCTGAAAAGCCTGATCATTGGTTTATCATGAATTAGTCTGGAAAGCCTCAATGGTTAGAGGAGGGAGAAAGCCCAACACAACATGGCTGCTAGGACAGCTGCTCTGGAGAATGATCATGGCTGCATTCAAAGCAGCAACCTCAGAGTGAGTTTGGGGGGAATTTAGAGTAAACACGTGTGAGGTTCAGATTACAAGAATCTATGACAGATTCTCATACTCCTGGAGTTCGTTGGCACCTTTCTACTTATAGTAAGAAACCAGCTGAATGGACTGGCTACCTGTGTCAGCCCCCCTTGGCCCTTGAGAAGACAAGAACTTTAGCAGCCTGGAGCTGAATCCGGGAGATCTAGGGCCCTAGGTTTATATGAAGACATTGTTTCTTCAGAAGGCCATTGCTTTCACCTCCTGCATGTGAGCTCCCAAAGGCACCTGGTGGGCCACTGCGAGTAGCAGAGTGCTGGACTAGATGGACTCTGGTCTGATCCAGCAGGCTAGTTCTTATGTTCTTCGAAGATAGGTGACAAAGGGTACCAATGTGGCCTGATGAAAGGAGAGTTAATTTCTGTTTTAGATGGGGGGGGGGTAGTTTGAAGGGTTCAGAGAAGTGAAGGACTTCTAGATCCGTCAGCTGTCTACTTTTCCACAGGTACCACCACTTTCCCTTTCTCCTGGTCAGGTTTTTTTTTCACATAATGGAACGAGTAGGAAAGAGGGGCTGTTTATTAATTATTTTGTTGCTTTTCAAGTTAAAGGACTGTGGTGTCACTTCCTGGAACGTATAAACTGGTCTACACAGAAGTAAGTCCTGTTTTATTCAGGGGAATTTACCCCCAGAACTGTGTTCTAAGGACCACGTCCCCAAAGCCCTTGTATCTGTTGACGAATGTTTTGCATCAATTTCCCAATAGCTTCAGGAATTACTACTAAATCTATCGGTGTCTGCTGGACTTGTGTTTGACAGATGCTAGAAATTTGCAATGTTCTCTTAAAAGGAGTGAAGGGCTGGTAAAAGCGTGGGATTTAATTTGGTGGACTACAGATCTTCTGAGGTCAAAATAAATGAGCAAATCGAATAAATGGCCTCCTGCAGCAGACCATTGTTTGCAGTAGCAAACAAACCGCAGTATGTTTATAATGAAACTGATAATCTACAATTACAGTGATTTTTTTAGAACTGTAAGGGAACTTTTTTTAACACACAAGCCTTTATTGGCATATAAACCAGGACAAAATTTTAAAACAAAACAAGTTTAAGAAATACAGTTAAAATTGCTAAAATTACTAATTTCCAGTATAAAATTTGCAACAGTTTCACAAAAGAGCACATCAGAGCTGTTCAGGAGATTGGGTATCTTATAACACTCATGCCACTGAGAACATTGCAAGAAAATGGAATTCATGTTTTTCATGCGTATCTTATTGTATTTAGGGCATAGAAACAAAGAATGGTCAAGTGTTCCAACTGTAGTCCTATCACATGAACAAACTCTTTTAGAACGTTCCATATTCTTAAATCTTCCCTCCAGCAGAGCTGATGGCAGCACATTACATCTTGCAGTAGCCAAGGCTCTCCTCTGGGTGGGATTAATCAGCAGACGAAGATATGCTGCCATAATTCCACGCTCGCATGGGATTAATAATGTAGTCGGAGAACAGGTTGTCTTGGCAGTACGAGTCAAATTATGAAAATCAAGATCCAAGAGCCTATTCTTAACTAGTCTGAAGGCTTCCACCTTTGTGAGCATAAGGAGTGATTCCAAGGGGAAACCAATAGCTTCAACCTTTCTAAATATCAAAGTATACCATTCTGAAATAAAGTGATCTGTAAGGGAACTTATATTTGCATACATGTTGCATTTTAGTATTTTTCAAATGCAATGATCTGAATATTTTTCAGTCATCCTTTTCATGCCTTTCCAACAGTTCTAATCTCATTGTTCATACGGAATTTCCTCTAATTCAGGCTATAACTAGAAGATATACGCACAGAAAACACATTGCATTTTTTATGTTATGCCATTAATGTCTGTTTCTCTGTGTGTGCTTCTCTGCACACATTTGCTTCTCTGTACAAATTAAAGGACTCTGAGCAAAACCATTAATTTGTAGTCCGAGGCTACATTCCTACATACGCTAACTTGAAAATTAGCTCAATTCAGTATGTTATTAATTTATTTGCTTTATTCTTATTCTGCCTTTCTCACTGTGGCTCTAGGCTACCAGCCCACCTCCAGCAACCCCTGGGAGTAATTAGGGGGTGGGGACTACCGTAGTGTGCTGGTGTCACTTCAATAAGCTGATGTCACTTTCAGTAAAAACCGGAAGGGATGTCATGGGACATTCTAGGATTTAGAAAAACTCTATAGTCAAATCATATAGTGGGAGACCTGGCAATTTTATTCTAGGCAGATTGCATGATGTAAGGCAGATTATCAATGTAAGTACAGTTATCTCTTCCAGATCACTGGGGCTAGGGCCACTGCACCCACGCCCCCCCCACCCCCCCGGTGATCTGGAAATTCACACACAAAATTTTTTGACGCTCCCTTCATACCAGAGAATAAGTCTGATATTTTCTTTTTCTTTTTTTAATTTGAAAAAAGAAATGATGTATATTTATGGTATTGAAAGATAA
This sequence comes from Sphaerodactylus townsendi, assembly GCF_021028975.2. Taxonomy (NCBI): domain Eukaryota; kingdom Metazoa; phylum Chordata; class Lepidosauria; order Squamata; family Sphaerodactylidae; genus Sphaerodactylus; species Sphaerodactylus townsendi. The sequence continues at coordinate 171,314,649 of NC_059425.1, read as the reverse complement.
AATGTGTGGATATTAAACAACACCATAATATATTTTATGCATCTCTGATTTTCTAAACTTTTTCTGTGTTGTCTGCTGACCTTTGCGTATTGTCTTTGGCGTCTGTAAAACTCCCCCAAAATTCCCATTTAATTTCTTATGCCTTTCCACAATATATCAAAACCATGATGAGAAATCTAATAAGCAATGAGATAGGATTAGGATTACAGAAATTTGAAACCAAGCAAAAATCTAAGCAAATGTTTAAAAGGCTGAGCTATCATATCCAGAATCAAAGACTTGATGGCTATGGGGGGTTAAACTGCACTTTCCAAACATATGGAAAATGTCTCTGTTCTTTTTTTTTATCTTACTCTCCCTCCAAGGAGCTCAGGGTAGTAGTAAACATGGTTCTCTCGTCCTCCATTTTGTTTTACAGAAGCTCTGTGAAAGAGGAGGAGCTAGCAAAGAACAACTGACCTGTCTCTCAATAAGCATCACAGCTTTGGATCTAGGTCCCCCTGCTGCTAATCTGCCACTCCAACCACTATATTGTACTGCCTCTTAGAAAATGCTCTAACTAAACATTCACATTTTTCTTTAGTGAGCATTGTCCCAAATACTCATAACTTGGAGAATTATTGTTGTAAATAAAATGCAGTTGTAGGCAGAATATGTATAATAGGAAACTCAGATCTCCCAGTTGGGCTTAGTAAATTATCTTGGTAAAATACAGAATGAGGCTGTCTGGAACGAGGGAACTGGGCAGTGGCCACGCCGCGAAGGGGGCGTGGTAGGGGCGTGGCATTCCAGGGCATTCCGGGGTGTGGCGGGGCAGGCGACTCTGCAGCAGTGGCTCCGCCCCTGGAATTGGGTCTCAATTTCCATAATGTTGTTGGCCTGAAGTATTAAACTTGAGAAAAATGAATAGAATTCATGGTCTGTTGTGTCATTTTTGAACGCTTAACTTGAAAAGAAAGGTGAATTTCCCATAGGTCTTTTCTCACATGTAAAAATAGCTTTTTCCTCCAGATTCCCAATCCACCAGGGGAAAACAGGCACATGAAGAGGTGCTGCATGCGTATTTTTCAGGGTAAAAACTCTCATAATCATGGGTGCAGCTCTTGTTGGATTCTCTTAAATAGCACTGGTTGTCTGTCAGGGGAATGCTTTAGTAAAAGCTCAGCCAGTTCTAGGAAGACCTTCTTTTCCCACATTTTACAACAACGAAGGAGCACAATTGCAGATAATTGAACTTGTCTACTTGCATGCAGCCCTGGCTCAGACATTTCTGTCCCAGGCAATGTATATGTAACCCCCATGCTCAGAATGGGTTGACCCAGCAAGGGGTGGAGACTCAAGCAGCAAGAGGCTGCAGACCTCATGTAGTTTGGAGGAGACAAAGCTACCAGACTCGGACTTTGATTTCTATAAGCCCTTAACACCTTGTTACGGTAACTGCAATGTTGTTGAGAACTACTGGGAAGGTAGTTGTTTATTTTTGCTATGTTGTTAATGTTGGAGTTTATTGTTTCAGGGTTTCTTTTTGTGGTTGTAATGGGTGAGAGTTCTCCTGGAAACCTTCATCATGTTGAATCCTGTTCATCAAGCCCTTGGAGTCTTCAGGAGCCAACCCACAAGATGAGGTTACATATACACAACTATATTCGCACATATTCGAGTTTGATGCCTAAGACTTCCCCTTACAAGACACCCCTGTTTTGATCTCGGTACATATTTCCCAGTGTCAATTGGGGCAAATGTCTTTGTCACAGAGTTATGGATTCAGTTTCAAGAGCGGTGTAAAATTCAGTTCTTTGCCTCTGTAGCCTTTTTAAAAAAGAAGTTTATTACTCAACTTTTGAAATAAAAAATTTTCTGATTCAATTTTTTTTAAAAAAATTATTAAATCCATTCTTAGTTCCCATGAACGACTCAAGAGGAGTCTGGAAATGAGACGCACAACCATATCTGTGGATCTTCTTCTAGGGTCCGTTGCAATTGAACTGTAATGCAAGTGACCACTAAGAACCTGTTTGGTGAATCAGAAAATGCTAAAGCGAGCTCTCTTCCCCTCTTGAACTTCAGCTTTCCTGCAGCTGTCTGGGAAGTTACACTTACCCCCCTCCGCAAAGCTTTTAAAAGTAACACCAGTATTGTAGTTAATGAGGCAGTCCGAGGCAAGCTGGCCTATTCATTGCGGTTAATTACTCCATTCCCGGGAGCCTAATCAGAGATCAGTGCATTCGGTTGCTGTCTAGTCAGCAACAGGCAGCTGCTATTTCTGCCACACCTGAGCTCTCAGCTCAGTGGCCCATGATTCTAAATTAATCCATCCCCATCACTTAAGGACAGAAAGCAGAGGCTCCAAGCAACCCTGAAACGGTGCTTTGCTAAACGAGCAAACAAACTGAGCAATACTTTGCAGCCGGTGAAGTACGACAGAACCCACTCTCGATTGCTAGACATCCATGGCCACATGCAGATACTGAATGTACCACACTGTTGAGTTGCATAAAGTAGGACAGGGCGTAGCTAGAGCTGGTGGGTAGAGTTTGATGCCTAAGACTTCCCCTTACAAGAGACCCCTGTTTTGGTCTCGGTACACATGCAGCCAACATGGTACAGTGGTGAAGGTGTCAGGCTAACAGTGGTTCTCAACCTGTGGGTCGCGACCCCTTTGGGGGTCGAACGACCCTTTCACAGGGGTCACCTATGACTCTCTGCATCAGTGTTCTCCATCTGTAAAATGGATAAATGTTAGGGTTGGGGGTCACCACAACATGAGGAACTGTATTAAAGGGTTGCGGCATTAGGAAGGTTGAGAACCACTGGGCTAGGACATGGAAAACTCAAACTGCAATCTCTACTCATACTGTAGAAGTTTGCTGGGTGACTTTGGGCCAATCACTCATTCTCAGCCCTGACCATGGCTAATATTTGGATGGGAGACCTCCAAACAATACCAGGGTCGGGATGCGGAGGCAGGCAACAGCAAATCACCTCTGAATGCCTCTTGTCCAGAAGGTCACCATAAGTCAGTTGTGACTTGATGGCGAGAAACAGCAACATCTTAGCAATGAACTATGGAATCTGGATCAAACTGATATCAAAATGACAGTGAGGCCCTTGACGCACAAGTCTTTAAAAATGTTTTGAGGCAGGAAATAAAATGTTTCCTCCATGGAGTTCTGCACTCTTTCCCCCACAAACGTTTTGTTTCCAGCCTCAAAACATTTCAAATGAATCCCATTTAAAAATTGTTCTCTGTCTGGCTCATTGGGCACATGCAGAATAATGCACTTTCAAACTGCTTTCAGTGCTCTTTGAAGCTGTGCGGAATGGCAAAATCCACTTGCAAACAGTTGTGAAAGTGGTTTGAAAACGCATTATTTTGCGTGTGTGGAAGGGGCCTCTGACACTTTATGAAATTGTCTTCAGTTGCACACATTGACTACGTTTCCCCGCTTCTCTACTTCCCTGAACTTCCTCCTCGGCGCCATCTTCTGAGCATATTCCATGCCCCATCACCTGTTTATTTGCAGCATTTAGCTGTTTGCACTTTTTTTTGGGGGGGGGGGGCAATTTTCAAAGCATTGAGAATATGAGTAGAGAATTGCAGCATGAGGCTTTGAAGCATTGAAGAACTGATTCAACACAGAACTCCAAAAAAGAAAGGGGGGGGGGGAATCACATAATGGTGACCAGGAATCGTTTCAAGGGAATAAGTGTGGACATACATGGTTGTAAGGGGGGGGGGGGTTTGAAAATGTTTTAGAAACGTTTTAGATGATTTGGCAGAAAGGGTCTCAGTCCCACTGAGAGTTTCCAAGGAATGCGAAAACAGCACCTCCATTTTTCATGTGAAAGCCATATCTGGTGGGCGTCAACCAAATCCCCCCCCCCCGCAGACCTAAGGGGTTCTCTCCCTGGTAATCTGGACGTGATGAACAATCCAAATAATCAAGAGAATGAACAACAGGCCAGCCTCAGCTATTTCCACCTTATCTTAGGAGCTGGATGGGAAGATTTCTCTCCTAACCCCATCATGTAAAATATCTATCCATATTTGCCTCTCTTAGCCTCTCAAAAGGAACACCTTCTCCTTCACACGTTTACCTTAAATGCTAAAGAAGAACACTCCACAATGCACGCACGCAAGCACGCACGCGCACACACACACACACACACAACCTCCCCCCTTTCGAATTAGCTCATCACTGGAGAGATGGATTTTTCATCACTTCTACATCCCAATGCCAACACGCTTTCCCCTCCTCAACCTTAGCAAAAATGTATACAAATTATTCCTCAGCCCACCCAATTTGTACCTGGTTTTGGATCCCAGCCTGTTACCACAACTGTACGGTTGGCTTCTCCACTTTCCCACCCTGTGTTGCTGTGCTTTTCCACTTGGACCAATTTCCCTCTCTGGAGCTGCCCCACCAACTCCAGGAAACAGGCTCCTGTGTCTTTAATTCCTCCCTTTTATTTCCCCCTCAGTAGCAGAAAGGGTTTAAACTGTGTTAATACTTCACATATGCATGTATTTCCTTTCTTACAGCAGCTTCATTTTTATTTAGAAGAAGAAGAAGAAGAGTTTGGATTTATATCCCCCCTTTCTCTCCTGCAGGAGACTCAAAGGGGCTTACAATCTCCTTGCCCTTCCCCGCTCACAACAAACACCCTGTGAGGTAGGTGGGGCTGAGAGAGCTCCGAGAAGCTGGGAGTAGCCCAAGGTCACCCAGCTGGCATGTGTGGGAGTGTACAGGCTAATCTGAATTCCCCAGATAAGCCTCCACAGCTCAGGTGGCAGAGCTGGGAATCAAACCCAGTGTTCCTCCAGATTAGATACACGAGCTCTTGACCTCCTACGCCACTGCTGCTCCTACCTAATTTACCTCATTTAACTTTGTTCTCTTTCTGTTAATTCAATTAATTTCCATTGTGGTTTAAGAAGGTTGTTCCTCTTCATTTCTTTCAAGCGTTGGTTTGTCCTTCGACCCCATTATATACAGGGTTAAGATCTCTGTAATTAATACCCCACAATACATGCATTTCTCCTTATTAGCAGAAGGACACTTTTGTTAGCTACAAGGGCTGCTTGTGTACTAGTGATCTGATAAACAACTTGATAACTCTGACATAGGAAATCCCTGGAGATTTGGCAGCAGTAGAAGAAGAAGAGTTTGGATTTATACCCACGTTTCTCTCTTGTAAGGAAACTCAAAGGAGCTTACAAACTCCTTTCCCTTCCTTGCCTCACAAAGACACCTTGTACTACTAGTAGTACCCTGGGGAGGAATAGTACAGTTTCTCTATACTATGAAGTCCCCCCCTTTAAGCTGCTATTATCTTCAATAGAACTAATCTCTGCCAGAGCCCTTTGGGGGAGGGGCGGTATATAAAATTAATAATAAAATAAAAAAAATTAAAATCTGGTAATTAGTTGTAAGAAAAAGAGGAGGAGGAGGAGGAGTTTGGATTTATATCCCCCCTTTCTCTCCTGTCTGAGACTCAAAGGGTCTTACAATCTCCTTGCCCTTCCCCCCTCACAACAAACACCATGTGAGGTAGGTGGGGCTGAGAGAGCTCCGAGAAGCTGGGAGTAGCCCAAGGTCACCCAGCTGGCGTGTGTGGGAGTGCACAGGCTAATCTGAATTCCCCAGATAAGCCTCCACAGCTCAGGCGGCAGAGCGGGGAATCAAGCCCGGTTCCTCCAGATTAGAATGCACCTGCTCTTAACCACTGCACCACTGCTGCTCCACTGCTCTTAACCACTGCGCCACTGTAACAAGTGAGGGCCTCTGAAACTCACAGGGGAATCCCTCCCTCCCATTGCTGAGGCAGCCAAGGCTGCCCCCCTCCCCCGCCATCCTGATCTCAGCTAGCGAGTCGGAGTCCGCAGCAGTCTTGCCAGCTGAGGCAACAACTCCCCCCATCCCAATCTCTAGTACAGGGGTCGGGAACCTGCGGCTCGCGAGCCGCAAACGGCTCTTTAGAGCCTGTGGTGCGGCTCCACGCCCCTTCCTGGGCAGCGTGGGATTCCGCCCCCTTCCCCCGCGCAGAGACTGCCGCCGGGGGGAGAGAAGAAAGCGGCCTCCCCGCCGCCACCGCCGCCGCCCCCCCCCGAGAAGAAAGCGGCCTCCGCGCCGCCGCCACCCCCCCCCCGGAGAGAAGAAAGCGGCTCCGCGCCACCGCCCCCCCCAAGAGAAAAAAGCGGCCTCCGTGCTGCCGCCCCCAGGGGAGAGAGAAGAAAGCGGCCTCCGCGCCGCCACCGCCCCCCCCAGGGGGGAAGAGAAAAAAGCGGCCTGCGCGCCGCCCCCCCCCCCAGGGGGGAAGAGAAGAAAGTGGCCTCCGCGCCACCGCCGTTCGCCCAAAAATCCCCGAAACAGCTCAGCCCTGGAGTTGGCAACGCAGGGGATTTTTTGACAGGTCGAAGAAGGGAGGGGGAAGGAGCCGCAACAGCGGTGAAAGTGAAACCAGCCGAAGCAGCAACAGAAGCAGCAGAGTCGAAACAACAGCCTCCGCTGCCTCCCCCCCCAGAGAAAAAAGCGGCCTCCGCGCCTCCGTCCGCCCCCCCACAGAGGGGGGGGGAGAGAAGGAAGTGGAATCCCCCCCCCCCCAGGGTGCGGCTCCATGAATTTTCTTTTCCGGGGAAAATGGGCCCAAATGGCTCTTTGAGTCTAAAAGGTTCCCGACCCCTGCTCTAGTAGAACCCCTTCCACACATGCAGAATGCACTTTCAATCCACTTTCACAATCATTTGCAAGTGGATTTTGCTATTCCGCACAATAAAATCCGGCTGCAAAGTGCATTGGAAGTGGATTGAAAGGGCATTATTCTGCACGTGCGGAAGGGGCCTAGGCAGTTGCAAAGAACACTTTCTTTTGTTTGGGGAGATTTATAATCCCCTCCAGCAGTGGGATTCAAATCATTTAACAACTGGTTGTTTACAAGCACCATTTTAACAACCGGTTCTGCCGAAGTGGTGCGAACCTGCTGAATTGAACCACTGATCCCCCTGTTTAAGTTTCAGATTTTTCTGTAGACCGAGCAAGCCCCCTGAGTGTGCAGAAAAATCAGTTGGGGTCAGTCCTCCCCCATCTGCAATTTAAGTATGCACCTATAGGGGTCAGACATGGGAATTAGATATATAGATTACCGGAGAATGTCCGGCTCCACCTGGAGAATGGTAAACCTATTGGTGTGCCATTTATCAAAGCCATAGAAATGATTTTTTTTAATCTCACAGGGAGAAACTCATTACACATCCCATTCTTATTAAATAAACTGGTTTCGTTTTAGGTACTTGTTCAAACTGTAAGAATATAAATTAGCAGCTTTCAGATTGTAAAACCCTTACATTTCCTCAAATAGATCACTAACAGCAGATAAAAGTTCCTGTTGAGGCCATCTCATAAGTCCAGAAAGGCCTATGCCATATCCAGCTTTTGAGGCCACTCAGTATAATAGAAATAAGTAAATGATGGCCAATAAATGTGCATAAGAGCAAGTTATGATTCTTAACAGATGTACCCCCCCCCCCTCCAAACTATGAACATGTGCTCAAGTTGAGCTGGAGTCCTGGGCCAAATGACCCTGATAGCTTGCACACTATGCCTCATCTGCTCTTGCAACAGGAGAATGTTGGTGTATTGTGAGACAAACTCTCAGGCCCCTTCCGCACTTGCAGAATAATACATTTTGAACATCAAACAATGAGGGGTTACAAAATACTATCTAATACCAAACACCAACTTTGTAATTAGGCTACAGTAAATACAATCACAAAGTTAAAATATTGCTTATTATTTTTCACGTATACATGAAAGTGTAACCTCCTTCTGTGGGTTCTGTGGGGCAGTACTTGGAATGAGTTGCAACAACAATTTTTAAACAACAAAATGGTTTACTTTTCTTTACAATTAACACTTTTAAAACATCAACATTTAACGTTACAATTCAAGGTCCTGTTCAGGTTGCATTTCAAGTCCTTCTATTTACAGTCTACTGATATTGCCAAGTCCAAATCTTCTTTGCAAGTTGGCTGGCTCCTGAAGACTCCAAGGGCTTGATGAACAGGTTGCAACACGATGAAGGTCTCCAGGAGAACTCTCACCCATTACAACCACAAAAGAAACCCTGAAACAATAAACTCCAACATTTACAACACAGCAAAACAACAACTACCTTCCCAGTAGTTCCCAACAATATTGAAATTACCTTAACAAGGTGTTAAGGGCTTATAGAAATCAAGGTCCGAGTCTGGTAGCCTTGTTCTTCTGCAAAAGAGCTCTTTCAGCCTCTCTGCTGCTCCAAGTCTCCACCCCTTACTGGGTCAACCCATTCTGGGCCAACCCATTCTGGGCATGGGGGTTACAAAAGCTCTGCCCAATATATGTCAATATATGTTAAATACATTCATTCTTTATACACTGCAAGTAATAAATAATTCAGTCTCCTGTTTACAGTCAATTTTACATTCAAATGAAGTGGTGTATCCCTTTAACATACATGGATGTGGTGTAGAAATTTACATGTATTTATATATATTATTACTATAGTCCAGTTCCTGAATCTAATGATTGTACATCCAGTTTTTTTAAAACACAAGTATAAATATTTTTTCAAAAATGAACTTTTGTTTTTGTTTTTGAAAAAATATACTTGCATCAAAAAAACTGGATGTACAATCATTAGATTCAGGAACTGGACTATAATAATATACATTTATTGAATACATTGATCCTCGGTCTTTCAGTGTGTGACGTGCTGCCTTGTTACTCTGTTATATACGTTACACACAATTTCGCTTTTTGCACATAGAAATTTACATACAATAATAGTCGCAGACAGACCTCCTGATTCGTCGTCTGTTTCATGTCAACTGTCAGCTTTTTCAAATAGGAACCCAGAGTGGGCAACTGTTGTTGGTGACCCCACACACAATGTCCGCAGGCCCTCAGCATCCTGCAAGGATGCCAGTTTGGCAAGGTAACCCTGCTCAAACTTGCCACACAATGACTGAGGCTCCTAACTGGGTCAAACCCAGGGGCAGAGCTACAGGAAACACTGCCTGGGGCAAGGAGCGAAATTGCACCGCCACCCCACCCCTGCAAATTGCTGCCGTCCACACTGCAGCCTCAAAAAAACTCTGCGCTTCCTTTAAAATTCAACATACTTTCCTCCTAGCCGAGCAGTGCCAAGACTAGCAAGAGACTGGCGGGGTGGAGGTGGGGGGACAACGTAGTCCATGGAGAGAGCACGCCCTCCCTGGCCTCGTCCCCATACCCAGTCCCTTGCTGGTCTTGTCGACACTCGGCTAGAAGGAAAGTAAGCTGAATTTTAAAGGAACAATTCCTTTAAAATTCAGCTTACTTTCCTTCTAGCCAAGCGACTAAGGCCAGCAAGAGACTGTACTCAAAAAGACAGCAACACTGTACTGAGTTTTTCCTCCTTTAATTATTAATTAGGAGCAGCAGTGGCATAGGAGGTTAAGAGCTCGTGTATCTAATCTGGAGGAACCGGGTTTGATTCCCAGCTCTGCCGCCTGAGCTGTGGAGGCTTATCTGGGGAATTCAGATTAGCCTGTACGTTCCCACGCACGCCAGCTGGGTGACCTTGGGCTAGTCACAGCTTCTCGGAGCTCTCTCAGCCCCACCCACCTCACAGGTTGTTTGTTGTGAGGGGGGAAGGGAAAGGAGATTGTAAATCCCTTTGAGTCTCCTACAGGAGAGCAAGGGGGGATATAAATCCAAACTCCTCCTCCTCCTCCTCCTCCTCCTCCTCTTCTTCTTCTTCTTCTTCTTCTTCTTCTTCTTCTTCTAATTAGAATGTGACATTTACAACTTGATTTGGGCCTGATTTTTTACATCTGTTAATGCCCTCCCAAATCTGGGTTTTGCTTTTTTTTTAATGTTAAAAAGTCTGAGTTGTTTGTGTTGGTTGTTTTAAATAACCGAAACCTTGCTTTCTCTGATCCAAAGTAGTAAATTATCTCAGGCAGACTGGCCCCTAAGAAGATGAATTTGTCCCTGTTTTTTTCACCTGAACCTCTATAGGTCGCTTGGATTAGGTCTTGTAACATCCATGTAAATGTAAAACCTCATGAGAAAACAGATCAGCTGAATTAATGCATTTTAATCCATATGACAGATAAAAATAAACCCAGTCATTTTGTTCCTATGGAGCTGGCATTATCAAAACATGCCCGAGCTAGCCCTTCTGAGTTCTGGAATTGACAAACGCTGAATTGTTTCTCCAGGGTCTGCCTGTCTCTGAGCTCTCACTGAGCTGCTGGCCAACTTCAGACTTCGCACTAATGAGTAGCCTCGGGCCTGGTAACTTATGGTGCAAGATTTACCAGTCTAATCCCATTGGTTCAGACACACTCTAAAGAACAAATTGCCATGGGACATACTTCTTGTTTATATATTTCCTTCATTTATACCTCATCCTTCTCCCCAGTGGGGAGCAGCTGAATTTGTTCTCTTCTCCTCCATTTTATCCTCACAACAATCCTGTAAGGTAGGTCATCCTGTGCCTGATCCTGTGATTTCAGATAATCAAAGGGAACAAAGGCCAGACTACTTCTATTCAGATGCTTCACCTATTGACCTTGCTATCTCTTTTGTTACTTACATGCTTCACTTCATTATTACTCATTTGCCAGGTCACTCCTATTCAGATGCCCTCACCTATTGACCTTTACTCACAGGTATATATACTCCACTTGCTTTCCTTTCCAACTATCAGATCCTCTGAAGATGCCAGCCACAGATGCAGGCGAAACGTCAGGAGAGAATGCTGCTAGAACACGGCCATACAGCCCGGAAACCACACAGCACCCCAGTGATTCCGGCCGTGAAAGCCTTCGACAATACATCGTTATTATTGTTATTATTGATTTATTATTTGGCTTATATCCTGCTCTCCTGAGAATGAACTGAGCAGTGAACAACTATAAATATACAATTAAAACAATATGTAAAACCCCTAGGGTGAACAACCATAAATATTTAATTAAAACCATGTATAAAATATGAAGCCTGCTAGGTGATCTTGGACTAGTCACATTTTCTCAGAACGCTCTCAGCCCGTGTGGAATGTCTCTTGCCTTCAAAACCCTCAGGGATCACCATGGCTGAATCCATACAGGCAACATGGGTTCATGGAACCCGTTACAATTGCCTGTGATGCCGTTTCCACAGCGGCTGCAGGGGCCTGTCGGGATTGCTGGAATCCTGGAGGTAGGAGGCAGCACGGTTTGATACCCCACCTGAGAATTCAAACCCAAGAATCTCACCCCACCTACCTGTATGATATGGCGGCCGCCTATTACAGTATCAGTCCTAATGGTGGCCACCTGGGGAATTCACCATAATGGTGGATGGAAGGCGGTGGGGATTAAATGCTTCCTGCTTGCTGTAGTTCGCACAGGCATGATGCAGGAAGCGTTTACAACCCAGGTTAAAGGGGAAAAAGTCACGAATTTAGCAATTTTCATTTAACCTGGGTTCTGGCAACTAAAATGGGTTATAAGTGTTTTGGGGGGGCAAGTTCTGCAGGAACTGTCCCCAAAACGCTTTTAAAAAGAGCCTCGACCCATTTTACTTGACCCGTGCAGAATCACCCTATAAGTCAGCTATGACTTGATGGCTCTCTCTCTCTCTTCTTCTCTCTCTCCCTCTCTCTTATTCCTGCTGCTTTTCCGATGTAGCTTTCTAACCAACAGAGCTGATACCATCCCAGACTAATTTTACAATCCAATGGACACAGCTGCTGTTGCCCCTCTGCTTACATCTCCTTCAGTGAGACAAGCCACACAATAATCATGCTACAAGACTATCAAACAGAGCTACAGCAAAAAAAAGCCTTCCCCTAAGTCAGTGGTGCCGAACCTATGGCACGGGTGCCAGACGTGGCACTCAGAGCCCTCTCTGTGGGCACGTGCAAACAGAGTCCTCCCCCACACATCTTGGCTGGCCTGGGCATTATTAGCACTATTACCATTAAACCTAAGACCTAATTGTGGGAAAGCAGTGTAGGTAACCCTGTTAAGAACTGTTAAACCCCACTGATTTTCATGCGAAGAACTAAAGCACAATCCTGGGAGTAAGCTCGGTTGCTGGCAATGGGGCTTGCTTCTGAGTAAACCCTCCCAGGGTTGTGATTCACCCGTTGGAAGAGTTGCACGGTTGCTCCAAAGCAAAGCTACCGACTACCACCAAGCTTATTCCCGAGTAACGCACGACTTGGAGCCAACCGTTTTTTCTAAACTAAAACCTAAGTATTCAGGTTAAATTGTCGTGTTGGCACTTTACGATAAATAAGTGGGTTTTGGGTTGCAATTTGGGCACTCCGTCTCGAAAAGGTTCGCCATCACTGCCCTAAGTCCATCATGACCTGGCCACCTAACAATTATGATGCCTTGCCCGGACGGTTTCCCGAGTAACAATGCAATGAGCACGCCAATAAGTAGGCCGCAGGACTACTAAACTGTTATTTCAGCTGGGCTTTTTGCTGGGTTTTGCGATGGAGACTTCGTTGGTTGCTTTGGTAGGTAACTTGCATTGGAAGAAGGGGAGAGTAAATGTGACCCTGCAGAATCTTCTAGATCTCTCAGAACCTTTCAATATGATTGATAATGGAATCCTTCAGGAATGTCCCTTAAAGCTAGAAACTGGGACACATCCTAGAGAAGTGGGGGGAAGGATAAATTTCCAGAAGGTCGCCTTCCATTCATGTCTGATTTCTGGGTTCCATCTTTTTCTTCCCCCGCTCTCTTCGCTTAACCCTGTCCTCTATTCTTTTCTGAAATCTGCACCGCTTACTATCTTATCTTGTCTATTCACAACCACAGCATTTCCTTGTCTTCTGATCCCTTCCTTTCCTATTTCGAGTCCGCTGTTGTCTCTCCGGATCTGAAAATGCCTTCACTTGACCTTTTATCTCTCGCTAACTATTGTTGTCCTATCTCTTCTGCTTCTTTTTCTTAAATTCTGATAAATTTCACTGATAGCTATCGGTCTTGTTTCTGAACAGTGCAGGCAATTAATGGCGCCATCTTGAGCAGCGTTACACCCTTCTAAGCCTTCTGACTCCAGTGCACTTAGAAGGGTATAGCCATGCTTAGGATGTTGTTACAAAGTGGCTTCAACCTGAATGTCCACCCCCACATGAAACCCTGGTGTGTTTGTTCAGCTCTCCTAAATGGCCTAGGGTTGCTAGCTACAGGTTGAAGAAGAGCCGGTGTTTATCGCCCACTTTTCTCTACCTTTAAAGAGTCTCAAAGCAGCTTAAAAACTCCTTTCCCTTCCTCTCCCCACAACAGGCACCTTGTGAGGTAGGTGGGGCTGCGAGAATTCTGAGAGAACTGTGACCAGCCCAAGGTCACCCAACAGGTTTCATGTGTAGGAGCAGGGAGGAAATCCAGTTCACCAGGTAGGTGTCTGCCACTCATGTGGAGGAGTTGGGAATCAAACCCGGTTCTCAAGTTTAGAGTCCACCGCTCTCAACCATTACACCATGTTGGCTCTCCATAGTCCCCTTTTTGACAAATAACCCCTTACACACAGACCTGAAAATATTTTGCAAAATCATCACAGCTAGTTCCCCTCTCCTGGAGTTAGACACCGACCCATTTACAACTTCGAAGAGCTCAGCCAGATGGCTATATGTGGATGCAGTGCAGGCAGAGAAGTAAACCCCTCTTCATGGCCTTCGCTGCCATCTGGTAGGCTTGATAATTCACTGTGAGTTTTCCTCCATCTGCGCTCAAGCCATCATCCTAACTGTGAAGAAAGGCCCTTCACCCTAGAAGTCACTTAATAGTTCAATAATTTAGGCTGCACTCTATATGTGTTTCTGAATTGTAGTGTAGCCAGCCGCATACTGCATACTCCTGGGGCATAAGGGGGAAAGGCGGTTAGGTGCAATGGTGCCAACCTGGGGCCTTTTCCTGGTTTGGTAGCCCAACCTCCCCTTTGGTGCTGGGCTCTCCATTTTTTCTGTCCCTCACCTCACTGCTTCACCTCTCTCCTCTTATGTTTATCATTTCTTGCATTCTCCTTTTTCTCTCCATTTTTTTCAGATCATTGAATCAGCAACATGCTCTAGGATTCGCCCCAAACTCTTATTTAACACTGTGATACAATACTGATTCATTTCCCCCATTTTTCCACCACTGGCCTGTGAAGTTCCAGGTGTGGGGCAGGGAAAAGTCCGTCCATGGCAACAGCCCTGGTCTGCCTATCCAGAATCTTTAATGCTGGCAAAAGGAAAAAATTCCGATGGTGAGTCATCTCTCTCCCAAGCACAGGGCCCTTTAGCACTCACTTACTTACTTACTTACTTACTTACTTACTTACTTACTTACTTACTTACTTACTTACTTCCCTCCCTCCCTCTCTCTCTCTCTCTCTCTCTATTTTTATTTATATACCACCCTCCTCCTCAGAGCAGCAAACAACAACAAATACCAACAAACAATAATAGATCAGCAGCAATAACAATAAACCATAAATGTTAAAAGCAACTACAGATGGCAAAAAACCCACCCCCGTACTGCACCCGCGAGAGGCCAGTGTTGATAACGGTCAAGCTAGCTGCCTAGATGGGAATGCCGGGTAGAAAAGCTGCATCTTACAGGCCCTACAGAATTCATTCAAGTCCCACAGGGCCCTGGTCTCACAAGGGAGCTTATTCCACCAGGCTGAGAAGGCCCTGGCTCTTGTAGAAGCCAGCTGGACGTCCTTCAGGCCAGGGATCTCCAGCAGGTTTCCCTCTGACAAGCAGAGGGACCTGGTGGGGCAGGTCAAGATGGACCTGGCCAAATGGAACAAAGTTTTACCTTCTGACATCTTAGCTAGAATGTCACACCTGGGGCCAGAAACTAGAAAGCCAAACTAACTAGGCTGCATTTCTTTCTTTTGGCTCAGGAAGAAAGGAGATTACAAATTCTCTGGACACCCAAGGATGCTCTTTTCTCTTCTGCTTGCCTCTTATTGGGAGCATTTTCACCTTTCCAAGCCATTGGATGCTAGCTTTTATACTGGGACTCCAACTCAAGAGTTAATAACCTATCCTGGCAACAACATTGTTAGAGAATGTCTAGCATTAGGGCAAGGAGACTATGGTTGATTGTGGAATGGGGGGGTGGGGAACTTACCTCCTCTCTGCCCTGCTGCAGCATCAGGTGCGCACCTGAAGTGTTCTTGTTTTCCATGGGGAAAACTGAGAGCAAGAGAAGGAGGCGTGCAGCAACTTCCTTGTATGTCGGTACGAGGAGGTTTGCCACACGAGGCCTCAGTTGCCAGTGCGCCAAAATCGGCCTCTGTGTAATTGGCGTATGTGGGGGTTTTGCCTGCTCTTTATAAATTTGCTCAATCTGGTGCTTGTCCAGATCATACATGCTCAGCCTAATCTGTAAAAGGGTGGGCGTGCAATCCCTGAAGAGTGGGAGTATGAAAATGCAGTCCCACTGTTCACTGCCCTTTCCCACTGCCAGTTTGAAAGGTGGTGGGAGGAGGGGGAACGCTGCCAGACTCTATGTTGGTATGTCACTTTTGGGTAAAACCCGGAAATGACTGTGGGTAGTTCTAGGAATTGCCAGAAGCTCTATGGTTGGGCCCAGAAGTGATGCAATGACATCAACCACATCAAATGCCCTCCTATATTCCTGTTCTTGACCATCCTGCTGGTATCCCTGCACTAGATTGTAAGAAGAGAAGTGGGAGATGCAGGAAGTAGGCGGAGCCTTTAAATGTCAACACAGTATACTCTGCTGGAAGTACAAATACTTCCTATGGAAGAGACTCTTTCAGATTTGTTGGTGGCAGTGGTTAGTACCTAGAGAAAAGCTAATAGTTCCTGGGAGTAAGGGAAAGAAGAAGGCTCACCATGCAGAGACTTAAGATAGCCATGGGGCTTTTCCAAGTTGCTTGACCAAGAGGAAATGGACTTTTGAGTCCATTTTCTCACTCCCCCCCCCCCCCACATCAAACAGATGAGTACAAGAACCAGCGTGGTGTAATAGTTAAGAGTAGCAGACTCCAATCTGGAGAACCGGGTTTGATTCCTCACTCCTCCGCATAATGCCTGCTGAGTGACCTTGGGCTAGTCACAGTTCTGTCAGAACTCTCTCAGCCTCTCCTACCTCACCAAGAGCCTGTTGTTGGGGAAGGAAGGGATTATGATTGTAAGCCACTCTGAGACTCCTTAGAGAAAAGTAGGGTCTACAAACCAACCCTTCTTCTTATGAGGGACAAAATATTGCAATATGTGCCACCTCGGATTGACTCTATCAGAGCTTGTATTCAGTTTTCCCAACAAGAACTGCATAAAAACTATGTACACTTTTCACAAAAAAATCCAGAAAGACCTGGGAAAGAGACCTCCTGTTCATCATCACACACTAAGATCAAGCGATGTGTCCCTCCACTGAAGTACCTGAAGCCAATGGGCCACAAGAACTGCATAAAATCTCTGTCCCCTTTTTTCCCACAAAAAAGTCTAGAAAGATCTAGGAAAGAGATCTCCTGTGCCTTTGCTGAAGTGCCTGAAGCCTGTGAGCCATATGCTGCCTGTTGACAGCTGTAGGAAAAACCCATTGGCTAAGAAGCTTCTGAGACCTGGAGGAAAATTCCTTCCACCATTTGAATGACATGGGGGGGGGGGGGGGACTCTGCTTCTGAGCCCCTCCTGACAATCTTCTCCTTTACCTTCATCTGCTATCTTTTGAAGAAGAGTTTTTTTTTAAAAAAAAAACACCACTTCATTCCTGAACTAGTAACACATTGGGCCTTTCCCCACTTATGGTTTGCAGCGCGCTACTCTCAGCGCGAGCAATTTCCGCCGCGGGGTCGTGTTCCCCACTGCCCCGTCAGAAGGTTGCCATTTCTTCAGCGTCAGAAATGACGCGCACTGAAGGGACGTGAGAGCGCAGAGTCGGGGCGGCTGCGTTGTCGCCGCCCGGACTTGTGGGGAGCGCCGCTGGACCACGCGCTATTTGGGGAGAGTAGCGCGCAGCAAACGGTAAGTGGGGAAAGGGCCATTATCATAGTCCTCATAGAAAATAATTTACACATTTTTAAAAAAGGAAACTAACAGACTTATTAATTTCTCCAATGGAACAGATCAGTTGTAATAGTGGGTGGTCTCCAACTACCACCTGGAAACTGGCAACCATACCTGGAAATCAGTTGTAATTGGGGGTGATCTCCTATCTCCTGCTACCATCAGGAGATTGGCATCCTTATAATAGTGTTATAACATTATAACATTCTACACACCCAACTTTCATTTTCTAAACAAGTGTGTTTGTTACGAATGGGTACGGCTTCAGTTTAGTAGATGGTGCAGATAAACTGTTCTTCCTGCACCTGTGAAGTAAGCTAGCGGAGCATGGAAGTGTGAAGCTAGTGAACGAGGTGTTCCTGTCAAAGATTACAGCTGTTGTCAAAATTCACCAGCCAGCGCATAACAGTTATATCTGATTATCAAGGAGGAATTAATTGGACTTGACCCTGTTTCTTCCTAAACATTTTTTTTCTAGTACCCCAGGTTTTGCTGTGGTCGCTCTTTCTCAGTTTGCAGTAAGAGGATCCACCAATTTGCACCTTTTGCCTCAGCCAGTCAACACCATGCCTCGTTTGGATGGTGGTGGCGAATGTAAACAGTAACACAATGATAATAAGTAATCGGAGCCCATTATGTTACTTTTCTGAAGGTCACTCAAAAACAGTTATTCAATGTATTGTTTGCTAATAGGGCATGTTTACGGTCAAATGTAGACTCAACAATCCAGGGTTATTGTGTTTTGGGCAATGGCTTAACAAGAGCAAGAGTGTGTTTATTATTTCCTAGAAGCCCTATATAGTCATGAGAAAAATGTGCGAATAACAACCGAGGGTGTTTTCATCAGTTAATTTTCTCCGCACAAGCACTGTTGCCATATACAGCACCTTTGGACCTCTCTATGCTTAAAAAAATAGAAAGCATGCATTTGAGGCAGGGGGTAGAATACCCTCACTAGAAAAAAATATGATCCAGATTACTTCAGGTCACAACAGAGTTGTTCCGGCAACATTTGCTGAGTAGCAAATTTTTAATCATGTATTGTGTTTAATAACACAGGTGGATCTATTTAAACTCAAAGCATACATACAGGCCTCTTTCTATGTTAATACTTGGAAGCAATTCTGTGGGTTTAGCTCAGATAACTCTGATGCACTAGCAGACATTTGGGTCTCCAGGAGGGGCAGATTACAAATCATGATGGGCATTTAGAACTTGGGGGGGGGGCATTGGGAGCCAGGGGGGCAGTCCCTTCTCCTCAGTTGTAATTGGCTTCTAGCAGACAGTAGAGGAAAACTGTTTAAGGATAAAATCCAAGACCCTAGCCCCCACCCCTAACCACTTGGAAGCTGTACACAGCAAAAGGAATCAGATCAAACATGAAGAAGCTAACCATCAGGCATGAGCACCGGTGGGATTCAGCAGGTTTGGCAGAACCGGTTGTAAAAATGGTGCTTGTAAACAACCAGTTTGAATCCCACCATTGTTAAATTATTTGAATCCCACCACTGGTGCATGAGGATAGGTTTGCCAACCTTCAGGTAGTCCACCATAACATAAACAACTAGAGAAGGAGCAACAGAAGATCAGGAAAGCAACCACTTTGCACCTATTGGGTAGCGGTACCTTAGTACAGAATAATGTAAAACCAATTTATCCTCAACACTTTATGTGTCCTTAAAAAAATATAGTCCTTTCTGCCTTATGGGGTTGCTATCAGACCGGGGTGGGGGGGTGGGGGGTGGAATGTTCCTTTAACTTATGGTGGAAATAGGCAGTTGAAGCTTTTCACAGCACTGAAGGTAAGTTACGTCACCTGGTAAATAACATCCCATTAAGCTCATGAAAGAGATAGGTCATTTTTTTCTCCAGGCCATTGGCAAAGACTTTCCTTGATTTCAAAGCCCTATTTGAAGTATGTATGTATGTATGTATGTATGTATGTATGTATTTATGTATGTATGTATGTATGTATGTATGTATGTATGTATGTATTTATATACTGCCCCATCCCCGAAGGGCTCTGGGCGGTGTACAGCATAAAATTCATACAGTATCAAATAAAGGAGCAAATCATACAAAACACAGTAAACAAAAAACATAGCTCCATCCAGTTAATAATCAATAAAACTCACTAAAACTCTCTATAAACAGCGGTTAATACAATTAAATAATTAAATAATTGCCACAATCCCACAGTGTCCCGGGCTACTCTCTTCCATACTTTATCAGTCTTTCTGTAGGTCCTGCTTTTCAGTTATTGGCCTACTCTACTCTACTCCTACTTTATTTCACTCAGTTTCTTAATTCATAATCTGACTTTCTCATACAGACTCAAGGTGGGCTACATAATTAAAAAGAATGTAATAGAGCCCATATGACATGCTTACTCATTAAAAGTATATTAGAAAAACAGAGAACACATGCAAAAATAAACGATGTAAAAAAAGATGGCAAAATACAAAGTAACAACGTAATTTAGATCTATCTGGAGAATCCGGTTTGATTCCCCACTCCTCCACATGAAGCCTGCTGAATTACCTTGGGCCAGTCACAGTTCTCTCAGAACTCTCTCAGCTCATGCGGAGGCAGGCAATGGCAAACCACCTCTGAACCTCTCTTGCCTTGAAAACGATATGGGGTCGCCAGAAGTCAGCTGTGGCTTGAAGGGACTTTCCACCACATATACAGTCTACTCAGCATAGAACAACCCTTGTCTTCCCCACCTAGGGTTGCCTGGCTCCCTCTGGCCACTGGCTGGGGATGGGGGGGTTGGGTTGCCAGATCCACACTGGGAAATACCTACAGATTTGGGAATAGAACCTGAGGAAGACAGGGACGATCTCAATGAGCTACAATGCCATAGAGTCTACCTTCCAAAGCTGCCAGCTGGCTGGGGATGGGGGGTTGCCAGATCCACTTTTGGATAGTCTTGGGGATTCAGGAATGGAACCTGGGAAAGACAGGGACAATCTCAGTGAGCTACAATGCCATAGAGCATAGGTGTCAAACTCGCGGCCCTCCAGATGTTATGGACTACAGTTCCCATCATCCTCTGCCAGCATCATGCTGGCAGGGGATGATGAGAACTGTAGTCCATAACATCTGGAGGGCCGTGAGTTTGACACCTGTGCCATAGAGTGCACCTTCGAAGCATCAATTTTTCTCCAGGAGAACTGGTCTCTGCAGTCTGTAGAGGAGCTGTAATTTCAATGGATCCCCAGGTCTCACCTGGAAGCTGGCATCCCTACCTCCCCACCCATTTGCTGGCACACGGATATCTACAGTGGTACATACTGCAGTCCTCAGCAATCCAGCCAAATAGGTTGCCTGCAAACTTACCCATGTGCCATCAAGCGGCAACTGATTTATGGCAACCCCAGCAAAAGGCTTTTTATGGAAAGTGAGAAGCAGAGGTGGTTGGCCATTGCCTTCCTCTACAGGGACTTCCTTGGTGGCCTCTCATCCAAGTACTGACCCAGCTTGCTTCTGAGATTTGACAAGATCAGGCTATGTTGTGCTGACTTCCTTCCGCCAGAAGGTTGCCTGCCCTGATCTAACATGATCATTTTGACTATTTCTTTCTGCAGGTGGTTTTGTGGAGAGAGTGAGAAGGAATTAGGAAAGCAGGTATTCCTGTCATGACCATCTCTAAAATTTAAAAAAATCGTTGGTCCTTATGATTTTTTCCATACTCAAATAAAACTTCAGCTGCCTCGAAGAAGTTGGGGCCAAATTTCATTTGCTAGGTTTCGTAAACAAATTTGATTAACTGGTTTCTGTAAAATGACAGGAAGTCCACAGGAAGAATTCAAGAATATAAATTATATATTCAGAGTGTGCAACCAAAGAACAATGCTTTCCTGACTTTGGGCTTACTATACTCTGTGATTCTCTTTAAGATTCTGTTCCGTTGACCAATATGTGGTTTCAGAGGTCAGTTAAGGGCTTGGCCAAAATATCTTATGATTGGCTCTTATGGGTTTTCTGGGTTGTGTTGCAGTGGTCTGGTAGTATTTGCTCCTAACGTTTTGCCCGCATCTGTGGCTGGCATCTTCAGAAGTATGTCATGGCGAGATGTGTTTCTTACATCTCAGTAGGGAACAATGCTGTCTTGAGTCTTCAGAGGTTATATCTGAATTCCTCGGTTTGTCTTTATTTTATCTTTAATTTACACGTAGGTTGTGGATTCTTCTCAGTCCTGCATGTGTGGTATTCAATTAGGATTGAGACCACAGTATGTGGGGAAAAGGACCTTCTGACTTCTCCTGGGTCATTTTCCTGTCCAAAGCCATGGCACAAGGAGTCTTGTATGCCCCTTCCGTAAAATCTATATATGTAGCCTTCAGGTATTGTGTACATGAGAGGAATTAAGGGAAACACGCAAATCACATCTGACTGGAGAATAGAGTGATCAACTCAGGCATAACATGTGCAGAGTGTAACGTGAATTGGGGATTTAATGATGTTTATTTAATAATCTGGATGACATACTGATCTTTTAAAAAAATTAGCATGCTTTTGTGTGAGTTTTTGTTTCTTTTTCTTGCACATTATTGAAGGATCGCTGATGAGCGTTTTACTTGTGTATGTAATATTTAGCAAATGCATTAGTTATTTCTGTAGATTTAGGCATCTATTCATTCTTTTTGCCAGGAAATTATATTAAGGTTCCATTTCCAGGAGAGTTTCCAAGCTAAAAGCTTCCTTTCTCCATAATGAGCCTGGTTTAGATAGGATTCTTTGTGTACCCCCCCCCCCCCCCGCCCCGACTCTACTTTCAGTTTACGCGTTGAAGCAACTGTTTTTATTCTGTTTAAAATCTCTTTTTTAGTAGCTGGATATCAATATATACCAGTCCATATACAATTGCACATTAATTTTTAGATTATTCTGAAGCGGTAGTTATTTGTAGGCTAGCGTAAATATCTTATTTTATTCCTATTCTAAACTGTTTCCGAACGTCGCTTCCAAGCTGCGGGTGTAGAACAATGAAAATATCATTACAAAACATACACAAGCAACAATAATTAATACAATTTAAGACCCAAAACAGCAGCTCAAAAACAAATGAGAAACATAAATCTTCTACCAGAAAACAATGTAAAACCAGAACCAGTAGAGACAAAAATAAAGCGATTGATTAAGAGTGTGGGAGAAAATGTAAGATTTGTACCTGAAAAAGTTTTTTAAAAATGATTTGATTCTTAAAATGAGAACAAGATTCGGTATCTCTCTGTGGGTAAGAGTTCAAAGGTGAGGTGCCATTACTGAAAAGGCCCTTTCTATTGTCTCACCTTGACCGCTGAGGCCAGTGATGTCAGGCACACAAGAATCACTTAGTTGTCATGCAATACGGACAAACTGCCTGATCTGGATAGTTCAGTTAGCACATCAGATCCTGGAACCAATAGAAGAATTGGCCCTGGTAAGTACCTGTATGGGAGACCACCAAGAAGTCCAGGATTGGTCTGAAGAGACAGGCCATGGCATTATGCCAAAACACCTCTAGAAGTCTGTTGCATTTAACATCCTACGAGGCCACTGTAAGTTGGCTGAAATTTGGCGGCACTTTCCGCCATCAGAGACAAAGCGCATGATCCTTCAAGACCCCACCCCCCACACACTCACTGTTTCTAACGTTCAAAGAGGACAGCCAGCACCTTGATTTGTTCCCAAAAACAAACAGGCAGGGGTTTTTTTTTGTTGGGTTCAGTAAACTTTCTGAAAGAGATCCTGTTCTCATGTGTTCAACAAGTTCTGCTAAAAATGTGTAGGAATAGATAACTGCGAAATGAGGAGAAATGTAATCAGTTCTGTTAGTGTCTCCACACCAGCTGTCTGTAAAACTGAGTTGTTTTAGAAAGGTGGCATTGTAAGAGATTTTGGTTTGGTGCAGCCAGTTATGATGTACATTATGATGTATGATTATGATGTACATTATGATGTCCAAAACCCAGTCCACTACAGCACCCAAAGTGCCTTCAGCTGTACTGCTCTCTTACACAACACTTCAAGTTGATCAAAGGTGACAACGTGCAAAGCAGGATAATTGTTGTTTATAAGAGCCAACAGTGAGCATTGTGTAGCCAGAATGGCTCTTAATGCTAAATCTGCCTCGAGGATTACCGTGGGTGACTGTGACCTTGTCCTGTTGGAAAATAGGCATGATATTTATTTTGATAACCCAAAAGCTCTGTGTTGACTTATAAACTAAACACAAACTTTCGTTCTGATGTCTTGCAGGAGGGAGTAATAAGTTGGAATGTAACTTTACTCTGCTGCCAAGTCACCTACTCTCAGCTTATGACAATCCCACCAGCTGGATTTAGAGTCTGAAGTCGTCCTCTGCCATTGCCTCTGAAGAGCCTTCCTTGCTGATCTCCCATTAAAGTACCAACCCTGCTTCGCTTCCAAGATCTGACTAAATCAAGCTATATTCCACACGTTCCTATAAATAACAGCTAGATCCCTTTTATAGGCAAAGACCTGAAACTCGGGGAAACAGATTTCCCACAGTCATTGGATGAAATTCTTAATGAGGAGTGGACGTTTAGTTTCCCAAGTTGAACGTCCTTGTGGGGACTGTCACAATGATTTTTTTTGCCATTCTAGACAGGTGATATTGGGTCCCATTCCCTCTACATCTTGTAATGGTGCCAGTAAGTCGGGTGGCAAAGCTAGCAGAGAGAAAGGGAAGGTCATTAAGGTGCCGAGGTTATGGTTGTTCAATGGGCGATGAACTACATAAATATTATGTGATGGATACTTCTCTAGAAATACAAATTTGCCTGACTGAAAAAAATTCTCCAGAAAGCTAGGAGGTTAGGGGGAGGATCCTAAATCAGTTTTCAATCACGGGAGAGAAATGAAGTGAGATGCAACTCAGCCTGGATTGTGTGTACCCTTTTATGACGTTTGACCTGCCCGAGTCAAGTGGCTCCGTTTACAAAAGACGTGTAGTCCAACTGCTGTTTCCTGGCAATAACATGCCCTCTGACATTTCACAGATGAAAACAGGGCTGAGCTTTTAACCCTTCACTTCTCACCATCAGGATGGAGCCTCCGGGCCGCTGCCCCCCTGTCCCATCATCGTAATACACTGAGGGGGGGGGGGGGTCTGTTCTGCCCACTGTTTGTTGGGTAACATTAACTCTTCCATTGCCTCTGTTAGTTGAAAAGCCAACAATGGTGTTTGCTCTTTTGGTTAAAGATACACTGGAAACACCCGACTGGCTCTCAAAAAGACTTACCTTTTTCTTACACCAAGAGGGGATTGGTGTTCCTGGATGGTGTCCAGTCCAAACACTGACCAGACCCACAGGTCCGTTTCTACCTGCGGATGATTCCCTGTGTAGCTGTTGCTGCTGGGGCAAATGCAGAGACAACAAAGCATACATACGGACGTTTTTCCTGTCCTTTCCTTGCCTCATCCTTCTGTGGCTGCCCTTTTTGTTGTGAAGTTTTAAGGAGAAATGTGCAGCCAGTACCTTTTCTCCTTACAGTTCTACAACAAAAGGGCTAGGCTCCTACATCTAATTTAAAAGATGAAAGCTGAGAACAAGTACATTGCTGCAACAGATCGCTATAGCAATCTAGCTATTACTGACAGTTAAAAACTGTTCCCAAAAGCCTCCAGCCAGAACTATACAGAGAAAAAAATTCTGTCTGAAAGTATCAATTCTATGTGCCCATGTGTGTAGGAGCAGCAGTGGCGTAGGAGGTTAAGAGCTCGTGTATCTAATCTGGAGGAACCGGGTTTGATTCCCAGCTCTGCCACCTGAGCTGTGGAGGCTTATCTGGGGAATTCAGATTAGCCTGGGCACTCCCACACACGCCAGCTGGGTGACCTTGGCCTAGTCACAGCTCTCTCAGCTCCACCTACCTCATTGGGAGGGGGGAAGGGCAAGGAGATTGTAAGCCCCTTTGAGTCTCCTGCAGGAGAGAAAGGGGGGATATAAATCCAAACTCTTCTTCTTCGTGTGTGTGTGTGTGTGTGTGTGTGTGTGTGTGTGTGTGTGTGTGTTTTGAATGGGAAATGAATATAGAGATTGGAAGTATGACAGAGAATTTGTAACTTGGTGCCCAATTCAGATGTATAAATCAGTGGAACTAGTTCAATGATCTCTGTCCTGTATTTGGAAGTGGGGGTTTCGTAGTGCCTTTGATGAATGGTGTCCCTAAACTCTTTCTGAGATCTAAAGAGGAGCTGAAGTGAAGGCGAAGTCACTCCAAAGATTCCATGGATATTGTGCCGACTCCCTGATATCCTCGTTTTGTGTGTGTGCCTTTTGTGTTGGTTCGGTCCCATTCTGATAAGACACAGCTGACCTATGACGACCCCGTGGTGTTTTCAAGGCAAGAAACCCACAGAGGTGGTTTACCACTTTCTGCCTCTGTGGAGCAACCCTGGACTTCCCTGGTGGTCTCTCATCCCAGCCTTCACCAGGGCCAACCCTGCTCAGCTTCCGAGACCTGATGAGATAGGCTTAGCCTGGGCCAGGGGTCTGCAACCTGCGGCTCTCCAGATGTTCATGGACTACAATTCCCATCAGCCTCTGCCAGCATGTCCAATTGGGGCTGATGGGACTTGTAGTTCGCAGACATCTGGAGAGCCGCAGGTTGCAGACCCTTAGGCCATCCAGGCCAGGCCTACATTTCCTAGGAGGAAACCTTTGCCCCACACCACCAGAGGCTACATTCCTTGTGACTGCAGGGGCCAGAGACCTGACCCTCTTCTTAACCAATTACGCTGCTGTTTAGTCCTGGGCTGCAGGACAGAGATGGGGAAAGGAGGCTACCGAGTGCAAGCGGGGAAGAAAATGGGTCATACGAACACAATGTGGAAGGACTGGCTTGTTAGCCTGAAGTGGCCAGGCCAGACCAACTGGGAAACCTCGTGACCCCTTTATCTTGGGCAGCCGTCCATATTTAAAGCAGTGCAAGATTCCGGAGAGGGTCAGAAACATTTCCATCCCTCACTGATTTTAGAAATGCTCCACCTGGGATCACAGAATGTCAGGGTTGCCGTGGCTATGCTTCTTCCCTCTCTTAAACTAACCCTTAGCCAGCGTGGTGTAGTGGTTAAGAGCAGGTGCACTCTAATCTGCAGAACTGGGTTTGATTCCCTGCTCTGCCACTTGAGCTGTGGAGTGCACCAGATTAGCTTGTGCACTCCAACCCATGCCATCTGGGTGACCTTGGGCTAGTCCCAGTTCTTTGGAGCTCTCTCAGCCCTACCCACATCGCAGGGTATTTGTTTGGGGGGGGGGGGAGATCATAAACCCCTTACAGGAGAGAAAGGGGGAATATAAATCCAAACTTCTCTTCTTATTAGTGAGAGCCAGTGTGGTGTAGTGGATAGAGTGGCCGACTAGGGCACTGGGTGGCACGGATTTGAATCCTACCCTTGAAGCTTACTGGGTGACTTTAGGCCCATCACATACTCTCAGCCTGGCCTACCTCACAGGGTTGTTGTTGTGAGAAAGTGGAGGAGGGGAGAAGGGCGCTTTAAGCTGCTTTTAGCGCCAACTGGCGTGCGGAGCAAGGTATCAATGAATAAATGCATCCTCTTCTCTGGGTACAAGCAATTTCTTAAAAGAGAGGCATCAAGGACAGGACTCTTTACCTAGATCGCCTTTGAACATTCTTTTGACAAAAAAGCAAAGCAAGACTTTCTGCACATGCTCAGAGAATTTACTAACCTTTTATTTTCTTTAGATCAGAGCTAAGGGGTTGAAAACAGGCTCCAGAGTTTATCCATGGCCTCTATACCGAACACAGCTAACAGTTCAGCCGTCACATCGATGTACTGCAGCGTAGAGCAGGAAGAGGCGCGATGAATATATGTAGCAAAGTGGACCAGGCTCATGTAAACAAGGGATGTGTTGACTATGGAAAGGAGATGATGAAGAAGCGTAGAATTGCCTGCCAGGTTTAGTCCATATCAATATTCCGCAGTTACGAGTCAGGATCCTGTGCCCAGCCCACAATTGTTTACAAGCGGGTGCCCTTTCTTCAGAAAGGAACATTTGGGTTTGGCACTTATGGCCCATCTTGCTTGAGCCCGTGGGGAGTTCAGCCATCCGTCTGTCTGCTAATCACATTATTCTCCTGCCTCTCCTTCCAACAGTGAGGGATAGCAGCACAGGTGAGCCTTCTCTCCTAACACCAACTCTGTGGGGGGGTTCGCTCCAGCGAGTGACTAGCACAAGGTCACCCAAGCCCAGAAACTTACTGAGTGACCTTGGATCTGCCCCTCTTTCTTAGATGCTTTGGGTTGTCAGCTCTGGCTTGGGAAATTCCTAGAGATTTAGGGGGCAGAGCCTGGGGAAGGGGGAATTGTAGGGAGGGGAAGGAAGCTCAGTGGGGACATGACTGCAGACAGTCTGCCCTCCAAAGCCGCCATTTCCTCCAGGGGAAATGATCTCTGTAGTCTGGAGATGAGCTGGAATTCCAGGGAAAGGCCAGGTCTCATCTGGAGGTCCCACCTAGTCTATCCCCAGGGCCACTACGCTACACATTACACTTTACACGAGACTGCCATGATCTTGCAACTGCATGTCCCTCGTGGTGACACCCATGGAAAAGCAAAGCAGGGGCCCTCTTGGGCTCAGGATTGTGGCATGGGGGGAGGAGGAATCAGTCCCTTGCCACTGTCCTTTTCAAGAGCCAAAATGGCCCAGTGCCTTGGGGGGGGGCATGCCCACTGGGATGCTGCAAGAGCCAAAGCAAATAAAGCCCTCCAGTGTGGTGTAGTGGTTATGAGCAGGTGGACTCTAATCTGGAGAAACAGGTTGGATTCCCCACTCCAATACATGAAGCCTGTTGGGTGACCTTGGGCTAGTCACAGTTTTCTCTCAGCCCCACCTGCCTCACAAGGTGTCTGTTGTGGGGAGAGAAAGGAAAGGAATTTGGAAGCCTTTTTGGGACTCCTTAAAGGTTGAGAAAAGCGGAATATACATCCACACTCTTCTTCTCTCTTGAAGCCCCCCGGCCATTTTGGAGCCTCCCCCACAATTCGAATCAGCCCCCAGCTGTGCTTTTACACAAGAGTTGCCACCAGGGACTCACAGCTGCTGGCTGGCTGAGATTCCCCACAGTGAACTCCTGTAAAACGTCACATGTAGTTCAGCCCTCGTTCTTAGTTTGGTCACCGTCACACAATATTGCGCACATTTCCCTGCCATTATGATTTTTAAACAGAATGCGGTCGAACATGTATACCAATTGGCTAGTATCCGTATCAACCATTAGTTGCGTCTCAAACCTGTTGCCTGCTCCTTAACACGGTTGGATGAATCTTGACGTTGTTGTAAGCCTTTGAAGGTAGCAAATTCCCTACAGTCAAGCTCTTCTGTGGGAGCAACCAGCCAAGGCAGCTCTGTGACACATTTTGAAAGAGGCAAGCGGCAGCAATGTGTGTGAATCCTTCTACAACACCAACGCCAGACTGGCTGCACATATAGAACAGCTGTACATGCCCTCAATGTACCACATTTTTCCTGAATGTTTGGTAGTTTGTGGTACAATACTTTCATAACACTTCCATGCCTTCTGCCACCCATCACTTCCCCTGCAGGTGTTTTAAGGCTGTACCAACAACTAGATCACCTTGTAGCCTTCAGAACACCAGCTATATTTCAAAAACAAGGTGAAAATGGGGTGGGGGGGAGCATTCCATAGTCTCGTGTTGCTCAACAGGAGAGTTTCAAAGTTTAGCATTCCTGCCCCTTGAATTCCTGCTTAAATACAAGAGACATTCGTCCCCTGTGGGTTTGTTTATACTAGGGCTTGCAAATGTGACTTGATTTCTGCCTCTGTTGCTAATTTTTATTATGCTGAATTGTGCCAATATGTTCACACGCCATGTGCTTATTACGTAACAATCTATCTCACTTGGTTGGCCAGAACAGGATAGAGTAGGAGTGGGTAATCCTCGTCTAGTTCTGTCCTGAAACAGGATAGACTTTGTTTACATTTCCTTGACATTACCCTTTGCTGTATAATACCATTGTGTTGTAGAATGGCATGCCAAGTATCTCCGCAGCGACTAAAATCAAAGGCCTGAAAGCCAAAAATCAAACTCTGAAAAAGTTCCTAAGACCTTTTCCGATTGGCTTACTTTTGCCTTAAATTTTACTCCACAGGCCAATAATATCAAAATTATTATCCACTGGCATTCACATGTTATTGCTGATATTCCTGGATATTCCTGGATCATCCCAGAATTGGTTACAGATGTGCTTCTAACTGGATTATTTAGTAAAATCTGATTTTATACGTGATACATCTATTACTTCTCTCATTGTAGGACACAGAAAATATGGCCATTTATCTATGTGTGTACAATCTATGAATATTACTGAATTCACTCATCCTCATTTGAAAACTAAATGGCTTCTAAAGACATTTACCACATGCAGCACTAAGCACTGCATTTATCTAAGTCAGTGTCCTTGTTACCTTATATATATTGGAATGTCCTGCAGACAGGTTGAATTCTTATAGAACACAAATCAAAGATCCAGAATGGATATTTGGATGCACCTTTAGTCCAACACTTTGTTGAAAATGGACTTACAGAAACAGATTTTACTCTTTGTGTCATTTACTTTTACAGGGGTTCTGTTTATAGACATAAAGATATCAGAAAACATTTTGCAGGATCGAAACCAAGCTTATCTATGCCTTCAGATCCTTTTACCCCTTTGGTTTAAATAATGGTGGACTTTAGTTGCTTTTTATAAACTATGTTCATTTTTATTTTGACAATAATTGTGTTCGTGGATGACTTCTGTATGTGTGGTTTCTCTTGTTCCTAAGAAATGAACAAGAATAATGTAATTGGTAAATTATCCACTCACTGTGATGTGTTTCCTTTAAATATACTAAGCACTCATACCACATAAAGAAGCTAATTACAACCTAGTGTGATGCAGCATTCTGAAGCAGACCCTCCGAGAGCCTAGCATTACTGGATTTCCCTGAAAATAAGAGTCTTATATTAATTTTTACACCAAAAGATGCATTTGGGCTTATTTTGTGGTAGGGCTTATTTTAGGGGAAATACGGTACCTTCACAATTCATTAAGGCGGGCTCTGGGCAGCCCTATTGCTTCCCCATCAGGTGTGATGCAAGCTGCATCCTCATTGGCAGGGAGCACCCTGCTGGATCACACCATCCTGATCTGTAACTAGCGCTAGGGCTTATTTTTGGAGTAGGACTTATATTTCAAGCAGCCTCCAAAAATCCTGAAAAATCATGATAGGGCTTATTTTCGGGGTAGGTCTTATTTTCGGGGAAACACAGTATATTGATTTGAAAATGCATTGCCACTATAATATGTAAGTTAACCTATAACAACTTGTTTTATAAAATATAACTCTATTTTTGTTATTAAATATGTATAATGAATATTAGAAGTAACTATTTTTTGAAATCTTCATAATATGTATATTTATATAATTTATTGTTCTCCTTTTTATACAAATTAATTTTGTAGTGGCAAATCAAACTCTATTTTCATTAATTATTAACTATTTATTGATAGATGCTGCTGCTATAGTTTTAAGGTTTAAAATTTTAATTGGGGTTATTCGATTTGTTTTATTATGTTTGTTGTTGTTTGTTGTACACCGCCCTGAGCCCTTCGGGGGTAGGGCGGTTTATCAAATCGAATTAATAATAATAATAATAATAATAATAATAATAATAATAATAATAATAATAATAAAAATGATTGGGCAGGCTTTTAAACATTTTATGCTGATTACGAAGCAGTCTTCAAACTGCAAAAGAGGAATAAAAGCCGGATCGTCCCATCCTCTCACATTGAAGGATCTTTAATCTCTGCACACCCACCTTGCAGTGTTGTTCATTTTGGACTTATTGGACTTACCTGTTCTCCTGCAGCTTCTTTTGCACTTAAGTTCATTTCGTTTTGCGGTCTGTATGCTGTTATCACATTGCCTTCCTTGTCATTGTGCTCTGTTTTCGGAATTACATGTTTCCTCTCATTCCTTTCTATGTCTTGAGTTAGTTACATGATTAAGTGAAAATGTCTTACGTTTACCTCCTTTGCAATTCCTGAATAAATATGAAATAAATAACCGGTGTCCAGAATAGCAAGAATCTTGCAATGACGTTTCCAGAAGTGATATGAGGCTAAAAAGTTGTGTGTTAAAAGAATCTGCAGACGTAACACCCAGTGGCCCTTTCCATACAAACCTTTTAAAACATATTGAGGCAGGAAATAAAATGTTACCTCCATGGAGTTCTGCATTGTTTCCCTCCCTCCCCCCAAAAAACATTTTTATTTCCAGCCCTGAGACGTTTTCAGTGGGCCTTTCCCCACTCCCTTCCATCCCCCTATGCCGCGCGCTGGGCTGCTTCCTCAGGAGTCCTAGGCCCAGGCTACCAGTCCTCCCCACGGCACTCCCCGCCGCTTCTGTGCGGGTCAGCTGTGCTAAAAGGCGCCGCTCGAAGAGCGCCTGGGATGCCGTGACGCTATAGGGGGCGAACAGCGGCAGCTGTTGAAGTCCGCCAAGCGCTGTGGCCAGCCTCTGCCGAGGGAGGAGGAACCCCGCGCTACTCTCCTCAAGTAGCGCGGGGCTTACGGTAAGTGGGGAAAGGCCCAGTGAATCCCCTTTAAAAATTATTGCTTAGGCTGAAACATTTTCAGAATGGCTTCACTGCTGTGCGGTCACTCTCAGATGTTTTCCATGCCTCTCTGCCTTCCCTGAACTTTCTCCTCACAACCATTTCTCAGCTCTGTCTAGTTTCCCCTCACCTGTTTATTTGCTCATTTTTGTGCCTTTCTTTAATTTTGGGGTACCACTTTTAATTTACCACATTGTGGTAAAGAAGGGGGGGATTGAAAACGTTTTCCAACCATTTTTTGCAATTTGTGCAGAAGGGGACGGTGTAAAAAAAATGTAGAGACAAATACTATCATTCTAATGTATTGCTATCAAATATAAGGTTGCCAGCCTCCCGATGTCACCTGGACAATTGATCACCAGGCTACAAAGATAATTTCTCCTGGGGTAAATGGCCACTTTAAAGGGCAGGTTTTGTGACATCACATTCCTGGTGGGCTTCTTCTCCACCCTCTCCAGGCACTGCCCCCAAACCTCCAGAGATTTCCGAAGCCAGAGTAGACAACCTTACTCAAGAAAGGCCATTTATGTACTTGTGGTCTCCTTCGCATGGAGCACACATTCTCTTTTATGCAGATTCTCAGTTACACACATTTTCCCCTCTTCAGAACTCACTGAGCTGCAGATCAGAGAAACCACGGGGATTGTGAAAGTGGGCAAAGTGCAATCCCCGCCCCCGTCTGAATAGGAAAAGCAAAACAGATCAATGTGAATTTTAAAAAGTCTTCTTTGGATCCAGCTTTTACCCAGATTTAGGAAGCTCATAAAGTCACAAAGCCGCAAAGTCTCCAAAGGAAAGAAAAGGGTGGTTTCCGGGCAGTATTCTAGTAGCATTTTCTCCTGATGTTTCGCCTGCATCTGTGGCTGGCATCTTCAGAGGATCTGCCAGCCACAGATGCAGGCAAAACATCAGGAGAAAATGCTACTAGAACATGGTCATACAGTCCGGAAATCACACAACACCTCAGTGATTCCAGCCATGAAAGCCTTCGACAAAAGAGACAGTCTCTTTAAAATAAGGTGTCATGCAAATGAAAATAAGTGTGTGTTAGTGCTCCTTTGAAACTGGTGCTGTGGATGAAATTCTGTTGTTTGCTCTTCCATTTTCACAGCATCCTTAGTTAACTTCTTTTCCAACTCAGCCATAAGTTTATGCACTTTCAGCCGTGTTAATTACCTACTTTTAAATGTGTGCCTTTTCCCCATCTCTGCAAACTACTTTATGCTTTTAGGTGTTGTTTGCATTCTGACAACTGAATTCCTACCAGTACGTAGTTTACTAGGTTATCTTTTTCCCCCCCAGAGAATGTTTTTGCTCTGATCATTTCATTTGGGCATCATCGCTTTAGCTACCCGCTTTGATCTGTAATCGTAGGCATATTTCCTCCAAGAGAGGAAGGCTTCTTTATTGGAGACGACTAGATTAAATAAACTTCTAATCCCCACTGTACTGACACATAGCAGCAGTTCCACATTGCACAGAACACGAGCAGCTGTTTCCACATGTTGATTCTTTCCCCCATTCTGCAAATGCAGAGGCCTTGGTAGAAGCAATGGAGTGTCCATGTGGTAATTTCCCTCATACTTCCCTTGCCTTCATCTCCTGTGGCTGCCATTGTTATGACCCAACTGGGGGGCTTTGTCATGAGTCTGCTGGGGCCTCCTCAGACAAAAGGGAAATAGGAGTCAGAAGTCAGAATGGAAGAGCAGCCACAGGCAGAAGACAGCTCATCTTGTCTGCGGCCTTCCAGGTCAAGGACTTCCAGTTAAGAACAAGTAGAGTTCCCAGGGGGCTTGCCGAAGCCACTGGAACAGAGGATGAGATGGGTTAGACACAAAATGCAATGGAGACACTAGGGGTCCAGGTTGCAAGCCCTTCCTGACAGCACTCACGAGGCAAAACATACCATCTGGCTTGGAATGTCAAATCAGCCTAATTCGCAACAGCTGGCTCTGCTAAGGCAGCAAGATAAGGGCCTACTTAAGCCATCAGTTAGGCCCTTTCCGCACAGCAAATGTACAGTGGGTTGCAGTCAGGATAAAGTAACCTATCTTCAACTAAAAAACAAATTATTTGAGCAGGAATATCAATATCTTTTGAACAAGGCACAGAGTTCCTGTTCACCCTTGTACTTTGGGATTATTCCCCGAAAGCTCTGTATTGCCCATTATCTGAACCAACTTCCTAACCATAAACTCAGATAAGCATTCTCAAGAGCAAGATGCAATTCCTTTCCATCATCTTTACTTCAAGGCCAGTTCTTAAACATCCCTCGGCATGATCGACACTATTCTTTCTGCCCTACTTACACTGACTCCCTTGAACACATCTTGCTCTCCTGCTCTAAGTATAGCAGTTTTAGGCCGGACTTCTCTGCCTTAACCTCGGTTGGATTCTCAGTTGGATTCTCAGATCTTCCCATCAAGGCAAAGATGATTTTTCTCTCAACAATCCCAAGGCTGAAATAACGGAAACCTTAGAGCTGATATTCTCTCCACCACCACCCCTTCCCACTCCCTGCTGCTGCTGCAGGAGCACAGAGAGACTTGTTATTTCCAGGCACTCTCTATTATTTTTATGTCGCTATCTCGATATAAAAATTGACTGCAGAGGTCAGTATGTTTTGGCTAAGCCCATGTGATTGAGCTTCTATTCTGTGACTTGAAACAGCCAGCAACATGGGAGAGGGCAAGGTGGAAGGCATGGATGGGAGTGAGGTGGAAGGCTGGCTGTGGACGGAGGGAAGATGTCAGGGGCAAAGCTGTTACCGGCAAATCTGCCTGCTGTGGATAATGCCTAGGCTCTCAACTGAGTCAGCAAGGGTCAACTGAAGCCCATCAAAAAAGGCAAACACAATTTCCTTCAAGATCTCTGCCTTTCCCACCAGCATCATTTCTGTCTTTTCTGGGTTGAGTTACAGTTTGTTCGCTTTCAGCCATTTCACCACGATACCTGTTTTGGTATAATCCTTGAAAAAAAGGAACAATCCTAGGAAGAACTTCTATCCTTTGCTAAGCTTATGGTTTTTCAGAAGCACCAGGATTTTTATCTCTTGGAGAAATTTGGAAAGATATGGGTCATTTATGCATGCATTGCTTACCCCGTGGCTGATTCTCTTAACTTTGATTCACAGTGGGGTTCCCCTGCGTTTTTTGCTTACACAAGTTACTTGCCTGCAAAGTGTCTGCCATTTTGCCTACCCATCTCCTTGCTGTTTCCATGCAACCTCCATTTGGGGAGCTTCACTAAAAGCAAAGGAGACCAAGCATGCACAAATGGCCGCGATCACTCTGATGAACTCTATGTAATTTATTAATTTTTTAATTCATGCTTGTATTCAAGTGCTATGATTTACTCTGCTGTAGATATCAAACAGCTTTTAAATAACAATTTTTAAAATGGCGAAAAAAAATGAGGCACGGTTTCGCATTATGTTATGTTACCGTCTCCTCGAGGCAGAGTCGGTTCTATCTTTCTCACCCACTACGTGTTTTGATTTCTTTCGCTTGTTCTAATATACACCTTATCTAACTAATAGCACAACGATTGTGAAAGTTGAAACAATAATAAATCTTGGAGGGTGGCACGCAAACAAATCCTGCGCTGTTATCTCAGACTAAACCGCTGTGCACAGATAAAGGGAAAAGAGAATGAGAAATAGAAACAGAAGCAGGGAACCGTGCCAACATCAAAGCAAATGGTTTCGGGGTCATGTGGATCCCAACCACCCCAAACAAAGCCAGGATATCCTGTCGTGTTTCACAGCCCGGCTGTGATTCCATCACAGTTCAGCCACTTGGTGGGCTTTAATGCAGTTTTTAGCAGTTCAAGCATTCTTTTGAAGCCGTTGAGACACAACAGCCATATCTTAATTTAAGTAAACATCATCTTACTCGGTTTGCTTGCAGCACTAGGGATGTGGTATTATTTCTCCTGAGATAGACAAGGAGAGGGTTTTGAACTGTGCTCGCCTCCAACATTGTTATGTCCCTCCCCTTCTCTGTTATTTTTCCATTTCAGCGCAGTCAGCATATGGTGTCTGCGGCACACATCAGATATGAGCCGATGACTTTCCATACCAGGCAGCTAGTATCTTTAAACACAGACTAAACTCATGTTCTCTTTTGTTTCTCTTTACGTGTAACATTAGTATATTTTCCCTCTTTATCAGTGCAGCCAGAAGAACTAGAGACAAGCCTTCTCATCTTTGTCCTTCTTTCCCCAACAATAAGTTGGTCTACAATTATGTAGACAAAAACAAGCTGAGCTAAATGCATTTCTCCACTTTACAGACAGCTGAGATGCTGCATGGTGTAGAGGTTAAAAGCAGTGGACTCTAATCTGAACAACTGAGTTTGATTCCCAACTTCTCCACATGAAGCCTGCTGGGTGACTTTGTGTCAGTCACAGTTCTCTCAAAACTCTCTCAGCCCATGTGGAGGCAGGCAATGGCAAACCACCTCCGTACCTCTCTTGCCTTGAAAACCCTGTGGCTTGGCCTGGTGGCACTTTCTACCACCACCACCATAGATAGCAACATCATCTCCATTTGCAGAGGAAGGAGGTGCCAATTTACTGGTTCCCGCCTCCTGTTGTAGATTCCACATTGCCCCCTGCACTGTTCCTGGGGATCCACTAATCCACATGGACAGAAATTTGGGAGCCAAAGAAGACTGAAGTGGGATGGGAGGCAGGGAAGTTGCTTTTCTCTATCACGCTTGTAGGATTGTCATTCTTGACTGATAACTCCCAGGAGCACTGGGAGGCACAGACACCCTGCACATTGGGATTGCTAATGCCATGTCATTACTCCCAGTTACATATACAGACGTGTTGCTGTATACTATTAGGTGGCAAAGAGCCCCCCTGGTTGGTGTTTCCAACCTCCAGGTGGTGGCTGGATATCTCCCACTATTGCAACTGATCTCCAGGCAACAGAGATCTGTTTCCCTGGGGGAAAGTGGCCACTTTGGAAGGTGGACTCTGTTGTATTATACCCCACTAAAGACCCTCCCTTCCCCAAACCCCACCCTTCTCGTGGTCCCCTCCAAATCTCCAGGTGTTTTCTAATCCAGAGTTGGCAACCCTACCTCCAGTGGTATGAGATGGGAGTAGAATAATGGCAACAAAACTTCCAGAGAAGTTTACTTCAGACTCCCAGTTACAGATCGGCCAGAAACTCTGGGAACTTTCTGGATGGAATTCAGGGCAGAAATAACATCTTGAAGCGTATGATGTCACATCCACTCAAAAACCCCATGTGATATGCGTACACTGGACAACACTGGATGTTCAGAGCGTCGTCCGACACACATCACAGCTAGATTTGGGGGAGGAAGTGACATCACACATCACTTGATGTCATTGTCATCCTGGGCCTTTCCTCACAAAGCTCAGAGGAGGGAAGAAGAGGGAAGGAGGCCCAACCATCAGCAGGTCTCCTGGTATAAGCGAGCAAATGGTCTCCCTACTGTACAAGATCCTCCATCTTGATATTAGATCATGTCCAAAAGTAGCTCATCTTCATCAGTACTATAGGATTCAGAGGTGGGATCCAGCAGGTTTTCACCAGTTCCTGAGAGTGGGTTACTAATTATTTGTGTGTGCCGAGAGGGGGTTACTAATTGGGTCTGCTTTTCCGTTAGAAATTCCATTAGGTCCAAAAATCATAAAGTCCTGTTGTTTCCTATGTGGCTGGTTAGCGAAGGTAGAAAATGGGAGATAATTCTCCCTGTTGGGCTGTTTTAAAAACATGTTTTAGAAATATGGTAAAGTTCCTTGTTTGATTTCTAGAAACAAAATTAAGTATTTGAAAGTATTAAGTATTTGACAGGCAGTCAATTAGAGGAAAAGTAGTTGTTTCTGTTGGCAGTAGACAATAGGACTTGCTATAATGAGTTTAAATTATGGACAGAAAGATACCAGCTGGAAACT
The DNA here is from genome assembly GCF_021028975.2 of Sphaerodactylus townsendi. Lineage (NCBI taxonomy): Eukaryota > Metazoa > Chordata > Lepidosauria > Squamata > Sphaerodactylidae > Sphaerodactylus > Sphaerodactylus townsendi. The sequence continues at coordinate 171,276,995 of NC_059425.1, read as the reverse complement.
AGGAACTTTCTTTTACAGTAAGAGTTTTTTACAGCAACAAAGAAATTATTAATGCCCCGCCCCTGGAATGCCCGGCCACACCCCCATTGTCCCCCACCCAGCCCCATTGGCGCTACGCCACTGTTTGAATCCCACCACCATGGGAACCTGTTACTAAAATTTTTGGATCCCACCACTGGATTAGATACTTCCCAGCAATTCAGGCTCACCTTGATTACAACTTCAAAAGCTATAACGGTGCTTCCTTTCATCAGATTAACTTTTGTTGATCTAGTACAGAGGTAGGGAACCTGCGGCTCTCCAGATGTTCAGGAACTACAATTCCCATCAGCCTCTGTCAGCATGGCCAATTGGCCATGCTGACAGAGGCTGATGGGAATTGTAGTTCCTGAACATCTGGAGAGCCGCAGGTTCCCTACCCCTGATCTAGTAGCAGGCAAACTGGTTAGTAATTCAGAACCCAGCATCAGACTGAGTACAAGGGCACCAATTTTCTCCCAGCCATTTCAGAAAGACGATGTTTGCACAGGGCTCTCTTTTCATGGGTGGTAATCTGAACAATTAATCAACACCTATCTCAACTGGCCATTGTGGATGCTGGGCACAAACAGAAAGGCTTTTATATAAAAGAGTCCATTGTTTAGAAATAGTAGTATTTCAAAAGCGGCGAAAAACACTAGAATGGATTGTGGCGCAGCAGAAAATGACTTGAATAAAAGATCCAAAATATTGTATCGGCTATGGGGGGGAAAAACCCTTCAATTGTGCCTTCGTTCCACACTATGTGCATTATTCTCTGCACTTTTGACACCGCCAGCTGCCTCTGCAAGATCTATTAAAAGTCATTCCAGGTTCCAGCTGTGACAGGCACCACAGTTCATTCGGCTGAAGAGTCACGCTGCTTGTACATGCCGTGATCCCACAGCAAAAGATTTTCATCTTCTTTGGGAAACGGTGGAGTGCAGACAAGTGTGTATCAGGGTAGGCAACCCTCAGCATGTGTCCCCACAGTGGCATTCCAGACCATTCTGCTTGGCACCCATATCTCTGCCCATACAGCCGGAGCACTGAGGAAGGGACCCGACCCATCTTTGCCTCCCGAAATCGCCCAGGTACCAGCCAAATCAGGGCGAATTTCTGAGATGCCGGCAGCATTGCTTGTTCAAAGTGTGTCCAGCCAAGAAAAACCCTCATCTGTTATCCCCCTTCATTCAACTTGTAGACACACCAACATCGTCACAGTTGGGTAGGGTTGCCAGATCCAGGTTGGGAAACCTCTGGACATTTGGGGTGGAATCTGGGAAGACCAGGGAGTTCTGTGAGGTACAGGGAGATGTTGGGATTTCCAGCCTTGCTTTCATGCAGCAGCAGCAGAAGCAGCAGGGATTTCTGGGAAGCTGCACGAACATTCTAAAGGTGACAGTTAAATCCGTTGGTAGTGTTCTGTTCCCTCACACACACACTCTGAGACTGCCTGACTGCCTGACTAAGAGAAAAGATGCGCTCTGTATACTGTTGTAAACCAAATGATATGGAAAGTACTCTGACTATCTGACTAAAAGATATTCTAATGCAACCAAATTGTAACAAACCATGAGCAGCGGTGGCATAGGAGGTTAAGAGCTCTTGTATCTAATCTGGAAGAACCGGATTTGATTCTCCGCTCTGAGCTGTAATGGCTTATCTGGGGAATTCAAATTAGCCTGTGCACTCCCACACACGCTAGCTGGGTGACCTTGGTCTAGTCACAGCTTTTTGGAGCTCTCTCAGCCCCACCTACCTCACAGGGTGTTTGTTGTGAGGGGGGAAGGGCAAGGAGATTGTCAGCCTCTTTGAGTCTCCTACAGGAGAGAAAGGGGGGATATAAATCCAAACTCCTCCTCCTCCTTCTAACTATTATTATGTGATACTGCGTATATAATGTAAATATCTCTCTCAGGTTCAAGTAAAGTTCTGCTTATGTTTTATTATGAACTTCTGAGGTAAAACAGCTGGTCTTTTGAGAGATAAACTATTCTAATTTGATGTGCCACACAATCCACATTTCCACCCGTTAGTTTGCTTGACAGGATTATATATTCCAAATATACCAGTTGCCCTTCAAGAGAGTCCACCCTCCAAAGCTTTCATTTTCTCCAGGGGAACTGATCTTTGTAGTCTGGAGATGAGCTAGAATTCCAAGGGATCCCCAGGTTCCACCTGGAGGCTGGCATCTCCACAGATAGACACTGTATTTTTTTTCAGGTTCTGGACCAGAGATGCCTTTGAGTGCCCCTGTCATCTGAGGCTAGATAAGTGGCAACCCAAGAAAGGGCCTTCTTCGTTGTGATGTCAAAATGTCGTAACTCCCTTTATTTTAATTAATTTATTTGATTTACAGGCTGTTCAAAACATTATAACATATAAAAGTAAAATCAAGCACACAATGCTAGATAATATGTCACCATACCTCTATCCCATAACTCATAGGAGGGAATCTATTGGGAACCATTACATGGATCACTGTGGCTAGGTTGGCATGAGAGAGGTAGGGTGCCAGAAGCCTAGACTGGCATAAGTGGAAGAATACCACTTTGGCTATGCTTGTGATCTGCACCTCAATGGAGAGGGAGGCATCTAGGATCACACCCAGACTTTTAATGATCAGTATAGGGGTTAGTTGCATTCTGTTGAGAGCTGGGGTCTGGCAACCCATCCCCAAGTCTCCCATCCCAGCCAAAGGACCTCCATCTTCAACTGATTCAATTTCAGCCCTCTCTGTTTCAACCATTTCTCCGCAAACTCCAAGTGTCTGTCACAGAAGCTCTGCTCTGAAGAGAATCTCCCTTCGGTGCAGGACAAAGCACCGGTGTATAATCAGGCCAAGACTCCAGATGGATTACAAATGTAAAAACTATTCAGTCAATGAGCACGTGCATTACAAAGTATGATTTTTAAAAAAATCTGAATCTAACAGCAAAGATTCCTCGTGGAAACGAATGATGTCACAGGGCTGGACATGTGTCTATATACTTCATTTAGTTGTTGTAAATATTTTATATAAATGTATGTGTTTTAAATGCTTTTGTTTTATGTCCACTGCCTTGAAGATCCTGAATTGGCAGGGAAGATGGTAAACCGATAAAATTAAATCGAACCATTACAGGTGTGGGAAAAATAGTCAGCAAACGGAGTACAAAATATGATTCAATCTTTCAGCAAAGATTTTTAATAAAATCAAAAGCATGCGTTGACTCCATTCATACAACATGGTGGCCGTGGAATCAGGGTGGTTATGGTTATGGTGTACTCTTAATATACATGGCTGGTGGGCTTCTGGTACATGCAATTGTAATGTCTGCTGTTCTTTTCATGCTGCTGTTCTTTTCTCCCTGTTCCTAATAATGTGTACAAACAATGTATGGTGTGTCATCTGCTGTATGTACTATCATGCTGCTGTTCTTCTCTCCCTGTTCCTAATAATGTGTACAAACAATGTATGGTGTGTCATCATCACACTGGGCATCTCGCTGTTCCCAACTTATGCTGGCTGGAAGGAGCTGGGAGAAGTACATCATGATATGACCTCACATCAAGAGTTGTCCTATAGCACACACTGCAAGGAAAATCAAAAGACGTTATATCACAGAGATCTCGTGTTCCTTGTAATGTAATGCTTGTAATTCCACCCTAAGCAGCTGACAATTGAATGGCTTGCCTGTCATGGAAATTGTGTCTTCTTTGTGCTATACCACCAGTGAGATGCTTCAGTAGTGTGAGATGGTAACCATGGGTTAGTTACTGCACGCTGATTACCCACTGCAGGCTATTCCCCGCCCTTGCCCCACTCTGGTGCGAAAAGTTGCACCAGAAGTGCTTTCATTTCCCCGTAGAGAATGAGAAGCATGCACGGGGCAAGAGGAAGCACGTTGAGACAAGAAATCGTGCCCTAACGCATCTCCTCTCTTGGAATGCCACAAAGAGGAAGAACATCGGGACAAGATTTCTTGCCCTGATGCATTTCCAGTCCCACTACGTCCCAGAGGCCCCTTCCGCACATGCACAATAATGCACGTTCAATCCACTTTCTCAATTGTTTGAAAGTGGATTTTGCTATTCTATACAATAAAACCCAGGTTCAAAGTGCATTGAATGTGAATTGAAAGTGCATTATTCTCCATGTGCGGAAGGGGCCAATAATGTGCCGGTGGGTAATCGACCACAGATTAAAAATCTGCTGTTTTCAATTTTCTACATGTATTTGTACTCCAAAGAAAGGGAGAGCCCGCTCCCTGACTGAATTACTTGCCTTCGTGCTTTCACAGCCCCTCTCCTGGGTAATCAACAGAGAGGGTGGTTTCCTACATGTATTCAGCCTTCGAAACATTAGACAGCCAGATCCCAAACTGGGGCATGAATTCCTCCCTCCAATCCTCCCTCCTCCCGGAGAACATTTATAGACTTTGCCCCACAATTAAATATATTGGTGGACCCTAGGATTCTCACTGGTACTGATGAGGGCTTGTATCCAGACCAGCATTTCTGCGGGCACAAAGATTTCCACCCACAGAGTGCAACTTTCTAGTCTTCCCCAACCCACAGCAGCCTGAAATGCCCTTGACGGGATTTCAGGGGGCATTTCAGGCTGCCACTGGAAGGAAGAAATGAGGAGGCTGCGCCCTGTGGCAGAAATCCATGCACCTGGGGATATGCTAGTCTGCTTCCAAGCCTAGAGCTTGAACAGCATTTACTGATTGCTCTTCCTATTCATTCCTGTCCAACTTGTAACAGCTAAATAAACAGTTTGTTCCACTTATTTATTTTTGCAGTATAAGAAAGTAGAAAATAATTCCAAATTCAGCTCAGTGGAGATTTATGACCTTTTACATTTATATGCCACTCTTCTCTCGCAGTGGGGACTCAAAGCAGCTAACAACATTGTCCTCCCTGTGATGTGGGCTAGGCTGAGAAAGAAGAAGAGTTGGTTTTTATTCCCCACATTCCCCTGCTTTTAAGAAGAAGAAGAATAATTCGGATTTATATCCCCCCCTTTCTCTCCTGTAAGGAGACTCAAAGGAGCTTACAATCTCCTTTCCCTCCTGCCCCTAACAACAAACACCCTGTGAGATAGGTGGGGCTGAGAGAGCTCCAAAGAACTGAGACTAGCCCAAGGTCACTCAGCTGGCATGTGTTGGAGTGTACAAGCTAATCTGGTTCATCAGATAAGCCTCCACAACTCAAGTGGCAGAGCAGGGAATCAAACCCAGTTCTCTAGATTAGAGTGCACCTGCTCTTAACCACTACACCTCTCAAAGGAGGTTCAAAGTGACTGACAGGTCCCTTCCCTTCCTGCTGCCCACAACAGGCACCTGGTAGATGGGGCTGAGAGGGTTCTGAGAGAACTGTGATTAGTGCAAGATCATGGGTAGGAATGGGGAAACAAATCCAGTTCACCAAACTAGAGTCTGTCACTCATGTTGAGGAGGAGTGGAGGATCAAATCTGGTTCTCCAGATTAGAGTCCACTGCTCTTAACCACTATGCCACACTGACAGAATGAGGACTGAAACACAGATCTCCCAGATATTATTTCAATGCTCTAACCCAGGGTCCCCAACATCAAGACATTTTGTGATTTTGTGAAGGCTCTGTCATGATATATAAAAAAGAGTGAAAAGTCCACAGAAAAGGTCATTTCAAGTTAGCAGAAGGTTTGCCCAACCCAAGGACGGAGACAGTCAGTCTAGGGGCAAAAAGTAGCAAAGATTAACCTTTAACATGATTGGTTAGTTCAACAGTAATTCTACACCAATGAGAGGCTGTTGCGTGGGCGGGGAAAAGTATCCCTGATGTATGCATTTGCATATTCTGAATTTGTTGAGATAGAGATAGAGTCTGGGTTAAGTTCTGTGTGTGTTGAACTTTGTTATTGCTGAAGAGTTCTGTATAGTATAATAGTCTTGTATAGAATTGACTTGTGTAATCTTGCAACTGCTAAAGTAAAAGCCTTCCTATGGAAGGAACATCTTGAGTGGAGAGTATTCTGTTCCAAGTGTGATAGAAGGTTGCAGTGAGTGCAGGAAGACTAAAGACTTCTCATCTTACCAGAGTGACTCTGCTTTAAACTCTGCTGATAGGCTCCACCTTTTTCAGCAGCCATTTTGTGATTGCACGTACCACCCTATGTCAAAATTCCCAAAGTGCCCACAGGCTCAAAAAAAGTTGAGGATCCCTGCTCTAACCGTTACACCATGTTAACTCCCATTGCTCCATAGAATATTAAATGCTATTTAAGCCTGAAAGATATTTCTCTGCTGCTTCAGAATAATGTTATCCTTAAGAAAAATGGTGAGAAGCTTGGTCTGGGTTCATACGCTTCTGAAAGACAGAGGATTCCTGGAGGAGAAATATTCTCAGAGGAAAATATTTCAGATCTGAGTTGAAGTGGAACTTGGACCAATTTATTTTTGTCAAGTCATTGCAAGAATTTGTGCTGCAGTAGCCAAGGGGGTAGAGGAAAATATTCTGCTTGAATGTTGACACGAAGGTTAAGCTTTGAAAAAGTGAGAGTAAGAGAGGTGGATATTTTTCTTCTTTCAATGTGGAAAACATATGTGAGGAGCTTCAGCAAAGTTTTGTAGACAGAGAGCTCTGATGTCACCGTTCTGTCTTCTCCATGGGGCATAGGAAAGTCCATGTAATGGGAGATTACATCAAAACAACCTTTCTCCAGATCTTGCTGTCATTTATGCAAAGAGAAGAGTTTGGGAGGAGGTGAAACCAAGATTGCCATTTCCTCTGTAATTTCCCTAACCCTGGTCACTTGATCAGACAAGTTGTAAACAAAATTAAGACTGGTAGTAGTAAAGGAGTAGACACTGCTCACATTGTTAACTGCACATTATCCGGTAGTAGCAATTTCTCTCACATGTCCCCAGGAAAGGTAGAGCAAGACCAATGGGCCTGTTACACCAACCTGGGGCATTCTTTTGCCCTGCTTTTTTAAAATATGCTTTTAAGTTGTGGAGTGGAAGTTTCAATTTACAGAATGAGAGCCTGTTTTTCAGAAAAGGAACATTTCTAGTAAAAAAACCCACCCAGCCTTCAGTTATAATGGCAATATTTTAAAATGGGTGAGGGGTAATTTAGGAAAGGGAAGACCAACTCCTTTCATTCTTCCCACCCAAGTTGGGTCGAATCCCCACTACCGTCTTAGCCAGGTTTCAGAACACAAATGACCTCAAACTTGGTTAGTTTGTGTTCTGAAGGCACAATAACTACAAACAGATGAGAGTGAATTGACTTAGAATAGATCCCTCAAACCTGTTTAGTTTGTGTTCTGAAACCTGGCTACAAGGAGCGGTTGAGTGGGGATTAGAGCTGGGGAGGTGGATCCCTCAAACCTGGTTAGTTTGTGTTCTGAAACCTGGCTAAGACGGTAGTGGGGATTCGACTGGGGAGGTCGTCCCTCAAACCTGGTTAGTTTGTGTTCTGAAACCTGGCTAAGGAGGCGGTGAGTGGGGGGATTGACTGGGAGAGAATTAGATCCCTCAAACTTGGTTAGTTTGTGTTCTGAAACCTGGCTAAGACAGTAGTGGGGATTCGACTGGGGAAGTCGTCCCTTAAACCTGCTTAGTTTGTGTTCTGAAACCTGGCTAAGACGGTAGTGGGGATTCGACTGGGGAGGTCGTCCCTCAAACTTGGTTAGTTTGTGTTCTGAAACCTGGCTAAGGCGGTGAGTGGGGATTAGACTGGGGAATTAGATCCCTCAAACCCTGGTTAGATTTGTGTTTCTGAAACCTGGCAAGCTATACACTGTTGAGTGGGAGGATTAGAGCTTTGGTCAGGCTTCCCCAACCATGATATCACTGCTCCTACCCAGTAAATTGGCTTGGAAGGGTCTCGCCCCTACTGAAAAGTTAAATGCCTATTTAGTAAGTAAGGTTAATTGCGGCCTGTCATGTCCCCAGACTAAGGGTTTCTGAAATTATTGTCTTCCTTAGGGAGCTCAAACAGTGGACTATGTGAAGATAGGATGCCTGAGGAGAAATGCAGAATCCCAAATTTTCTGAAGCCCCAAAGGGAAGCATTTGGGGGCAATACCTGGATATATGTGTAAAATCTTCTTAATTCCTGCCACACCTCCAACAGATAATGTACTTTGATGTATATATTTCTTAGAGGCTACACGGTGTTTGACTGTCTACACAGGAGACTTTTTATTATTATTCCTGAGCCAGTTCCAAGATCCAGATGTTATCCTAAGATTTAGATCTCTCTCCTTGTTTTTGTATAAAATCTGACAGAAAAACAGTAGTAGATGCAACGGCATGAAGGTAGACATCACAGATCCGCCCCATAACGAATCATCCCAATGAAAGAAACAGGTGAGAGGGAAGGAACCCAAGTAAAGATGGTATCATAGGGGATAAGCAAGTTATCCCAGTCAGACCTTGGTTTGCCCTATGAAAGGGGAATGGTGCTGACTAGAGGATTACCTTACCTCCATTGAGGGCAGAGGATACCTCATCCTTGCGCCTTGCTCCTCCCACAATCAGCTGGCTGGCCAGGGGAACTTAATGGTAGTGGAGGAGCCCTACACCAGCATCTCAGTGTTGTCACTGGCAATGTGGCAATGTCACTTCCGGTGTGCACTGGAAGCAATGACATCATGATGCCAGCAATGCAGGAACACTCTGGTATTTGGTCAAAAACTCTATGGTAAAAATGAATTCTACCATAAAAGTTTTTGCCATCATAGTAGAGTGTTTTCATAATACAGACAATGTGATGACAACACTTCTGGCACCCTCCAAAAGTGACATCAGTGTTTTGCTGGAGACCATGCTGAGATGCTAGTGTAGGCCTCCTTTGGAGCTGGCAAGTCCCCACCCCTAGTTGCTAGGGTTACGTGGCAACCCTGTGCTTACAGAATTTGGGGGTGGAGTCGGAAGAAGGTGGAGTTTGAAGAGGGGAAGGACTTCAGTGTGCTACAGTGCCATTGCCTCTAACTTCAATTTTGTCCAAGTGAACCTGGAGTTCTGTTGTAATTCTAAGAGATCTCCAGCCACCACTGGAGGTTGGCAACCCTACTGAGGTCCCTCCTCTCCCCAAACCCCACCCTCTCTAGGCTCCACCTCCAATATTTCCAGGAATTTCCCAACCTAGAGCTTGCAACCCTCTATTGTACCCTGCTAAGGTTTCCCCTCCCCAACCAATGCCCTCCCAAGGCTCCTCTCCCCCAAACCTCTAGGTCCGTGGTGGCGAACCTTTGGACTACAATTCCCATCATTCCCAATTGGCCATGCTGGCAGGGGCTGATGGGAATTGTAGTCCATAACATCTGGAGTGCCAAAGGTTCGCCACCACTGCTCTAGGTGTTTCCTAACTCACAGCTGGCAACCCGAAGGTGTGCCCATGAGAAGCGTGTCCTGATAACTATCACACTCCTGGGAGTTCTAGTTAAGGATTTGGATCCCTCCTGCAAATACATACCCTTTTGACAGACCGACACAGAGTGAAGGAAACATGGACAGTCCAATCAAATATCTGAGCTCATTTGACAGAGAGAACACCCTCCCTCCACCAGACACACAAACGCAGAAAGCCCACGACTTTTACCCCAGCAAAAGTTCAGGTCAAAAACTGGAGAAAGACTATGGAACAGTTCATGGATAGTTCAGAACCCATTTCCAATTTGTGATTCACCTATTCTTGAAAACTGTAGTCAAAATGTCACATGTCTAAGGGTATGCTTTTATATTTCCAATGATTAACGTAGTTTCTTTTAAGGGTGATATCTTTTAATGTTTCAGTATCTCTTCAGGTTTTCTTTTCTCGTCTCTCTTTTTCCTTCCACGGCTTTTTTTTCTGTTCTTTTCTGCAGAACTGTGGTTGGCCTTTTCATACTCAGCTTGTAATAGGAAACACAGTTGAGGTACAGTTTGTTTTCCTGCCCGCAATGCTCTTGTCATACACTTTCATTTTTGGCCACAAAAGAATTAACCAGTAGAAACAGGCTGCGTTGGGAGGCCAGCTCCCCGATGCAAATTTGTCATTATAGCTGGTCCCATTTCCAGAACCCTCAAACAGGAATTCAGTTTGAGGGAGTTGATCTGAGGTTTTGAAGCAAATGAGCTAGTTGACAGCCTCACTTCACTTAAATGAACCCTTGGCTAGAAGTAGAAGAGGGTTACCATAGCCTCGAGCAGTGGTTCTCAACCTTCCTAATGCCGTGACCCTTTAATACAGTTCCTCATGTTGTGGTGACCCCCAACCCTAACATTTATCCATTTTACAGATGGAGAACACTGATGCAGAGAGTCTTAGGTGACCCCTGTGAAAGGGTCGTTCTATCCCCAAAGGGGTCGCGACCCACAGGTTGAGAACTGCTGTTTTATAAAGTTTCTTTAAATTTACTTTGAACATTTAGACCCCATCTTTATATCACTATGGCTAACAAAGTTACACTTAGAATTACCATCTAATTCTAGATAGTAGAACATTATGCATTAACATTATGCATTAACATTAGACATATATTATGTATTATGTATTAACATTAGACAAATATTATGTATTAACATTAGACAAAATAATCCAAAACATCGGTCAGGAGTGCTTTGATTATGTCTTCCTGCATTGCAGGGGGTTGGACTTGATGGCCCTTGGGATCTCTTCCAACTCTATGTCCCCTTCCGCACATGCAAAATATTGTGTTTTCAAACCACTTTCACAACTATTTGCAAGTGGATTTTGCTATTCTGCACAGCTTCAAGGAGTACTGAAAGCAGTTTGAAAGTGCATTATTCTGCATTTGCGGAATGAGCCTTAAGATTCTATGGAGATCAGGTGGAATTTCAGGAGAACTTCAGGCCGCACCTGGTAGTTGACAACCCTAGTTGGTGCACACATGACATTGGTATCAGACACCTTCGGCTTTCTGGAATAAATGCTAGGCAATAGTAATAGACAACAGTGATTATAAATGAAGAAAAACCAGGGTCACTAGAGAGCTACTCTTGGATACTTTTTTAAAAAGACGGTCCTAACGTGTTCAAGATTTTCTCCACACAATAAAGTAAAACAATTATTTGCTCTCCTTTCTAAAAGGAAAGCAAGCCAACTTGGTTTTGCACTATCCTCCCTACTGTACTAGGTTTCGTTTTACTGTGTAAGTAATGCCAGCCTTGCTCATTTCCAGATTCCTGGAAATGATGTGGATTTCTCTGCGGCAGAATTCCCCCTCGCCAAACTCTACACTAACTTCCCAAATCTTCTCACTGCTTCTCCCCTGCTCTTTCCTCCAAAAATTTTATAAGGTCTAATGGGATTGCTTGCAGATTGCAGCACAAGAGAGAGAGAGAGAGAGAGAGGGAGGGAGAGAGAGAATTGTATCAGAAAATTAAAACAGATTTGCTGCCTCCCCGGAGCTTTAGCGAGGGGGAATTATTTTGATGCCTCATGTCTTGTGTCAGCGGAGCATATAGTTTAGTCACCTAAGATTATAACAGGGAAAGAGGATATATTAAGCAATTACAGTAATAGCAACCTTGTTAAGAATGAGTTACCCGATATGAGATAGAAGTAATAACAATGGAGCTCTGCAGTTGCGTGTACAGACTTGTGAAGCTCCACAGTAAAACACCTGCAATTTGCCCACAAAATTAACCTGCTGATTCCCGGGAGAGGCTCAGCGGATTTGTTTTCCAATTGTATATGAATAATTCAAAACAAAAAGGCCAAAAAGATGTAAGAATCACTGGAGCAAGCATGTTTCCAGTAGAGGTTGCTGATAGGTATGTTGGTCCTAAGGAAGGAAGGAAGGAAGGAAGGAAGGAAGGAAGGAAGGAAGGAAGGAAGGAAGGAAGGAAGGAAGGAAGGAAGGAAGGAAGGAAGGAAGGAAGGACACATTTTCCCAATCAATATAATGTAGAATAATGTGCCAACTTTCAAACTTCCCACAATTCTTCAGCAACCTGGATATTTATTTATTTAAAAGGGTGGGGTAAGATTTCTAGGCCCTGATCATAAACCCTTTTGTCTGCAGGCTGCATAAAATGACCTGTGAAATTAACATATCTCGGTGGAGTTGGTATCAGGCTACACTTTCAGACAGTTGAGAGGAAGAAAGTGAGAAAAAGTATAGGCAGCCTTCTCCTGAAACCCCACTCACCAAGCTCTACTCTCAAATCTCCAAAAATTTCCAAGCCTGAAGTTTGCAAACCTATATAGCAAATATTTTTGCTCAACAGAATAGAAAGCAATCAAGTATTTAATCATAATGAGGCATAAAACTGAATATAAGACTAATATAAAAAAATATGACAATATAATTCATGTCCAGGGATAGGCCCATCCCCAGAGTCAATGCTGTCCTTCCTCCTGCCTAGGGAGCCACGCCCAAGGGGAAAGTGACCAACCAGCTGCAAGAGTGGCAACCCCAGATTCACCTCAAACAGCAGGGCCTCACTCAGTAGGGGCCCCGGAATACCCGAGCAGCAGCAGAGGATGTGCTGGTGCTGCATCACCAAAAAAAAAAAGCTAGTGGAGAGAATGGAAAACAAGCTGCATGGGCAGTCACTGGGATGAGGCAGGCCCATGGGAAGTCAGCCTAGTCCAGGGGTCTGCAACCTGCGGCTCTCCAGATGTTCATGGACTACAAATCCCATCAGCTGATGGGATTTGTAGTCCATGAATATCTGGAGAGCCGTAGGTTGCAGACCCCTGGCCTAGTCCAACTGGCAGGAATTTACACCCTGGCACATATCCTGGGTCAGCCAATCAGGGGCTGAGAGGTAGCTCCATGATGGGAGGAGCCTGTCCTCAGGGATCCAGTTAAACACTGACATACTAGTTATTATATGAGCCCTCTGGAAAAGGACGGGATAAGAATAGGATAAATAAATATCATGGAGAGAGAAGGGAGGGAGGAACAGGCTAGAGTAGACCATCTATACATCCAGGGACTGGGGAGAAGGTGGGGTCATACCCAACCTTTATAAGGCAGTTCCCACAACAGGCCAAGAAGGAAGTAATGTGTCCCACTGGAGGTCACTCACAGCAGGAATGAGGGGACCCCTTCATCGCCCCCTTCTGAGGTCTGGGAAGCTCAGGAGCTGAAGTCCACACAATAGCCAAAGGACAGGCTTTAGGGATGAGGTGGGGGTCACATACTTGTGGAGCCAAATACCAATGCATAAGTGTTATTTAATGTATGTTTACTTTGAGTTTCTATCTTTAAGTTGGAACAATATATCTCAAGCATGAAAATTGGGGAAAATCCCTACTTCTACAAACCACATTTAGAAAAACAGCAGCTATGTAAGAATCATAAAAAGTTCCTGTGCTCCTTTCAAAGGTTAAACGTTCCATAGGCATGTGTCACCTCCACATAGGTCCCTTCCTGCTCAGGCAGCTTTCGTTCATGTGAATTAGTACAGATGTAACCGGGGGGGCGGGGGGATGGCGGACAACGACGAAACACTTTTTACAGTATTTACAACTAAATGCCACACTGTTGAATTTTCAACTGTTACCCTAGCCTACATACCATAACTACTATGTCAGCGTTTAACTGGATCCCTGAGGACAGACTGGTTATGCAGGAAATATTGTGTATTTCCCCATGCAACATACCACAGTTTCAGATTACTTTCCATCCCTTCATGTCTTATACAGCTCAAATGTTCAATAACTGCATTAAGTCAGAAATAGGGTCACCAGGTCCCCCCTGGCCATTGGCAGGGGTGAGGGTGGGGGATCTTACCAGGTTTAAAATGAGGCCTCGATGTTGCCTGTGTGATGATGTCACTTTTGGAAGTTATGTCATCACATCAATGACAATGAGGGAGACACTCGTATTTGGGCAAAAACTCTATGGTAGAACCTTTTTGACCAAGGAGTCACAGAGCCTGAATACCAGAGTAACTCCCTGGTGTCACCTGTGTGATGGCAACCCTTTCTGGAAGTGATGGCATTGTGCAGGCACCGTCAAGGCCTAAGCCTCATTTTAAGCCTTGTAAGCAGAGGTGGGATCCAGCAGGTCTCACAGGTTCCCGAGAGTAGGTTACTAATTATTTGTGTGTGCCGAGAGGGGGTTACTAATTGGTGATTTTGCCACGTGATTTTTGCCTTAGTTACGCTCCTCCTCTCAGCAGTAGCACGCAGAACTTGAAGCAGTCTAGCAGGAGGTGCACCAGCGTGCATGGCAGCCTGCGCCTGCGTGCATTCGTTTCCCGCCCAAGGACCAGTGCAGCAGCTGCGCCCTTGCCACAGCACCGCCCAGGAATGCCTCGCCCCCGGAATGCCTGACCACGCCCCCGTCGTGCCCTGCCCAGCCCCATTGGCGCTACGCCACAGTTTGAATCCCACCACCATGGAAACCTGTTACTAAAATTTTTGGATCCCACCACTGCTTGTAAGACCCCAACTGGCAAGCTGGATGGGTCTGGAGAGGGTGAGGGGGGATCCCCCACCTTTGGCAGGGTCTGGCAACACTAATCAGATAATCTGACAATCAGTGTTGTTTTTTTCATTGATTTAACACTTCTGAAGAGAAAGCATTTCTGAACTTGCTGGCACAGGTCTCCTTCAACCTCTCTTTCTACAATTTTAGCTACAATGTTTTGATTCTGACAGTTACCTGGGAAGACCACATTCCTAGGAGTAGGTCCTTAAGTGCATTAACTGTACCATGCTATGGTCAGAAGGTTGCAGCACACTGACACACATACTGAAATAAATTGAGTGCTGTCAGCACACTGCTGGGAAGTACAGGGTGTAACCGTGAGAGTCTGTAGCAGTAGTAGGACAAAATTCAAATTCAGCAGCACCATAGCTAAGAAGTATTCATGGTTCTGATAAAAAGCGCCATCAAGTCATAACTGATTTATGATGGCCCCAGCAAGAGGCTTTCAAGGCAAGTGAAAAGATGAGGTAGTTTGCCATTGTATTCCTCTGCAGAGTCTTCCTTGGTGGTTTCCTTTCTAAGTACTGGCCCTGCTAAGCGTCCTAGATCTGACGAGATCAGAGTATACCATGCTGCCTTTGCTCCTGATCCGTTACTAGCGCCTGATAATATATTACGTATGTAAAAGTGTACATTAACTTATGGCTTCCCTTCTATGTGCAGCAAGAAAGCAGTCATAAATAGTATGGTAAGTGCAAATTACAGTCTTGTTCACATGCAATCAATCGCTATCCCACCAGCCGGGCCCTTCGGCTCTCTACTTCCTTTCTCTGAGCCGCCAGCAGAAACAGAGATGGGCAATCTTTCAATATATTCCTCCTCTTTTATTCTTGCTCTTTGCTTCAGCAACAAAAGAGCTACTCTGCTGAAGCCATGAGGTTTAGTTCCCTCCAGAGGTGGGATCCAGCAGGTTTTCACAGGTTCCTGAGAGCAGGGTACTAATTATTTGTGTGTGCCGAGAGGGGGTTACTAATTGGTGATTTTGCCACGTGATTGTAGCCTTAGTTACGCCCCTCCTCTCAGCAGTAGCGCGCAGAACTTAAAGCAGTCTAGCAGGAGGTGCACCGGTGTGCGTGGCAGCCTGCACCTGCATGCATTCGTTTCCCGCCCAAGGACCGGAGCAGTGGCTGCGTCCTTTTCACAACCCTGCCCAGGAATGCCCCGCCCCCGGAATGCCCGGCCACGCCCCCATCATGCCCCGGCCAGCCCCATTGGCGCTTCGCCACAGTTTGAATCCCACCACCATGGGAACCTGTTACTAAAATTTTTGGATCCCACCACTGGTTCCCTCTGAGAGGAAATTGGAACCTGACATTCCGAAACGTACTAGCATAGCACAGCTGAAGGCAGAGATGTATTCCTACAGGGCAAGATATTCTCTATCCCAGTGGTCTTTAGTTCAAAGGTTCAGACCTTCAGATGGGTTGCACAGCATTAACTGCCAGATTGTGAGCCCCTATAGAGATGCCATTTTGGGAGCTATATTATGGAATGACCCTCCTGCTTCTTTCTACACACTGAAAAGAGCAGCAGGATGATAGGGTGAGGTAACCCAGCAGTAGTGAATGTGCCACTATGGCTTTGAACACTGGCTATTCCTCACTATGAGGTATCTCCTAGTGCAGTGGTGGCGAACCTTTGGCACTCCAGATGTTATGGACTACAATTCTCATCAGACCCTGCCAGCATGGCCAATTGGCCATTATGGCAGGGGCTGATGGGAATTGTAGTCCATAACATCTGGAGTGTCAAAGGTTCGCCACCACAGTCCTAGTGCTTAGCTTGTATATCCAGCCTCTTGGCCTACTTTATTGTTATTTTTTTAATCTTCCCATTATCTTGGCCTCAACACTGGCAATGTCATAACTCCATAACTCTGGCTTTCCTTTCCTCTGCTAGGTAACCGTGATGTCATGTGACTTCCTGTCCTATGACTTGTACCTCAGCAGCACTATGCTTCAACCAGGGTCTGGAAGAGTTAAAGACTACTGCCCTACCCCACAGCAGATCCCTAAAAAGAGAGAGAAATCCTGCACCATCAAGTACTTGTTTTCAACCAGCTCACAGGAGCAGCAGTGGCGTAGGAGGTTAAGAGCTCATGTATCTAATCTGGAGGAACCAGGTTTAATTCCCAGCTCTGCCGCCTGAGCTGTGGAGGCTTATCTGGGGAATTCAGATTAGCCTGTACACTCCCACACCTGCCAGCTGGGTGACCTTGGGCTAGTCACAGCTTCTCGGAGCTCTCTCAGCCCCACCTACCTCACAGGGTGTTTGTTATGAGGGGGGAAGGGCAAGGAGATTGTAAGTCCCTTTGAGTCTCCTACAGGAGAGAAAGGGGGGGATATAAATCCAAAAAATCTCTTCTTCTGTCTGTTACTGTCTTTTCCAAAGCTCAAATTGATTTTTCCCACACATGTTCCCACATCTGTTCCCTACCCTCAGCTGGAAAAGATCACATATTCTCCAGATTCACAGAGGTCCTTGAACAAAAAAAGCTCATCAGCTAACCATCTCCTGGCAATTAGCTTTCATAGAATCATAGAGTTGGAAGAGACCCCAAGGGCCATCAAGTCCAACCCCCTGCAACGCAGGAACGCATAATCAAAGCATTTATGACCCCTCCACACCCATTAACAAACATTATCTTTCACCAACCTTTCCATCCTGTATCACTTCAGGTCATCCCACAGAGATAGACCCAATTCATGGTGATCAGTCAGCAAATTCACAGTATTATACCCAGAGATGGGGGCAACAAAATCTCAAAAGCCGTTTTAAAGGTGGCTTTAAAAGGGGGCAGGTGGGGGCTAAGAAGAGGAAAAAGACGGCTGTGAATTACCACGGGCCAAAGTTGCCGAGCGGGGTGGGCAAGGTGGAATTTTCCTGTTCCGACCTCAGCAAGTGGTTGGCCACGTTGGGCCAGGGCAAGCGCCAGTGTGCCGGAGGCTGCCTGCCACATCAGGAAAGGGGAGGGTAGCCCAAGTCTTTAAAGGGCCAAGCCATCCTTTGTGCCGGCCATGTGCTTCTTGATCCTTTCCCTATGTGCATGTTTTCTTCTCCAATACCACTCCCAAACCAGTTGGTACATATATCATTTCTCAAAAGAATCATTCTGAAAGGAAGCTATCACAAAAATTCTTTCTTGTGAAATAAATTCTGAGAAAGTGGAGGAAGAAATGAGTTTCTAGTGAAAAGTAGGTATTATTTTGTGAATTTAAACAAAGTGATTGAAAAAGAACAAATCCCAGCTGGTCCAAATACCTTCTTCAAAGGCATGCTGAGAGAATAGGAGGAAATTATGTATACGATCCTTAGTTCTTTAGAAGGGCAAGATAAGAATTCACATACAGAGAGGTAGATGTAATGGCAACATGAGTTCTATTACAACCGCTTATAGACCTGGGGTCTCTCTCACTCTCCAGCAGGAGCAGCCAAGAAGAAACCCAGCTTTGGAAGCAAATTATATTGCTAGCTACTTCCCATGAGCAAGTCAGTCCGCATTTCCCTTGCTGAACCGCTTAGCATGTATGGTGTAATGGTTTGGAGCAGTGAACTCTAATTTGGAGAACTGGGTTTGATTCCCTTCTTCTCCATATGAAGCCAGCTGGGTAACCTTAGGTCGGTTCCAGTTCTCTGAGAATTCTCTCAGCCCCATCTCCCTTACAAAGTGTCTGTTGTGGGGAGAAGGGAGAAAGTTTGTAAGCCTCTTTGAGACTCTTTAAGGTTGAGAAAAGCAGGGTATAAATCCAAACTCTTCCTCTGAAAAAACTCTTCTTCAAGATGAAAACCCCAGTTTTTTAGAAAATGGTGCACACGAACTGCAATGAAAACGGAAGTGAGAGCTAGTGGTGGTAGTGGGGAAGCGGGAAAAAGAACTACTTTCCCTGGCAACTTTTTTTGTCTGTTCTGTTTGGACAAAAAAAGTCAACACAGTTCTTTTAAAAACATTTTATTTATTTTATTTGTGCTGTGCGGAAATGGCCAACATACTATAAGATGTCAAACTTTGCCTCCAAGTGGATGGTTCTTTGTGTCCTACCCATTAAATTGACTGAAAAATTAGCAAGATTAATTGTCATGTTCAAGTTTTTGAGTAACTCAGTCTTCTCTCTTCCCATCATTCCCAGTTGCTAGGAAGAGTAGTCCGAAGATACATCAAAAGAAGGAAATAAGAACATAAGAACATAAGAACTAGCCTGCTGGATCAGACCAGAGTTCATCTAGCCCAGTAAGTTTTACCAAGACAGTCCTTTTCACCTTGGCATTTGGTTGATTCCTCCCACTGGGAGGGGAGGGGTTTCTGAGGTGTCCATACACACCTCAATTTTTGTGGGGTGGTTGGGGTGAGATTTTAGATTGTTTTAGTGTTTTTAGGATGGGGTTTTCTTGTGATTTTATCATTGC
Organism: Sphaerodactylus townsendi; assembly: GCF_021028975.2. Classification (NCBI taxonomy): domain Eukaryota; kingdom Metazoa; phylum Chordata; class Lepidosauria; order Squamata; family Sphaerodactylidae; genus Sphaerodactylus; species Sphaerodactylus townsendi. The sequence goes on along the minus strand of NC_059425.1, from coordinate 171,258,143 downwards.
TGGATTTTGTATCATTTTTATTGTAACCCGCCCTGAGACCATGGTAAAGGGCGGGGAATAAATGCAAATTAAACAAACAAACAAGGGGCAATTCTGTCAAGGGTGAAACTCTCATTTGGAACAACACAAGGGTGTCATGGGATAAGTGGAGAGCCAGCGTGGTGTGCTGGTTAAGAGCAGGTGGATTCTCATCTGGAGAACTGGGTTTGATTCCTTCCCTCCTCCACGTGAGTGGCGGAGTCCTATCTGGTGAACCAGATTTGTTTACCCCCTCCTACATTCCTGCTGGGTGACCTTGGGCTAGCCACAGTTCACTCAGAACTCTCTCAGCCCCACCTACTTCATAAGGTGTCGGTTGTGAGGAGAGGAAGGGAAAGGAGTTTGTAAGCTGCTTTGAGCCTCCTTACAGGAGAGAAAGAAGGTTATAAATCTAAAACTCTTCTTCTTCAAGTTTCTTTAATCATCCCTGGTTGTAAGGACAGCTTTAGGGAGGAGCTTTGGATCCCCACTGGGGAGAAAAGTGGAGTTTAACAAGGTTGCCATAAGTCAGCTGCGACTTGAGGCCACTTTCCACCCACAAATAAAAGATTACCCCACAGGGACAGAGCTGTACCTCAGAAAATAGTTCTTACTCCAGCAGCAGATGCATGAAATGACTAATTCATATTGCTTCTTGGTAACACAGGCTCTGGGGAGTCACAAGACAGCAGTGGAAGAAAACTGTATTACAGAACAATCTTCACTGATTGCATGTCTCATATTACAGCAATTTGCACCGCAAATCCAGGGTTGTTTTTTTTTTGTTAAAAGCTTTCCTCTTTGTATCATCTCTTTTTTTTTCAATTGGCCTAATATCTGTCGGTTAAATATTATGGCTTTGGCGTAGATAGAATTTTCCAAACCTTAAACTGGAAGAACTGGTGTTCTTGACTGACTGGAGGAAGCAGCAGCCATCTGACCTTCTTGCATCATCATAGACTGACTGGAAGATAGGTCAGTCGGACACGAGGTGAGATGCTGAAGGTCAGCTTTGGCGGTGGGTTCTTCTTCACAAGACAGCAGGAGGAGGTATATCAAGGGTAAGAACTCCTGTGACCACATGAACGTGAATGCCAAATCAGGCCAAATGAACACAGGAAGCTGCCTGATATTAAAGTAGACCATTGGGTCCATCAAGGTCAGAACTGTTTACTCAAACTGCATATCCAGAACCTTGGGAGTCTTTCATGCCACCTACCACCTGATTTTTTTTAAACTGGAGATGTGAAGGACAGAACTTGGAATCTTCTGTGGGCCACAGATACTCTACCACTGAGTCACGGTCCCTCTCTACTGGTCCATCTATACTCTGTCTCAGAAAAAGATGTTTGTACGATCATAAGAAAATTGTATGCTTCCACATTAGAATATAGTCCCAAATGAATATGAGAATTATCATTCATTTTTATGTACTGCCTTTGTCAAAAACATTATCGTGTGCATAATTGAACATGGTACTTTGATATAAGATATAATTGTATAAACTAGGGGTCGGCAACCTTTAACACCCAAAGAGCCATTTGGACCCGTTTTCCACGGAAAAGAAAACACTTGGAGCCGCAAATACTTTTTGACATCTAAAATGAAGATAACACTGTATATATTGTTTTTTAACCTTTACGCTTTGTATAAATAATTATAGTGCATTGCTTATGAAATCCATGAAGTGCTACAGAGAAAATTATATTTTATTTATGTAAAGAACACATTTTGAACATTTTGAACCCTTAAAAAATAATAACAGACCTCCATGTCTGCCATGGAGGGTGGACTCGACAGCCATATTCCTCGCTGAGCATGGCCCCCTCCCTGGTCCCAAAAGCCACAGCTTCTGAGAATCTGCCCCAAATGTCCTGGGATTTGCCCGCTGGGAGTTGGCAACCCGCAACAACCATGGCTGAGGATGATCCTGGCCTTCCTCCCTTCCATGATCTACAAGCTTTCCCTCCACTGGCTTACTCTGAAGTAAATCTTCCAAGATCCACGTGCAAGGCTTTCCCCATGCGCTCCTGCCCTCCTTGGCAATGCAGAAGCAAACAATTCCCACCTCCCCCCACCTCCCCATCAAACAGCCCCGACGAGTGCAACCTTGCAGAGCTGCAGGTAATAACTCCTTTAAAATCTGACATCGTCTTTCTCACCTCGACTCAGCCAGGCTGCCATCCGCCAGGAAAGCCCCTGGAGCTCAGTAGGGCTGCTGGGGGTCTGCAACCTTAGGTGGCGCTGCTGAGGTCTCCCATGTGGTCCTGCCCCCCAAGAAGGGCCTGGGGGAGGGGGAAATGAGGCCACCCAAAGCAGGGTCAACCCCTGACCTCCCATTGAAGGGGGGTGGACTGAGGGTAGGATTGCACTGAAAATCTGCGCTCCTGCAACTCCCTCCTGTTTCCTGCCCTTCGCCACTCACCTGTTCAAGAGGATCCACAAGCAGTGCTCCGCACCGTCATCACCGGCATCAGCCAACCAGGCAGCTAGGACAGGGAAGCCGGAAGCAGCTTGGGATAGCCGTCTCGGGCTGTGCCTCTCTAGGAATGGGGACTCTTTCCCATTAACCCTTAGGGCGACTCTCCAAAGGAGGCTGAGAGGACCCAAGCCACACAGAGCCGCAGTACAAGGACAACAGAGCCGCATGCGGCTCCATAGTTGTGGGTTGCAGACCCCTGGTATAAACTGAATGCCAAAATGAATTTTGACTTTCAGACTTACAAACAGAGGGGCCAGGGGAGCAGGGCTAAGTAGTCATTAGGACCCAGGCAGAGCATTCTACACAAAGAAGGTCCAACGTATTGAGTTTTGTGGCAGAGGAATATACCCTACTATCACATTTTTTGAGACAGGCTATAGCACAGTATGAACTACCATCAGTAGCTTTCCAAGAATTTAGACAGATGGGTCTTTCACTGGTTTTGCTACCCAAAGTGTTTTTAATGGGAAAAACCAGGGATTTAACCTGATGCTCTCTCCATGTGGAACATATGATGTATTTCTGAGACCATCAGGCCTCCCGCATATGAAGCTGCCTCATACTGAGCTAAACCATTGGCCCATCTAGCCCAGTCTGTTTTGACTGACAGAGGCTTTTCAAGGTATCAAGTAGACGTTCTTTTCCCAGCCCCTGCTAGGTGAGTTCCTCTTTCTAACAGGAGATGCCACACTGAATTTGGAAAAACAATAACCTTTGTGGTTTTGGTGCTCCTAGCTGGCATGCTGAGAAAGTGCTTTATTTGCATGTATGTGCCTTATTTGCATGCATGGTAAGCATTTTACGTCCCTAGGATCAAAAATCAGAAAAAAAATATGAAAAGTCTGGCTCTGAATCATGTGTATCAAAGGAGCCAAATAAACTCATCGCCCTATTCCTACAAAAATGGCAGCCGTGCATATTGAAAAGATCATGTGTCATGCAGGACCGCCAAAACTGTAATGACCAAAAAGTACTTTGGTATGCAAAACACGTTGTTCTCCTATTGATCTAGGATCCCCTTCTGACACATGTTTTCCATGTACAGCGTTGATGACAAATATAAACGCTTTTTTTCCTTGTTGCTTCATGAGGTTGACTTCGGCTGCTGAAACGAGGCGATTAGAGTCAAACCAGGAAAGCCATGACCTGCTCGAAGGGAATTTCCTGATTGTCAGAGCCTCTAATGGTTCTGACTGTGATTCAAGGCTAATCATACTTAAAGCAGCTTAGATTTTTTTTGGTCAACCGGGTTTGATTCCCAGCTCTGCCGCCTGAGCTGTGGAGGCTTATCTGGGGAATTCAGATTAGCCTGTACACTCCCACATACACCAGCTGGGTGACCTTGGGCTAGTCACAGCTTCTCGGAGCTCTCTCAGCCCCACCTACCTCACAGGGTGTTTGTTGTGAGGGGGGAAGGGCAAGGAGATTGTGAGCCCCTTTGAGTCTCCTGCAGGAGAGAAAGGGGGGATATAAATCCAAACTCTTCCTCTACTCTTCTTCATTCTATTTTTATACCCTTAATGCCATGCCAGAAAGTTTCTTCATTCAACGGTGCATATTTTAGAAATGAGAAATGCCATTTCAAAATGTGCTCTGATTGTAAGTCTGCTGATTACCTTGGCCCCGTCCCAACACAACCTGCTGGGGGTTTCCTGTGGAAACACAACAGGAGCAGAGCTGGAGGGAAAGAAAAGGGCAGGGCGTGTCTCTTGGGGCAAAGAGCAGGAGAAATGGACTCACAATCTGAAAACCAAGTTCAACGGGGCTCCTCCAGGTTTTATCAGGTATCTCCCCTTCACACTACAAGGAAAGGGGCCGCGGGTTGAGCAGGAGCAACATGTGAAATTCTTCCCCAAACTCTTCCGCTGCTGCTGGCTTGTCATGTTCATGCTGAGTATTGTTCTGGAAATCTGGACCACCCAGCCCTTGCTTTTTGAAGCCCCTTTGTACTGGAAAAACAATTAAGTAAGAAAGATCAGGGGGGTTAGAAGAGAGAGAGGAACAGAGCACAAATAGAATCCGGAAACCTTGTGGAATCACAGTGGGGTTGAGGTTGAAGCTCTGTGGTAGAGCATGTGCTTTGATCGCAGAAGTTCCAGGAACCATCTCCAGCATCTCCACTGGAGATTGTCCAGTCAAAAAAAAAGGATAAGTAGTAAACAATGCAAAAGACTTCCGTCTGAGACAATGAAGATCTGCTTTGGTCAAAGACAGTCGACCAACCCCAGGGCTGTATTAACCCCCTGACCAGGCTCCTAAGCTTTCAGGTACTTTGGGCCTCCTCCAGTACTTCCATCTTTTGCCTCACTACAGCTGACTCCCTGGCCCTGGTATGGTAGATACTAGATAGCAGTACATAGCCCCAGTGGTGGGATCCAAAAATTTTAGTAACAGGTTCCCATGGTGGTGGGATTCAAACTGTGGCGTAGCGCCAATGGGGCTGGGCGGGGCACGACGGGGGCATGGCCAGACATTCCGGGGACGGGGCATTCCTGGGCAGGGCTGTGGCAAGGACGCAGCTGCTGCACCAGTCCTTGGGCAGGAAACGAATGCACGCAAGCTGGACTGCTTCAAGTTCTGCGCGCTACTGCTGAGAGGAGGGGCGTAACTAAGGCAAAAACCACGTGGCAAAATCACCAATTAGTAACACCCTCTCAGCACACACAAATAATTAGTAACCTACTCTCAGGAACCTGTGAGAACCTGCTGGATCCCACCTCTGCATAGCCCTATATCCATTTTGAGGGTCTCCAGAAGAATTTTACTCAAAGTTTTACTCAGAAGCGATTCACAACTAGACTGTAGTGCTCATGGAGGTGGAATAAGGGAGGAGACAGCATGACATCACAACCGTGACGCTAGCACTTTATTACCCCGCTGTCTCCTTCTCCCCCTCCTCATTTGACTCAAAACAAACCTCTGCTGACTACAAGTGTGTCTTGCAGCTTGCTCTCAACTGCCTCGCATGCTCGCTCAGTCAACACCTGTCAGAAAGGCCGAAGCCCTAGGGTGCTTGTAACAGTGCCCCAGCAAAACAAAATCGACAGGCCCCTAATCCCTGCAGGGTCCCTAGGCTTCAGTCTAGTTAGCCATATGAATAAAAGGGCCCTGACCAACCCTAAACTTAATGAACTAATGGGCTGCATGACTTTTTTCCATTTCCATTTCAAGAGGTGGTACTGCTGGCCAAGGAGTGAGTTGTGGCCAATTTTCACCGGCTCCTTTTTGGTTCAGCCTCTCATGACATGCTTCCAACTTATGTCAACATTAATGAACTAATAACTTAACCTTGACTGAGCCACTTTATGTGTGTCTCATGTGTGTCTCATGTTGTCTTCTGTGTGTCTCATGTTGGATTTTCGTCTTTTCCTCAAGCCTTCAACTTTTGCTTGCATTATTGTCTTTTCCAGTGACTCGTGCCTCCTCCTCATGTGACTGAAGTGCAATAGCCTCAGTTCATTCATTTTAGCTTCTAGGAACATAGTTCAGGGTTGATTTGACCTAGAACCCTCATATTTGTCTCCTTTGCATTTGTGAGCTGACTCAATTGGTAGAACCTTGGATCAGAGGTGTAGCTGGGCCAAACTGCGCCCGGTGCAGAGCGTGTTTTTTCCGCCCCCCCTGTGCCCCCCTCCCGTGGCACACACACACCCCCGCCCCCCTTCCCACACTCACCTTAGTTCTTTTTCTTTTTCTAGTACTTTTTGAGGCTGAAAAAAGCGGCCTCTTCACAGTTCAGGCTAAAAAATGCCTGAGGAACTATACTTCCCAGGAGACCTTGTGAGCCCCAAGGTCTCCTGGGAACTGTAGTTCCTCAGGCCGTTTTGGAGCCTGAACTGTAAATAGCCTGGGCTGTGGAGGCTTATCTGGAGAATTCAGATTAGCCTGTACACTCCCACACCCGCCAGCTGGGTGACCTTGGGCTAGTCACAGCTTCTCAGAGCTCTCTCAGCCCCACCTACCTCACAGGGTGTTTGTTGTGAGGGGGGAAGGGCAAAGAGATTGTAAGCCCCTTTGAGTCTCCTGCAGGAGAGAAAGGGGGGATATATATCCAAACTCTTCTTCTTCTTCAAACTCTGAATAAGTACTAAAAAAAGAAAAGAAACTAAGGTAAGTGTGGAAAGTGGGCGGGGGGGTGCCACAGGGGGCTGTGGGGGGTCTGGGGGCGCAAAAGGGGGAGGGGCCGGGGGCAATTTTCCGCTCCCCAGGCACGTGCTCGGTGCACAACGCACCCCCCAACCCCTTGCCGCTCTGCCACTGCCTTGGATCTAACCCACTATATTAGCCAAAGCCAACTAAGGAAGCACTTCATGTTTCTAATGGAGTGGGTTCTATTCTTTTAAAGTTTATACCGCAACATTTATTCAGATTTTAGCTTTTAAAATGCCTTACAAAAGTCCTCCCTATGTTTACTGCAGCAGACTAACATGGCTACCTCCCTGGAATTTCTCCATAAATGAGACTATATGACTAAGATGAATTGTTTTAAGTATAAAATGTAACATTTTGGAAAGACCAACCATCTGCTTAGAATGGGTAATAACTGTCAGGCAAGAATGTTGCCCTTAGTATACTATGGGATTTAGGCACTGCTAAAGATCAAACAGACTGTGAGATAACCATGTGGCAGAGAAACAGTTTTAAATTGTCCTATCAGCAACACTATTTCCATTGCTCAGGAAACAGCAGTATCAGTTAACCAAACAATGTTAAGAGTTCTTTTAAAACAAAGTCCCCCTCCCTGTCTAAAAACTGTGTGTGCGTGTGTGTGTGTGTTTGTGCGCGTGTGTGTGTGTGCTATCAAGTCACAGCTGATTTATGGTGACCCTATAGGGCAGTGGTGGCGAACCTATAGCACTCCAGATGTCCATGGACTACAATTCCCATCAGCCCCTGCCAGCATGGCAAATTAGCCATGCTGGTAGGGGCTGATGGGAATTGTAGTCCATGAACATCTGAAGTGCCACAAGTTCGCCACCACGGCCATAGGGTTTTCAAGGCAAGAGACCTTTAGAGGTGGTTTGCCATTGCCTGCCTCTGTGTGGGCTGAGAGAGTTCTGAGAGGACCGTGACTGGCCCAAGGTCACCCAGCAGGCTTCATGTGGAGGAGCAGGGAAGCAAACCCAGTTCTTCAGATTGGAATCAGCTGTTCTTCACCACTACACTATGCTGGCTCACCCAAAGACAGCTGTACTTATTCATTTAGTTATACCCTGTTTTTCTCCTCAATAAACACCCAAAGTGCATTACAGTGTAATTCCTCTCTCCTCCATTTGATCCTCACAACAACCCTATGAGGTAGGTTAAGTTGAGAGTATGAAACTTGCTGAAGGTCACCCAGCAAGCTTCCACACTAGAGTGGGGAGTCAGGCCTGGGTCTCCCAGATTGTAGTCTAACATTCTAACCACTATGCACAATGCTGTCTTTTTAAAGTCCTGCTGGAATTAAAGAAGCATGCCTGAGAAAATGAACACTTGTTCTACTGATTTTGGAAGGATGAAAGTGTGCCTGATTTCCTTCAGACTGGGGCCAACATACTTCTGGTTGCCAAAACTGAAGAATTGATTTACATATCAGCGGCTTGACTGTGGTGGGGAAAACAGTTGGTAACCATAATTTCTAAAATGGCTGAGTGCCAGTAGGGGAAAAGAGAAAACAGAATTCCCTTCTTCCTTAAAACAGGTAAACAAACAGACATAACAGTATCTGAAGGAATGGTGAATTTGGAGTTCTCCATTCCTTTTTCAACAGGGGAAAGGCGATGGTATATAGCCGGATCCTGTCAGATCTTGGCTGCAAAGTAGGTTGGTACTTAGAAGGGAAACCACAAAGGAAGACTCTGCAGGGGAAGTAAATGGCAAACCACCTCGCTTGCCTTGAAAGCACCTTGCTGGGATTGCTATGGGTTGACAGCACTTTGCATACATGTTCCCTTTTCTCAGAATTTTTGTTTGTTTGGGTTTAGAGTAGCATGTACATGTCTATGTTTTTCCTTAAACCATCACACTGAAGCAGCCCAACCTAAGATCTCTGGTGCCCTATCCAAAATTAATTGGTCTCCTCGAATGGCTCCGAAAACAGTAGAAATGCTTAGTAACCAAACTACTTTAAATTACAGAACTTCCATTATGAATACAGATAACCCTTTGGATGGAATAAGAGAATATGAAAAATTAGATGCTTACATTACGGAATCCCTCACACAGGAGTCAGGAAAGAGAACCAAACTGAGAGGGGGTCATAGTGGCTGGTTTGATCAAGAATGCAAAGCAATAAACAGTCACATTCGAAATCGTCATTATCAAACTCTAATGCCAGATTTCTCCCTTCAGAGTTTTTTAAAACCTTAAACAGTTCTTACAGCGTCTTATTAAAAAGAAGCAAAATGCATACGTTAAATACATGTCTGTGAGGTAGACTAGACCAGTGGTTCTCAACCTGGGGGTCGGGACCCCTTTGGGGGTCAATCAACCCTTTCACAGGGGTCGCCTAAGACTCTCTGCATCAGCGTTCTCCATCTGTAAAATGGATAAATGTTAGGGTTGGGGGTCACCACAACATGAGGAACTGTACTGAAGGGTCACGGCATTAGGAAGGCTGAGAACCACTGGACTAGACCCTGATGCTGATTGGCCCAAGTATATCCAATAAGCTTAATGGGTAAGTGGAGATTAAAGCACTAAACCATTTAGCTCCTTTTAAAGCACACTGAAAAATGTGTTGGGATTCTCACATTTCAACAAAAACCTGAGGATGCACCAAAAGAAGAAGAGGAGTTTGGATTTATATCCCCCCTTTCTCTCCTGCAAGAGACTCAAAGGGGCTTACAATCTCCTTGCCCTTCCCCCCTCACAACAAACACCCTGTGAGGTGGGTGGGGCTGAGAGAGTTCTGAAAAGCTGTGGCTAGCCCAAGGTCACCCAGCTGGCGTGTGTGGGAGTGTACAGGCTAATCTGAATTCCCCAGATAAGCCTCCACAGCTCACTCAGCAGAGCTGGGAATCAAACCCGGTTCAGATTAGATACATGAGCTCTTAACCTCCTACGCCACTGCTGCTCCTAGGCCTCATAGTCTTATTATTCCAGGTAGGCAAATCCACAGAAGAGGAGAAACATAGAGAAATATGTGTGACTTAAAAAAAAAATCAGTGAGTGTATGAATGGGGCCTATCTATTTCACCTCATGCAAATTCCTTGACTTTTGGAGCACAGTGTAAACATTTATTAATTCTTCTGTGACTAATTGCATAGAACAAGTCCATGCAGCATTCATTATTTTAAAAATGTGTGCCTTTTTTGGGATATGTTGAAAGAATAACATGGGAATAGAAAAACAGCAACATTCTAGTATTGTGTATGACTCATAGTTTATTCAGCAATAAAGACACCGGGAGCAAATTCTAGAACTCATAATCATCAGACGTAATAAATTAGATGCTCCACGAGACAAAGATATTGCGCCCTTTGAGCAGTGCTATATGACTGGGTTTTTTTTAAGGCTTTATGTCTTAAGATTTCGGGAAAACCTATTTCCCTATATTAGAACATGTGCTTCAGTTCCATATGCTGAAGTGGCAAATGCTCATAGCTCTGAATTTGCCCAATCTTCAATGGGCAGCAGTAGATGCTTATAAAATGTCAAGCTTGCATACACATGGTGTGCTTTTGAGATGGCTCAGAACCTAAAATGACACACCCATCATTTTATTAGGTAGGCAAAATTGATATGGAGGGGAGCAGAAGGCTAGGGGTAGGAAATGAGAACTGCAGAATGAGGGTATCCACTGGCAATTAATTATTTTGCTCCGAAAAAGTCTATCCCAACTTTCCCTCTAAAACGGGGGTGTCCAACTCTGACCCTCCAGATGTTAATGGACTATGGCAGGGGCTGATGGGAATTGTAGTCCATTAACATCTGGAGAGCCAGAGTGGGACACCCCTACTCTTAAAGGAGGTTTTCAGTTTGCCTAAAAGACTATAAATGTCACTCTATGATCAAAACAAATGATAACCTAGGGCCTTTCCCCACTTACCTTAAGCCCTGCGCAACTCTCCTCAAGTAGCGCGGGGTCCCCCGGCACTCCCCACGACAGGGGCGGCGACAACGCAGCCGCCCCGACGCTGCCGCTGTCGCGCCCCCTCAGCACATGTAATTCCTGGCACTCTTGTAAACAGCGCCTTTTGATGACGTCGTGGGGACGCCTGGGTGTGCGCCAGAAATGATGCACACTGAGAGCAGCGCGTGGCATAGTGGGGGTCGTGGTGAGTGGGGAAATGCCCCTAATTTGTTTTTAAAAGAAGCTTTCCCAAGTCGGCTTTCTATTGTCTCCCTAAAGGAAATGGGAACTGCAACTTCCGAGACAAAAATATTTTCAGTGGCAGCTCTAACTTTGTGCAAGGGTCTGCCAACTGATACGAGAGCAACCCCTTCCCTCTTACAATTTGGAGAGCAGCGTAAGGCATTGCTTTTTAGGACTTGTTTTTACTTGCATTGGTTTCAGTAGGGGTCAGATTCTTGGTGCTGGATTAAGATGGATGTATAATGATCGGTCAGAGTTTTCAGATGTGTTTCACAATTGGCTTATATTTGGAACTCAAAACTGATAATGCTCCATTCACTGATAGTTGTTCTACGTAAACCAACTTGAAATGACAACACTCAGTGATATTTGGAAATCTTTGGACACAGCTGTTCTGACTTTGAGTTCAACATCAGAGAGAGCTGACAGAGTCTGGCCGCAAGAGAGATCTAGGCCGTTTCTGCATGGCACAGTTATGCCGGGTTACAATTGGTATCTTACAATCCAGGTCTATTTTATCCCGGTTTCTCCCTTTGCATGGCTGCCTGTTTCTGCCTGGATGGATGGATGGATAGATGGATAGATAGAAAGAAAGAAGGCAAAAAAGGCAACAATGAATCTAGCAATCTGGAAGCAGGAATGGGCAAAATGGCGGCTAGATTCAGAGCAAGCAGTGGGGCACCTCCTCACGTGTAAACAGAAAATGCAGGGAGACCCGACTGCAGAGCAAACAGCCTGGGAGTAAGCACAGCATGCATAATGGGCATATGTTCACGGGGTTGTTTGCCACTGCCTTCCCCAGTCATCTACACTTTACTCCCAGCAAGCTGGGTACTCATTTTATCAACCTTGGAAAGATGGAAGGTTGAGTCAACCTCGAGCTGGCTACCTGAAACAGACTTCTGTCAGGATTGATTTCAGGTTGTGAGCAGAGCTTTGACTGCAGTACTGCAGCTGACCACTCTGCGCCATGAAGCTCCTAAGAAAGGTAAACTAAGGGCCAAATTGGACTGCGCTTCAGTCAGGTGACGGGGTACTTGGGCTTGTGAAAGCCACTCTACACAAATCAGATCCTTGTCCTTTCTGGCTAATTCTGTCTTCCCAGGAACAGTTGAGAACTCTTTTAGCCAGGATAATTATTGACTCCCTAGGAAAGGGAAACTTTCCAAAAGTTTTAAATAAGGCCGTGGTGAAGCACTATTGAAAAGGACTTCTTAAGTTGACCTGGCTAATTACAGACCTGTCTTCAACTTTCTTTTTTGGGGGCGAGCTCATTGTAAATACAGAAGCAGAACAACCTCAGGCTATAGTGTAACTGAATGATACTTCTTCTCTTGACCCACTGGGTTATGGGGTTATAGGACAGCTTTAGTTCCTCTAACGCAGTGGTGGCGAACCTATGGCATGCGTGCCAGACGTGGCACTCAGAGCCCTCTTTGTGGGCAGACGCGCTATCGCCCCAGTTTGGGCACTTGGCAGTGGCATAGCATCAAGGGGGCGAGGGGTGCACAACACACTGGGCACATGCCCCTGCGAGGGCATGGCAAGTGCGTTCCAGGGGTGTGATGGGGTGTTTTGGGGCGTTCCAGGGCAGGGTGGGGGCAGACGGGGGCGTGGCAGAGGCGTAGGGCGTATGCATGCCCTGGACGCAGTTTCCCCTTGCTCCACCCCTGGCACCCAGTCTCTAAAAGGTTCGCCATCACTGCTCTAGTGGATTATTTCTATCGACAAACTAATAGAGATAATTCTGCCCTGCCAACCTTGCTTGACCTGTCAGTGGATTTAAAGATGGCAGATCATGTGATCTTTTTTTGTGTGACCACTGATCTTGAACCCATGTGTTTGAGAGGGATCCTGTCTTGACCCTCTCTGTTGGGTTGTGTGCACATATAGATTTGGCATTTGGTTTTGAAGGACCTGCTGCTTATGAACATGCACAGACAGTAAGGAACACCCCCCCCCCCTGTCTCTCTCTCTCTCCCCCCCCCCCCACGAACGCTATGGCCAAACTAGATGTGACCGTGGCCTCATAGTTGCCACGAGGACACTTTCACATCCAGTTTGTCCCTCAAAGGCAACGGAGTATCTACAGAAAATGGTGCCTGGGGCAAGCAGTGAAATTGCCCCTCCTAACATGTGACACGCATCTTTTAGATTGTTGACTGTACTGACTTGCTTTGCGTAATCTGCCTTGAGTCCTTGTGAGAAAGACGGACTATAAATAATATAAACAAACAGTGAACAAATAAAATCTTCCAACAGCATCGCTAAGAATTTCACTCCCTCATTTGACCCAAAAAACGTTCATGGAGATGTTCAAGAGCAGCGTTCTAAGAGCAGGACTGCCCCTTTTAGAAATGCTGGTTTGTTTGAACATCAAGGTGTACAACCAGGGCAGGAATGTTTAGGTCATCCTCTTTCATCAAAAAATCCCCTTCCCCACCCATGCCCAGGATCCCTTATCCACCTTCAAAGGTGCACATGGCAGCCCTGGATGAGTCTGTGGGCTGAATGTGTGAATTACCTCTCCTGGACATTGGAGACAGAGAAGAATTCGTGTTGCTGCTCTGGGACCTAGGCAAAGGGTCCCAGCAGGGGGCATAACAGTCCAAAACGGCACCCAACTCAATCACAGTGGGTGGGCTACCTCTCTGCATCACTTAAGCAGGTCACATGGGGCACATCTTTAATCTAAAATCCCCTCCCCCCCAAGTCTGGGATCCCTCATCCATCTTCAAGAGAAGGTGCACATGGCATCCCTGGATGAGTCTGTGGGTTGAATGGCTGAACTGCTTCTCCTGAACAGTGGAGACAGAGAAGAATTTGTGTTCTTGGATGCCAGTTGAGCAGGTCATGTGAGGACACATTGGGTGGGCTGGCCCCCTCCCTCCCAACTCCATGTGGAGTTTGGGGGGAAGGTGTGTAATTTAGCCAGTGAGTGCTTATCTGTGCTCACCCCACCTTGAACTCCACACGGAGTTTGGGAGCAGGGCGAGACTGTTTGATGCAGGCTCGACTTGGCCAGGTCCCTCTTTAAACTACAGACTTTGAACCCTAGCTTTAGACAGTTGGATCTGTCCCCCAAGCTTTACCTCTGCTTGTGGAGGGGGGGAGGGTAAAGCCAACAGGGTAAAGCTGGAGCCGGGCAGCCCAACTGCCCAGTTTGATACTGGGCTCAGCATGGCTAGCTCAAGCTTTAAACTGCAGGATCGAAGCCTGCAGTTTAAAGTCGGACCCTGTTAAACTGAGCCCAGGATTGAACGCTGCTCCTGATCTCCATGCGGGGTTCAGGGTGGGGCAAGCCCAGATAAATGTTGGCAGTTCAGCAATCAACTGTGTTCCTTTCCCCAAACGACACACAGAAGGCGTAGCCCGCTGAACCCACCCCTTGTGACCCACCCAAGCGGTGTCTGGGGCTCAAGCCCTCTTGTGCCCCTCCCTAGTTATGCCACTGCTCAAAGGATTGGCAGAACAGCAAAATAAGGTCACTTAGTGGTGAAGAGTTTTCCTCTTCAGCGCAGGCCTATTCAGAGCCAAATTCCCTTTTCCCTGAAGGCCTTCTCTCTCTTCCTGTCCAGTAGTCAATTGTCCAAAGCACTGCACCTGTGCCTGTATTGGGGTTGCCAACCAGTGGCGGAGGGCCAAGGGGACGCGGGAGGGCGGGGGGTGCGTCGTGCACCGGGCGCGCACCTGGGGGTGCAAAATCGCCCCCTGGCCCCTCCCCCTCACCCCCCGCGATCCCCTGCGGTGCCCCCCATGACACACACACACACCACCCCTCTTCCCACACTTACCTACGTTCCTTTTCTTTTCCTAGTACTTTTTGAGGCTGAAAAAAACGGCCTAGTTACAGTTCAGGGGGGAAACTGCCTGAGGAACTACAGTTCCCAGGAGTCCTTGGGGCGCACAAGGTCTCCTGGGAAGTATAGTTCGTCAGGCAGCTTTCTCCTTGAACTGTAAATAGGCTGCGTTTTTCAGCCTCAAAAAGTACTACGATAAGAAAAGGAACGTAGGTAAGTGTGGGAAGGGGGGTGGGGTGTGTGTGTGGAAAAAACACTCTGCGCACCGGGCGCAGTTTGGCCCAGCTACGCCTCTGTTGCCAACTTCCAGGTGGTGACTGGAGATCTCCTGGGATTACAACTGGTATCCAGGTGACAGAGATCAGTTCCCCTGGAAAAAAATAGCTTCTTTGGCAGGTGGACTCTGTGGCATTATATTCCATGGAATATAGTCCTCTCAAACCCCACCCAGCAGCAGCATAGTGGTTAAGAGCAGGTGTCTCTAATCTGGAGGAACCGGGTTTGATTCCCTGCTGGGCCACCTGAGCTGTGGAGGCTTATCTGTGGAATTCAGATTAGCCTATGCACTCCAACACACGCCAGCTGGGTGACCTTGGGCTAGTCACAGTTCTTCTGAGCTCTCTCAGCCCCACCTACCTCACAGGGTGTTTGTTGTGAGGGGGGAAGGGCAAGGAGATTGTCAGCCCCTTTGAGTCTCCTTACAGGAGAGAAACGGGAGGGTGGGGTATAAATCCAAACGCCTCCTCCTCCTCTTCTTCTTCTTCAAGATCCATCCCCCAAATCCCCACATATTTCCCATCCTGGAGCTGGCAACCTTATTGCTATTACAGCTGATCATCAGGCAACAGAGAACTGTTCACCTAGAGCAGTGGGGGCGAACCTATGGCACGGGTGCCAGAGGTGGTATTCAGAGCCCTCTCTGTGGGCACACGCAAACAGAGTGCCCCCCACACATCTAGGCTTGTCTGGACCGCTGGGCTCGATTATTAGCATTAAACCTAAGACCTAGTTTTGGGGAAGCAGTGTAGGTAACCCTGTTAAGCACTGTTAAACCCCACCGATTTTCATGTGAAGAACTAAAGCGTGATCCTTTACCTGGGAGTAAGCTCGGTTGCTGGCAATGGGGCTTGCTTCTGAGTAAACCCTCCTAGGGTCGTGATTCACCCGTTGGAAGAGTTGCACGGTTGCTTCAAAGCAAAGCCACCGACTACCACCAAGCTGAGTAGCGCATGCCTTGGAGCCAACTGTTTTTTCTAAATTAAAACCTCAGTATTCAAGTTAAATTGCCATGTTGGCACTTTGTGATAAATAAGTGGGTTTTGGGTTGCAATTTGGGCACTCGGTCTCGAAAAGGTTCACTATCACTGACCTAGAGTAGGGTGGCCAATCTACGGTGCTCCAGGTGTTCATGGACTAGAGAAAATGGCTGCTTTGGACAATGGACTCTATGGCATTATATATTCCATTGAAGCCCCTCCCCTTCCCAGGCTCCACCCCCCCAAATCTCCAGGCATTCCCAACCTATAGCCAGTGAACCCAAGCGTGTGATATGGAGGCAGAGTATCTACAGACTCCGCATCTAATTAAACACTCAAAAAGGCTAATTGGGTAATGGCTTAACAAAAGATGCTGAACATGTGCATTGAAAACACAACCTCCTTCAGAAAATAAAGCGCAGCCCCCAAAATAGATCAAACAAATAAGAGTCTCCAGGAGTTGCATATTCTGTAGACTGGTCCCGGCCAGCCCGGCTCTTCCAAATCAACAGCCCATTTTGATTGTGGTCATTGAAGAATGACTAAATGGCTCAGCCACAGTCGGCGTATTATTGGATCCGCTGAAGCTCAAAACACCTCACCACAGAAAGCTTAAAATAAGACATCAAACAGCAGCACAAATATATACGTAGAAGGCATCTGTGTAGATATAATGTTTAATATGACCGGAGGGTTTTCTGGCACCTACTGTATAGGCTCTGGCTTCACAGCTGCTGTTGTTTGCGTTCTGCGATCCTGCACAGTCAGAATTCATCCCCCCTCCCCAAAACCCCATCCCCTGATGCCTATTTCAGCATGTTTGATCCCTGATCATTTTAGCTTCCCTTTGGGCACAAACAAGAGAAGCTTGATTAACTGGGGCTCCGCCTACCCTACCTGGAGATTGTGAAGCCGTCCCTCCCACTGGCTGCAGATCTGGTTGGCATATTCCCCCTCCCTGAGAGGGGGTTCAATGGGGCCATTGTTTCTGCCAGAGCAGCTGCAATCCAACTTTGGCTACCAAAGGGCAGTGCTGCTGTGTGAGCTCTGAAGGGCAGGGGCACAAAGACTCTTTGCTCGAGGCCCTGTCAAATGCCAGGGAGGAATTGTTATTCCCAGACCGTTTTACAGTCTGAACATTGGAGTTATTACCTTGACTGACAGAGAGTCTCTCTGGCAGCACTGCCCCTCACACGCTATTTAAAATACCTTTGTGGGAATTAGCTAAATAAAGAGCCATATTGTCAAAGGCTTTCACGGCCCAATTCAACTGGTGGTTGTGGGTTTTCCAGGCTGTGTGGCCATGGTCTAGTAGATCTTGCTCCTAACATTTCGCCAGCGTTGTTCCTAACGTTTTCGCCACTTTACACACACACATATTATTATTATTTATTTATTTATTGGATTTATATCCCCCCTTTCTCTCCTGTAGGAGACTCAAAGGGGTTTACAATCTCCTTGCCCTTCCCCCCTCACAACAAACACCCTGTGAGGTAGGTGGGGCTGAGAGAGCTCCGAGAAGCTGTGACTAGCCCAAGGTCACCCAGCTGGCGTGTGTGGGAGTGTACAGGTTAATCTGAATTCCCCAGATAAACCTCCACAGCTCAGGCGGCAGAGCGGAGAATCAAACCCGGTTCCTCCAGATTAGATACACGAGCTCTTAACCTCCTACGCCAATGCTGTCTGAAGTGGGACAAAAGAATACCAGTGGCAAAATCAATAGATTTCTGAGGTTGATTTGTACTCTACGTGCTTTTTGTGTTAACAGAAAGAAGACTAAGTGGTAAATGGATGCACTTTGGGGACAACATTTAGTAACTGTGCAGGAAATTATCCTCTAGGAGGAAAAAGTCTGTAGCACCACCAATACAGTACAATCGGCAGAAATTCACCCCAGACCATGTTAGCAAGTCTGCAACGAATTCTAAAGGGTGCAGAAACACATTTTTCCCTCGTCCATCTCTTTTAGCATCCAGCCTAATTAAAAATTGTGGAAAACCTGGAATTTGGACAGTGTTTTGTATCAGTTTGATTGCACTAATAGGCATTACACAGCTTTTTTCTGTGGACCAACGTCAGTTCCAGACGATATCAGCACTTTTCTGAAGTGCCCAAAATGTTAGTAAGAAAACGTGCCTAAATGTCCTTTTATGGAGTCATAGACAGTAGCCCGATTAACCTATAGTACAGTCACAGACCAGGAAAGGGATTTGGTCGTCTTAGTTGATAGTTCCATGGGAATGTCAACTCAATGCATGACAGCTGTGAATAAGGCAAACTCTATGCTGGGGATAATTAGGAAAGGAGTTTATAATAAAACTGCAAAGATTGTCATGCCCTTATATAAAGCAGTGGTGTGACCGCACTTAGAGTACTGTGTCCAGTTCTGGTCGCCGCATCTCAAAAAGGATATTGAGGAGATAGAAAAAGTGCAGAGAAAGGCAACAAGGATGATTGAGGGACTGGAGCACCTTCCCTATGAGGAGAGGCTGCAGCGTTTGGGACTCTTTAGTTTGGAGAGGAGGCGTCTGAGGGGGGATATGATTGAAGTCTATAAAATTATGCATGGGGTAGAAAATGTTGACAGAGAGACATTTTTCTCTCTTTCTCACAATACTAGAACCAGGGGGCATTCATTGAAAATGCTGGGGGGAAGAATTAGGACTAATAAAAGGAAACACTTCTTCACGCAACATGTGATTGGTGTTTGGAATATGCTGCCACAGGAGGTGGTGATGGCCACTAACCTGGATAGCTTTAAAAAGGGCTTGGACATATTTATGGAGGAGAAGTCAATTTATGGCTACCAATCTTGATCCTCTTTGATCTGAGATTGCAAATGCCTTAACAGACCAGGTGATCGGGAGCAACAGCCGGAGAAGGCCATTGCTTTCACATCCTGCATGGGACCTGGTGGGCCACTGCGAGTAGCAGAGAGCTGGACTAGATGGACTCTGGTCTGATCCATCTGGCTTGTTCTTATGTTCTTACAAGTTATCAGTCAGGTTGAGTTTTACTGTGGATCCAAACAGCACCCAGGTAGAGGCACAACAAACACACAAATTCCTTAGCATAATAGTTTGGGGGGTTTTAACACTGAAAAACTTGAGAGCAGATAACTTGGCTTGGAAAAGCAATATAAATTCTAACTAAAAGCTTTTCTGTTGCTTATTTGCAAGACTTTTGGGGCGAGTTTTGAATAGTTTGTGTAGACCCAGAATACCTGCAGGTTACCAGTGAGGAAGTGAAGCTCCTACTTTCCACAAAGCCTGTTCACATTTAGGCTTTCTGAACCAGGCAGTACAAAACACCAAAAGCACAACACCAGAGGCAGCCAATTACCTACTGTATACAAAATTACTATGACACCCTCTCCCCCACACCTTTTAGCAAGGTTGCCCTAAAAACACAGAGCATTAGCATAAACAGTGGCATAAACTTGCCCAAGGCCACAGTGAATATGTGAGAGAAAATCCAGGAATACGTGCAGGAAATCTATGATATAAATTCTTCCTCTCTCACACACGCTTCTCAGTTTATTGTTAATTCCCATGGACTGTGCAAACTAAGTCTGACTTGCCCCTCCCCATACACAATGGATTTATGGGAGGAAACTCATCAAGCACCTTCACCCACACACAGAGCAAGGAACGCAAACTCCTACAGAGAGGAAAAAGCCTGTACTTCCTTCCTACATCTCTAGTCCTTTTAGTATAAAAGCTGTGTGTGTGTGGCCCATTGCCACATCTATTGTAAACGGCACCTTGTTTATTATGATGCTGGTCTGGAGCATTGCTGGTGAGTCCTTGAATAAGAAAGATTATGAGAAAGAAAATCTTTAGGTGGTGCAGAGCAGGAAACTGCTGTCCTCTTTCATTAGCAGAGATCAGCCTGGGCAGTCTGTAGATGCGGGAATCGTAGAATCATGGAATCATAGAGTTGGAAGAGACCACAAGGGCCATCAAGTCCAACCCCCTGCAATGCAGGAACACACAATCAAAGCACCTCCGACATATTCTGATCCAGCCTTTGTTTAAAAACCTCCAAAGAAGGAGACTCCACCACACTCTGGGGCAGTGAATTCCACTGTCAAACAGCCCTGATGGCCAGGAAGTTCTTCCTAATGTTTAGGTGGAATCTCTTTCCTTCACCTTGAATCCATTACTCAAGGTAATGGATCCATTACTCCATTACTCAAAGTAATGATTTCAGTAAATAAGGATGAGTCCTTTAAATATCACTAGTCCTTACAACAGGATGTAGAATGGCAGAGTATAGCCAAATCTTGTCAGATCTCAGGTGTTGGTACTGGGATGGCAGACCACCAAGGAAGATTCTGCAGAGACAAACCACCTCCGCTTAACCACTGGCTAGAAAATCATATGGGGTTGCATACACATACAATTAGAGCCATAAACAATTTGAAAGGGTGGGAGATAATAGCCCAACACTCTTTGCCTCAAAAGGGCCATCCATATACCAATATGGTATATCTCAATAACCTTTTTCAGGCATTATGATTTCAGCAACACAACCCAAACATGCCTATACTAAGGACCCTTCCACACATGCAGAATGATGCACTTTCAATCCACTTTCAGTACACTTTGCAGCTGGATTTTACTGTGCAAAATAGCAAAATCCACTTGCAAACAATTGTGGAAGTGGATTGAAAATGAATTATTCTGCACGTGCGGAAGGGGGCTGAGCTACACATGATCCTGTTGATACATGTGGCCACAATTTTGTGTAAACAGGATAATGTATGCATTTTTTCAGCTTCTGGATTTTTGATGGTATGCTCTAGTGTGTACTGAAGCTGGAAAATACATGCGCTACCCTATTCACCCAAAATGGCAACTACTACATTGGGAAGGTCATAAGTAGCGCACTCACTCTCACATTATGTGAAGTTGGAATACCAAAACTGTAAAGACTAAACATATGCAAATGCAGAATACACTGTGCCAATCTGACCAGACTAGAGAAAAACTTCTTTCCCAATTAATTCCTAGTATGGCAATACGGTTCTCAATAAGCAAATTCACCAGAGGACATGATCCTAGAAGAAATTTATGGTGAGAATCACCATCTAATCTCTTAGTTTGGCAATGAGAGAGGAAATAAATCAAAATCCTTTTGGGACTCAGAAATTTCTCCACCAATAACTCATCTACAGCTACTACATTTGTCTTCCACATTGGCAGGTGTCCCAAATGTGAACAAAGCAAGCACAGAAAAGGTGAGTGATGGTGAGAAATGTTTTCTTCCCTGTTTTCAACTGTGCCTACTGCTTCTTATACAGTTGACCAGCCTATCCTAAAAATAAAGGAAACAAACCATGTTTTGGGGGCGCTGAAGCTTTGAACAGCTGAGGACTTTTTCACAACATCACAGTTAGAAAATATAATACTAAACTTGCTAGTTTTAAAACAATTCCCCTAAAACAAAATCAAACGGGCTATTTGTCTCTCAAATTCTTTTACAGCTTCTCTGAATTACCAACAGTTTCCAGAGGCTGACTGTTAAATATTTCCTTGACCTATTTTGTGATACCAAATATGTTGATCTGGTATAGTAGTATGACCCTGGCAATACTTTCTTTCTGGAAAATATCAATTGTCATTTCCAGCATGAAGCACCACCCAGGACATTTTCTTTTAAACTGTCACTCTCTCTTCCTTCTCAGACAGTGGAGTTCCTAATAGAAACTGCTCCAAAAAGATGAGCCTTGTAGTCCAATTTGAGTGTGTAATACTGCAAACAAACCAAAAAGTCCAAAAGGAAAATCAAGAAAGAAAATATTGCTTAAAAATGTTGGGAATAAAAATCCATGGAAAATTAGCGAAATACAATTACAGAGGATTTTGGGCAGCTCGTCCTGTTTCAGTGAAAAATAAATAACTTTAGAAGTGGGGCAGAAGACTTCAGGACATCGTGGAGAGTCATCCTCAAGTTGAGAGGCTGGGATCAACATGTTCAAAAAGGCTATTCCAGACATTACATAATGGTTTGCAACTGAGATCAAACTAGACTTTACAAACGTCTCTCAACATTTTCTCTACTATTAAAAAGGGTTTGTGATCATTTGGATTGGGAGAGGTATCCATCCTTTCCCTCTGTGCCTTATCTCGACCAGCTAGCCCAGAGGTGGCGAACCTATGGCACGGGTGCCAGAGGTGGCACTCAGAGCCCTCTCTGTGGGCATGCGTGCACAGAGTTCATCATGGGGGGGCGGAAAATCACACACACACACACACCCCACACACACACACCTAGGCTGGCCTGGGCATGATCCTTTACCTGGGAGTAAGCTCGGTTGCTGGCAATGGGGCTTGCTTCTGAGTAAACCCTCCTAGGGTCATAATTCACCCATTCAAAGCATTGCACAGTTGCTTCACCAAGCTTACTCCCGAGTAACATGCGCCTTGGAGCCAACTGTTTTTTCTAAACTAAAACCTCAGTATTCAGGTTAAATTGCCATGTTGGCACTTTGCGATAAATAAGTGAGTTTTGGGTTGCAATTTGGGCACTCGGTTTCGAAAAGGTTCGCCATCACTGAGCTAGCCCTTCTCCAAGAGTCTATTGGCTATGTTAAGGGAAAGATATTCTCTCCCCTAATATAGCTAATAGCAGCTTCAGGGAGCAATTTCTATGGGGAGATTTAATGAGGGGAGAATTAATCTACCAGTTCCGTGGGCCAATCTGGATTTCCTGCCCCTCTCCAGAACTGCTTTTTAGTATTAAACAAAACGTTTGGGAAAACTGCTCCCATGCACCCTGCAAAAATGTGTTTCAGCCCTGAATGAGGGGCGGGGGACTGTGGTTCAGTGGAAGAGCCTCTGCTTTGCACGTAGAACATCCCAGTTCAATCCCCAGCAGTAGGAGAAGTGAAAGACCTCTCTGCCTGTGACCCTGGGAAACAGCTGCCAATCTGAGTAGACAATATCGATGTTGTTGGACCAATGGTGGATTCAGAACCAGGCTGCTCCATGTGCATTCATGTGTATTCACATGTGTAATGGACAATCAACAGGAAAACCCAACCAGCTGCAGGATGCGCGGAGTGTATATAATTGCATCTATTTTCAGACACCAGTTTGCCTTCTTCTGACTTCATGTTTTTTCAGTGTACACTTAGTGGAAGATGCAACCTGTGCCTTGGAACCAGGCGACCCCAGAAAGGGGTAATTTGCCATTTCCGTCCTCTGCAGAACCTTCCTTGGAGGTCTCCTTTCCAACCCTGTTTAATTTCCAAGATCTGACAAGAGTGGGCTATACTACTCCCAAGGCCTTTCTAGATGACTATTTTTCTTTCACATAATAAATGTGAATTTTTGACAATAAATCCTAATGCTGTTCCTCAAGGAATCTCTATTGTACACTGTGGCAGTGAAACGTCTGATGTTGATTGGTTGGGCACCTACGATGTCATGGAATGTTCATGTACATTCCAAATGCCGATGGAACAAAAGCAGTCAGCCACAACATGTTCACAGCTCAACTATTGTTATAAGGGATGAAAAACCTCTCACAGGTACTATGGAAGGAGAAGCAGAGTAAGGACAAGAAAGCTGACTGGGAGAGAAACCCAGAAGGCAGGCAAGCTAGGGAGAAGGGAATAGCTAAAGAAAGATGCCAGGAGAGGCAGCTGAGTGAAGCCATGGAAGCTGATGGAAGGGCAGATTAAGACAGAGCTTAAGGAAAATGTTCTCAGGAAGAGGTAGGAGAACTATAGCATGGAAGGCAAAGGGGGCATAGAGATGCTCTGGATTGAGATTATTTCTGCAGTTGAAGAAGAAGAAGAAGAAGAAGAAGAAGAAGAAGAAGAAGAAGAAGAAGAGGAGGAGGAGGAGGAGGAGGAGGAGGAGGAGGAGGAGGAGGAGGAGCTTGGATATAAACTCCACCTTTCTCTCTTGTAAGAAGACTCAAGGTGGTTTACAAGCTCCTTTCCCTTCCTCTCCCCACAACAGGCACCTTGTGAGGTAATTGGGGCTGAGAAAGTTCTGAAGAACTGTGACTAGCCCAGGGTCACCCAGCAGGAACGTGGGAGTGGGGAAACACATCTGGTTTATCAGATAAGCCTCTGCCACTCAAGTGGAGGAGTGGGGAATCAAACCCAGTACTCCAGATTAGAATCCATCTGCTCTTAACCACTACACCACGCTGGCAAAGGGACAGCTCTGCTTCTGCCAGCACTGAGCACTGTGACTTGGCAGTGGGACAGGGGACAGTTTCAGTTATTTAAACTAATTCAGTAATTTGACTTTAGACTGCTAACAGTTTGATGCAGATATGGTTTGTCTGGGAGGGCAGGGTGAAGAGAGCAACCTTTTCCTACATGTAGTGACTTTTGTATTGTTAGTGCCTGATGGTTTCTCTTCCCTCCTGCTTTAACACACTTCCTGACCTTAACAAAATAACAGCGGACCTCTGGCAGCAAGGTCTCCCTCGCCCCCACAGTGCAATGCCACCATTTCCATTCATTGTTGCCTTTTCAGTTCCATAAAACCTGTGCACATCTTTTCTCCTGAGCACACATAAGTTGTGCTTGAATCCGTTTTCAGAATGGTTTCAGTGTACTGCATTATCTGGGGTTTAAATGCTCGTTAAAATGGGCTAACAATCTGAAACATAATCCAGACAAAATGTAGTGGCTCCTGTGTGAGGGGGAAATTCTGAATCTGAAAATTGGTTATCTGCCATCCTTAATTCAGCAGGTGAATGGCGTTATCTTGGAGGGGATAGGGGGTCATTTGACTCAGGCGCCATACTCTTTAAAGGTAGAGAAAAGCGGGGTTTAAAAACCAACTTTTCTTTTAAAGCTCTGCATGGTCTGGGACCTACATACCTTAAAGACCACTGTCTCTCATATGTCTCTTAAAGACCACTGTCTCTCACTCGTCATCTTTGGAGGCTGTGCTTCAGTTGCCACCGCTATTTGAGGCTAGACAGGCAGCGACTCAAGAAAGTGCATTCTCAATCAGGGCTGCCAATCTTTGGAACTCTTTCATCAGGGAGATTCTTCAGTCTCCATCTACTGTCTTCTGCCAGGGGGTGAAGACTTTTTTGTCTCACTTAGCATAACCTCAGTAATGGTTATTGACACCCTCCCCGATTCGGTATGTTTTTAAGTATTCAAATGTTTTGATGTACACTGCTTGAGATCCTGATCAGGGGGAAAGGAAGCATAAAAATGTTTTACATATAAATTTACAGCGTATTGTTTTAAATTAAAGGTTTTTTTTAAAAAAAATTGATTGTTTTAATAGCATTGTAACTGAAGTTCTAATGTGCTTGGGAGAAAGGCAAGTATACAAGTATTCAACAAAATATTTTCCACAAGACTTTCCTACCGCATTCCCAAATCACTAATATGGGTGAAATCTCTTATCACAGGGGCATACATGAAGACTGGTACTAAGGAGGAAACCTAGTTTCAAATAATCATTTTGGAAGAGGCAGGAGGAAGTCAAGGCTAGCCACTAGATTATATTATAGCTGTGCTAGCTCACAAACCATTTTAAGACAGGTGAACTATGAATGCTTTGTAGAATCTATAGTTGGTAACGGGTAGCTAACAAAAGACAGAGAAGATGGCAACAGCTGTTGTTAGCTCAAGTTGTAGTATCTACAGCAGTTGCTGCTTCTTTGTCGTTGTTCCCCCCATATTATATTATGTGCAAGCTCTTTATAGTTCTCCAAAATAGATAGATTTTTAAAGGTACCATCTATTTGTATTGACGAAGGCTTTCATGGCTGGCATCCACGGCCTCTTGTGGGTTTTCTGGGCTGTGTGACATACCTCTGAAGATGCCAGCCATAGATGTGAGCAAAGAGTTAGGAGCTGAAAGTGCCAGACAATGGCCACACAGCCTGGAAAACCCATAACAGTCAGTATCTATTCCTGTGACAGCAAGCAGGATGGGTCTTCAGATAAAGTCTTAGTTGAGCCATCTTAGTTGATGCAGGCCTTGGACGTGTGCTTCCTGTATTTAAAAAAATGAGGATGCTTTTAAAAGCAAGTTTAATAGGGGGATATTCTTCCCCACGCTAGCATTAGAGCTAAAATTTGGCTACAAACAATAGCTATATCTCTCTTCATCACAACCTTATTAACAAAGTCTTATCAGTGCTTACAACATTTCATGCATGTAAGCTGAAGAATGTGTCTTGAAACATTTCAAAAGCTACTGAATCGAGGATGGATTACTTAGCATTAGCTAGACTTTTCCAACAAGCTCAGTACAATTCTTCCCAGGCCAAGCTTCACTAGGCTCAAAATCAGCTCCCTGCCATTTATTATTATTGCAGCAATGTTTACTGCTTTGAACAGACAGTTCAGGTGACGCTGATGTTGGGAGACGCAGCTCTGCTTCTATTTAGTTATGTAGAATAGCAAGGAACACAGAGTAGCAGCAGCACCATTTCCCCCAGAACTGGCTGTCCTTGGTTTATAGTAGGGGTGGTGGGATGTGCCAGGACTGTACAGGACCCTCTATTAAACCTGGCCCTCCAAACAAAGTTGCCTACCAAGGAAAAACTGTGTCTCCCATTTGTTGTTTTGGTGCAAGATTTCTCAGGCCCATTGACTTGTATTTGTAACATGGGTTTGAAAGATTGCATCCATTGCCTGGGAGGGGGAAAGGGTATTTTACTGGTCTCTTCATTTACCTTATACACAAGTTTATGTCTACCATTTTTGTGCTGAAAAGCCCCCCTCAACTTATGCACGAGTGAGGGTCCCACTTAATTCTTGTGTGATGTTCCCCCCTCCCGTCTTCACTCTCCTCTGCCTTCTTCTCTGCCTCCCCCCTTTCAGCCTCCTTCTCTGCTTCGCTCTCCTCTGCCTTCTTCCAGCCGCTTTCTCTGCCTCCTTCTCTGCTTTGCTCTCCTCTGCCTTCTTCCAGCCGCTTTCTCTGCCTCCTTCTCTGCTTTGCTCTCCTCTGCCTTCTTCCAGCCGCTTTCTCTGCCTCCTTCTCTGCTTTGCTCTCCTCTGCCTTCTTCTCTGCCTCCCCCCTTTCAGCCTCCTTCTCTGCTTCGCTCTCCTCTGCCTTCTTCCAGCCGCTTTCTCTGCCTCCTTCTCTGCTTCGCTCTCCTCTGCCTTCTTCCAGCCGCTTTCTCTGCCTCCTTCTCTGCTTTGCTCTCCTCTGCCTTCTTCCAGCCCCTTTCTCTGCCTCCTTCTCTGCTTTGCTCTCCTCTGCCTTCTTCTCTGCCTTCCCCCTTTCAGCCACTTTCTCTGCCTCTGCCTTCTGCTCAGCGGCAGGTGGCTCTCAGCGGGTGACAGCCAGTTGACCTGGGTGAGCTGGACAAGCTGCAGGATGGAGAGGTCGGTAGCAGAGACCTTGGGATTGGTGAAATGATAGTCAGTGGTAGAGACCCCCAAATAGCGCCCAACCATATCTATTTTTAGTTTTGAAATTTACCAGTAGCTGCTGCATTTCCCACCCTATACTCGAGTCAATAAGTTTTCCCATTTTTTTGTGGTAAAAAGGTGTCTTGACTTATATTCAGGGCAACTTATACACGAGTATATACGATATATTAGACTCTTTAAAGTTTGGCAAGTCCCCAGGGGGTTTAGGCAGATATTCCATGTGTATTTCTATGTAACTTTATTTTCTAAGGACTCCTATACAACCACTGGCATAAGACTATAATGGACAGAATCCAGAATGAGGGGAAATGTTTACAAAATTACTGCATTAACTCAAAGCTACAGAGCAACAAGAGTCACTTGTGAGTTCGTTTTCCAAGCACAATGAGAACAAATGAAAATACCACACTTAAATACATTGTGCCACTTAGGTTATGCACAGTGGCATAATAATGTGGCTGTTGTACAATCTGGAATTCTACAGGTTTCCCAGTCGGCTATTTACAATGCAATCCCAAGCAGAGTTACAGCTTTTTAAGCCCCCTGAAAGGTGTAATGGCTTAGATCAGTGGTTCTCAACCTGGGGGTCGGGACCCCTTTGGGGGGTCGAACGACCCTTTCACAGGGGTCACTTAAGACTCTCTGCATCAGTGTTCTCCATCTGTAAAATGGATAAATGTTATGGTTGGGGGTCACCACAACATGAGGAACTGTATTAAAGGGTCGCGGCATTAGGAAGGTTGAGAACCACTGGCTTAGATATTCCCTGTCTTAGGAAGGAGAGAGAAGGGGCGTATTGGGGAAAACACTGAAAGAAAAAGGACAATCTCATACAATGCTCCATCTCCCATCTGGGAGATGTGGTCTGAAATCTCAGGCTCATTCCGCACATGCAGAATAATGCACTATCAAACTGCTTTCAGTGCTCTTTGAAGCTGTGCGGAATAGCAAAATCCACTTGCAAAGAGTTGTGAAAGTGGTTTGAAAACGCATTATTTTGCGTGTGCGGAAGGGGCCTCAGTTTGTTCATGGACTCACTGGTTAAGTACTGGCTGACTTTAAAAGTTTACACAATGGTTTAAGTCAACTTGGTTGGTCCTAAAACGAGGTATTATTACATGGGTTTTGTTTTTAGCTTTCGGGGAGCCATCCATTATTAAGCCCCAAGTTCCCCAAGCCTGAAATACTCATTTATAAATCTTACTGGCCACTGTCCCAACCAAACGGATGAAGTTAAGTTATATTGCACTCTCCCAGGATTTTGATAAATTGGGATCCTGAACATTTTTATCCTGATTATATCAATGATTTCAAATAATAATAAAAAAGAATAACAGAATGTTTTGTCAGCATATACGTCACCATATTAAAAAAAACCCAACACAATTAAAGCATTTTATGTACATTTATGGCTTTATACAAAGGCTTATTTTAAGGCTGGGGGGGGGGGACATCAGGCACTTTTTTAACACATATCTAAACGATACTCTGCAGGATACGGCAATGAAATGCTACCATATTCCTAAAGTTCATCCAAATGAAATGTGAAGTACGTATTTCCATGTCAGTATGGCAACAGTGCTGGTCAAGCAGAAGGAGAGAGCGACATCTTCCATACAAAAAGTCCGTATAAAAGTTAATGCAGAGTTACATTTCTTTGCTTGCAAGAACCACAATATGCTTTTTATAGTAATTACAAAATACAAAAAAAGAAGAAGATATAATCGCATTTAAAATTAGTTATAAATTAACAAGCCTGAAAATGTCATAATGTGAACTTAAAATCTTTAAAAAAACAAACAATAAACACCCATCCAAGTTGTTACACAAGTCCAAACTTAAGACAGTTAAAAGAGATGGTCCACGTTTATATTTCCTCCTCTTCTTTAAGGAACATTCTTGTTGTCCTGTTAGCATCCATCAGCACGACGTTTGCTTGCCATTTTAAGGAACTTGTCAGTTTATCAAGGCAGAGGTCTCATTAATGCAATTAATAATACATGATACAGAAGAAACAATATATTAAAATGTCAAGTATACAAACAGTTCTATGGTATAACATACTTTTTCACAGAGTACAGACCAACAGAGGAGGTGTTGGGGGATGGGAGCAAAATACAAGGTTGCTTGGTCAGACAACTTGCACGTTTTGTAAAGCCACCATTTACAATAATTTTTACTCAAGTACTACAGAAATTAAGGTCTACGCAAAATGCTTGTTTCATCAGCAGGCACGCAATTTTTGTTTCGTAACAATACCCTTCATTCATCTTTCATTTCCCCCCTGATTGCTGGGCAGCATTATTAGAACATTATCTGAATATATAATATAGTAAGAGGGATTTTCTGCTATCATGACGAGGCTAACAATGAACAGTGGTTGTTGTGGGTTTTCCGGGCTGCGTGGCCATGGTCTGGTAGATCTTGTTCCTAACGTTTCGCCTGCATCTGTGGCTGGCATCAAATGCCAGCCACAAATGCAGGCGAAACCACAAAATCTGGCCAGACGATAAGGCAGTCCTGAATTTCAACTCTAACTCTAACTCAGTTGAATCCGGCCGTGAAAGCCTTCGACAATACAATGAACAGTGGGATGCACCATATGAAAATATGAACAGTACGGGGGGTGGGGGGGTGGGGGCCTTAATGAAGATAGCATTCTAAGCAGCCAACAAGTACAAAACACAATATATTCTCTATCATTTACCGACACTTAAAAAACCTACTCTTATCAACTTCTTCAAGAGGCTAGGACTATTTGTAAATGTAAGATTCTGAAGAGGTGAGGACCATTAAAAATCGGCTAAAGCCAATCATATGAATAATGATGTCTCCCCAGCTTGTCACTGCAGTTTGTTCCTGCAAAGTGCACTTGGTCCACCATAAAACGAGTTCTAACTGTCTGAATTTTCATTAAACTAAGCTGGAAGCAGTGGGGGAGCGGGGGAGGGAGGGAAGAGAGAGGCAATAGTCCTCATCAAGACGGTTAAGAATAAGCAAAACGAAAAACAGATTATTCGTGGCAACATTATGAAATAGAGAAGTCCCTACACTGGGGATACCAAACTTTAGGAATTTCCAAAGCACTGGACAGAAATCCATACGACAATGAACACTTGGTGGTAGTCAGTGTTCATAATGATAAGATGTTCTGAATCTATGTACAGATCAACTCCTGTGACAAAGGAAAGATGTTACCTACCTTGAAATGCACACATATTTCAGGGTACTAATATAAACTTCTCCCCCCCAACCCCCCGTCCTAGTTTAAATACTGTATATAAAATGTTAGGAATGTTGCTAGGCCTTTTGAATTAAAAAAACTTTAAGTAACTCGTATAACAAAGTAGAGATGTAAGAAAAATATCAATATGCGTATTACAAAAAAAAAAAATTCAAGTTGATGAATAAAGTTAAATGATCTGGAAGTTAGCCCCAACGAATAAATGTATAACCAGGAACAAATACAATAGTTTTCAATCTGCTCTTGGAGGTGAAAAGTCTGAGTGACCAATGACTTTGGTCAAGTCACATACAATGATGCTTTTTTGTATGAAATGTAAAGCAATATTAATACACTTGAGGCAGTTAACAGAGCTGTCCACAGGTCCCCATGAGTTCAGCAGATGAACAAACAATTGGATCAGCGGCGAGTCAAGGTTTAAAACTACCATAGTATTAAAGTTTTTACTTTCTCTCAGATTCTTCTTTTAAAACGTGTTGCTTCTACAGCTTGCACTGTACGTCATCACCAAACATGATGAAAAAACATGTTCTTTCTCCTTTGACACTGTAGTGAGAGTTTGGCACGTCCAAGTAAACATACTTCCAATGGCACATTCCTTACCTACAGCAGCAAATGACCTATAAGTATCTGGCACACATCCTTTGCAACAAAAAAGAAATCTATCTGCTGCCAAGTCTGACAAGAGAAAAAAAACTACAAAGAATATACAGAGGTTGAAGGACATCTTTGGACTCTCTTGCTCAGTTCCTGTAGTCAGAGATCTCTCAGGCACTTCAAACTGTAATCTAGAACAACAGAAGGAAAATATTCAGAATGCAAGACAGAATGTTACAACATCCGGTTAGTTAACAGTGCGACCTACATCCTGCTAAGCCCACCGACTTCAGTGCAAATTAGTTTAGAGCTATACTGTAAGAGAATCAAAAATCAAAGATCCAATTTTTTACCCATTCAAGCCAGTAGCAAATGCCTGCAAATGCATATTGAAGAATATATTGTAAAGCTTCTCAATCTTTTTAGTGGATGGTTGAGGTCAATAACACAAAGTGGCTAATTTATTGCACATTGTGTAGTTAGTCACTTCAGGATCCTGTTTACTACAATGTGTCTCTCAGATTTAAGTGAAGAAAAAAGAAAGTTTTCCACTTCTCTTAACAATTATTAATCTACAATCCAAAAAAAAATGTGGATTTTATGCAACAGTTTAAAAAAAAAAGTGGAACACATTAACTACCACACCCGGATCATTTTTTCGCATGATCATTTTTCATCTGATGACTGTTCGATGCCCTCTTCAGGACTGTCAGCTTTGGCATGGTAACAAGACAGCTGTTGCCTTAGGCCCCTTCCAAATGTGGGTGTGATGCAAAATGCTCAGCCGTTAACTTGATGGTAGTTTTACCACATATAATTGCACACAACATATACACAACCATCTAATTTTTGTAATTTTAAAAAGTCAGAACGAACAGCAGTCAACAATGGTAAATATTGGAATCCAAATATTTAACCCAGGCCGGGTAGTCTACTCTGCTGTTATGCCCACCAAGAACACTGTGTTCTGGAAATGACAGTCTTGGTGGTCCCTGGACCAAAATTTATTTGACTCTCCTCAATCGGGGCCACGCCTTTTTCCCCTGGCCCCAGCCTGGTAGAACTGTCTGTCAAGTGAGACCAGGGCTCTGTAGGACCTTCCACAGCTCCTCAGGGCGACAAGACGGAGATATTCCGCCAGGCTTACAAGTTGAAGACAGCAATGGTTCTTTTAGCTGGCCTCCCCTTCCACCATCCCTTCATATCTCCTCTCTTTCCCCCCCACTCCTTCCCCCCCACTTTCTCATCTATTAACATCTTATAACTCCCCATGCTGAGTACAAATCAGAAATCAAACCATCACCTGTGATCCTGATCAGGCCTCATTGTTTATTAATAATTTAATGTTTTCATTGTATATGAATTATTTTGTATATGAATTATTTTTTTAATTGCAATAATTTTATACTGTTGGCCACCCTGAGCCTGGTTTTAGTTGAGAAGGGCAGGATGAGGATGGTGAGGATGAGGATGATGATGATGATGATGGCTCTTTTTCATAAAGGGAGAGATAGTAATTGCTAATCAAAGTGGCTGTTCTGCTTTTGGCTGGCGTGCATAATATGGCCCAATGACCCCATGTTGAATCTCAGGCAAGGAAATAACATTCTGATACTACCGGCAACTCCAGCTTGACATCTAGCACAGTGTTTCCCAACCTTTTTGATGTCACAGTACCCTTGACCTCACTCTTCATATCTCACGGTACCCCTGCCATCCCCCCTCCCCCCCTCCCCAGTGCCCCTGCTTGCCACCCGCCCACCTTACCCTCCCAGGGTGAAGGGAAGCACTGGGGGGGGGGGGGGCAGGAAGTGGCTGCTGACCTTGTGGCAGGCCCTGCCCTCTGGGCCAGCTCCATGTCCTTGCTGGCGCCGATGGGAAACACTGCAAAAGTGAGGAGGGCTGTTAGCATTGCTGCGGTAGCCCTGTGACATGCTCATGGCACCCCAGGGTACCACGGAATCCTAGTTGGGAATCACTGATCTAACAGCTCCTATTCTACTGTGCTGCTCTAGATTATTGTCCTGGCAACTCAAGTAAGAACAAAAACTTTCTATTTCAAATGAAGATCCCAAATCCTTCACTGTACTGTTGTCTTGAGCTTGCTACCAGCATACCTGTCGTGAGCCAACATTTTCATCTCTGTCCCTCTTCAAAGCCTATTCATTTAGCAAAGCTGCCGTTCCAGCCTTTCCCACTAACTCTTAACAATCTTGCTGCCTAACAATAGAAACAAAACATGGAATTGCACTTGCTTATGATTGTCACTGAGAAATACCTTCGTGTTCTCTCTCTCTCTCTCTCTCTCTCTCACTCACTCACTCACTCACTCTCAGAGTCCACTTTCCTATCAAAGTTCAACATTTCCAGTAGCTGGATTTGACAAGCACTTATGTCCGCGTTGTAAAGTCATGGCTGACTTACAGTGACCCCTTCGAGTTTAAAGGCAAGAAGCATTCAGTTTGCCCCTGCCTGCCTCTCGTGTGAGCTGAGAACTCTGAGAGAACTGTGACCGGCTCAAAGTCACCCAGCAGTTTCACATGGAGTGGAAGCGAATTAAACCCAGTTCTACCACTTTTCATCATTACACCACATTGGGTCTCAAAGAAGTCATTTGTCCCATTTTACTTAACAGAAGCACCCTCTTTGGGGGAGGAACAGGCAGCAACATACCCAAAAGTAATAAAATATGGAAAACTGACCTTCCAGTTTTATCCAGGCACCCAGCTGTGTGTTGTTGTCTTTACACCATGTGACAAACCTTGGTTAGGCAACACATTGTCAAAGTTAAAATCTAATGTTTCCCCATCCATGAGCTCATTACGAATTATTGATTCCATATCGCAGTCCAGTCTTTCGATCAACATGTCGTCTAAGTCACTGGGGAGCTTCTCCTGATGGAAGGATACAATTCCCACTCTTCCATAGCCATTACAGCTGTTCACAGTGGTGTAAGGGTTTATGCTGTTCATCTGCATTGGGTGGCTCATAGGCACTTGCACAGACGTTTTCACTGCGGACGAACGATTTAAGCTTGATGCATGAGACGTGGTGCTGACTGTGAGAGACAAAGCATGGCTATTGACGGCTGATGTTGGCTGGACATGTGCATGGTGGGGGTGGGTACTGGGGGACGCAATTTTGTTATGATTCTGCTGGCTGCCGTACGGTGTAATTGCTGAGTTAGAAGCCATTAACACGTTTGGTCCCAGCCCTCGGCCACTGCCTTGGGAGACACGAGTGTCCACAGATGCCAAGATATCATTGTGTGGCGGTGAATCAGAAGTCAGCAACTCCTTCAGCAGACCGACAGGACAGTTATATTGGCTGATGGGTCCGTAGCTCGATTTATTGTCCTGAATGGTTTGCATCGGCATTTGAGACAGCGTGTTCATGCCAGTCTGTCCATAGCTGTATTTCCTGTAGTCGGCATTCGGTGAACTTATATTTGTGTTGGGTGGAGTATACGAATAGCCCGGTGGTTGCTGCATCATGGTCGTGGGAGGGGACTGGGTCGATCGAGCCAAGGACGTGTTCGGCGATAAAAGGTTGAGGTTATCCAGCAGGTTCTCCATGGTTTCTGAACTGCTCATCTCAGAAAGGCTGGGCAGAGTTGACGCCATTTTGGTCGCTGGTGGAGGATAGACCATGGAGTGCACGTCCCCTTCTCCGAGGTCATCTTGCTCTGGCAGGATTGGAGAAAGTCTCCCACTGATCGTACTAGCGTTAGAACTGGTTCGAGGTCTAAATGTACTCCAGTTGTTATCAAAGTCGTCGTTGCTGTGAGAGCTGGGACTTGCAGGCCATTTGGAGAACTGGGTGCCTGGACTGTCCCCATTTCCATCTTGAGCAGTCTGAAGGGCTGTTTTTTTCTTTGCAGCTCGGCCTCTGCTTTTTGCAAACTTGGCACTGTTATCCATGGACGCAGCCCTTCTCCTGGGAGACTTGCCGCTTTTGCCGCCTTCTGGGTTGAGCATCCACCAGGAGCTTTTTCCGGTTCCTTCATTCTGCACTCTAATAAACTTGCTGTGCAACGAGAGGTTGTGGCGGATTGAATTCTAGAAAAGGAAACAGGAAGTAAGGAAAATATTGAGTCTCTCTATTCCCGCCCTTAATAGATAGAACCATTCCATCAGGTGCACAGCTGTAGAAATACACATTTTCCAATAAATATAAAGCTCCCCATTTTAGCCAAATAAGACTCTTATATACCTACAGTAATGAAATTTCCAATTTACACTTTAAGACAATTTCTGCACCAAGGGACTTTAAGACCTAACTACTGATGGCAACAAGGGCAATGAGTTTAAAATTAAAAATGTCAATGAAACCCATGAAGAGAGGATATGATATTCTACTTGTTTGCATTTTTCTGAAGGACCTTGAAACCTAACTCCACAGATGCCCGTTCTTTGCACAGAGCCAAACTAATGCAATGAACAACACACATCCAGTCGTCCCTAGATGATCACAAAGCAACTCGGTGATCAAAATAACAAAACTGGGACACATGAACCATTTGATATATTGTTCATCAGACAGAATGAAAATTGTAAGACATTAGTTTATTGTCAGCGAGAGTTTAACTTGGTAATCTTGGCCTAGCAGAATAGTGGTCTAATAGAAAACATGAATTTCTACTTCATGATTCACAGGGAAGCACAACAATATAGAAGTAAGCAATGTTGAATGTTAGAACAAATACACAGAAAGAACAAGAAGAAGAGTTTGGATTTATACCAAACCTCCTGTAAGGAGACTCAAGGTGGCTCACAAGTTCCTTTTCCTTCCTCTCCCTGTAACAGACATCTTGTGATGTAGGTGGGGCTGAGAGAGTGCTGAAGAATTATGACTAGCCCAAGGTCACCCAACAGGAATGTAGGAGTGGGGAAACAAATCTGGTTCACCAGATAAGCCTCCGCCACTCAGGTGGAGGAATGGGGAATCAAACCTGGTTATCCAGATTAGAATCCACCTGCTCTTAACCACTACATCACACTGGCTCGATGACACAATGTAAATTACCAATGCTTTATCTCTGTTTACTTTTTAAAAAC
This sequence comes from Sphaerodactylus townsendi, assembly GCF_021028975.2. Lineage (NCBI taxonomy): Eukaryota > Metazoa > Chordata > Lepidosauria > Squamata > Sphaerodactylidae > Sphaerodactylus > Sphaerodactylus townsendi. The sequence goes on along the minus strand of NC_059425.1, from coordinate 171,222,012 downwards.
GTGCCTAAAACTTTTCACTTGCCAATTAAAATTTACTCCCATGAACGAAATCACAGAGGGAAAGCTTTAGAGAGCAATCCTAAACAAGTTCCACGTAGGTGGAATCAGCGGGGCTTACAAATACTTTTCAAATTAAAGTTCTTGCTGAGGTATCTAAGTGACATCACTCTTGGGATATGATTTAGGATTTATGTAAACCTTTTGGATTTTTCAGAACTCCTCGCTGATACTATGAACTGATGGACTTCGAACAGGACAGAATTCTTGTATTTACAGAAGGTCCCTAAGTATTTCTCCACATGTCACAGGCCTTACGACAACCATTTTTTTCTCTGTCAAATGTGAAGTTTCAAATTTAGGCCAAAACAAGGACACTACTGCAAGGGAAGCTGTCTGCCGGCTGGCTGTTCAAATACATGGGTCTGTGTTTGTTTTTTCAGTTGGGGAAGGCCACTAGATTTACAGAGGCTGCTTCCTGCTTGGCTTCCAGAGATCCATCGACAGGTGATTTCATTGATTCCTCTCTTGCTGCCTATTTCCTCAGCTATGAAAGATATATGTTGAATTGTGAGCCCTCTCGCCAACAGATTATTCCGGGTGGTTTTTTTAAAAAAGCATGCGTCTTTTCAAATTTCAGCTATGCAAAAAATTATAGCTTTCGAGGTTATTCCTCTCTTGAAACCTGTAGCAATTAACCTGTGAATTTGTCAAGGTGTTGGCATATTAATTTCACTCTGCTCCCCTCAAGTAACAAGCTGCTACTTGTTGATCTTAAGAGATTCAGTGGGACAGATATGGCATGTTGGACTGAAGCCACTAAAGGTTTTCAGGACTAAAGCAAGCATTTAAATTGTGCTCTAAATAGCTTCAGAAGACTGGTAGAACACAGTTCTGGCATACTCCTGGAGCCCCATCTCACATAAAGAAGTGAACCACTGTGAGATTTGTACTAAGAACTGAAATACACATTATATCAGGGTTGCCAGCCCTACTGCCTCCCTCCACTAGCCCCCCATGAGAGATGGGGGGCTGGGTTGCCGGATCCAGCTTGCAAAACTCATGAGGACGTTTAAAAATACTGGTAGAAAGTTGCATACAGCTGTGTATAACATGTAGTTAAGATATGATGCTTTGGATCACCAAGAGTAGCACCAGATAGCTTTTGAGAGGGGTTGCAGGCTTCATCCTCCTCTCATTGTAGCAAATTTTAATGTGCCAGCATATCTAGGGGCTCGCCCAGGTGAAGTCCCCAGTAGATTTTCTATCGAAACTCAGCAAAATGTAGCTCAGTTCTGAAGAATTTAAATAGAAGAGTACTAAGCCGATGGCTGCATCTGCAGACTGTTGGACACCACCCTCTCTTTGCACTGCAGCTATCATTTTCAAGAAGGTTTTCTGGTGTGGACAAGATGATTCAGTTGCAAACGACTGTTACAGCGGTATAACAACAACAAGCAGATGCTGCCCCAGACTAAAAACAAGAATCACAGCTTTGACTATGTGAAAGGTGAATAGCCTGACTCAGGGAAATTCTCCAGCCTCAAGAATAAGGGAATTCAAAAAGCTCTGAGCATAGTTCAAAAGATCATGGGCCCAATTGAGGGAGAGTCTCAGTGGCGTAGGAGGTTAAGAGCTCGTGTATCTAATCTGGAGGAACCGGGTTTGATTCCCAGCTCTGCCACCTGAGCTGTGGAGGCCTTTCTGGGGAATTCAGATTAGCCTGTGCACTCCCACACACGCCAGCTGGGCGACCTTGGGCTAGTCACAGCTTCTCAGAGCTCTCTCAGCCCCACCCACCTCACAGGGTGTTTGTTGTGAGGGGGGAAGGGCAAGGAGATTGTAAGCCCCTTTGAGTCTCCTGCAGGAGAGAAAAGGGGGGATATAAATCCAAACTCTTCTTCTTCTTATGTCATGCTGCAGCTGCTAAGTCCCACTCTCCAACCAAGGTGATGCTATGCGTGATATTCTGCACAATGGAAAGTCTCAAAATGGCTCGGAAATGGACCCCCGTTAGGCCAAGATCGGCAGCGACAGACATTATCTGCCACCCCATCGACACTGTTAGGATCAAAATTCTTTTTGCACTGCAATCCAAGTTCCCATACTATTATAATCATCACACAGCTGCATAAAAACAACAACATAACAAACTACAACCGGGTTGTATGGCCATGTTCCAGTAGCATTTTCTCCCGACGTTTCGCCTGCATTTGTGGCAGGCGCCAGCCACAGATGAAGGCAAAACGTCAGGAGAAAATGGCACTGCAATCCAAGTTCCCATACTATTATAATCATCACACAGCTGCATAAAAACAACAACATAACAAACTACAACCGGGTTGTATGGCCATGTTCCAGTGGCATTTTGTGGCAGGCATCTTCAGTTGATCCTCTGAAGATGCCAGCCACAGATGAAGGCAAAACGTCAGGAGAAAATGGCACTGGAACACGGCCATACAGCCCAGAAAACCCACAACACCCCAATCAGGAAGTGGATTACAAACTGACATTTGAGTCCAATAGCAAAGCATGGTGTAGTGGTTAAGAGCAGGTGGATTCTAAGCTGGAGAACCATACAGTCCAGAAAACTCACAAAACCCTAGTGATTCCAGCTATGAAAGCCTTTGACAATAAAATGCTGTTCTCCTTCTGGCACAGGCTGAGGACAACCTGATGCTGCAAATTACTCATGCACTTGTTCTTCCAAGATGCACACATTTGTGCACATATATATCATCACTTGTCCCTCCAACGTGCTAGAAAACCCTCTCCGCTGGCAGGCAAAACCACTCAGGAAGCAGGCTAGACAAATCTCAACTTGAGGAGAGATGCACGAGCCGCTGAAGGCCCTGGTAGAAACACCCACAGACCTCTCAGCAGCATTCGGTCACAGAACCATCCAAAGTGTAAACTGGCAGAGAGCAACTACTACGCCAAGCAGACAGGTATCCAACATACCAAGGAGAGACTTTCTACTCAAGCCAGCGCGGTGTAGTGGTTAAGAGCAGGTGCATTCTAATCTGGGGAATCGGGTTTGATTCCCAGCTCTGCCACTTGAGCTGTGGAGGCTTATCTGATGAACTAGATTAGCTTGTGCACTCCAACCCATGCCAGCTGGGTGACCTTGGGCTAGTCACAGTTCTTCGAGCTCTCTCACTCCCACCCACCTCGCCGGGTATTTGTTGTGAGGGGGGACGGGAAAGGAGATTGTAAGCCCCTTTGAGTCTCCTTACAGGAGAGAAATGGGGGCTATAAATCCAAACTCTTCTTCTTTTTCTTCTTGGTCATGTGAGCCACATAAAAATAATAATAAGCAGCAGCAATGGCTACACTTGGGGCAAATGGAATTCACAGCGAAGAGGAAGGCAGATCCTAGGCATTGCATTTTCTGTTCTTTTTCACCAAAAAGGAAGCAGGTGAATAAGGGGTGCTACGGCACTATACTGCGTTAAGAACTTTTCATTCCAGTTTACATATCAGCAGTGGGGTGGAAAAATAAGGGTTACAGCAACACAGAGCTAAGGCACAATGGAGGCTTTCTTTCTTATTTGTATTTTTCAAAAATCTGACATGTTCTCTCTCTCTCTCTCTCTCTCTCTCTCTCACACACACACACACACACACACACACACACACACACACACACACACACACACACACACACACACACACACACCCACCCTATCCAGGAGTGGAACAGACATGTGAACTGCTGCACAGCACTAACCTACCATACCTAGTTGGGCTCTAAGTCTGCAGGTGCTTTTTCCATTTCCTTCATGAAGTGTGAGTCTCAACAAGAACTTAGTCTGAAGGACAGTTTTGCCCCATTGGAAAACTTGAGTGTTTCACTGTGATCGTTAGCGGATCAATGCCTTCCTCCTCGACCCTCAATGAGTTGGATGTTATGAACTCCCTTTGGAATATTCTGTATGGAAACCCGATGTGGTTTGGAACACTCAGAAAATGTTGGCACTCTGGCTTGATGCTTAACATAAAGACCAATACTATTCTATACCGGGGGGGGGGGGGGATCACAAGGAAGTTTGGGTGAAACTTGTTGATTAAAAAGACAAAAACAAACTGGTAACGTTTTAGAGTTGTGTTTTGTAAAGATCCCGTCACGCCATAGCTTTAATGTTTATGATGGAAACAAGTCCTCCCTTCCTCCTCCCCTCATACCCACAGCCTAGGAAGAAATATGGTTACTTGTAACTGAAGTTCATTGAGTGGGTCAATTTCCCTTTCTGAGGGGGAGATCGGCTCACAACCCTGTTATGGGATCGGACAGTAGGCACAGTCATAGAGCTTGGTTGGGGTAAAGCACAGGTGTCAAACTCGCAGCCCTCCAGATGTTAGGGACTACAGTTCCATCACCCCCGGGAACTGTAGTCCGTAACATCTGGAGGGCCACGAGTTTGACACCTGTGGGGTAAAGGAACCTGCAGCTTTCCTTCTGAACCCTATTCAGGCTCTCTCCAGTTTGTTAGTAGATGAAAGCCCATTAATGGGTCTAGAGACCAAGAAAAACTCAACAAGATTAGGAGAGAAGTGGCAATCAGCAATACCACAAGAGTATTGTCGAGTGGCCCAAAGGCATGCGGTGCCCCAGGAGGGCGGAGTGGACTGCTAAGATCAGAGCTGTGGCCATCCGAACCAAAAGTTCCAGGAAGCAACACTAATCACCCGAGAGTGAAGAAGCAGGTTGTCCTCTCGTTGAGCACTTGGGACAAGTCTTGAAGATGAAAAGGCCCGCCATCAGAGCCTTTGTGCTAGTCAGAGGCTGACCCAACAGATTGGCTTCTCAGTGCCAAGCGATCGGTTCTGATGAACCTTGGTGCCAAGCGATCAGTTCCGACAATTCCTGGTGCTGAGCAGGTTGGCTCCAACAGATTGCCGGTGCCAAGAGATCCTAGGCACCAAGCAGGTCAGATCCAGTGATCCTGGGTGCCAAGTGGGCCAGCTCTGACAGATCCCTGGTGCAGAGTGGATTGGCTCTGATGAGTTGTCAGGATGCCTAGCAGTTGGATTGCTTTTGGGGCTGCTTCTTGGTTTCAGTGGGTGGGGGATGGGATGTCTTTCTCCACTCTGTCTGGCCAGGTGCTGGCCAAGGCCAGGTTCAGTAGTTTCAGTTTGTGTTATCTCACTGTCTGCATATATTCTCAGTGCTGTTCACATGTGGGGGGGAATGTGAAAACATATTACCGTCTACTGCATGGGGAAAGCCATTCGTGGCTTTTCCAGGCTGTCCTCTGGATCATGAATAAACCTCTGTTCTCTACATGGAGTTTGTTTCAGTTTTTGGGGATCTGACATGAGTCTTGGTGCTGAGCAGATAGACTCTGAGCAGATCGGCTACGGCGAGCCTTTCGACAACAAAATTACCTCACAGGGCCTGTGGCCCAGTGTGAGAAGAAGAAACAACAGAGCTAAAGCAAAAACTGATGGGAAAAGGCAGAGCTCTTTACAAATTCCATGGTAGAAGAGAAAAAACTCACAATTTTGATGAAAAACTGCCTCACAGGGCCTGAGACCGGTTGTGAGGGGAAGAAGAAGAAGAGTTGGATTTATCCCCTGTCTTTCTTTCCTGGAAGGAGACTCAAGGCAGCTTACAAACCCCTTTCTCTCCCCGCCCCCCTCACAACAAACACCCTGTGAGGTAGGTGGGGCTGAGAGAGCACTGAAGAACTGTGACTAGCCCAAGGTCACCCAGCTGGCGTGTGTGGGAGTGCACAGGCTAATCTGAAGCAAGAACTTCTTTCCTCTGTGGGAGGGAAAGAAGAACAGATGGAATAGCACTCCTCCACCTGCCATCACATGACCATCTGGGTGGGAATCGCAAGTGCTCTTTGGAGCTGCAAAGCAGACAAAAATCTTTCTGTGGCAGGCCAACAGGGGCTGCGTAGAATACCCAGAAAGACTAACTTTTATTCCATCTGTACATGGAAGTGTTGAGCATTACATGGAAGCTACAAACTGTCTTAGTCATCAGAAATCTACAATCTCATATTCTTCTGTTAAGGACATTCAAGGTCACTCTTGGAGTAGCTAAGCCATTCCCAAAGTTTGCCAAAAACAACAAAAGTTCCAAACAGGAAAAGGTTTGCAGGAGAGTGCCTGTTACATAAATTCCTGTTTTTTCCACTCAGTCAGGAGAAGATTAAAGAGACTATGATTTACTACCTTGGAAAAAGCATGGAGAAGGGTAAATACTGCAAAAAAAATATGTAGCGTTGCTAATGATGTTGTGTCTACAAAGCTTTGCCAGCTACAGACGTGACCTGATGATAGGAATCGTTTCAAATGCTGGAACTTGGAAACTGAGCAAGGCACTGCGGTCGCAGGATGCTGAGGGAAGCCTCCGTTGACTCGTACTGCAAATTTTACATTTCTTCGGAAAGCAGATTCACTTTGAAAGTTTCAGAATTAAGAAATTCGGGGCTGATTCTATTTGTCAGTTCCTTTTAATACTTGACGGTAATTACGGTTCACAACATTTTGTTGCCGTTTTTGGCTCTTAACTTTGTAAGCATCAGTCTAGAATATTTTTTTTTGCATGCCCAGGCATGTATTTCTGTTTTGCTCCAGGCTTTAAGTGTTACATCTACTGCACCTTCCATCCTCAGGCAACCGTGTCTTGGTGCCTATCTGCCCACATGCCTTCCTAAATAACCTTTAAAAAATGGTTCAGAATAAAGAATGTAGATAATAAGGCAAGTGTATGCTGCTAGCCAGGTATAATTTGTTTACTTCATTTTGTTCACAGAACATGGACCCCATACACTAACTTATGTATGCACATATGTGAGTAATTTAATTTTTATATAGCTTTTTCACTGCAATTTTAATCTTCATGGAGTTAAATTAGAATGCCCCAGGCCAATTAACTACCTTTCAACATCTGAAGGAGAGGCTTGTTCTGTAAACACGCAGCTAAATGAAGGAGCTAAACTAGCAACGCACCACATTCTCAACCGTTCCACTACCTCAGATATAAAGTCATAAATCATAAGGGATATTCTAATATTTCCCTTCAAACCCAGCAAATGAGCGTTTGGTTAAATCCAAGAATAGTGAACTCCTTTCAGTGGGATTTATGTGCAATTTTCTTGATTTTGAATAATGCTTTATATCACAGGTGTCAAACTCGCGGCCCTCCAGATGTTATGGACTACAGTTCCCATCACCCCCATGCCAGCATGATGCTGGCAGGGGATAATAGTCCATAACATCTGAAGGGCCGCGAGTTTGACACCTATGCTTTATATGGCTCAGAGGGGAGTCTGTATAACAGGAAGAGGAAACAGCCAAACTTTCCATAGCCATCTTCATTCTTAAGGATGGTCACCTCCAATTGACACAAACATGCAGTTTGAACAAAGTTGTATAGTCCTGGGATTTGGCCTGTGACAAAGCAAATCTGCTGAAGTGGGCCTTAGTCAGAGCCTGGAGAGGAAATTTCCTGGGAACGTATACACACGGCCTTGCCTTCTACAATGGGAGAAAGGCAGAGTACAAAAGTAAGTGTGGCATTGATGGCACTGTGCTCAAATGTTTATCTACTTCACTCCACTTCATTGGCCTCCGTGGGTAGGGGAGAACGTGGAATAACATAGCCAAGTATTTTGCAGTTACATTATCTAAAAACTTTTTTTTTTGCCATCAAGAGGGAGCAAGCTTATTTTCTACGGTTCCAGAGACTAGGACCAGGAGTGATGGGTCCAAGAGGAAGGAAAAGAGAGTCCACCTAAACACCAGGAAAAACTTCCTGACAATAAGGGCTGTTCGACAGCGGAATGAACTACCTTGGAATGTGGTGGAGTCTTCTTCTTGGGATGTTTTTAAAGAGAAGCTGGATGGCCATCTGACAGGAGTGCTTTGATTGTGTGTTCCTGCATTGTAGGGGGTAGCTCTTTGGGTCTCTTCAACTGTATGATTCTAAGTCACAGCTGACTTAGGGCAACCCCATAGAGTTTTCAAGGCAAGAGACATTTGGAGGTGGTTTGCCATTGGCCGCTTCCACATGATGAACTTGGTATTCCTTGGAGTCTTTCATCCAAATACTAGCCAGGGTCAGGGCTGAAAGTGTGTGACTAGCACGAGGTCATCCAGCAAGTATCCATGGCATCAGTGGGGATTTGAACCTGGTTTTCCTAGGTCCTTGTCTGACACCTCAACTACTACTACATTACGCTGGCAGGAAATACGAGACAGCAGCAACTAGGTCTGCAATTTGGCCAAAAGATTCACTTTTATTACTATGAAATGCAGCTCTAAAAAGTAATTAAGAGATCTAGTTGAGCACTTTAAAACCCTGATAGGAGCGCCAGGTATGAAAATTATGTGGAATCCAGGCATCTCTGTAAAGCAAAAATAAAGGAATAAGACAGACATTCCCATATAATCCACCTACCTGTCTGAATTAAAATTTGGACATTATATATTTTTTATTTTTGAGTGTAATAGATGAATTTAATTACGTTTAATGGACAGAAGGGAACTATGTATTTAAACACATTTACATCCACATATTCTGGAACGGAATGTGCTTTGGCTCAGTTCACATATAATGAGAAATCACAGTTTAATTAAGCCTACTTAGCACGATTGCCTCTGCACAGACCAGTCTACTAATTGCGGTTAGTTAGGGTCTGCCAAACCCAAATCTGAAACGATGGCTTGAAGTGGGTTTATCAGTTACTCTTAAACTTGTGATATGCAAACATGAATATCCGGGCTCACTCCATAGCGATATGCCTAAAACAAAAATTCCTGGGCAGAACAAAGGTGATGAAACCAGGGCTTGTCAAGGCAAACCTGTACTTTATGACTGTGAAGGCAGGACTCGGTTTTCAGACAGACTAACCATAGTTAAATGAACGACGGTTTAGTGTCATACCCAAACTCAGTTTAATGCACATCCACATGGGTAGATACCACCAAAACACTATGCACTACCTGAAACTAGTGGGGATTATAGTGGATTTGTTTCTGTCATATTTTTCTATCATATTTTGTTTCTGTCATATAAATATCAGGCAGGGGGATAGAAACAATAATCCATTTTTTTATATTATTGACATGATTGGTTCCCCATCTTTCCATGCAAGTGTTCAAGATGGCTAATACATCTGATAACTGGTAAGGCATGAATTTTTGATAAGAATTTTGCTCTACAGGCCTGACATTAGAAACTACGGGCAGCCATAATAATCAATGTGTCCAAATCATATCAAAACTGCTCATGGGGGGGGGGGATTAGATTATGAGAACTTTAAAAACACACATAGAACACCTCCCTCACATAAATGGGTTATTAAATTGTGGAATTCACTGCCACAGGAAGCCCTTGACCTCTATGCCCTGTTTGTTGGCCCTCCTAGGTACCTGACAGAGCACTGTATGAAACAGGATACTGGACTCCATTGGTAGAGTGCTCAAACGCTGTCAGGTTACCATCTGTGATGAACTTTCTACTCAATGGGTCCTGTGATCTTGTATGTGAGAATGTTGCAAGTTTTTTGAGGCACTATTTGGTCAGGCGCAATCATTGTCTACATAGTAGTAATGGTTAATTAATTTATATGTGTGCGGTTTACAAGGCGTGGTTGTGAACGTTTAACATTGTTTTAATGTATTTAATGTATTTAATGTTTTAATGCATTTTAATGTTTTAATGTCTCAGTTAGTAGATAAATGCCTCTTTTTTACTTTTCTACTAACTCTGTAGTTTATAATGCCAATAAAGGCTTTGGAATTGGATACTGGACTAGGCAGATGACATTGGAAGGGCTCCTAAATCTACTGAAATGAACAGAAAGCCAAGTTAGCTAGATGCATCCTTATCAGTACATCTACAGTAAACATGGCTTACAATTTAATACTGTTTATTTTATAGTCTAAAACATGTCTAAGCTGATCTATTAGATTCATTAGGGGTATTAATTAGAAAATGTCTATTGCAGGGTACTGTTTGTTAAAAATAGCAGGGCATTAGCATATTAGCCCAATTTGACTTTTCATCTGAATGCTTGGTATTGTCTAACGGCACAAGCGAGAAGTCAAAATGCCCTTTTGCCTAATACCCCACCTCATTAGAAGGCGGCAGATTTTTGTTCATTATGTCGCATGATTAACAGCACAACCCTAAACCCTCAACAAATATGAAAGGGTGTAAATTTACCTAGGATGGCCCTGCTGATGGGCTAAACAACCCATTGAACAAATGCTGCAAGGATTCAAATGTTCAAATGAGTAGCTAGAAGGAAAAGCAATGTGCTACCATCTCAAATAAACAAATAAGATTTCCAGTTAAGCATATCTAAGGCTAACACCTGCATCAAGGGAGAGCTCTGTCAGAGTGGAGTTCGACATGTCTGCTGTCTGCCAAATATAATGATTATTACTATTAAATGCTGATTACTATTGTATAATAAATCCCAAGAGAGCAAGAATGCCTGCAATCATTCTAGAACAGATATTTTTGTTATACTGTGGAGACTACGTGAAATTCTCTGCCTGGCTGAAAAGTTAGCGGTTCCTTAAACATTTTGTAGATATTGCTTTTAAAGAGTAATTGAGGCTACAAGATCCTCCATAAACACATTCTTCGTAAATTAGTTTTGCAGTGACTTTGTGATAATGGACCTCTGACCAAAACTTTATAAAAACACATTTGTCTTTTGTTTTATTCTTACACATTATTGGTGAAGCTCTGACTTAATGAATATAACATAATAAAGTTTGGGATAACATAAGTGATTTTAAAGGGATAAGCTGTTGGGGAAGTCAAGGGATGGGGGTGGGGGTAGGAGCAGGAAGTAAATGAGGGAAGTGAGGAGGAGGTGATAGTACACCCTGAAGTAAGACAGTTAATTTTATTTTAATTATGTAGCATCATAAAGTTCCTCGACAATAGTATCACGGGGAAGAGATACAATCTAGGTTGGAGTGAGAGGAGATATAAATGTTGACATTTTCGTGTTTCCCCGAATATAAGACAGTGTCTTATATTAATTTTTGCTCCCAAAGATGCGCTATGTCTTATTTTCAGGGGATGTCTTATTTTTCTGTGTTCTGTTCGTCGGGCATGCTTCCAAACAAAAACTTTGCTATGTCTTACTTTCGGGGGATGCCTTATATTTCGCACTTCAGCAAAACCTCTACTATGTCTTATTTTTCGGGGATGTCTTATATTCAGGGAAACAGGGTAGGTCAAGATTTTGTATAAAATGATCTGTATTGGTTTTCCTGATTGTATAATTCCCTCAATGAAAAAGAGAGAAGCTTGTGTATGGCTTCTTAAGATATATGTATTAAGAATGTTTTATACATTTTATATTTTCACCCCCCCCCCAAAAAAAATATTAAAAAAAAAAACAACTCATGCTGAAACAGTTTTAATCTTTAAGGTGCCACTGGAATTCAGTTTTATTTTGCAACAACAGACTAGCACAGCTACCCCCCCCCCCCAAATCACAATTGAGTAAACCCTTTTTCTTCAACCTATGTATAACTCAAACCCTGAAGGACTTCAGAGGTCAAACTTTAAGCTGGCCCCTGGAATACAGTGAAAGACAAATGTGTCCCGAGGAGTATATGCATCACGTTCCCAGAAGCTCATAACGACACCAGTTTATACACTAAACACACACGTGTGTCCATTTCAAAAATCCTTCTGAGGCTGATAAACAAAACATCTTAAACAACTGCAGCTCGGGCTCTGTTTCTACTTCACATTTCCTGCCACCTCAGGACGATTTTTTTAAAAAAAGGAATGCAGTAATCGTTTCTGATGGGCTGGGGGCCAAGAGCCTGCATTGTTTTCAATGGAGGCGCACAAGAACTGGCAAGGCACAGTGGAAATGACACTGGAAGGGGGACTGGCCCGGCAACAATTCTCTCCAGCCCCCTCCCAGGACGAGTTTTCCCTCAGAAATTCCAGTACTGTACTACAAACACTGAAGGGAAGCACATACCACGCAAAACTGCAAAGGGAAGGACAAACGCCTCTCACATTCGTAACCCACCCATCCCCCAAGGAGTCCGGCCCAGGCTTCCTGCAGTACAAGAACGAGCTCAGAGAACATGAATGGGATAGGCAGCTACATATTTTTTTTTAAAGGAAACTGCTGGGAAGAATTTATCAAGGCAATAAAACTATTTGCCATAGGGCCGTGTTTATTCTGCCCACCAGATTTATTTCACTTACTGGCAATGCAGCGCTTAGTAACTTTATCCGGCTTACTGCAAAAGCTCCCCGCCCCAACGCTTCAAAACTTGGGGAATGTTCCTAAATTCCTCAAACTCTTCCCAGCTTGTTCATTTAAATAACAGTTCCGTCCAGTTTTCCAGCATTATTGCTCTGTTTTGTCGTTGTTCAAAAAGGCTGGAAGGCAATACTTTTACTATTGCAAAATGTTTATCTTTTTTCATGTGGTCGACTTTGAAGGCTCTTTTAAGCAGCCAGAAGGAAGGAAGGAAGCAATGTCAATGTTTATCCGCTGAGGTATACTAGGGCAGAGGTGAGCAGGAGGTAGACTGTGCTTATCTGTGAATTTTCTGGGATTCCAGCGAGAAAGAGCGCATGGCCAGGTGGACCTTGCTCTTCAACCAAATGCCCACTTTGAGTGAAGTGGGTTGGGGATTCCCCCAGCCTGACTCATGTTGAACGTGTGACTGGGGGCTCACCTTAAAAACGGGGGAGGGATCCGCTCCAGAGCCCTTCACAGTAGCAAGACTCTTTCCCTTCCTTCCAACCAGGACTACTTTGCAGGGGAAAATGGCTGTGGGGGAAAACGGTCTCGATGCCTCCTCAGCAGTCAGGCGGCACCCCCACTGTACAACTCTCAGCACTAGGTTTGGAAATTCCAGATGATTTGGAAGCAAAGGCTAGGGAGGGTGGGGTTTGGGGAGGGGTGGCACCTCTTTGAGATATAATGCCATCAAAGCCAATGCAATTCTGGACTGTATCAATAGGAGTATAGTGTCCAGATCAAGGGATGTAATTGTAGCTCTCTATTCTGCACTGATCAGACCTCACCTGGAATACTGTGTACAGTTCTGGGCACCGCAATTCAAGAAGGACACTGACAAGCTGGAACGGGTCCAGAGGAGGGCAACCAAAATGGTAAAAGGTCTGGAGTCCATGCCCTACAAGGAGAGACTTAGGGAGCTGGGTATGTTTCATTTGGTGAAGAGAAGGTTAAGAAGTGACATGATAGTCATATTTAGATATTTGAAGAAATGTCATGTTGGTGAGGGAGCAAGCTTGATTTCTGCGGCTCCAGAGAACTGGACCAGAAGTAATGGGCTCAAGGTGAAGGAAAAGAGATTCCACCTAAACACCAGGAAAAACTTCCTGACAGTAAGAGCTGTTCAGCAGAGGAATGCACTACTTTGGAGTGTGATGGAGTCTCCTTTTTTGGAGGTTTTTAAAGAGAAGCTGGATGGCCATCTGACAGGAGTGCTTTGATTGTGTCTTCCTGCATTGCAAGGGATTTGATGACCCTTGGGGTCTCTTCCAACTCTTTGATTCTATTATTCTAAAACTATCCTCCAAAGTAGCCCTTTACTCCAGGAGATCTGATCCGTGTCATCAGGAGATCTGTTGTAATTTCAGGAGATCTCCAGGTGCCACCAGGAGGTTGGTAACTCTACTCTGCAGCTTGCTTGCTTTCAAAAGTGTCCAGGGATAGAAGTTGAGGAAGCCCCCCACCCCACCACTTTTAAAAATTGTCCCAGGTCAGATATGAAATTGAAACCCCTCAAATTGACTCACATTCATTTATGATGACAACATTCATATCTCACTTTTCTTGGTGGTTCAAGGCAGCTTACAATGGTTCAAAATATCTCCAGCTAAAACCAAAAATAAAATAGCCAATCCGAAATGTCTCCCTCTTCCTCTCTCCCTAGAAAGATCCACAATTCAAACCCCCTTAAAAGACTTGGCAAACAGGTAGGCCTTGCAGCAGCTCCTGAAAATCTAAGGTGGTGGAAAGCCCATTCCCAGAGGCGAAACTACCGGGGGCGCGTTGCACTGGGCATGTCTGGGGGGTGGAAAATCCCCCCCGTGATGCCCCCCTCCTTCCCCCACATGGCGCCTCCACACGCACTTACCTTAGTGAAACAGTGCAGGCTGGAGAAGTGGCCTGTTCCCTTCAGGCTGAAAACTGCCTGATGGGAACTACACTTCCGAGGAGACCTTGCAAGGCCAGGGTCTCATGGGAAGTGTAGTTCCCACCAGGCTGTTTTCAGCCTGAAGGGAACAGGCCGCCTTTTCAGGCTGAACTAAGGTGGGGGGGGGGCAGGGCACCATGGGGAAAGAGGGGGTGGAAAACAAAGAGTGCGCACCGGGCGCACTCTGGCCCAGCTACGCCTCTGCCCATTCCACAGGGCCAGAACTATAATGGAAAAAGCCTGGACTCTGGTTGATACCAGGTGGGCCACCCTAAGTGATGGGATAACCGGCACATGGTTATTTCATTGCAGTTGCTGCACAGGAAGGAGACAGTCCTTCCTTTCACACATTGTGTGAAGAGACCTCTAGTGTCACTTAACACACAACAGTTATATACTGCAACGGGAAGCAGGTGCTTTGTGAAACTATACATTGTAAAGCTATGCTGGGGACCTTTAAACTTTAAAAGCGTATATAGTGGACAACAGTTCTGAATTGTGACCACGGAATAATGCAAAGCCTTCTGACTCCACACATGCAGTTTTTCCCAGTAGGGGAAGGAAGAGGTGGAAGCTGTTGGATGGGGAACTTGAACTGAGGCGGGCTGTACTGGGGCTTCTTCATCCCCACCCCCACCCCCAAATCTGTTGGTACACAGGTATTGAAAAAGAGGCAGATAGTTCACTGGTATCCTGTCGAAACACCTCCTCCCTGCCAGAGCTTACAGTAACTTGAGAACAGTGACTGGGCCTTCTAATCACCGATCTCCACCATCTTAAGTTGCAGAACATGGAGATTCTAATTACAAATCATAATAAAGCAGACGATGGAAAGATTGAGGTCAGCCTGTCCATCTACTGGGGAGATCGGAAAGCAATTTTTGCTAGGAAAGCAATTTGTCTATTCAAACATTAAAGATGACAATATTCATACACAGTAAATTATTATTTATCTTCAGAAGAGGAAAAAAGCAATTTCTCCATTCCTGTAGGTTCCCATCAGCTGTCCCTCGGGGCAAGAAAGAAGAGGAATGTTCCATGTTCACTCACAGCAATAGTACTACTCCTCTACAGTTGCCTAACTCTTGAGGTTATCTGCACCTTCTAAATGTTAACCAGAACAGGAGATCCTAACACTCTGCTATGGAGGACATTTCAAGATTAAATGTTCTGAAACTTTCCAACACATAATTAAGGCATGCACAAAATACCTCCCTGGCCAGAAATTGCTTTTGCCTGCAAGCTAGCTAGGGGCACATGAAGTAAGGAAGAAGAAGGATTCTTTGGATACACACCATCCTTTAAAGTCTCTCAAGAATCAACAAGGGAACACGAATCTCCACTGATCCTCAGCGATTGTCAAGAGATCTGAAGAAAAATATCCTCTACTGTGAATACTGGCAATTGTTTTGTTAAGTACTTAACAGGGACTGCAGTGGATGCTATCAGGGTGCTGATCTGGCTAGTTGTGTGGGATACCTTTCAGTCTGTCCAGTCCAGGGGTAGGGAACCTGCGGCTCTCCAGATGTTCAGGAACTACAATTCCCATCAGCCCCTACCAGCATGGCCAATTGGCCATGCTGGTAGGGGCTGATGGGAATTGTAGTTCCTGAACATCTGGAGAGCCGCAGGTTCCCTACCCCTGGTCCAGTCTAAGGATGTAGATTCTTGGAAATATGAAACCTATCACTTGCTTGCATGATTCTTATCCCTCCTGGATACTTCAATCTGCTGGGACTGGGGTAGGGCTGGCAGACTGGGTCTGGAAGACAGTAAATGCCTCCCTTGAAGAGGGCAGTGCTGCATCCATTTCTAAAGAAACCTGCTATGGGACCCAGGAGTTGAATTACTGCGCCCCCCCCCCCCCAATTTCCCATATACCATTCTTGAACAAGTTAACTAAATGAGCAGTGGCAAGGCAACTTCAGGGATTCCTGAGTGAAGCAGATTATTGGATCTGTTTCAATCTGCATTCACAGTTAGTTAAGGGACTGAAATGGCTTTGGTCACCCTGGTGGATGATTTGCATGGAGAAGTCCACCCTGTAGTGTAGTGGTTAAGAGGGGGTGGGTTCTAATCTGGAGCACCGGGTTTGATTCCCCATTCCTCCACCTGAGTGGCAGAGGCTTATCTGGTGAACCAGATATATTTCCGCACTCCTACATCCCTGCAGGGTGACCTTGGGCTAGTCACAGTTCTCTCAAAACTCTCCCAGCCCCACCTACCTCAGAATGTTGTGGGGAGAGGAAGGGAAAAGAGCTTGTAAGCCACCTTGAGTTTCCTTACTGGAGAGAAAGGTGAGGTATAAATCCAAACTCCTCTTCTTAAAAAATAATAACAACAAAATTCTCCTGGATCTCTCAGTGGCGTTTGATACCATTAATCAGAGTATCCTTCTAGGCTACCTTTCTGGGTTGGGACTGAGAAGCACTGTTTTGCAGTGGTTTTGGCCTACCTCTAAAATTAGTCTCAGCGTGCAGCGTGGGAGGACTGCTGCTGAATTTCTCAACCTCTGACCCGCAAAGTCCCGCAAGGCTCTATCTTGTCCCCTATGCTTTTCAATCAACTTAAAGCCTCTGGAAGAGGTCATCTGGAGATCTGGGCTGAGTTGCCACTAATATGCAGATGACGCTCAGCTCCATCTCACACTTCCTGCAGACGTGAGGGAGGCTATGGAAACCGCAAACAGGTGCCTGGAGGCAGATTTGGGATGGATGAAGGATAGCAACCCAAACCTTAATAAAATTGAGGTCCATGGGTGGGGAAAGGTTTACACTCAGAAACTGGGACATCTCCAGTTCCAAATAGGGGTGACCTCTCCCTAAACAAGCAGGTTCATGGCTTCGAGGTAAAACTGGCCCTGGGCCTCCTGCTGGATAAGCGGTGGTAGCAGGGGTGTCTCTCACCAGCTTTGCAGGTGAGCCAGTTGAGGCTCTTCCAGAGGAGGTGAGAGATCTTGCCATTGTGATGCAAAGTGAAGTAACACCTACATTAGATTACTGCAAGGTGCTTTACATGAGGCTGCCCTTGAAGACTGTCCAGAAATGACACAGAATGCTGTGGCCAGAACATTGACTGGAGGGGATCAAGAAATACCAGCACTAGAAATGGTCTCCTTCTGAGGAGATTCCCCTCCTATTTTCAGATCCAAGAGCTGCTGTCTAAATCCTTGTTTCTGTAATATTGTAGGTTCCAGATAAAACAGATAAAAGTTTGACAACACTTATTTCACCATTGAGGAAGGCAATGGCCCAGACACATTTGGTGTTTTGTTTGTTTTACTGTACTTGTGACCAAGGGCATGGGGGAGAAAATGCACCCCCTGAAACCCCACCCCCCACCCCGCGGCCCCACCCCCACTTACCTTTTTTTGCTGGCTGAAAACAGGCCAGGCTGGTGGGGCGGGCCAGGCCAATCCAGGTGGGGCAGGGCGAGGGGGGAATGGGGAGATTTTCTGCCCCCACCGGTGCACTGTTCGTGCACACCCCTGTCCCCTTATGGCTCCGCCACTGCTTGTGACTAATTGAATATATGTTACTGAGTGATTGCTCTGAATGAAGTAGTTCAACAATTCATCTGCCATATTGATAAAGGGATATATATACAGTGCAGCAATTTTCTACGGTTTGTGTGGTCCATTGATTACTATTTTGTTGAAATTAATGGATGATTAAAACTCATTTTCAGTTTTGATTTCCATTTTTATATATATGAGGCTTGTTCACTTAACTCTTTTTGACTATTTGATCCAGATAAAATAAGCTAGTAACTCTCTACAGTATATCATCTTTGCTGCCTCTTTTCATACTGCTTCTTGAATCCTTAAAGCAATGATGAATCTGAGGCAATCAGTATGAAGCAGATTTAAATAAATAAGTTTAAAATTAGGAAGTCAGGTGTCCCAAAAACCATTCACCCTTTCAACGGGCCATAATAAGCATCCATCTGTTTCCTGTTACATGTCACTACATTAACGTTCACCTTACTCAGTCAACCATGTATAACCCTCTTGCATGTGTGTTGTAAACAAACTAGGGGCCAATATCCTTTATAATATGAGGCTTTGTTCCCTTCTCTCAGTGTGGCGTAATTAATTTTAAGGTAATGTGATTAACTGAATTATTGATCATCCATTACATTTCTTGTCTGTGTTTAGAACTTGGGATAGGTCTAATTACCCATATCAGAAATAATACAAATAACTGGACTTCAGATAAGGAATACATCTCTTTCTGTACTTAACAATTACCTCTGAATTTGTGAGGGAAAGTATGGAAGATGTAGGCATTTCACTAGCTAAACTGTTACATTAGTTGGGTTTTTAATTATTTGGAGCATTAATTTACTGGAACAAATTAATCTGAAAAATCAGTCTTCTAGAAGACTCCGGAGTCCAGTCCTTTCCAGAACTTCTACAGAACTCTTATCTATTGAAGATTTTGTCTTCACAGTGAATGTATTGGACTCCATGGCAGTCCTGACTCCTGGGCACTTGTGACCTGTGCAGATTGTCCTCTTTTGCTAATAATAATCTGGCACCTGTGAATGAATGCTTCTGAGCATGTGTAGAGTTCTGTTAAGGGAAAATAATCCTTCTCAACATCAATGAGAAAAAAATGTTCAGAGCAAATGTATAAATGTTGGGAGCCAGCGTGGTGTAGTGGTTAAGAGCAGGTGGATTCTAATCTGGAGAATTAGGTTTGATTCCCCACTCCTCCACTGGAGTGGCAGAGGCTTATCTGGTGAACCAGATGTGTTTCCACACTCTTACATTCCTGCTGGGTGACCTTGGGCTAGTCACAGTTCTTCGGAACTCTCTCAGTCCCACCTACCTCACAAGGTGTCTGTTGTGGGGAGAGGAAGGGAAAGAACCTTGTAAGCCAGCTTGAGTCTCCTTACAGAGAAAGATAGGCTATAAATCCAAACTTTTCTTCTTCCTCTGAATATAAACCCTCCTTGTGAAGGGAATTTTCCTTTCTTGTTTAGTTCCTGCACCTTACTCTTAGTGTGACTCCCCCTTAAGGTGCTCATGGCTCCCTAGGGACTACACCCTAGACTACATCCTAGGGTTGCCTATGGGAAATTGGCAGGCCATTCATCTAGCAGAGAGTTTGGTCTATTCTGGTTCATCAAACATAGCATCAGGAGATTGGTGCACAAGTATGCAGACTCATCAAAATACTGCTCTGTAAGGGACAGAGCTTCAAAGAAGAGCAGCACAGTCTTCATGTCAACACAAGGCCATCGCAATGCACGTCATTCCCCATGCAGAATTCTAACTAGCTGCCACATCTCTTGGGCCACATCTCTGTGACATCTGTTAACAGAGACTTCTTACTTCCTCCTGAGTGTGCAATTAAATATGGCCAGCAGGAAAAATTAGGCATACATCTCAATTGGACAGTGAGAAAGCAGAAACACTGTGAAGTGACAGCGGGTGGCGGGGGAGAAGAATAAAGAAAATTGGAGGATTGGAGGCATATGTTTCTATCTCTGCATAGTTAGGAAACGGGTCTTCACTCCTCCTGCTGTTCCCACTTTCTTACATGCAGTAATTTGTGGAAAGATTTCAATTATGGAATTCTCGAATTCTGAAATCATGTTAAAACTGTAGGACTGTGTTCATATGTTAAGTGCCATCAAGCTGCTTCCGACTCACAGCGACCCTATGAATCAATGCAAAGGTGTGTGTGTGGGGGGGACAAAATGGTGCCTGGCCCCGCCCCGGTCCCCCCCCCCAATCCTGCAGGGAGTGGGGCTCGGAGGTCTCCTGGGAAGTGTAGTTCCCACCAGGTGGCTTTTTCAACCAGCTGCACTTTGCAGCCAGTTAAACTAAGATAAGGGAGGGGTATGGGAGAGGGGGAGTGCTGGGGGAGGGGGATTTCCCGTCCCCCACATGACCCACTGGTGCGCACCTGGTGCACAGCGCAGCCCCCCCCCCGCCCCCTTATAGCTATGCCACTGAATCAATGTTCTCCTAAACATCCTATCATGAACAGCCTTGCTCAAGTCTTGCAAACTGAGGGCGGTGGCTTCCTTTATTAATTTGCAAAGGGTCTTCTACTTTTCCTACTGCCTTCAACCTTTCCTAGCATTATTGTCTTTTCCAGTGACTGCTGTCTTCTCATTATGTGAACGAAGTACAATAGCCTCAGTTTAGTCATTTTTGCTGCTAGGGACAGTTCAGGCTTAATTGGATCTCTAGAGCCCACATTCGATCTTTTTCTGGCTGTCTACAGCATCCGTAACAACTTTCTTCCGATACCACATTTCAAAGGAATCTACTTTCTTCCTGCCAGATGTCTTCAATTGCTCAGCTTTCACAGTCATACATAGTAATATGGAATACTATGGCACAAATTAAATCGGACTTGGTTGCCAGTGACACATTCTTATACTTAAGAATCTGAGTGGTGTACCACTAATGGGGACATGGGGTATCCCATGTCCCCAGGCACATGCCATTTGATTACATTGGGTGGTGCCCAGTGGCTCCCTGCTGCCAGGGAGGCCAGCTCTCTGGCAGGAGCTGGCCTGCGGCTACGGTGCCCACCTGAACCACCCGTAGCCAGATCTGGCCCTGCTGGCTAAGGTAAGTAGGCGGGGGGGGGGGGGGCACCCTGAGCAGGTGTTCCCCTCAGTCGCCATTTCCCCACAGTACGCCTCTGAAGAATCTTTTCTAGCTCCTTCATGGCTGTCTGTTCTACTCTCAATCTCCTTCTGATTCACTGATTGCAGTTTCCCTTTTGGTTGATGACGGAGCCAAGAAATAGAAAGTCTTCAGCAATTTCAATTTGCTCATTTGTCTACCAAAAAGCTGAGTAATTTTCTAGTAGTCATTACTTTTGTGTTCTTAATGTTCACTTATGGGCCCCTTCCGCACATGCAGAATAATGCACTTTCAATCCACTTTCACAATTGTTTGCAAGTGGATTTGCTATTCTGCACAGTAAAATCCAGCTGCAAAGAGGATTGAAAGTGCATTATTCTTGTAACTATTACTCGCAAATGTTAAGTACATTGTTTATAATGTGGCAGATCATATTCTGTTATTGCTGGAACCACTTTAAGTCAGACTGTCTTCCAATTAATATGTATTCCTAAATGATAAAATAAAAATTATTATTTTTAAAAAGTGCATTATTCTGCATGTGCAGAAGGCGCCATGGTCCTGCTTTGACACGTTCACTTTCATGATCAGTCGTCTTTATTTAGTATCACTACCATCATTAATCTTCCTCCCCGCCACCCCAATTTTTGCTCCACCTTCATGTAAAACTAGTCCGGCTTTCCTAGCCTGAGGCAGGTGTAAATTTATCAGCATCATTAGCCTATTTCAAGCTTTTCTCCAAATCTGGGGGAGGGGGAGGGGTCGGAAAAGTAGCCCGACAGTGACAACGCACCGCTTTAGCAAATACAGTCATCTGGCCGTTCATTCACGCTTTAACAGTTGTTCAAACACAAATGCTAGGCATTAAAATACTAGGCATATGGCCATATTTTGATAAGGAACTGGACATTTTTTGGAAGGGAGATAAAGCATGTTTTTTAGAATGGCACCAACACCAGAAGTCCTCCATCAGAAAACCAGAGTCGGTTTAGATATAAAACTCACAGCTTGGATGCAGTAAATGCATCCAAGATTCCATGCGCACATCAAGACCTTGCATTACACACTGTATTTATTTATTTATTTATTTTTTAAACTTTTATACCGCCCCATCCCCGGAGGGCTCTGATCAACAATGTATCAACAATGTGCAATCAAAAAAGCAGTTTCTTGTGTGTTCTCCAGTGGCACACTAAACGCCCATGTGCACATTCCTTTCTTACAATCCTTACAGGTTGGATGCAGTATATAACTGGCTTTTCTTCCTGCCAAATAGCAAATCTTCTTCCTAATATCATTAAAACAATAATCAACAGAATTTATTAATAAATGCTTGTATTGGACTATGCATATTATATAGCTTGTGCTGCCATTGGGCAAGATTTTGCACTTTCTCTAAGTGCCACATCTGCTGGAGTTGGTGCCCACCAAGAATGGCATGAATTAAAGTTCCACCCCAAGTTCTATCCACCGACTCATGTGCACCAGCTCCCGTTCCACCTAATATTCTTCTGAAATATACCACTACCACAGCTATTTCTTTGTAAGAATTCATGCAGGATGAATGGAAAGGTTGGAACAAACTGCTTCTCTATCTCTGTAACAATCATATTCAAAATTTCATCAAGAACGCATGATAGCAGAGAAGCCCGCAGAGAACAACCACACCAAATCCCAGGTGCATCAGACAGACACTGGGCATCTCCATTTGTTCTACGTCGTGTTGGTCCCTCCTTCTTAGCCCTGTGACTTGAAAAGCAATAATCAGATCTCTTTAAGATCTTTATCATGGCCTGTTGGGCCTTCTAGGCTGAATATCTCTCCTTCATACAACTCTGTGACTTATCCACATCCAGAAGGCCACCACAGTCCACATCTGCTCTCCCTTAGAGCCAGCGTGGTATAGTAGTTAAGAGCAGATGCACTAATCTGGAGAACCGGGTTTGGATCCCCACTCTGCCACTTGAGCTGTGGAGGCTTATCTGGTGAACCAGATTAGCTTGTGCACTCCAACACATGCCAGCTGGGTGACCTTGGGCTAGTCACAGTTCTTCGGAGTTCTCTCAGCCCCACACACCTCACAGGGTGTTTGTTGTGAGGGGGGGAAGGGAAAGGAGATTATAAGCCCCTTTGAGTCTCCTTGCAGGAGAGAAAGGGGGGATATAAATCCAAACTCTTCTTCTTCTTATCCTTATTCTCAGATGTGGTCCTTTCTTGATGGCTAAGCTCCTCCTACAGCATAAGGCTCTCCAGCAAATGCATGTGCTACGATTCCTGAGCAGAGGCAGCATGTGCAGCAATGCCTTCCACCCCATTTATTACTGCAGGATAAGCACGATTATCAGGAACCACTTAGCAATAAGGGCAGATGCATTGCCTTTATCCGTCATGCTCATTATAATCCTACCCACCGAGCTTTGCTTAAGCAGCAGAAAGCATGTGTACTTTACAGCATGTGTCCTTGCAGACCAGTTCGCAGTTACTAAGTGGACTTTGTTCTTACAGCTGTGCGTGCAGAACGGGAGTTTGCAGAATAAAATGTTCTAGGCCAACTTTGCCCATTTCTGCTGCTGAAGAACTATCAATATATCTCCTCGTGGAGTTCCCCCAAATACAAGGCAAAACAAAATGTCCACACAAATATTCACTATGCTCTTGCTTTTACTATTGATTAATTTGTTCCCCAGACGGTCACACAGGGTCACTTAACATGCTGGGAAGCAATCAGCCTCAGTTAACGTAGGATCGGAACCTTCAAAGAAGGTAGTAAGAATAATCCAGAAATTGAAAGCATACCTCAAATAATTGTGAGTTTTGCAGGGCCTGCAAAACCGAGCTGTACCACCGGGCTTGGGGGGGGGGGGGGGGCTGGCCACTGAGTCCACCCCTCCTTGTTGCCCTATGTAGCATCTGCTTATTTCAAAATCTGCCGGTCCCCTCCCGGAGTTAGGACCGGACGCCATCCACCTAATTATGGGTGGGTTATTGTTGCTACTGATTTTATTGTATTTATTGATTTTATTGGGTTATTCGATTTGTGCCTTCTTTTTAGTTGTAATTAATTGTTTTCCTGTTTGGTATGTACACTGTTCTGAGCCCTTCGGGGTAGAGCGGTTTATCAAATCAAATAAATAATAATAATAATAATCTAAACGTATACAGAGGGATACATTTTTAATTAACTTTGTTGAAACGAAATAACAGGCTTGATCCTCACCAAACCAACTCTTTAAATCTTGTAAAAATAAAACAGTTATAGAGGTGGAGGAGACCAGACCCAATGACTTCACTCAAAAGGACAGTTTATCCCCCACTCTGGCTCCAGCCATGCAATTGAAACCACAGGGTATCACAAGCAGAAAAACTTGAAATCAGACTAAAAAGCCTTGAGAATTTCAAATGTCAAAGAGGAAATTCTGTAATTTCTTCACATTTAAAATGCACAGGAGGAAAATCCAGGAGGAAAACTAACTTTTCATGAAAGGTTTCTAGGGCCTTTTAAAGTAGCATATTTGAGGGAAGACACACAAAAACAGATAAAATAGCAAAGATTCTTATTTAAAAAAACTCAAGGAGGCAATATAACTTTTTATGGAAGGTTTCTAGGGCCTTTTAAAGTAGCAGTTTTGAGGGAAGACACATGAAAAGAGATGCAATAGAAAAGATTCTCATCTAAAAAAAAGATTTTGAAGCCATTAAATTGTTCAGCTAGCCCAGGGATCTGCAACCCGCGGATCCAGAACCGCATGCGGCTCTTTCATCCTTGCACTGCGGCTCCGTGTGGCTTGGGTCCTCTCAGCCTCCTTCGGAGAGTCACCCTAAGGGTTAATGGGAAAGAGTCCCCATTCCTAGAAAGGCACTGCCCGAGTTGGCTATCCCAAGCCACTTCCAGCTTCCCTGTCCCAGCTGCCTGGTTGGCTGATGCTGGTGATGACAGTGTGGGGTGGGGGCGGAGCACCGCTGGTGGATCCTCTTGAACAAGTGAGCGGCAAAGGACAGGAAACGGGAGGGAGTTGCAGGAGTGCAGATTTTCAGCGCAATCCTAACCTCAGTCCGCCTCCCTTGATTGGGTATATTTGGTCATTGACCATAAATAAAGTAATATTCCCTTGATTGTGGTGTCAGGGGTCAACCCTTCTTTTCGGCGGCCTCATTTCCCCCTCCCCCGGGTCCTTTTGAGGGGGCAGGACCACATGGGGGACCTCAGCAGCTCCACATTGGGTTGCAGACACCCCAGCAGCCCCACTGAGCTGCAGGGGCTTTCCTGGCGGATGGCAGCCTGGCTGAGTCCAGGTGAGAAATACAATGTCAGGTTTTAAAGGAGTTATTACCTGCAGCCCTGCAAGGTTGCACTTGTCGGGGCTGTTTGATGGGGAGGCGGGGGTGGGTGGGAATTGTTTGCTTCTGCATTGCCAAGAAGGGCAGGAGTGCATGGGAAAAGCCTTGCACATGGATCTTGGAAGGTTTACTTTAGAGTAAGCCAGTGGATGATAAGCTTGTAGATCATGGAAGGGAGGAAGGCCGGGATCATTCTCAGCCATGGTTGTGGCTTTTGGGAACAGGTCGGGGGCCATGCTCAGTGAGGAATATGGCTGCCGAGACCACCCTCCATGGCAGACATTTTCTCAAGGGGGGGGGAGAAGTTCAGCCCCCCCTGGAAGTTGACAACCCCATTAAAGGCACCAATTTTGATCCACCATCCAAGTGGAATTTGAGGGGGCTCTTTTTGGGGGGGCATAATCAGAGTCTTTCAGCACAAGAAAAGAGAAATGTGTGAAACGGTGGTTCTATTGCTGGTCATTTGAATCATTTGAAACAACACCCCCCCCCTTTTGCTTTGATGGGTAAAAATGGGCCCCAAAGAAGGGAACGTCTCCCTGCATGAGAATATATACAGTGTTATCTTCATTTTAGATGTCAAAAAGTATTTGTGGCTCCAAGTGTTTTCTTTTCCGTGGAAAACGGGTCCAAACGGCTCTTTGGGTGTTAAAGGTTGCTGAACCCTGAGCTAGCCTGAAGAATTCATATACTAAGCATTATCTTACTGGTGCAATCCCACTCCAATGACAGTATTATCTTACTTAATACTATCTTTTAAACTTATTTCATCACCATCATTACCTTTATTAGGCATAGGATAAAACAAGAATCAGACGGACAATAACAACAATAGAAAAGGTTATTAGGTGATCAATTCTTTTAACGTATGACTACTACTACTACTACTACTACTACTACTACTACTACTACTACTACTACTACTACTACTACTACTACTACTACTACTACTACTACATACTGCAAATATGTTTTTAACTTTCAATTCTACCCCTATGCATCTACCACAACCAACCAGTTCATTAAGTTTCTTTCATGTCCTTGGTCATTCCAACCTCCAGTCATCCTTGACTGTCCTCACCCATTCCAACGTCTTTTTCAAACAAATGCTTTCAACCTGCAGCTTGGACAGCTCCAGTCGGGTACCTTAGAACTTGTTCTTCACATACTTAATAAGTGACACATATATTCGTTAAAACAGTAAACTGGGACTTAAGAAGTTGTCATTGGCTCTAAGAGGCAGTTCAAAAATGTAGGATCCAAACTCGTTTTTCAGTAGTAAATGTTTTGCATATTAATAACCATATTTTATCGTTGTTGTTACCACAAAACCCAACCCTGACTTCTTCACCTTTCCTTGTAATTTGATTAAACAAATACAAGTAGTGTTGAATATAAATACAGGAATAGCCCCAGTTTTCATTGCTACAACAAAAAGCTGTCCATTAACCCTAGTCTAAATTGTTTCAGACAATTTTGGGAATAATTATTCTTGGAAATAATTTTTCCCTGAAAATTTCTCTCCCCCACTCCAGGTTTTTATGCTTAAATACAACAAAAATTGTAGACAGTCATTTATTGGTCACCAGAAAAATCCAAAACTATCATGAAAAACATTTTAATTATTTATTTTATGTAGAATTCTTTGCTTGAAATATTCCGGCTAAATAGCAAAAAAGGAATTACACTACAGCTGTGCAGGATCTAAAAGCATCCAAAATGGAAGGAGGCAGGTCTAACTTAACAATTTATGAGCAAGACAAAAAGCTAAGCTGTCTTGGACTGTGACTTCAGTTTAATTCCAAAAGGCACTCCAGCTAAAACGACCCGCAATTTCTGCCTGATTTTTCAAAGGCTATGTGGCAGGGGTCTGCAACCTGAAGCTCACCAGATGTTCATGGACTACAAATCACATCAGCCCCTGCCAGCATGGCCAATCTGGAGAGATGCAGGTTGCAGACCCCTGCTATATGGTGATGACTGCTGGACCAGCTTTCCATCAGAAGTAAAGCATCCTGCTCCATTTCCTCAGACACGGGCGGCTTCCACATGGCGAATACTTTCTGCACTGCTTTAATCACCACAGGGAATACAGAGGTTCACATCCATATATGGGAGTTTTCTGTGTACTTTCCTGTCTTTCCCTTGACCTTTCCCTTCCACATGTGCTCTGCGGTGATTCTGCGCTGGTTCTTGGGTGCCCGGCAGTAGTGACCAGCTGTCCTTTTTTGTTCTATTAAGCTCTACTAAGATTACTGATTTTGAGAGAGGGCCCTCAGAAAGTGGAATGGCATGAAAAACAGACTAGGAAAATGGCACCAATGCGAGCGGCCGCTTTGCAAAACAGGAAAAGGGATAGTGTTCCTTCTTGATAGCAGACTAATTTGCTGGAGCTGCTTTCTTTCCAAAAAGATCAGAGTAAAAAAGATTTGTGAAAGAGGGCATTGAGGATAGAGGGGGCAGGGAATGTCAGTGTGGAAGCTAAGGTGGAAGAGTTGGTGAGGTTGGGACAGGACTGGGCAGACTATTTCATGCCCCCCCTCACCACAGTGGGGGGCTCGGGACTCTGTCTTGGCCATGCTGTCTATGTGGAAAGAGCCATTAACGGAAGTTACTTAAATCTGTTTAGCACTGGAACAAAGTCATTTAATGTTTTTATCAACAATGAAGTGATCATTAAATTATAGTTCAACAAATAAAATTGATAATATGATAGACTACTAATTTTAGAATCAATCTGATTTCACCTTCGACTTGTTAAAACCAGTTCAGCTGCTAGTGTTGAGATCCTTTTCTTCCTCCTCAAAAGTCATTGGTTCCAGCAGCAACTACCCAACCTGAGTCTGACCACTTTCTCTTTGCTATTTTTGGTATAACACACTGAAAACTTTTTCTGCAGCTGTTTTAATGAAAGTATGTATTTTGTCACTACTTAAAATAAACCTGCAAAAAGAGGTACTTTGTCTAGCATTCAGAACGGTCTTTGAGAAAATCAGAAGCGTCCTGTTAGTAGATCGTTGTAACAAGCAGGTAACCCCTGGCTTTACACCCAAGTTGCTGTTCCACTGTCCCTTATGAATTTGATTTAAAAGCCCCAAGGGTCAGAAGGTTCATAGCAACTCAGAGCTGAAATAATAAATGGCTTATTTTCCATCCTGGTAGAGGAAATACATCACAACCCATTGTGGGACACTCACAGATGCTGTTTTTACAGGAAAGTATAAAAATAACCAAATCAGTTTGCCCTGCTCCATTTACTCAAACAAAGCCCCTTACTACAATCAAGATCAGGGAAAGAAAAGGCATGTTTTCAACTTGGTCAATGAATTTGAGGGGAAGCAGTGGTTTAAAAGAGGAAAACAGACATGCCAAACGTTTTTTTAAAAGGAGAAACTCCGGCAAAAACTTAGTTTATCGAGGCTGGATAACTCAGCTACCATAAACCAACTACTTCTTAACACAAGAAAAATTCTAATAAAACAAATATTTAATATCAGCGTACAACACATGTATATAAGTTTGTTGGACAAAATGTTAGCAAATTGCACTGAAAAACCTCCCTCTTAAGGTGAACAGGTGAGAAGTCACCATTAATGATCCTCCAAAGTATGATGAGATGATTGAATACTAAATGATTACACACAGAAGAATAGTAAAAATAAGGCTTCAGAGAACTTCACCTAGGGCACATGCAGAGTAATGCACTTTCAATCCACTTTTAGAACTGTTTGCAAGTGGATTTTGCTATTTTGCACAGTGAAATCCAGCAGCAAAGTGCATTGATAGTGGATTGAAAGTGCATTATTCTGCATGTGCGAAAGTGCCCCTAGCCAGGAAAAGGGTGGCTTCATGTTAAGAATACACAATTGCAGCCCCAGTTTCTAGTACATCAAAATGCACCTCCTGCTGCAGAATGTTCTGCATGCCTTTTAGTTCTGATTGGATCTTCTGGATCTCTTCATACAAGTTACAATTCTTAGGGTGACTTTTATAGAAAAAAATTGAATCATCAGCAAATAGTGAAAGCACGCAGGCATTCAAAGAACAGGGCAACATATTACCGAGGCCCCTTCCGTACATGCAGAATAATGCACATTCAATCCACTTTCACAATCGTATGAAAGTGGATTTTGCTATTCTGCACAGTAAAATCCAGCTTCAAAGTGCATTGAAAGTGGATTGAAAGTGCATTATTCTGCATGTGCGGGACTCCTCTTTAAGTAATGTGAACATAAAACTGAAACTAATCCATTTGCAGTTTTACGACAACAGCTAATATACAAACTGAGACAAAACAATTTCCCCCCAAAATAATAAAACCCAGTTTTTACCCAGGTGAAACACAAAAATGACTATGTTAAATCTGGCATCTTGACCTGAAGTGGCCAAAACCACTTTGGGAAATTCTTGGGAGTTTTAAGGGGAGTGCCTGGGAAAAGGGGTGTTAGGGAAGGGACGGATTCGCAACAGAGTGTGTGACACCAACCTCCAAAGGAGCCACTTTGCCAGGGGAACTGATCTCCGTAGTGTGGAAATCAGTTATAATTCCTGGAGAACTTCAGACTTCTCCTGGAGGTTGGCGACCCCCATCTCAATCCCAGTTACTACTCAACTTGCGTTGCCGTCTTTAACAATGAAAAGAAACCATTCAGGATTTTTAATAAACACCTTCAAAGTTATCCCAGCATTTCAGTGATCCCAGACTTTCATACCTTCATTTCCTATTGACACATGACTCTACACTAGCAATTGCTTTTTGCATTTTTCCAGTATCTGCTAATACTCTTCCTTTGCACCCGAGTTGCCACAAACATCACAGAGGCAGGTGAAGCAGAAATTAATGGCAAAATGCAATACAACTCTCAAATACCAGAAAACCGCAGTACTTGTAAGCTCCGACCTATAGTATTCTCTACAAGTAATATGCAAAACATACCCTGCTGCTTCATTTGGTCTGCTTCACATAACAGCTGAACAATACTGAAGAATCGGAAATGACTGGGGTCAGTTTTCCAAAGCACCTGTATATCATCTGTTCTCTTCCTAAAAGGATTCAAGAAATTCTATTTTGAAACCTTAAAGTCTGTAGACCTTTGGGCCTTGGGGATTTCAGTCTGCTTCTCTTTATTGCTTCATCAATGGAGACTTCACTTTTGTGTGTCACTTATGCAACAAGTTCAAAAATTTTGGTTTGTTTCAGGGTTCTATAATCCTAATCCTATTACATCTCTTATTAGATTTTTCATCCTATCAATTGCATAGATTTACACTGTGCAACCCTCCTTGAGTAACAGTGAAGAAGACGGGCTATAAGTATATCAACCATTTATTCATTTATACTCTGCTTTTCTCCCAAATGGGAATTGAAAATGGTTTACATAGTTTCCCTCTCTTACATTTTATCCTCACAACAACCCTGTGATGCAGATTCTACTGAATGTGTGTTACTGGCCCAAGGTCACCCAAAAAGCCTTCTCGGCAGAGTGGGGATTCCAACCTGAGTCTCCCAGATCCTATTCCATCACTCTAACCATTACTCCAAAAATAAGTTCAGGCTTGAATGTAGAGTCACCAACTCTGGGTTGGGAAATACCTGGACATTTTGGAGGATTGGAGCCTGAGGAGGACAGGGTGGAGGAGGGGATGGATTTCAGTGCAATATAATGCAAAGCATCTAATCTGGAGAACCGAGTTTGATTCTCCACTCCTCCACCTGAGCAGCGGAGGATTATTTGGTGAACTGGATGTGTTTCCACACTCCTACATTCCTGTGGGTGACCTTGGGCTAGTCACGGTTCTTCAGAACTCTCTCAGCCCCACCTACCTCACAAGGTGTCTATTGTGGGGAGAGGAAGGAGAAAGAGCTTGTAAGCCACCTTGAGTCTCCTTGCAGGAGAGAAAGGTGGGGTATAAATCCAAACACCTCCTCTTCATCATCCATTCTCTCCAGAGGATCACCTGGAGGCTGGCAACTCTAATTGAATACCTTGCTACAAATCGTAATTTGTATCTTCATCAACTACAGGCCGTGACTGAATACTTAGCGATGAACCTGAATAACAGCTGCTACACATTTCTTCCAGAAAAAAAGAATATTCTGTGGCACCTTGAAATCTATCAGATTTATTATGATCATTTTCATGGACTATATTTCATCAGAGAATTAAAACAGACATTGAATATGTCTGAAAGATAAATATTGCTCTTAAGTTATTTGTCTGATGCTTACTTTTTTCCAGTTTTTATCAAGTATTTCATGAGATAGAAAGATGGTGCGTCTGTGTCTGGAGCCCAAGTACCCTAGAAGTTCGAGCTAGTGACCCCGGGTCCAGCCAGCTTTTGGTTACACTTCAGTTCTACAAACTGCCCATCGTTCTTGTTCTGTGAGAACTGAACAGCATTAAACATTGACCCAGTTTCTTCAGGAGCTGTAAGTTTTCCTTATCTATGTCTTGGCCGGTCAATACTGTGACCGACATGTTAATATCTAAAACAAGGGGGCTTTTAAAAGCAAACTACATTTTGCTGAATACTTCTCAAAAAAAGCCTTTCCAACATTTCTTCTGCTAGGTGGTCAGGATCTGATGTAGTTCTGTGATTCTGGTCAGCTAAACTGTGCCTTTCAACTTGACTTCTGTGTGGGAGATGGGCCACTCTAATGCTACTTTATCTTCACAAACTACTCCTGTCAGAGAGGAAGCAGCTTTTCTGCAGCAGGCAAGTGTCTCCTGCCAAACAGTATAACTGCACCCGCATATCTTGACATGAACTAAGAGATAAGAATCACCTTTTCTTGCCCTTTCATGTTTCAGTGCTGGTTTTTAGACATTGCCTGTGCACATATTCTCTCTCACCTCAGGACCGGAGATAATTCTTGGTGATGAGTTAATGTACGTACACAAATGCATGCTTAACTTGGGGAACTAGAGGAGAAAGAACCTTGAAACCTCTCCAGTGCAAAGTCAGCAGCAATCACCCCTACCCCTTCCTGCTTCCCTCCACCATACAAAGATTTAAAAAATCTTTACAGTGTTGTAGGTTTTCCGGGTTGTATCTCCTCTGAAGATGCCAGCCACAATGCAGGTGAAACGTTAAGAGAGAATGCTACTGGAAAACGGCCGTGCAACCTGGAAAACCCACAACACCCTAGTGATTCCGGTCGTGAAAGCCTTTGACAATAAAAAAAAATCTTGGTGGTGTAAGGCTAAACGCACTCAGACAAAGTCGACTTTATGGAAAAGGAACGAACTTTATTGATTTACGTTGCCCTAGGTACAGGGGGCTGGAACTGAGAGTTCTTGCCCTCAGTCCCAGTATATGTAGGGTGTGCGAGGAGGCGGTCCCGGAGTGTGGCAGGAGCTAGGGTTGCTGGAGAAACGAAACTGAAAGTCGGGTGAGGAGAAACGAAACTGAAAGTCAGGTGATCCTGACAGGTGGGGACTTGCCCAAATTATAAATGGCTTTGGATTTTGTTTCTGTTTTCAAGACGCTGTGTAAGCAATGGTTGCTGAAGACCCAGAAAACAAAATGAAGGCTGCAGAGTTGGTGGGGGAGCAAGGGAAGGAGTTGGTAATAGAGGAAAGGTGAGGATTTAAGAAGAGAAAAGGAATTTTAAAAAGCAAAATAGCAGAGCCTAGCTAAGGAGCTGCTCTCCCTGATGAGACAGGAACTAAACTGGAGTCCAAGATGGGCGCCCAAGCAGTTCCTAGGAAGTGACAAGTTTCAAGTTCCTGCCTCCCTGAGAACGGGTTGGGAAACACCCAACAAGATGTCCTTCACCTCCAGTAGAAGAGATGGGTCATCTGTATCAAGCATAGCTTCTTACTCCTTCTATTAATACATTTGCTCTTTATTTGGTCCCTAGCATCCAAGACGCCGCCAAAGATTATCCAGGTTTTGAACTACTGCTGTCAGTCACACTGAGCTACGGAAGTTATATAATTTGAAAAGGCAAAAACTGTGAATAAGAGTAGCAGCATGGAGGAAAAAACCGCCCAAGGCAGGAATTATGTGACTTGTTCATTTAAAAAAAAATCCATACTGACATTGCAACTTCTTCCTCCATGAACAAATGTTTTAGAACACAGATGTCAAACTCGTGGCCCTCCAGATGTTTATGAACTACAATTCCCATCAGCCCTTGCCAATATAGCTAATGCTCATCTGGAGGGCCGCGAGTTTGACACCCCTGTTTTAGAACATCTTCACACTGGAATGGTAGTGGCCAATAGAGGCATTTCGTGGCTTACAGATCCTGTGTGCCCTGAAAGAAGATACCTGCACTATGAAAAATGTCCTAAGCCAAGGTTTCCTTAAATGATGAGTTTTTTGGAACATTCTGCTTGCATATATTACTATTACTTATGGCGAATCTTGGGAATACTTCAGAAAAAAAACACACACTCGCTCCGAATGCAAAAGTATGCTACTACAGCCTATAACTCCCACCCACTCACCCCCACAACCAAAATCAAGCCAAGATTTTTATCTGAATCATTCTATCTTCCCTAGGTTACAGCAGTCCAAGAGGCAGACCACTTCTGGCAGGAACAGGTGGGCAGGCAGGCACATCCATCTCCTTAATCTGTACTCCAAGTTTTCCAACTTCCTCAGCAGGAAAGCATGAGTAACATTTTGTAAATGAACTGTTGCTTGGAACAAACACACAGAGAACAATACCCACTTCAATTTGTCACCTGAAGTGAAATTTCACGTTCATGTCAGAACAAATAAAAATTATGGCCATGAGGAGATGCTCTCCATGACCTCATGACTTCCAGTCCCCACTCTCACTCCAAATCAAAACTGCTTCTAATTGGTTTTTGCTTATTCTCCAAACTCTAATAAATGTCATATTCCCAGTAAGATTCTTATCACATTACATGCCATGTGATAGTTCCAGTCACAGAGTTAAGACAGTGGAATTCATAACTCCAGTTCAAAACCCACCGGGTACAATCTTCAACTGAAGCTACGTTAAGTGGTATCTTCACTGCATGTTATCTTAATTTTATTTCACCTGCATCTGCTATATTTGGTCATCTACTCCTTCCTGAACCAGACGTGTACCCTATGTTTGCTCATCCTGAGTTCTCCTGAGACAATTGGGAGGCCTGTATAGACTTTCAGCACAATTTGGTCTGCTTCAGCCTCTTAGTAGCATTTTTAATATTCTCCGTTAAGAAATCAGACACTGACAAATAATAATTCCACATGGCTTGCACATTAGTAATATTTTGTATTCGTTCATTCATTGTCACACAGACTACTGAGGTTCATCTAGTGAACATGGAAACCACACAAAAACACAGAAACCTCTGGAAGCAGGAAGTGAGGTCAAGGAAACAAAAGGGCAAGAAAAGCAGGTTCTGTGCAGAAAGAGTCATGCCATCTGAGGGCCACCGAGCCAGATAAAATTTTGGGGATTCCAGATCAGATCTACCATCTCTTTGAAGTTCCCTTAGTAGCTGCAGGTGCCCAATCTGGATCAGCACCTTGATAAAGGGTGAAGGAGGATAACTCTTTCCTTAAAGAGAGCCAGCGTGGCATAGCTAGCACGGTACAGTGGTTAAGAGCAGGTGCATTCTAATTGGAGAATCAGGTTTGATTCCCCACTCTGCCGCTTGAGCTGCGGAGGCTTATCTGGGGAATTCAGATTAGCCTGCGCGCTCCCACACACGCCAGCTGGGTGACCTTGGGCTAGTCACAGTTCTTCTGAGCTCTCTCAGCCCTACCCACCTCACAGGGTGTTTGTTGTGAGGGGGGAAGGGAAAGGAGTTTGAAAGCCCCTTTGAGACAAGAGAGAAAGGGAGGATATAAATCCAATTTCTTCTTCTTCTCCTTCTTCATATAAACTGGCCCGACAGCAACAGCTCTTCCATTATCTCATCCAGTTTGTTTCTTTTTATTAACTTATTTGCTTCATTTATTTACTACCTTTCTCCCCAAAGGGAACCCAAAACAGCTCAAATGATTCTCCTCTCCTCCATTTTATCATCACAATAACCCTGTAAAGTAGGTTAGGCTGGGAGTGACTAGCAAAAAGTCACCCAGCAAGCTTCTATGATGCAGAGTAGGGATTCCATCCTGGAACTCTCAGGTCCTCGTCTGACACTCCAAGCCAGGGGTGCTGAATTCATTTGCTATGAGGGCGGGATAAATAAATGTGACTTGATTGGACCGGGCCCCTGGTGTGAGGTGTGGCTGCCTGGGCTGGCAAGTCCCTGGCAGGCTCCCCACCCCAGATTGGCATTTGAGAGCTTGAGAGGGCTTATCAGGCCCACAAGCCAGCTGAGGCAATTCCCCCCACACGCTCTCCCAACTGGCCTGTGAACCCGCAGGGCTTGCCAGGCAGATCAGGAACAAAGGGGAGTTGCCTCAGCTGGCTCATGGGCCCAATAAGCCCCTTCAGAGACCAGATCCGGCTCCTGGGCTACATGTTTGACACCCCTGCTCTAACAACTATGCCACACTGGATCCGAATTGGCCCTGATGGACAGGATTTTCTTAATGGTGTACCCTGAAGGGGAAAAAATTGCCCTTCTTCAACAAGAACACTAATTTTAGCAGCTGTGCAAGTTGCTGCTCACCTGAAATTCACAGCAACCGTCCCAGGAACGCAGCCAAGGTCCCAACTGCATTTGCCTCTTAGCAGTTTTTCAAGCACCTATCTTAGTTCTTTCTAGCCAGAAATTACAGTGTTGTGTTACAGCCACATACATGAGAAACAGCACTGTGAAATTACGTTGACAGGCCTATTAGTCAGAACAGGTACATAAAGTAGCATGACAGTAGAAACTGGGGGAATGGGAAGAATCTGGCCAATGGAACACGGAGCATTTCTTCAAAAATTACCTGCAAGGTTTTTATCAGCATAACAGACCATGCTGTTGTTTTTCAGATATTGTGGATGGCTAGATAGGGGTCCAATGCATACAAGATACAGCAGCATTAAACTCATGATACATTTGTTCTGATAAATTATGGATGCATGAACTAAAAATGGGTGGAGGGGATCCCTCCATTCAACTCTCATGCATGTAAAAGTTTTCAGTTTCTAGTGCAGAACAATATGGACAGTATTTGTGTTATCTCATTCACCTATGCCCAAACCAATGAGCAGCAGCCTCAAGAGGATAACCAAGAAAATCATGCAGGACATGGCATCTACCAAGGCTAACCTGGAATGGAAGTAACATACCCACATGACAACGTGGTGTTCTGGGGCAGGGGCACCAGCCAGCAGAGCTTCCTCACCCCCAAACTCCACACGGAGTCCAAGAGAGCAGAGAGGGCTTGTTTGAAGCTGGCCTCAGCTTGCCCAGGTCCAACTTTAAACTGCAGGCTTCCAGCTTGCAGGCTAAAGCTCGATCCAAACCTCGCTGACCTCAGGATCAAACTGAACATCTAGGCCAGTGGTGGCGAACCTATGGCACGAGTGCCAGAGGTGGCACTCAGAGCCCTCTCTGTGGGCACGCGCAAACAGAGTGCCCCTTCCCCCATCTAGGCTGGCCTGGGCTGCTGGGCTTGATTATTAGAATTAAACCTAAGACCTAGTTTTGGGGAAGCAGTGTAGGCAATCCTGTTAAGCCCCACTGACTTTCATGCGAACTAAAGCGTGATCCTTTACCTGGGAGTAAGCTCGGTTGCAGGCAATGGGGCTTGCTTCTGAGTAAACCCGTTGGAAGAGTTGCACTGTTGCTTCAAAGCAAAGCCACCAACTATCACCAAGCTTACTCCTGAGTAACGCACACCTCAGAGCCAACCGTTTTTTCTAAACTAAAACCTCAGTATTCAGGTTAAATTGCCATGTTGGCACTTTGTGATAAAAAGTGGGTTTTGCGTTGCAATTTGGGCACTCGGTCTCGAAAAGGTTCGCTATCACTGACCTAGGCTCACCAGCTCCAGCTTTATATTGTTGGCTTTGCCCTCCCAGCATGGCAGGTGGGGCCAACAGTATAAAGTTGGAGTCGGTGAGCCTCGGTGCTCAACTTGCTGGGTCACTTTGTGCACCTGAAACAGAAGAGCTAATATACACTTAAGTAGAACATAGGCACTTTTTCATACATGCTTAAATATTCTCAATCCCTAGGTAAAGGTAGTCCCCTGAGCAAGCACCAGATTATTACTGGCCCATGGGGTGGCATCAAATCATGTTTACTTGGAAACTATCCTTATGGGGTGGTTTGTCATTGCCTTCCCCAGTCGTTTACCTCCAGCAAGTCAGGTATTCATTTACTGGAAGGATGGAAGGCTGAGTCAACCTTGAGCTAGCAAACTGACTTTCATCAGGATTGAACTCAGGTCTGAGCAGAGCTTTGCAGTTGCGTAGCTGACCACTTCTTTGTGTTACAGGGCTCTATTTCAATCCCTGCCTGAATAAGGGAACTGATGCTATGCATCATCATGTACAAATACATCAGCGTGGCAGGATGATCTTAGGTCAATCACACTCACCCTTTCAGGCTCCACTACAACCCATGGCTATTGTGAAAACTGAGGAAGGGAAAGAATGCTGCACGCCACCCAGAGGATAAAAGTGTAGGATAAAATGTAGAGAGATTAAGCACTGAGTTATTAAGGACACCCACTTCTGTAACATGGGGCATACCTAACAGCAAATAATCACAGATGCAGGAATAATATTCAGGGCCACCAAGAGAAGGACAAAGCATCATGGCTTGATTAAAGATTTTCTACACAATTTGGAAAAGAATTTTGGAAATAAACATGGAAAGAAGATAGTGGAGAAGCATTCCCTGACCCAAGAGCCTGCTTAAAAAAACACCCTTAAAATTCCCTATGTAGGGCTAGTCTGTTTTATTGACTTCAATTCTGCCCCTTGCAACATGGACTGAAAGCTATTGGCACGGCAATTATTCAAACTGTGCACAGGCAGGTGTCTGAATCACATCCTAATTAGCGCCCTCACACGATTTCTAGATAAAAGGGATATGATAATATCCTTTAAAAGTCTGAACTGACTTTTCTCTCCCATAGCAAAACTGCAATGTGTACAGGAAAAAGTTATCTATGTATTGAACAAAAAAATAATCGAGGGCTCTTTAATCTTGGCAACTGTATTGAAGAGGAATAAAAACACAGGACTAAAATGAGGAAAAAGATGATATGAATGAAATAAAAATATTGGAAAAAAGAGGAAAAGCTAGCAGTCTATATTTCTGAGCTCTTGGTGCATCCCAGAAGCGCATAATGAAACTCCACGACTTAACTTTTTTATGCTTTTGTCTTTGCACATGTAGAAAGAACCTGGATATTTACTGAAGTAACAACTTATTCCCACCTAATCCTTTGGATAAAGCCTCAGATATTCCACCTGCTTAAGGGATATAAGGGTCCACTTGTTTACTTTCAAGCATGAACAAGAAACTCTGAATGTATCAAGTACTTTCCTTGCAAAAGCCTATGTATGTTCGACACCACACATCTGTGGCCTTTGAATCAGTAGACCACACCCTAAAATTTCCTCTGCACAGCAGCTTATTCAGAGCACAGCAATTCACTGCCAAGGTTTTTAAGAGACTTCAGTTCACTGAGTTTCTGGTCTTAGGACACAAAAGCTTCTCTGAAGCGCCAGCCTCATGCTAGGCTTCGAAGCATGTAAATTCCACCTTAATCAGAGTAACAAGCCTCACTCCTTTCACCAGGCTCTCTGGCCAGAAAGGCTAGACTAGTATTCCCAATTTCATTTGAGTGAGAGCCACAAACAAATGCCACAAGTTGAGTCAGGGGAAAAAAATGAACAGAGAGGGTAGATTCTTATTGCAGCAAAAATATAGGGGGAAAGAGTTACATTAAGACATCATACCATGTTTCAATAAAGCCAAGTTCATGGATGATAACAAGTTTGCACTTCACTCCCCCTTCTTTTCTTGTGTAGACTGGGGTTAAAAACGATGAGTTTGAAACAAACTCTGATTCTCCAGGTCAAATTGGTTCAGCTCCATGAACAGCAGACCAAGTTCATGTACAGCTATCACCTTTCTGGAGCTTGCTGAGATATCTGAATGCAGACATGGACAATTGCTGCAACTGAGAGAGCAACAAGTTTATTGAAGCTTTCCTGGGCCACAACCACATCATGAAGAACTGTTTGACAAAACCTTGTTCACAATAAATTGGTTAGCATTTAAGGTGCCAATAGACTCCATGGTTCAGGCATCCATGAACAAACCATGATGCTCTTCATGCTCCCCCCAACCCGATCCGGAGCAAACTTGACTGCTCTTTTTTAATGCCTGTGTTAAATGACTGCATAGAGAGGATCCATTCATTTGCCATCTGCAGAAGGCTCCACTCCACATACATTTCTGCTGGAATATGATCTTGTGTGTCTTTAAACTTCCATGAGGCTCTTGGTTATTCAAATCACAGTTTGTCTATCACGTAAACAAGACTCTGAATCAAGGATTCACTCCCAACTTCCCTGGTGTGCAAAAGCACCATCAAATACTCCACTGTTTAGGAACTCTTCGACCCAGCTTGTCATAGTTCTTACAGTTCACTGCTGTAACTAATTTAGGTCGGTTCTTTCTCAGTAACTGGCATTCTAAACCACAGTCTAATTCCAATTTGTTCTTTCATTGGACAAGTCTTGGATATGACGTATGCGTGACTGCTTCCAGATGGGGGTGTAGCACAGGGATAGTCTACTCTCTCTCTCTCTCTCCTGTGTCATTCACTGCTGCTTCTACCCATCCCTTCATTTTTCATTGTTATGCATGAACAAAAGGACAGGCAGGATGGCACTGGGGACCAACCCACGCCCCTACTGAGCTGCACTGTAATCACTACAGTGATATTAGACATGGGTAGAGGGGAAAAAACTTTAAGGGTTTGAGGTGGATGATGAACTGCCACATGTCATTTTCAAAGGGCAGGTCAGCTCCACCAAATCCCCATAGTAACAGCGAGTCCGCACAATTACTCCTCTGCAGCCATTAGACAGATTCCCCTCTGACCTGAAGAAAAACATGTTATTTTTCCTCCATCTTAAAGGTAAATGTCATCAGAACGGAAAGTATCACGCTCAAAAGGGGCCAGTGCAATTTACATGTCCCCTGTTAACACTGGGACCTTCATGGCTTCTCCTCCCTCTCGGTTTAAACAGTGGAGTAAAAAGCTGACCAAAAGAAGACAGGAATCCAGGATAACCAATGTATGAGCAAACGCAAACTTAACATATGAACCTTTAAAACAATTTCATATGGTGAACATGTAAGGCAAACTATAAAGGTGGTTATAAAGCACCTGACTTAAAACAGGCAGTATCACATAAAATTTTGGAGTAGAATCAGGCAAACAACTGAATATGGTCTGACAAGCTACAAATGAAGTGGTCAGATCAGCTTCTAAGTCAATTCCAGGCACAATTTGCACTGCATTAGTAAAATGCGTTCATTAGATAATCAATTTAAAAAAAACAAAATAGAATCCACTTGTTATAATATAGGATTTTAACACATGCAATCAAATTCAGCGATAGCTTCGAGTTGTTATGGCTGCACAGAAATTCATTTTAAAAAAAGACAACGGTACTCTGTTGAAGTTCATTGTTTATCTCAGAGCAGAACTCATATGCACTCCCGTACCCAGTTTAGTTGCAAGCATCAAGAACTGTTTGTGTACACTTGTGTAGAGCTAACTCTTTCCCTAGCATTTCACTGCAGTGGGCTACTGAATAAATTAGAAGAATGAGTAATGTTTGAAGTATTGCTTTATCACCTCTGAAGTTTCAGTATGATCCCAGACAGTAGCGTATCTGCACAGGATTGTCCCGTCAGCCTCCTAAAACTTTCAGCTTTCATTAACGGAAGCTATTTCAAGCCCCCAAATGTAGAATAAATGTTTGATAAATAAAGTTACAAAACAAATATTATTATTTCTAAGCCATTATGTTACCACGATTTATCCAAGACATGTTTCACATTTGAGAGTGAAGATCACCTGGGATACACCAGGTTTTTTTTCACTTGTGAAAGCAAATGAGCACCACTTAGCATATCCTATTTTAATACTCAGTCAGTACACAGACCATTGAGTTGAGCACTATTAGCTCAGTTTAGTTACATGTTCTA
Source organism: Sphaerodactylus townsendi (assembly GCF_021028975.2). NCBI lineage: Eukaryota > Metazoa > Chordata > Lepidosauria > Squamata > Sphaerodactylidae > Sphaerodactylus > Sphaerodactylus townsendi. The sequence continues at coordinate 171,180,786 of NC_059425.1, read as the reverse complement.
GTTACAATTGTACAGATTCAGCAAAGGGTGGAATACAGCTCTGTGAAAGTGAAAAATCTTTGACATGATATTTGTTAACCTCAGCTGCTGGAGTTGCAGGCCAACCAGCCAGCCCAAGAGTCAAAGAACTACATAAACTGCAATCGGATTGTTTATTTTATACTGAGTGGAAACAAATTTAAAATTCTGAATCTGGAAATTTCCCTCCTTTGCTTGTTTAGTGAATGCTAAATACATGATCAAGGCCAAACCACACATGATGCTGGATTTTTCATGACGTTGCTTGGTCCTAAAATGAGTTTCAGAAATAAACCGGGACCGCAACACTGTGGAAGGGAAAGATTTGGGATTTATTCTTTTCCTGGTACAAGTCCCTCAACTGAAAATGCCCTATGGATTTCCATAGTATAGGGAGGTGGGACAAAGATAAGAAACCACAGTGGAGCCAATCCATACCATCTACGCAGAAGTACACACTAGGGCCAAAACACACATCCGGACTTGCAGCCACAAAACTCCATTATCATGTTTATTTTGGCCCTCATATGAGTTCCATCAGTGATACCCAGATAAACACAAACTATTTTTTTTTCAGGATGACTGCTTTGATAAGGGGGTCAGTGGATAGTTGGGTCAAAGGCCCATCTTCTCCTCCCACATGGCCTGATGCCAAATCCCGCTACTGAGGCTACAACTCATCCACACCCTCTTACCCATCTGGAGGAAGCCAGAGAGTCACAGGGCATAACCCACAGGGCAGGATTTAATCAGGCCTTCGCATACAGGTTAACAGTTGGGAGAATTATTGCACATTTCACTGGAATGCTGTTGCCAAATGACACAGTTCTCCTTTCCCATTTGCCAGTAAATATCAGAAAGTTTGATAATTACCAGTTCCTTTGCCAAAAGTATTTTTCCCACTACGGACTAGATCCCGTACTTTCTATGAAGTCTAAGGGTAACTTACAATCTATCAAAAGCCACTGAGTCCTAAAATTGGTCACCATGCACATATCGACATTTCACATCTACCATAAGGAAAAATAAAACTCAATTTAACCCATTCTCTCCTCCTCTGCTTTATATTAACAACAACTCCCCTGCAAGACAGGAGCATTTGTTTGCAGTTAGATTATCAGAAAACAGGCGAGTGACAACTATATCCAGCCAAGCAGAATCTCCTATTTTTTGAGAAACAAAACCCAGTACAAATAAACAGGTTGTCTCGTAAATTGACTGGCATAATGGCAACAACCTGCCACAAAATGCTGTTGGAAAATACTGTGTATTTTCCTCCTGACTTACTACCAAAGAGCTCAGGGAATCCGCTCTGGAACTAGATTGCGTGAGAGCAACACAGGACACACCAGCTTCCGAGACAACCTGTGGCAGACTCAGTGCGCCATCGACACCGCAAGCTGCATAAAGGAAGCAACTACCTGGTCTTGAACTCTGCAAGAAGCTTTCCATCTCAGTGCCTTAAGCAGGGCTGGCTGATTCTCCTGCGCTTTGAAAGGCCTCTCAGAGCTGCCAGAGGAAGTGACACAACTCCTACTTGCAGCCAGCTGCCTACTGAGTTACATGTCCAGCCTCAGCAACTTCAACAAAGACAGGAAGACACCCAAAACTCCCTGGGGACTAATTTCCCCCGCTTGAACTTCTAAACCCTCACCTGTGACATGTACCTCAGTTCTGAACACCACAGGCAGCAAATGCAAACACAAGAGAATAACGCTGAAACACCCCCCACCCCCCCCCACCCCCACCCCCACACACAACATGCCCCAGGGTCAGCACACAAGTATGGTACAAAGCAAGAGGGAAAGTAATGCAATGTGGCCAGACAGACAGCAATCACCCCTGCCGGCTTCACCTTATATATGTTGATTTACCAGTATTCTTCCATTCTCACCTTCTTGTCCCCTGAGCGCTAGCCTTACTTTACCATCACAGATCAGGGAGCGCAAGGCAGCATCAAGGCCATTCCAGTTTTTCTGCTGCATGCCAAAGCAAACGTTGCCATTTAAGCCCTGTTTAAATTTGTTAGTGTCAGCTACCGGATTTCCCCCCTATTTTTCATACAAACGTAACCTCATTATTACAATTTATATGATCGCTTCTATTACCATCCGATCTTACAGCGCCTTAAATTCCAGTTGAGACTTTCAAGACTTCCTGAGATCGATGTCACTCCAACATTCTGTTCTTAGACAGATGACGCTTATTGCCTCAATATCGCTCCATTGACTCTTATATTTATATAGTCCACAAATATTCCACCTCCTTCCATACCCCGCAAACCTTTTCGATTTCTTTTCCAAATGACGCATGTTGTTGAAGTTAATTGCGTATCTCAAGGCAGAACTCATATTCACCCCGATATACCCACCTTGAGTCCCACTCCTTTCTTCTTGTGTGTGACATGCTAAAGCAAACTTTGCTACCTAAACTTTAAGAGTGTCGCTGCAGGCCGTTTGATGGCTATTTTATTCCTTGCATTGCACTGATTTTGTGGTTGGGTCCCATTTCTCGGGGTAGGGGGGGGGACTCCCTTGAATATAAACTTTTGCAAAGTGTTGGGGGTGCAAAAGCTGTCTCTTTGCCTCTCCCCCCCCCCCCCGATTTTGTGGTTGGGTCCCAATTTTCGGGATAGGGGGATTCCCTTAAATATAAACTTTTGCAAAGTGTTAGGGGTGCAAAAGCTCTCTCCTTTCCTCCCCCCCCCCGCGCCGCCCACGCCCGAAAAGAGCCCCTTACTGACCTTCCACCCGGCCGAGCTGTTGCTGTCGCCCTTGTCCTTGAAGTAGGGCACGTTCTTGACCATCCACTCGTAGATCTGGGAGAGGGTCAGCCGCTTCTCCGGGGCGCTCTCGATGGCCTTGCTGATGAGGTCCGCGTACGACAAGTTCCCCCAGGCGTTGCGGCGGGACGAGCTGCTTTTGCGGGGCCCGGCCGACGAGGCCAAAGCCGGCGTCCCTCCCGGTTGCTGCTGCTGCTGCTGCTGCGGAGGGTGCTGGAGGCAAGGGAAGTCCCCGCAAGGGCAGCCTCCCGGGGCGCCGAGCTCGCCGGCCTCGAAGCCCTCATTGCCGCCGCCCTCCAGCAAACTCAGGAGGTCCCCGCCGGCCGAGGAGCCGCACAGGGCCGCGACGGAGCAGCGCGACGGCGAGGCGGCCCTGGCCGGGGTGGGAGTGGGCGTCTGTCCCGGGCTGGACGGGGCCAGCTCCGGCCGGGGCAGCGGCCAAGTGCAGGAGCGGGGTCGGGGCAGCGGCTGGAAGTCGGGGTCGGTCTCGACGAGCTGAGGCGCCTCGGCCATGGCGGCGGCGGCGGCGGCGAGAGGAAAGCGGCGCGGGGGGCGAGTGGCTCGGCCGTCCGTCCTCGTCTCGCTCCTTCCCTCACGGACTGCCTGGCAGGCGCTGGCACAACAGGTCTCCTCCGCGGGCTGCGGGAGCCGCCGCCTCCAGGGCCGCCCCTTGGCCCCAGGCGGAGGGACGAGCCGCCCAACGGCCGCCCCGAAACGCCCCCGGAGGCGCCCCGTCAGGCGGAGCTTGTCTCGAGGCGGGCGCCTCGCCTGCTTCCTCCGCCCTGAGGGGGAGAAGCTCTCCCGGGCCCGCTTCTGAGGGGAACGAGAAGCCGCCGCCGCGATATTAAAAGTTGGCCGGTCCCTCAGGGCGCGGCGGGAGTCACTCGGGCCATAAACCGACCGTGTTTTCTGCCCGGCAAAGGAAAGGCGGCCATGAGGTCTCCTCTCAGCGTGGCTTGTGAGGAGAAAAGCCCCGTGTGTTAAAGTGCACGTGTGAACAGAGGCGTGCAGAAGTTGGGTTAGGGCGTGGTGGCGGCAGCAGGATGTGCGGTGGAGGGTGCAGCGAGTCAGGCGGTGCAGGCCGAAGCGGAGTCACGCCCTTCTCGAGCCTGTTGACTTCAGTGGATTTAGAAGATTGTGATGTTTTAATTTATATATTGGTATTTATTGTTTTGTGGTAACTCGTTTTTGTACAGAGCGTTACTCTGCTTAGGACGACGCTGTTGGTGTCATTCTTCTGGGTTAAGAGCATGCTTGAGTATCCCTGTTTGGCAGATTGCAGGGATCAGTTTTATTGTGTTAACCTTTTTTCTCGTTTAGATGAACATATTTTACACTTGTTATTTACTGAATACATGCTTTCTTTCAGTCTCAAGGGCAGGCCTACTTAGAGTGAGTTATAGCAATCTAGCCTGGAGCTGACCTTCACATGGATCACTGTAGCTAAGTCAGGGTGGGATAAATATGGGGCTGGCTGTCTAGCTTGTCAAAGATGGTAGAAGGTGATCCTTGCCGTGACCTGGGCCTCTGTGGAAAGGGAGGTCTCCAAAGGCACCTCCAGGCTCTTGACGGATGCAACTGGATCACCAAAATTCAGCAGCTGGAATCCTTCCACCGCCCGAGCCAGCCACAGGACCTTCGTCTTCAAGAGATTTAGCCTTAATGTGCTCTTTTCCATCCAACCAGCCATGGCCTCCAGACACTGAGCCAAAACATCTGGGCTGGCAATCAGCCGACCATCTGTCATCTGAACAAACTGATTGTCATCAGTGTACTGATGATAACTCACCCCAAAACAACGAACAAGCTGCACCAGGGGCCACATGTAGATGTTGAAAACATTGGGGAGAGACTAGCCCAGTGGTGGCGAACCTATGGCACGGATGCCAGAGGTGGCACTCAAAGCCCTTTCCGTGGGCACGCACAAACAGAGTGCCCCCCCCTCCACATCTAGGCTGGCCTGGGCTGCTGGGCTTGATTATTAACATTAAACCTAAAACCTAGTTTTGGGGAAGCAGTGTAGGTAACCCTGTTAAGCGCTGTTAAACCCCACTGATTTTCATGCGAAGAACTAAAGCGTGATCCTTTACCTGGGAGTAAGCTAAGATGCTGGCAATGAGGTTTTCTTCTGACTAAACCCTCCTAGGGTCGTGATTCACCCATTGGAAGAGTTGCATGGTTGCTTCAAAGCCAAGCCACCGACCACCACCAAGCTTACTCCCAAGTAGCGCACGCCTCGGAACCAACCATTTTTTCTAAACTAAAACCTCAGCATTCAGGTTAAATTGCCATGTTGGCACTTCGCGATAAATAAGCGGGTTTGGGGTTGCAATTTGGGCACTCGGTCTCAAAGAGGTTCACCATCACTGGACTAGCCCCTTGTGGCAAACCACAAACAAGTGGATGCCTCCAGGATGTCTCCCTGCCATGTGACACGTTCTGACCTCAGTTTTGGAGAAACCAGACCAGCCATTGTCAGGCCAGTGTGGTGTAGTGGTTAAGAGTAGGTGCACTCTAATCTGGAGAACCAAGTTTGATTCCTGCTCTGCCACTTGATCTGTGGAGGTTTATCTGTGAACTAGATCAGCTTGTGCACTCCAACACGCGCCAGCTGGGGGACCTTGGGCTAGTTACAGTTCTTTGGAGCTCTCTCAGCCCCAACTACCTCACAGGGTGTAAGTTGTGAGGGGGGAAGGGAAAGGAGTTTGAAAGCCCCTTTGAGTCTCCTTGCAGGAGAGAAAGATGGGGTATAAATGCAACTGTGCTTCTTCTGCACCCCAGATCCCAGCATCATCAAGGCAGTTGGCCTGGAGATTGTGATCAACCATGTTAAATGCCGCAGTGAGATCTAACAACGCCAGCAGCTGTGCCAGAACTCGTCTGTGAAGGCAACAAGCATGGTCTCTGTCCCATTGCCAGGCTGGAAACTGGGCTAGAAGGGATCCAAAACCAGTGCATCCTCCAAGAATGCCTGCAGCTGTTCCGCCACTGCCCTCTCAACTACCTTACTCAGAAACGATAAATTCAAGTGGTTGTGGTGGGTTTTCCGGGCTGTGTGGCTGTGGTCTTGTGGTCCACCAGACCACGGCCACGCAGGCCGGGAAACCCACCACAACCAGTTGAATCCGACCGTGAAAGTCTTTGACAATACAGTAAATTCAGGACTGGGCAGTAGTTGGCCAGATTCAGAGGATCTAATGATGGCTTTTTCGAGAGCAGGCATACCACTGGCTCTGGTAGCCTCCCTGGGAAACTCCATGTGACAGGGAGCAGCTGATAATTTCCAACAGGGGGCCACATAGTACCTCATGGCTGGCCCTCACCAGCCAGCCACAGGGCCTTCGTCTTCAATGGATTTAGCCTTAACAGGGCAAGTAATAGATCTTACAGCTGTAAATACTCTGTCAATATTAGGTAGGGAGAGCAGATCAAAATGATCCAGTATAGGACCAGAAGACAGCCAAGGGGCCTCCTGTTCCCTTACAGCAGGAGTGTCCAACTCTGGTGCTTCAGATGTTCATGGACTACAATTCCCATCAGCCCCTGCTGGCACAGCCAATTGGCCGTGCCACAGGGGCTGATGGAGTTGTAGTCCATGAACATCTGAAGCGCCAGAGTTGGACACCTCTGCCTTACAGTATCAATTATGGGTGGGAGGACTTTGTCCACAAAAAAGCTCACAACAGCCTCACAGCCAGGTAGCTGCCATCAGTAGGGATGTCAGAGGTTGAATCACATTGAATAACTGCTGAGAGCTTGCAGGCTCAATGGAGGAAGCATAGAAACTCTTTACTGCTTTCAGTGCCACCTTGTAGTCTTTCATAAGCAACCTGTAAGATATTCTTGCAGCTTCATCTCGACTTCACCACCAACCTTGCTCTAGTCATCTCCGCTCCCTTTTCTGCAGCCTGAGTTCCTGGTCTAGCAAACTAATGCTAGACCAAAAATGGCAAGAAAAAAGGCAGCAGGCCGCCTCCCCAAATGAAGGTTGCATGTCAACAACAAGAAAGCAGGAGGTGGGCAAAATAGCATATTGGATTGGCTAGAGACATTTTGCAGAGGGAAACTCCCTCTATAAGCAAAAGCTGTTGGAAAAACCCACTGCATAGCAAAAAGCCGCAGGATAAGTAGCTCGTGCATAAATGGCCTATCAAATATTATAGATTGTCAGCACAAAAAATCAAGCCAAAGGCATAAAAACAGCATTAAAAAATCAATAAGCACCTTTTGAAAAATCAGTAGAAGAGACCTCAAGCCAGAAGCATACTATGAAACAGCTTCAGAAAAACTCTTAATGAAACGCCTGGGTAAAAAAGAAAGATTTAGGGTCGGCACCTAAGGCTGGGCAGCATTCGCAGCGGGAAGGAAAGGCAGGAGTATTGAACAGGCAAGGAGACTGTCGACAGAGGAAATCCACAGTGAATAGAAGACGACAGTGTTCAAGAAGGGTGCTGTGGTAGGGAGAAATAGAGCTGATGTGTAGACCCTGACCAAAAATAAAGGAGCTGGAGTGCAAAGGATCAGGCAGAGGAGTGGGGGGGGGGCAGAGAATGGTGCCCAGGGCAACACCTGCTCCAGCTGCCCCCCTGCATCCCCTCCCCCCATGCCCACTTATCTTAGCCATCAGGAGCCTGCTGCGGGCCACCCCTTAGCCCGGCCCCGCCAGGCTACTCTTTCAGCCGGATGCTCCGCTGGCTGAAGGAGCAGCCTGGCTGGGCAGCCGTTGGGCATCCCTCAGGCCCGCCCTGCCAAGCTACTGCATCAGCCGACGAAGGCTCTGCTGGTTGAAGGAGCAGCCTGGCAGGGTGGCCCCGAAGGACGTGGAGGGCGATCTTCCATGCCCACCCCCCACATGACCAGCTGGCGCAGAGGCGTAGCTCGGGAAAATGAAGCCTGGTGCAAAATCTGAGTTTTGCACCTTCCCCCCATGTTCATTTGTGGTTTTTTGTATTTTTTAGTGTTTTTTCAGTTTTTGGCATGCAGGGGATGTGGTTTTTAGGATAGAAGCACCAACATTTCAGGGTATCTTTAGGTGACTCTCCTGATGATACTACCCAGGTTTGGTGAAGTTTGGTTCAGGGGGTCCAAAGTTATGGACCCTCAAAGGTGTAGCCCCCATCTCCTATTAACTCCCATTGGAAACAATAGGGGATGGGGACACCTCCTTTGGGAGTCCATAACTTTGGACCCCCTGAACCAAACCTCACCTAACTTGGGTGGTATCATCAAAAGAGTTTCCCAAAAAATCCCTGAAATTTTGGTGCTGCTTGCCTAAAAACTGCACCCCCTCCAGGCCAAAAACTGAAAAAACACTAAAAATTACAAAAAACAAACCTGAACTTTTTGCACACACCCAGGCGTGTGCCCAATGTAACGCGCACCCTCTGGTCCCCTTGTAGCTTCGCCGCTGAGCTGGCGTTACCCCACATGTCCCCGTGAGCTCTCTGCCTCTGGGATCAGGGCACAACTGTTCCTGTATTCTCTTCTCCCGCACTGTAGAACTTATATCAACTTCAAAGGTAGTGATTTAGGTATGGAAAATGGGGTTGGGGAGGACAATTCCTTCCCCAGGGCTGTTTATCCAGGGAAATTCAAACTGGGCCTCTTTGAAAGCTCAAAAAAGTGTTGAGAGATTTTAACAGCAAGCAGTTATACTCTTCTCAGCCCATTGACTTCAGTGGACTGAAAAGGGTGTGACTCTAGTTAGGATTGCACATTGTATGTAGTACTTTATCCCTGAAACTTGCCTCTCCCTGGGTGCACAACATGCCTTCAGAACTCACTCACAAGGGAAACCCATCAGCACTCACTCACTGAGCAGGGAGGTAGGAACCTTTTGCAAACTTGACCCGTGGTTTAGCTATTTCCTTCTTTCATTAAATGCTTCTTTCTAAATGCAGTTTAGCCTGCATACCTAAAGATTTCAGAACGTTGAGGTATACAGCATCCCTTTCTAATCAAGGTCTGCTTCATAGTCCGTCAGTATCTGGCCACAATGATGCACGCTCAGATCACAGTCAGGTTAGATTACTGTTATGCACTTTGCATGGGTCGTCCGTCTTTGAAACCTGCCTGAAAACTTCCCCCTGGAAGTTGGCAACCCTATGTTTAATTGCCATTTTTACTGTGCCCTTTGTTATTCGACCCTTTTTACTTTAACCTTTGAATTCTGGAGAAGCAGCAAAGATGTTCCAAATTCACAGATATGGTACAGAGATTGTCAACAATTCCTGCCTTACGTTCTAAAGTTGACATTTCTAGTGTCTTGGGTGGCTTTTACACTTGTACGGACAAGCAGGGCACAGCCGAATTGCTCAAGCAGTTACCAAATCAGAAAGAAGCATTGCTAATATGACTTCTTTGACCCTCTGCATATAGCAATTATCTCTCCCCCATGTCAACTAGCATACATCAACCACACTGAATAATACATTTGAATACCAAATGCCTCATTCATTAAAAGATTTTTAAAAATTTAAAATTAAAGAGCTCCACCACCTTCTTCCAGAGATTCATAGCACATCTCTATTAGTCATGGGGAAGGAGGCGCCCCCCGCCTTCCCCCCTATCAAGTCAACTACACTATAAACCATTGCCATCTGGACACGGTGTCAAAACAGACACCTTCCTGAAAATGCTGCAAAAGTACCATTCGAGGTCATCTTTTAAAAATTATTTTTCAACAAGTGATTGATTTATGCCTGGGCTATCTTTTGATTTGAAATGCAGAATTTCATTTTATCTGTGAACAAAACAGAATTTATTGAGAGGACCCGGTTCATCTGCTGTAAAGGTGCCTCGTGTAGTCACATGAGGTAAAGAGTTTATCGGGTTTCAGATTTGGTTGCGTCAGATGGTTCACTCTTTTGCAAAGGCCAGTGTGCCTGAGAATAAACACATGAATCGCATATGCATTTTCCAAGGTGTCATGTTGCTGTTCTGTTGTTCAGGTGAGCCACCTTGGCATCATCTCACTATTTGTTTTTTTTTTGGTTGGGTCATGCTGGAAGGTGAAAGATCCTAACCCTGTGTAGTAGCTCTAGTAAATTTTTGAAACCTAATATTTGAACAAAGAAGAAACAATGCCCTTGATTATTTATATGCCATTTCCCCTTTTAACATGAAGAACTGCAATTATTTTGGAGTGTTGTGGGGTTTCCGGGCTGTATGGCTGAGTTCCAGTAGCATTTTCTCCTAGAATACAGCCATACAGCCCGGAGACCCCACAACATTCCAGTGATTCTGGCTGTGAAAGCCTTCGACGATACATTGCAATTATTTTGTCCATTTCACAAAGGCGATTTGTAATTCAATACGATAGTTTACAACCCTTGAAAAAAATCTCCATTAATATTTTCTTCTGATTTCCAACAACATGGAAAAGTCGATATATAAAGTCATCATATATTATAATTAATTATTCTATCTCGCTCTTTTTCAAAAGCATCAAAACAATAGCAATGTAATTTAAAACAGTTAAAAATAGAGATGTATAATATAAGTGTGTGGTAATTCTAATAACCTTCCAGTGGCTGAATCAGAGCTACTAAAAGCCACACACACCACGTTTCATTTTGCTTCTAGAATATAGATGGCTTGTTACTTTGGCAATGCAGTGTGATGTTGTAGTGGGTGTCACACGAAGAAAAAGAAGAAGACAGACGAATAAGAGGAGGAGTTTGGATTTATTATCCCCCCTCTCTCCTGTAAGGAGACTCAAAGGGGCTTACAATCTCCTTTCCCTTCCCCCCACTCCACAATAAACACCTTGTGAGGTGGGTGGGGCTTAGAGAGCTCCGAAGAACTGTGAATGGCCCAAGGTCATCCAGCATGTGTTGGAGTGCACAGGTTAATCTAGTTCCCCAGATAAGCCTCCTCAGTTCAAGTGGCAGAGCGGGGAATCAAACCCTGTTCTCCAGATTAGAGTGCACCTGCTCTTAACCACTGCACCACTGCTGCTCCCATAAATATGAATCCCTACTTTATCATAGAAACTTGTCGGATGACCTTGTGCCATTCATACATTCTCAGCCTAAAGTAACTGATGGGGCAGTTGTGATGATGGAGTGGAGAAGGGAGACTGTAAGCCATTTAAATGAAGGAAATAAATAAAGCTCGATGACTGAAGTTTGCTCCCTACAAATGGAGCCACCACAAGAAACATCCGCACATATCAGATGTGGATTGGAACATCTGATCTCATCAGATCTCAGAAACTAAGCAGAGTTAGCCCTATTTAGTATTTGGATTAGAGACCACCAAGGAAATCCATGGTTGCTACGCAGAGGCAGCAACGCCAAACCACCTCCGTTCATCTCTTGCCTTGAAAACCCTACAGGGGTCCCACAAGTCAGCTGTGTTTGATGGCCCTTTCCACCACCAGCAGCCCTGTTAGGATTGCTCCCAAGCAGTGCAATCCTACAACAAATTACAGCCTTCCAAGCCCATTGACTTAAAGGGGTCGGCCCTTCTAATTCTGCTTGGGTTTGTACTTCACACAGCCCTGGAACAAGCTAAACCAAGCAGCTCTGCCATACTGGCAACTCAGCAGGGGCCTGAGCCAGGAGGATAATGAAAATAGATACAGGCTTGTTAGCAACCAGACATGTTTTTTTTAAAGGCACCTGGACCATATTGGTTGAGAGGCACACAGGGCTAATCTTAAATCACAGCAACCTCATATTTACTGATTTACAGCTTCTCTTAAATCCAGCACTCAAATAACGTTACCTAATTTCACAGCTCGCCAAGTATACAGAGAAAGACATGCCTAAACCCCCTGAAATCAGTAAACAGAGAGAGCGACGAGACCAAGAAACGCTGACGTGCCCAAAAATCATACACCGAGTTTATGGCACGTTTGAACATCCAAAATGCAATTTGAAACCGTGCGTAAGTCCCATCCTGTACACTGAACCATACCAAGATCCTGGTTTAGATCCTGATGCTTTGCTCAGCTGAGCCACAGGAGGATACAGTCCATTGTCATTTAGATATGTAATGCATATAATTACATTGAATTAATTGCAGATTGAAAATGTGCTGATGGGGAAAAGCAATCTGGTCTGAGTACATGTTTTTCCTCCAAAAATATTGCAAAGTGTAATCAGATTGGCATGCCAAATCCACTGGATTTGCTCCATTTTAACCCGACATGTAGCCAATGGGTACTAAAATGGTTCTCTGAAACCTTGGAATCAGTATTTCAGTTTTCCTACTTCTCTCCTTGCCTCTAGATTCCCTGCTAGAATATTAGCAGCAGAATCAACTCATGTGCATAGAGGCCTTATGTAACACGTGACCCGCCCCCCGAAAGTATACCTGCAGATATGCTGGTAAAACCCTTGGGGCGGGGGGATGACTAGCATAACACAAGTTTTGATTACCATAACTGGAAAAGCACTGTTCTGAATCATGGACGATTGTAAGACAGCAAGTGGCCATTAAAAAAAATGTGTGGTGGACCTAAGCAGCAGGCAGAGGCAGAAAAGCCTGAATCTAAAGTGTTGATAATCCCTCAGAGATCCTAAATGTGTGAGTGACAGGCTGGGTGTGGATGGAGTTTTAGAAGAGTTCAGAATTTTTGACAGGATTAGAAAAGGGGTTCAACTGAGTTCCAGAGAGAACAGATATTTTTGATGTTTGTGAAAAACCTACGGTGGAAGGAAAAAAGTATTGGGGAAAGAAGGGACCCTACTCTAACCAAGAAGGGGAATTGACTTCTAAGGAGAAAAGAATTCCTAGCCTGGGGCCTAAAAGCAGAGCTAGTTCACGTTCTGGATAGAGTGAGTAGAACTGACGGAACGGGCAGTGAGAAGAGTTTGGGTCAAACAGGGATCGTTCTCTAGTCAGAAGGGGAATTTACGTGTGGGAGAAGAAAGATTTAGTTCAAATGCCGTGCTTCCAACGTTTGTTTATTCAGTTTTTATGCCATTCTCCCTTTTGTGACAGGCTCAGAGTGGCTAATGTCAGTGCCATATGTATCATGAAACATATATCACAACATACAAATATAAGAGTAACAATATTCTGTTGTTGGAATGATCTGAGGCAGAAATATTTCAGGCAACTTTTTTCCTATAAATCTTATCTTTCCTTGCAAAGTTTAATTCAGTGGCTACTAGGTGAAAAGGATAATAGAATCACGTTATTAGTAGCTAAATTTTTGCGAGCGGTACTCAAACTTAAAACAGGTTAATTTTAGGAATTATATTAGTGTAGTGCTGCTTGTGGCCTTTTGGCTGTATAAGCATTATCATTTAAGTAAGTGAGTAATAATAGCAATGAAAGCATATCAGTAAAACCTGGCACCTTATCTAATTCCAACGAGGGAGAACTATTAAAATATCCAGTTTCAATATTACAGTGTTCTCCCTATATCAGTGATGGCGAACCTATGGCACGGGTGCCAGAGGTGGCACTCGGAGCCCTCTCTGTAGGCACGCGCACACAGAGTTCGTCATGTGGGGAGTGGAAAATCACCCACCCACACACATACATCTAGGCTGGCCTGGATCACTGAGCATAAGGTGTGCGCACCGCAGTGAGCAGGGAGGACTCGGCTGGTGGGCCTGGGGCCTGTGTTCCAGGTGGCTGCTGCCTGGGGGAGGGGGGTGCAGAAGGGGCCGAGATGCTAGAGAGGCACAGAGCGGTGCATGCGGGACTTGCTGGAGGCTAGAGCAGGCTGCCCCCTGCTTGAGCGGGCGGGGTGAAGGAAGAGGGAGCCAACCGTTTTTTCTAAACGAAAACCTCAGCATTCAGGTTAAACTGCCGGGTTGGCACTTTGCGATAAATAAGTGGAGTTTGGGTTGCAATTTGGGCACTCGGTCTCAAAAAGGTTCGCCATCACTGCCCTATATCCCCATGCATAACAAAATCAATAGCACAAGGCAGGAGAGAGAGACGAGAGAAGGAACGCAGGCCAGCTAAATTGGAAAAGCCATCGGACTCCTATGGCGGAAAAGCTCTGCCACACAGTTTATAGGTGCCAGAGATAACATGCGAACCACTGGGTACTAGCTTGGATATACTCTGTGAAACATCTTGAAAGGCTATCATATTTTAAAAGCATTAAGAACTCTGTTACAAACTGACAGCTTTTCAAAAAGCCAGTTACCATCTTGGCTGAACTTCGGAAACAACTTCATACTTGTATATAAAACTGCTTCTTTCCTTATTGACAGTATTCCCTCCTATCCTATTCCCCTGAAGTGTTTAATAAAAAACGACTATTTATTTGTTGAACTTTTTAAAAAGCTTCTTGCATCTTATCTGTGGTAAAACAGAGAGAGAGTGAGGGTGGGGGGAACCTTGGGGAACCTCAATTCCCTAAGGTGGGACAACTGAAGAGAACCCCCCCCCCAAGTTTTTATATCTATCTTTCTATCTCGACAGACAGACAGACAGACATATGGCATGTGGCAAAGAAGCTAAGAAGATCTTAGGAGAATTAGGGAACATTCATTGCCTTTGGGGATTGGAAGGTAGAAGATTTTCCCCTCATTATCCCTTCCCCTCACAATATGAGCTATTTTCATTTGCAGTAAACTTTTTTTTTTGCCTGCATCAGTGAGAACTGATGACTTTTTTCAGATCTTCCTTTCTCATAAAGGTTTGATTTCAGTAGTGAAACCAATTTGCATATATTGGTAGAATATATTTTTATGCGGCACTCTTGCCTAATGTATGCATTCTGTTCAATTCAGGAAAAGACAAAGGAAGACAGGGTTATTTGGATCTTCTTGATCCGTGCACATTTTGCAATTTACTGTCTTAGGGGAACAAGGTAGGGACTGACAAACTTCTGTAGAAGATCCCCTAAAGAAGCAAACTGTGAACACACAGGGATCTAGAAGAACCAAAGAAACTCTCAACCTTGCACTTTGCTCCCCTTTGGTTTTTTCTGCCCACTGGTGCGGCATAATTTTATCCTGACTTCTGTTTAATTCAACCAGGTCTCTGTCTCCAAGTCAGTACAAAAAGAAGACGTCACAAGCATTTGCTTTCTCGGCAGGTTTTTCTAACCGCATCATCAGATCTCAGCAGTAAACGTGGCCCGTCCTTCCCTGAAATTCTGAACCACTATTTAAACGTCTGGTTTGATAAAATTGCGCCCTAAGCAACAACTGCCTTGACTTCCTTTCCAACATGCAAATGCAAACAGAAACTAGCTGCTAAAAAAGAGCAAACCTGACTAATTTCAGAAGCTGCTGGCTTTATAACGTGCAGCATGTAGGTTAACAGATTTTTTAAAAAGCAAATCTGTAGCACCAGCCTGTAGCAGAGTAATAATTTGTAAAGGGTGTGCTGACATGTGTAAATTACGGGCATCAGAAGAGCCAGAATCAATCATAGGCTGTTAAATATAGTACATGGAATGCGTGATGCTTTGTGAGCTGCAAATCCCATGATGAGCGAAGATGAAACAAAGTCAGAAACCTGGTGTCCAACTTAATTGAGAAACAGCATAAAGCATTACAGCCAGTTCCACTACCTACCTTTTGCTGATGCAGACACAATTCTAATTTGCCTGCAGCTGGGTTGCCAACTGGCCTGGAGAAAGAAGTGCTTGCATTTATACCCTGCTTTTCTCAACTGTAAGGAGACTCAAAGCATCTTGCAAACTTCTTCCTCTCCCCACAGCAGACCCCTTGTGAGGTAGGTGGGGCTGAGAGAGTTCTCAGAGAACTGTGGCTAACCCGAAGTCACACAGCAGGCTTCATGAGTAGGAACAGGACAACAAAATCCCATCCCTTTGTGAGTGTTTGTGCGCATGCCGTCAAGTCACAGCTAACTTAAGATGGCCTTGTAGGGTTTTTCAAGGCAAGGCATGCAGAGGTTGTTTGTGATTGCCGGCCTCCAGATGGGCGGAAAGAGTTCTGAGAAAACTGTGACTGGCCTATGGTCACCCAGCAGGCTTCATGTGGAGGAGTGGGGCACCAAGCCAGGTTCAAGTAGGTGACATGCTAATTTTAATCATCATAATAACTTACATAGAGCATTTTTTTTAGGGAAACCTCAGTGATCTGAATTAACTTACACGGGTAACATCCAACATGGACAAAATCCACAAATGGTTTCCAGCTATTGCTAACCTGGATAACTTTAAAAATAACCTGGATAGCTTTAAAAGGGGCTTGGACAGATTTATGGAGGAGAAGTCGATCTATGGCTACCAATCTTGATCCTCCTTGATCTCAGATTGCAAATGCCTTAACAGACCAGGTGCTCGGGAGCAGCAGCAGCAGCAGAAGGCCATTGCTTTCACATCCTGCAGGTGAGCTCCCAAAGGCACCTGGTGGGCCACTGCGAGTAGCAGAGAGCTGGACTAGATGGACTCTGGTCTGATCTAGCTGGCTTGTTCTTATGTTCTTATATTCTCCAGATTAGAGTCCGTCAGTTTTTAACCACTTCATGCTTCTGGGTCTCCCCTATTCGTTTAGTAGAAGTTTAATGAGTGGAAAGGGACAGACAGCCAAAGCTTTTCATGCATGATGGTAAATAATATCACCTAATTCTCCTTTGGAGGTTTTTAAAGAGAGGCTGGATTATCATATGTCAGGAGTGCTTTGATTGTGTGTTCCTTCATGGCAGGGAATTGGACTTGATGGCCTTTGGGGTCTCTTCCAACTCTATGATTCTAATTAGGCCTCTATTAAATCGACATAGGCTTGCCAACCTTGTGTTCAGAAAGACCTGGAGATTTGAGAGTGGAGCGTGGGGCTGTGGAGACTGGGGAAGAAAGGGACCTCAGCAGGGTATAAAGCCATGCAGTCCACCTTCCAAAGCAACCATTTCTCCAGGAGAGGCGGAGCAAATGTTTCAAAATAAATAATAAATTATTTATGCAGCCTGGGGAGCAGTTGCAATTCCCGGAGATCTCTAGCCCCCACAATCTCCTTTCCCACCTTGGGAACATTATGTTCTATGTGAGGCTTTGGATTCACACCAAAATGCATTTATAGGGGTGACGTTTTCGTCGGCTTTGACCACTGGGCTCAACAGCGTGAACGTCAGACATCCCCAAGCTTTGTCACGGTGACACCTGGTTTTGCAGACCGCACGTCCCTCCTCCGCTTCTTGTAAAGCTTTTCAGCTGAGGCATTTGGATGATGCATTCTCAATTTTGTCCTGAGTGCACAGTTTAATCTGTCAAGCTCATTCAAATCGGCACCAGACCACTTAATTATACCCCTGGAAGCAACTCAGAGCCAGGGTTGCAGAAGTGTTAACTGCATTGTTTTATTTTTAGTAGCGAGCTGCGTTTTCAGTTAGAAGTTCCTTCTGCCCCCGGTTGACTGGCTCATACCTTCTCCTTCCCTTAACAGTGAGAAGACAGTATATGGAAGGGACTAAAGGAGGATGCTCTCTTATCTTCTCAAAGCAAGGGTTCCCAATGGTTCCTGTGGACCCCCCAAAGTGTTTTTAGGTAGGTCGGGCCAGGGTTCTCTGGTACTTACAGCTACTGCAGCCGTTTGCAAAGTTCATTGCTTTTGAAACCAGCTGCAACGTTCGTCCTGTTTCTCACACTTTATTCCCTCTGAATGTAAAAAGTGTATTCCACATACATATCTCAGCAAAGTATCAAATCTTCGATTGCCTGCCTCAGTGTTCACCTGTGCTAGACTAAACTCTTCCACTACAAAGACTTTTATATGAAGTCTTGTGCGTGTGTGCGCGCGTCTCTATAAGTGAGTATTGTGAGCTGAACATTCATAAAAACAAATCACTAGGAAGATACATAAAGGATTTGAAAACAAGCCACAGTTCTAAATCTCAGATAACAGAGCCTGAACAAAGCAGTCAAGAAGAATATGAAGTCACTGGTTGGAGACTGCAAAATTTTCAGCTTATTTTAAACTTCAGTCTTCTCCACAACCCCACATTTAGGAAGATTTCTTTTTTTAAAAACCCTCCATCATTACAGGTACTCTTATGCCAGTACCAAAATGGAACTCTCCGCTCAGTGAGAAACAGTAGGGTTAAGTAGGGTTCTCTCTTTCTCACAATACTAGAACCAGGGGGCATACATTGAAAATGCTGGGGGGAAGAATAAGGACTAATAAAAGGAAACACTTCTTCACGCAATGTGTGATTGGTGTTTGGAATATGCTGCCACAGGAGGTAGTGATGGCAACTAACCTGGATAGCTTTAAACGGGGCTTGGACAGATTTATGAAGGAGAAGTCTATCTATGGCTACCAATCTTGATCCTCTTTGATCTGAGATTGCAAATGCCTTAGCAGTCCAGGTGCTCGGGAGCAGCAGCAGCAAAAGGCCATTGCTTTCACATCCTGCAGGTGAGCTCCCAAAGGCACCTGATGGGCCACTGTGAGTAGCAGAGAGCTGGACTAGATGGACTCTGGTCTGATCCAGCAGGCTAGTTCTTACGTTCTTAAGTGATTCGTAAAAGAGTTTCATTATATACCAGTGCAAAAGTGTGCCGCCTGTCTGCCTGAGATGATTTGGTAATTCCTGGTTACAGGCAGGGTAACTAACTTGATCCTCGCTAATTTTTTAAGGTTCATTTGAATCAAGCATCTGTTGAGAACGGGTTCTCAGTTTGTCGCTGTCGCCTAGTTACATTTCTGGAAAATGTAACCACTGGGGGGAATTTTTTTTTACCTGTGGTTCAATTGTGCTTTTGGTTTGTCTTTGTTCCAAAAAGCACAAGACGGTTTAGCCATGTGCCAAAGGATCCAGAACACTTCTGACTCTTCCCCTGTCTCATGAAAGAGCAATCCCTGCATTTTTAAGCTTTCTTTCCCTCCAATTAAAAAAAAGAATTATCAAACACCCTGCAGAAAAACTGCCAAAAGGCAGTTAAGCGCAAGCCAAACCTGAAGACAGCAACTTGGCAACGGCAGATAAGTGTTCTTGTCTTCGGTCTATTCCCTTGTCAGAAGCACAGCTGTGCGGGCTGAAAAAAAAAACAGCCAGAGAGACTACAGACAAGACAGCAAAAATTCTGCCGATATTCTTGGCCTGCATCTGTTGCGGAGCGCTTGAGCCTGTTCTGCTTAGGTCTTATGGGTTGGGGCCATCAGCTGGGAATTACGGAGGGAAATGTCCTATCCCTTGGATAAAAGTTTAACATGCAAAAAAACAAGTCCCTGAAACTTTTCATGGCATGGAGCTACGTAGAATAAAAGTTTGGATTTATACCCCCACTTTTCTCTCCTGTAAGGAGACTGAAAGGGTTTACAGTTTCCTTTCCCTTCTCCCCCACCCCCCCAACCACCACACAACAAACACCCTGTGAGGTGGGTGGGGCTGAGAGGGCTCCAAAGAACTGTGACTAGCCCAAGGTCACCCAGCTGGCATGTGTTGGAGTGCACAGGCTAATCTAGTTCCCCAGATAAGCCTCCACAGCTCAAGTGGCAGAGCGGGGAATCAAACCTGGTTCTCCAGATTAGAGTGCACCTGCTCTTAACCACTACGCCACTGCTGCTCCTCATATTGCTTTTAGATCAAACTAATATTAAAGAGACAGCTAGAGGGACTACTTTAAAAGCTAGCAGCCCCGATGGGTCATGGACTCCCTTCTGCCATCTTGCAAGCTCCTAAAGAGTTCGTTTGATTGATTTTACCTCACTCTTTTCCCAGCAGAGTTGGGCTCAGGGCAACGAACAACACTGTGCGTATAAAAATACAAATTGAAAAACTCAATTTAAACTATAAAACCTAGCCATAATTAACACACAGTATACAGATGTGGGGCTTTTTTGCTGCCTTTTTCGAAGAACCTGACATATAGATGGTCAAATGCCACACCTCCTCCCTCTGCTTGCTTGCTGAGAGGAGCAACAGGTCAGCAAGGTAGGGTCAGTGATGAAAAAGATTCTCCCATGGCTGTGGCATTTGACTTGTCCCTACAGTGTGCCCCCTCATGCTTGCCTTGAATTTTTTCCAAGCATAACTCCATTCATTTGCTCCCACTGGATTGGCCTTGACACAGGTGATGTCATAACCCTGTTTCCTCCACTTCCAGTCACATGACA
This sequence comes from Sphaerodactylus townsendi, assembly GCF_021028975.2. Classification (NCBI taxonomy): domain Eukaryota; kingdom Metazoa; phylum Chordata; class Lepidosauria; order Squamata; family Sphaerodactylidae; genus Sphaerodactylus; species Sphaerodactylus townsendi. The sequence goes on along the minus strand of NC_059425.1, from coordinate 171,160,986 downwards.
CGGGTGTCTTGCAACTAGGGTTGCCAAGCTCCAGGTGGCACCTGGAGGTCTCCCACAATTACAGCTGATCTCCAGATGATCAAGATCAGTTTCCCTGGAGGAAATGACTGCTTTGGAGGGTGGGCTCTATGGAACTGAATCCTGCTGAGATCCCTCCCCTTCCTAAACTCCACTCTTCCCAGCCCCCCCCCCCCAAATCTCCAGGTATTTCTTACCCTGGAGCTGGCAACCCTGCCTGCCATATTCTTACATCTCTCCATGTCCACATCCAGGAAAGCTTGAAGACCACTGCAATACGCCAGCGGTGTCCAACTCTGGTGCTTCAGATGTTCATGGGCTACAATTCCCATCAGCCCCTGCTGGCAGGGCCAATTGGCTGAATTGTGGTCCATGAACATCTGAAGCGCCAGATCCTAATGGCTTGAGCATCTGCACTGGCATCTGATGTCTGGTTTATTATGGATGCCACTGGAGTTTCTTCCTTGTACTATATATAGCATTTGCACTTGGTTCCGTGTTAAATGCTGAATTTGATTACTTTACCAGCACTAAAAAAAAAGATGTATGAGTACTTATGGAATTTTGACTGTGCTTAAATTCTGAAATGTGAATTGAGAGGACTAAAGTGGGTTAAAGGAGCAGCAGTGGCGTAGGAGGTTAAGAGCTCGTGTATCTAATCTGGAGGAACCGGGTTTGATTCCCAGCTCTGCCACCTGAGCTGTGGAGGCTTATCTGGGGAATTCAGATTAGCCTGGGCACTCCCACACACGCCAGCTGGGTGACCTTGGCCTAGTCACAGCTCTCTCAGCTCCACCCCCCTCATTGGGAGGGGGGAAGGGCAAGGAGATTGTAAGCCCCTTTGAGTCTCCTACAGGAGAGAAAGGGGGGATAAAAATCCAAACTCTTCTTCTTTATTTTTGGTCGGGGTCTACACATCAGCTCTATTCCTCCCCACCACAGCACCCTACTTGAACACTGTCGTCTTCTATTCACTGTGGATTTCCTCTGCCGACAGTCTCCTTGCCTGTTCAATACTCCTGCCTGTCCTTCCCGCTGCAAATGCTGCCCAGCCTCTCAGCCCCACCTACCTCACAGGGTGTTTGTTGTGAGGGGGGAAGGGCAAGGAGACTGTAAGCCCCTTTGAGTCTCCTGCAGGAGAGAAAGGGGGGATATAAATCCAAACTCTTCTTCTTCTTCTAAAGGAAGTCACCGGTGAATTTTGGTAGTTGAATTTTGGTGTCAGCATCATGATGACTTCCTTTTTTTCATGCATAGCCTGTGCTTTTCTTTTGCAGACCCCTCCTCTTTCTCCTCTCCCCAGAGAATAATCACAGCCATCCCTACCACCGGTGTATGTGCTTGATCATACAATCATGAACACCTTTTGGGCTCTCACTGCTACTGAGTCACACAGCACCGGATTAACACCAACAACATTCTCAAGTGTTTGTGCAGGTTTAGTTTGAAACAGACAATGAGAATGTTTACCTCTTTGTCTGCCCTAATGTATTGCCTTTGTGCATATGTGGGCCTAGGCCACTGGTACGTTCCCAGAAGCAATTTTATTAGCGGGTCCAAAGGCAAGTCACAGCAGTACTTTCACAGCATCTTTCCTGAGGTAAATTCCGAAGTCAACTTTTAAAAGCTAAACTCAACCACCTCCCAAGGATAAGTACAGCTTAAAACACACATAAAAATACACAGTAACAAGATATCTAGCAACACTTTTGATGAATAAGAGAATCTGCTGTCTACTCGCTTTCAGTTTCACGATGAATTCAGAACTAAACCTATTTTATGAATAAAATATTGTTCAGAGTTAATTTAGACTACACATTTTGTGCAAAACTACACGTCACTCCTTATCCTTGAACCATTTACAGATAACACTTATTTTTTTTAAAAAGGCACTTGACATAGTCCACAGAGGATCTGCCTAGGACTGAAACCAGATTCTAAGGATAATTCCCAGTGAGACTTGGTCCAAATTAAGGCCTGGATCCAGAGTAAACACTTGCCCTTTTAGAAAACATTAGTTAGCAAGCATTTATACAAAAGACAACACCCAGTACTGCCAAAAACCTTCTGTAGTCTATATTTCTTGCACTTTCTCTGTTTTACAGACTATTCAGTGTGTTATAGCTAACAGAAAGCTATCACCTTAAGCTCTTTTGGGAGGTAGTAGTTATCCACCACAGCTCTGCAGAGATGTTACCAATATATTATGCTAAGATGACTCAATGAATGGGGTTTTTCGTGCCTAATGGAACACTATATGAAGCTTTTTATGCCATAGCAGCAGCTCAGAAGTGCTGCAGTACACCTCATTGTACACATTTTAAATGTTCTTAATGTATATATTTCAAACATATAAATAAAAATTATACAAATCTTCTAGTCCACTCTATTAATGGCATCAGGGTGTAGTTTCATATGCAATACCTAATTGAAATGTGAATATATCGACTAAAAAAAAGCCTTCCTCTTATTTCTGTTCACTCTCTTCCGGCAGAAATCTAATTAAATTGAAAAAGTCATAGATGAAAGTATCCTGCATTTGTTTAACTCATCTTCAATTCAAAGGGGCATTTGGGGCTTTTGATTTATGTACCAGTTTTGATTTATGTACCAGTAGTAACAAGAAATCATCAAAGGTTGTGTCATTAACTAATACATGACACAACCTTTGATGATTTCTTGTTACTACACCCTTTACGTAAATCAAGCGAAACACATTTGAATAGGAAGCCTTAAGAAACATGCCAAATTACTTCCTTTACTTTCCCCTAATAAGCTTAAACATCCATACTTTATGCAAATCACTCACATTCACTGTCGACTGTCTTGCAGGTTGTATTCTGGGTCCATTTAGTTGCTCAGTTTAAGAGGCAATAGATGTTTTTCATAATTCTTTCTAAGGTTAGCTGAGATTGTAATGTTGATTTTCTTAGTATTTTCCCCACATTTCTTCCATAAACTGTACTCCCAATTCTGTGCTGAATGTTTTCAATAACTTGATTTGCTCATTTACATCACCACGTATGAGTAAATCACAGATTTGACAATAAGCCTTTAGTTGTTTTCGATGAACGCATACTTTCCGGTTAGGTTGGACTCCTGTTGATCCCAGGTTATTTACTGTATTTATCTAAGGATAAAGTTGAAACCTATGAACACATATTGCAGTTAGGACTGCCAACTCTAGCTTCAGAAATTCCCGGAGATTTAGGGAGGGTAAAGTTTGGGGAATGAAGGCAGCTCATCAGAATCATAGAATTGGACCAGAAAGGCCAATTGTGGAGGCAGGGGAGGGAGGGGTGGCATGCAAGGGAGGGGACCCAGCATCTAGACATGGTCCACCATGCAGGAATATACAATCAAAGCACCCCTGACAGATGGTCATCCAGAAATGTTTAAAAACCTCCAAAAAAGGAGACTCCACCACACTCTGAGGCAGCGTATTCCACTGTCGAAAAGCCCTTACTATGAGGAGGTTCTTCTTAAAGGTTAGGTGGAATCTCTTTTCCTGTACCTTGAATCCACTAATCCCTGTCCTTGTCCTAGTCTCTGGAACAGCAGAAAACGAGCTTGCTCCCTCTTCAACATGCCATCCCTTCAAATATTTAAACATGGCTACCATGTCACCCCTTTACCTTCTCTTCTCCAGATTAAACAAGTATGCGTTCTCTACGGGGTTGGGGAAGTTGAATATGCTGACCCTTCTCCTTGCAAGCCAGGAGCTCCCAGCTACAAGGCTGAAAGTGCTGAATGTCCTTAAGCCCCTTCACAGATTTCAGACCCAGAGAATTACTGGAACCTCTCCCAAATTTTGCAGGACAGATGAAATTTTGCTTAAATTGATCCTGTCCAGGATGCTATCGCCTGGACAGTACCTAGAAAGGACATAGATGAGGACAGGAAATGTAGCAGCATCCAAGTTACACACACACACACACCCAAAATCAGTTCTTGTTAATATAAAGCCGGTAAGATCTTCCCACTCTTTTTCTCATTTTCATCAGGCCGAGGAGCAGCAAGTTTGGCTATGACCTCATTTTGGACAGGCATAGTTAACTTGATGTGGGCATATGAGCCAAAGCTGAATCAAAACAAGGCAGGCACGCCAACGGTGGCTCACCAGCCCATTTTCCTTGGCGCCGAAGGTCAGATCTCTGCCCAAGCAACAGAGGAGCTGGCAGCATGGCCAGGCCCAGGGGTGGAAGAGACGTCAACAGGCATGGCTTACTGACTCCCACAGCTACGCAGACACCAGCCCAGTTGAAAGCAAGTCTAGGAGATGCTGGCAATGCCGCTGAGACTTGGCTTGCATGTCTGGCCAGGTACAAGCCCCCCCTCCCCCCCGTTTTATTTGCCAGGATACCAACATCTTCACAGACAGGCACTGTTTTTCCCTCAGAAGTTAGGCCAAAAACCATTGCTGACCTCTGAGGTAATGTTACCGAGAAGTTGCAGGAATCTAAAGGAGGGACGTTTGTAAGAACTACACAAACTATTTTTTACCACATGGAAGAGGTTTTACCAACCCCCCCCAAAATGCAGGTTCATGATCCGAAGACATGTTTGGCCTTTCTTATGATTCACTTTCATGCGACTTGCAGTGAAAGCTGAAAAGAAAAATAAACCGAATCTCACGCTGAGAGAAAAATGGTCATGGAAGCCCAAGCTTTGGCAGATCATGAATGAGAATCTGTAAGAGAAAATATTTCTTCTCTTCTTTGGAGTAATTTCACTTCCAAGTTATGTATTTAAGTAAGGAACGGGGGAGATTCAAAATATGATACAATAAAGTAAGCAGAGGGCAAGAGGCAACAGAAACTTTCACTTAGTTCATCTGAAATGGAATTACAAAACCTTACCAATATCGGTATGGATTAGTTACAAACCACCTTCTTCTCCAAAGGTGGAAGTCTTTTAAACAATTTTGATATATTCAACACCTTTTCCAGACCGGGTTGTACAGCTATGCAATAGGTACTGACAAAAGTCCAACATTTTCTTTTTCATTCAAGAGTTTTCACTCTGCTATCTTCTCTTTTTCAAGAAGCACTTCCTTCTCGTGTGCTTCAATCTCCTTGAGTAACTCTTCCTTTTCTTTGAAGTAATTACGGAACCAATCAATATATTCCACCTTTTCTTTAACACTCAAGAATGGATTTTTAGAAAGTCCGCAGCAGACAAGTTCCATGAAATGGCGAATCGGTCCATCCTTAGGAAAGTCTGCCAAATGTTTGTCCAGAAATATATGTTCGTAAAATTCAGTGTCATCTTCGAAACCTAATCAAGGCAATCACAATAATGATTAAATCATTGAGAGTAGCAGTGGCGTGGTGGTTAAGAGCAGGTGCATTCTAATCTGGAGGAACTGGGTTTGATTCTCCTCTCTGCCGCCTGAGCTGTGGAGGCTTATCTGGGGAATTCAGATTAGCCTGTGCACTCCCACACACACCAGCTGGGTAACCTTCGGAGATCTTCGGAGCTCTCTCAGCTCCACCCACCTCACAGGGTGTTTGTTGAGAGGGGGGAAGGGCAAGGAGATTGTAAGCCCCTTTGAGTCTCCTACAGGAGAAAAAGGGGGGATATAAATCCAAACTTCTTCTTCTAAATCATTGTAAAACCCACTGCTAACTTTGACAGGAAAATAAATATTAAAAAGGACAAATGGAAGGTTATGTTCAAAATGTGATATAAGCTACTATTCGGACAGGGATTTTTTGGGAGGAGGGATGCCAATAAATGTATTTTGCAAAGGCATCTTTAATTTAAGTTGCTTAATGTATTCTAGGGAGGGAAGTTGGCATGATTAATTTCTTCTGCTAATTTGTTTACTTAGAATTATGGATCCTGACTAGGCCTACAAGAAGCTTCAACAAATTGTATGAGGTATAGTTCAAACACTAAGAATTTAGAAGTCCGCCAAACTGAGATCATTCGTCGAGAATATGTCTTGAAGCATAAGGGGTTCATATTCAAGTTCATCCACTTAGAACAAACTTGGCATGATTTCCTTTAAAAAAAAGATTTAAGAGAATGACCTCCAAAAGTCCTCCGACTCTCCTGGATCCAGATTAGATTCTGTTAGGTGCAAAGACTTTGAGCTCAGACCATAATTTACCACCTTACCCCTCCGATGATGGTCCAAAATATCCCCCCAAATCCTGTCCCTAAGGACTCAGCAGGAGCAGACATTTTGGAAACAGGAGGTGGGATAATCACAATATGCATACAGATGCTTTTGCACCCACAGAAATTTCCATTCTATGTCTCCTCCCGCACCAAGCACTTTTAATCCTGGTATCCTTTCAGAAGAATGGCACTCTGTCCATCTGCCTACCCCAAAGAGTCTCCAGCACAATGCTCTCGCCAAAAACAGCCAGGTACCTGAGCACTTGGACTGAAAATATCCAAGAGCTGGGATGCTGTGTGGTTTCTGGACTGCATGGCCATGTTCTACCAGCATTCTCTCCTGATGTTTCACCTGCATCTGTGGCTGGCATCTTCAGTCAAAGGTACAAAGGCCAGATTACTTCTATTCAGATGACCTCACCTTTTGATCTTGCTATCTTCATTGTTACTCACTTGCCAGGCTACTTCTATTCAGATGCCCTCACCTATTGACCTTGCTATCTTTATTGTGACTCACAGGTATATATACTCCACTTGCTTTCCTTCCTACTATTAGATCCTCTGAAGATTCCAGCCACAGATGCAGGCGAAACGTCAGGAGAGAATGCTGCTAGAACACGGCCATACAGCCCGGAAACCACACAGCACCCCAGCGATTCCGGCCTTCGACTATCCAAGAGCTAGCAGAATGCTAGTCTGCTTTGGCCCTTTCAAACAATCCTGCAGGGCACATGGAATGCATGGAGCAGGGGAGTCCCATTGGCCATGCCAGCAGGGGCTGATGGGAATTGTAGTCCATGGACATCTGAAGCACCAGAGTTGGACACCCCTGGCATAGAGCCATAAAAAAGGGGTGTGTGTGTGTTTCTGGCTCACTGGGATTTCTGGCTCACTGGGATTTGCCTTTGACAAAGGCAAATCCCTGCTAACGCAACCATGTCTGCTTCAGAGTGCCTGCTTACTCAAAAGTTGCTTCACAGTGACCTCCTGTGCTCCCACCTGTATCAGTTGTGACCCTGCTGGTGACTAATACGCTGATTCACATACGTACGTTGCTTGATGACTCAACCTTTAGCGCGTGAACCGTGGCAAAGTCTGCAGTGGCAGAAGCACTCGAGGAAGTAACGTCTGCGGATTTATAACTGCTTGTTTTCTGTCGTTTCTGTGTTCAGATAGGATGGACTTTGCTTGCCTGGACATGCCCTGGCAGAGTCAGCTCCAGCCTCAGCCCTGCCTGTTACTCTTGGACTTCTCGGTTGAGTCACCACATAACAATCAAACTTTTTGGGGGGGGGGGGGAAGGGGGAGAGACAGAGTGAATAATGACTCCTGGTGATGATGGGGATCTTAAGATATGTATTGTCACAGGCTTTCACAGCTGGAAACACAGAAAGATCCTCTGAAGATGCCAGCCAGTGATGCAGGTGAAATGTCAGGGGAAAATGCTACTAGAACACGGCCAAACAACCCGGAAAACCCACAACACCCTATTTTAAGACAGCTCCTCTGTTCTTCCAACAAATGGCCTGAAAGGTCAGTGATAGGGGTTTTTTTTAGTTTTTAAAATTCGCACCCATCAGTATTAGGCAAATGAGGGCATTCAATGATCAGAAAAGAAACAAAAATAGGAGAGCAACCAAAAGTAAGTCTTCAAACCAACAGGAGACTTCCAAGGCAATTCTGTGGGGCTGTCTGTCAGCACATAACCGCTGCTTCTCCAGCTGAACTGTTCTCACAGAGAACAGATTTCCCTCTCGTCCAAATTGGGCCCTTGACTTTGGGGCAGGGGAGAAGGTTTTAGTACGAAGGAGGAGGTTGGGAATCTGCCTTCTCCTATACTCTGTTCCACAAAAAGATGATAGTAAATGTTCCACAGAATGATGACAGCAGACTGCCACACAATAAAGCATGCTGGACCTTCTTTGTTGTAGGATGCTCCGCCTACCTAGCCCTGTTCCCCCAATCGTTCGAAAGCAAAAATACATTTTGGTATAGATGCTCTTGTATTAAAGCACCATGTTCAATAATGCACAAAATAATGGTTTTGAGACAAAGGCAGGGTGTAAAAATGAATGATAATTCTCATTTTCGTTCGTGGCTGTATTCTAATATGGAAGCTATCATCTTTCTGTGGAACAGAGTATACAGGAGGGATCCCTAACACGGTGTCCATAGGCACCACAGTCCCACTGACATCTTTTCTGGCACCTAACTAATTGTTTTAGGAAGTGGTTGGACCCTGGTAAGGCTTTTTCCCAGCAAGGCTTCTGATTGCCTACTGGAGATCTGATTCGCTGAGAAGAATTAAATGTTGCTTTGGCAGAAGCTGCCACCACAGCACTAAGATCCCCACTGTGTTACTGAAATTAAGCTGTGGCAGCCATATTGTGGCTGTCTCCACTTCCTGCAGCAGCCATTTTATTGCTGCACCCATCATGACATGTCAGAATTCCAGATGTGCCCACAGGCTCAAAAAGATAGGGGGCCCCTGCTCTGGAGCAACTCTGCTTGTGCTACTTAGGATCAGCAGGCACTGTACCTTAGAGCAGAAGCGTACCTAGGAAAAATGTAGCCTGGTGCAAAAATTTTCTGCCCCCCCCCCCCTCCCCTCGTATGGGCGGCCATCCTCTCCCACCACAACCAAACAATGGTTTTTTGCACCAGGTCTTGAAGTCAGTGTATGGACCAGGGGTGAAGGAGGAGGGGCGTGGGGGCGATTTTTGGCCCCCCATGTGACTGAATGGCTGCAGCCCAGGGACATTTGACCCCATATCTCTCCCTGGGCAGTATGCCCCTGCCTTAAACTTTCCCTCCCCACCAAAAAACAAAACAAAAAACACAGCACCTCACATACAAGAGAGTAGGAAACAAACTGGACCAAAAAGATGCTTTTTAGGACTCATACCAGCTTCGTTATTAATTGGAAATTCCCACAGCTTTCCTTCTTTCGTCCACTCTATCATCTCCTCAAAACCGTTCCGGGGAGGTCGCTGGCCGACCGCAGTAATTTCTTTGGCGAGCTCCACATCCCAGATGGTCAGTTTCGTCGCTATGTCCACAAACATAAATATCAGCAAGTCACAAGTGCCCAAAAATTGCAGCTAGCTGCCTATGACAACATATATTATGATCTCCCATCAGAGGCGTAGTTGGGCCAAACTGCGCCTGGAGCGGACTCTATGTTTTCCGCCCCCCCACAATGGGCCCTGCCCTGTGCCCCCCCCACTTACCTTAATTCAGCCTGAAAAAGTTCAGGCCTGTTCAGTTCAGACTGAAAAAAAGCCTTGGTAGGAACTACACTACGCAGGAGACCTTGGGGCTCGCAAGGTCTCCTGGATAGTGTAGTTCCCACTAGGTCCCTTTTCAGGCCACTTTTCAGCCTGAACTTTTTCAGGCTGAACTAAGGTAGGGGGGGCGCCGGGGGGAAGGGGAGGGGTCGGGTGATTTTCTGGCCCCCCGCCCCTCTGTAGCTCTGCTACTGTCACCCATATTAACAAAAACAAATTCAAAATTCTGACACCACAGCCAGTGTGATGCAGTGGACAGAGTCTCAGATTAGGATCTGGGAGACTGCTGAGTGATCTTGGGCCAGTCACACAATCTTAACCTAACCTGCCTCACAGGGTTGTTGTGAGGATAAACTAGAGGAGAGGAGAACAACATTAGTCACTTTTGATGCCCAACTGGGGGAAAAGGTGAGGTGTAGATCAGGGGTGGCCTAGATGTTTATGGACTACAATTCCCATCAGCCCCTGCCCCAATTGGCTACGCTGACAGGAGCTGATGGGAATTGTAGTCCATGAACATCTGGAGCACCATAGGTTGGCCACCCCAGTGTAGATGAAGCAAATAATTAAATAAACATGTTGTGATGCTGAAAGAAAATCCCATGCAATGTCAGATATACAATGAACACAAAGTTACTCCAAGCTCAAAAAGTTAAAAGCTGGAAACGGTTTCTTCATCATGTTTCTCCTCTTCATGATCCCCATATTTGGCTACTATTTAGCATCCTGAATACTGGAATAATTAATGGAAATACCAGTCGGACCCTTCAATATTTCTGCTATGAATGGAAAGGTCAGTGATGGTCTTAAGTTTGCTCAATATTAATATTATTGATTACGGAAGAACTGAATGGAAGAACTGAAGCACATTGTGAAGAAGGACAGATCTTTCTTTGGATTACATTCCAGGTTCTAGCTCCCTTGTGTAAAAAAGACATCCTCCACAGAACGCACTTCTAAAAAAAGAAAACCGAAACAACATGGACAATTGTGTTCAACGTGTCTGTGGTGGACTGGAAATGCCAAAACTATTTGGCTGTGATTGTGTGGTAAAAACATCTGAAATATATAACAATACAAGCAGTATTTGAACATATGTTTCCCCCCCAAAAGTCTAAGAGACGTAGACGAGAGGCTTGTGAGGAAACTGTCTGAACACGCACAGCAGAAGCACGCGTTTTGCTCTACGATCCAACTTGAAAATCAGAATCCAAAAATTGCTCTTCAGTTCCAATGACAAGCAGTACGATTCCCTCCAGGGTGAGGGCTGCCTCTCTGAACTGTGTCAAGAGTTGAAAGAAGCAATATTGCCATTGCAGAAAAAGGAGGGATTAGATCTCAGCTGAAATGGGGCAACCTGTCTGACACCATATGGAGCGGTAATCCTGAAAGGCTAATTCCAGAAAATGGATGTTGAGCTCCATTGTGCACCCCCCCCCTTTCCCCCCTCTCTCCATCCCACTTCGCCTCACCAGGCCTGGTCCTGCCCCACCAGCCTGGCCCGTTTTCAGCTAGCTGTTTTCTGCCGGCTGGAAAAGGTAACCGGGGGGGGGGGGGCATGGGGATGAGGGGGGCCAGAGGGAGCAGGGCTGCAGGGGACGGAAAACACAGCGTGCACCCCAGACGCACTCCTGCCCAGCTACACTTCTGCAGATAGGTCTAGTAGACAAATGTATCATTGTTGGTTGGTGTTCCAAGATTTCTATGAAATCCGACGCAGATGTTGCCAACTTCTCTGTGCCACTGTGAGCAAATGACGTTATCAAACTTCGCATTTACTGTACAAAAAACTTACTCAGCCTTCATAGGCATAAATACCTGGCAATATGTAGACAGGCAAACATTCCCACACACGTTTGTGTAGCCCTCTATTCCACTGAGCAGCCGGATTTTCCCAACCAGAAACTGACTTATCTGCTTCACCTCCAGCTCACGGCCACTTTCACCCAAGACAGCGGGTGGGTTTTATTACATCAGGCAATCTACTTGGCTGGCTGTTAGTGCTTGTCTACTGACCTGTTTCAAGAGCCCCCTCTGTTGCAGGAGGAGGAACAGGGAAAATATTTAGTCTTTTTGCTGAGAACAGTCCTCTCCTGGATTAAAAAAAAGAGAGAGAGAGAGAGAAATGTTGCAATGTTTAGAAGCACAGTAACAGAATGCCCTGCACAGGGGATCTATTTATGATGCTGCATAAACCTGATTGTAAGGCATTTGCATGTGATGGCAAAATGCACAAGTAATCATCTGGGTTCTTTTTTCATTCAAAGCCAAAGTTTTTGATCCTTATAGCTCCTTTTGATCCTTATAGCTCTAAAGATGCAATGGAACATAAACAAATGAGGTGGCTGGATCAATTTGCAGTTATTTATTTATTATATTTATTACTCCGCCCTTTCCCAGCCAGAGTCAAGCTCAGGGCAAGCTCCGGGCGGCTCAGGACACATAATTTAAAATGCATCGATTCATCATAAAACTGGTTCATAAAAACAATATGACATAAACCATTATTAGGGAGGAGATTCACTGATTTGTGTAAGTCTCAGCCTTTATCCATGTCTAGCTATCAGAGATTAAATTGCGCATGCTAAAAAAAAGAGAAAAGAAACTCTACTCCATCATTATTGATTGCAGAATTCAGCTACTCGTGGTTCAGAATTTTGATAATCTTTCTTTTTTAGAGCACACGGTAGACACAGCCCTACAGGTGCTTCCAAGTCTACAACAAGAATATGAAGGAATCCCATTTCAATTACATCCCACAAGGCAGGAAAAGGGGATTCAGTGTTGAGAGCTACTTAAGGCTCTGAATCCATACCGGCTCCTTAGGGAGATCTACACACTCACCAGTTCCTTCCACCCCCTGCCTGGGGACACGGGGTACCTCATGTCCCCGGGCACAACCATTCAGGTCACATGAGGGCACAAAATCGGCCCCCCACATGACCAGAGAGTCGGGCTGAGGGAGGCGGAAGTCTGATGAGGCAGGGAGTCTCGTCAGACTTCGCCCTCCCTCGGCCCCGCCCACGTTATCCCAGGGCCGAGGCAGGGAGGACAAAGTCCCCAAAAGCCTATTGGGAGGGGTAAGAAGAAGAAGAAGAGTTTGGATTTATATCCCCCCTTTCTCTCCTGCAGGAGACTCAAAGGGGCTTACAATCTCCTTGCTCTTCCCCCCTCACAACAAACACCCTGTGAGGCAGGTGGGGCTGAGAGAGCTCTGAGAAGCTGTGACTAGCCCAAGGTCACCCAGCTGGCATGTGTGGGAATGTACAGGCTAATGTGAATTCCCCAGATAAGCCTCCACAGCTCAGGCGGCAATCAAACCCGGTTCCTCCAGATTAGATACATGAGCTCTTAACTATTTTTTTCGCAAGCAAAAATAGTTTAACCCAAACAAATGCTCTGGCAGAGCCAAGATACGATCTGAAATTTTATATTCGCCAGTTCACTGCTTTGAAGGCCTGTAAAGGGGACATATACATGTGCATAACAAAAAATAAATGGCAAGGGTCTTTTTTCCCTATTAAATTCTGCTTTCTTGTAGCCCAGTCAAAACTCACCCTGAACTTGAATATATATTGGCTTCTGGAAGCTGGCTGTCCTAATAAGAAGATCAACGACTGGCTACGCTGATGAAAAATCAGCAAATGACTTGCAAGACTTTTTATAAAAATTATTAACACATCGATACATTGCACTTGGTGTGTGCTTTCTAAGGAACTCATTCTATCTTCAGCACAATCTTTATTAAGCAAAGGGCCCGCTGGCATTTGGCTATCATTGCAACAACCCTTTCCAGTGGCAGCAAGGTCATGCAGAGGAACACTGGGAGACATACCTTTTCATCTGTGTAAGTTCATGAGAAACCCCTCTCTCAATCATATAGCCTCGTCCATCCTCATCGAACTGAATCTGATTGGATGGCCGGAAGGCATCCCGTGTTGGAGGCTTTCTGCCAATCTTCATCTTGGTAACAATTGAACTGAAACATCCAAAAATATGTACACTATTTAAACGGCATTCTTAGCACACACCTTATTAACAACCTTTTTTATACTCTTTTGCTAGTAAAAATTATATACTCTTTTGCTAGCAAAAATTATGCGTTAAAAAACTGCAAGAGAACTCATGTCTTTCCCTCTGAATTGGCTACGACAAGGAGAAGAATAATACATGATTTATTTCTACAGATATACATTTGACAACCTTCTCTTTCCAAGATCTCTAACAGGCAAAGAGCAATTTGCCTCTTAACACAGAATTCAGCCAATAGCAATCCAGATAGTAGAAGAAGCCTAGAAACTACAGCGATCCACGACGGATTATCAAAACCCTGTCCAATATGCAAGCCAGGAAATGAGAAATCACATAGTATTTAAACAGTTGGGTCTGAAGGCACCTATACTTTACATCACATAAAGATGTTAGTACATTGTATATTCCTCCGCCACAGAACAAAGCATGCCAGACATTCTTTGTAGTAGAATGTTCTGCCTGGGTCCTAGTGCCTACCTAGCCCTGTTTCTCCCCTCATTCATATGAAAGTAGAAATACATTTTGGCATAAATGCTCTTGTGTCAAAGTGCCATGTTCAATGGTGCACAAAATAACAGTTCTGACAAAAGCTGTGCGTAAAAATGAATGACAATTCCCACGTTCTTTCAGGACTATATTCTAATGCGGAAGCATATAATTTTCTCAACCGCTGCACTTTAACTGACTGAACTAACATCTTTATGCGAAACAGGTTATAGTCCAGTTGAATCTCTGACATAACGCACACACCTAGCCCTGATCAAGACAGGGAGATCAAACCATTGCGGAGGTGATCCCCTAAACCCCTGAGCTCCTCAGAAAAGAGAAAGTTCTGATTTTGAACAGTGAAAACAATATTTCCTTGAGGAATATTTAGACAGAGAGATTCTCAGTGTGCCAGATTTAGATGTATAGATGGCAGCAAAAAAAGCCACAAAGACCAAGTAGCATGATTCCTCAGGAGTTACTTTTTCATTCAGGAAATTACCGAGGGGATCCACTCTTCTCTTCTTGCTAGCTACCTTTTTGCTCTCACACAAGGAAATGTTTATAGACTTGTACTTCAGCGGGTCTGACAAGGATTCTCTACCCTCGTTTCTTTATAACACAGCTTGGCATGCCCTTTTATTGAACAGCTGTGCTAAGTGGGATAGTTTCCTCCCCTAGAAGAGCTTTCCTCCAAGCAAGTTATTGCTATAACTGTAAACGAGCCCCACTTTTATGGACAGTCTAATCCTCTGAGCAGAAACTCAAGAAGTCCCAGGGAAAACAAAGTCCAGTGTTGGATGATCAAGGCGCTATTCATATTGAGCTTTTACTATAGCGAGAGAAAGCACGTAATGCAGTGGTGGGATTCAGCAGGTTCGCACCACTTCGGCAGAACCGGTTGTTAAAATGGTGCTTGTAAACAAGCAGTTGTTAAATTATTCGAATCCTACCACCGGAACTGGTTGTTAAATTATTTGAATCCCACTACTGATCTAATGTGAGGTTTGGGTTTTTTGCTGTGACTTATGGTGCCCCTTGGGGTTTCCGAGGCAACAGACATTTAGAGGTAGTTTGCCATTGTCTGTCTCCGTGTGGGCTAAGGGTTCTGAGAAAACTGTGACTGATCCAAGGTCCCCCAGAAGGCTTCATGTGCAGGAGTGGGGAATCAAATCCGCTGCTCTTATCCACTACACTGCACTGGCTCTCAGCTTGCTGTTAAGCTACATCAAACAAGCTACACCTATGAATCACACACTGTTCTTGGAACAATAATAACTGCATTTAACTGAAAGACATTCAGGGCACACTTTAACTCTGAAGCTCAATCCTTCATTATTATTATTATTATTGTACGGCGATGCCACAATTTCCATGGAGAGAAACCTAATTCTACCCCTTGAAAAAATGCCTGTACTGTTGTTATTCCCATTTGACATTCAGTCTTCCCTGTGACTGACAAACAAGCTGATGGGTGGAAATTTGGGACAGCAGTGACCCCTACAGGCCTTGTGACATGACTGCAAGCATTTTTTAAAAAGTCTAAAATGTGATTTACTGACGTAGTCAACATGCCTATTTTTAATGCAAGAACGTATCAACAACAGTGATTTCTTAATATTATTTGAGAAGGTTATTTTTTAAAAGGGCCACGCCAGAGAGATAATCTTTTTTGAATTTTTAATGGAATATGTTGTAACAGAGATGACGGGCCTCGTTAAAGGGGAACAGCTGGGTATGAACACTGTGATTGCTCAGTTTCATGAACAGCTTGCAGTGGTCAGAGTATCAGACTAATACCTGGAAGAATCAGGTTCGAATCCCCACTCTACCATGGAAGTTTACTGGATGGTCCTTGGGCCAGTCACTGACACTCAGCCTGACCTACCTCTCAGGGTTATTGTTGTGAGGAGGAGGAGGAGTTTGGACTTACATCCCACTTTCCTCCCCTTTAAGGAATCTCAGAGCAGCTTACAAGCACCTTCCTTGACTCTCTCCACAACAGACACCTTGAGAGTTAGGTGGGGCTGAGAGGGTCCTGTGACGAGCCCAAGGTCACCCAGCAGGCTCTCATTTGTAGAAGCAGGGAAACAAACCCAGTTCACCAGACTAGAGTCCGCTGCTCACGGGGAGGAGTGGAGAATCACACCTGGTTCTCCAGATTAGCGTCCATCAGCTCTTACACCACACTGGCCCCTAGGATAAACTAGAGAATGAAAGGGTGTTGTTCTAAGCCAGTGGTACTCAACCTGGGGGTCGGGACCCCTGGGGGGTCGAACGACCCTTTCACAGGGGTCGCCTAAGACTCTCTGCATCAGTGCTCTCCATCTGTAAAATGGATAAATGTTAGGGTTGGGGGTCAGCCCAACTTGAGGAACTGTATTAAAGGGTCATGGCATTAGAAAGGTTGAGAACCACTGTTCTAAGCTCATTTGGGTCTCACTGGGGAGAAGTGTATTGTATAAATAAAGTGATTAAACAAAGAGGACAAAAGGGATTGTTCACAGGTAAACATTCATCTGGAGAAGAATGACCAGAGGCATTCTCTGGCACTGCTTTTATTTTTTTATGTTATTAATGACCTTTGGGAGGAGGGATCAAATATTCTGATGAAACAAGCAGCAACTTAGTCTGGCCTCCTAACACGAACATAAACTAGCATCTGGAACTTATGAAAGGCGAATTGGATATCAGAATGGACTAACAGAAGCGTAACAACACTCTATAGCCGTGTTTCCTCAAAAATAAAACAGGGTCTTATATTAATTTTTGCTCCAAAAGATGCGTTACGGCTTATTTTCAGGGGATGTCTCATTTTTTTTCCATGATTTTGCCCCCCCCCCCCCGCCCCCGCCCCCAATGACCAGATCAGCTGCACCGGGGAATCTGTAACTAGGGCTTATTTTTGGAGTAGGTCTTATATTTTAAGCATCTCCGAAAATCCCGAAAAATCATGTTAGGGCTTATTTTTGGGGTAGGTCTTAATTTCGGGAAAACAGGGGTAGTAATGACAAATGAGAGTAACAAATTTTTCCTCATCTGGAATTGGGTGGATGAAAAAAAAATAGGTTATTGGTTGATCTCCAAGAAGTCAACGAGGTGGTTGATCTCAAGGAAGCCAACGATGTGGTACCAAGGAAAGTAAATGCACTGGATCAATTGGCCATGCTGGCAGGGGCTGATGGGAATTGTAGTCCATGAACATGTGGAGAGCCGCAGGTTGCAGACCCCTGCACTGGATGGACATATTTAGCCAGCAATTCCTGGAAAGGTCATGAAAATATTAATCCCTTTTAAAAAATGTTTACGAGACCATGTTTGTAATACTGGTTTCAATTTCCCATGCTCAGTAAAAATAAATTCAAGTTATAGTAGATGCCAGAAGCAGCTGGAGATGACTACAAAAATAGATGACTTGACTTTAAAAAGCTTAATTGGATCAATTTAAGTTTGAAAAAGAGAGTTAACTTAAATACCTCACAGGCTTTAAAAACGGTAAATAGGTGCAAGTTACTGGATAGCAAGACAGCTTTTCGATAGTATGAGAACGAATTGGCTCATATTGGCCAATACCAAACGTAAAACATGAGAGGAAAAGAAGAAAACAAAAGATTTCTAATAAGACGACACTGGAAAATTCTAGAAAAATTTCCCCAAAACACTGAAGAGAAGAAAGGCTGACTCAGTCAGTGACCTGTGGACAGAATGTTTGACTTCAGGACAGAGCTGAAATGTTATGTTCCGTTGCAATAGATGACTTAGCTACAAAGTGCTGCATATACCTGGCCTCTCAATTGAACTGGCTCACCTTGCCTGTGATCCCGTACCCTTCTTCTTCATCTACACAGCTACACTCCCTGCCGATGATCAGTGATGCTGTTTTCCAAACGCTGATTACAGGGGAGGGGGTATGCACAAAGGAACTTCCTCTGCTCATCTGCCCCGTGAGGACCACTTGGTAATTGCACTCAGGGGGCGGGAAGAACACTTGTGCCTGTTGGCATTTTGGTCACCCCATTTTTTCCCTCTGTAGTGTGCCCACTTTCTGGTTCTTGCACACTGCAGCTTGAATTAATGTCCAAGAAATTGAATAGAGACGCTAAAGATTATGAGTTGAACACGGTATACAAATGGAATGTAAGTGAGAACAGAAAGCCTAAAAAAAGTCTCCTGGTATGATGGGCACAGCAGTTCAGAATTAGAATATACACATAGAGAAGATATAGGTCTTGCATCCAATGAGGAAGCATCTACTGGTAGAGATGCGCATGGCAGAGACTCTAGAGCAGGGGTAGCCAACCTATAGTGCTCCAGATGTCCATGGACTACAATTCCCATCAGCCAGCATGGCCAATGTCCATGATGGCAGGGGCTGATGGGAATTGTAGTCCATGGACATCTGGAGCACTATAGGTTGGCCACCCCTGCTCTAGAAGGAGTCAGAGATTTAGAAACAGCCAAATGTTTTGTTGCCCCCCGCAGAGGGGACAAAGGATAACCTAGTTGTAAACCTGTCCTCCTAGATTCTTTCAGTGGATGAGAGAAGGGTTCTTAATACAGTGATAGGGTTCATATCAACACCAAAATATGATGACTTTAAGACACACGTAAATCTTTTTCTAATAAGACAAGTCAAACTAAAGGCTTGGGGGCGGGGGGGGGGCACAATAATGCAGGAGTTCCCAACAAGTTTAAGCCCAAGTCTACCTTTACACCGGTTATCAACGATCCAGCAGTCACCATGTTTGAGATGGGAGTGTTGAGGGATTTATCAACCTTGGGAAGTACCCCCAATTTTTCTCAGAAGACACACAATTTTACCTTACATACTAAAACTATTCTGCGGGAACTGACTAATGATAAAAACATAATAATCAACGAGGCGGATAAAGGGGGTGCTACTGTTCTTCAGGACATGACAGATTACCTAAAAGAAGTATGTCGCTAGTCTATGCAACTAGACAATACAGAATGTTGCGCCCACACTGACAGGGACCCTACGAACCATATATTATCTATGATTGAAACTGAAGTGCAAGAAGTCCAAATATTAGGGCATATTCCATTTGCAAACCTTATGCTGGCAGTTTCTCCCCTTTTTCGTGCCTCGGTGATGTCCTTGTGCTTCTTAAGCAGCTGAAGCAATTCTGAAACGGTCTTCTTCTTGTCCATTGGCAGGGAAGAAGCGATGGCAGAGGCGGCTGCAACGATCTCCTGACTGAGCGGCTGGCTGCTGGGAAAAAACGTAACATGATTCTGCCTGCATTGCCCAAGTTTTCGTAGTCAGAGAGAAAAGCGGTAGCGGTGACTTGACATCAGAAGAGAGCATCACTAGCGTTCATGTTCTATGAATACTTGCTTTGTGCGTAACAAAACTCGTGTCCTTCTGAACCTCAGTTTTTATTTTAACATGACATGTTCAACCATGGGATCACAGTTTGGAATCTCCTACTGAAATTCCACACAGCGGGTTGCATCCAGATTAGATTTTCCAATGGCAGAACTCAACTTTCCTGCCTCCTCCTTCCAACTGATCTTCACAAAATGCTGCTCTTGGGAGACAGGGGACCCTACAGAATGATAAGAGGGCATATCTGTGGCAGGAAGTGGGAACTGGTAGAAATTCCCAGCCGCCCTGTTGCCTTAGAGAGCCAGCGTGTTGTAGTGGTTAAGAGCAGGTGGACTCTTAATCTGGAGAACCGGGTTTGATTCCCCACTCTGCCTCTTGACCTATGGAGGTTTATCTGGTGAACTAGATTAGCTTGTGCAACACATGCCAGCTGGGTAACCGTGGGCTACTCACAGTTCTTTGGAGCTCTCCCAGCCCCACCTAATTCACAGGATGTTTGTTGTGAGGGGGAAAGGGAAAGGGGTTTGTAAGCCCCTTTGAGTCTCCTTACAGGAGAGAAAGGGGGGATATAAATCCAACTCTTCTTCTTGTTAGTGCACAACCTAGCTTAGATTGTGGCTGAAAGAGATCTTGGGGTTGTAGTGGAAAGCTCAATGAAAATCACAACCCAGTGGAGCAGTAGAGGTGAAAACAACAAGCTCCAAAGTTGGAATTATTAGACAAGAGACTGAAAATACAATAGATGCTTTTAATGCCCTTGTATAAAGCTAAGGACAGCCAGCGTGGTGGAGTGGTTAAGAGCGATGGACTCTAATCTAAAGTCCGGGTTCAATCCCCCGCTCCTCAATAGGAAGCCTGCCGGGTGACTTTGGGCCAGTCCCAGCTCTTTCAGAACTCTCTCAGCCCACATGGAAGCAGGCAATGGCAAGCCACCTCTGAACATCCGCTGCCTTGATAACTCTTCAGTCACTGTGACTTGATGGCAAAAAAAGGTAAAGTTCAGGTGTGGCCTCATTTGGAATACTGTGTTCAGCTCTGGTCATCTGATCTCAAAAAAAGATATCGCAGAGCTGGAAAAAGTACCAAGGAGGGCAACCAAGATAATTTCCAATGAGGAAAGGCTAGAATCTAGGCCTTTTCAGCCTAGAAAAACAAGATTGCTAAGGGAAGACATGATGGTGATTTATATAGTTATGGATGTAGTAGAAAAATTGGAGCTTTTTCTCCCTCTCCTATTATCTAGCGCTTGGGGGCACCCAATGAACTTGTTAGGACATAGATTCAAGAAAGGAAAAAGGAAATACTTCATTACTCAGCAGGTAAACTGTGGAATTCACTGCCATTGGAGATAGCAATGGTGACAAGCACAGATAGTTTTAAAAGAGGGTTAAACAGATTCACAGAGCAGAGGCCCATCAGTGGCTTCTAGCCATGGTGACTGAAGGAATCCTCCATATATTGTGTGTTTAAAAAAAACCATGGAGGCAGAGAACTGCAAGTCCTTTGCAGAGGCAAGAAAAGCCATTTCTTTCCCTTTGAACCAGCCATGACAAAGAAGAACACAAAGCATGATTTCCCCCCCACATGAACACATCCATTAGAGATCTTTGAGCGTGAAGGTAAAGAAGCAATTTGCTTCTTCACATGTGTTGCTGGGAAGCAGCATCAGAGAAATGTCTTGGCCTCTGTGACCTGTTGGTTTGCCCCTCCAGGACAACTGGTTGCTTGTTGTGTGAAACAGTGTCCCAGACTAGATGGACCGCTGGTCTGATCCAACAGGCTCTTCTAATAATCTTAAGGGGGGGAAAAACGTTTTGTTTCAACAAGCTGGACCAAAAGCAGCCTCCCATGACCAGATCTGGTTAGCTTGCTGAAGAGCACTTTCACACTTGCCGCTAGACAGCTGTGCAGCAAAAATAAACCTAAATCCAACGGTGTGCTCCTTATTTCTCTGCAACAAAAAGGGCTACATATTTTTCTCCCCCTTTTTAAAATGAAAGGTGGGAGCACAGAGGAGCTAGTAATCGTGGTGAGAGACTGTCATGACATTAATGTGTGTGTGTGTGTAAAGTGCAGTCAAGTCAGAGCTGACTTATGGAGACTCCAGGAAGGAACTTTCAAGGCACAGCAGAAGGAAAGGTTTGCCAGTGACTTCCTCTGCAGAGTCTTCCTTGGAGGTCTTCCTTCCAAGTACTGACCCTGCTTAGATCTGATGAGACTGGGCTATACCATGCCACCTTCTATCCTATAGTGGTCTAACTATTGCCACTTAAAAAAAAAAAGCCACAGGCAGATGGGACTAAGAAAGCATGGAAAAGCTACTGCATGGATGCCTCTATTGGCACTGTGAATGCCCCTACATTCACAGTGGCAATAAGAGCTACAGTGGGAATCATTACTTGGATGACAGCTTAGGTTGTCAAACTGCAAAGCAAAACAACTTCATTCTATCTGATACAGTGCCCTGAAAGCTCCTTATTCCTGTTCTGTTATCAAACATTCCAATTATTCTGAATATTAATGACATTCCTCCCTATTCGCTGTTGCGGATTTTCTGGGCTATGCAGCCATAATCTGGCCGTTCTAGCTCCAAACATTTCGCCCATATCTATGGTAGGCATCTTCAGAAACATGTCACAGGGTCAGGTGTTTCTCTCCATGGCAGACAGAGCAAAACATTAGGAGCTAAAACTACCAGACCACGGCCACACAGCCTGGAAAACCCATGTCAGTTGATTCCAGCCATGAAAGCCTTTGACAATACTTCTGGGTAATACTTCACCACACTTCTGGGTGAATGAATGTTCCTTCTATTGCCTCCAATCCACCCCACAAAGAGTACCAAATGCGCATGTTGAACTTCACCTCTTAGCTTTGACTTCTGCAGCTTTCTGAAACATGCTGCTTGCGCTCTCCACATGTTCTGGCAGGTCCTCTGTTGTTTGATCCTTCATTTTCTGGGCTTTCAACCTCAGAAATGTCTTCTTTGAACTTACTTCCACTTTCATTTCGCTAAGGATGTTCAGCAAGTTCTTCTTTGCAGTCATCTGCTTTGTGTCCCCCTTACTCTTATCCTCAGTCTTTTTATCAGTATTGATGACCGGAGAGAGCTGTTCATCTTTTGTGCTCCAGAAGACAGCAGAGGTGCCAAAACTCTTGCATGTTTTACTGGAAAGAGATACAGGTGTTTTAAGTCTACATCTTAGGTATGTACTTGTGCTTCAGTAATGCAGTTTCTCAAACACTTTGCCATCACAAAGACTGAAGTGTTGCTATTTCAATTATTTATATAGTCATTTATTTATTAATTATATTTATTACCCCGCCCTTTCCCAGCCAAAGCCACAAAACAAAGATCACAGCTATCTCATGTTCTATATGGCGATAGAAAATGCCTTCAAACTGCAGCCAAGTTATGGCAATCCCATTGGGTTTTCAATGTAACTTTTTCAACGAACGTCCTTGGTGGTCTTTCATCCAAGTACTAACCAGGGCCAATCCTGCTTAGCTTCCGAGATCTGAGGAGACCAATTACTTATTTTCAAATGAGAATTTGACTGGAACACTGCTGGAGTCTAGGCAGACAATGCTCACTTTGATAGTTTGATTTGGTAGAAGAAGAAGAGTTTGGATTTATATCCCCCCTTTCTCTCCTGTAAGAGACTCAAAGGGGCTTACAATCTCCTTGCCCTTCCCCCTTCACAACAAACACCCTGTGAGGTGGGTGGGGCTGAGAGAGCTCCGAAAAGCTGTGACTAGCCCAAGGTCACCCAGCTGGCGTGTGTGGGAGTGCACGGGCTAATCTGAATTCCCCAGATAAGCCTTCACAGCTCAGGCGGCAGAGCGGGGAATCAAACCTGGTTCCTCCAGATTAGAATGCACCTGCTCTTAACCACTACACCACTGCTGCTGCTGCTTCATGTGTCCATATGTTTTAAACCAATAAGTCCTTCCCCAAAACCTGCAGTGTGACATGGCACTGTCCATTCTGCTTACTAATTCATTGTCTTGTGTGGGTAAATCATGGCCAAAATATCCTGCTACAGTAGCTGAAGACTTAGATAACATCACTCTGGGTTTTTGCTTTTGAAAAAGCACTCTTCCTCCCTCAGGGAACAGCATAGAGGAGACAGAGGAGAATACAATATACAAAATATCCTCAACAACCTCCAAGACATGAAAGTGTGTTATACTAAATCATTCCATTGCTCAAGGACAGTGTTTATCATTACCGGCTGTGGCTTGCCAGGAATCTTAGGAAGAAATTATTTTGGATCACCTCCTACCTGATCCTTTGAATTAGAGCTGTCAGGAACCAAATCTGGGATCTGTTATATACAAAGCAGATGCTCTGCCACTCCCCAATGCCCTCATGAAGCTGCCTTATATTTGGTCAGTATCACCTACTCTGGCAGCGGGTCCAGTAGGGGTCCAGAGTCTCTAGTCGGAGTCTTTTAGATCAGCTACTGCATGCGGTCTGGCTGTCCTTGAAAGCCACACATACTAAGCAGCAGCCCCGCACCCTATCTATGGGGAGAAGGGCATAATTCAGCTATTCGTTCGCGGTGAAATACGTGCTGCCTTAGAATGATGTTTTCCAGCTTGTGGCATGCCCCCAACCCCCACCCCGTACCTGTCCTGAGGCACAACGCCATTCCCCCGGGCACAAAGACAAGCGCGGAAGCTCCCGGCCCCGCAAACGCTCCTCCGCCACATGGTTTGCCCAAGCAACGAAAAAACTAAGCCGCAACCAGCGTGCTCATCTCTGTAATCGGCCCCCTATAAGGCACTTCCGCTTTGGGGTTCGTCGCTCTCATCCGTCCGGACGTAGCGCATTAACCCGAATATTAGGTTCCGTAGCTAGGAAGCTTCCTCAGCACGGAAAGAGAATTTTTGCAAGACAAGGGGTGAGATCTCATGTTCGCTTGCAGACCTCCGAGTAGACCTTGGTCACACCGAAAAAGCATTGGGACGAGGGAAGCGATCACAGCCCATTTTGAAACCTTTATTTTAAAATTATATTTTAATTTAATAAAGTATTAAATTTTATAAAGCATTTAATAAAATTATATTTTAAAATCCCTATTTTAAATTGATATTTTGTTTTATAGTTTGCAAGGCTGAGTCGAAGTTAGGAAGAGATCCGCGCAAGGGATCCCACAACGTAGCAAACTGGAGATGTGTCATAAAGCTTGAAGTTGTATAGTGATCTAATGTTGTCCTTAATATTTTTTTTTTGGGGGGGGGGGGGTATTTTCCGCCGTTATGGGCGCTATGATACATTACGGATTAAATCGGTTTTGGTGACAAAGAGATTTGTATTGGTATGCTGTGTGGATGCACATACGGAAGAGGGGTGGGGTGGGGGGTGGGTGGGTGTGAATACTTTGTGAAAGTTTGATATCACAAAGTGTTGAAAGCAACAAAGAGGACGCTGATCACCTGGGTGAGAAACCTCCGGGCCAAAAATGGACATGTGTAGAAACACATTAATGGAAAGACAATTCAACCCAGGTCACGTGAATTGCTGACTGTATGGAAAGACACAAAGAGAACTGTGGGATTCACCATTTGAAGTTGAAGCATCTCCACAAAGAAAGAGTTATATATTTATGTTGCAGAAATTTGCCCATTTATTTTATTTATGTCCCTATACTGACCTATTCTTCTCTCCTTTCCCTCTTTTTCTTTCCTCAGTCCCTCCCTCCAGTGGTGGAATTCAAATAATTTAACAACCGGTTCTGGTGGTGGGATTCAAATAATTTAACTGGCTGTTTACAAGCACCATTTTAACAACCGGTTCTGCCAAAGTGGTGCGAACCTGCTGAATCCCACCACTGCCTCCCTCCCTTTCATGGTCACCCTAGGGCCTAGGATGATGTTTTGTTATGAGGTCTGAGGTTGAAGGTTGTTCAATAAAGATTTGGCAGTCTCCAAAGTAGATGCAGGTGGGTGTTCATGTTTTCCTCTGTCATTTTCTCTACGGTCTTGTCAAGTCCCGAGCTGCATTTACTGATAATATTACATCCTCTGCATGGAACTTCAGGAACTACATCAGCATAATGTTCCACCAAAAATGAATGATAAAAGTCCGAAGTCAGGAAGTAGAAACATGTGACTTAAATTCTAATCCAGGTTTATCAGCATTTAATAACAACCCTATTTGGTTCCAGTATGTGTGTGTATGTAAAGTGCTACCAAGTTGCAGCCAATTTAGGGGGTCCCTACTTGGTTTTCAAGGCAACAGACAAACAGAGGTGGACTGTCATTGTCAGACTCTTGTGTATCAAACCCAGACTTCCTTGGTTGTCTCCCATCCAAATACTAACCAGAGCCAACCCTGTTTAGCTTCTGATATTTGGCAAGATCAGGCTAGTCTAGACCATCCAGGTTCTAGTATAGACTGAAAAAGAAGTTTCAGTAATTAGCCCAACCACTTGTAATTGGTTCAGAAACATTTCACGCCTAATGATGTCATGAATTGTTCTTTCATAATGTAAAATGAATGCAACAATAGTGAGAAAAATATTTTAAAGTATGTTTTCTAGAATACAAGGGACTTCCAGCATACAGCATTTCTGGAATGTATTTTCTTATTTTCCTTTATCCCAAAAGCTGATCTTGGTTCTGGAAGTAGCAGCCACTGTAACGCCAGAATCTGTAACTGGAATCAGAGAAGCTCATAAACACACGAGTCTCTGGTTGTGGGCACCAAGAATTTAGGACTCCAGCCATAACAGACCCTCCAGATCAAGTAGGGCTGCTGACTCTGGCTTGCTTGGGAATATCTGGAGATTTGGGGGTGGACCCTGGGAAGAACAAAGTTTGGAGTCTGGAGAGGGGAGAAACTTCAGTGAGGTACAATGCCATACAGCTGACCTACCAAAACAGCCGTTTTCTCCAGGGCTGACCTCTGTAGCCTGGAGATTAGTTGTAATCCCAGGAGATCTCCAGGTTCAATCTGGAGATCGACAACACCATGCAGATGTCATTCCTATTTGACCACCAAGTGCTGTAAATGAGGCCACACTGATTTCACAGGACTTTGCCTGGAGTAATTCTGCATAGGACTGCATCATCAAAGTTCTACATTGGGGTCCCCACACTTTTTGATCCCTTGAGGACCACTGGAATTCTAAAACATCATGGTGGGTGTAGCCACAAAAAGGTGGCCACACAATGGCTGCTGTAGGAGGTGCAGTCAGTCACAAAGTGGCTACTTTCAATTATAAAGTGGTAGCTGGGGCCAAAGCAATGTTTTTAAAACCAAATCTCTAATAGCTGATGAGAAGCCTTGCTGGGTAAAAAAAAACCTACCTGATCCCAGGTATTTTCTAAAAATACTAGGTGGGAAGTGGGAACCAAAAGAGGTGCTGGTGGAACAATGTTAGGGTTCCCCTGTTCTATGTCCTTTAACTCGTGCAAAATTGTGCAAACATAATTTTAGCAGCTGCACAGATGTCAGATCATATTTTCCCTATCCCAGCAGTGAAAAATATTTTCATTCTGCTGATAGTCAAATGTTAAAAGAATCCAGCAATGCATGGGAGAGGCAAGCCAGGTTAAATGGAACACACAGAAGGAAGGCCTCCCAATCAAATTAAGTTTACAACTCACATCATTGCACACTATTACAAACTTTTCTAATGGAACCTGTAACAGGGCTGATCTATGAGTGGAGTGTAGCTTCTGATGAATCCACAGTGCTGGTGAGGAACAATACAGACAACATGAAGCAAGTAATTATTGTTATTATTTATTATTTATTTGATTTGATAAACCGCCCTATCCCCGAAGGGCTCAGGGCAGTGTACAATAGCAAATGACAAGACAATAAAACAAACCGAATAGCCCCAATTAAAAACAATACAAAACCTTAAAACTATAGCAGCAGTAACCTACAAAAAATGAATAATAATAATAAAATGCGTCTGGCATCAAACCCCAGTGGACAAACCCTGGGAGGGAGGGGGTAGGCAGATGGCCAAGTATATAGCCAGTGTGCAGGGCAGCAAAAGAGGGGCGGGCTCAGCGACCGGCCCCCCCAAAAGCCCGGTGGAACAACACAGTTTTGCAGGCCCTGCAGAACTCTCCAAGGTCCTGCAGGGCCCTAACTGCTGGAGGAAGAGCGTTCCACCAGGCAGGGGCCAGCGCAGTAAATGCCCTGGCCCGCGTGGGGGCCAGCCGCATCATGGAGGGGCCAGGGACCACTGGCTAGGGATGCAGGCTAGGGATGAATGTGTAGAATTTTATGGGACAAACAGGGTTGTTTCATCTGCCCCTTAAAAAAAATTAAATGGAAGCTTCGCCATCTTGTTTTAGTACATGTTTGTACCGTTTTTAAAGGATTGTACCATATAATTGTTGCGTATTTATGTATATCATGTTGAAAACTGCCCGAGCCCGAGAGGGGCAGTATAGAAATCTAATAAAATAAATAAATAAATATCTTATTTAGGATATTTTATTTATTATTTAGGATAGTTCTGTGCCACCACTTCAGAGTCCTGCTCACCAGACTGTGAAGGCAGCTTTCAATTAAAACATAGTCACAGTACAAAAGCAAACCATTAAACAGGATTGGTAGCAACCCCACACTGCAGAAAATGTTGCGTGGTCATTGCAACACAAGCACAATTCTTTGCTTTTGAACAGTCTTGCTCCAGCATCAATTTATTCAATCTGGAGATTGACAATACCATGCAGACAATACCATGGACACACACTGCTATCTTGTTATATTACAGCAGTCATTTGCAAATGGATTGTCCTGTACAGACAAGGCAATCCAGTTGAAAACTCATTGCAACCGGCAAAGATAGTTCAATATTCAATCATGCCTGGATGCAGTTCTGGAAAAACCAATTTGGAATGACAGTTATAGCGGAATGATTGGGCCATATCTAACCATACAAGGTCGTTTCTCTTTTCTTTGCACTGGCATGTCTTTATTTAATACACCAGTCCAGAAACTGTTAAACTGCTGCTAGTACAGAAGTTAATTTCATCTGCAAAAATAAACACATTTTAAATAACTACCTTCTGGCAAGATACAACATGGTGCTAGACTGCCCCCGGGAATCAAGCCCTGCTCCCAAGAACATGAACTTAAGGTGCCCGAAGTAAATTGACATATACAATGCTGTTACAAGGAGGAGAGCTAAAGGATATTTGGTTTTTCCTTTACAAGTGTGCAAGAAGACAGCCTGAGCAGCTTTTCCCTCTCGCTCTCTCAAAGCCCTCGGCCGGGGGTGGGGTGGGGTTCCAGCTGCAATTTTGCAACGGAATAACTAAAGAGCGCCCCCCACCCAGGAGCGCTTGTTGTGCCAAGGGGCGCATCCACTGGGGCGCATCTGCTCCAGGACGGCGCTTCCTGAATCCTTCCGCCGTCTTTTTGCCCACATCGTCCAAGGATCCGCTTTCGGACCGCGGCCCCCCCAGCCCGGCTTTTTCGCTTCCCCAGCCGGCGGGATCAGCTTCGGCGACGCCCCAAGAGCCTCCAGTTCCGCTTCCCAGGCAGAGCTCCTCCTCCTCACCAAAGCAAGGCGTGCCAGGAACTCTGCGCCCTTTGCCAGCCGGTGTCGCAGCCGGTGCCTGGGAGGTCAGGAGCCGGGATAGGCGATGCTGCTGCTGGATCGAGGGGGCTGGAGGTGAGCGGCCGGCAGGGGAGAGCGGGCGAGCCGCGGGTGGGCTGGGCTGCAGCAGGCGTCACAGTGAATCGGCCCACGTGGTGGACCTTTTGCAGGGCAGTCCCGGCCACGTTGACTCGGGAGGAAGCCGCACTGGATTCAGTGAGGCTTGGCCAGGGAGGGTGTAGGTCCGCGGTGGAGCATCTGCTTGGCTGCCAGAAGGTCACAGGTTGAGTTGTGGCACTTCCACTCAAAAGGGGCGGCCAGGTGATAGGTGATGTAGGGAGGGAAGGCTTGGTGGTATATAGCCCGATTTTGTCAGCCAAACTGGGTCCGCACTTGGAAGGGAGGACAGTGGCAAACCACCTCTGCTTAATCACTTGGTAGAGGAAGACAATGGCAAACCACCTCTGCTTAACCACTTGGTAGAGGAAGACAATGGCAAACCACCTCTGCTTAATTGCTTATCCCTAAAAGCCCCTTTCTGGGGTCGACAATGAGTCAGCTGTAACTTGAAAGCACTTTAGGAGCACAGTAGGTGATGGGGAAGAGGCTCTCTACTGGTGACCTTGGAGGACAGCTGCTTGTCCAG
This sequence comes from Sphaerodactylus townsendi, assembly GCF_021028975.2. Lineage (NCBI taxonomy): Eukaryota > Metazoa > Chordata > Lepidosauria > Squamata > Sphaerodactylidae > Sphaerodactylus > Sphaerodactylus townsendi. Next base: position 171,131,466 of record NC_059425.1, on the reverse strand, counting down.
TTCTGACAAATAGGGGACCAAGGGTCTGATTCAGGGTAAGGTACTTCCATGTGGGAGGCATAATCAGAGCCCTTTGGGGATTGGACGGTATAGAAATCCCATAAATAAAATAAATAATCTCCCTTCCAGAGCTGGGGAGGGCTATTCACACATTCTGGAAAAGGAGGTTGGTGGGACAGGCTTCGCTGCTTCAGGCTGCAAGGAGAGGAATGTTTGGAATGTGACTTCTGACTTTAAAAAATTGCTGCAAAAGAATTAGCATATTTCCCACCTGAAGCTGTCTTCAGGGAGAATAGTTGGACCTCGGTCCCTTTTGCTCGATGTGCTCGTTTTCCTGTTTGCATACATTTTTTAAAAATAAATAAATAAATGTGAAGGCATATTCCAAACCTGGAATCCATCAACTGCCTCGAAGTAACCCATTCTGAACCCCTTTAATTTACTTTTGTATTGTATTTATTGATTGTTCTTGATATTTAATTATATTTCACTATTTATCTGAAATATTTGTGTACCACTTTTCTGTTGCACGGGACAGAAATTGCTGCATATTGTTGTGTGTTGTGAACTGTTTTTTTGGGGGGGAGGGGTTAGTTGAAAAGTAGATAAACTAAAATTACCTCAGATCTTTGTTCTACCTTCTCTTGAATTATGAACATCATCCAGAGGAGACTGGCTTCCTGGATAGAAGCTTCCTTACTTGTATATTTGTAGCCTTCTTTTCTCCCATGGAACTCCAGGTGATGAATGTGAAGGTCTCAGGAAGTCTGTTACCGAGGTGTGGATGGGACCTACATCTGCTTCCCTTCAGCTAGATTGCCATGTTGTGTGCCCCCCAACCATAATCCTGGAAATGTTGGTGGGTCGTTCTGCTCTGACTGGCCAGTTCTCGGGCTTCTTTCCATTCCTAGCCCTCATCTACACATCCTTGAATAGCATGCAATAGTAGCACTATAATAAAGATCAGCAACTGGACAGGCCTCTGTGACAAGTTGATCTGGTGGCCAGCAATTGCTATATAGTGCCATATCCCACTTCACCACACCTGGATTTCCTTTCCCGCTTCCATTCTTGGAAGCATAGCATTTGTATCCACAAGCTACAAGCCTTTTACCACCCAAAAAACCCACGGTGTTACACAAAAAGGATTTTATTACTGGACTTAACATTATTGCTGGACTTATTTATTACTGGATTTTATTATTGGACTTAAAATTAAAATCCAGATTTAAAATCTGTCTTTTTATGGCATCTGGGGAAAAAAATTGTTACATATGAAAAAGGTTATGGGATACTGGAAAAAGAATGCTTCAGTGGCACCCTACCTCCGCATCTTTGGATTGTCTTGCATAACATGGGCTGAATTTGTTGGGAAAAGGGATATATTTTGAGTTGTACGTTGTCTAAAGCTAGTTTGAGCTGCTGTTTCTACAGTTCAGGCTGTAAGGATTCCTTAGATGTTGATTTGTTTATTTTCTTTAGTATATTGTAATTAGTTAGAACATCGTACCTTGGGGCAATTCCATAAAATTTGCTACTCTCTTCAACCCTTTTAACATACCTCTCCCTGCTCGCTCTTAATAATGAATGTCAATGCTGTATCAGGGAACACACCTCAATAAGTTTTGATGACTTGCATGTAAGAAACATCTTTTAAGCAAGTTAACTGAAAGCTAAACAAGAAGCAAGAAGAAACATTTCTTCCATATTCCCCAGCTGCTTGGCCATGTGTTATTTTAATTTTGCATTATTCTTTGCAATGTTTAGAAGATGATCCAGCATTTTTTCAGTCCATAACATCTGGAGGGCCACGAGTTTGACACCTATGACCTAGTGAAACCAAGGTTCCAATCCCCACTGGTGCCATAGAATCTTGCTGCGTGACCCTGGGCCAGTCACACAGTCTTAGCCCTGACCCTGGGTTTGGTGGGGGTTTAATAGTTCACTGAGACCAGAGAAGGCCTCTTCTCCTGTTACAAATCCTTGTGCCCGTTGAGGTCTTCCAGGCAGGCCCACTTGTCTGCCTTGTCTACTGGGTTGGCTCACTTGGCAGTTATAAGTTACACTTAGCTTTGCTTCTCTTCGTGAATCACTGTACCACCTAGGGCCATATCTACAGATAATGCTGCCCGGGCCAAGCACTGAAATCCCCTCACCCCAAATCCAACAGGCCTTCTCCATCTTGGAACCAGCTCTCCAGTGGCCTAGTCTACCCATAATTAAGTACTGGTTGGGGCCAGGTCTACTAATTACTTTCAATTGCAGGTAGACTGGCTCCCCGGAGGCCTGGTCCACCCACCATTAAGCAGAATTGCTAGATCTGGTCCAGAAGCAATGGATAGAGGCCCACTCTAAGAGGCCACTCTTAAGAGGCCACTCTTAAGAGGCCACATAGAGGCCACTCTTAAGAAGCAATGGATAGAGGCCCACTCTATCCATTGCTTCTTAATGACAGGTAGACCAGTCCTCTGAGCAGCGTCTTCCTGCCTTGCAAGGGGGCAGCCACAGAGCCCTTGGGCAAGTAGCATCCAGAGCTCACACCCTGCCTTGACCTCCCCTAAATTCACCAATGCTACCACCAGAAGTTGTTTGCAAAGCCCAATCACTGTTGGCATTCAGGAAGGCCTGTAAATCAGTTTTGTTTTGATGGGCCACTGCAAATTGTTATTTTTACAAGCAGGTTTCTTTTGTCCTAGAATACTGAGTTCTAATGATATTGCAGTCAATCCTCCCCCATCCTGCTTCTTTGTTGAACATCATTTGAAGACTTCCTCCAGCCCAAAAAGTTCTCCCTCAACGAAAGAACTACTTAAGCTGGAGGAAAGCTTAGATCCATGTCATTTTGATCTGTGCTTGGTCGCTGCATATTAATTTGATGTAATGATATTATTATAAGCTGTTTTTGGCCTATGTTGGAAAAGCAGGATATGAATTTTAAATAGACAAATAAATTCCCATTCTGTTTCCCCCCTTCCCATAGTTTCCGTGTAAGTGTCAACGTTAGGCCCCTTCCGCACATGCAGAATAATGCACTTTCAATCCACTTTCACAATTGTTTGAAAATGGATTTTGTTGTTCCACACAGTAAAATCCAACTGCAAAGTAGATTGAAAGTGTATTATTCTGCATGTGCGGAAGGGGCCTTAGTTATAACTGAAGCTTTAAAACGGTTAACTGAAAAATCCCAGTGCATCCGTCACAGCTTATTTCGTAACTAGGGTTGCCAACCTCCAGTGCCGTAGGGGGGGAAACTGGCGCCGGGAGCAAAATGGCCCCCAGGCCCCCCATACGCTCGTCCACGTCCCCCCTTTCTAAGCCTCGCTTACCTTTAAAAGCTAAAAGAGCAGCCTGCTCTCGGCCGCAGAGGCGGTCTGAGGGGAGGGGTGGGGGAGCGATTCTCCGCCCCCCCATGCCTATGCCCGGGGTGTTTGTCCCCCTTGCCCACCTACGCCAACCTCCTTGGGGGTACCTGAAGATCTACTGTTACAGCTGATCCCCAGATGACCAAGATCAGTACCCCTGAATAAAATGGCTGCTTTGGAGGGTGAACTCTACGGCATTTTATCCCCATGAGGTCCCTCCCCAACCCCTGTCCTCCAGTGCTTTCATCCCCAAAATCTCCAAGTATTTCCCAATCTCTAGTTGTAACCTGGAGATGCATTTACTGTAAGCTTTCCTTCTGGCCTGGCAGCAATAGCCTGGCTTTGACGTCAGAATAGTGCCAGTGGGCATGATAGTTACCACTGAATGACTGACAGTCGAACATAATTTTTTAAAAACAAATGTTTTCTTTGCCGGTGGCACTGCAGTTGAGGAGGCTCCAACTTTCTTTCTTTTTAATTTGTAATGTCCCTCAAGGATCAAGCTCCACAATGCTGTGTTGGTATGAGTTGCCCTCGTGTGTGTCTGAGCTTGAGCTGGCTCTCTTTCAAGTGTTTTTTCTGGCAGCTGTCAGAGAGGGGAGGCTGCCGTATGACTATCTACTATTTGCTTCTAAGTAGGTGGCCGGGATTAGGAATTAGAAGTATTAACGGAACACGTTGGGTCACAGGATAGTAAAGTTATTGTCACACTAATTGGCAAGCTCCTTTTTTGCAAATATTAACTTTATGGGTTTGCAACATGGGTCTCGGTTGCTTTATCCCTAACCTGCCTAAACTGAATATTTAAAGGCATTGTAAAATGTGTTTTCTTAAGAAACACAATGGGGAAGAAGAGTTCTTATGATAAAGATAGTTAAACAGCAAGTATGATTTCACTTATTTGGATGCCATTCTCAATTATTTTTTAATGAAGTTTTCAGCATAAATGCACTTTTATTTAGTTTGGAGTTAATGGAATGTTAAAAAGTCTGCTTGGATTCTGCTAAGTTATATGTGCTTTCTTTTGCTTTGCTCCTGGCATTTTGAGAAACTTAAGACCCCACACCTAGTTTGTTAAATAATTAGCCAGGTGTGTATAAATCCTAATGTAGGGTAGTACAGAAAATGGGTCTTTTGCTTTGTGCAGTTCTGTAAGTTGTGGAATATTGGAGCCTTCTCACTGCTGTTGATGTTTGCTGTTCTTTGACCATATCTATTTAGGACATTTGTATACCTTCTATCCAGAGACCTGTTAGCAATTTTTTTTTTTAAAGCAAGCAATGGAATTTTTTTTAAAAGTCACAACAGTTAATTAAATTCAGATGTTATTTCCAATGTTGATCTGAGAGGGACAGGTAGTTTCATTGTAATTTAGGTCTTTTCTTCTTTCTCTCTAGAGGTACCCATTGTAGGTCTTCACTTACGGCAAGAGACTTCTAGAACCACCACGAAGCAAGTGAACCATGAGGACAAACCCTGTGATTCAAGCTGCCATTGATCTCACAGCAGGGGCTGTAGGTAAGATGCTACGAAGAGGATGTCCTCAGCTTTTTAGAACCAGATTTGAGAAGCTTTTGTGCCCCGCCCCCCAAATCCTTTCTCTTCATTCTCAACTTAGCGTCTAACCATAGTGATGCTGGTCCTAAAAAGGACAGTTATCACGTTCAGTGGAGTGATATGGATAACTTTTTGAGTTTGTTCTGGGCACCTAGCGCATTGCTTCCCTTCAGTGAAAGACTGACCTGCATCAAAAGGTAAATGTGTAGAAATTCTTGGGTAACAATTTTCTAAGAGTTGTTTTGAATTCATTTTGTGTCAGTTTTCCTGCTCACATGAGTGCTTCAGACTGTGCCACAAGTAAAGCTGAGCAATGAAGGAAACCCAATAGAAAGATAATATTTCAGTTGTAAAATGAAATATATGATATCCTTACTTTCCCATCAAACCTTAATCCATTGTGCTGCTTAGACAACATAAACTGTTTCACTTACAACTTAGCAAGTATGTAACATTGTACTTATTGGCACATTTATGGATTTTTAAAGTATAAATGCCTTCGTTTTCTACAATTAAAGTTGCAAATGTGCCCCCATATTAAAGGAGAGAGCTGCAGCACTCTATATTATCTTCTTCTTTTAGCTGTCCAGTCACAGCTGATTTATGACATCCCTGGAGGGTTTTCAAGGCAAGAGATATTCAAAGGTAGTTTGCTGTTGCCTACTTCTGCATCATGACCCTGGTGTTTCGTGGAGTCTCCCATACAAATACTTGCCAGGGTCAGGGCTAAGACTGTGTGACTGGCCCAGGGTCATGCAGCAAGATTCTATGGCACCTTGGTTTCACTACTACCGTGTTTCCCCAAAAATAAGACAGTGTCTTATATTAATTTTTGCTCCCAAAGATGCGCTATGTCTTATTTTATGGGGATGTCTTATTTTTCCGCTCCACAGCTGCATGCTCTGGTGTTCTGTTCGTCAGGCATGCTTCCAAACAAAAACTTTGCTACGTTTTACTTTCGGGGGATGCTTTATATTTAGCACTTTAGCAAAACCTCTACGACGTCTTATTCTCTGGGGATGTCTTATTTTCGGGGAAACAGGGTAGGTCCTAGTCCAGTGATGGTGAACCTTTTCTAGACCGAGTGCCCAAACTGCAACCCAAAACCCACTTATTTATCGCAAAGTGCCAACACGGCAATTTAACCTGAATACTGAGGTTTTAGTTTAGAAAAAACAGTTGGCTCCAAGGCGCACATTACTTGGGAGTAAGCTTGGTGGTAGTCAGTGGCTTTGCTTTGAAGCAACCATGCAATGCTTTGAATGGGTGAATCACGACCCTAGGGGGGTTTAGAAGCAAGACCCATTGCCAGCAACCAAGCTTACTCCCAGGTAAAGGATTGCGCTTTAGTTCTTCGCATGAAAATCAGTGGGGTTTAACAGCACTTAACAGGGTTACCTACATGTCATGCCCAGCAGCCCAGGCCAGCCTAGATGTGTGTGTGGGGGGGCAATTTTCCACCCCCCCAAATGACGAACTCTGTGCTCACGTGCCCACAGAGAGGGCTCTGAGTGTCACCTCTGGCACCCGTGCCATAGGTTCGCCACCACTGTCCTAGTCCAACACCTTAGCCATCTTTCCCAATACATAAAAAGGCCAGATCATCAGTAAAAGCAACTTATCCTAAGCAATGGTGGCTATGTCAGCTCAGTGGGAAAAATTGTTTAAATGTATTAGTAATTATTATTACTAAATAAATTACTAAATTTATTAATAATCAAAGCAAAGAAATCTGTAACTAGGGCTTATTTTTGGAGTAGGGCTTATATTTCAAGCATCCTCCAAAAATCCCAAAAAATCATGCTAGGGTTTATTTTCAAGGTAGGTCTTATTTTCGGGGAAATAGGGTAAGAAGAGCTGCATTACTGCTATGTTGGTGGACACTTCTAGAGAAAATAGATCTTGCCCCTGGACCTTCACACTTCGCCTTTCCTCACAAGATCCCTGTGAGGTAAATCAACCTGAGAAAGTGACTAGCCTAACATCAGTCAGTGAACTTCATGGCTGAATGGGAACCGAAGAGACCCAAGTTCAGGTCTATCTGACACTCTTATGACACTGACACCAAATATTATGCTGAAGTAAGGGAATATTTTTGTTCCACTGAAATAAATGGAGTAGAGCCTGCTTGTTCTAGGCACTAAATTTCATCACTAATTTCTAGTGTTCTAGGCACTAGTTTGCATTCTCATTCCTAATGCTCTTTCTCTCAAGCTCAGTTTTTGATGTGGAATCACAAGGCCTTCTAAAGCTCACAACTCCCCTTTTTGTGTGCAGGAGGCACAGCCTGTGTGGTGACTGGCCAGCCGTTTGACACTGCTAAGGTGAAAATGCAGACATTCCCTAAAATGTACCATGGACTTGTCGACTGCTTTGTGAAGACTTACAAGCAAATAGGATTTCGTGGGTTCTACAAGGGGACCACCCCAGCACTTGTGGCAAACATAGCTGAAAACTCAGTACTCTTCATGTGTTATGGCTTTTGTCAACAAATTGTGAGGAGAATTTTTGGACTGGATAGGAAAGCAGAACTGAGGTTAGTGATCGAGTTTTTAAATTTCCCGAACAACTGACTCCGTTAAGAGCTGGGGTGTTTCTTGATCAAGCATTGTTGATGGCGAAACAGGTTGGTATGGTGGTGTTAAGTGGGTACCCCCCCCCCCACCCCACTACCTCAAATATGGAAAATTGTCTCCCTTTCTTGATTTAGCTGATGTACCTATGCTGATCCATGCTACTATAACCACTAGGGACGACTTCTGTAATGCTATCAGAAAATGATTCTGTAATGCTGTCTCCAAGGGGCTGCCCTTGAAGGCAGCTCAGAAACAGAACTCATGGAAGATTGAGCAGCCCAGTAGTTAATTGGAGCTAACTAACATGCATCTTGGAATATCTTCATTGCTTCCTTATGAGTTCAGTTGAAAACTGTTGGTTCTTATCTTAAAAGCCCTTTGTAGGATGGGACCAAGGTATCTAACAAGGGGTGCAACCGCAAAATAATAGATGTAATGGATAAAAGGTGGCCCATTGCCAGCAGCTGCCTCAAAACGATTGTAAATGTCGCACTACATTCTCTCATAACTCTAAGTTAACCGTCAATTACTGCAGATAAGGCTATGTAAAATACCTTTCTAACGTATTGTCGAAGGCTTTTACAGCCGGACTCAACTGGTTGTTGTGGGTTTTCCGGGCTGTGTGGCCATGGTCTGGTAGATCTTGTTCCTAACGTTTCGCCTGCATCTGTGGCCGTCATCTTCAAAGGTGTATCACAGAGAGAAGTGTGTTAACCTCTCTCTGTGATACACCTCTGAAGTTGCCTGCCACAAATGCAGGCCAAACGTTAGGAACAAGATCTACCAGACCACGGCCACACAGTCCGGAAAAACGACAACAACCAGTACCTTTCTAACCTTCATGATTGCAAAATTAATCTGAGACACATGGAGCATAATGTTTAAGGTCAGTTAATAGTAACTTTGCTAATGCACTCAGATTTGCTCTGTTTTTGTAAAATAATGTTGAGTTTTTCACTTGATTTTTAGGATTGTGTTTTGGATTAGGAGTCCTGGAACACTAATGTCCACAAGGAATTAGAATCCCTCTCCCTGCTTATGTAAAAGTAAAATTCCATGTTAGTCAGTGGGGTTTATTCCCAGGGAAGTGTTGTTACAATTGCAGTCTGTGTGCCCCAAAACGTACCAAATTAGTTTTGATGCATTAGAACATGATTTCTGTTCTATAGAAGCTGACTGACCTAGGACAAGATAGATACATACTGCATGATACTGTTGTTCAACGTATGTCTAACAGGAAAAGAAAGATGGCTCTTGCAAACTTAAAATGCTTTTCTGAAACAGAGAATATGCTTGTTCGTGTCCTCATCAGAAGATGCAGTAGCTTTCAAACTGAAAAGATGTCACTTAATACAACTATAACAATAAGTGTAGTTAATTGCTGGAGGAAATTACTCAGAGAAGTTATGGATTAAATCTTCTATGCCAATTTGTAAAGAGGAGTTTGAACAGGATTGCCCTACGACAGTGATGGCGAACCTTTTCGAGACCGAGTGCCCAAATTGCAACCCAAAACCCACTTATTTATCACAAAGTGCCAACATGGCAATATAACCTGAATACTGAGGTTTTAGTTTAGAAAAAACAGTTGGCTCTGAGGTGTGCATTACTCAGGAGTAAGCTTGGTGGTAGTTGGTGGCTTTGCTTTGAAGCAACCGTGCAACTCTTCCAACGGGTGAATCACGACCCTAGGAGGGTTTACTCAGAAGCAAGCCCCACTGCCAGCAACCGAGCTTACTCCCAGGTAAAGGATCGCGCTTTAGTTCTTCGCATGAAAATCAGTGGGGTTTTACAGCGCTTAACAGGGTTACCTACACTGCTTCCCCAAAACTAGGTCTTAGGTTTAATGCTAATAATCGAGCCCAGCGGCCCAGGCCAGCCTAGATGTGGGGGCGGGGGGGGACTCTGTTTTCGCGTGCCCACAGAGAGGGCTCTGAGTGCCACCTCTGGCACCCGTGCCATAGGTTCGCCACCACTGCCCTACGAGGAGAGACTTAGGGAGCTGAGTATGTTTAGTTTGGTGAAGAGATGACATGATCGCCATGTTTAGATATTTGAAGGGATGCCATATTGGTGAGGGAGCAAGCTTGTTTTCTGCTGCCCCAGAGACTAGGACCAGGAGTAATGGGTTCAAGGTGAAAGAAAAGCTTCCTGACATGGCTGTTCAACAGTGGAATGCACTACCTCAGAGTGTGGTGGAGTCTCCTTCTTTGGAGGTTTTTAAATAGAGGCTGAATGGCCATCTGACAGGAATGCTTTGATTGTGTGTTCCTCCATTGCATGGGATTGGACTTGATGACCCTTGGGGTCTCTTCCAACTGTATGATTCTGAAATCTATTTAGCAAATGAATTTCTTAGAAAATGTCTATGTAAAGGTTTAGATTACTGGGCTGAATACAGATGCAAATGTCCCTAAATTACAACAAATGTGCTTAGCCCGGAGGCGAGCCTTCATAAAGTTGACTACAAAGAGCTGGTTAACTACTGTCAACTACTGGATGAAAGGGCACCCTAAGCTAACTGGACTTTTCATCACAATATCTTTCTGCCAATCCATATCCACATTGGTCCATTAGGATACCCCAAAAACTACTCTGAATAGGGAATTGGAGCTGAGTACGGTTAAATCCTTGGTCCAGCAACGCTTTTGTGATAGTGAATTGCAGACTAAATTAACATTGCTTTGTGAGATGTATAGTGATTTAATATCTTGGGCCAGGAGGGACCTGGGTGCTATTTATGTAATATTACTTCACCTCAAGATGGGCTTTCCCCAGATGCTCTGCCCTCTGGTAGATTTCAGCATCGGCCAAGAGAGATGCGCAAACGTCTTTGCACAGTGGAAGTGGCGGAGTCTCTGTTGCACATTCTCCTGTACTGTAAGCTTTATTCTGAGTTTAGAAAGCTTGCTATCAATCCTTGGATACATTGCTTCGACTCCTTAAATCACTCTGTGGTCAATAAAAGTATAATGATTAAATGACTGTTGGAAGACGAAAGTCCTACTATTGCTTATGCTGTAGCAAAATTCTACTTTATAGCCTCAAAGAAAAGGAGCGCTTTGTTGAATGAGAATCGTGTTAGTAGCTATGTATTTGATGATGTCATGTCACTGCATTGGGTATTTTTGCTACGATGAATGTTGGGATGATGTGTGTATATTCATCTTTTCATACTGAATACAGTTATATTAGCATGTTTCTTTTCTAAATGCTGGCCAAAGGCCGTAACAAATAAAAGAGGTACATACCTTGACTATCAGGCCTGCTAGGAAAGGATACTCAGTGTCCTTTGTCCATATGTACAATCTTCGGTTTTGGATGAGCATCTGGTAGGCAGGAGGGATGAGGCGTCTGGACACTGTGATGGTGCTAGGTCATTTCCTCTTCCCTCCCTCCTGCAGAACTTTTTTTTAAAGCTAAAAATGTGATTTTTATAATGAATTAGCGCAGTCTTTTTACAGTGGGTGGTAGTGGTGGACAGCCTACTTAACTACTTAACGCAGAGATTAGGGAACAAGCCAGTAATGAATCAGATGTTTTTTGATGTGTACATTTGTCAACTGGATTTAGAAAGCAGGCAAGAGCCAGGCCTTGATCTACATGCTCTGATTTCAAGATAACATCTGAATGCGGCCTTAATTCAGGAGCAGCAGTGGCGTAGTGGCTAAGAGCAGGTGCACTCTGATCTGGAGGAACCAGGTTTGATTCCCAGCTCTGCCGCTTGAGATGTGGAGGCTTATCTGGGGAATTCAGATTAGCCTGTACACTCCCACACACGCCAGCCAGGTGACCTTGGCCTAGTCACAGCTTTTCGGAGCTCTCTCAGCCCCACCCACCTCACAGGGTGTTTGTTGTGAGGGGGGGAAGGGCAAGGAGATTGTAAGCCCCTTTGAGTCTCCTGCAGGAGAGAAAGGGGGATATAAATCCAAACTCTTCTTCTTCTTCTTCTTAATTCACTGGCTCTTTTCCAGCTTTGATGCTGCAGTGGAAACCAGATGCCTTGATTTGTAGTCCGGTTGCAGCTATGTGGGTTACCAGTTTTCCTTGCAGGAAGTTTAGAGCAGCAGCAGAAGAAGAAGAAGACTCCTGCTATTGTTTCATAGAGCTTATCCCGCCAAGAAGACTGAGAGTCAGCACAGCCAGGGCGGTGCTGCAGATCGATGGCCCCAGCTCTCAGGCCCCAGATAAAATTTGTCTTTTTTGCAGTGACATCCAAAATGCTGCCGCCGGTTCCTTTGCTTCCACCTTTGCCACCTTGGTCCTTTGTCCCACAGAGCTCGTGAAGTGCCGCCTGCAGGCCATGCATGAATTGAAGCTGTCGGGAAAGATCGTTCAAGGGCACAAGTAAGTCACCCGCACCTCTGCCCAAAGCCCAGTTCTCTTTTGAGTTCAGTCCACGTAGAATCATAGAGTTGGGAGAGACCAGAAGGGCCACGAAGCCCAACACTCTGCCATGCAGGAATATATAGACAAAGCCCTCTTGACAGTTGCCCATCCAGCCTGTGTTTAAGAACCTCCAGAGGAGGAGACTCCCATCCCACTCCAAGGCAGTGTATTCCACTGTCGAACAGCCCTTACTGTCAGGAGGTTCTTCCTAATGTTTAGGTGGAATCTCTTTTCCTGTGCCTTGAATCCATTACTGCTTGTCTTAGTTTCTGGAGCAGCAGAAAACAAGCTTCACGCCCTTCAAATATCTAAACATGGCTATCATGTCACCCCTTTACCTTCTCTTCTCCAGACTAAACATACCCAGCTCCCTAAGTCTCTCCTCCTAGAGCGCATGGATTCCAGACCTTTTACCATTATGGTTGCCCTCCTCTGGACCAGCTGGTCAGTATCCTTCTTGAACTGTGGTGCCCAGAACTGGACACAGTATTCCAGGTGAGGTCCGACCAACACAGCATTGAGAGGTACTCTCCTCTCCTATTGATACAGCCCAGAATTGCATTGGCTTTCTTGGCTGTCGCATCACACTTCTGACTCATGTTCAGTCTGTGGCCTACTAAGACTCCCAGATCCCTTTCACCTGTACTGTTGTCAAGCAAGAACCATTTCTTATAGTGATCTTGTCTCAAAGCCATTAAGAAGTCCATCCCTACCTCTAGCTGTGGAACAAGCTTTTTGCTGTAAGTTATTACCTTTCTTGATCATATCCAAAGTCTGTTCTTGCCTTCTTTCCCCTTCCCAGCCTAGCACCTTCCTTGTTCTTTTCTAGCCCTTGCTTAACCTCTCACTTGGGTCTGAGGACTAATAAAAGGAAACACTTCTTCACGCAATGTGTGATTGGTGTTTGGAATATGCTGCCACAGGAGGTGGTGATGGCCACTAACCTGGATAGCTTTAAAAGGGGCTTGGACAGATTTATGGAGAAGTCGATGTATGGCTACGAATCTTGATCCTCTTTGATCAGAGATTGCAAATGCCTTAGCAGACCAGGTGCTCGGGAGCAGCAGCAGCAGAAGGCCATTGCTTTCACATCCTGCATGTGAGCTCCCAAAGGCATCTGGTGGGCCACTGCGAGTAGCAGAGAGCTGGACTAGATGGACTCTGGTCTGATCCAGCTGGCTTGTTCTTATGTTCTTTTTAAACCCAACAGCAGTTTCTGCACGTGAGAGTACGAAGGGAGTTTGTAAAAGCATTTCTGATGGCTACTTTGACTATGACTTTTTCCAATACAGCTAAGAGCTCTTTATCAAGTCTAGCATGTACCTTGCAGAGCGGCCCTTAGCACACCTGCATTCTTTTTCGCCTTCTGAGTTCAATAGACTTAGAAAGGTATAATTCCACTTAGAAGAGCGCTGTAAGCCTGACAGATAAAAGTTAAGTTTCTTTCCTCAGAGAAGATTTTCAAAAAGATTTTCAGGATATGCACCTTCAAGAATCAAAGTGTCATTACAGCCCAATCCAGAGCCCTGGGTGGCCAGGGACAGTGGTGCTGGGAGGGCAAAAAATGCCAAACCCCCCCCCCCCTCCACTCCTGGAAAGCTCTTCATAGGGATTAATGGACTTCTGCCACTTAAAAGGGCCAGGACTGCAACGCAACTGTCACAAACCCATGGTGGAAGCCCCCTAAGAGCTGGGTCCTGCATCCAGGTGTCCCGGGGGCGGGGGCTGCTGCAGCCGGTCATCAGCATTATTGCCCCTCTGCCAGGGTAAGTGCCCTAGGGAGGGCAAATCTGCCAGCCCAGGCCTGTGCTGCCTCCCCAGACTGATTCACCACCACCTCGCCCCTCTGGCCATTAGTCAGATTTGATTCTCAAAAGCTTCGACCTTGAAAATCTTGTTCTCTAAAGTCCTACCAGACTGGAAATCTAGTCCTTCTACTGCTGAGCAACACGGAGATGCTCCTGAAACAGAAAAAAGTTGTGGATACACAAGGGACTTGAACAGGTGCACACTTAAACTGCTAAAAATAATATAATTTCTTAAGAACATAAGAACTAGCCTGCTGGATCAGACCAGAGTCCATCTAGTCCAGCACTCTGCTACTCGCAGTGGCCCACCAGGTGCCTTTGGGAGCTCACAGGCAGGAGGTGAAAGCAATGGCCTTCTGCTGCTGCTGCTCCTGAGCACCTGGTCTGCTAAGGCATTTGCAATCTTAGATCAAGGAGGATCAAGATTGGTAGCCATAGATCGACTTCTCCTCCATATATCTGTCCAAGCCCTTTTTAAAGCTATCCAGGTTAGTGGCCATCACCACCTCCTGTGGCAACATATTCCAAATACCAATCACACGTTGTGTGAAGAAGTGTTTCCTTTTATTAGTCCTAATTCTTCCCCCCAGCATTTTCAATGAATTCTTCCCACCCTCTGTATTTCTGGCTCTTCGCATGTAAGTTATATACGGCCTCAACTAACTCTCATTGCTGTTTCCCAATTGATAAATAACCTGATGCTCAAGTGGTTTCTGTTTTGATTTGCAAACTCTGATCCATCCTTAATCATTGTTGTTTCTTTCCTAGTACAGTTTGGTCAGTAGTGAAAGGTGTTCTACAAAAGGATGGTCCCCTTGGATTTTACCGCGGTCTCTCCAGCACTTTGCTACGAGAAATTCCTGGCTATTTTTTATTCTTCGGGGGCTATGAACTGAGCCGGACATTTTTTGCTTTTGGGAGACCAAAAGAGGAGTTAGGTAAGTTCTGGCTTTGTAAACTGTGAACAAACTGTTCTGCTGTTAAATGAGAAGAACTGGAGTTAGTGACTTGTGCTTGCCAATATTTAGACATAAACACTCATCATTCTTTTCTCTTTCATCATTCTTTCTCAAGTGGAGAGCCAGCATGGTGTAGTGGTTGGGAACAGGTGCACTCTAATCTGGGGGACCCGGTTTGATTCCGCGCTCTGCCACTTGAGCTGTGGAGGCTTATCTGGTGAACTAGATTAGCTTGTGTACTCCAAAACAAGCCAGCTGGGTGACTTTGGGCTTGTCACAGTTCTTCTGAGCTCTCTCCTACTTACCTCACCTACCTCACAGGGTGTTTTTTGTGAGGGGAGAAGGGAAAGGAGATTGTAAGCCCCTTTGAGTCTCCTTACAGGAGAGAAAGGGGGGGATATAAATCCAAACTCTTCCTCTCTTCTTCTGTGAAAGATGCATCTCCAAAAATGTTTGTGTTCAGGTCAGAAGCATATAATCACACCAAGAAAGCATGCCAGCTCTTCATTCATCACTACTGTGTACAGTAGTCATCTTGTCATAGCAAGATGATACCCAGGACTTAAAATGACATACACAATTTGCTTCGGGGGTGCACTAACATTGATGCCGTAATCTTGATGGTCCAAGCTAGCTTGATCGTGTCTGGTCCCAGAAGCTAAGCAAGGTTGACCTTGGTTGGTAGTTGGATGGAAGATCACCATGGAATTCCAGGGTTGCTAGGCAATAGAAGGCAATGGCAAACCACCTCTGAACGTCTCTTGCCTTGAAAACTGTTCAGCGTCACCATAAGGCAGCTGCAACTTAGCGGCTCTTTCCATCACCACTAACCTTGGGTAGGGGAAAGGGAGTAAATCTTGGGATATTGAAGGCATCAGATCATTGGCTGGTGTGTTTTTCCCCCCCAGTCATGGAGGGTGGGGGAATTATCTCCTTTTCTCCAATTTCCCATAACGTAAGATACCAAAATGAATCGAGCTTCTCTGCTTGGTCTTGCAGGTCCTTTGCCACTGATGTTCAGTGGTGGCTTTGGTGGTATCCTCTTGTGGACAGCTGTCTATCCAATCGATTGTATTAAATCTAGAATCCAGGTGCTCTCCATGGCTGGAAAACAAGCAGGCTTTGCGGGAACATTTGTAACAGTGTTGCAGAAGGAAGGTGAGAATATAAAACAGGCAACATCTGGGGTACAAGGAAAAAGAAGAAGAGTTGGATTCATATCCCCCCTTTCTCTCCTGTAAGGAAACTCAAAGGGGCTTACAAACTCCTTTCCCTCCCCCCCTCACAACAAACACTCTGTGAGGTGGGTGGGGCTGAGAGAGCTCAGAAGAACTGTGACTAGCCCAAGGTCACCCAGCTGGCATGTGTTGGAGTGCACAAGCTTATCTAGTTCACCAGATAAGCCTCCACAGCGCAAGTGGCAGAGCAGGGAATCAAGCCCAGTTCTTCAGATTAGAGTGCACCTGCTTTTAACCACTACATCATTCTGGAAGGGGTATGTGTCTCAGAATCTGGAGAGCCGAGCCTATACATTAACAGGTTTCCTTTTCCCCTTGTCTGGCCCAACTGGGGAAACATATTTTATCATATATACACATTTCTTTCTCTCCTAGTGTCTACCTTATTTTGTCCCAAAGAGGGATATGACATTGAGGGCAGGGGAATCTAAATATTCAGATCTCTGTCTGTTCACAAAGCCCAGCTGGAGGATGAGTGGGAATAATTTGCAGGAAAAAAAACACCTAGGTGAGGGATGCAAACTTTCTTTACCTTGATGTCACTCTCCACCCCCAACCCCAGTGTGAGAAGCCAGAATGGCGCAAAAGAAAACTCCAGAAAGAATTGAGACAAAAGTGGAGGAGGCAGGATTTGGGTTCGCCCTTACCAGCACCCTTCTTTTTCTGTCAGAATATGAGGCTCCAGCCAGTGTGTTACATATGAGCAGCTGGGCAAGTAAAAAACTTTCTGAACCTCCCTCCCCAACTATTTTAGACTTCTCTCAGGTGACTGTGGTTCCTTACAGTAAAACATGGTAGTAGCAATAGGAACTCATGCTAATGTGGCAAGGGTATTGGCCAACTGTAGGGCAGCATGACTGCTTCATTACAAGTATTACCCCCCACCCCATATCTCAATCCTGACACCTGCAGAAAAATTTGGTTTGATTTTCTAGGCCAAGGCATTACAAGGTAAAAAATATCAGCAAGGGATTTGCTTAGTCCTAGGATTTACCCACAGCAAGGATGTTACATGTTGTTGAAGGCTTTCTCGGCCAGAATCATTGGGGTTTTTGTGGGGTTTCCGGGCTGTACGGCCGTGCTCCAGTAGCATTTTCTCTTGACGTTTCGCCTGCATCTGTGGCTGGCATCTTCAGAGATCCTCTGAAGATGCCAGCCACAGATGCAGCCGAAACGTCAGGAGGAAATGCGACTGGAACAGGGCCGTACAGTCCGGAAACCCCACAACATCCCAAGGATTTTACCCTTCAGTTTCAATGCATGAAAGAGAAGAAACAGCCATATTGATACAAACTCTTTGTTCACAGGTGTTTTTGCCTTATACTCTGGCCTGAAGCCAACTCTGATCCGTGCATTTCCCGCCAACGGCGCTCTGTTCCTTGCCTACGAGTACAGTCGGAAGCTGATGATGACCCAATTTGATAAATACTAAAGCTCTTATTGTAACTTGATGCCGTTATGAACATTTGTAGGTCAATGTGGGAGTCGACCCTGTGGGCAAAGGCCACAGTAGCTGTCAGTCTCCTATCAGTGCAAGTTTTAAAAGCAAATGTGCATAGGTCAGTTGTAATAAACATCCTATGTTTTTTAACATTTTGTGCAACTAGTGAGATTGTGTGAGTAGAGAATATTCAGTGGTGGGGATATGCATCCAAATTAAGTTTAGAAATGGGCTAAATTTCAAATGCAAGGCAGTGGGACTTCTCCTAAAGTGGCATTAATAACCCTATCCAAAAGGGCTCTGAGGGAGAATGTGTCGAATTCACAGATGGGTTGCTTTACACTCAGAGTATTTGGTGCAGAGGTATACCTGGGCCAGAGTGCACCCAGTGAGCACTCTGTGTTTTCCACCCCCCTCCCCCCATTTACCTTAGTGCAGGCAGGAGAAGCAGCCTTTTCTCTTCTGGCTGAAGAAAGGCCTCGTGGGATCTACACTTCCCACGATACCCTGGGGCTAGCAAGGTCTGTTGGGAAGTGTAGTTCCCACCAGGCCATTTTCAACCTGAAGGGAACAGGACGCTTCTCCAGCCTGCACTGTTTCACAAAGGCAAGGGGCTGGGGTTATTTTCCACCACCACCCCCAGGTGTGCGCCTGGTGCAATGCGCGCACGCACACACACACAACCTGGCCCCTTGGTAGCTCTGATTCAGTGGCATTCTTTGGAACACAAAAGCCTTTGATACCTCAGACTGACTACTCACTAGCTTGAAGACTGTGATCTAAAGAACTGTTTCCCCTAATAATTATAGAAGTTCATGCCAGCAGGTTGACAATAGTATTACTTTTGAAACTGTGGCTTCACAGCTGCTCTGTACTGAGTAATTCTTCTGTGGGGACCTTTGCAGACAGAGTAGCAGCCAAGCTAACAGAGCTGCTGTTTTTTTCTTGCTTTATTTAGCTGCATATGGCATAAGATCAGACTCGTTACAGTGAAATGGTAGAGGCATACCCAGATGGAGTTGGACTGTCACCAAGAATCAGCTTGTTTCCCCCTAAACCAGGACAGCCCAAAAGGATTCCAAAACCCGGTTAACTCCACAACAAGTCTGAGGCTGGGGAGCAGACCACCCTAATTGTTCCTTGCATTAGTGAACAGAAGTGGGTGTACATGTGTGTCTTTAGAAGTCAGCTATCCAGTCCTTTAGAATTACATTATCTTAATCCCAAAATCACCTTTTTGCACACCAGGGCAGGATTTCAGATTAGCGTGAGTCCAACTATGGGTCTGTATGCCAATAACTGTTTGGCCCAAATTCCCTGAAGTCCTAATCCCCACTCCAAAGAATCTCTTTTGTGTCTACACTGAAGCTACGTAGAACAAGCTCCACAGTCCATTTTGTCCCGTCCCCCCTTACACCAGATACAAACATTTAACACTAGATCATAAGTGTCAAACTTGTGGCCCTCCAGATGTTATGGACTACAGTTTCCATCATC
Source organism: Sphaerodactylus townsendi (assembly GCF_021028975.2). Lineage (NCBI taxonomy): Eukaryota > Metazoa > Chordata > Lepidosauria > Squamata > Sphaerodactylidae > Sphaerodactylus > Sphaerodactylus townsendi. The sequence goes on along the minus strand of NC_059425.1, from coordinate 171,112,639 downwards.
CCCTGCCAGCATGATGCTGGCAGGGGATGATGGGAACTGTAGTCCATAACATCTGGAGGGGCGCGAGTTTGACACCTGTGCACTAGATGAACCAGGTATTAGAAACCTTAACAAATTGTTTTTAGAAGTCAAGGCAACTCTGAGTGCTCCCCCCCAACACACACATTCCCATTCCTTCATTGCTTCCAAGTCAATATAGGCAAGTTACCAACCCAAATTTCTCAGCCAACCAGTTGTTAGTGATGCAAACACAAGTAAGTTCTTTCATCCAGAACAATGGATGGTTGTTGACCTTTCATTTAGACTAACTTAGGTAGTCAAAAGGGGGTACAGACACACTGATGAGCTCCACACTGATGAGTTACAATTATCATCAGAAGCTGAACAAAAAATACGAGGCAGGTTACGTCTCCAGTTCTGAGGTGCTGCCATCTCTACTGCACTGAAGAAACATCTAAGAAAGTCAGGCTGTTCACAGCAATGGCAGAGACACATGATTCTGGAGGAAACGGGAAGTGTCGTTCCATTTAAACAGTTGCTTCTCGCTTGGGGTTACGGTTCTGTGAAATTCAACTCCACGGCAAAGTCTTCCCTGAAAATCTTCCACATTTTTTGCTTGTGTGGGTTATCCAGTTCATTTCTACCAAGGTAAAGTCTGGTGGGAGGAAAACGGTGTTCCTTTAGTACAACCACGCAAGTATTGTGTGAAAGTAATGGCTGAAAAATGACTACAGGGAAGGAACAAGGCTAGACTCCCCACCCCCGCCAAAAGCCTCTGCATAATTAGATGCCAGAGTTCAATCAAGACTTCATAAAGCTCTAGCACAGGGGTGGCCAACCTATGGTGCTCCAGATGTTCATGGACTACAATTCCCATCAGCCCCCAGAGCTGATGGTAAATGTAGTCCATGAACATCTGGAGCACCACAGGTTGGCTGTCCCTATGTAGCGCATGACTCCCACAAATTGTTTCAAAGGCAACCAATACGAATGGGAACTTTTTGGCATCCTAATCCAGGTTTGTCCTCAAACCAACATTACAACTTACTTGTTGTCTTCTATAAAAGAGGTGTTGAACCAAAAGAAGAAAGCGCAGTCATCATAGGATTTTGGAAAATCCTGCGTTCAAAAAGAGATTTAAGAGTGCTGATTACATTCCGCAATTGTAATAGCTTCTCCAAGATAAGGATCTGCCTTTCCCTGTCTAATGCTTGTCTATTCCAAGATAGTTTTGCTCTCTTACTATAATATTGTTAAAATATGCAGCCCTGAAGTCTGCGAACAAAAGGAAAACAATCTAGGAACAAAGCTAGCTTCTGTTAAGTAACGTCTGTACAAACTCAAGCATCAACAGGCCATTAATATCTAGAAATATTTTCCTCCAACAACATGTTTCTTGTAGCCCATCACTACAGTATATGTACATTAAACAGTAAAAGTCCAACTGGTCAAAAATCAGATTTTTGTAAGGGGGAGAGAGAAGGCAAGGGACAACCCATGATGAAAAACTGCTTTTCAAGAACCAGTATGAGACTTCGGCTCTTATTTTGAAGATGAGTTGTAATTTGATGACCTTCTGTTATGGAGCTGTGAGGATTATTTAAAACAGGCATTTAGAATCCATGCATCTCTTTTGACTGTTTTAAATTACACATTATTTATTTTATTATTTTATTTTATTATTGAGTTTGATATACTGCCCTACCCCCGGAGGGCTCTGGGCAGTGCACAACATAACTTCACAACAAAATACAACCAGAACTGATGGAGCAAACAACAAATACAGAGTATAATAAACAACACAAGCTCCATTAACTATAAACAACTTAAAAAACCATTAAAAAAACCATTAGCCACTAAACCACAAGGACCATGTGTGAAGGCTGGACCTCAACAGTCCAGCATGGAGCCATGGAGCGCAGGATGGTGCGTCAAGTACCCTGGGGCACATCGCCTTCGAGGGCGGAAAAATCACTGCCCCTTCTCAAGATCTTTTCCTTCGCGACCGCCTTTCAGACTTTCGCTTCTCATTCTTTCATTCCTACGTTCCTTTTAGTAATTTATTGAGGGCTGAAAAGTTAGTAGCCTATTTCACAGTTCATGGCTAGGCCAAAACTGCCTGAGGAACTACAGTCTCCTGGTGGAGACTTTGGGACTCACAAGGTCTCCTGGGAAGTACAGTTCATCAGGTAGTTTTTTCCGTGAACTGCGAAGAGGCCGCTTTTTCAGCCTCAAAAAGTACTAGAAATAGAAAAGGAACGTAGGTAAGTGTGGGAAGGGGTGTGGGGGGACACCGCGGGAGGGGCATGGGTGGGCGGAAAAAACACACTGCGTACCGGGTGCAGTTTGGCCCAGCTACGCCTCTGCATCAGTCTCCTCTATAATGATAATCAATTACCAAGTCTTCTGACTGGAAAGATGCCAGAAGTTTATTCCGTGTCTTGGTGAAAACTTTGTACCACAGCTAATAATTTCTCAATGTTAACTTTTAAGAAGAAGAAGAAGAGGAGGAGGAGGAGGAGGAGGAGTTTGGATTTATATCCCCCCTTTCTCTCCTGCAGGAGACTCAAAGGGGCTTACAATCTCCTTGCCCTTCCCCCCTCTGGGCCACAACAACACCTCCTGTGAGGTGGGTGGGGCTGAGGAGGAGCTCTGGAGAAGCTGTGTGGGACTAGCCCAAGGTCACCCAGCTGGCGTGTGTGGGAGTGTACAGGCTAATCTGAATTCCCCAGATAAGCCTCCACAGCTCAGGCGGCAGAGCTGGGAATCAAACCCGGTTCCTCCAGATTAGATACACAAGCTCTTAACCTCCTACGCCACTGCTGCTCCTTCATTTATAATAACTCTATAGTTTCTCTCGAACAATTCAAATAAACCAGGGTCACAATTACAAAGAAAACACTGCCAGACGTAAATGAGATTATAAATAAAAAAGCACACACGTCTTCCCTCCTGCTTCCTAAAGATGAAAGTTCCATGTCATTACTGACCCAAGGAGTGACATCATATCCTGCAGATTAGTAAACAGACTACGTTTACGAGGTGGTTGGTTGATGCCTTCCCCAGTCATCTACATTTTTATTAGGTAGTCATTTTACCCACCACAGAAGGAAGGAAGGCTGAGACAACCTTGAGCTGGCTACCTGAAATGGACTTCGTCAGGACTGAACTCCGGTAGGGAGCAGGGTTTTGACTGCAGTATTGCAACTTACCACATAGTACCGAGGGCCTCTACTACCTAGCCTGCATTTAAAAATAAAATGCAATGTCTAAAATTCTTACCAAGCCTTTTAGGAAAATATAAGATAGTCTCGTCTCAACCCAGATTTGAGAGATTTTGGAGTTTTAGGGTATGGCTATCATATAGATATAATGTGTGAACTTCACATCGCTTTATTAAACCAGCTGTTTTTGACTTCTCTAAAGGCATGATATTAGGCGCTGCTATATGGTAGATTTTAAAAACAGAGAGCGCGAAGAGATTCTGCTCCTGTAATTCTAATCAACTGGAAACTTTAACCCATTCCCTCTTCTATTACACTAAATATGAGGGAATTAGGGGGAAATATGCAAATGTTCTTCCCTTGAACTGGATTTCAGACACTCAAAAGATCTTATACTTGTTAAACAACCCTGATTTTGTAGTTTGTGAATTGGTGGCCAAGTTTTTATTAGAAATTATACACCCTAAAGCAGGGGTCTTCAAACTATGGCCCTCCAGATGTTCATGGACTACAGTTGCCATCAGCCCCTGCCAGCATGGCCAAGTGGTAGGGCCCATGGGAATTGTAGTCTATGAACATCTGGAGGGCCATAGTTTGAAGACCCCTGCCCTAAAGGATCGTTCTGTTTTTTTAACCTTGTTGTGTCTGTTATTAAGAGATTCTTTGTTATCATTCTCTTTGGGGATTGTGTTAAATCAGGTTTTTGCTTTTTTTTCCTCTGTATTTTACCTGTTTTGTCTTATATGCCAATAAAGGCTTGGTGCTGTGCTATGATATTAGGTAGCTCTGAGTACTCCAAAGAACAACTGTTGCAAACTGCACTACATTTGTACTCAGATTCATTCTAGGCATAATGTCTTAGATTCAGAAGTGATCCTGCTCGAGGGTTAAACCATAAGTCCGCAGGAACAGTGAAAAATGCATTATCTACAGATTCTCACAGGAACATAAAAGCAAACGCTCAAGCTGGCTGTGTCGAAACATCTCAAGCAGCGATTTAAAGTTAAAATCTGCAGAATTTCCATGATAGCTAAGCACTTCCCTGCATCTTGCTGTGCCATTCTATTTAAGATTTAAAAAATGTTTTTTCAAAAGGCAATATGAAAGAAAATCCTTCACATTACTTGTTTTAGCTTATATCCCAAATGCACCACACACTCTCTCTCTACTGCTGATGAAAACTCTTTGCCAGACATGCTCTGACTTAATATATTGCTTCTGTTAAGCATCAGCCTGAAAGGGAAAACACTGTGTCTGCAAGAGCTGTGGAACTCCAGACATGGTATTGGGGTTTAAAAAGCAGCCACATCTCCTGTGCTCTCAATACGGATCAGAACTATGAAAACAGTTGAGCGGCCGCCACCATTCCTTCTCCCATACACACACAATTACCTGAAAATGGCCCTAGCTACTTTAAGCTTCTTTAGGGTGGAAGTTTCACGCTTTACTCACTCCAGAGGCGCATCTCATGGGTAAATGGGCTTCAGAGACAAATTGTCGTCCCTTGCGGATGCCCCCCCAGGCTCTGGCCCCAACCGCCATCCCCAGCTTCGGGGCCTCCCCTGATGCCCCTAGGCTCCACTCCCCACTGACGGACTGGACCCCTGCCCATGTCACTTCATGGGCAAGGTCAAGTGCGTAGCCGCACCTCCCCTCCCCCTGCCGGCTGGGATCTCAGCCGGCAGCCTGCAGTCTCTTCTGACTGGGGAGGGGAGGAAGGAAGGGAGGGGGAAGTCCAGGGGGGTTTGAGGGTGCTTGAGGTAGGAAGTCCTGCTTCGCCGTTCATTGTTTTAAGGCGCAATACCTCGACTGACACGGATAGTGTTGGAGGCACGCGAAACCTACGCCATGCGAGGCAGCAGGACTTCCTGGGTCACGTAGCCAATTTTGCTCTCATCGGACGTACCAGAAGAGGGTTTCGTGGGGACAAGCGGTACCCTTTATCCCTAGGTGGTGCAGATAACGCCACATCGCTACCACCTCGAATTTAAAAGCTTTTCTAAAGCAGTCCGCTAACAGGGACATTTTCAAGTACAGAAATGCCCATCACTGCAGTCCCAAACTATTTCCCCTCCTCCAGCATGATGGTCTTTAAATCCCAAATTATGCATCTGCAGGTCCTTTCGCAAAAGTTTGCCCATACTGTATACACAAAAAGGTAGCTACTTTTGTTAAGTCAGTCACTGATGCAAGGCCTGTGTCACAGGTAACACCTCTTAAGCAATGAGATGGGGGGGGGGCGGTCAAGCTGAAAGCATAGTAAACCAAGTTCTTGGAATGGCATGCAGGCAAGAAGGAAGCTATGGAGGATCTTTCACCCACTCCCCTTCCAGGGATCTGTAACAGACTGGTGTCATGTAACTGATTCATTAAGTGCCTGAAGTCACTGATGAATAATGAAGCAGACACGTTTGCAGGCCAAAACAAGTTTTTCAGGATGGTGAATACCAAGCAAACCACACACAGCTCCAAGAGGATGTCTCCAAATTTGGTTAACAGGCAACAAAACAGCAAGTGAGATCCAAGATAAAGACACACATTTTCCCTATGAGGAAAGGCTGTTGTTTGCTGCCTTCTGTCAAGAGGAAAAAACCAACTGGAGGAGAGGCGTATGGACAAAGCAGAGGTTTAAGATTATACATGAAGTGGAGAGAGAAGATATTTTTCTTCCTCTAACATTGTTACAGAAGTTGTCACCCAAACAAAATTGATAGGCAGTAGACTCAGGAAATACAAAAAACAAAGAAGAAGTGTTTGGATTTATACCCCCTTCTCTCCTGTAGGAGACTCAAAGGGGCTTATAATCTCCTTTCCCTCCCACCCACCCCCCAACAAACCCAGTGAGGTGGGTGGTGTTGAGAGAGCTCCAAAGAGTTGCCCAAGGTCATCCAGCTGATGCGTGTTGGACTGCACAGGCTAATCTAGTTCCCCAGATAAGCCTCCACAGCTCAAGTGGCAGAGCGGGGAATCAAACCTGGTTCCCCAGATTTGAGTGCACCTGCTCTTAACCACTATGCCGCTGCTGCTCCCATTCTTCAAAGGCCTTCAACGCATAACTAACTTACACAGGTGGACATAAAAGGAATTAGACAAATTTATGGAGGAAAAGGCTATCAGTGTCTCTTCCCCATGACAGCTAAAGTGGGCAACCATGCTTGGAAATAGTGCATCTCTGAATAACAGCTGCTGAGATGCAACAGCTGGAGAGACCAGTTACCTTCATGTTCTCTGTGGGTACCTTGGAAACATTGCTTGCGCACTATACAAAAGACTCGGCTGGCCCACACTGATTTCCTTCAAGGCCACTCTTTTGAACACAAGAATGTAATTATGATATGTGGAGGGAATCAAATGGAGAGATCCATAATTCTTTTACTTACTGAAGTGGATTCAAATCGGACTTTCACATCATTGCAAATGACAGGACAGTCTTCCAAACTAATTACTGCACAGTCACGTTCTCCATCAAAGAACAACTGTAAGAAAGTACACAAGTTTCTCATTCTCACCTTCTAAAATAAACCATGCTTCAAGTTACAATATTAACAGCCCAATCCTTCAAGAGGGGGGTGGGGCTGCACTGGCATGTTTGCCCCCTCTGCTGGCATAAGGGGCATCTCGCCAGTGGAGAAGGCAAACAGCCAGTGGCTGACTACCCCACAGCAGCGAAACCCAGAAGTGGGTGCCACTACACTATGTGGGTGTTTGAGCGAATGCCAGCACAAGGGGAGGGGTGGATTGAGGTGTTCCTGCAGTTGGAGCCAACTGAAGTTGGCTTCTACCTTGGCTTCCACACTGGGAATGTGGCATAGGGTCTCAGACTTATACAACCCAAAAGGGTAGTGTAACTCTGTTGAGCCCTATGGAGGGCTTTCAGGTAGCCATGTTTTTTCACTTTTTTCTGCCTCCCCTTGGCATCTGAAGTCCCTCTAGAGGTGGTGTGGCAGTGGCATGGTCCCTGACCATTGGTGGTTTATGGGCTGGGCTTTTAAGTCTACTAGCTCAGCAAATGCCAGTAGACCTAGACCAGTGGTGGCGAACCTATGGCACGGGTGCCAGAGGTGGCACTCAGAGCCCTCTCTGTGGTCACGTGCAAACAGAGTGCCCCCCCATCTTAGGCTTTCGGCCTGGGCCACTGGGCTCAATTATTAGTATTAAACCTAAGACCTAGTTTTGGGGGAGCAGTGTAGGTAACCCTGATAAGCGCTGTTAAACCCCACTGATTTTCATGGAAAGAACTAAAGCGCGATCCTTTACCTGGGAGAGTAAGCTTGGTTGCTGGCAATAGGGCTTGCTTCTGAGGACACCCTCCTAGGGTCGTGATTCACCCGTTGGAAGAGTTGCACAAAGCAGAGCCACCGACTACCACCAAGCTTACTCCTGAGTAACGCACGCCTCGGAGCCAACAGTTTTTTTTTCTAAACTAAAACCTCAGTATTCAGGTTAAATTGCCATGTTGGCACTTTGCGATTAATAAGTGGGTTTTGGGTTGCAATTTGGGCACTCGGTCTCGAAAAGGTTCGCCATCACTGGTCTAGACACTGCCCATTCTCCCCATTTTGCCCCATAAATGTTGAAATCTTCATAGCTCTCAATGTCTTGGTGGGCAACCCTCCCCCACCCAGGAGAACCACTGAGTAGGTCCTCCCCCCCTACTCTTTTTCCTGAGACATCTGGGCCATTTGGCCCAGGTTTTTAGAGGCAGAGAAATCAGAGATTCCACAATTATTATATTGGACTATGATGGTTTTAAGATTATAATAATATGCAGTGCTAATCGGTCTCCAATGGAGTGTGGAGTGTATCTAGAAAATGATTGCCCATTGTTCAAAGACATTCAGAATGACCTAACTTGAAAAGATTCTGGGATGTGAACATTCCTTTGTACTAGGAAATATAAATTCTTGGTTAATCCACAAACTACAACAGCTCCTCCTGTTAATTTACTACTGCCTGTGGGAACAACACTTAGCCAATACCGTCCTCCTCAATTCTGGTAAGATCACAAAAGATGTAACTCCATTTGGTTTGACTTGGGCCATTTTTGCATGGTTAAAATATCCTGGGGTGAGCACAGAAAATATCCCTGTGCAGCCGGGAATGCCACATGGCTCCCGAAGCTGCACAGGGTCTGCCCGGTGTTGCGCCACGATATTTACCTTAGCCCAGAATTTTTTAAAATAGCTATGGAGGTTCTTTTTTAAAATCCTGGTGTGACCCTGCTTGTGCCTGCTACTGTGCAAAAACCAATCAGGAGCAGGATTGGTTTATTTTTCCCACTCAGCCACCTGATCTCCCCGCCTGACTTCATTCAAGCTGCCACTCAGAAACAATCAGAGTGCGGGACGCCAGGCAAGTTCACAGGTGCTTACAGCTGCCACTCAAAAGCAACCAGCAATCAGAACAATCACTTTATCTATTTTCCTCAGTACAAGCTTTATTTTAAATCAATTAGCAGACCTATTCAATAGTTTTCTCCCTCTGACAGCAAAATCTTACTTGAAACCATTAAAAACACAGATCAATTTTTTCCATTCCCACAGCACATACACAAAGACACCAGTTGGGAGCAAACCAAGTTTATTTTTCCTGCCCAGCCACCTGACCTCCCTGCCTGACATCCATTCAAGCTGCCACTCAAAAACAACAGCCAATCAAAATGCGAGACACTGGGCATGTTCAGACATGCTTCCAAAGTAAATACAGAAGTCTGGCTCGTAAGGTGCAAACTGAAGCATTCTGTACTAGTCCTAACTCTGCTCCTAGGCAGAAGCAGGGAGCAGAAACCAGGATAAAAAAAGCCAAGGTATATATGATCCCAGTTCAACCCCAGTGTAATTGGGCCATGCAAAAACGGCCTTGGGGACCAATACCCTCTCTTCTAGCCATGTAATGTACTGATGCCTATACCTAAGAACATAAGAAAGAGCCTGCTGGATCAGACCAGAATCCACCTAATCCAGCATGCCGCTACTCGCAGTGGCCCACCAGATGCCTTTGGGAGCTCAGATGCAGGATGTGAAAGCAATGGCCTTCTGCTGCTGCTGCTCCCGAGCACCTGGTCTGCTAAGGCATTTGCAACTTCAGATCAAGAAGGATTAAGATTGGTAGCCACAGATCGACTTCTCCTCCATAAATCTGTCCAAGCCCTTTTTAAAGCTATCCAGGTTAGTGGCCATCACCACCTCCTGTGGCAGCATATTCCAAACACCAATCGCCTGTTGCGTGAAGAAGTGTTTCCTTTTATTAGTCCTTATTCTTCCGCCAACCTATAGGCAGTTGACCACAACAGAAGGCAAGAAAAATCTCTTCATGCCATTCTTCCACAATGAGAAATCTCTGCAGTGGAAGCAGTCAGGACAATACCCCTTACCTTGCAGTGCTCCTGGGTGGCGCAAACACACTGGAAGACCACTTTCTTCTTCATCAGGATCTGCACTTTCAAATCAGACCCGTTGCCTTTCCCAACTCCTTCAACAACACAGATGCAGCAGGACAATTAATAGTACTGACCTGCAGGGACTCAGATCTAAGAATGTATCCCAGTGGTGGCGAACCTCTGGCACGGGTGCCAGAGGTGGCACTCAGAGCCCATTCTGTGGGCACAGAGTTGTCCCACCCACCCCACATCTAGACTGGCCTGGGCTGTTGGGCTCAATTATTAGCATTAAACCTAAGACCTAGTTTTGGGGAAGCAGTGTAGGTAACCCTGTTAAGCGCTGTTAAACCCCACTGATTTTCATGCGAAGAACTAAAGCATGATCCTTTACCTGGGAGTAAGCTCAGTTGCTGGCAATGGGGCTTGCTTCTGAGTAAACCCTTCCAGGGTCATGATTCACTCGTTGGAAGAGTTGCACAGTTGTTTCAAAGCAAAGCCAACAAGCTTACTCCCAAGAAACGCACACCTTGGAGCCAACCGTTTTTTCTAAACTAAAGCCTCAGTATTCGGGTTAAATTGCCGTGTTGGCACTTTGTGATAAATAAGTGGGTTTTGGGTTGCAACTTGGGCACTCTGTCTCAAAAAGGTTCACTATCACTGATGTATCCCCAAAAATACATGGACTCTGCCACTATCTACAGAAGGGGTCCCCAGTCTTTTTCAGACTGCAGGCACATGTGGAATACGGACACAGCATGCAACAAAATGGCTGCTGCAGGAGGCAGAACCAGCCACAACATGATTGACACAGCTTAACTTCAGTGATAGCATAGAACAGTGGTGGAGAACCTATGGCACTCCAGATGTTCATGGACTACAATTCCCATCAGCCACTGCTAGCATGGCCAATTGGCTGATGGGAATTGTAGTTCATGAACATCTGGAGTGCCATAGGTTCGCCACCACGGGCATAGAACCTTGTGCTCCAGTGGAAGCTGCCGCCAAAGAAACGTTTTTAAAAATCTGCACTGCCAATTAAATCTCCAATGGCCCGTCAGAAACCTTGATCGGCAAGATCACTTCCAGGCCCCACCCACTTCCTAAAAAACACTTGGCAGGTACCAGAAAAGGTGTTGGTTAAGTGTCATGTCACCCACAGGCAACACGTAGGGGATCCCTGGTCTACAAAGAAGTAAGCTCGGTCATTGCAGAGAGAAGTGGGTCAGGACACATTAAGAATCCTACATTTCTAACAGTGCTTACCACAGATCGCCATGATCTTGATGCTTTTGATCCTGAGAGGTCTTTCTGGTGGAAGTTTCAAATCATACTTGTTTTTCAAGATTTCATAATACCCCACATATCTGCTCTGTAATAAGGTAAATGTTTACAGAAATACAATACTTCATGTAAGAATGCTATGCTGTTTTCTAGTTCTACATATTCAAAGCTGTGACAGAAAACCAAACTTCCAGCTCCACCCTTTCAGTCTTCTTGGGAAACAAGGAATTACAGAGTTTGCCATCTTTCAGCCAATCTCGACAAGCATCCTGCTCCCAAAACATTTCTAACCCCAGAACTTTTGACCTGCTGAAAGCAACAATGCAGCATGCTTACAATCCACTGACCACTACTCTGGTTTACCCTCTGGAAGTAATAGGGAGTGGGTAAGCTGCCAGGTGCGTTAATCCTTGCAACGCACGGACTGTGGTACCTTTATTGGAACTTCAAGGTGCGCACCTACCTGCGATGGTGTTTCCACTCCCTGAAACTTGGAGCTGGTGCTTTTATCAGTTCTCCTCTCACCAAAATAATCCAAGCTTTCCTGCAAAAGGCAAGAGCCACATCATTACGACATACCATGCAGGAGCCCAAACAGAGATCAATATTACACCCCACTTAGCAAACCTCAATATTACAAAGTGCAGAAAAATCCTTTAATAGTGTATAAAATTAAATATAACAATCAGTTATCCATTCATTCATACCAACAAACTCTCAAACATCATATATCCCTCTTACGAAATCTCTACTTAGAATAACTCTAATTAACTGATGCATGAACAAACTGCTTAAACTTGTTGCAATAAAGAGGAAAGAAGTAAATATGACAATTATTCAACACAAAAAAGGTTCTATCCAATTCTCCCGAAAACTCTTGGGAATCTTTTCAATACTGTTGGAAATCTTCAATTGTTCTACCAATGTCCTCGATAGGAAAATTAGTTATTTTTAGTTCATAAACGTTAGCCAATCGTAATATTGTAATATTTATCTCTGTTCAGGTCTTTCAATACCACCCAGGGGCACCATAGTTTCCTAGTATCTATTTGCTTCCCCCTCCCCAAAAGGAAAGAGCCCAGCTTGGCTTTCGATACACTTTAGCTGCTGCTCCTACTAACTTCTCAAAATTCTAAGAGGCTCAACAGCAGATGCTGCCATTGGCTGTATCAGACACAAAGAAGCCGCCTTTCCCTTCCAATAGTAAAATCCTCCATCCCTGTTGTCCTAGAGCACAATTCTGCACTGATGCTGCTTACATTTTTCTTTTAGAGATAGAGCAGGGGTCCCTAACATGGGCACCATGGTGTCCACTAATACCTTTTCTAATGCCTACCAAGTATTGTTAGGAAGCGGGTGGGACCAAGTAGGGCTTTTGCCTGACAAGGACTCTGACTGTGCAGATTTTTTAAAACACTGCTTCGGCAGTATCTTCTACCACACCACAAGGATCTACACTGTGTTCCTAAGTGAAGTTGTGGCAACCATTTTGTGGCAATCATTTTATTGGTGCACTCCCTCCCTGCCCCACCCACCCCCCATACCATGTCAGAAATCCAAATGTGCCCACAAACTCAAAAAGGTCCAGGACCCCTGGGATAAAGAGTTTATTTAGTCAAAATGCTTCACAGAGTGGAATCCAAGGACTACTTCAAAGGCTGAACTGACCACAGGCTGCAAGACTACCATTTCCATAGTAACTTTTTCCGAAGGGGAATGCAGCATCTGTAGACGTGCTTGCTATGCAGGTCAGCACAGAATTTCTGCATTCTAGCTCTGCACATATCTGATGGCAGCTGGAGAATGATTAGGCAGAAAGGTGTGATATAAGCATTGGACATAAGTGAAATGCTTCCTGTGTAGTTGCAGGGAACCCTTGTGGGTAGCAATGAACTACACTACAACTATCCATGGAATAATTTCTGGAAGAGTCTCAACATGGTATTTGAAAATCAGCCTCAAGTCAGAACTCCTGCTAGAATCCAATCACCATTATGATAGACATAGAACAAAACTCTACTTGCCAAGTGTCTGAGGGTGAAGCAACAATATCTAAAATGAGGTAATTGCTAGTAAAAGGTTGGCATTGACACAATGGATCTGCCATTATCCAAAATTGTAGTGTCTGGCATTCTGTATGTTGTAGATGTAGCTGTAGATGAAGAGTTGCTATGACAAAAGTAAGCACTCCAGGCCATTTGAGTAGAAGACCACAATGATAAGAAGAAAGAAGAAGGAAGAAGGAAGGGAGGAGGAGAAGGAGGAGGAGGAGGAGGAGGAGGAGGAGGAGGAGGAGGAGGAAGAGGAGGAAGAGGAGGAAGAGGAGGAAGAGGAGGAGGAGGGGAGGAGAGGAGGAGGTGGTGGTGGTGGGTGGGGCTGAGAAAGCTCCAAAGAGCTGTGATTAGTCCAAGGTCACCCAGCTGACATGTGTCGGAGTGCACAAGCTAATGGTTCACCAGATAAGCCTCCACAGCTCAAGTGGCAGAGTAAGGAATCAAACCCAGTTCTCCAGATTAGAGCGCACCTGCTCTTAACCACTACACCACGCTGGCTCTACTTGAGTTCTTATTCTGAAAACACCCAGCCAAGGCAATCACGATTTGTGGTCAATATTTCTTGATCTTCTCTCAGGGACAATACTATTAACTTCAGGAATTATGGCAGGTAGCACAACAGGTACTGTGCTCTCCCACACAAATGTGTCTTGTAGACCACAGGTGTCCTACATTCCCTGACCGCAGGCTCATCTGCTTTCCTGATTTCAGAGATCTCACAGAGCATTGCCCCTCATACTTTGAAGTCTAAAATGATGGGCCCCCTGAGGGAAAAAGGAGGAGGAAGGAGTCATGAGGAAAAGTAGGCTATATGTTGTATTGTGACTCACGCAGCGCAGTTCCGGGCCTGCTTATCACACACAGGAAAAGAGCCATATCTTAGATGCCAAATGCTTCAATTCTCATGAACAAAAGATCATCAGTTTTTGTACCTGTGCGCTCTCAAACTGGTTGCTGTCAATAAGCCAGGTGCAAACCATAGTCCCGGTCCTGCCTACGCACACAAAGGAAAGGTACAATCAATTGAACAGTGAGAACACTTCGAATCAGGCCTCACACCACTGCCTCTCAACACATCTGTCGAGTACTTGGCCTTGACTGAGCCCTTGACTGTGGCACCTGACAGAAATGCCCACTGCATAGCCAATCCCTGCCCTGCCCAGCCCACTAGTCCCCATTTTCTTTCAAGTGCTGGACGCTACTGCATGGCTAACAGTGTAGCGGCTGGATTTTTGCCTTACATCTGGCCACTTTCACTAGTTACCTCCTGTAAACATATGGAATTTTCTAGAAGGACTAAGGGACAAGACTCTGCCAAATTACATGGCTTGACAACTGCACTGTATTCCAGAGGCGTAGCTCCGAAGGGGGGGGGTACATGATGCACCGGGGGGGCACCCCTGTAGGAGTGTTCTGGGTCAGGACTGGGGTGTTGCAGGGCAGGGGCAGAGGATGCACCAGTGCACCGGGCGTTTCCCCCCTTGCTACGCTTCTGCTGTATTCTGTTTGGGGCTCTCTCTTATGACCCAAAGTATTTCCACACATGCTGAATATTGTACTTCTAAACCATTTTCAATGCAGTTCAGCGTTTGTTTGCAAGTGGGTCTTGTCATTTCACACAATAAAATGCAGTTCCAAAGTCCATTAAAAGCAGATTGAGAATACATTATTTAGCATGTGTGAAAAGGCTACATATTTCTAAGCAAGTTACTGCCTCCTTTCACCTTCAGGTACAGAACAGATTATAAAATCCAAGCAGAACCCATTTTGGAATGCAATGTACACACGCAGACTCAGTGTACACACGCAGTTCATGAGCAGAAATTCAATGCAAATTTAGCCTCCTCAGACTTCTTCCCAAGGTGAGCACTCTACTTTTCAGTCAAATATATTTACCCTTCCCTCCTTTGCAGTGTATTGCTATAATGTTCTTCGGGTCCTGATTCATCCATTCCCTCACATTAGCAGTAAATTTCAGCATCATCCTGAAGAGATAAAGGAAATAATTCAATTAGGATTGTGCTTTCTGAGCTATTCTTCTAGAAAATGTAGAATGCGATCCATTGTTTATCACAGCTGCAATCTTAGATTTCCCCAAGTTCCTTTGCAAAACACTGACCCGGTGGGTTGGATCTGGCCAGGTTTTTAATTCGATCACCCATAATTTCCCACCTTTTTACAGCCCCTATCCCACAAGTCCATGCAGGTTCCATGATCCCAAGCACAGTTCTTCTGGTGATCAAAAAGGATCCCCACTCCTCCCTTGTGGAAAAGCTGGCTGATCTAAGTAATCCAAGAGGTTTATACTTTTCTAAGCCTATAGACATTTCTAAGCCTATAGACTGTATGCAACCTGACCCAGATGGCCCAGGCTAGCCCCATCTTGTCAAATCTTGGAAGCCAAGACAGGTCAGCCTTGGATGAGAGTCCACCAAGAAAGCCCACACTTGCTACACAGAGGCAGGCAATGGCTACCTCTGTTTATTTCTGGCCTTGGAGGAGTAGGAGTAGGAGTTTGGATTTATATTCTCTCCTGTAAGGAGACTCAAAGGGGTTTACAATCTCCTTTCCCTCCCCCCCCCCCCAACAAATACCCTGTGAGGTAGGTGGGACTGAGAGCCCCCCCCCCCCCACCCCCCCCCCCACCCACCCCCCCCCCCCCCCACCCCCCTCTTCCCCCCCCCACCCCCCCCCCCCCCTACCCCCCCCCCCCCCCACCCCCCACCTTTCCCCCCCCCCCCCCCAACAAATACCCTGTGAGGTAGGTGGGACTGAGAGAGCTCCGAAGAGCTGTGACGTGCCCAAGGTCACCCAGCTGGCATGTGTTGGAGTGCACAAGCTAATCTGGTTCACCAGATAAGCCTCCACAGCTCAAGTGGCAGAACGGGGATCCAAACCCGGTTCTCCAGATTAGGGCATCTACTCTTAACTACTATACCATAGTGGCTCTAAGGGAGAGCAGATGTGGACTGTGGTGGCCTTCTGGATGTGGATAAGTCGCAGAGTTGTGTGAAGGAGAGATATTAAGCCAAGAAGGCCCAACAGGCCATGATAAAGATCTTAAAGAGATCTGATTATTGCTTTTCAAGTCACAGGGCTAAGAAGGAGGAACCAACACGACGTAGGACAAATGGAGATGCCCAGTGTCTGTCCGATGCACCTGGGATTTGGGTGAAGGCAGAGAGCTCCGAAGAGTTGTGTTATGCCCAAGGTTACCCAGCTGGCACGTGTTGGAGTGCACAGGCTAATCCAGTTCTCCAGATAAGCCTCCACAGCTCAAGTGGAAGAGCGGGAAATCAAACCCGGTTCTCCAGATTAGAGTGCACCTGCTCTTAACCACTATGCCACTGCTGCTCCCCACAGGGTTGCCATAACTCAGCTATAACTTCGCAGCATTTTCCACCACCAGACTGCACCCAGCACCATCTTGGCACACTACTTACTCTAGAGTAGGAACATTGTGGTCATCGATGAATATTCGCTCTACCCTGTAATGGAAATACAGTGGATCATAGCCCTGTTCACCTGTAAGGGAAGAGGATTTACATATTTAAAGAACTCCCAAATGATTCCTTGGAAATATTCCGACTGTAACTTGCTCAAACATTTCAACTGCCAAACATGGTTTGGAAAAGATTCATCTTTTCCTCCCTGTGATAGATTGATCTGGGTGAGGACACAGGCCGGCTTATTTATTTTATTTGTAGATTTTTATAGCCTATCGAGGGCTCGAGGTGATGCACACAACAATAAACATAATATAACATAAAATGGCTAAATCCTTAAAAGCAGCAATAAAACAGTAAAAGCTAAATCTCATAAATACAATACAAAAATACTAGCATAAATATAAATGGCATCCAGCAGCTCCATATTCAAAATCCTCTCCCCAAGAGGGAGGAATGGCAGGCCTCGTTGAATGACAAACGGCCCAGATGTAGAGAGGGAGGGTCCATGAAGGCAGAAGGGGCCTCAACAGGAGGGAGTCTTGAGTAGAGCAATATTCTAAATTTGCAGTCCAAGTATCCTTTTATTACAATGCTCACTGATCAAGTTAAGAACATGGAATTAGTTACTTTCTACCTCTGAAGTAATTAATGAACATTTCAGGTTGAATAAGGGCTTTTCATCTTGCTTCAGAGACTCAGGTTTCTTATAAAAATCAATACATATACATTTATAAACACAAAACGTAGCCTTCTAAAGAGAGCAGCAGTGGTGTAGTGGTTAAGAGCAGTGCACTCTAATCTGGAGAACAGGGTTTGATTCCCCGCTCTGCCACTTGAGCTGTGGAGGCTTATCTGGGGAACTAGATTAGCCTGTGCACTCCAACACACGCCAGCTGGGTGACCCTAGGCATATCACAACTCTTCGGAGCTCTCTCAGTCCCACCCACCTCACAAGGTGTTTGTTGGGGTGGGGGGAGGGGAAGGGAAAGGAGAATGTAAGCCCCTTTGAGTCTCCTTATAGGAGAGAAAAGGGAGATATAAACCCAAACTCTTCTTCTTCTTCTTCTAAAGGTAGCCAAGCAGAGTTTCAGGTCCAGTCACAAGCAGGGAAGTATAACGTATATCTGAGCAGCAGCAGTGAAATACAAGCATCTTCTGTCCCCTACAAAATCATCTACCATTAGGATAACAGAACTCTCCCAGTGACAATTCCCACAGTTGAGTGAATATTACCACTGGAAACCACCTTGGACCCCTGAGAAAGGGAAGACTATAAATGAAATAAACCATTCCACTTGCCTCATCCCAGAGACGATTCTTATTTGAATCAACTGTGGATCCTGTGGAAGGGACCTCCATCAGAGTGGGATTCCCTCCTTGCCTTCTGTGCTCCTGCTATAGCCCAAGGTGATCCTTAAAATTCAGCTTCTGCTGGACTGCCAGGAATAGCATGAAAGGGGAGATCTGTGCAAATCACCAGCCCCTTCTGCTAGCAGAAGTTTCCTGCGGGATCCCATTGTTATACTCTGTTCGGGGTAAAGCTGTAAGCATAGCCGTGCGTGCTGTGGCAAAAGTTGCAGCATGCACAACCACAACGCAAAATAATGCAGACTCTCTTAGGGTGTTTAAAGATGTTATTCAAGCATCACTTTCATCAAAAACATTACGGCTTGCACTAAGAATCATAGTAGTTTGATAAAACAGCTTTTATATTGATGAAATAGCGTTTATATATCAGCTAGTAGCAAGACTCGCCTTTTTGTAAAATTGCACCCGTCATCTTCTTTCCCACGGCAGGAATGGGAAAGAAAATGGCAGGCGCAACTTTACAGAAAGGCGAGTCTTGCTAATAGCTGACCAGGGCAATATAAATGGCATAATATTCACCCCCGAAATCTAGCCCTGCTGTATAATTAGAACAGCTTGTTAATTATAAGTGCAGATGGGTCATGACAAGAGCAAGGTGCAACTCATTCCCCTCGGTCTATCTTCAAGGTCGTTTCCTTAACATCCCACAAAGTGAGCGTTGCTGTCGGTACTGTCCCAATGCTATAGACTCAATCCCTCATATCCTGCTTTACTGTTCGAGGTATAATGATATTAGAACCGATCTGGGAGCTTTACTACCTCTAGAATTTATGTTTCTCTCAGACAAACAAAAAATGTCTAAGCTATTGAACAGCCCTAATGTAGAAATTTCTGAAGCACTTGCTACATTTTTAATCCATGTTCTACATGATATATAACAATGATCCTGTTTTTGTACTTGGAATGTATGGTACTTCTGGTTTATGCCTAATAAAGGTTTTTGGATTGGATTGGCATAATATTTTTGATGAAAGTGGCACTTGACTCACATCTTTGAACACTATAAGAGAATTGGGGGCGGGGAATGGCAGGCACTAAGACTCAGTGTAGCATTTAACATAAATAACCAGGAAGATGGGGAGAATTGATCCCCACATCTCCTTGGTACTTTATGTTGAACAGAGTATAGTATCCAGCTTCGAACTTTGCTGGCAACAAAGATGACCACTGACCAAATCCTTAACCACAGGTCATTTTTAACAACCGGAGCACAATTTGTACAGTACATTAAGCAGGTAACCGAACAGCACCAATTCATGATCTTTCAAGGTTCATTTAAGACTACTGTTGAATATGTAAAATAAACTATACATTCCACTTGGTGAAAGCAGCGCGTCAGAAGACAACTTAAATAAGACACTTACTGCAAAGATTGTAGACCTTATAGTGGTTTTCATGTTTTGTATCCAAGAATCTTACAACTTCCTAGAAAAAATGAAAGCCAGATATTTGAAGAGTTTGCAACTTGCACTGGTAAATGCACTTGGTCTCAGGGTTTTGTTTTGGTTTTTTTGGTGTGTATTTTTTTAAGAGCAAGATTGGAAATTCAGAATTTCCCTTCGTGCAAAAAGAAGTATTCGATGCCAATGCTAAAGCCAGTCTACTGGTACATTTTGATTGTAAGTGTGTTAAATAAAATCATTTGGCTCATATTTCACCTGTGAGTAATCTCTAGTAGACTAGTTGGCAGAGATTAACCACAGACACAGTTTCCAAGAATTTATTAATATAATGAGGAATTTAATTCAATTTAAGATGTTAGTTGCTTTAGTGTTCATTGAACAAGCTCCATTTTTACCACTCCTACATGGCACAGAAGAAACAAAGGATCAAATATTAACCAGATGCTGTTATACAACACTTAAGAAAAGCCATAACCATGAAGCCCCCACCCACAGGATAGCCGTAGGGAAGTAATCCAACCTATACTTGGAAAGGCCTTTTCTGGAGCATACCACTACTGTCTGTTAGCACCCGACTGCCGTCAGCCAAATATGCAACAGCTCTGTTGCTCACTGCAGATACTGTTACTTGTAAGATGCATTTTCTCAAGGTGAATATGCCATCTGAAAGGGACCGAGGGGAAAAAAAATAAAAGCTCCAGCTTGGAAATTGACAAAGGATTCAACTTGGTGTTTAGGCAGGAGAGAAATTTGCAGCACGGAAAATACATTTGCAGAGGTACCACAAGGGTCACACCCAGTGGCGGGATCCAAAAATTTTAGTAACAGGTTCCCATGGTGGTGGGATTCAAACTGTGGTGTAGCGCCAATGGGGGCCGAGGGGCATGGACGAGGCGTACGGGCATTCCAGAGAGTGAGGCGGGCATTCCCACCTGGGGCTGAGGGTGTAGGCAAGCACGCAGCCGCTGCACCGTCCTTGGGCGGGAAGCGGCTGCACGCAGGCGCAGACTGCCACACACGCCTTAGTGCACCTCCTGCTAGATCAATACTGCTTCAAGTGCTCCCAAGTGCTGCTGCTGAGAGGAGGGTGTAACTAAGGCAAAAATCACATGGCAAAATCACCAATTAGTAACCCCCTCTCGGCACACACAAATAATTAGTAACCTACTCTCGGGAGCCTGTGAGAACCTGCTGGATCCCACCTCTGGTCACACCCCTTGAAATGCTATGATTCTTCTGAGGGTGCACAGGAATTATTTAGCAGGTAGGGTTTGAGGTTAAGTAGTAGGATGGCATCGTCCAAGCTGGTTCAACAAGAGTTTTGGTAACTCAAACCCACAAAGTCTGAGAAGGTCTCAAGGTTAGGAGTTGTGACCAATGCAATCTGAAATGACATTTAGTTACCAGCATAGGATTCCTGTAGAAAGACTGCTGCCCAGAGGATGGAAAAGACATTGCTATAACACGAGCTGAGGAAGAGAAGAAGGGGAAGCATACAGTCATTAAAAGAGTTACAGCGGTTTGTTAGCTCCATGGGATTAGATTCCACAGATCAAGTGAGCTAAAAGAAAGACACTCCTTCACCAGAAGGAATATTTCCACTGCAATGAAAAGAAGCAGTTGGAAGGTTTTCTGCCCAGAGCAAAGCACCTCTTTAAGCATAAGAGAACTGTGGGATTGAACGAATGGGGCTGGATCTAGTACAGCTCTTTGACGGACACACACTTCCTTCAGCAGAGCACAACTTTCTCTGCTCCGTCCTCCTGAGACAGCCTGAAAAGCCCCCAAATTCAGGCTGCTGAAGGAGGACAGAGCTGAGCAAGTATGGCTAGAACTCTCTCAGCCCCACCTACCTCACAGGGTGTTTGTTGTGAGGGGGAAGGAAAAGGAGTTTGTAAGCCCCTTTCAGTCTCCTCACAGGAGAGAAAGGGGGGATGACCTTCTCCCCACCCACAGAAAGTCTGTGCCACATCCAGCCCACAAACATACAAATATTCATGTGCCCCAAAGTCACACTTCTAAACAACTTGGGAATCAATCCTCAAGAACACCTGAACTATTACAAGAATAATATCTGTTACCTTTCATATTTTTTTAAAAAAATATTGGTTTTAATATATCCATAAGGATATTGTTGTTTTTTTAAGCTCCAATTTTTAAAGGACTGCTAGCTTGCAAAAATGGACTATAGTCACCAAGAGAAAAAAAATCCATCCCATTTTAAGCTGCTGTGAAATCGAAGATTGTCAAAGAAACAAAAGTGCTGGATTTCACCAAGGGAGAAGTGGATTCAAGCTTTCATATGGCTCTTAGGTCCCCTGGATACTTCATGTGGGCAAATCATTCTCAGCTGAATCTACCCTCATATGGTCTTACAAATTCTGTAGTTCTCATAATGGTACACTGAGATCCACAGAAGGGAGACAAGAGGTTTTTTTAACCTTTTAAACGCATGAACTGGCTGCCTGCTCGGCTGCCATCTCTGCTGAACACCTAAACATGTATTTTTATGAACCTTTGTAGTTTTGAATTTTCCATAGTTTTCTTAAGCACAAATACAAACTCTTGGGAAGTTGCACCCAGTAATTTGCTCAGTTTCTGGTAGCTTTTTTTTTTTCAAAAAAAGGCTAAATTAATGCAAGCAGACACACACATCTAAGTTGAAAATGGAACAGCAGCTTCACATTCATGTCACTAAACAGCAAGGCTCTTATGAGCAACCAAAGAGGCTAACTGGCTGTCCAGCTTCTCTACCCAGAGGCTGAACTTTGCTTATACATCCACCACGGCAAAAAGTACACAAACAGGATGATCCAGAAAGATGAGAATACAAATGTCAACTGAATGTCCTATCAGTAATGGAGGAGCAGTTGCAGGAGAAAAGGTGTAACGAAGAAATTAAACCAAGCAGCAGAAATGCAAGAGCCTTCCCACTGTTTTGTTCTTTCTAACCAGGTTAGTGGAAGCCTGGAAACATCTTCTTGTTGTTGCTATTCCTCAGTGAGTGTGCTTCAGCACTTTTCGCTGCACTATGTCGCAAACGTTTCAAAAGAGAGATGCTCTCTGACTTGCTCCCAGGGCCTTTCCCAGACAATAACAAGTCCTGATAATACAATACCCTTGCCTTCTCTTAACAGGAGGGGGATAGCTTTTCCACAAAGAGGACGACTATTCTGGCAGGAGCGGTGCGACAAAGAATATACAAGGATAGTAAGTGTCCTCCAAAAAGTGGAATTGTAGGTTACTGCTTTTAAAAGCTTGTTTTATAGAGTTAGTACCCCAGCCCCCAGTATTCCAAAAAAAGAAGGAAAAACAGAATGTCTTGGCCCTTTGGTTATGGGAAAATTTGTGTTGCGTGATCTTAGAACTTTGACCATCCTGCCACATAATAGTTAGACTTTAACCATCCAAAGCAATCTGCAAGATTTTCCTTAGTACTACATTGGCGTATTCTCCCCCCACCAAACTTTGGAATAGCTGAAGAGCCAGGGAAGTAAGAGTCAAGGGGATTCTCTGGGCTTCAAACACCCTTTCATTCAGAACCGCGGAATGTTGGGTTTCTGCTGCTTTGTGTGATATGAGTTTTCAGCAACCAGTTTCTGAATCAAGCTGCACATACCAGTGATGTAAGTGAGATCCAAATCAAAACCATCTTTTAGATAACGCCTCTTATTTTCCGAGACCTATGAGGGGAAAAAAAGGTTAAGGAACCATGAAATACATGCTGCCAAGGTTTGGTACTAATAGGTCACATTTTAGTTCAGTTCAACAGGGGACGATAATGCTTTCTTTGGAACTGTTTCCCAAAGTCACTCTCGCCAGCTTGGCTATTAAGAATGGAATTGCAGCACATCTCAACCACAAGAAATGAACAGCTCACGTTCTGTACCCTATATCTGCACCAGCTGAGGAATTTCTCATAACCTGTTCTAACCTTTACAAAACAATATGCTGTTGGTATGTGCTTTAGGGTGGTAGGACTGACTAGAAGTCCACTTTTGATTACATAATCGATGTGTGTTCTGTATGGGCCATCTGGTGATGTCCATGAATTCAATTGTGTGTCTGGTCGTCTGAAGTATGTGTTTGCACTGAACAAACCGTTGGCTTCACAAAATCCTATGAGTCACTCTCCTGTAGGGGAGAAGCCCACAGATGGCGGCAAGAAGTGGGTGGGGGAAGAAGGGGGGGGCTGGGCCAATGTCTCTTGCAGAAAGCCAGGCATTCAGGAAGTGCCATTTCTGCTGTCTATACCCCAAAAGGTCCGGCGCTCATTCTATTCCTACTTAAAGGCATGCTGGATCAGACCAAACTAGTCCTGCATCCCACCCATAACCAGTCAGATAGTTCTGAAAAGCCCTCAATGACAAATTCCCTTCCCCAGTTTCTTTATATTCCCCCTCCCAAAAATTGGCACTGAGGAGTCCCTTGTGTGTCACCTACATCACATCTTGGATGAAACAACTGCCAGAAACTTAGCATGCCCATGAAGATGCCTTCTGCTGCGTTTGACTCTCCTCAGATTGGCCGTTTTGTGTGTTGTGTGGGGTCCTAATCTAGGCTTCAGACACTCCTGGAAAAATAAAATACATCTCCCATCATGCACCTGCAATGGAGGTCTCCAGGTCTTGGGAATGTTTAGTCTAGAGAACAGGAGCTGGGGGTGGGGAACATGATTGCTCTTTAAGTGTTTGAAGTGCTGGGGGGAAGAATTAGGACTAATAAAAGGAAACACTTCTTCACGCAACGTGTGATTGGTGTTTGGAATATGCTGCCACAGGAGGTGATGATGGCCACTAACCTGGATAGCTTTAAAAGGGGCTTGGACAGATTTATGGAGGAGAAGTCGATTTATGGCTACCAATCTTGATCCTCTTTGATCCTGAGACTTGCAAATGCCTTAACAGACCAGGTGCTTTCCGGGGGAGCGAAAAAAATGCTTGGCTGCATGAAGGAGCCGTTCCTTTCACCTCACCTCCTGCATGTGAGCTCCCAAAGGCACCTGGTGGGCCACTGCGAGTAGCAGAGAGCTGGACTAGATGGACTCGGGTCTGATCCAGCTGGCTTGTTCTTATGTTCTTATGTTCTTAAGGGCTGTCACACAGATGAGGGCAGGGAGCTGCTCTTGTTGAGAATAGGACTCACGATAATGGATTTAAATTACAGGCAGAAAGGTTCCGATTGGATACTAGGAAAAAAATGTTATAGTAAGTTGTGCAAAAGTCGAATCAGCTACCTAGGGAGGTGGTGAGCTCCCCCTCACTGATAAGTGTGTAAGCAACATCTGGACAAACACTTGCCTGGAATATTCTAGACTGATCCTGAATGGAGCCAGCAGTTGGACTGGATGGCCTATATGACACCTTCCAACTCCATGCTTCTATGATTTCCATCTAGGAGTCTTTCTTCAAACTATGGCTCTTCTAGATAAAATTCATGGACTACAATTCTTCCGGCCAGCCCCTGCCAGCATGGCCAAATGGCAGGGTTGATGGGAATTGTAGTTCATGAACATCTGGGGGGCCATAGTTTGAAGACCCCTGTTCTAACTTGGGGGGTCTTCAAACTATGGCCCTCTAGATGTTCATGGACTACAATTCCCGTCAGCCCCTGCCAGCATGGCCAAATGGCAGGGTTGATGGGAATTGTGGCTATCTGAGAACCATAGTTCTGAACCTATTCTAACTAATGCAGTTCCTGTGCAGGTTTGCACTCAAAGATAGATTTGGATTGCCATTACCTTAAAATGCAAGACATGGTTGCAATGACTTCTTTTAAAAGAAAACATCTAAGAGTAAAGAGTACTTTAAACCACCTTACCATCCTCCGGGATGCTTTTTCAAGTTGTCTTTTCTCAGAAGCCAAACGAAATATTCTTATCAGAATTATAACCCTCAGGACTCGGAAAATAACCACCACTCTGAGCAACAGGAGAAAAATAGCATCATGTAAAAAGGCATAGGTCAGAGACAACCATAGGAATATGTCTACTCAAGTCCAGCTCCAAAGGCTTCTCCAAGTGGAGGGGTTTGCCAAATTGTAGAAATTTAAAAGCCATACAGACTTTGGACAGAGAATTCATGACCTGCATGGCATGGCATGGCATTCATTCATTCATTCATTCATAATCAATTCTATATACCGCCCCTCCCCCGAAGGGCTCTGGGCAGTGAACATCATAAAACCAAACAATCACATTAAAACCCAGTTAAAACAGCGAAGATGAAACAAATTTACAGCGGCGTCCGGCATAAAACTTCATACAATATAATAAACCCACCCT
Source organism: Sphaerodactylus townsendi (assembly GCF_021028975.2). Lineage (NCBI taxonomy): Eukaryota > Metazoa > Chordata > Lepidosauria > Squamata > Sphaerodactylidae > Sphaerodactylus > Sphaerodactylus townsendi. The sequence goes on along the minus strand of NC_059425.1, from coordinate 171,087,198 downwards.
GGAAAAAACAAACAGAGAGCTGAGGGCCCCATAAATTAAGGGCCCAGAATGTAAAAAGGGGGGGGGGGGGGGGGGGACATTCATTCATTCATTCATTCATAATCAATTCTATCATGCAGCCTCGAGAGAATCACAGACGATGAACATCATAAAAATAGAAACAATCATTAAAACCCAGTTAAAACAGCAGATAGAACAAATTTACGTGACGTCCGGTATAAAACTTCATACAATATAATAAACCCACCCTGGAAAAAACAAACCCAGAGAGCTGAGGCCCCATAAATTAAGGGCCCAGAATGTAAAAAGGGGGGGGGGGAAAGGAGGCATAGCATACCAGATCTTACCCATGGTGTCTATACATTCTATGGAGGCAATTATTTCATGGTAGTTCTTTTGCCAGCACTGAATGGTTGGGAAAATACATTCATTTATACCCCCTCGGAATAAATGCATGGGAGGGAAACCACCACTAGGGCAAAAATCCTTCCTTGGCGTAAGTCACGGTCAAGAACTATTGATGTACTGCTCTTCCTAACAGGGCTTCTGTGAGCACCACCTCAGTCTTCATCATAAGTGAAGAGGACATGTGAGTCAGCCCTCCCCTAAACATGTCCCCATAGCCTTCTCTTCTCATACATTTCCCATCTGGTGCCCAGCCCATGTTTTAAGGGTAGGCTGAACATGAGCAGAACTATCAAGAACGAAGTCTGAGTAATATGTTTAGAAGTTAGATACTAAGCACCTAGTAAGGTTATCTGTTTGTACCTGCCTCCTGGCAGATATTAAGCACCCTGACAAAGAAAGCAATGATAAAGTAGGCCACAGCAGCTTGTAATACTGTTCCCCTCTCCACCCCAACGCAGTGGACATTTTGCTTGCACCCCTGGGGAGACAGGTAATTAAGTCTGTGAAGGTGTGTGTAATGAAGTCAGCAACAACAACACATACAGAGAAGATCACTAGTTGTAGGCCAGGGGTCTGCAACCTGCAGCTCTCCAGATGTTCATGGACTACAAATCCCATCAGCCCCTGTCAACATGGCCAATTGGCCAAGGGGCCTATCACAGCATGGCCAATTGGCCATGCTGGCAGGGGTGATGGGATTTGTAGTCCATGAACATCTGGAGAGCCACAGGTTGCAGACCCCAGTTGTAGACAATGGCATAGGCCGTTTCCACACGGCCTTTTTATGGCGCCCTGGGGACGGGAAAAACGCAGTCCCCAGGGAGCCATTCGCACAGGCGCGCTGCTGCAACGCAACTGCACTCCTCCCCAGGGCGGCGCCAGGTCGCTTCTAAAACAACCCTTAAAGGGGTTGTTTTTCCCGCAACAGCATGTTCTGGCGGCGCTGCGCTAACAGCACCGCTGGAACAAGCAGCTCTTTTTTTCTTCGCTTCGCTGCAGTCTTCAGTGTTGCCGGCTTCCGGTGCTGGTTACGCCGAAGCTCGGGCCGACGCTGTCCTCCCACCCCTGAGGTCGGAGGCAGCGCAAGCGGCTTCGCGCCAGCAGGCCGCATGACAGGGACACGTGAGTCGACAGGGTAGACGACAGCGGAGCCGCTTCTGCCGCCCACCGCCTCCTGAGGCCGCGACGCAGTAATACGCGAATGGCCTCCGCTCATCGCCGCAGAATTTTGCTGGCGGAGTAAGGCGATCAACGTCGCGGCGAAACGGCCATAGAGCCCGTTTCCACACTGACCTTTTGGCAGCCCTAGGGGCGGGGAAAAGCACTTGATCCCCAGGGGAGCCATTCGCCTGGCTTGGCTGCACCTGCTGGCCGCTCCCCTCCCAGAGGCGTCAGGCATACAAAAAAGCTAACCCTTTAGGGTTGTTTTCCCTGTACAACATGTTCCTGGCCCGGCAGTGCGAACAGCACACTTGAGGGGCTCTGTGTTTCCACTTCCCGTCCATTTCGCCCCGTGTCCCGTGGAGTGACCTGCTGGCCAGCCAGGCCCTTGCGCTGTCCCTCCGACCCCTGGAGGTGGGAGGGCGATGAAGCAGCCAGCTGGCTGGGCCAATGTTTGAAGTTCTGATGAAGTCCGAACGAGACGAAAGCGTCCATGCGGGCAGCCTGCAGGCCGACCTCTCCTGAGGCAGCCATGCGATGTTGCATCGCGAGATAGCCTCAGCCTCCCGCGCCCGGCAGAATTCTTGCTGGCGTGGAGGCATCAACAGCCACGTCTGCGAGCGGCCATAAAGAGCGGTACAGGGCAACTAACATTCAGCAAGCAACAAATTATCAAAAAGTCCTATCAGCATAAATTATCTTTTATGGCAAGATCAGTTAGACTCTCACATAAAACTGACACTGAATCTACCCACTGACTACCTTGAACTCACTAAGCCCAAGTAGAGATGCTCTAGGAAAAAATGGCAATAGTTTATTATTTATATGTAATCACTGTAACTGAGGGGTCCCTAACACAGTTGAGCCTGTGGGAACTACTGGGATTTTGAGAACAGGTAGTGAGCACCACCACAAAATGGCATCTGTGGGGAGGAGGGGCATGTGCAGGGGCCTATCACAAAATGGTGGGAAGGCGCAAGCCAAGTATCCTCCTATGAAGAAAGCAGCTGTTTACAAAGGCGCAGAAAGATCCTGAGCTCTTTCAAAGCACCTCCTACTCTAATGAAGTAGAAAAACACCAGAACTGGCTCTTTGCCAGAAGGATGTGGGCACCACACTAGAGATCAGTACCCGATTGTATGTAACAAATGGAGTTTTTTCCATTCCTTCTCCCTGCCCCTACCATCAGTTTGGAAATGAATGCACCTCCCTAAACCAGAGGAACAGACAAAGAGCATCTAAGCCTCATACGATCACAGACACCCTACTACAGGACAGTACACTCAACATCAAGGCCTTTCAAATACAGCATTGATTGTGCCCTCCAGACAACTCCATTGCAAAAGAATTCTGGATTATCTTCAAGTGATAGAAGGGAGGGAAGCGGCACATCCCATACCTTGGAATTTTACTGGCTCCACTGAAGGCAGACATGTAATATAATATATTTATAAACAGTGTCCCTACAACAATGACACAATCCAGAATGTTGAGCTTGGATGTGAAATAATTCCAGAAGCTGAAAAACAAAAGGAAACAATTATTTGCAGATGATTGGTTGTTGTTTTGAGTCTTCTGGAGGCCAGGCCTACAAACCTTTATCAGTTGCAGGAGGAACTCTTACATTCCGATACAGGATACTTCATCAGTTCTTCCCAGCATGGCCACCACATGCCAGCTGATGGGAATTGTAGTCCATAACATCTGGAGTGCCAAAGGTCTGCCACCACTGACATAGAGCCGTGGTGAACCTTTGCCTCAGATGTTATGGACTACAATTCCCATCAGCCCCTTCCCTTTGTAGCCAATTGGCCATGCTGGTGAGAAACTGATGAAACAATAATCCCATATCTAAGATATAAGAATACTTTCCTACTAACATAGAGCCCGTGGTGAACCTTTTAGCACTCAGATGTTATGGACTACAATTCCCATCATGCCCAGCATGGCCAATTGGCCATGCTGGTGAAACTGATAAGAGTATCAATCCTAACTATCTAAGGAAGTCTAAGGTCACTCCTATAACTCAGATAAAGAATATTCTCCCCCAAGAATTAGGATCCACTATAACCTGATCTTGCAAGGAGCTGTCTGGCAATTAATTACACAATAGCATTAACCTGAACAACAAGGAGGGTCGGATTGGCTGTTCTAGCTATGGGAGAACTTCCAGGTGGGCTAATAGCCACCCTCCACCCCCGGGCTGGTCCATCCCAGGATAGAAGAGCATCACTGAGCCTGGGAAATGTGTCTCCCAGCCCAGATGAGACAAGCACAGGGCTCAACACAACTGCAGGACTGAATGGCTCCTCCCTCCTGCCGTCCTTTATGAGGGTGGCCCCAGGGCCCCTTTTCAGGGTTGTTCTTTCTGCCTCAGAAGATATGGTTAACAAAGCAAATCCCTTGTTAATGATCCAGCTAAAAGCCATTCTGATATTGGGCCTTTACAAGCCAGAGCCCATGAGGAGCTGCAGGGAAGGCACATTTAAGGGTCCCAAATCCTTAAACTTAGTGAGAGACAGTTTTTTATGGCACAATCCCCAAGTGTCTGTGGTTCCAGTTTAGAACAGCACTTCAGTCTCCATCCCTGCATCATTTTCCTGTCCCAAAATGGCTGCAGGGAGCCATTATTTATTCTGCCGTGGAAATGTGTGTGTAGCTATAAGTGCACAGGTTTCCACAGTGAGGTAAAGCAGCTCCCAGTAGGGCCATTTCAACAGTATGTTGTAACTGGAAATGATACCAAAAAAAAAAAAATCAAAGGGAGCAGATATTTAGCCCATATCAAGCCACAGTAAAGAACTAATGGCAAATTCCATTGCACACTACAGAAGGGAAGTGCAAAATCTCTGAAGTTCCCTGTTTCTAAAATAACTTCAAAACATCTCTTTCTGGCCAGACTGACCAATTGTGGGTGGGGGCTCTGTTTAACAGCAATGTCCCTACCCATCCTGCCAACCCCCCGGGGTACCTAGCAGTGCAGTGCCAAAATGGGGAGCCCCTTCTCTGAATTGGCTCAGTTTACCCACAAGGATGCAAGGTAGGCAAAAACTTGTCTAGACTTGTCCTCTCTAAATCAGCCTTGCATAATGCCTTTCTGACACCCTTCCTGAAGAGATTGTGAACACAATACCACTGCCCTGGAGAGTACTCTCATCTCCAGCCCTGGACCAAACGCCCCTGTGAAGATAATGGATCTGTTGTTGCATTAACCAAAAGCTTCTTCCTCTGACTAGCCTCTCTAACAACTGCCCTATTAGCATTGTCATTGTTCTATGGCTGTGATTTCATCAGCTACCTTCCCCCCTTCAGGAATCCCCGAGCTCGGACCATCAAGCAGATGCCTTAACCAATTACATTAACGACCCAACCATTCAGGTGAATGTCTGTCTCTTGCCTTTCCCTAGACTTCTCTTTGTTCTGGGAAATAAAGGGTCACTCTGCATAACACTGAAGCCCCTTTGCCCAGTACCCCTTGTTCAATATCTCTGGAACCTCTCTGTGTTTCCAAAACACATTGTTCTTCTAACAGAGCTAAGTGTGGGTCACTCTGCTCATCGAACCGCTCCGCTTCAAGATCCAAGAAGGTGACTGTAACTCTTACTCCCCAGTTCCCTCATCTATTCCAGACCTATCCCATCACAACTGCTTTATCTTATGCTGTTTTGATTAATGTGCGCTTGTGTACTCCCATTATTTGCTCTCCTGCAAAATTTCTTCCAAAAGCTGACTTCTGTAAACATAGGCTAACAAGATCTCAAGCTTGCCCAACCTTTTACTAAGCTCTCGCTAATTCCTTACTCTAAAAGGGAGAAACACTCACCAGTTCAGGTAACAAATACTGCAAAGTAGATTTCTATGGTAGCATTGTAGACTTACCAGTTGTCCCCGATCAAACCTAAACCTTCATCTTTTACTCTACAGAGGTTTCTACAGCAGTCGATATACATGAATATTTCAGAGGTATTCCTGTTCTTACCCTTCAAGACAAACTCGTAGGAGAACATCTACAAAGAAGAAGAGCGCTATAGCCAGAGAGATGCCTCCAAAGATCCCATTTTTGTCATCAGTCAATAGAGATACAATCACAAGTAGAATGTCCACAAAAATAAGCACAACACCAAATAATCTACAAAAGCAAAGGGGGAAAAAGTGGTAAACTTTCAAAAGGTAAGCAACACACAAAAGGAAAAACTGGTTTTTCCTCACTATGTTGTCAGTATCACATTAAGGTCCCCAGAAGGACAAAAGAAATGCTATCAAGACAAATTGATGAACTGCAGCTATTTTGGTTGACCTCAGTTAATGGCACAGAGCTTAAACATTTAATGCAACCATATTGTACTAACAGATGGTGGAACAGCATACAATATTTAGGGTTGCCAACCTCCATGAGGGACCTGGAGATCTTTTGGAATTATAACTGATCTCCGGACTACATTATCAGTTTCCCTGGGAAAATGGCAGCTTTGAAGGGTGTAGTGCAGTGGTGGCGACCCTATGGCTCTCCAGATGTTCATGGACTACAATTCCCATTAGCCCCTGCCAGCATGGCCAATTGGCTGATGGGAATTGTAGTCCATGAACATCTGGAGGTTCGCCACCAGGGGTGTAGTGGAATTATACCACGCTTAGGCTCCTCCCCTCCACAGGCTACACCCCCAAATCTCCAGGAATTTCCCAACCCAGAGTTGGGAACCCTAGCAACAAAGAGTCTACTTATGAAGCCTGCTTATTATAATCCACTAGTTACCAGACTCTACTGTCTGATGTGCCAAATAAGTTTTTAGACCACACATGCTTCCAACAAAAACTATTTTTTAGGAAAAACAATGGAGCAACTTCAAAGTTCTCAAATTTGAAGAATGGCTAAAAGATATGGGTAGCTTTTTTGATTTTTATGTTGTGGTTTATACTTACCTGAATCCAAAAGACATCACATACGGAGAAATCTTCTTAAGAATACTGGTTTGAAAAACAAGAGGGGAGAGAAGGGGAAGATTGTTATAATTAGGACCAAGGTAAACATGGCAGGTTTTCCTAACTTCATCAACACTGAATATGTTTTGGCAGTGGCGCCTGGGGTCCAAATGGTGCCCGGATTCAAAAAACCCTCTAGGCACCCCCCCCCGAGCTGTAGTCGACCCACGCGGTCAGCGTAAGAACGAGACGAGACGCGGAGATAACATCTGGTGGAGATCGCCAGCAGCGGGAGACCGGAGGTCCGTGTTCCTAGCGAGTCTCCCGTCTGCCGGTTCCTGGCACCTTTTATTGTTATCCCTATTGAAGGCGGTAGGAGGGAGGACCGGGGAGTTCCGAGAGCGGGAGGTCGGGGGGGGAGATCATCATGTGATGCATGATCTCATCTAGCTGGCTCGTCTTGAGGAGAGGAGCCGCAGCTGTCTGAGCCTAATCCCCTCACCTGGGGGCAAGACCATTTGTCCCTGCATGCCCGTGATTGAAGCCAGGCAGTTCATGACCCGCGGACTCATGGGGGGGATATGAGAGAATTAGGGGAGTCGCGGTATGACCCAGCAGGTCGCAGGAGTCCGCTTGGCGTCCCAACGTTCTACCACGGTGCTGCTGGATCAGCAGTGCATTACTACATCTCCTCCTTTTTACATTTTAGAAAAAAAAAGGGGGCGAAAGCGGCTAAGGGGCGCATTTAAAGGGTAACAGCTTGTCTCCTCCTCACTGCGTCTGAGTCAAGCTGACTCAAGCTGCTTGTGTAACATTAGAACTTGGCTCACGAGGGGTAAGAGGGGAAATTCGAGGGGCTTCTTACACATGTTACAGGCAATATTAGACACGCATTAGATCGAATGAAACAAGATCCGATAGCGAGGCACACAATTAAACCAATGCAGTGAGCTGTACTAATAGCACTGAAGCCATCCTCCCGAGCAGCCAGCTCCAGAGGGCTGACCACCAATAGGAGCAAAACATCATACTTCAGATTAGATACAACTTCTTGCAGCTCACGCGACTTTCATGTGTAGAATCCAACTGGGAATTATCAGAAAGATTAAAACAACACATATTATGTACATTCTCACAACCTTGGTGGTGTGTAACAACAACAAGTAATCAATAGCTGCTTACGCGATTGTCTAGGGTCGCTTGAGCGAAGTTCCTGCTGCTTTCCGGAGGCTGAGGCGTCCAGAGCAATGGAGGTAGGAATTGATCAGGCCGCTTCTCAAGAAGGGCACAGTACAGTCGGCCAATAGTCTTGGTGTTACAGGAAACAAGTCGGGGGCTCCCACAAAGGCCAGTTATGTAGGGAGACAGGCTCCCACGCCTTTGAGTAGTGAGGCTTACCACGCCGCTTCGGACAGAGAGGATGCGAAAGGCAGAGCGAGGCGGAGCGGCGCCGTCCAGGCTCCTAGGGGTGGAGCCTGGGGTAGCAAGAGAGTCCTGACAGACAGACGAGGCGGAAATGCAGCAATAACAAATAACATAATCTTCAAAAAAATTAGGGCATGCAATAAATTTAAACAATAAAACATGGCCTTAAACTTGATACATAGGCTGGATGATGTGCGGAAGGAAGGGGAGCAACCCGTGGTTGCATAATTGTCCAATGCATAGCTCTTGCTGTTTGGACTACCAAAAGCCGTACAGAGCCGATGCATGCGGAGTCCATGGATTTCTCTGTTGAGCCAGAGGAGAGCTACTGAAGTAGTCTTTAGCATTGCAGGTTCAGTGATTCCTCCACGAGCAAGGTTTGTCCAGGAGAAGGCGTGTTCCAACAATATTCAAGCGGGCTGAGAACAGCCGGAGAGAGTTCCAAGGGTTAATCTTATCAGGGAATGTCCCTGGCTGCACCCAGCTCCAAGCTTCAGCCAGAGGCTGACAGAGAGGGAGAGAGAATAGCGATTGTGATGATGAGGCTGCGCAACACGCGGCATCAACCTCCTGAGCCACAGCTGGCCCAGGGCTGCCGTTCCCCAGAGTGGTGAACGATGGGGCTGTGATCCTTGTGGAAGAATGGGTGTGCTTGGCTCCAGAGAGATCCCTCCCATCTCGGCCCAGGCTGGGGAGGCAACCGGAGGGCCCCCCTCGGGAGGCCAGAGGCGTGAGGGCCCGGATCCTCCAGGGAGGCCCAGCGCTCCATCTCCTCGGGATGGGGGGAGCTGGTCTGGCATGGCGAGCAGCTGGACTCCCTGTATGGAAGAGAGAAAAGACAAGCAACGCTTTTCCCTACAGGGGGTTTCCGTGCTGGCATGGGCTGAGCTAGTCCTTATAGATGACAATGGAAGGCTCGAGCCCTGAGTGGGGGGGGGCTGTGGGCAATTTTTGATAAGAAAGAATAGAGAAAGAGTACCTTTTGGATATGGTCTGCTAGAGAAGAGGATGGAGACCTGGATATGGTCTGCTAGAGAAGTGAGGATGAGACCTTGATTAACGGGTCAATGGGGGAGGAACTACTCCCCTCTCTTTCGCTTTGTTTTGGCCAAGCTTTGGATTGAAGCAGTTGGCCCATTCCTGACAACGCATCACTTTACCAACATTCAATGCGTTAAAGAGATACAAAGGCAGGAGGAATTGCCCGAAGGCTTAGGAGAAGGGAGAGGTCATATCCAGGTGGGATGTTTGTTTGTAAAATCCATCCCAATCACCGTCTAAGGTGTGGGTTTTTGCAAAAGTAACTCTGAACAATTCCCACAATTATAGTCATATCACAAGTAATATAGCATCTATAGGAAAGATACAGAGAAGATGCAAAGAAAACAGTTCCTGGGCTTGGAGGTTTGGATCCCACAGGAGCAAATTGGAGAGGGGTTTGCAAAAACCCCTTTATCAGATCCCTAGATCTAGAGGTGGGGTCAAGGGCCAGCCCATTAGGAAAGAGGGAGGGTGTGTGCAGAAAGGAAGAGGCCCGGGGGGGGAGGGTTTGGAAGTCCAGCTCTACACCTTCCCTCCCGCAAGGGGACTTTGGCCGGGTTTGAGCTTCAAGTTTCCTACCTTCACAGCCCGGAGGCTGTGTAAGATAGAGTGTGGCTGAGAGACCCCCTTGGCACTCGTGAGGACTAGCCAGGGAGGCTCAGCAGAGAATGTGGGAGCATGAGAATGATTTTGGCTTCATATGTGTAAACTATGCCTCAATGCCAATGTGGCAGTGTAAGGCTCAGGATGGGCCATCTAAGAGGAAAAAAGGTTCTCAAGGAGAGGTTTGAAAGAAAAAAGTTTTGAAGGCTTTAAACTAAGATGGAGTGGGCTGGCTTGAAGCAAGGTCCCACTCGGTATCCTAGGGGAGCACGCGACGAAGCTGTGTCCCACGTTTAAGGCTGAGATGCTGTAATGGGCTAAGCCTTTCAAAGGCGATTAGGGCACACATAATCCAGAAGGAGAAAAAGCTTTAATTGAAGCACAAGAGCATAGCTTGGGAAGCAATGGAAAAATCCCCCCTATGAGGGGAAAACTTTGGAGGGTCTCTCTTGCAAGGGGGCAAGACATACAGAGACATGGCTACATAGGCATACAGAGCACATATAAAGTAACAAGGAGGATTACAACTCTGGATTTGAGATCTTGCTCTCTCTGAGGTAATTGACTTGCATTTTGCTGCCACTGGGAGAAAAGCTTTGAGCTTAGAGGGAGCTTTGCACAGGCATGAGAGGCTATGAGATTTGGTTTGAACCTTTACAGCTGGAGAGGGGCCAAGGGGCTTCTTCTTCATGAAGGACTTTTACGGCTTAAGGCCATTGTGTGAAAGCATCTTCCCGCTTCCCATGCCCCTCATTTGTCCTGTGGATTGGCTATGGGGCATTCTGAGGAAGGGAATTCAAAGCGGGCAGTCCCTCTTCCACAAAGCATTTCTTTCTGTTGCAATTCAGTGACTGTGGACTCTGCAGAGATTTTTGAAATGCGTGCCATTCTGGAGCACTAGGCGGAGAGCATGGTGACTTTGGAGAGTAGAGAGGGGCTAGCAAGAGCAGGGAAGTATAGGCAGTAGAGGGAGGGAACGAAACGGCTTGACGATTTAGATTAAGCTGAACTTAGATTAGACTCAGAAGAATGGGAGCATAGAGGCAGGGGTGTTCAGGTGAACTTGGCAGTTTCTCTGCTTGCGGATGTTTGTCCATACTTGGATGTGGATGGCCTCCCTGTGGTGCATGCGGGTCGATGACCCCTGGGATGATGAACAACCCCTGTTCAGCAGTGGGCGGAAGCGGGCAAGACCAGCCCTAATGGTGCTCCATTGGGGATGGAGGATCACTATACTGAAGGCTGGAGCAGCCCGAAGATCCTCATGGGGGAGCTCGAGGGAAGGGGTTTGAGAGTCGCGGATCTTGGTTCGGGCACTGGGGAGATGCCCCTCGGCTTGAGGCCTCCCCCAGCGGGCATTGGGGCGCCCGGCCCTAGACTTTTCCTGGGGGGTCTTCGCCCTCTGGGGAGAGACCCTCCCTCCGGGCTTCAAGGGTTGTAGAGCCCCGGGGCCGGGCAGCCTCAATGCCATTCCTCGGGAAATGTCCTGGCTTGCCGCACTGGAGGTGGAAACACTGCGTCTCCAGGGGCTGCCTCATGGCAGCGGAGAGGGCCGGGCCACTAGAAGGCTGAAGCTTGATGGGCTTAAAAGACCCGATGACATCCTGGCAGCAGCTTTTGAGGCATGGTCGGCCAGCTTCGGGGTTCCTTCCCTGGAGGCCTGTGATGCAACTGCGGCACTCAGCTGAGGCGTTCTCCCTGGCAAAGCAGCTTAAGGAGGCTCCGGCCCCTGGAGCCTCCTCGTTGTCCAACTGCCGCCTCTTGAGGAGCCTCCTAGACCTGGAGCCTGAATTCAAGCTACAACTCGGCCATAGGAGCTCTTGGGTTTTTTGCCGGATGGTGGAGAAACTCTGGGTTGGCTGGCGGCATTGGGGACTTTGATAAATGCCTTATAGGCTTACTCCAGAAGGCTGCACCGTAGGAAATGCGGCCTCAGGCAGGAACAATCTGTTGATACGCTAGGGGTTGGCGAAGACGTATGAAACCGTACGTAAGCTGAGCTGGTTGTGTGTAGCGCCGCACGAGGCGGCACTGCCCTGCTAAGGCATTGCCTGCGTGGAACTCACTTTCCCACGATCACAAATTGTACAGGGCCTCAGGAGGCATCTGCGGAAGGGAGTGGTCTTCCAGTCGATCCCGAACCATTAGGTGACTCCCTTCAGCGATCAGCTACTCGAGCATGCCTCCTCCTCACATAGGGGCTGGTGACTCCCCATCGTCTCCGGGCACCGGCTTTCATGCGAAGCTTTCGGCGGAGGATATTATAGCCTCAAAGAGAGGCGGTATTCGACAACCCGGGCCGAACTTATGCCATCCTCCCCCCCACGGTATCTGTGAAGCGGACGGGCACAAATGCAAGCGACTATACGGTATCGCTCGTCTTCCGTCCAGGGTTTCTTTCTTCTGCAGATGTCGTGGGCTAATACGTTCTGCGAGAGTTTGAAACCAGCGCCATTATGTGGCGCTTTCGACAGAGGTCTGGCAACCCGTTTCGAAAATGAAGGCGGAACAGGAGAGAGGCGAAACTGGGCTGGGCGGGAGAGCTTGGAATTGGGTGAGGGAGCCGATGGGGGCAGAAAGAGGATGGTGCCCAATTTAGTGGTGGATAGAGAAATTTCCGGGGTTGAAATTGAAAGGTGAAAAGATGTCGAAAGGAGGGCTGACCTACAGCAAAGGAGACCCATAGGTCCTGCAGGCTGATGGCGACAAAACTTGTTGTTATCTCCATCGTCAGTAGCTTAGCCATATCGGGCGCCAGCGAGGCTCTGTCGAAGAGCGCCAGCCGGATGTTTTCCCAGTCCATTAAGATTCCAATGTCCCCCTCTGGGTACCATGGACACTGAGCTTCAATCTCCCCTCAACCAATTTGCGCGCAGGGCGCCCCTTCTACTTTACTGGGGACCCTGGCCGCATTTCCGTTAGCAGCTTTCCAGTTCGCCAGCGTGCTTGTCATAAGCCCTGCTTTTGCAAGCTCCCCATACTTCACCCGGTGTTCCCGTCCGGACGGGAAAGTGTCCTAGACGCTGGTGTCTTTCTGGATGCGCCCGATCCAGAGTGACGAGGCGATACGAAACGGTGGTCCTCCTGGATCTGCGCCGCATCCAGCGGATCTCTCTCGTATCGCCGACCCTTCCCGAGGCTGCACGGTGAGCAGGGTGGAGGAGGTTCGAGGATCTCCCGGGTTTCGCACGCAGCTTGTAGTCGCGACTCCACGCCGGGTCAGCTGTAAGAACGCAGACGACGGCGGAGGATAACATCTGAGGTGGAGATGCGCCAGCAGCGGGGAGACGAGGAGGTCCGTGATTCTAAGCGAAGTTCTCGGCCTGCCGGGTTCCTGGCACCTTTTATTGTTATCCTATTGGCCAGAGCGTTAGCCCAGGAGGGAGGAGGGACCGGGGAGTTCCGGAAGAGGCTGAGAGTCGGGAGATCATCATGTGATGCATGTAAATCTCATCTGGCTACGTCGCGGAGAGGAGCGCAGTGCCTGAGCCTAGAATCCTCACCAGGTGGGGCAAGACCATTGTCCCTGGCGCCTCGTGATTGAGCCAGGCAGTTCATGACCCGCGTGACTCATGGGGGGGATGAGGAATTAGAGTCGCGGTGGCGACCAGCAAGGCCCGTGGAGGTCCGTTGGCATGCGCCCCTAACGTTCTACTCACGGTGCTGCTGCTGATCAGCAGTGACATTACACCGAAGCCCTGCTTTTCGCTCGCACAGCGCCTCATCCCCCTCACTCACTCTTTCCTTTCCCCGTAGGCTCTGAGGCTCAGCTTCAGGGAAGCTGCCGCTTGGGCAGCCTGTCTCTATGACTTTCTTAAAAGGGCAATGCCCTTTTAAGATTGCTATTCTCAGGGACTTCCTTCCTGCTTCTTTCTCCTCTCCTCTCTTCTCTGCCTTCCATGCTGCACCATGTGTGCAGAGAGGATGCTGACTGCATCCATCCCCATCTAGCCAGATAGACTAGAATAGTGAACCTATCTCTCCACTTTTCTATTCTGAATGGAGTTCACTCCTCTTATTAGATTAGAAACTAAGAATGACTCCGACTAATTTCTAACATGCCTGTGCTCACACGACACATGCGCAGCTTGTTAGCGGGATGCTCCACTGTGCTTTTGCCTCAGCACACTCTGCTTGTAATGCCAAGGCATCTCTCCCCAGAGAGATAACCAACATTAAGAGCTAACAAGACTATTGTGGCAAGCTTCTGTGAGCATCATCTCATTTTATCAGAGACATGAAATCAGTTCTCATGACCATGACCAAACCAGACATGACAATATAAATGGGTTTGCTGCCATTTTAAAGCATAAGAACATAAGAAAGAGCCTGCTGGATCAGACCAGAGTCCATCTAGTCCAGCACTCTGCTACTCACAGTGGCCCACCAGATGCCATTGGGAGCTCACATGCAGGATGTGAAAGCAATGGCCTTCTGCTGCTGCTGCTGCTCCCAAGCACCTGGTCTGCTAAGGTATTTGCAATCTCAAATCAAGGAGGATCAAGATTGGAAGCCATAGATCAACTTCTCCTCCATAAATATGCCCAAGCCCTTTTTAAAGCTATCCAGTTTAGTGGCCAATCACACCACCTCCCTCTGTGGCAGCATATTCCAAAACACCAATCACACGCGTTGCAAGTGAAGAAGTGTTTTCCTTTTATTAGTCCTAATTCTTCCCCCAGCATTTTCAATGAATGCCCCCCTGGTTCTAATTATTGTGAGAAAGAGAGAAAAATTTCTCTCTGTCAACATTCTGTTCTACCCCATGCATATTTTTATAGACTTCCAATCATATCCCCCCCCTCAGGCGTCTCCTCTCCAAACTAAAGAGTCCTAAAGCTGCAGCTCTCCTCCTCATAGGAAGGTGCTCTAATCCCTCAATCATCCCTCAAGGTTGCCCTTCTCTGCACTTTTTTTCTATCTCTTCGATATCCTTTTTTTGAGATCAGCGGCCACCAGAACTGAACATTGTAGTACTCCCTGGCGCGGTCCGCACCACTGCTTTATATAAGGGCATGACAATCTTTGCAGTTTTATTCTCAATTCCTTTCCTGATTATCCCCAGCAACTTTAAAATATCAAGCCAGCATGGGAAGCTGAGGGGCTCTTGCCCCCCACCGCCCTCGCCACGCCTCTGCACGTGCCAAAACAGCTGAAGGAAAAGGGTTGTGACATTTCAGCAATTGAAGAAGTGGAGGGTGGAGACAAGAGTTCCTCAGCTCCACCATGGCATCGCAGTATGTTTAAATCACTTTTAAAAGGCATCCAAGGGTTCAACCCATAAATGCTGTCACATCTAGCTTGCCCTTCATCCAATGAGATTTTTGCACATTAAGAAGGAAGTAAAAATAAGCAATGAATTAAAAGACCCTGTTTGTGATGTTCAATTCAAAGCAATATCAGCTCAAGATAGAATCTTTTCCCCCACACTTGTATAAGGTATCTCGCTGCAGTTTTGAAAAAGGGCATGCACAATTTGCATTGGCCATAATCAGATGCCCTTAACAGGCAGACAATTTGAATTGCTGTAGGATGCATAAGAAAGTTAAGGCATACCATAAAACAACCACATGCTCAATATGATTATTTTCTTTCAAAAGGAAATAAAATAAGGGCCCTGCCTTCAGTGGAAGGCTGCAAAGAATCAATGGAATAAATACCTTCACTTTAGCGCATGCCTCTAATGTTGAAAAAGGTAGTTTTTTTTTAAAAAAAGTACTTTATCTTTGCAAATTAAGTTCATAGCAGACCACACAAAGTCCTTTGATGTTTTCATCTGGGAACATGTCTTTACATAGAGGCTCCCTGAAGGGTGTATCCAGGTGGATTAAGCCAATGCTCATTTCAACACATGTAGGCTGATTCACAGGTTACACACTCACGTGGACTTTTGACAGACATGTTCAGGGGGTTCCCTGCAGGAACTTAACTCCCAAGAATGAATGTACTTGACTCAAAGTCAGAACATGGCACATGAGGAACAGGGGCTTAAGGCTATCCCCGCAATTGTAATTTCTGACATGAAATGTCTTAGGGTGCCATTATTTTTCTATTGGGGAAACTTAGTTGTACTGATGACCAGAGGCGTATTGGGGGGAAATGGCACCTGGAGACAACTCCTTCTCCAGGAGCGCCCCCTGCCCCCAAGCCCCACCCCCAGTTTCTGTGCCGGGTGGGGGCAGGGCTTGGGGGGGCATCTCCAAGCCTTGCTCCCAGCCTCCATGCAGGATGGCTTGCTCAAAAGCCAGCCTGCATTGATTCCAGCGGGAGGGGGCTCCTGAGCCAGCCTGCAAGGAGGTGGGGCTTGGTGCCATGTGGCTGGGGGGCACACAGTTTGATCATGTGGGGGGAGGTGCCTGGTGCCCCACCCCGTGATCAAAAGGCGTGCGCCCAGGGACATGGGTGACCCATGTCCCTATACGCCGTACGCCTCTGCTGATGTCTTCATGTAAGTTGCCCAAAGAAGCAAGGAGCAGCTCCCCGGGGCAGTTTCAGTTCATAAAACTGTGTGGATGGCTTCAACCCACCTTTTCATCACATGCCCTAATCCAATCCAAATCAGGCCCATCAATACATGGTAATGAATTTGCCAGAAGGGAGCTCTAGCTACACACCTGACTGTTAAGCCCTCACGCAGTCATGCAGAAACCCTCACATATAAATGAGTCAACGCATCCAAGGCTGACTAGGGAAGAAGCCATGCACAAGTGAGCAGCAGCTGCATGTCTGCCGTGCTAACAGGCCAATGAAAAAGGCCATCTCTGCTGCCACTCCCCAGTCTCCTTCATTCCCCTGAATTAATATTGAAGAATATCCTTCCAGATGTTTTCTGCTTGGACCGCTCATGTGCTGTACTAGTTACTTGGCATCAGTGTGTGTATGCCACCAAGTCACAGCTGACTTACGGCAACCCTGTAGGGTTTTCAAAGCAGGAGATGTTCAGAGGTGGTTTGCCATTGCCTGCCTCCACATCACAACCCTAGTAGTCCTAGAGGTCTCCCCTCCAAATTCTAACCAGGGCCCATCTCCTTAGCTTCTGAGATCTGAGGATAACCGGGAAGACACAGCTTTGAATCCCCGCTCTGCCATGGAAGCTTGCAAGTGAACTTGGCATTCTCAACACAGCTTGCAGGGTTACCTTGGCATTCTCAACACGGCTTACCTGACTGCAGAGGCGTAGCTCCAAGGGGAAGGGGGCATGCCCCTGTGAGGGTGTGGCAAGGGCGTTCCAGGGTGGGGGTGTTCCAAGGTGGGACAGGGGTGGAGGACACCCCAGTGCACTGGGCGTTTTTCCCCCTTGCTATGCCTCTGCCTGACTGGGATGTTGTGAAGATAGATTGGAGGAGGGGAGACTGTTGCAAACCACTTTGGGTCCATCATGAGAAGCAAATTGGGATATAAACAAAATAAACAGAATTTCAGCAAGACCAGCTTGTGGGGGGAAAAGAAAGGGGGATACAAACAAGCAACAAACAGGCTATTCATCACTTCTATTGATCCAACAGATACAAGTAACTTACAAAGCATATGTGTTTGATCCCTTGACATCTTCAGCACTGCCATTATCAATCTCAACAAATGGTTCCTTGGTCTGTTGACTGCTGCCATGGAATCAAGTTAAATGGTTGCACATATTAAAAACATGATCTTGGTTCCCCAACTTTCGACCAGAAAGTGAAAAAAAAATTTTCAATGCAGAATTTAAAACAACTCAAATTAATTCAATCAAAAATGCTGGAAACCCAACCCTGCCCCCCACCCCAATTCTGCCCTATTCAGTATATACATCCCCTCTGATTTCATCTGTACCATCAGTCCCCACCCAAATATGGGATCAGGCACCGCAAATAATTTCTGTGTGTTGCTGGTACTGTGTTTTAAGAAGAAGAAGAAGAAGAGTTTGGATTTATATCCCCCCTTTCTCTCCTGCAGGAGACTCAAAGGGGCTTACAATCTCCTTGCCCTTCCCCCCTCACAACAAACACCCTGTGAGGTGGGTGGGGCTGAGAGAGCTCCGACAAGCTGTGACTAGCCCAAGGTCACCCAGCTGGCGTGTGTGGGAGTGCACAGGCTAATCTGAATTCCCCAGATAAGCCTCCACAGCTCAGGCGGCAGAGGGGGAATCAAACCCGGTTCCTCCAGATTAGATACACGAGCTCTTAACCTCCTATGCCACTGCTGCTCCTAAATAATTGTAATGTTTATATTTTATTACTGTATATTGTGTGTTGCCTTTTTGGCCTTATTGTTCACCACTCAGGGGTGGGTGGTAAAGGAGAAGGAGAAGGAGAAGGAGGATGAGAAGGAGAAGGAGGAGAAGGAGAAGGAGGAGAAGGAGAAGGAGGAGAAGGAGGAGGAGAAGGAGGAAGAGAAGGAGAAAAAGAAGGAGAAGGAGAAGAAGGAGAAGGAGAAGGAGGAGGAGCAGGAGTTGTAGTAATAATAATAATATAGGATATACTGCAAGCTGGCAGCAAGCTTAACACACGAATGACTAAAAGAGGAGCCGGGAAAACAAGTGAACATTGCCCTCCCATGGGCACAAGCAAAAAAGCAAGTGGGCACAACTGCCTCAGGAGGGCGGAATATACCCTGGAGCCTGCATTAAAAAACTCAAGGCAAAAACAAGAAGCGAAGGCTGATTCCGCATGGGCCAAAAACAGCAGTGCGAAAATGGTGTGAAAACAGTATAAACCCTTTTACACCGTTTTCACACTGAAGTTTTTGGCCCATGTGGAATCAGCCATATATAGCTCAATGATAAATTAAGCAGCATAATTTTCAGGCAACCTATGCTTTGGCAGTAAACGTAGCTCAAGATAGCAATGGTTTCATCACTGTACTCTAGACCACAGGATAGCAAACGTCTTCTGCTGTAATCAAGTTAACGAATACAATTATGCACCATCCGGAGTAACTCACCTCTGAGTTGCTTGCAGGGCTAAACCTTGGTTATCCCTTACAATGGACATCTTATTCTTCCTACTTGTGTGGAATCAATCAGAGGTAGCTTCACTAGGGTAAAAAATACAAAAGTTTTATAGAGCTTCACTACCCCAGGCCTTCCTATCAAGTTAAAGTTCATATTTGATCAAGACTGAACCTGCATTTCACTGCAACCAGCCACCATTCAAGTCTGGGAGATCTCATTAAAGCACTATAATTAATGTCAAAATATCAAAATGCCTGCATTCTCTCCCCCAGTCACCCAGTAAATGAGGTTAGGACATCACCATATTTTTAAAACACCCAGAGTACATGCTAGCTTGCCAAAGGCTATTTAGTAAGCTTGTTGTTCATAGCTTTCCTACTATTAAAATTCAAATAGTTTTCAGAGAAAGGGTTGACCTGAATTATCAAGCTGCAGGTTGAGGGGGGAGGGAGTCATATGATTTGAATGTTCCTCTTCACAGGAGTTAACTTCTAGCAAGAAAGCCAGCATTTCAGTGAGATGGAGCTCTTGTGGAGTAGAGAAAAACTTCTGAAGGGAAGAGCTTTCAATTGTGCAAAACCACAAAATGGTACAGATGACTTTCCATCTCAACACAAGCTTAAAAACATAAATCAGTCCATTTGACTAGGACATTACAAAACAAAGATTCTCAGCTTCATGCCCCGTAACCTGACAAAAATAAACAGTTAATTAAGAAAGAGGAAAGCATAATTGCTCTGGGCCAGACCTACACTCTTCCACAATACTGATGTGCAATTGAAATATTAAGCATGGATTCTGTACTTAAGTAATTTGGAAACATTGACTGGTGCTAGGGAGCAGCAGCAGCAGGCCATTGCTTTCACATCCTGCATGTGAGCTCCCAAAGGCACCTGGTGGGTCACTGAGAGTAGCAGAGCGCTGGACTAGATGGACTCTGGTCTGATCCAGCAGGCTAGTTCTTATGTTCTAAGTATTCGATAGCCAACAACTGTTGGCATTGCATACAAAACCTGGTACTTGATATCCAGCTTTGGCTTAGTTCTCGACAGCTTCAATCAGATTCAAATAGGTAAACTAGAACAGGCTGCATTCTTACTATGGAATCTTATGCTGAGTTACTCCATTGGGGCCCAAGGAAATCCGCACAGGATTGCACTGTTAAGCCGGGAGCAACACACATCCCTCCCCGCAGTCTCTGGAGTAGATACTGTCTCTACCCTAAAGATCCCCATAAGGAAAGATACAGTTTCTATCCCAAAGATCCCCTTTAACCTATACAGCCAACATTTCTTCCCAAGGACAGTAACCCTGTTTAGTCACTACAGTTTTGACATCCAGCATCATAATAGAAAATCATGCTTCCCACAATTGTTCTGATTGCCATATTGTGTACACCTTAGCTTTGAAATACTCATATTTATAGTCTTAAAAGTACAGGTTTCTAATTGGATGTGTTGAGGCTAGCATACACACAAATTGCCCTTTTCACAATTGCATTTATTAAGACTGCATGTAATACATTCTTCCTTTTGCAGGCTGTTAGAATGACTGCACAGGGCTATAACAAAGTACTAGATCTGAGCACAAAGCTTAACTTGACCAAGAGAGGGATGTTTTCAGAGAGGTTTCACACACCCAACTGGAAAGACCTGCAATGCATATGTGAGTGCCCCCTCTACCAGCTACCCCGCAGGGTAGCACACCTGGGCCTCGTTGGGGCTCAGTAGCCCTCTTGGGTCAAATAAGACAACTCTGGCTTCTATTCACAGATTCTTTATTTCTATCAGGTAGTTAACAGCACTCCTGCAAGCTAACCCTAAATCCCCTTCCCTGTTGACCTGCTTCCCTTTTATCCCTCTCAGGACGTTCCCTCCCTCCTGGGAGCCTCCTGTTCCAGCCTCCTAGCCTTCCTTGATTGCAGCCTGGCTGGGGCTATTCTGGTCCTCCCCCATTTTCTAAGGCTGTAGTGGGCTGCCAACTGCAACTTGGCTAGGGCTGTGCTGTCTCCACCCTTTTCACTGTAACTGCTGAGATTTATTCATGCTGTTGAGGCTCTTCTGCCATTTATCTGCAATCTCTCCGGCCCTTGGAGGTCTCTGTTTCTGCTGGTAAGTCCAGGGGCAGAGTCGCCAGTTGTGGGGTGCTCCAGGGCCCATGGGTGGACATCTGTAACAAGGAGAAGGTGCAACGGGCTGTCTGGTGCTGGGAGACAGCCCCACCCCTGGACAGTACAGAAACTGCCCTTTTCCTCACACACATTTCACATATCATGAGGAACAATATTTAGCTATAGGAAGGAATTCACAACATTTTCTGAACTTGTGGGCATCTTTGGAATCTTTAGAAAGGATGGTGAGCTGAGGCTGTGGTCCCAGGAACAGAGCCAAATGCAATATCACTTTCTTTTCTTTACAAAAGAATTTCATGGCAACCATGCTGAATACACGAGTCTGCCTTATTCACGGGTATCATCTGTAGCAGCCCTTCTGAGCCTCAAATACAGTGGTGGTGAACCTATGGCACTCCAGATGTTCATGGATTATAATTCCCATCAGCCCCTGCCAGCATGGCCAATTGACCAACTGGCAGGGGCTGATGGGAATTGCCATGCTGGCAGGGGCTGATGGGAATTGTAATCCATGAACATCTGGAGTGCCACAGGTTCGCCACGACAGCTCTAGTGGCTTCAGCTGCTATGGCATCTGATATATAATCCCTGATTTACAATGGCCCCACCCACTTTCTGAAAAGTTCCGCAGGTACAGGGAAGTACTGGCAGATATTATGACATACATGGGTACCGTGTTAGGGAACCTGTGTGCTGACCAGTTTTCAGTATTCCACACTATTGCATATACAACAAACAGGTTCCTCTCTTACATGACTAAGTGGAACCAAAACTAGACACGCACACACACAGGTCAGGTTTAACTCCATTCCAATACAGTCCTGGAGACATGTTTTCACCTTCTTGCATGCAAATGACTGACTTAACCACAGAAGTGAATCAGTAAATAAAGTCCTGTACTTGGAAACAGAACATGCCCAGCCTCCCTTTACATAGTCTATGTCAGTAGATTTCTCACAGACTGGTATAATGTATGGGTGCAGCCTCCACTTATCACAACAAGACATTTTGGTTCGGGCAGCAGCCGGGAATAGTACAAGATACAAGTGAATACAAACCACTGACTTCCATAGGATGAATAATAATAGAGGAGAGATAACAAGCAGTCCCTTAATTCAATCAATTCTGATGCCTCCAAAGTGGACGCCTGCTTTATTCTTCCGCTACAGACAAAACTGGCTAATCATTTGGGAATTTCTTTCTCAGAGAGCTCAGAATAGCATCTTATCCCCGCCCCCCAACCCTGTAAGATAGGTTAGGCAAAGTTCAGAAAGCATGTTAAGACTACACAGAAGTTCTAATAAACATGGAAACATGCTGCAAACATTGGAAGAGGGTAAAAGGGAAACAAAATGAAAACTCAAAGAAGAATTAATATAGGTGTAGGTACTCTGTACCACACTGCCCAGTAAATTCTAAAAAGCAGCACACATTAATTTGGAACAGAAGAATTCTAACTTCTGGCAGGGACGATTAAGAATACAGAACCACAGCAAGCAGTCACAATAATGGTGTAAAGATGCAAATGCTTCTCTCAGTGCCCGGGAATCTTCTATGCAAGACGTCCTACAAATTTCAGAAAGGTTTACTTCCAAAAATGTGCCTAGGATTGCAGCCTTGTGTTAAAACAGCTGAAGTGGTTAAAGTACTGAAGCGTAATCTAGCCTGTACTAACCCCTGTCGAGAATTCCTGGGCTATAATCCTTGTTAAATGAGTAATTCACGATGGGGGGGGGGGGGGGAAATACTCCAGTCCTTACTTGGTTACTTACACCACACCCACCAGATTCAAATCCTCCCTCAAGACAGGCTCTCGACGGCCCATCCTTCGCGCTCAGAAAGCCCCTGCAACCACTTTTAACCCCCAACAAACGGCGCGCCCCCCCAAAAAACCCTCCACCCCGCCACGTCAGTTTTTCCTCCCAGCATCTCATTACCTTTGCACCCCCCCCCCCCCGCTATTTTACTCCAGCAAACTTTTCGGGGGGGTGGAAGGGAATGCAGGGCGGTGGATAGATAGCTGGCTGGCCCCCGAGGGTGGCCGAGACGCACGAAGAGGAGGGCGCCAACTTAGCCAAGCACTTACGAGCAGTTCAGCGACCCCGGGCGGGTGTATTTTTCTGCATACGGAAAGGAAGGAAGGAACCAAGAGAGAAAATGCCGCTTCAGCAGTTCGCTCCCGGGGCCAGCCCCCGAAGAAACCTCCCCCAGGCCTCCTTCTCCTCCTCCTCTTCCCGCGGCGACTCCAACTCCGCCGGCCAGACTCTGCTCCCCGAGACTTTACGCACTATAACAAATACTTTACGCACCATACTTTACGCATTAAGGGTTTCCCGCGCGGCTCCCCCTAATGAAGAGCAGCTCGCCAAGGGGCTGGGAAGAGCCGGGCGCCGCCCCGCTCCACTTCATGCTGGCTTCGGCGCCGAGACCCCACCTGAGCCGGGTTCGCACCTGATTCCCATCACCTGCCCAAGGGCGACGGTGACGAGCAAACCCGCAGGTTCCATTCGGACCTTGGGTCGCCGTTGCCATGACCACCATGGCTTGTCAAAGGTGGCTATTATGCAGGAAGGCCTGGTTCCAAGCTCACGTGGGGAGTAGTGATTTGTTTGTTAAGGTCCTCTTCTGGCAGGTTGGCCTAGGAGAGGTTGCAACTTGCCTCATGGCATCCTCATGGTTGATGACTTGTGTTAGACAAATAAGTCTGATCAAACAATAGTTGGTTTGTATTGTCAAAGGCTTTCATGGCCAGACTGACTCACTGAAATGTTCTGGGGCTTCCGGACTGCCTGGCCGTGATCCAGTAGCATTTTCTCCTGACGTTTCGCCTGCATCTGTGGCGGGCATCTTCAGAGGATCTGAAGTTGGTCTGGTTTAGCCAGCTTTTATTGCAAGAAAAGAAGAGACACCCAAATAATCGTGGTGTGTCCCAAGAGAGAAAGAATGAAGACATTCCTTTATACATTCTTTCTACCATCTAGAACATAGGTGTCAAACTTGTGGCCCTCCTACAGTTATGGACTACAGTTCCCATCATCCCCTGCCAGCATCATGCATGGGAACTGTAGTCCATAACATCTGGAGGTCTGCAAGTTTGACACCTGTGATCTAAGCCAGGAGCCTTCAATACTTGATTGGTTTGCTCCATATAAAGAAGCGAAATAGTTTCTACCTCAGGGCGGATGATTGGATACTGAAATAGATAAAGAACACAGACCCTATTCAAAGGTATAACTTTCTATTCCTGCTTGATAAACACCAGACGTCTATTGTGTATACTCTGCAACAGCTACATTCTTTTCAGCTGCCAAACCTGGCCTTTGATCCTTGTCTTTTCTGCCTTACAATGTAAAACAGACCTTGTTCCTCAGAGTCACGCTTTTCAACAACACCACAGGCCTGCAGTTTGCAACGCTCTTGCTTGGAACGTGTGAAAAAGAAGAAAGTTGATTTGTTTCAAATGTGGTGTCGGGGAATATCGCATACTGCCAAAAAGACAAACAAGTGAGTTCTGCGTCAAGCCAAGCCATTGCAGCTAAAATGACTAACCTGAGGACATCATACTGTAACCACATTATGAGAAACCAAGAATCACTGGAAAAGACAACAATGCTAAGAAAAGATAAAGGCTGCAGAAAAAAAGAAGACCCAACATGAGGTGGATTGACTCCATCGAAGAAGAAGAGTTTAGATTTATACCCCACCTCTCCTATAAGGAGACTCAAGGTGGCCTACAAGCTCCTCTCCCTTCCTCTCCCCACAACAGACACCTTGTGAGGAAGGTGGGGCTGAGAGAGTTCCAAAGAACTGTGACTCACTAGCCGAAAGTCACCCAGCAGGAATGTAGGAGTGCAGAAACACATCTGGTTCCCCAGATAAGCCTCCACAGCTCAAGTGGCAGAGCGGGGAATCAAACCCGGTTCTCCAGATTACAATCCACCTTCTCTTAACCACTACACCACACTGGCTCTCCTCACCAAGGCCTGAGCAAGGCTGTAATGAGAGGACATTTTGTTGGTCATTAATTCCTAGGGGCACTGCAAGTCAGAAGTCACTTGAAGGCATTTAACACACACACGCACAGCCACTCATGTGCCTTTCACAAGGTCTGCATCACTTTTGGCCTATCCAGTCAAACACAACGTGACCACTGTGGTGATCAGTGATCTGACTGGTATTTGCTGCAGGCGGGCTCTCCCAGTATCCCAGTCTGAAAAGGCTAGCCACCAAAGTGACTTGGAGTGCTTACTGCCCCCGTATTGTGCTGCCACACTGGATTAACTTGACAACTGCATTAGTGAGTAGCCTGCCTGCATTAATAACAGCTGTAACATCTGTGTCACTACATTATTCCCACCCCTCACTCCAAAGAAAGATGGCATCTCAAAGACACACGGGGTCATTATGGCCTAAGCTTTTATGAACTACAGTCCAGTTCATTAAATGCATGAAGTCAACCCTGGATTAACCATTAAGCAAAATAAGCAGGTCCTTAGGGCTTCAAGTAAAGAGGGCTCCATAGAGTTTTTTCCTCCTTCTCTCTGCTAAGTGTTGAAGTAGATTTGTTATGTCGTTAATTTTGAGGGTACAATGAAAGACTTTGCAATTAAAAATGAAGGAGAAAACTTTTTGTAGTATAAAGTTATAAGTAAACAACAGTAAACGTTATTTTGCCTCTTTGAGTTAAAATGCTATGTATCTTCAAGGCAAGAAATCAACAGAATAATAGATGTTTTGTTTCATACGAATAATTACATTTATTGGGTTGCTGTGTGTTTTCCAGGCTGTATTTATTAGACTGTACATAAAGGTTTACTATTGTTTTTATTTTGAATTAGATAAACAGCATATAAAATATAGCCTCTGAAATTACACACACACACATACAGTAATTACAATTCACAACTGCAATAATAATTTAAGAAATGTTTTTTTAAAATATTTAATTTATACCCCACCTTTCTCCAGAGTGGGGATCCAAGGCAGTTTACATTTTTCTCCATTTCACCCTCATGATAACTCTGAGGTAACCAAAAGTGGTAGGTTAGGCTGAGGGGTGATTCCCCATGAACCAGTTAATTTCCATAGCAGAATGGGAATTTGAACCTTGGTCTCCCAGATTTTGATCTGATAGTGGGTAAGAGCAGGTGCACTCTGATCTGGAGGAACCGGGTTTGATTCCCCGCTCTGCCACTTGAGCTGTGGAGGCTTATCTGGGGAATTCAGATTAGCCTGTATACTCCAACGCACGCCAGCTGGGTGACCCTGGGCTAGTCACAGCTTCTCAGAGCTCTCTCAGCCCCACCCACCTCACAGGGTGTTTGTTGTGAGGGGGGAAGGGCAAGGAGATTGTAAGCCCTTTGAGTCTCCTGTAGGAGAGAAAGGGGGGATATAAATCCAAACTCTTCTTCTTCTTCTTCTACATCATTCAATAATCCTACTGACTTGCCAAGACACCTCATTATAATTCCGTAGTGAGACAAATGTGAATATTTTAAACAAAATAACATTTAATATGAGAAAAGAATCTAGGATTCCTATTGAGTTCTGAGCAGGTGGGATCAAACTTGATCCTATTTGGGATCAGTGGTATGTACAGCACCTTACCCAATGGAATGAGTTAACTGAGACCGAATTGCCGGTTTTTCACTTCTCCTCAAATGTATTTTATTATTTATTTACTTCATTTTTTACCTCCCCTTTCTCCTCAGTGGGGACAGAAAATGGCTTACATAATTCTCCTTTCCTCCATTATATGTAGGTTATGCTGAGCGTGTGTTCCTGGTCCAAGATCACTCAACAAGCTTCTATGGCAGAGCAGAGATTTGAACCTGAGTCTCCCAGATCTTAGTCTGATACTCTACTCCAGATGTTATGGACTACAATTCCCATCAGCCCCTGCCAGCATGGCCAATTAGCCGTGCTGGCAGGGGGGACTGATAGATATGTCCCATGTCTAGTGCCTGGGGCCAGCCTACCTGCGGCACTACACCATACTGGCTCTCCAGAAAATAAATGCAATAAGTACATGAAGTAAAAGTGTTTTATTCTGGAAGAAAAAAGCGTTTGCTTCCTAGTGCCATACAGTCCAGTTTAAAGGCTTTTCTAGGGAAAAGGGAAAAAAACCTTGCATCTTTTTTTTTAGAGGTGTTCTTTGGATTAGGTTATGCTGTAAAAGGACATTTTAAAGGTCAGGAATAGTGAGCATTGAGTGTATAGTGGAGGTTTCAGTGGAAATTGCCCATCTGTGCTAAGAACGTGATTTGCCAGGGGTTGTCTGTATGGAGATTGGGACTCCTGCCTGACGAATGGGAAGCATTGTTAAGCCATTCCTACCTCCTATGCTCTCAGTCTACCCACAGCTTCATAGGGAGCCCCTCTTGATCCTTTTCCCTTCCTTTCCTTTCTCCAGCTTAGAGATATAGGATTTATGTTCTTGGTGAACGGTTTGTATGCAAAGGCAGGGAATCTGATAACAGAGTGCTGGTGGAGTAGGGGTTGGAGGGTCGGCCTGAGACCCCTTCCGCACATGCAGAATAATGCACTTTCAATCCACTTTTGATGCAGAATAGCAAAATCCACTTTCAAACAATGGTGAAAGTGGATTGAAAGTGCATTATTCTGCATGTGCGGAAGGGGCCTGACAGTCCCAATGCTGAATCCCAGCACTGCCGAGGAAGCTTGCTGGGTGACTTTGAGCCATACCCTCAGTCTAACCCACCTCACAGCATTGTTGTTATGAGGATGAAATGGAAAAAGCCAGTTTGGGTCTTCATCAAAGAGGAAGGTCAGGTATAAATGAAGTAAAAAAGTAAATAGATGCAAGTCTTTTTTTCAAGTGTTTGTTTCCCTTGTGTTTTTGAGCAAGATCTTTCCTTTTGTGATCATTGCTGTGAGCTCTGCAACCCAGGGCTCCTCCATCACAACCGTTACCTTTCTTCCTCTCTGTTATGGACTGCCACCCTCCCTCCCCCCCATCATCCCATTCTTTTTTCTCCTTTTACATCCTTGGCATTGTGTTGGTGTGTGAGTAGAATGGTTTCTCCCATCCTGATGCATATTTTCTGACAGGAACTTTCACAGCTCTGGAGTTAAGGTCGCTTTTGGTGCTACCCTGTTTCCCCGAATATAAGACATCCCCGAAAAATAAGACATAGTAGAGGTTTTGTTGAAGTGCGAAATATAAGGCATCCCCCGAAAGTAAGACATAGCAAAGTTTTTGTTTGGAAGCATGCCCGACGAACAGAACACAGAAAAATAAGACATCCCCTGAAAATAAAACATAGTGCATCTTTGGGAGCAAAAATTAATATAAGATACTGTCTTATATTCGGGGAAACATGGTAGGCTGTGTACAGTCCCACCTGGGGCTGTTTAAAATCCTTTCTCTGTTCCTTTGCACACCTGTTCCTGTGGTTAGGGGTTGTGTGTTTCATGCATAAGAGGCTGAGTAAAGGGATCTAACTATGGGATTCAAATACTTTAACAACCGGTTCCGGTGGTGGGAATTCAAATAATTTAACAACTGATTGTTTACAAACACTATTTTAACAACTGGTTCTGCCAAAGTAGTGCGAACCTGCTGAATTCCACCACTAGATCTAAGGTCTTTGGAAGGTCATTAGCCCGGCCTGCAAGTTTGTTTGTTTGTTTATTATATTTTGCAGACCGTCTCATCCCCAAAGGGCTCTAGGCGGTTCACAATACAATAAAAAACAATAAATTACTTAAAACATCTAAAAACATTTAAAGTTCAATATGCAGAATCAATTCCAATAATAACAGACTGCCCATATTGGTGGCACCCGGTCCCAAGGCCGGCTTTAAGACTGGGAGGGACTGGCAGCGCCCAAAGTTATAAACATTATTGATCTTCTATTTACTGCAGAGGCATATTTGATGCTTGAAGCAGTTCCATTCTGAATTTGCCATTTTCATTTTGGTCACACGCGCGCGCGCACACACACACACACACACACACACACACCCTATCTTTTCCTTCAAAAAAAGAACAAAAATTTGCTGCCCCTTGAAGCTTTTTCAATAAACTGAATATGCTTTTGTAAAAATACAAGAATTAACTTTCAATCTAGCAGGACAGTTCTACCAAATTCTCCAAAAAGGATTCATACTGCTATACAGTCACCAGATGGAGCTCAAAGAACCTGTTCAGTCCATTTTTTTTGCTGTTTGTTTTTAAGAATAGTTTTATCAGTGATCATGTTTTTTAGGACTGCCATCTCCATTAAGGCCTAGGAAAAAACCACCTCATATCATGCGTACTCCGACTGTGAAGTACATTGATACGTCAGACTGCAAACAGAGA
The DNA here is from genome assembly GCF_021028975.2 of Sphaerodactylus townsendi. Classification (NCBI taxonomy): domain Eukaryota; kingdom Metazoa; phylum Chordata; class Lepidosauria; order Squamata; family Sphaerodactylidae; genus Sphaerodactylus; species Sphaerodactylus townsendi. The sequence goes on along the minus strand of NC_059425.1, from coordinate 171,058,254 downwards.
GGTACGTTACATTTTTCTTTTTAATCCTACTTGAATATGTAAAAGCTTTTCTCCTAAATTCAAATTTTAATGAAAAGAAACCCCTCTAGGGAAATGTTGCATTGGATTACTTTTCCCAAACAAGACTTGCAAACTTAACTATGTGTTCACCACATCTTCTTGGCAAATGAAGGTCTTCATGAAACACTGTGTATTCACGGTTATAGCTTGACTGCCAATTTATAATTTCAGCACCATGCCCAGGTCCTGCAAGCAAGGTCTCCCCTGAACAGTCAGACAGGGCAGCAGAGAACCACCGGACTTTGGTTTGCAGGAGGCAGGAGAGGTGTCATATTCTCCCCTCTATAATTTTTATTCTCGCCGCTACCACTTTCCCTGTGGTGATCAAACTGTGGGGAATGCGTGAGAAGGGATACTCTACCCTCGCCCACTACAGACCATGTTCTCTGAGGCTTTGCATTTGGTCAAGGGAGATCAGGATTTGTTACTGAATGGCATCCAGGGCTCCAAACCCCAACAATAGTCCTTTACCTTTAAGAGCTACACAACAGGCACAGAGCTGCCCAGTACACCTCTGTGGGCTTCACTGAGAGCAGCAGTGGCGTAGGAGGTTAAGAGCTCCTGTATCTAATCTGGAGGAACCGGGTTTGATTCCCAGCTCTGCCGCCTGAGCTGTGGAGGCTTATCTGGGGAATTCAGATTAGCCTGTATACTCCCACACACACCAGCTGGGTGACCTTGCGCTAGTCACAGATCTACAGAGCTCTCTCAGCCCCACCTACCTCACAGGGTGTTTGTTGTGAGGGGGGAAGGGCAAGGAAATTGTAAGCCCCTTTGAGACGCCTACAGGAGAGAAAGGGGGATATAAATCCAAATTCTTCTTCTTCTTCTTCTCCTGAGAGGAAAAGCCACCTGACATAATGTTCGCTTCCATGGTGCTCTTAAAGACACAGAGGCCTTTAAGGGTCTGCACTTTGCAGATCTAGTCTTGAATGTATCAGTTCTAAGAGACGCAACCATCACAGTTCTAAGAGATGCAGCAGCTGTAGTATTCCATAAATAATGGCATAAGAAGGGGCCCCTTTTCACCTTTGCAGATGCTTTTCTTTTATTTGCTTCTGCCTGAAATGCATGTTGAATCTGCCTATCTGTAGCCATGGTCATATCCAGATGCTTACTACCTTCGACCCAGGACTGTCAACGTTTCTTGGATGGTTTTCTGGGCCCTTGACAATTATTGCAACATAATGAATAAACAAACAGGAATGGTACCTTTAAAGTTGAGCAAAATATTATTCCAGGGTAAATGTTCTGCTTCTTCAAAAGCAGCTCAGTTTCCTTCGCTAAGCAGAACTTTTAGGTAGGAAGTATAACACATATAGACTTCAGGGCGAAGGAGCCATGAAATGCAGGAAGATCAGGGTGGAATGCAATTATGTAACATGCTAATGGGTTGAAATATAGAGACCATTCCCCTAGTTTTACTAAACTGGTTAACATCTGTAGCATGTACCACAGTATACAAACATATGCATGGGTCCCTTAGAACAGCGCGGAGGGCAAGCAGTGGGGGAAACAAAAAGGGGTGAAGTCTCCTTGCCTCCAGAGTGAGTCCTCCAGAGGGTGACCACACCATGGGGTTTTGTAGGGCCCACTATAGGTATATGGGGGCCCCTGGTGCTCTCTGGAACCAACCCTGCAGAATACCACTGGGGTAACCCATAGCTCCCTGTCCAATGCATCATCTGTGATCTACTTCCAATCCTGGACAATGATGCCTATTTCTGTTAGTATTTGAGTGGCAGGTTTATCCTTGCTTACAGACAGCACCCAAACCTAAAACAGATAATCCCTGACCCAAAATAGCAATGAGCCACCTAATAGAGAAAGAAACCCTCAAACCAACAACCCAAGATGCCAATTTTGGCCTTGTATACACTCGAATGGTACTAATAGAGGATCTAAGAACACGAGCTATACCATCTTGGGCTCTTCTCCCAAAGCAATATATGTTGTAATGTTCTGTGTCAGTTGTGCCCTTCTGCTCTCTACTGAAGACAAGCCAGTCAATCATTCTGTAAAAGAATACACGGACACAAATTTAACATTAAAAACTGCTGTATTCAGAAGCCAGTAAAGAACATTCCAGTCTTCCAGGTCATTTTGTTGCTGATCTCAAAATTATTGTTCTCCCGGAAAGAATGATCAAGGGAGAATCGTATGAAAACACTGAATTAGAATTCAACCTTACTCAGGGGAGTGTTCTTAGGATAGCACTGTTTTTCCCATCAGGTATTGTAGAAGGACTTGGGATTTTTTTACTTCAGGAGTTACCTGTCTTAGTAAAACTACACATAAAGTAAAATATCTACATAATAAGGAGCTACAGAAAGACTCAAAGTGGCTCACACACTCTCCATTTATTTATTTATTTATTCATTCATTCATTCATTCATTCATTTATTTATTTATTTATTTGACTTCTATACTGCCCATCCGGAGGGCTCTGGGCGGTGTACAACAACTGATATAATCTAAAATAACAAGAAGAGCACATTCAATAAATACGTACAATATAATAAAATTAGGGCTCTAAATTTCACGTTTAAATCATTTAAAACAGCGCACAAAACATTGTGTCCGGCAATCTAAAAGTCCCTCTGAGGAGGGAACGGAAAGGCCCAAGATGTAAAAGGCCACAGATGATAAAAAGAGAAAGAGGGGGCGCCATCAGAGGCCGGCTTCTCCAAAGGCCCGGTGGAACAGCTCAGTCTTACGGGCCCTGCGGAACTCTCCAAGGTCCCGCAGGGCCTGGACAGTTGAAGGAAGAGTGTTCCACCAGGCAGGATGTTACTAAATCATCCTTTGGGTTCAGCCAAGAAGTCTAACACTGCAATCCAGGTGGGGTGGGGAAAGAGTATGGAGGTGGCCAGGGATGGCGGCATCAAGACAACATTTTTTCAAAAATCCTCCTGTTGCTCAAAATGTCATCTCCACTTCCAGGAACGCCCCAGCCTGCTAGTCCCATTGCGCCATCCACTCGGACACCAATGTAGGTCTGTGGTGGCTCCATTTCTGGGTTTGCCCACCATGGAGCTGAGGGCCAGCCGGTCGTGAATGTGTTTGTTCTCTCCACTGCTTCCTAAGGCCATTTGCTCCTCTCATCTGGATTGGACTGTAAGGCTTTGGTGTCAGCAAAATGCTAAGGAAGGCATGGAGGCAGATTAACACACATCATGTCAGAACACTACAGTGGTGCCATTTCAGTTATTATCTGGTTTCTCTTCAGATCGCATAAATCTTTCGCCTTTTACTAAAGATTTCCGTGGAGAACCGCCCTGAGCCCTCAGGGGGAGGGCGGTATATAAAACAAATAATAAATTAAAAATATATATACAAGAGGTCTCAGAAAGAAAGAAACCATTACAGCAGGCCTTTAGTTTGAAAAGCCAGTTTTACATCACTAAAATTTGGCTTCAATATTACCACAAGTCTGAATGCTAGTAGGAATTTCACGCAAAATAAATAACACAATTTTTTTGTAAAATAGTTTGGTAGGAATTAACAATACACTAAGGCTCGTCTATTCCTGGAAAAGGGAATGAGAGTTTTTGGCAGATACTATATCAAGGGGTTCCAGAATCTCAAAGGGGCGGCTTTAAGAGAGAACAAAATGTTCTTTATTTGTTGTCAGAAAACTTGTATTCCACTCGTCGCTGAAAGCTCCCTCAGCTTTTTTCTTAATGTTTACAACTTGTATTGGTATTTTAAAAAGTGCAAGGAAGGAAGGAAGGAAGGAAGGAAGGAAGGAAGGAAGGAAGGAAGGAAGGAAGGAAGGAAGGAAGGAAGGAAGGAAGGAAGGAAGGAAGGAAGGAAGGAAGGAAGGAAGGAAGGAAGGAAGGAAGGAAGGAAGGAAGATTTGAGCAGATAGTTTATATTCCATCCCAGTCCTTGGAATCCTCAAAGTAGTTGGTCAATGATAAAAATATGGCAACTGGAGCATCCTGGTGGTTGGTTGATCAGATAGAATTACTTCTAAGTACATATTAACTTGACATCAATTTTTTTTAAAAATAATTTTTATTGTAACATTTGAATATTCCATTTTATATTAATACACTTCTTCATTCGCTTTCAAACAATACATTTTCCCCTTTTTCCCCTCCCCCTGTAATTTTCTTCATAGTTTTATCAAACAAACAGCAGTAATGTATTGTCGAAGGCTTTCACAGCCGGAATCACTTTGGTGCTGTGTGGTTTCCGGGCTGTATGGCCGTGTTCAAGCAGCATTCTCTCCTGACGTTTCGCCTGCATCTGTGGCTGGCATCTTCAGATGCCAGATGCCTGCATCTTCAGATGCCTGCATCTTCAGATGATCCTCTGAAGATGCCAGCCACAGATGCAGGCGAAACGTCAGGAGAGAATGCTGCTAGAACACGGCCATACAGCCCGGAAACCACAGCACCCAAACAGCAGTAAGTTCATTCTTTGTAATCTCTTCTCCCATATCTCCTCATTGACTTCAGCTTATTTCATCCAGTCCGCATATATAGTCCATATCTTCAAAATTTCGCTCTGTTTATCTTGCCACAGTTATTATTTTGAAAATGTCCAGTGTCACTTGTTCCCAGATATATTCCAAACATTTCTGGATTGTCCATTTTTCTTTTCTTTCCAGCCTAAAGCTATTGTTGCATGTGCTGCTTTGATCATTATTTTATACATATAGCTATATTTTTTATCTACCCTTCTATCCTCCATTACACCCGTGAACATTAAATCATTATTTATCTTAATATTAATCTTCACCAGTTTCTCAATATATAACATTACGGTTGTCCAAAATTTTTTCACTTCTATACATTCCGTCCACATATGGCTATAATATGCCTCCTGATCTCCGCAGTGCCAGCATTTAGGACTGAGTCCTTTAATCATATATGCTAGTTGTTTTGGTGTTCTATACCATTTCAATATCACTTTTCTCTCGACATCAATTGTATCCAGTAGGCTCCTCTTAGGGATGTATAAAGTTGCTAATGTACTTTTCCAGAGTTTTCAGGACACCTGGCAATGTTGAGAACTGGGGGGCAGCACATGGTGAGCATGCAGCATTGCATGTGCAATCATGCCACTGCCAGGAAAACCAGAAGTGATGTTGTTGCTCTAGGAATTACTGGAAACCTCTGTGGTAAAACTGTGTGATATCATTTCCAGGTTTCCCCTACAAGTGACATCATACCATGTGAGGCACCAGCTTAACAAAAAATCCTCCTGCTGGCTTTTAGAATGTTTTTTCTCCCACAATTTCATCAGAGGTTGCAAACAAGCAGCCTCCCTTCCATAGTGGTGACCCAGCAATCATAACCTCTTCCCACGTCAGTATGGCACTAGTGGGCAAAATGGTGGGGCCATCAATAAGTTTCCTTTCTTCCCCAAAGCAAATAGTTGATCCTGGTTTTCCTTTATGTTAGAAGACATATCAATTCTAACATAATTCTTTATGCCCCAGCCGGGGTCTTTGGAGGCATTAGCACCTCCCGGACATCCAGTTGAAGTCTCGAAGAACAAGCCGGGATATATGCTATCACGCCCACTAGCTGAAATCAAACTATTGTAATCCAGAACGTATCTCAAAGTTATTGTTGAAATAGCTTCTTCCAAATTTTATAGAAAGAAATAAAGGTCTTATCAAAGGCTCACGAGTTTTTATATAATTTCAAGCCACAATAGCGGCTTGAAATTATATCGAAAATCGTGAGCCTTTGATAAGATGTTTATTTCATTCTATACAATTTGGAAGAAGCTATTTCAACAATAACTTTGAGATACGTTCTAGATTGCAATACTGACTTTGATTTCAGCCAGTGGGCATGACAGCACATATCCCGGCTTGTTCTTTGAGACTTCAACTGGATGCCCGGGAGGGGCATTTAAGAATTGCCCACGCCTCCATAGACCCCAGCTGGGGCATTTAAGAATTGTGATTACTTAAGCATTATATTTTAAGAAGATATTGTACTTAATTTGATGAATTGGAGTAATTAATGTGACTGGGAGATACCAGTATGGAAAATTTATTTGTGTATTCGAAAATGGCCAATTATTTGGGTTTATTAATATGCATGAATATATAGTATACTTATATTACATGAAGAAAGATTATATGACAATACTGTGTATGTATATGTGAATAGAAATATTGGTGTTTAATTATAAAGAGCATTTAAGAAGTTACCAGCCAGTGTACTACGCGTGTCTAGTTGTATATATTTCAGTACGTAGTACACAACCCTTTTTTTGTGATGATACATCAGTTATCAAATACTGTAATATCAGTTATATCAGATACTGTTTATATCGGATACTGATATATCAATTCAAGGAAATCAGATCCAAGTATGTGAATCTTACTCCTTTACATTTACCCCATCTCCCCGATTTAATTAGATTACACTACTTGTTGGACAATCCTGATCCTTCTCTCTGTATAATAGTGGCAGACTTTCTCCTGGAAATTACTAAACGCCAGTAGATTTCCTTCGACCTAACATTTATTTCCTGTATTGTACATGCTTTTTAATCCGTTTTTTATTATTGTTGTACTGTTGTCTATGCCAATAAAGGCTTGCTATGCAAATTTGCAATTACTACCAAATACCAATTAAGAAAACTTGGCATATATTTAGAAAATATTCAGCCAGTATCCTGTAGCAAAAATTTGGCTTCATTTTTTCTCCATCCAACTTTGCTTTAGCTTTCACAGAATAAGTTGTGTGCCTGTTCCAGTCCAGGGGATTTCAGCGCTGGCTCGAGGGACATATATTAAACCCATAGTGCCACCCAGTGGAGATCACATACAAAGTGCAAGGTTCCGTGACAAAACATGCCTCCAAAAAGACACATTTAAATTGTTAATGTTGCAGATACATGCAGAATAACGAAAGGCATAAAAAGGAGGAAGACAAAGTAAACCCGGCTATATATCTGTCCTCTGTAGGATTCAGACAGACGAATGTTTTCAAAATGTGGATAGCCGTGTCCTCTGTAAGGTAATCTCACGCTATTAATATGCAAAATGATAAAGAGATTGAAAACAGGCAGTCATATAATCCAACACCCATTCTTTTCTCTCCCAGCTCTGTAAAAAAAAATGCAGCAATGACTGGAATACTTTTACTGCTGTTGATTCTCAAGCCCTTCTGTTCAGCATCTCCTCGACTTTCGGTATGTATCAGCATCTTGTAAGCACCTTGCTGCCATTGCCACAGTAGCTGGGGTTCAGAACAGCTGAGATAACTCAGACCTAGTCATTTCCATGTAGGGACAAATCTCTTGAAGAGGCTTATTACATTTAGTCAGGAAGAGTACAAGGGTTGCTACTTGTTGGGGTAGTTTGATTAGTCCAGTTCTCACCAAAAACCAAAGCCTTCTGTTGTCCAGGTATAGACCCATAACAAGAATAACAATCTGGTTCCTGGTACAAAACAGGAACTCTTCATCAGCATCACTATTATTATTATTATTAGTGGTGGTAAAATAACATCTACAGTGTTTTTACTTCACTCTTTCTCCAAGGAGCACAGGGAAGCGACTACACGTCAAAAGTTTCTTCACATCACGTGAGTCACTCCCCTGAATGGCTAGACAGTGCTTTGCTTCCAAGAACTAATAAGCCTCCTAAATCATTTCCTTCTCCATCTGGGGTTAAATGAGTTGGGCGATTTTCTTCAGCTGGTGCTCATCCCCACCCAGGTCATCCCCACCCTAACTGTTTGCAAGTATAACAGGAGATACATTGCTTGAATCAGCAAGCAAGTAATGAAAAGACATCTAAGAATACTGTTAAGAGAAGCTGTTTCTCTGATTGATCTGACTCTGTAAAAATTCTTAATCATTCCACTTAAAATAAATATTTTACTTCTCCCTTTCAGGAAAAGCATGACTGCCTGTTAGAAAACAGTAAACTACAACAGAGGTTAAAAATGCTCCAAGACCTATCCCATGTGTGTGAACTACAGCTGAGAGACCTCTTGGGGAACAACTACCACAGAAAAAAGAGCAAGATTTTCTCAGCCATGAGAACACGACAGAATATGGTTTTGCCCACAACTAGTGGAAGCCTGTTAGTCTATGACCAAGGTAAATTTGGTGGAACCTGCCTCTTGAGAGCCAGCATGGTATAGTGGTTAAGAGCAGGAGCACTCTAATCTGGAGAACAGGGTTTGATTCCCCGCTCTGCCACTTGAGCTGTGGAGGCTTACCTGGTGAACTAGATTAGCTTGTTCACTCCAACACATGGCAGCTGAGTGACCTTGGGTTAGTCATAGTTCTTTGGAGCTCTCTCAGCCCCACCTACCTCACAGGGTGTTTGTTGTGATGGAGGAAGGGAAAGGAGTTTGTAAGCCCCTTTGAGTCTCCTCACAGGAGAGGAAGGGAGGAGATAAATCCAACTACTCTTGTTGTTGTTGTTTTTATGAACATAAGGAGCTGCTTATACTGAGTCAGATATTGGGCCCATGAGCCCAATAGAGCCTCTCTGTCTGACAGCAGTATTCTGGAGTCTCTGTGAGAGACTCCCAAAACTTGCTACCTGAGTGTCAAACTTCCATGAGATTGCCCTCGGGATTTGCAGCAGAATGCCAAGTGCAAATTTGTTTGGTTATTTGTCTGTTTGACTTTCATCCCACCCTGTCTCGACTAGAGTTGACTCAGGGTGGCTAACAACCCACATTAAAACCATTAGGCTCATATACATCAATATCCCAGGTGCACTAATATTATCTCACTCACCACCCAGTGGCTAAGGAAGGACAAACCTAATACAAGCCGTTATAAATAAAGTACAATAAGGATGAGCATAAAAGGATAGGGATGCATGAACACCACAGGGGCGTGGCTCAGATCAGAATTATAGCCTAAGGGAAGATGAGCTCAAGCCTCCTCTCAGCACCATTTTCCCAACCCAAAATGGCTTGGGGGGGGGGGCATTATTTGCCCTGACAGAGAGCTGCATGTGTGTTAACCCCAACAGGATAAATAGTATCCATGGGCTGCTTCAGATCAGGAAAGAAAACAGGAGTTCCTTCTCCCTTCAGTCTGCAGTCCTGATCTGAATTGGTTCTCATTTGGCTGCAACCCCCCATTGAAATGATGTGGTATTTGTAATGTGTAGTTTGGACCTGAAAGAATTTAATTGGAGAGCAGAAGATTTAAACCTCCGACCTTCTGTATATAACGTGAGTCCTCTACCATTGAACCATGGCAGGTTCTTGCCCTTGCTGATTGTAGGCATTATCTAAAATCAGTTCTTGCCCTTGCTGATTGTAGGCATTATCTAAAATCAGTTACAATTACCACATGGAATTTTCTGTTTTGACATGAGGTATTTGTCTGTTTGCAGATTACCACAGTGCGTTTGTCAGGTTGAATCATTAGCTTTCCACTCTGGGAATCCACCTCAGGAAGTCTATGGTAACCTGATATGGTCTTTTCAGCCTGTGGCATTTTGAACATTTGTATTCTCGCCAAGAGGCAGGAGTCTTTTTTATTCACCTAGGTGTCGTATTATGATTTCAGACCATCTGACATAACAGAGGCTGTCCAGCTTTCAGCGTGCCTGTGATTCTCCTGCAAAGTAATGGCGTCTACAGTTTCCTTTAGAAATTTAACAGTGACTGAAGGGATGCAAATCTGTTGGAGCTCTAGGAGAAGGGAGGAGGGAAAGCATTGCAACGGAAAAGGGCTTTTTAAAATCTTTCATACTATGCATCTTATTATTTGCAACAATCAGTGTTTGGGCATTGTGAAGGCCTATGGCCAAGACAATAAACTTATTATTACTACTATTCAGTGGTGGGATCCAAAAATTTTAGTAACAGGTTCCCTCGCCAGCCCCCCCTCAGCAAAGGGGACAGAGGCGTACCTAGGCAAACCTGAGCCCTGGGCAAAACCTGAGTTGGATGCCCCACCCCCCATGGGCAGCCACCCCATCACGACCCCAACAATTTTTTTTGCACCAGGTCATTTCTAAATCATCATCACATTATAGAAAATGCCTCAACTCACAAATCTGAACACAGCAATGGTGAAACACACAGGTTCTTTGATAGAGACTGCTGAGATAAAAGGTACGAAAGGCTGAGAATCCATGAATTGCAGTACCTGAAAGGGATTAACCCAGTTCAGGGAGTTACATTATTAGTCGCAATTGCTATATGGAACCATCACGTTCAAAGGCAGTATGCCTCTCGGGGAGGCGAGGGCGTGGAGATGGAAAAGCGGACCCAATTAGTAACCCCCTCTCGGCACACACAAATAATTAGTAACCCACTCTCAGGAACTGGTGAGAACCTGCTAGATCCCACCTCTGCTACTATTCCTAGTCAATATTTGGGCAAGTTTTCAATACCACCCATCACCTTACCAACCAGGAATGTAGAAAGCTTTTGTTTAGACCCGGTGGAACAGAATCATATTCCAACCGGTTTACTTTGCCCTGTCGTTCTCCATGGAAGCCACAAAGATCCAAGCCAGTCGCACCGTATATGTCCCACCCTGGGGCCCGTTTTGCTAGAATGTGATAATGGCTTTGCAGATTGTCTCCAATATTTTGTGGGTGCAGCGTGGTGAACAGGTGGTTGAAAAAAGGCTCATGCCTCTTGGCGAGAATACAAATGTTCAAAATGCCACAGGCTGAAACAGCTAGAATGCAATGATGTGATGATGGCTTTGTAGATGGTCTTTTCCAATATTTTGTGGTTACAGCATGCAGTGATTGAAGAGGACAGTCCGGTCAGCATGCTTGTGATTTCTGTCATTTCTTCCTCATCCCCTTTCATTATTCAAGGTCTTGTACACCAGCTGTCTAGCCACACCAGTCACAGACAGAGGCGTAGCAAGGGGGGAAAGCGCCCGGTGCACTGGTGTGTCCTCTGCCCCAGAATGCCCCCGCCATGCCCTGGAACACCCCCACCACACCCCCGGAACGCCCTCGCCACACCCCCACAGGGGCACTCGCTTGGTGCGTTGCGCACCCCCCGTCCCCTTGGAGCTACGCCTCTGGTCGCAGATGCTGTGTTAATGTTACCTCTGTATTGATTTAGCACCCCTGTGCCAATCCCCGTCTCTCCTTGCTGTGTTATTTTGCTTAGATTGCGCAATGGTGCTTAACAGTGGCAAAACTGAAAGTGGCTATTACAGAATTAAGCCCAGAGCAGATAGAGAACCTTTTCTTGTGTACTGCGACATGTCAGATGGGGAAGGATGGACTGTGATACAACGGCGCAGCAATGGCAAAGAGAATTTCTACAGGTATGTGGCTGAGGATGGTCAATAGTGTCAGCGCATTCCACAGCTCACCAACCCAGGTCAGGCAAGATGACACAAGGAAGAGACAGCAGGAAGGCTTTTTTATCTTGTTGCTTCAGAAAACAAGCGCACACTGAACCAAGCAGTTGCTTTCTCTCAGACCAACTACAGAACTCTTCACACAGCAATGCTATACTACCACACACCATACAAGCAAGACCTTGCTCACTTTATACCTTGAAGGCTTGTTGCCAGGCAACGTGCATTCCTTCTGCACCTGCAGGTAGTCCTGCCTTATCTTGGCTCACATCTCTGCAAGGACTCATGAGTGCAGCAAATGTTTCACTTTACTTTCCAAGTTCTGACACCCCTTCCATTTGCTGTACACATGGTCTGTTTATCAATATTCACTATTCACTATTATATACATCATATTTACAATATTTACATACACAGTAGTACACAGTTACAGGTCATACAATGCGATACAGTTTACATACAGCATACAGTTCAGTTGTCTGCACTTTGTATGGTTTCAGTCAGACCTAAGTCATACACCAGACTGTAGAACTTATCTGTACTCAGTGGCTTTGTTAGAATACCTTCAATGTTTGCACTTGACTCACAGTACTGTGAAACAATCTTGCCTGTTTACAGCAACTCACACATATTTTGATATTTGACGCCCACGTATTTGGTACGGCTCTTAAGACTTTCACCTTGAGCCATCGCTATGCATGTCAGGGGGCATCGAAAGGGTCATTGTGTCATTAAATAGCTATCTTTTTTGGGCTGTGCAGAAAGACATTTGAAAACTTCTGTGTTAATAAAAAGTCATATTTTTGCCTGTTAGTACCTGCTGTCATTTTGGATAGCTGGTAATCTCTAATGCTACAAAATCCCAAGATTTCAAAATCACTGGAAGAAGGAGAAAACATCTTGGAGGCTAATCAGGAAATGCTTGGGGTGTGTGTGTGTGTGTGCCATCAAGTCACAGCTGATGTACGGTGGCCCCATAGGGTTTTCACGTCAAGAGACGTCAGAAGCGCTTTGCCACTGCCTGCCTCTGTGTCATGCCCCTATTAGCCCTCACAGGTCACCCACCCAAATGCTAACCAGGGCTGACCCTGCTTAGTTTCTGGATCTGACAAGATCAGGCTAGCCTGGAGCTATTCAAATCCGGGTGTATTATGAGACACAATTATCTCAGTGAGGCAAAATACTGTCTTTCCTTTTCCCTACATCAGTGGTGGCGAACCTATGGCACGGGTGCCAGAGGTGGCACTCAGAGCCCTCTCTGTGGGCACGTGCGCACAGAGTTCATTATGTAGGGGGAATGGAAAATCACCCCCCCCACACACACACACTCATATATCTAGGCTGGCCTTGCTTCTGAGTAAACCCTAGGGTCGTGATTCACCCATTCGAAGAGTTGCACGATTGCTTCACCAAGCTTACTCCCGAATAACGTACACCTCGGAGCAAGCCGTTTTTTCTAAACTGAAACCTCAGTATTCAGGTTAAATTGCCATGTTGGCACTTTGCAGTAAATAAGTGGGTTTTGGGTTGCAATTTTGGCACTCGGTCTCAAAAAGGTTCGCCATCACTGCCCTACATGGAACTTGTGTCTTTTACCTTCATGTGAAATATGTGCTTGTACCCACATATTTTGGTTTAGAGATAACAATAACACAGTCTACTTGCACAGAGCTGACGAATAAGCTGGCACCGTCAACTTGGAAGCTGGCATGTAGGAATTCTACTCTGTTGTAACTGTGTGCCAATATTTAAATGTGTGTGTCTCTTCCCTGCAGAAGATGGGCTGATTACAAACAGGGGTTTGGACAGCTCCAGGGCAAAGACGATGAATATTGGCTGGGAAATGATAAGATCTATCACCTGCTGCAGAGAGGTAAGGACAATCCTTCTGTGTGCTCGAATCTTGTAAACCCATTCTTGTCCATTTTTCCCCCCTAACATAGCACTTTATATTCCAGGGGAAGCGTTGTTGAAAATTGACCTGATGGACTGGCAGGGGGAGACGAGATATGCCATTTATGACAATTTTCAGATGAAGAATGGGAAGGTCGGTAATCAGTTTTGAGGTCATTGAAAAAGATGTCCCTATTTGTCAGTGAGAATAAATACTGGGAGGGGATCTGCTCTATAAATGCTCCAGAAAGTCATACTTAATACAGACCTGGATTGGGCCAGGCTACCATCTCTTCAGATCTCAGAAGTCAGTGGCGTACCACCCACGGGGACAGGCGGGGTCAAATTACCCAGGGCACAACAGCGGGGGGAGGTCAAAATCACCCCCCCACCCTCGGAACAGTAGGGTCAGCGTGGGGGAGGCACCTAAAGACAGAGCTGGCCTGCTGCCACGGCGCCCATCAGAGCCGACTCCTTCCCTCCCCAGGCCCTCGGGGGCAGGGCTCGGGAGCGCTGCCAGACTGCTGTCGCTGCAATGCCTGTCTGAGCCGCCCCTACCCCCGAGTCCCACCCCTGAGAGCAGGGAGGCGTTCAGAGCAGGTGTTGTTCTCAAGCACCATTTCCCCCTGATACTCCTCTGGTAGACCCTGGCAAATATTTGAATGGGAGGCCTCCACAGAATACCAGGGTCATGATGCAGGCAATGGCAAAGCACCTCTGAACATCTCTTGCCTTGAAAACCCTATGGGGTTGCCATAAGTCATCAGGAAGACATAAGAACATAAGAACAAGCCAGCTGGATCAGACCCGAGTCCATCTAGTCCAGCTCTCTGCTACTCGCAGTGGCCCACCAGGTGCCTTTGGGAGCTCACATGCAGGAGGTGAAAGCAATGGCCTTCTGCGGCTGTTGCTCCCGATCACCTGGTCTGTTAAGGCATTTGCAATCTCAGATCAAAGAGGATCAAGATTGGTAGCCATAAATCGACTTCTCCTCCATAAATCTGTCCAAGCCCCTTTTAAAGCTTAGTGGCCATCACCACCTCCTGTGGCAGCATATTCCAAACACCAACCACACATTGCGTGAAGAAGTGTTTCCTTTTATTAGTCCTAATTCTTCCCCCCAGCATTTTCAATGTATGCCTCCTGGTTCTAGTAGTGTGAGAAAGAGAGGAAAATGTCTCTCTTTCAACATTTTCTATCCCATGCATAATTTTATAGACTTCAATCATATCCCCCCTCAGACGTCTCCTCTCCAAACTAAAGTGTCCCAAACGCTGCAGCCTCTCCTCATAAGGAAGACTAATGAAGGTCTCTAGATGGAGATGTCTTTCTGTACACTGGACCATGTAATTGGTTACTCATATCTGACCCTTCTTAACAGATGTTTTTCATGGCATTACTTGTAGGATAAGTATAGGATATGGTTTGGCACCTTCTCTGGGACTGCAGGGGATGCTTTATCTGGAGGGGGCAACTATGAGCAACAGTGGTCGGCATCACTCAGTGGAATGCAGTTCTCCACCTATGACAAGGACAACGACAGGTTCCTGAAAGGCAACTGTGCAGAAGAGAACAAAAGCGGGTGGTGGTATAACAGGTGAGTTGACAAGTTATGTGAAACACGACAGGACGAGCGGGCTCTAGAAGCTGAATCAGTTTACTTGGTCCCTTGTATAGTTGCTCCAAACATGGGAGATAAGGATTTCAGAGGTCTGTCTGATCACGCATAAGATGAAATTGTGGCTCATGCAATATAGTTTTCTGATATACTATTCCACTGAAGAAGACATTGTTGAAAACATGGATCTTTTACCATAGAAGCCCGTTTTGGACTTAACGGTTATGAACTTTCATGGCTCTGACCCTATGGAACCTTGCTTGACTGCGTTTTGTCTTTAAATCTACTGGGAAGTCACCGAGGGAACTTAGTATTGTACCTCAAGTGCACGCATAGAGATTTTGTGTCTTTCCAGTGTGCATAAAGACTTCACCAGTTGGATTACATTCTGGCAGCTTATGGTATTTGGATGGTGTTTGTTCACCTACCTTATATATGCAACTTGTTTACATTGATTGTAAGCTGCTAGGTTATGATATGGATTTATGACATGGGAATATTTTGCCATATTTGTATATATTTTGATTGCACTGCACTTTAAATTTCTTTTGCACCTTCTAGGCTTGAGAGTGATCTTTGACATGGCAGCCAGGGGCACAGTTGTTTTGTTTGTCCTTGTTGTTTTACACTGTACCCATATTTGGTTTATGAGGTAACCAAGGTTTTGCACAGAGAAGACTGAGGGAGGAGTAACTTTTTGCTTTATGTTTTTTCAACAAGATCATAACACTGAAAGCAAACTTAAGTATTCACAACAGTAGCTTTATGAATTTGTGCCGAAGTTTTGTCCTCTGCTAACCCCTTGTTTTGACCTCTCCTCCCTTCATGTCCACCAGATGCCATGCAGCAAACCTCAACGGACAATATTATAACAACGGGGAATATACCGGTTCCACTGACAACGGAGTCGTTTGGGCAACATGGCGAGGGCTGTGGTATTCTCTCAAATACACCGCCATGAAGATCAGGCTCCTGTCTTTTGTTGACATACAGAGTGGAGATGGTGAACACTAAAGCGATCCCAGTATGCATGTCAAAGACAGTATACAGCGCAAATAAATCCTTTTAGGTATTATATGCATTCTTCAGTTAGATTTAAAGATCAGTTCAATTGCAAGTGACAAAACTAGAGCTACACCGGCTCAGCAGCGACTTCTAAAATTTTTACAGCGAACACATCATGAGCTATGGGGCAGTTCCCATGCTGTGTTCTGCTTTGGGCTTCTCGTAGCAGTTGATTGTCTGATTCTGCTAATTGGCCAGGTAAAGAATCATGTTCCTATGGCTTTTCCTCTGTAGCACAGACTAGCAGAAACAGGTTACTGTTGAGGGGAGAATAGAACTGTCAACCAGCCAGAACTAAGAAGGAAGGTGTTGCTCAGTTTACCCAGAGAAATGTGTAAAACAGTCCTCAAGCTTGTTTTCCTAATTCGAAACAGATGCAACATTCTCAATTACAGAAAAAAACCCTTTTGTCCTGCAAAAACAAAATATGAAAATGTTGTAAACCATCCAGCAGTGATCAATTCTGCAAAAAATTGTATAATCCATTTTTCTTCGTTGAGTGCACGGAATACCTTCCCCTTATTCCCAAAATTAAAACATTTCCCCCAAAGAGAAACCATTTGGCACAACAATCCTTTTTTTAAAAAATGATGTATCAGAGTCCTTCCCATTATATAGTTTATTGGCTCTGGAAGGTTTGGAGGGGAAGGAAAACCCAAAGTGGGAAATCTAATAGAAGCAGACTTTGTCTCTTTTCCTAGAAGAATTACATTTTATTTTGAGTAAATTAAAATATGTTTTTTAAAAATAGAACATGTTGATATTCTAACAAAACCCTGCACATCTTTGCTGGGAGTGGATGTTTGAACATAGCACCTGGGCCATATATTACCTGAGACCTCTCCCTCAAAAAAGTGCAAATAGCGATGCTATAGGATAAAATGATTGTGTGCATATTCATAATCTGTGGAATGAAATTAAGGAACTGGCAGCAATAATGGAAAACATGTCTTCCCCAACCCAAGTATTAGGAAATGTAGTTATATGAAAAGTTCCTTTATTTTTGTATCAGTATTTTTTAATCCATGTAGTATAAACTACTTTCTAAACTGTTTGTGCTTCTTTTCTCATTTATACTTTCGGGGAGCGGGAGGGTACAAACATACAGGAGCAACCTGCTAGATCAATTTGTCCACTGGTCATGGGAGAGAATAAGTCCAAAATATGTAATCAAAATAGAATTTTCTGCTGGTACTTCAGTAGTAGTCTCTTGGGGTCTGGAAGGATACATTTCCTGTAGAGTTCTGAAGGTGGTTCTCCTGTTTCTGTGAACAAGAGGACTAATTTATAACTGGAAGCAGAGCTTTGCTAAATCTGGAAAGCTAACAAGCTGGTGTCGTTTCTGGAAAGCAAACCACAATTAAAATAAAAGAGCTCCCCTGTTAAGCTCATGGAGGCAAAGCAGTCTGGTGGTTCCCCAAGTACCTCTATAATCTCACTGCAAATTTATCACACGCATAGGTGCCCAATCCATGTTTACTCAGATGGGCCTCTGAGTGCCGGTGCCACATGTACGCCCTCCCCAATTGCTCAAACGAAGAACTGGGATAAGAGAGAGAATTATTGCAAAGGGCGGCTGCTGTAACTGGCTGTTGGATAAGAACTACCACTTGGGCCCTGGAACCCAACCTTATAAACTGTTGGTCCTGCTAAGGAGCATCTGGGATCAGTTCATAAACCAGCTGTGACAGGATCAGTGAATATGGCAACACAGTAGAAAAATCTGGAACTTATCTGTATGTCAGAGTATCCATTTTCACAATCTTTTCCTAGGCAGTTAGGTGTGTATTCACAAAAGTGGGAATAGCAGTAACAACTGGGTCGTTTTGCGGCAGAGATGGAAATTGAATCCTACGGTTGCGTTACTTTAAAAGTCATTCACCACATTTTGGCCAATCACCATACAGTTTCTTCTGTGTCAACGGAATGCCATTCAAAGCACCAGTTTTTCCATGCTTAGAGTACTTGTTTCATCTCCTTCGTTGGAGCCAAAATATCCAGGCAGATCAATGATTTGCAGTTCCGATTCGGTTAGACCAAAAGAAGTGTTGTCATAAAAGTGGTATTTGGGGTCTGATGGAAAGCTCTGGCATTTGCTCTTTCTGTACTGGGAAGGGCTGAGCGTATTCACTCTCTGTTGGCTCTCTCTGACAGATAATATGAGAGTTTCTTTCTTCCAACTATCCCTGTGGTTCTGGAAAGGGACCTTTCTGTTTCTCTTCTGCTCTGGTCTTTCAGCACATAGTACCTGGGAAGTAGTAGTCTGACGACTACTGACTAGATCTAGTTTTTTCCCAGGAGATTCCCATTGGTGGGGAATCTGTGGCTCATAGGTCAAAGGTTCATTAGCTGAAGCAGTGTTGTGATACAGGGGGAGCTCTTCTATATTCTCAACGATCTCTTTAGATTTAAGATGATATTGTTCGTCTGGAACAAGGTCCCTTGTTCTGGGCCGGCAAGGGTAGTGTGGGGTCTGACGTGGTGGAAGGGTCGACATGCTTCTCTTTCTGAATGGCTTGGCTTTTCTTGTTTCGTGAAAACTAGCTGTCCGGCGGAACTGTGAGCATCTTGGGTAGCCTGTTCCTAGCTGCTCTCCTCTGTCTTCATATCTTAGCTGATGAATTAAGGTCTGGCTGGGGCTCAGGATACGACGGGCCCGTGGCAGTTTAAAATCCATGCTAGAACATGGCCGTTCCCCAGATACATTGAGAAGGTTGGGTGGCTGCTCCAGAAAAGGAGACTTGATTCTGAACTTATTTGCTGTCGCCGTTGCCTCTTGGTTTTCTGTGCTCATAGTGTCCACCAGAGGGTTCTGGGAAACGTGATAAACCTGGGTTGTTTCTGTGAGACCCTTCTTCTTCATTTCTTTCAACTGCTGCTGAGCTAGGCGATAGCTGAAAATAGGTGGGATTATTTTTTGAGCACTGGCCTGAAAGCTCTCAGTGCCAGAAACTTCTCCTCCTTGTTCTTCTTCATGGGCAAAATGGCGACTTCTCCTGAAATTTAAAGGTATCTCAAGAGATTCCGAACAAGGGGCTTCTCTCCCCTCAGAAAAGCTCTCTCGCTGCCGTCTCTCTTGGCAGATATTCTCCTCATCGGAATTCTTCCGGAAGCCGGGTGAGTGGGCAGAATCACAGCGCACGGGGGTGCGACACTTGTGAGCCTTGCAAAGCTTCCTCCACAAAGTGATAAGGATGGTTGCAAAGATGATAGACAAGCACAGAGATATGCCAGTAATAGTTACCAGATTATTACTGCTCTTCTGGCCTCCTTCAGGATGCAGAGTACTGATTGGTGTAGACTTAGTGGCTGAAACAAAGGAAAAAACTTTACTGGGTATCTACAGATTGACAAGATATTTTTTTCAATTAGGAAACGTGACGCCTATTAACATGGAGCTGTAAATTGTCAAGAGATAGACATCAAGTAAAAATGAGTTATTTCTGGGTTATCAGCTCTTCTTGGTGGACAGCTTAAGATGAGAATAAGTATTCCTGCCAAGACTAACAATAAGGCGATGGGAGGATTTCCCCCTCATGCCTTAACAGGTACCTCAACAGCTAGTACCACAAGATTTCTGAGAGGGGGCCATTGATGCCATCTGCCTAGATCAGCAGAAGTAGGGATGGCAGGAACCACAGGAGGACTAGGAAGTGTTCTGAGAAACATCTGTGCGTAACTTTTGCTGCTGTGGCTGTTAAAAGGCAGAAGAACAAGTAGCTGCAGAAAAAAAACTTTTTAAAAGATACATAAAGACAAAAATATAACAACAGTGGTGGCAGATCTACCCATAAATTTATAAAAATGGTTTTCAAATATAAAAAAAATAGAACGTATAGAAAATTATGTGTAGATCCACCACCACTATTGTTATATTTTTGTCTTTGTACATCCCTTTTAAAAGGTTTTAAAAGTTTTAAGGAACAATAAAGATGGGGGCAGGGACAGATTAAGACCTTTAGAGGCCACAGGTTATGGCCCCCCATATATTATATGTGTAATTCAAAATAAATACCATAGTAAACTATTATATATATATATATAAAAAAATGAATAAATATCATTTTTTGTATGAAACCAAGCACCTATTATTCCATTGCTTTCTAGTCTTGGAAAATGCATTGCTTTCTAGTCTTGGAAAATGCATAGCATTTTAACTTACACGAATCAAAGATGCAAAATAAAGTGTACTGGTGCTTCCTTATAACTCTATTTGTACTACAAAAAGTTTTTTTCTTTGATCATAGCCTCAAAATTAATCTGATGTAACAAATCTGAATATACATCTCAATTAGAGAGGCATCCATTCCTAAATGTTGTCCCCACACCTAACGTATAAAAGCACTTGTTATTAGACACAGACTACATTTGGGCTCCATCTTTAACCTCCATCTGCCTGACTGTCACACAAACAATAAGGTCTAGGACAGAGAGAACTCGTACAGCTGCTCAAGGAAGAAGGGAACAGAGATGTCTTCCCATCATCAAGCTTACGTACTAGAGCATTCCTCCAAAGAACATGGAGAAATCTCCTGATTCTTCCCATTGCAACCTTGTTTTAAAAGGACTGGGAACGATGCAAGACACTCGCGATAACGCTCCCGGACACCGTCCCCACAGGTCACACTACACGGGCTCCAGGCCTGCCAAACACTCCAGTGTCCTGTGGATAGATTGAAGTTGTGTTACTTAAAAGCAACTAATTCTTTGAAATTATATAATTGTAATGGGGTGGATTTAGCATTTATCCTCTCACTCCACTGAACAAAGTCTGAAGCCTTCCTCCAGTCTAAGAAACTTATGTCGCTCTTCTGTCAGTGGAAGGCTCCTTGGAGAATGCTAAAATCCATCCCACTATCCTTAAATTAGGTTAAATTAGGATTACTGCTTTTCACTGAAATCCTGGAGAACTCCTGACAGTCAGAGCTGACAATACCGACCAATATTCTGACTCAGCATAAGAAAGTCTCACATGTGTACTGATAGTCATAATTTTCAGATCTCTTATGAGAAATATAGCTATCCAAAGAATCCGTCAGATGCATAAGCAAGTTAAAAGGGGAAACGGCCACTGGTCACTACAGGAGAGGAGGGCAAGGAATGGACTTCGAGAGCCACTAGGTCACAAATCTGGAGAAGGAAGGGCCTATCCATAATAATACTGTCAGCAGTGAAGACCAACATGAACCAAGTTCATGGTAACATGAGGAGCAGAAGTGGCGTAGTGGTTAAGAGCAGGTGCATTCTAATCTGGAGGAACCGGTTGTGATTCCCCGCTCTGCCACTTGAGCTGTGGAGGCTTTTCTGGGGAATTCAGATTAGCCTGTGCACTCCAACAAATGCCAGCTGGGTGACCTTGGGCTAGTCACAGTTTTTCAGAGCTCTCTCAGCCCCACCCACCTCACAGGGTGTTTGTTGTGAGTGGGGAAGGGCAAGGAGATTGTAAGCCCCTTTGAGTCTCCTACAGGAGAGAAAGGGGGAATATAAATCCAAACTCTTCTCTTCTTCTAATACACTCTAGGTGAATACCTTCTGGCAAGTGGGGTCTTGGGAGAGATAATTCTCTGCCTACCCGTTTGGGGATGCTTGCTGAGAGTGGTAGCAATGCGTCTCCCCTCATGTATCCGCCCAGCACGTATCCTGGTTTACGAGAGAAGAGTGGGCAACTAGGTATTAGCAAGTCTTTCCAGCCCTTGCCTCCTTATAGCAGATTTTTAAAGTTAGCCAAAACCCTTCATACCAAATCCCAGTCAAATACTCGGGACTGTAGTTTATGCTGAAACACAATACTTTTTAATTAATCCATTTCAATTTGTCCCAAAAAATACTGAGATTTTTAAAAAAAACCAGGTGCAGGAGACAGTTATGTGAAGCAGCCAGATCAAAGGACTCGTGGACAGGGTCAACTCCAGGTTTGGGGGAGTCTGAAGCAGAGAGTATCCCATCCCCTGGGACCCCTCCCCTGCCTTATTCCAGGCGCTCTGCTTCCACTTGTCTTTCTGCCCACTAATTTGCATGCTCCATGGATGTCTACTCTCCTACCTGCCTGAAAGTCTACTCACCACCACCCCTTCCACTGTGTGGGGGGCAGAGGCTTCCATTTTGTAAAATTACTGCCAGCTGTGCACCCCTTCTCGGTATCACTGGACAGCATATTCAGCTAGGAGCACAGGTGAGATTGGAGGAGTGCCTGAGGGTGCCCAGAGGAAGGGTATGTGGGAGGGTGGCAGGGGAAGAATGTGGGAAGGCAGGTTGATGGGTGTAGGCCCTGGCAGATTTCTGAGGCCCTTTCAGCTGCCCTATGTCATGGCCTGTTGGCCTGCTTACAGACCATTATTACTTTAATCTTGTCCAGTTAGCTTGTTAGTAATTTCTGTGTAAGACAAAGTTGCATGTTGTCCATGTATGGGGGTTATATCTCCAGGTGACTTTACCCACTAGTTTCATGCATACAATCAACAGGAAAGAAGACAGGACAGAAACTTCTAAGCAATCTACCCACACCCACAAAGTAAAGATGAATCCATTGGGAAGGGATCCCCATTAGACGTTACAGAATTTCTCTCTTCCCTTGTCATCATCCAGCTCAGGACCAGCAGAAAATGGGAGAAAAGATTCTAGAACCGGGGTGGCGAACCATGCTGGCAGGGGCTGATGGGAATTGTAGTCCATAACATCTGGAGTGCCAAAGGTTTGCCACCACTGTTCTAGAAGGTCTTATAGAATTCCACCCTGGGTACAGCTCAGAAGACTACAGATCATGCATTTTGCTGTAAGATTACAATTACATTCTAGGTTCTGCCGTGCACAGATGAATGGCATATGACCACCATAACCCATGAACTTTTCTGATAAAGCATTTTTGAAAGGCAATACAGACCAATATTCCTTAGAATTAGCACACATTCTTTCGCTCGCGGAGGTGACTCTATACGGCTTGAACGCCTAAACTCAAAACAGTATTTATTTGTTCCCTCGTCAAACATGGTGCAGTTGAATTCTATCCGATTGGCCTCTGTGTTCACGATGTTTTCAAGTATCCTTGGTGCCTTTGGACTCAGAGGCTCAAGAGGATCTTTGAACACAGCAATGTGTCCCACAGCGGAAGTGCACGGAGGAGGAACGACTGAAACCACAATGGAAGACTCGCACATTGTTTCTTGCGTCACAATGATCTTGTATCCAAATCTGTGCACAATGTCTACAGGTCCTGTTGAAGCAATGATTGAGTGGGACTTCACTGGTTTCAGTAGAGCTGCAACATACGCTAACAGACCAACAACATGACAGTCAACTGTCACCCACTGGGACCTAGAAAGAAACAGTTCTTTGCTAGTTCTCAGACCTACAGTCTCATTTGAAATCAGTGTTCCTAAATCATATAAGCTGCTAGTCATTATGACATCCAGAGAAATCACTGTCTTATTTATCTGGCATAAATGTTCATTGGTGAACAGTCCGAGCTGAAGGGAATTTCCAAGTCTCTCCGAGGTCCTCCTTAGATCAATATGAAATTCAGGCCACGTCACGCTAAGAGGAAGTCTCTCTTCATTCCACCGGGTATCGGTGCCGTTGCTGATTTCAGAGACCATTCTGAACCAGTAGCTCCCGGCAGTCTTAAAATGATAACATTCAAATACAACAATATCTTGGTCCTGGCTTTGTGGGAGCTCTTTCTTTGCAACGGTTTGGTTGGTGCCCGCTTCTAGCAGCGAGATGGACGTGTTTTTCAGTGTCACGTTCTCGCCATGGTAATAGCGGAACTCAAGCGAGACGGTACTGTTGCTGAACACTACGTGAGTTGGTTGTTCTAGCAGAAGATATTCCACTGCTCCAAGAACTGGAAGGAAGGGAATCAACAATTTTGTTAAGGTATAGCAAGAAGTAGATGGGAGAAAGGAACGTGGTTTAGGAGGGAGGTTTCTCAGGAAATTTGACATAACCTCTGCAAATTGTCAGAGTTGGAAAGGATCTTACAGATTAGGTTTCTAAACCTGGAATCTAAATCCTATTGTACAGCACTCATACAGCAGAGGCATAAGTAGGGTCTTAACAAATAATATACACCACCCCCAACTGAGCCAGCCAGACTAGCAGCTTCAGCAATCTCGCTACACACCATCAGGCCTTTGGCCCACATGGAAGTTTTACTCCATGGCTGTCCTAAAAGAAAACAAATGACTCTCTCAAAGCCCCTTTCACACATGCAGAATAATGCACTTTCAATCTACTTTCAACGCACTTTGCTGCTGGATCGTAGAATAGCAAAATCCACTTGCAAACAATTGTGAAAGTGGATTGAAAGTGCATTATTCTGCATGCGCGGAAAGGGCCTCAACAGCTGAAATTACTCGTGCACCGTATGAATCTTCAGTTACATGCGGCCATTTAATATAAAAATAAATAAAAGTCACAAGCACTACCAGCTCTTTATGTGATCCTCCCATTTCAAGCTCAGTGAAGTCTACCATTTTTACAAACATTCCTTTTATACAGCAGTTCATAAGAATTGATTTTAACATTAACAAGAGCTGTTAAAAATCATAACGTAAAGGAATACTATAAGGAATAGCCATCAAAAGAAAAAAAAAGACCTTTATTATCATATGTGAATGTAGAGCTGAGCCAAATGCGATACTTAAAGATCTGTGAACAGATCATATTTTAATTATGAAATAGCATAGCAGATAGGATTTCAAAGTGGGGCTGGACTGGGGAAATAGGGTTACCAGATCCAGGCTGGGAAACCGTTGATTTGGGGATGGATCCTGAGGAAGACAGGGATCTCATTGGAGTATCATGCCATTGAGTCCATCTCCAAAGCATCCATTTTCTACAGGGGAATGGATCTCTGTAGATCAGCTTTAATTCCAGCAGATCCCCAGGTATTCATTCCCCCCCTTAACTGAGCCTATACCTGAGTCTTTTTCACACGAACAACGAAGTTTACGTATGTTCCCATGAGAACATTTGCTAACAAGAAAACTTGCATGTTTCCCTCCCAGAAACAACTAGCAGTCTTGGATTGCGGAAGGTGTTGGAGGTCAGGAAAACGACACAGCAAGAAAACTGGTGCAGAGAAACAGAACCCCTCTCAGCTTCTCCCCTCTTTCCACAGATTTAATTTTTTTTTAGGTGTAGATCTGGCCTCATGTCATCTGCCTTGATGGTTAAAAACATGCCACCATTTTCTGAACAGTTTATGAGACTGGCTATAGGAAGCTGTGGAAACTTTGCAGCATACAATCATGGTTATTATGCAGACCATTAAAGGCAGGATTCATAGAATAATGGAGCTGAAAGAGACCCCAAGGGCCATCCAGTCTAACCCCCTGCAACACAGGAACACACAATCAAAACAGTGGAGATTCATTTGTTTATGTCTGGTTTCAAAAGCTCCATGCGGCAGGGAGAGGCCATTTGGTAGTGAGGCCAATGCAGATTTGATTCTGTCACCTTGCTTATCTGTATTCTGGGTTTATTACTCATTTGCACGTACGTTAAAGGTGTCCAGTCCACTGAAACCTACACTTTGCAAACCGACTTTTGTGAACCATTGCCCGCCTCCACCTGCGCCACAAACTCACCATAATCACAGAGCACAACTAGCAGAAGATTGGAAAACTCTTTCAACGCCTGGGTCATTCTGATCACTTGGGCTCCCTGCCCCTTTTCCTCCACATGTCCCCTTCTAGGTCCAAAAACGACGCTGTGCTTCTTTCAGCCACTGCAAAAAGATCCACCAATCACATTCCAGCCTCTTAAGGAAGCGCCAACTACTTTAGCAAAGAAGCAGTCCTGGCTTCCGACAAACATGCAGAAGAAGCAACTGCGGATTGATTGTGTGGGAAACGGTACTATAGACAGCTCAGTCTGTGCCTGTTAAATCAATAATACTACTCTATTTTTTTTCCATCAAGTCGTAGCTGACTTATGGCGACCCCACAGAAGAAGAAGAGTTTGGATTTATACCCCCCTTTCTCTGCTGTAAGTTGACTCAAAGGAGCTTACAAACTCCTTTCCCTTCCCATTATTTCCTTATGTGTATATTCTCCTCATACACTGACTCCTTGTTGGTGTCCTGTTGATATCTGTGATGAAGTCCACACTTGCTTTGCCTCAACGATGCTGCAGTGTTGGCCCATCTTCAGGAAGTGAAGGATTTTCTACTCATCATGTGATTCCCTGGGGAGTTTTCTAGTATTTACATGCTTAGTTCTTACAACACAACAATCAAGTAGAAGAAGAAGAAGAAGAGTTTGGATTTATATCCCCGCTTTCTCTCCTGCAGGAGACTCAAAGGGGCTTACAATCTCCTTCCCCTTGCTCCCTCACAACAAACACACTGTGAGGTAGGTGGGGCTGAGAGAGCTCCGAGAAGCTGTGACTAGCCAAGGTCACCCAGCTGGCGTGTGTGGGAGTGCACAGGCTAATCTGAATTCCCCAGATAAGCCTCCACAGCTCAGGCGACAGAGTGGGGAATAAAACCTGGTAGGGTTTTCAAGGCAAGAGGAGTTCAGAGATACTTAGCCATTGCCTGCTTTATGTCACAGCCCTGCTATTCTTTGAAGGTCTCCCATCCAAATACTTGCCAAGGTTTACTTCCAGGGAAGTTGGTGCTTCAACTGCCTGGTTTGAGCTCTCAATAGCTCCATGCTACACTTTACTGCAAGAAGCGATCTGCCGGCATATGAGCAGACTGGGTCTGACAGGTGAATTAGTTGAGGGTCAATACGAGACCTACTCATTCTGGACACATCCAGGATCAGTAGGTGTGTGCTAGGTTCTTGGCTTTCAGAAGCAGCCCCCCCCCCCCCAATCTTCACTCCCTTTCCTCTTTCGTTTCATTTTTCCTGGGTTTTTTTTCCTATTATTTGCTGGTTCTTTTTTAAGTTTGGTCTTCTTTTAAGATTGTTTGTATCTGTTCTTTTCCCCTAAACCTTTGTTCATTTTTGTAATTCTCTGTAGAAAAATAAACAAAATTATATTACCAAACCCCCCCCACCCCCAAATAATTGTCAGAGTTGAGAGCGAGAGAATGTGACTGGCCTGAGGTCACCCAGCAAGTTTCCATGGCAAAGTGGAGATTCAAATCTGGGTTTCCCAGACCTTAGACCAAACACTTTAACCGCTGTACCACACTGTCTCTCACTCAGTGCTTACACTGGTGCAAGAACCTGAGAGGGTGGGGCAAAAGGGAAAAGCCAAATCCAACTGATACTAAGCCTGTGCAAGATTATGTACAGGCTGTTATTACAGCCCTCTGACCTTGGCATCTGCTCAGTGTTCAGCTCATAACAGACTGACAACCTAGTCCTGAAAATTCTACTGGTAGTAGACTTCACCGCAGTTTAACATTGTGGTTTGTAATGCAGCGTGTGTGTTAAGCTTTCAGTGTTTCCTGTCTTGGAGCCACAGCAAACCTTACAGCTCATAAGCCATAAGAGGTCTGCCAGGTGGCCTTCCCTATCAGTGGCGTAGGAGGTTAAGAGCTCGTGTATCTAATCTGGAGGAACCGGGTTTGATTCCCAGCTCTGCTGCCTGAGCTGTGGAGGCTTATCTGGGGAATTCAGATTAGCCTGTACACTCCCACACACGCTAGCTGGGTGACCTTGGGCTAGTCACAGTTTCTCGGAGCTCTCTCAGCCCCACCTACCTCACAGGGTGTTTGTTGTGAGGGGGGAAGGGCAAGGAGATTGTAAGCCCCTTTGAGTCTCCTGCAGGAGAGAAAGGGGGGATATAAATCCAAACTCTTCTTCTTCTTCTTTGTACAGAAGTACGTGTGTGAAAAGAACACTTCTTCCAGAGAATACTATCTGTGAAAGTGAAAGAAAAGTGCTACCCTGTTTCCCCGAATATAAGACATCCCCGGAAAATAAGACGTAGTAGAGGTTTTGCTGAGGTGCGAAATATAAGGCATCCCCCAAAAGTAAGACGTAGCAAAGTTTTTGTTCGGAAGCATGCCTGACGAACAGAATACAGAAATATAAGACATCCCCTGAAAATAAGACATAGCACATCTTTGGGAGCAAAAATTAATATAAGACACTGTCTTATATTCGGGGAAACACGGTAAAGAAGCGGCAAAGATGGATGTATTTTTAGAAACTGCAAAGAAAGAAAGAGAAGGACATTGAGAGCACTAAGGCCAATTCCGCACATGCAGAATAATGCACTTTCAATCCACTTTCACAATGGTTTGAAAGTGGATTTTGCTATTCCACACAGTAAAATTCAGCTGCAGTGCACTGAAAATGGATTGAAAGTACATTATTCTGCATGTGCAGAAGGAGCCAGTGGGAAAACGCTTCTTTCAAGATTTCACCGTCACACATTAGTTCAGTGTGAAAATATTAAACCAAAAAGTTTGCTGCCATGAAGCTGAAGAACCCAAGAGTAAGGAGAAAATTGGATATAGCTGGTGTGTGCTTAACAGCCTGAATGTCCGGAGACCAGCAAGCTGTGCATTGGCTCTGCTTAGGAAAGTGAGGCCCTTCTATTGTTTCAGAGGGGAAGTTCAAGGGTCGCGGAAGAGGAAAAACAAGCCAGAATGAGCCTGTCTCTGGGAAAATCAGCTATTACTGCTGCTACAGCAGAGTAATGTCCACATGAGGATGACATTACTGAAAACCTCTGAGTCGTCTGTGGGCGAAAACAGTAGCGTTGCCAAGATTTGCAATATGATCCACAAAATAAAAGTGATACTGGCAATAGAAACTCCCGAAAAAAAATAGGAACCACACCCATAACACTGTTTGCCAGGATATCTGCTCGCAAGTTCACAACAGTGCAGTATGGGAGTTTGCCATGGTCAGTGTGTTTATCCTAAGGCGGAAGTCGGTTGAGGGGGGCAGACCTATTTATGTCCCAGTGCCCTTATTTAGGTTTCTATTGTGGATGGTGATAATCCTTTTGAGAACGTGTCGGCCTCCCTCCTCTCAACAAAGACTAGGTAACGCTCTGTAAGAGTACAGAAGCATAGATTCATCAAGTGGTGGTGTAGGCTTGAAACTGGGAGTCATCCAAAGACTGTTTCAGGGTGCAGTTACAATTAAAGCCCAAGTCCTGAACAGCACCGGCACTTTTGACTCCAATACAGAACTGTATGTATGAGGTAAAAATCAGAAACCAGCAACGATCTCCAGAGAACTTATTTGCAGGCAAAGGAACTCTCACAATGAAACCTTATGCAGAGTTATACCAGCCTAAGCACAACTGACTTCCATGGACTTAAAAGGGTGTAACTCTGATGATACTCTGTCTCAGAAAAAGATGTTAATATGGTCAGTTGAGGTGCAGCGGTTGAGAAAATTGAATGCTTCCACATTAGAATATAGTCCTGAACAAGTATAAGAATTATCATTCATTTTTATGTGCTCCCTTTGTCAAAACCATTATTTTGTGCATTATTGAACATGGTGCTTTGATACAAGAGCATTTATAGTTTGTATTTATACTTTCAAACGGATCCGGTGGGTGGGTGGAGAAAAGAGCTAGGCAGGCACTAGGACCCAGGCAGAGAATTCTACAACAAAAAATGGTCCGGCATACTGAGTTCTGTGGTGGAGGAATATACAACTCTAGTAATATCTTTTTCTGAGACAAACTATAGGATCATACTGGTAACAGAGACGAACTGGCTACCACTTATTTGATTCCAAAAATCAGAACAAATCTACCCCTCAAAACAAGGCATGGGTGTCACCATATAGTTTGTTCTAGTTTCTGTATGGCACTGCTGGTTTTTGGAGCCTCCACATGATGCCCCCTGTTCATCCTTTGCTGCTACCTTTTCCAAACATGGGCCCCTTCCGCACATGCAAAATAATGCGTTTTCAAACCACTTTCACAACTGTTTGCAAGTGGATTTTGCCATTCCGCACAGCTTCAAAGAGCACTGAAAGCAGTTTGAAAGTGCATTATTCTGCATGTGCAGAATGAGCGATGGTTTGAGACAATCTTTTTTGAAAGCTCAAAGTCAAAGTGCCTTTGGATGCTGTGTGGATGGGAAGCTGCGTATTCTTGCAGGTCTTGCTCACATGTGTGCGATTCCCTGAATATATAGGAAGGCATTAGGTTTTTGTTTTTTAAATGGTGGATTCTAAAGTATTATGAGGAAACTCACCATACTAATTTTGTTGCTCATTTTTAGAGGCTGCAGGGACGAGTCGAAGGGAGGTGTTTTTACATATGGTTCTTATTTAGGTTTTTAGGGTTTTATTAAGACAATCTAAGAATAGGGGGTTTGAAGGAAGTGTTATAAGGATATGTTGTAACAATATACTAGCTTCTAGCTTTCAATTTACAAAAATGCCTGTACCCCTTTTCTGTTGCAGTTATGTAGGGTAAACATGCAACTCGTGCATTTCATAACTCTGCAACAAAAAGGGCTAGAGATTTACCTTTTAAAAATGAAATTGGAGAACTAGTGGACTGTGGAATTAGATTGTTATAATGATATAGTGATCTAGCAATTCCCAATTTCTTTTATTATTTATTTATTTATTTATTTATTTATTTATTTATTTATTTATTTATTTATTTATTTATTTCATCTATCTTATATACCGCCCAACCCCCGAAGGGCTCTTTTAATTGAAGGTGGAGGGAGGGGACTGAGGCATAGAAAGCAGAGAGAAAACTGCTATCTAGATTATCCACTGCTGATGAAAAGAACTCAGTATTTGTAGCAGCATCAAGAGCCACACAAAGTATCATATGGCTATGGAGCAGCCCTTGATAACCTCCAAATGTTGAATCCAAACCACCAAACCACCAGCAGATAGCACCCTCTGACATGCCCTTGCAGTGTGTCTGGTTGAAAGCTACTAAATGCTCTAGGACAGCATGTGGGAAGGAAGAAAATGGACTATGTATCCCAAGCAAGGTGCCTCATTAGCATACATACTGAGAAAGCAAAAGGGGTATAGTAGTTAGTGTTAAACCACAACTCAAGTTCAAATCTTAAATCTGACATGTGTCCTTGGGCCAATGACTCTTGCTTAGCCCTAATCAATCTTACAGGGTTGTTGTGAGGATAAAACGAGTCAACTGTGTGTGCTACTTTGAGCTCCTTGGAAAAAGGGCAAGATACTAGTGTGAGTGGCAGTCTCTAATCTGGTGTGAGTGGCAGTCTCTAATCTAGTGTGCCACATGAGTGGCAGTCTCTAATCTGATGAACTGGATTTGTTTGCCTGCTCCTCAATAGGAAGCCTGCTTGGTGGCCTTGGGCTAATCTCAGTTCTCTCAGAACTCTCTCAACCTCCACAGGACCTTACCAGCATGTCCGGCCCAGACCTCAGTCTTAGAAGCTGGTCACCGCAACAGAATGTAATATTCTGTGAATCTCAAGGTTTCATTGAAAAACAGACGAAGAAACTGTTTCCAGCTCTTGTATCTGCAAAGATAATGTGAGAAATCAGTGGTGGTTTGCCATTGCCCGCCTCTGCGTAACAACTCTGGTATTGCTTGAACGTCTCCTATCCCAGCACTAACCAGGGCTGACCCCAGAGGCGTATCGGGGGAAATGGTGCTCAGCTCACTTACCTTTGGAAGCCTGCAGGGAGGTGGGGGGCACTCAGCAGGCGGCGAGCAGCTCAGTGGGCGCCTGATGTCGGCTCCTGCTGACAGGCCAGCCTGCGACAGAGGTGGGAAGGCTGGCAGACTCAAGGGGCACCCAGCGGGCCTGTGGCAGTCTGCCGGGACTCCCTTCACCTCTGTTGGAGGCCAGGCTCCGATAGAGGTGGGGAGACCAGCAGAAGCTGGCACCGGGCAGGCAGCCTGTCGCATGCCCACCAAAGTGCCACTTGTGTCGAGAGGTGCCTGACGGATCCATGGCAGGCTTCAAGGTGTGTGTGTGGGGGGGTGATTTTGTGCACCCTCCCATATGACCTGATGGGCAGTGCCCGGGGACAGAGGATACCCCCCGTCCCTCTGGGAGGTACGCCCCGGCTGACCCTGTTTAGCATCTGAGATTTGACCAGATTAGGTGAACCTGGGTCATCTAATGCCAGTGTGGTGCAGCAGTTAAGAGCACTGAACTCTAATCTGGATTTGCAGCTTTGATTCCCCGTTCCTCCGCATGAGTGGCAGACTCTAATCTGGTGAACTGGATTTGTTTCCCTGCTCCTCAATAGGAAGCCTGATTGGTGGCCTTGGGCTAATCTCAGTTCTCTCAGAACTCTCTCAACCCCACTTTTTTCACAAGGTGTCCGCTTTTGTGGGGAGAGAAAGAGAAAAGGAGTTTGTAAGCCTGTTCGAGTCTCCTTACAGAAGAGAAAGGTGGGATATAAATACAAATTCTTCTGCTTAACTAGCTCCCAGAAAACCTGCTTGGGCTTGCTTCCTTGTTCCAGGAACATCAAATGTCAGGTGCCTTTCAAAGAGCATCATCAAAGAGCCTGTTTTTAAAATGAATATCCTAATCAAAGACATCTAATGAAAAATTGTTGGGATTTTGCAAGTGTCTGTCACAACTCAGTTATAAAAGGGTTAAGCGTTTGTATGTAAACAAGTTGCTGAAGTCACTATTTATGACCTGATCTATTGATTAGCTATTGGTCAGTCAGATAGCCATTGCTTAGATGTTAGTGAGCACTTACATCTGAAGTTATAAAGTTAACTCTGTTTCTTTGTTTGAGCAGACAAACATCACCACCACGAGCCCGAGACAGCACATAGGTAGCAAGATGTAACCAAACGTACAGTAATGTAGATGTGTAATGGGAAAGAAAAGATTTCTTATTTTATCTTCATGGAACCCTCCCTTTATACATAGTAAACTCTTTTATAAAAAGCAACTGAGAATCAGCCTCTTCTACTCCGATAATATGTATAGTCAACACTTTTTTGTTTCCTTCGTCTCCACTCTTTGGGGAATCTGGTTGCTCTGAGCTGCTGAGAGCACCATTATATAGTAGGTATGAAATCTGAATGTTATCTGTTTAAATCACAGGTGTCAAACTCGCAGCCCTCCAGATGTTATGGACTACAGTTCCCACCATCCCCTGCCAGCAAGATGCTGGCAAGGGATGATGGGAACTGTAGTCCATAACATCTGGAGGGCCGCGAGTTTGACATCTGTGATTTAAATGAAATTAGAACTTGTCTCTCTCTCTCTCTCTACACACACACACCCCAAGAATACATTATGCTCCTCTCCCCCCCCCCTTCCGTCTTTGCTCCAGTCCTTCCTAAGGGCAGGAGGTGCTGCTTACCTGTTGCCAGGTTGCCAATTCTCCCTGCACTGCTAATCGCCCCACTAAGTCTGGCCAGCCAGGAAGCACCGCAGATGCCAACGAGGCGCTCTTCACACCAGGCGCGACTGGGGCAGCGTGAAGCCTCGGGGGGTCCCCCGCGAAGGCTTCCGAGGTGTCACCTCCGCCCGCGGGGCGTCCCACGCGGTCCCCGGGCTCCCGTCGCTAAAGCCCCGCTGGAAAGCAGCCGCCCTCGCCCGGCAACTCTGGCCGGCAGGCACATGGCTGGAGCCGCCGCCAGCCTCCGAGCCGTGCAGAGCTGCGCCTCCCAAGCCAGGCGGGGCGCAAAGACGGAGCCGGCCGACCCGCCCTGGGCTTGGGAAGGGAAGGGAAGGAAGGGAGGCAGGGGGCGCATCCTGTCGGCTGCCAGCCCCGGGAAACAGGCGGGCCCTTCTTCTCCTTCCCCTCCTTAGCAGGTGCCCGGAAAGAGTCCGGATCAGGCCGAGGGATGGCGGGGCGCAGCGGGGAAAGCGCCAGCCAGCCGCTCCACCGGACAGGGACTCAAGTGCCACTCACAGACTTACCCGAACAGCCACACGTTATGCTCCAAGAAGTGTATCCACACTTCCAAAAATGCATGCATGCCTCTAGCTCACAGTCGCCCGATTTGGCAGCCAGCCAGCATGGTGGAGTGGTTTAAAAGTGAAAGGTTCGATTCCCCACTCCTCCACGCGAAGCCTACTGCCTGACTTTGAGCCAGTCGCCGTTCTCTACGAATTATCTCAGCCCAAATACAGACAGGCAATGGCAAAGCACCTCTGGACATCTCTTGCCTTGGAAACCCTATGGAGTTGCCATAAGTCAGCCGTGACTGGTTGGCACACATGTACACGCAAATAGCGTTAGTTTTTTGGTGCTCCGTGGTGAGACGGCTGAGGGTCACCAGGGGTCCCGTATGGCCCCGATCCAAATCAGGTGTCACGATAAAACAAATTTCTCCCAATACTCAATGTTAAGACCTACCATTCCTGCCTTTTAGTCTGATTCCAAGTCAAAGAATCTCTATAATGTAAAGTGGGTACAATTGCTGGACTATGGGCATCATGGGGACATTGAAAGCATTGCAGTCTTTTTACTGCGAATGCTAAAGATGCGTGACCCACCACCTTAGTGATACCAATCTCTATCTCGTGTTCGTCCTGTATCTGATTTAAACACCTTTTATATTTTTCTTTAATACTCTATTCAATGCCTAATAAGGGTTTTGTTGTTGCTGCTGATAAAACAAATCTGCTGTTACCATACATCTAACACATCTGCCTAGCTCATTTGAAGCGGGCATATCTCATCAAAAAATAAAACTAGAAATCACAAGATTGGCAACAGCTTCAGGATGGGATTGCCAAGGCAAAAACAAAAAAACCCCAGAGGAATCTAAATATTCTGGCCCAGGTTATCTTCAGACCCCCTTCCACATTTGCAATGGAAGCTAAGCTAAATTCTAACTACTACTATTATTATTATTATTATTATTATTATTATTATTATTATTATTATTATACCGCCCACCCCCGGTGGGCTCTGAGCGGTATACAACAGAAACAACATAATATAACCTAACAACTAAAGCACTCTCATAATTTAAACATAAATACAATATAAATATGGGCTCTAAGCATTAAAACAATGAAGGCTATTTGAAACACAGCATACAAAATATAAAATAGCGTCCAGATGATCTAAAAATTAATTTAGTTAATTCATTACCACAAAGGCAAATTAACATTTCACTGTCATGCAGGTAAAGGCAGTAGTGATGGTGAGAAGCATCTTTTAACTTTGATAGATTGTGGGGGGAATATTAACAAAGGTTTGCTATTATACTCTTATCAACTGTTCTAAATTGCCCACCAGGATGGATAAGCAAGAGTTGAGCACAAGACAGCACACATTTCCTTCCTTAGACCATCAGTCGCTATCAGGAAATATCCTTTACCTAAATATGCAAAGTTCTGTTCCATTCCTATTCCCAGCATATCACTTTAGTCATGTGAATTAAGAGGCAATTATAATCTTTCCACATTACATTTATACAGAAGTTGTGGTACTCCCCCAAATAAACACACAAAAATGCTTGAAACCAGTTTTGTGAACTCAAACTCAAAAGAGTTTTTAGTGTCCTTCTGCAACCGCAGCAGCCAGTTCTAATTAACATATTTTCAAAAGAGGGACACCCTCACAAACATTAAAGGCACAAAAATCAGCATCCTGACTGCACAGGGGAATTGTACACTTGCTCATGGAAAAACAAAAAATACTGTTCACACAGGGTACAGAGGGAATAATGACCAAACAGCTTTCAAACAAGGATACATTGTTGAATTCAATTTGAAGAGTAAAAAAACATTTAAGTTATCTCAGGCAACAAACACGATTTTTGTGTGTCTACTACTGGGGGCAGCAGTGGCGTAGTGGTTAAGAGCAGGTGCATTCTAATCTGGAGGAACTGGGTTTGATTCCCTGCTCTGCCGCCTGAGCTGTGGAGGCTTATCTGGGGAATTCAGATTAGACTGTGCACTCCCACATACGCCAGCTGGGTGGCCTTGGGCTAGTCACAGCTTCTTGGAGCTCTCAGCCCCACCCACCTCACAGGGTGTTTGTTGTGAGGGGGGAAGGGCAAGGAGACTGTCAGCATATGAGGAGTATATACACATAAGGAAATAATGTTGACATCACTGCAAGCTTCATCTAAATAAAAGTGTTCTACATTGCATTTGAAAATTGGGGCTGCTATTCATATACAAGTCAACTAAGTCTCATAAAAAAACAAGAGCATAAG
Organism: Sphaerodactylus townsendi; assembly: GCF_021028975.2. NCBI lineage: Eukaryota > Metazoa > Chordata > Lepidosauria > Squamata > Sphaerodactylidae > Sphaerodactylus > Sphaerodactylus townsendi. The sequence goes on along the minus strand of NC_059425.1, from coordinate 171,022,295 downwards.
AACAAAATAATAATTAATTTTTATCTCAAATGAGGCATTCCTTCCGGGGTGTCAGAATGGTGAAGGAGGAATATGTATAGTCAAAGGCTTTCACCGCCGGAATCACTAATGTGTTGTTGGGTTTCCAAGTCGTATGGCCGTGCTCCAGTAGCATTTTCTCCTGACATTTCGCCTGCATCTGTGGCTGGCATCTTCAGAGGATCAAAGACAATGCCACTGGAACACGGCCATACAGCCCAAAAACCCCACAAAACCCCATTTATGTATATGTGTACAAATGGCTGGGATTGTTTTTTTATAGTGATGATTGTGTGTTAGATATTATTGCTATTATTAAGAAATAAATAAATAACTCTCCTTAACAGCCAGGCATTCTAACGGAACCGGCCGAATATAGAATCTCTCAATACAAACATATGTTCCCTGACTATTGCGTAGCCATTCTACTGAACTCTTACTAAACAGTAGTAATGTTAATTAAAACAGATACTTTTTAAAAATCAATAACCTTTTTTTGTCAAAAAGTTTATACTTTTAGCTGAACAACAGTTAACAATATTTATAAAAGTAAATAAGATTTTTCATACATGAATCTCTAGACAAACTAATTGTTCAAGCCGTATTTTAAAGGAACACAGCAAATACACCATTCTGGGATTGCTGGTGGTGCACATTCACATTTCTTTATTTCTTTTATTCACCAAATTTGTTTGATGCTTTTTTGCCCAATCAAGGCCACCAAGGAGGCTTCTTATATTATTAAAAAAAACTCATCACAAGAAAAAAATTAGCATTTGTTTCATGTTCAGAAGCAGAAACAAACATAGCAATAACTTACACACACACATAAAAGAAGCCTCTCCGCCACAATGGTGGGTTCTCAAATCAATGACTGTTTTAATAAAAGAGAGAAAAACAATCCACTTGTACTGCTTTAAAAGGGAGATGGCAAACTGCCCTCTTTCACAGCTATGCAAAGGAATGGACAAAAATAGCAACAATAGCTGAGAATCAAATAATAGAAGGAAGGAAATTCACAAGCATTCACAACGATCCTTTTTTTTTCCATACAAAGCAACACACAATCTCTGCATTTTTCATAAACACAGATTTAATCCTTCTAAAGGACATTTGTCCTTCGAAGTTTGTACTTCACATGGGAAGTAATTTTGTACTAAGTGGGGAAAAATAACCACTCTGTAATTTTGTGTTACATTGGTGCAAGGGACCTCTGTCTGGAATACATCACCGTTTTGGAGATACAGAATCCACAGAAATAGAGGAAAAAACCCAGTAAGGAAATAATGTGCATTGCCCTCTTTCCTGCTCCTGCAGTAGACCTTGGTGACAATTCCCCTCCTTTCCTGAATCACATCATTTCCTTCCTCCACAAATAAAAACAACACTGGGCTTAGGTATGTCCAGTAACTCCACCACCATGTGAATTTACTCCCAAAGACACAAACAAGGCAGGAAGTCATGACTGTGATTGATCATTCACAATCCTCTTTGTCTTTGAGAAAAAAAGGTCCATCTTTTTACATTCTTTTGTTCAGACTGCCCAAGACCATTATAATGGCATTCGCAGGGAGAGGACAGAAAGCACTGACGGCTAACTTTGTGTCAGAAATAAATTTGGATAGAACCGCAAGCCTTCCACAGAATCATCTCTGCAAAGTTGACCCATCTTTTCTGCTAGAAGAAGCCTAGAACAAAACGAGAAGTACTTTTAATTATTTTTAAAGGATGTTTGTTATCTGTATCATCGATGCCTGACTTAATTAAAACCAGTGGCAAAGCTGCCACGGGGACATCTGGGGGAAAACGCCCCAGGCACCCTCATGGGAGTCACGTGGGGGTGCACAAAAATCGCCCTCCACACTTCCAGGAAGGAGGGGGGATGTGGCTGGACCTCAGTGCAACATGCGCACATCACACTGAGGCCCAGCCACATCCCTCCTCCTTCCCAGAAGTGGCTGGGCCTCAGCCTACACCCATCAGCTGTCCTCTAGCCGTGGGCATGCTCTGGAGAGCACGGCCATAGCTGGAGGCTGGATGATGGGCGCCGGGGGTGTGTGCACGTTGTGCTGAGGCCCAGTCACGCCCCTCCTCCTTCCCAGAAGCCGCTGGGCCTCAGAGCGATGTGCGCGTGTCGTGCCTTGGCCCAGCCTGGGACGAGGGCTGTGCCAGTCAGCTGTGATCCAACCGTGGGCGTGCTCTAGAAGCCAGCCTGATCTCTCCCCTTTCCCCCGCAGCCCAGCCAGCCTGCTTTTTCTGCTTGCCAACAGAAAAAGGTAAGGGGGAGGGGCAGTGGGGGGCAGCTCCCGGCCGCCATTTTGTTCCGACCACCATTTTCTTTCCCTACGCCCCTGATTAAAACCAGAGACTTTTTATACCTTACCTCTCTTTGGCTAGAAGTACAGACATTCCCACAAGCTTTGCAAACTCCTCTGCTGTGAGGGACCCCTTCTCAGATACCTAGCAGACCACAAAAAAACCACAATGCAGTAAATCTGTACAGCAGCTTATACTGTTTTACCAGCTCCCACCCAAGGCTTCATCTCTTTATTTCCCCAATGTTACAAGACTCAACAGTGCCTCCAGATCAACAGTGCCTCCAGACTGAGCATTTAACGCACATATGTAAGCTTTCCTGTAAGCTTATAATCATTCATTCATTCGCCTTTTATTGGCCTAAAAGCTCATAATCAAAATGGAAACCATAAGTTTGAACATAACAAATGTAAAAAACAACAACGCTCAATTCTCTGATATGAGTAGATCAACAGAGCCAGAAAGTTGACCAGAGGTTATCAGTGTGGCAACCTGGACAAAGGAAGCATCTTCATGGCTCACTAGAATTGGGTCTTGCTATCAAATGAGCCCTGTCCTGTGCGTAGGCTACTCAATATGGTTGTCTCTTGACTATAGCGCACGCTGCAGAAACCAGTGCAAGGTGACGGCTAAATCTGCAGCACAAGACAGCCATGCTGGTCTTTTCATTTTCAGACTATAGTCAGTCTCAGAAAAAGATATTAGTACAGTTGTATATTCCTTCACCACAGGACTCAACATGCCAGATCTTCTTTGCTGTAGAATCCTCTGCCTGGGTCCTAGTGCCTACCTAGCGATGTTCCCTCCCCATTCCTCAGATAGTTGTTTGATGAATTATAAATGCTCTTGTATCAAGTACCATGTTCAACAATGCACAAATGATGGTTTGGACAAAGGCAGCGTGTAAAAATGAATGATCATTCTCACATTCATTTGGGACTATATTCGAATGTGGAAGCAAACAATTTTCTCAACCGCTGCGCCTCAACTGATCGTACTAACATCTTTTACTGAGACAAAGTATAGGTGAAAATCGTGTACCTGTGCTGTGAGTCACGGTTTCTTGGGTGGCATGAACATGATTACCAAGACACATTCTGACTGATCCTCTACACCTGTGGAATACAAGCATCACTCCTGCTATGGAGTAGCAGGAACAGATTCTGGCAAAACTGTATTCAAATACCTGCTTAGCTATAAAGATTGCCTGGTCATTTTGAGCAAGTTTCTGCACCTCTTGGTCTCACCTATTTAGAGTCAGTGAAGGGTAGTGATTAGAGTGTCAGAGTAGGATCTGGTAGATCCATGTTTAAATCCCACCTCTGCCACGGAGGCTTGCTGGGTGATCTCGGGTCCCTCACTCTCTCTCTCAGCCTAATCTCCTCCACAGGACATTTGTAAGGATAAAATGCAGAAGGGGAGCATGTGGTAAGCCACCTTAGGTCCCCACTGAGGAGAAAAGTAAGGTTTAAATGACACAAATAAAATAAAATCTTCACACAGTTTTAGTGGTGAAAAGTTGGTATAATCCCACCTATCCGAACTCTTTGTCGAGAAGGGAAAGGATTCAAAATGTGATTGAACATCTTCAGAACAGAGGAAGCAAAAGTCCCCGGGCCCTCTCACATCCTTCCAACCCCATCCTGTTAGCAGGAAGTTTTCTGAAGCTAGGCATTGGCCTCTGACTTACAGGTCAAGTTTCAGGTTTTCCTCCCTCCCCTCTGGAAGTTCTAAAGATTTAAGAAATGACACCTCCTCTTTATTTTTACTTAGCTGGCGTGTAGTTAAGGTGCGTACATTTTAAGCACTGTTGCAACTGCAAAAGCATTATCGTTAGAAGAGTCTGGAAAACTGTATTTGACAAGATTCCAAAACCGTTTTCTAACAGATCTGCTTGGTGGGAGGAAGGGATTGAAGTACGGTAAAGTATTTATGATCACACAGCCACAAACCAGCATCAAAAGACTCTGTGATGAGAATATTAACAGAGGAGATGTATCTTGATTTTAGCTGGGTGGGCACAACAGGGGTAAGACAGCTTGACCCCTGACAGGGTCAAACATGTGAGCCCCAATGGGTGCATGATAAGCAACAGTGGGCAGGGAATTTTAGCTCTGGAAAGCACCTCCCCCATCCTCAGCATGGTGGTTTCGGTGATGAAAATCAATTTCCTCAGGCAGACTGCTGAAGTCAACAGTTCACGTACCGTCTCTAAGGCAGAAGCCACCATCTCCTCTTCATTGTGGGACTGGAGCTCAATCACCATGACGCCACTGTCAAAGATACGAAGCCTAATTTTTTTTTTTAAGACAAGAAAACACAAAGATGAGCTAGCAGTTTGCAGAAAAGAGGAGGTTGGATAAGGTCTAATTTAGCGGCCTTCTACCTACACTGGGACTTTCAGACAGATCTTGGGAGTCCCATCTGCTGGATCATGAGGCTTCAGGGAGCTGCCATTCATCTATTTATTGCTATTTTTTGGAAGGACCTGCCGAAAGTGTGTTTGCATGGGCAACAAGGTGCCCCGCCCCCCCTTGGCCAAGGTCACTCAGCAGCAGAGAGTCAACTCAAACGGATTCACACGGGCTCCTCTTCTCCCTGGCACACAACAGTGATGTCATGAGAATTCTGGCCTCAGGCTTACACTTTACTCAGTCCCCTTGCTGCCATCTGGAGTTAAAGTGGGTCCACGGTCTGGAAAGGCTGAAAACCTTTGCCCTCACTGATTCAGTGTGAAATCCAGCAACATTTGACAGGCTTTTGGGCCCTCACTGCTTCGCTACAATGCAGCACAGACAACCCTGGCGTGTTGTAGACTAGACCTACCAACTGACACCTCTGTGGGGGGAAATGGCGCCCGGGGACAACACCTCCTCCAGGTGCCTCCCCGCCCCTGGGGGCAGGGTTCAGGGGTGGGGGCAGCTCGGATGGGCACTGCAGCAGCAGACTGGCTCCTGGGCCAGCCTGGTGCCGCAGGGCCCATTGGAGTCGTCTCCCCTGAGCCGCCCCCCTCCCCCAGCCTCCCTGAAAGCCGCCTCCTGCCCTCCCCAGGTCCTCAGACACCTAACGACAGAGCAAGCCAGCTTTGTCTTTAGGCACCTCCCCCGTGCTGAGCCCGTTCTTCCGAGCCAGGTTGGTATAGGGGAGAAGGGGGGTGGGAAGTGATTGGGGGGCGGGGAGCGGCCCAGTGCATAAATATAGAAAAATCACAGCCAACTCATAGGTAAAAAACAAAAATTATTCCATTCCTTTTAACTAATATGGAGAAATTTAGTGACTTCTTTTATCACAGAGATATGGACACACTTAATTTCTTTGTCACAAGGGGTTCTTAAGGGGTTCATAGAGCAGACCCAAATCCCATCATACTATTCAGATACATTTGTCAGAAATCCATTTCGATGGAATCTCACCTGATAGGCAGTTTCAGAGCTTCTAGCATCTTACATGCATTTACGAGATCTTCAGGGGAAAGCAGCTAATTGTAAAAACAAACAGACACTTTTAGTCGCATTGTGAAAACATCGTAATCACAGGACTAGTTCCAGCAAGACTTTATTCTTGGGAATGAATACCAGAGTACCAATGATGTAAGTACCATTAAGTAGAAATGGTGCCTACATGGATCAGTATCCCCATTTTGCCTGGGGACAGGAAACAAAATGGCGGGCACAACTTTACAAAAAGGCAAGTCTTGGGGATCGCTGTCCGGAGCAATATAAATGCTCTTTTTTCAAAGTTCGATGCTTAGAAGTGCAGGCAATAATGGTTTTGACGAAAGCAGCGCTTAAACAAGGGTCTCTAAAGCGAAAAGAGACTTGGGAAGGGGGGATGGCAGTCACTGAGACCCCGCAGAGCATTTAAATATAAGAAAGGTCCAGGAAGATGTGCCTGGGGAAACACACACACAAATATGCATATTTTAAGGAGATAAAACTCATGAGCACAACTCATTTTTGGAGCATCATCCATCACGTTAGGTATTTGCAACTGCACTGGAACGAGTCCTCAGTGGAATTTTAAGAACACTGTCAAGAGGACACAGCAGCCACGTAAGAACGAGGACAGATCCCCAAACTGTTTACATGCACACTGAACCGGTATCTTTGGAATGTTTCATTGGCACTCTCTAGAGCAGGGGTCTGCAACCTGCGGCTCTCCAGATGTTAATGGACTACAAATCCCATCAGCCCCTGCCAGCTGGCAGGGGCTGATGGGAATTGTAGTCCATTAACATCTGGAGAGCTGCAGGTTGCAGACCCCTGCTCTAGAGTGTACTAACTATCACTGGACTAACTATACACAGAATCCTGATTTCATCAATAGCATCTACTATCAGAGAAAAACACAGGATTAAAAGAAGGCTTTTACTGCAGAAAATAGCATGTGTTCTATTTATTTTGAGCTACATTTTGCAATACGCATGAGTCTTGAATGCCTCCATTCTAAGTGCACGATTACTGGAATCGACAGTTCTCTTCAAAGCATCTGGCTGCTTGGCAGCCACATTTTGGCAGTGCAGTATAAACATCTGCACAATCCACGACGTCATCCTTCTGGCACTTAGCAACTTATTTGCTGCAAAGTAACTAACAGCTATCCTGGGTCTCCCTCAACAGGCATTAACTATGAATACAGAATGGATTTCAAAATCATTTTACTATGTCTTGGCTTGTGTAATATAGATATGCATATAATATATTCTCCGTCATAACCTTGGACAGCATTTATATAAAATGGTCATATCTTCCCCGTCTGCTACACCCATGGTAGGTGAGACAATATACCGGTAGTTTACCCTGAACTAACCAGAAACTGGATTAGGAAAAAGGCCTGGAAGGGAAATGGTACGAGAACCTCTTGAATGCCAATTGGGAGTTTTAAGCAAGAGAGTTGGGATGTGTATTTTTTTAAAAAAACACCCTCAGGCATTTTTGCACCGTACATCTTTATCAGAATGCTTCTTTCACCATTCTAAATTTTAGAAATCCACCTGCATTTTCACACCAGTTCTTCATTCATCTTGTTTGCCATCCCCCTCCTGTTCATCAGCTCCCCCCGCCCCAGAATCAGAAGACAACTTTTACATGCTTCTCTCTCCTTTTCAGCGTTGTGTTTCAACATTAGCAGATCCTCATGCCTCCATTTCCCCAAGCTGCTGTCTAACGTTCAATAGCTCATTACTAGGTGGATTTTACTCCAGAAGGACCCTCTGGCATGCAGTGAACTTCAACAGAAAGAGAAGGGAAAAAGGACACGCACTAGAAGAAACAGATCTAGTTTTCTTCCCAGAACAACATGAAAAAGGGGTTTTATTACCTACAACTGTATGGGAGTCTTTCAAGCCAGTTTTGTCAAGGTACTCGCAAAATTTCTCACCTCTAAGCCTCGAGCACGATTCACCAAACAATATACTTCTGTGAGTGACATTATTCCTCCCCGCTCCTGTTGACATAAGACCAGTTTGGATCATGGAATCACCTTAACATCTGCATCATATTTTTTCATATATTGTATCTAGATTATGGAACTGCGTTACATTGGTCTCTCTAGATCAGGATTGTCTGTTCTGACTCAGAGTTGCTCTCCAGGAACTCAGAAGGAGAGACAGACAACTAGGACCTCAAATCCTTTTGGCTGGAGATGCCAAGGGTTTAACTTGGGACCTTCTGAAAGCAAAGGTTCCCTTGAGCACGAATCCACAGCCCACCCACCATAAAACTAATCTATACATTAAAATTAGAAAAGCATTTTAGCCAACAAAAACACCACTTGATAACATATTCTTGCATTAAACAGCACTCCCGACATCAATACAAACAGTAAATCTACTGTTATGATAGCTGTTGGACACCATGGAGAAAAAAATTATTACAGTGTTCAAAACACATGACGATGTACCGAGAGACATTTCAATCTCAAAGCCAAATTACAATCTGCCCATGAAGGTTCTATTTGAAAGTTTAGTACAGAGAACACACTTTTACTTTTATTTATGGTGAAAATACTGGTCTCTCTATACAAAATTAATTGGATAAAACCTTTGGTCACAAATTAAAAGTGTATCAAAACATTACAAAAAGAAGATCCTTAAGCACATTACCTCCAGCGGTGCCTGTAAAATACCAGCTAGCTGCTTTGCCAGTTGCATATGGTAATGTGTGCCGGATCCATGCGTTTCTCGAGTAACTGGATTAGCTATACCCATGCTCAGGAGATAGGATTTAAACCTGATGGTCTGCGCAGAAATAAAAGATTTTAAAAAGTAATATTAAAGAGTAGTTAATCAACATTCAATGCATTGTAAACAAATCCAGTGGTACTTAGGGGATTTTTAAACAAAACAAATGCAGGGAAAATCCAAACCCAGAATCTGGGAAAATTCAAACACCTAAAGATGACATTCCTTTCAACAACAGTATCATAGAATCACAGAGTTGGATGGGGTCATAAAGGCTATCTTGTCCAATATCCTGCTCAATGCAGGATCAGATCAAGGCATCTCTGACATGTTCGTCCAGCTGCTGTTTGAAAACTGTTAATGAGGGATGTTCACCACCTCCCTGTATTTACCAGCAGAGGTTAGAAGGGAATAAGGTACAAGTGAAAATCATACCAGCTCGTCCTCTGCACAAAAGAAAACATCTGTCCTACGATTCCCCCTCCCTTACAAGCATAAGAAGGTGATAGGCATACCTATCTCATCACTACTCCAACCTCTACTGAAGATCATTTCAGGTAGTTAACCATGTTAGACGGTAGCAGCAGAGTCCAGTAGAACTGTACAGATCAACACAATTCTCCATGGTATAAGTTTTCCTGACACAAAGCTCAGTTTGCCAGATACAAATACAATGGAGGTCCTTGAACCGTTACATCCAGTTAGTATCTTTGTATCTGACGAAGTCAGCTTTGACACAGGAAATCGTGTACGCTGGACTCAAATTCTGTACCAATACCTATTATTATATACAACTCATAACATCCTCATATCATTACTGCAGTAGTTTATGCTGCCTTTTTTGCAATTGCAAACAAACAAAAAGTCCAAAAGGAGAGTGGAAAAAGCCACTGCAAGTTTTCCTCTGTGAGAAGTAAACAGCCGGGACTGAGAAAACAGTTTACTGTGAGGCAGTAAACAGCTAGCACTGAGAAAATGAAAGGGAGCTACCAGAGATTCTGTAGTTCGGAAGAAAATGTAGCAGGTTTCTCAAAATCACCCTTCTCCAGAGGCGTATGGCCTATAGGGACATGGGATCACCCATGTCTCCAGGTGCATGCCTTTTGGTCGGGGGGGGGGGGGCGCCAGGCTCCCACCCACCACATGATCAAATGGTGTGCGCCCCAGTCACTTGCCACCAAGCCCCGCCCCCTGCCTCCGTGCAGACTGGCTTTTGTGTAAAAGCCAGCCTGCACGGAGATCAGGGGCAGGGCTCAAGGTGGACCCCTGCTCCCAAGCCCCGCCCCCAAACATGGGGATAGGGCAGTGGCACCTGGAGAAGGAATTGTCTCTGGGCGCCATTTCACCCCAATACACCTCTGCCCTTCTCCCACACCTAAGATCATTTCCTGCTCTTTGGGAAAAAGGGCCTGCACTAGGGAATCACTCAGTTCAGTAATGCTCATTGTCTATTTTCTCATAAGCCTATTTTAGTTAGTTATTTAGTTAGATCCTCCCATGCTAAATAAAATATTGGGCAGCATAAGCCTATTTACTTTTGGAAGATTTGGCCAGTCCATTGCAATGAGCTGATGTGATGAGGAACGCCAGCATGCATGTGTGCAAGTGTACATGAGACACAGAAGTACATGTACTCCGGTATGAAAATGAGCATGTGGGTAAGCGCTGTAAGTTATGTCATATTACCAGTTCAGAATTTAGAAGTACTGTGGCTTCATAGAACATGTTCATATTCATAGCCTTCATTAAACAAGTTGCTAACATACAAACTGACCTCATCTTCAGTTATGTCACCTTGCTTCTCTTTGATCTTATTAGCAATCGATTTGGATAACTCCACCATTTCTTTAGCCTGTGAAACACATAATGCAGACACCAAGATCACTCGGTGGGAACGGCTCCCCTCTTGGTTCTCATTACAGGACCAGCAGATTTCAGTTCAGAGAGGAGAACAAATAAGGGGGTACTTTACCTTTTCCATTAGTTTGCTGAGGTCTTCAAAAGCCTGAAAACAATAAAAACACATCTGGAGATATATTCTTCCAAAAGAAATAATATTCATTGCATCATGGCAACAATTCTTCTGCCACTTAGTTTAGAACAGGAGTTTGCAACCTGCAGCTCTCCAGATGTTCATGGACTACAAATCCCATCAGCCCCTGCCAGCATGGCCAATTGGCCATGCTGGCAGGGGCTGATGGGATTTGTAGTCCATGAACATCTGGAGAGCCGCAGGTTGCAGACCCCTGGTTTAGAATGATAGGAAACATGCTTTTGTGTTGTAATACTAACTTATAAATGGGTAGATCATCAAATATTAAACTATGAAAGGGCCCAAACAGGCTGTGCTTCTGTGTGAATAGGACACACAGTGTTGTGATGGCAGGTTTCCTACACCTAAGATATGAGACGGCAGCTCATCTTCAGCAATGGATTAACAGAAAAGCCAAGAGTTGCCACAAACTAACTCTGATCTCAGTTTGTATTTAAGCACGTACAGCTTCGCAAACAGCAAACATCCCAACAGTAACGGGACACTGCAACCTGCAACTTGCCTTTCCTTCATTTATGTGCCAGATTCACAACATAATTGGTAATTAGCATCTTAACGCGTTATCTCAACAACCTAAACAAAGCTCCCCAAGAAAGAGAGAAAGAAACAGGGAGAGATGAAGCAGAGGTATAAGCTGGGCCAAACTGCGCCCGAGTGGACTCTGCGTTTTCAGCCCCTCCCCCCATGGGCCCTGCTTCTGACCCACCTTCTTGAGCCCCCCCCCCCCACTTACCTTAGTTCAGGGGTGTCCAACCTGTGGCTCTCCAGATGCTCATAGACTACAATTCCCACCAGCCTATTGGCCATGCTGGCAGGGGCTGATGGGAATTGTAGTCCATGAACATCTGGAGAGCCACAGGTTGCACACCCCTGCCTTAGTTCTTAGTTTCAGGCTTAGTTTCAGGCTGAAAAGCAGCCTGTTCAGTTCAGGCTGAAAAAAGCCTGGGTGGGAAGTGTACTACCCAGGAGCCCTTGGGGCTCGCAAGGTCTCCTGGGTAGTGCAGTTCCCACAAAAGCCCATTTCAGCCTGAACAGAACAGGCCTCTTTTCAGCCTGAAACTAAGAACTAAGGTAAGGGGGGGGGGCAGCGAAGGGGGGGTCACAGGGCGATTTTCTGCCCCCCAGGCGTGTGCCCGGTGTAGGGTGCACCTCCCCGCCCCCTTGTAGCTTCGCCTATGAGAAGAAAGGAGAGATAGAGAAGAGAGACAGGAGAGAAAGAGAAGTAAAGAGGCAGAGGGAAAAGACAGAAAGAGACAGAGAGAAAGAAGGAAAATTAGATAAATAAAAAGTAGGGTAAATGGAATTCTTCTGATAAGGGCAGGCTTGCAAACAAAGGAAAATATGCACACACCTAACAGGAATTTCCTCAGACAAACAATGTTGGGTTTTTTTAATCAGCTATGAACAGCAGGTGCAGGAAATTCATTTTGGAACACAGGGCTCATTTTGAAATTAACATTTCTAACATGCAGGAGTCCACTGCTCCTCACCCCCACCCTTCCAACTCCCACAATCTGATTTTTTTATGCTGACAAACTATAAGAGAACAAAGGTGGATCTATCTATTCCCAGAGTAGCACACCTAGCACGAAAGGGAGCAGCTTTGTGTTCCCACATCCCCTCTTCCCTCAAAAAGGTCTTGAAAAAGTGAACGGGTGATATTGTGACACTGTGCTCAGGATTCCTCCCCTCTCCTCTCCATTCTGCTGGTTGAAGAAAAGAAAGGGGGGGGGGCTGTTCAGGTAACCAGGTAATTTTCTGGTTCTCATCAACAAAACTAAAAAAAGCATTTTCAGATGCTCATAAAGTGGTGGAGGGGAAGACTATTACCCCATCTCACCCTTGGCATCACAAGCACCAAAAGACAACCCAGGTGGTGGCGGCGGTAGAAAGTTCCATCACTGCCGACTTACGGCAACTCCACAAAATTTTCAAGGCAAGAGATGTTCAGAGGGGCTTGCTGTTGCCTGCCTCTGTGTGGGCTGAGAAATTTCTGAGAAATCTCTGACAGGCCCAAAGAAGAAGAAGAGGTTGGATTTATACCCCACCTTTCTCTCCAGCAAGGAGTTTCAAGGCAACTTACAAACTCTTTTTTCCCTTCCTCTCCCCACAACAGATACTTTGTGAGGTAGGTGGGATTGAGAAAGTTCTTAAAGGACTGTGACTGGACCAAGGTCACTCAACAGGGAAAGCAAATCAATTCGCCAGATAAGAGTCTGCTGCTAATGTGGAGGAGCGGAGAATCACACCTGGTTCTCCAAATTAGAGTCCACCTGCTCTTAACGACTACTCCATGCTGACTCACAAAGTAACACTGGCATCAGCATATCGTGGTGGCGAACCTATGGCACTCCAGATGTTCATGAACTACCATTCCCACCAGCCCCTGCCAGCATGGCCAATTTGTCATGCTGGCAGGGGCTGATGGGAATTGTAGTCCATGAACATCTGGAGTGCCACAGGTTCACCACCGCGGGCATATCCCAAACAGTGGGCTGCATCCTGTGGCAAATGGACTTCTAGCTCCCTCCATGCTGTTCCTGAGGGTCAGGGTCATTTTGGGCTGCAGAGGGAGGCAAGGAAACCCTATTCCACTGATGATAAAATATCTTTCATTAGTGAAGATTCAACTCAGGATCCAAGCAGTCACTCACTACTGCAATCAACGCACGAGTTGCCAGAGAAGTAATATATTCCTAGTATACCACATTGTTCCAGATAAGGCCCCTTCCGCTCATGCAGAATAATGCACTTACAATCCACTTGCGATGCACTTTACAGCTGGATTTTACTGTGCGGACTAGCAAAATCCACTTGCAAACAATTGTGAAAGTGGATTGAAAGTGCATTATTCTGCATGTGCAGAAGGGGCCTAAGTGGTGGGAAAATGGGATAGATCTGCAATCAAGGGAATGCTTTGAGAAAAGAGATCTGTATTTTTTGAACATTTCACTGAAAACGTTAAAAATATCCTTGGCCAAGCATTCTGAATACTGATTCTAAGTACCCACTCCTGTCTCCCCCCCCCCTTTTTTTTAAATTAAAGGGAGTTGTTTGAGTATCCAGCATACCAGAGGAACTCAAGCGCAGACTTTGGACAGGCAGCTCTGGAGGGCGCCCATTCTTAAAGAAGGTTAAAATCATTTTAAAGGCTTCGTAAAACATGAACGCAAACTTGCAGCTCAACTGTATTGGGACTTTATAGGCCTGCAGAACAGTCGGACTTTTCCTCCGAGGTGAAAACTCAACATGAATTTCTGACGCTGAAAACGTTAAATTATCCACCTCAGATATGTTTTTATCCATCTCCTTTCTTCTTTCTTCTAATTTCCTCTCAATACCGACTATTCCTGCCGCTCTTATCCTTCCAGCCTGAAAAAAAAAACCCCGACATCAAATAAAAGCATCAGGAAGGAAGCATTTAGATTTTCTCATCAGCAGTATTTGGCAATCAATAAGAACCTATGCTTTAATCGGAGGTCTCTGGCACAGAATCAGTGACATTCTAAGCCTACTGACTATAAAGCAGGAAAACGTTTTGCTGAGAGCTGAACATGTTTAACTGGCTCTGAAGATTACTGCATTATTTACTTCATCACCGTGGCCATTTTTTTTAGTTAGAACATGTAGAAGTGTGATACTGATTAAGTGAAATACCATAATTTTATTTCGCCAATATTTTAATGAATTGAATGTATCAAGGCAGACTCATACTTTACAAATACACTTGTCATTCTTGATTAGATACAGCATAATACTTAATCTGATTTTAAAACCAGGTTGGCACAAGGGCTGCTGATACAGAAATGCGCTCAGGGCACACCCACTATTTCTATCGTTCCCAAGTCAGCAGCTATCAAAGTTCCATGTCTCTACCAAAAGAGCTGCCTAGACCCCCACTCCCAGGGGCCAATACCGACCGTTTGGCAAGATCTATACCCCACACATGATTTACTAGGTTGGACATAAATAGGAAGTATGGAGGAAGAGCCCAAGGAAGGTTAATTATGCAGTGCAAAATTGACCCAATAGGTTCAAAAAAGTATGTCCACTTCATCATGAACTTTCTTACACACACAAAAGGATTTTACTGAGATCAGCCATATTTGGGCAAATAAAAACTTAACAGCCCAAAATGATAGGTACAATTAATGCTTTTAAAATGGCTAGTTTGAGCTGCATACTTTATTGTACACTAGCCCATGGGCAGTGAAAAGTCCCAAGGGGGTGGTGTCAGTGAGTTTTGTATTGCAGCCAGCCTATGACATCTCCTTGATGTCTTATATGCTGACACTCGGCCTATCTCGCATAATTTTGCCTCACTTAGGAAGGCAGTAATGAGCAAAAAGGCAACAGTACCTGCGGACCTCTGTTTATCTGAATAGTCTGAGAAGCAGGCATAGTCTCCCATCTTCGCTGTGTCATTTCTTCTGATAACCGCCTGTAGAACTGTACAAAAGAACCAAAGAAACTGGTTTTCATCCATTCAAACCTGACAAAAGTGAACTGGAAAATCTTCAGGCAATTAAGAATATCCACTGCAATGTAACTCAACAGATGTGAATGCACCCTCTGCTGGCCACTCCTGCTGGGAAGGCCACCTTGGCCTCTTAGGAGCTCGGCTACCCTTTTGGAACAAGCAGGACGCAACTCTGGCTTCTGTTCATAAGCTCTTTACTGTCATAGTTAACAGCACTCCTGTAAGCTTGAGCCCCTACATCACACCAACCAACCTCCCTCTTTCCCTGACTCCTTTTTATCCTTCTCAGGAGGTTCCCCTCCTCCTGGGAGCTCCCTGTTCCAGCCTCCTAGTGGTTGGTGTTTGTTGTGCTCTGCTGGGCTGGGACTGGCTCTTCAGCTTTCATGGCCCTCTTCTTTGATTGCAGCCTGGGTGAGGTTGTGAAGACCCCGCCCCACTCTCGAAGACTGCGGAGGACTACTGACTGCAGCTTGGCCAGAGCTGTGCTATCTCCACCCTTTTCCCTGGAACTGTTGAGGCTCGCTCTTGCGGCCCAGGCTCCCCTGCCATTTCCCTGCAGTTTCTCTCAGCTTCTGGTTTCCTGGATGTCCCTACTTCCACGGGTAAGTCCATGGGCAGGGCTGCCAGTTGAGGGGTTCTCCAGGATCCCTGAGTGGGTGTCTGGGACAAGGAGAGGAGTGGAACGGGCTGCCTGGTGCTGGGAGGCAGCCCTGTCTCTGGACAACAGATTAAAACAGATACATACCTCTATCTGGCCATGTTCTTTGAATGAAAGTTTTATATAAGAATATTTGCTGTTCTGGAAAGGACCAGGATCTTTGTTGGAAGATGCTGGATGAAGATGGACCACTATTTTGGCACTATTTTGGAAAGAAGGAGAACATAAGAACATAAGAACAAGCCAGCTGGATAAGACCAGAGTCCATCTAGTCCAGCTCTCTGCTACTCGCAGTGGCCCACCAGGTGCCTTTGGGAGCTCACATGCAGGATGTGAAAGCAATGGCCTTCTGCGGCTGTTGCTCCCGATCACCTGGTCTGTTAAGGCATTTGCAATCTCAGCTCAAAGAGGATCAAGATTGGTAGCCATAAATCGACTTCTCCTCCATAAATCTGTCCAAGCCCCTTTTAAAGCTAAAAGGGGGGGGGGGATAACTGAAATTACAAAGTACTGTTTCAATAAATGACTGAGCCTAAAGGTTTTGCTTAGAAAAAAATTACCTTTTCCCTATGCCGGCTGCTTGTTCTTCAATGAAGATGATCTGAGAAAGTGGAATAGCCATACAACATTCCTATAAAAAACACAGAACAAAACAAAGGTATGTACAGTGTATTTGGTCAAATATATCTGTTCTTCAGAAGTGAACAAGACACAAACACTATTTCTTTTCCAATCCATGATCTGCATGCCTTGTTTGATTCTGCAGGCAGTGTGACGGTCGCGTCTGAGCACTGGATTGGAATCTGGGAGATCCTGGGTCCAACCTCACCCAGCCACTGGAGATATTGAGCCAGTTGCGTATTGAGCTATTAAGGTTTCCGTAGTTGAGAGGGTGACGTCAGATGAGAGCATTATACTTAAGTGAGTGTATGTGTAGTTTCTCCCTGCTCAGCCTGATGTATTATTATGGAAGCTGTCTATGTAAATAAACCTTGTTTTTGCCTCACTGCGTGCCTGATGATTGAGACTTAACAGGGTCAATCGTTGTCTTTCAGCAATACATCCAGATATCCAGAATTGCAGAAGCCGAAGAACAGAAATGGGGCCAACCAAGTAGCCAGGCAAGTGCCTTGGTCACTCTGTTCGACTGTTACAAGCTAGAGATTGGGACCAAGAGTAATGGGTTCAAGGTGAAGAAAAGAGATTCCACATTAAACATCAGGAAAAACTTCCAGACAATAAGGGCTGTTCAACAGTGGAATGCGCTACTTCAGAGTGTGGTGGAGTCTCCTTCTTTGGAGGTTTTTAAAGAGAGGCTGGATGGCCATCTGACAGGAGTGCTTTGATTGTGTGTTCCTGCATTGCACGGGGTTGGACTTGATGGCCCTTGGAGTCTCTTCCAACTCTATGAGTCAAAGGTCAGAGAAAAGAGAAGGCTTGCCATGAACTGGCAAAAATCCTGTTGTCATCATATTAGTTTCACATATACATAGTACAGGATTATTAAAGACTTATAGACACACTTGTGGAGGTTTTGCACATGAAGCTATCTTTTATTGCATTGGATCACTGGTCCATCAAGGTCAGCTCTGACTAGCAACTGACCTCCAGGATCTCATGGTATTTCACATCACCTCCCACTTGATCCTTTTGACTGGAGGCATCTGGACTGGAACCTGCGACCTTCTGCATGCAAAGCAGATGCTCTGCCGCTGAGCCACAACAACTTCCCTAGTTTGGGTGGAGTATGAAGTCTGTTTTATTTTTCACATTCATTGTGGGAGGCATCCCTGAGGCAAAAATCCTGAGACTGACTTATCCCCTTTGTGCTAAAAAAAATCTGAGAGTTACAGAGAGTGGACTGTCCCACAAAAAACCTCATGGTGAAACGGGTATTTGTACTTTGCTGTTCCGGATCCAGCTGCAGCCTCATGCATAACTTCAAAGGCTCATCTCTACTCTGACAGAAAAGAAGGTTCTCATGGGATACAGATGTGCTCGCTCACTAAAGGGACACAATACAACGTAAGCAGAGATCAAAGCATGTTTTGCACTTATTTCCCAGACTCGACTGCCAGGGATTGGTTTCACGATCACTGTATGCCAAATTAGCAGAAGATTTATGTGTCTTTTGACACTCTGGAAAACAAAGAACAGCACTGTCCTGGAAAGATAAGGAAACCAGTCAATGTAACTATAGCCACTGTTTATCCTTTCCAGTTTGGTTTTCACAGAAGACAGGATTTAGAATAATTTATACATGCAACTGCTCCAGAACCCAAGCACTGTCCGCCAGAGATAACAGGAGTCAGAAAAATAACCTCAGCTGATTAATGTCTGTCTGTAGTTTGATTTAGGTAGTTGTGCTATTCACAGTCCCATCGTAATCCTGGTTTAGTTTGTGGTGAAGGCAAGTTTATACGCATAGGCTTCACGGAATACTAAGGGTTGAGTTTTTGCTATGAAAGGAGGTATTGAATAATACAAGCTGAGACCTGCCCAGAAGAATCAGCAATTACTTCCTGATTATAGGATGTGGCCCAGCTTTGATCACTACCACACGGCACACTTCAGGCAGTGGGCACAGAAGTGAAGTAAGCAAAGGGCAGATAGAACACTGGGGCTGAAGATCCACACAGATGGAATATTCATGATTCCAGCAGCATCTGAAAAGTAGCACTGAAAGGAGAAACCGCTCCCATCTTGGTGATTCTAGTCCAGCTTTCATGTTAACCCCACATCTGAGGCAACGGCCAAGAACCCCACTGCCCTGAGCACGGAAATGCACTTTTCACATGACACATATACTCTGAGGATGCTTGAGGAGGAATATGCTTGTATGCATACTGATCACTACTTAAGCTTACAGCATCTTTTGGTATTTTGATCTGGCTCACATTTTGGACCGAGGCAGTCCAATTTTCTCCTCTAGTGGTGGTTGACGCCTCCGACTGAATCACTGTATTTAATTCCAAGTTTAGGCCCAAGTGGCAATTTTAAAAAAAATCACAGAATAAGGTTGCATACAGATAGTAGTAGTAATACCAAAATCCCAAGGTTCTTCTTTTAAAATTAGAGGATTCAAAAGCCTCCAGGAAAAAAAATCAGCAATGTCTGTGCCTGTGCAGACATTGCCAAGGTGGGGAGACTTTGGGCAGCATTTTATACCCAGTCATGGACAGAGGAAAGTAAAACGTATGTACAGTATGAGCAGGGCAGAGAGAAACAGAAACCAGTGGGGGGTTGGGGGGGGGGGCAGAGTAGGAAGAACAGAGATGTGAAAGCCCAGGAACAAATTGGGACAATGCAGGGGAAATTTGAAGGGTTATTTAAGGGGTTTTATTCCTTCCAATGGAAAAACTGAAACATTTGGGGGGAGCACTTATAAAATATCTTATTTTTTTAGAATAAGTAAATCGCTTCCCAAAGCAAGGTTTTTTCACATTTTATATATCTTGAAAGTCTGAGAACCTTTTTAAAAATTTTTCCTGTGAAAAAATTGGAAAATTTGAAAGAGAACTGAAAAGACTTATTTTGTAGACATATATAACATTTTCTATGTGGTTCAAAATTTCTGTAAATTTTAAATTTCAGGAAGGATGGGGCAAGTAGCTAAAGCAGCAAGGCGACTGTGGCAAATGGAAGGGGTTGATGAGAGACAGAAAGTAAAAAGGAAGTAGGGAGAAGATTCTACAGTACCAATCCAAAAACACTGTTGAACACCTGACAAATGAAGTCTTACCTGGTGGCCTGAAGCCATCAGTGATAATCTGGCTGCTAACCCCCAGGAGTGGCCAACCTATGGCACTCCAGATGTTCATGGACTACAATTCCCATCAGCCCCTGCCAGCATGGCAAATTGGCGTGCCATAGGTTGGCCACCCCTGCTTATGCACCTAGCAAGGCAGAAGAGAGCATACTCTCTCCTTTAACATGAGTGCTTGCAAGTCCCTCAATTGTAATTTAAAACAAAACCAAACCCAAGGCTCTTTTAAACTACATGAATGAATGGCGTCCTTTCGGAGTACGTGATATTGTGCACAATTCAAACTTTCACATCTAGTGATCAAAGTAGTCCAAACTAAAAACAGACTAGTAAAATATTTGAAAAGCTTTTATTGGGGATCACAGGTTCTCAGGTTATTGCAAACAAAAGTTTGTAATATCAAGTTCTATTGGTCAGGCTCATGAAAATTACTTTGCACATTAACAAGTAGGCACTAGCCAACAGATATTTCATAAAGAGATTATATCACTGCCTGCAGGTTTTCATTGTAGAAAGATAACATTAGGAGGGAAAGGAAAAGAAAAAGAATGGGGGAGAAAGAGGGGCAGAGATCTGCATCTCAAGGAAAGGACAAACAGAGATCAAAAACTTGAGAA